>NC_092396.1:30028657-31379907 GCF_030028105.1 Mobula birostris
ATCACTGACGGTGTTGGAGTGACGACCACTGTGACAGTGCTGGAGTGACGATCACTGATGGTGTTGGAGTGACGATCACTGACAGTGTTGGAGTGACGATCACTGTGACGGTGTTGGAATGACGATCACTGACGGTGTTGGAGTGACGATCACTGTGACGGTGTTGGCGCGACTACTACTGTGATGGTGTTGGAGTGACGAGCACTTTGACAGTGTTGGAGTGATGACCACAGTGAGAGTGTTAGAGTGATGAGCGTGGTGACAGTGTTGGAGTGACGATCACTGTGACTGTTGGAGTGATGATCTCAGTGACGGTGTTGGAGTGACCATCACTGAGACTGTTGGAGTGACGATCTCTGTGATGGTATAGGAGTGACGAACACTGTGACATTTTGAAAGTGACGGTGTTGGAGTGACGATCACTGTGACTGTTGGAGTGATGAGCAGTGCGACGGTGCTGGAGCGACGATCACTGCGACGATATTGGAGAGATAATCTCTGTGACGGTGCTGGAGTGACGACTACTGACAGTGTTGGAGTAACAACCACTGTGACAGTGTTAGAGTGACGAGCATTGTGACGATGTTGGAGGGATGACCACAGTGAGAGTGTTGGAGTGACGAACGCGGTGACGGTGTTGGAGTGACGATCACTGTGACTGTTGGAGTGATGATCACAGTGACGGTGTTGGAGTGACCATCACTGCGACTGTTGGAGTGACGAGCGTGGTGACGGTGTTGGAGTGATGAGCGCGGTGACGGTGTTGGAGTGACAACCTCGGTGACGGTGTTGGAGTGACGAGCGCGGTGATGGTGTTGGAGTGACGACCTCGGTGACGGTGTTCGAGTGACGATCACAGTGACTGTTGGAGTGACCATCACTGTGACTGTTGGAGTGACGATCACCGTGATGGTGTTGGAGTGACGATCACTGTGGGTGTTGGAATGCCAATCACTGTGACGGTGTTGGAGCGACGATCACTGCGACGGTGTTGGAGTGAGACCACTAACAGTGTTGCAGTGACGATCACTGTGACAGTGTTGGATTGACGATCACTGACTGTGCTGGAGTGATGATCACTGACGGTGTTGGAGTGACGATCACTGTGACGGTGTTGGAATGATGATCACTGACGGTGTTGGAGTGACGAGCAGTGTGACGATGTTGGAGCGATGACCACAGTGAGAGTGTTGGAGTGACGAGCGCGGTGACAGTGTTGGAGTGACGATCACTGTGACGGTGTTGGAGCGACTACCACTGTGATGGTGTTGGAGTAACGAGCACTTTGACAGTGTTGGAGTGATGAACACTGTGACAGTGTGGGAGGGACGGTGTTGGAGTGACGACCACTGTGACAGTGTAGGAGTGATGAACACTGTGACAGTGTGGGAGTGACAGCGTTGGAGCGACAATCATTGTGACATTGTTGGAGCAATGATCACTGAGACTGTATTGGAGTGACGACCACTGACAGTGTTGAGTGACGATCACTGTGAGGGTGTTGGAGTGATGATCACTGTGACAGTGCTGGAGTGACGATCACTGTGAGAGTGTTGAGTGACGATCACTGATGGTGTTGGAGTGACGACCACTGTGACGGTGTTGGAATGACGATCACTGACAGTGTTGGTTCTACGACCACTGTGATGGTTTTGGAGGAACGATCACTGATGGTGTTGAAATGACGATCACTGATGGTGTTGGAGTGACGATCACTGTGACGGTGTTTGAGTGATGATATCTGTGACGGTGTTGGAGTGACGATCAGTGACGGAGTTTGAGTGACGACCTCTGTGACGGTGTTGGAATGACGATCACTGACGATGTTGGAGTGACGACCACTGCGATGGTGTTGGAGTGACCAACACTGTGTCTATTGGAGTGACGATCACTGAGAGTGTTGGAGTGACGATCAATGTCACGTTGTTGGAATGGCGATCACTGACGGTGTTTTAGTGACAACAACTGTGATGCTGTTGGAGTGACCATCACTGTGACTGTTGGAGTGACGATCACTGTTGGTGTTGGAGTGACGATCACTGTGACAGTGTTGGAGTGACAATCATTGTGACGGTGCTGGAGTGACGAACACTGTGACTGTTGGACTGACAGTCACAGTCAGTGTTGGAGTGACGGTCACTGACATTATTGGAGTGATGAGCACTGACTTCGTTGGAGTGACGATTACTGACGGTGTTGGAGTGACGATCACTGACAGTGTTGGAGTGGCGATCACTGACGGTGTTGGAGTGAATGATCACTGTGACGGTGCTGGAGGAACGATCACTGATGGTGTTGGAGTGACGACCACTGTGACGGTGTTGGAGAGACCACAACTCTGACAGTGTTGGAGTGACTACCCCTGAGACGGTGTTGGAGTGACGACCACTGACTTTGTTGGAGTTACGATTTTGTGACAGTCCTGTAGTGACGATCACTGTGTCAGTGTTGGAGTGACGATCACTGACAGTGTTGGAGTGACGATCACTGTGACAGTGCTGGAGCGATGATCACTGATGATGTTGGAGTGACGATCACTGTGACGGTGATGGAATGACGATCACTGACGGTGTTGGAGTGACGACCACTGTGATGGTGTTGGAGGAACGATCACTGACGGTGTTGGAGTGATGACCACTGTGACGGTGTTGGAGAGACCACCACTGTGATAGAGTTGGAGTGACCACCACTGTGACAGTATTGGAGAGACCACAACTCTGACAGTGTTGGAGTGACCACCACTGAGATGGTGTTGGAGTGATGACCACTGACAGTGTTGGAGTGACGATCACTGTGACGATGTTGGAGTGACGACCACTGACAGTGTTGGAGTGATGATCACTGTGACTGTTGGAGCGACGATCACTATGATGGTGTCGGACCGATGACCACTGTGACTGTGTTGGATTGACTACCACTGATAGTGTTGGAGTGACGATCACTGTGACGGTGTTGGAATTACAATCACTGACGGTGTTGGAGTGACAATCACTGTGACAGTGTTGGAGTGACGATCATTGACTGTGTGGGAGTGACGATCACTGTGACGGTGTTGGAGTGACGATAATTGTGACGGTGTTGGAGTGACGATAATAGTGACGGTGTTGGAGTGTCGATCACTGATGGTGTTGGAGTGGCGATCACTGTGACAGTGTGGAGTGACGATCACTGTGATTGTGTTGGAATGACGATCACTGACGGTGTTGTAGTGATGACCACTGTGATGCTGTTGGAGTGACCAGCACTGTGACTGTTGGAGTGACAATCACTGACAGTGTTGGAGTGACGATCACTGTGACAGTGTTGGAGTGATGATCACTGTTACTGTTGGACTGACAGTCACTGTCAGTGTTGGAGTGATGGTCACTGACAGTGTTGGAGTGACGGTCACTGACATTATTGGAGTGATGAGCACTGACTTCGTTGGAGTGACGATTACTGACGGTGTTGGAGTGACGATTACTGACGGTGTTGGAGTGACGATCACTGACAGTGTTGGAGTGGTGATCACTGACGGTGTTGGAGTGAATGATCACTGTGACGGTGTTGGAGGAATAATCACTGATTGTGTTGGAGTGACGACCACTGTGACGGTGTTGGAGAGACCACAACTGTGACAGTGTTGGAGTGACCACCACTGAGACGGTGCTGGAGTGACGACCACTGACTTTGTTGGAGTTACGATTACTGTGACAGTCCTGTAGTGACGATCAATGTGTCAGTGTTGGAGTGACGATCACTGACAGTGTTGGAGTGACGATCACTGACAGCGTTGGAGTGACAATCACTGTGACAGTTCTGGAGCAACGATCACTGATGATGTTGGAGTGACGATCACTGTGACGGTGTTGGAATGACGATCACTGACGGTGTTGGAGTGACAATCACTGTGACAGTGTTGGAGTGACGATCATTGACTGTGTGGGAGTGACGATCACTGTGACGGTGTTGGAGTGACGATAATTGTGACGGTATTGGAGTGACGATAATTGTGACGGTGTTGGAGTGTCGATCACTGATGGTGTTGGAGTGGCGATCACTGTGACTGTGTTGGAGTGATGATCACTGTGACTGTTGGACTGACAGTCACTGTCAGTGTTCGAGTGACGGTCACTGACATTGTTGATCACTGACTTCGTTGGAGTGACGATTTCTGACAGTGTTGGAGTGACGATCACTGACGGTGTTGGAGTGACGTTCACTGTGACGGTGTTGGAGTGACGATCACTGACGGTGTTGGAGTGACGATCACTGTGATGGTGTTGGAGGAACGATCACTGTTGGTGTTGGAGTGACGACCACTGTGACGGTGTAGGACTGACGATCACTGTGATGGTGTTGGAGTGACAATCACTGACGGTGTTGGAGCGACGATCACTGTGATGGAGTTGGAGGAACCATCACTGATGGTGTTGGAGTGATGACCACTGTGACGGTGTTGGAATGACGATCACTGACGGTGTTGGAGTGACGATCACTGCGATGGTGTTGGAGTGACCAACACTGTGTCTATTGGAGTGACGATCACTGAGAGTGTTGGAGTGACGATCACTGTGACGGTGTTGGAATGATGATCACTGACGGTGTTGTAGTGACGACCACTGTGATGCTGTTGGAGTGACCAGTACTGTGACTGTTGGAGTGACAATCACTGACAGTGTTGGAGTGACGATCACCGTGACGGTGCTGGAGTGACGATCACTGTTACTGCTGGACTGACAGTCACTGTCAGTGTTGGAGTGAGGTCACTGACAGTGTTGGAGTGACGGTAACTGACATTATTGGAGTGATGAGCACTGACTTCGTTGGAGTGACGATTACTGACAGTGTTGGAGTGACGATTACTGACGGTGTTGGAGTGACGATCACTGACAGTGTTGGAGTGGCGATCACTGACGGTGTTGGAGTGACGACCACTGTGACGGTGTTGGAGAGACCACAACTGTGACAATGTTTGAGTGACCACCCCTGAGACGGTGTTGGAGTGACGACCACTGACCTTGTTGGAGTTACGATTACTGTGACAGTCCTGTAGTGACGATCAATGTGTCAGTGTTGGAGTGACGATCACTGACAGTGTTGGAGTGACGATCACTGACAGTGTTGGAGTGACAATCACTGTGATAGTGCTGGAGCGACGATCACTGATGATGTTGGAGTGACGATCACTGTGACGGTGTTGGAATGACGATCACTGTGACGGTGTTGGAATGACGATCACTGACGGTGTTGGAGAGACCACCACTGTGATAGTGTTGGAGTGACCACCACTGTGACAGTATTGGAGAGACGACAACTCTGACAGTGTTGGAGTGAACACCACTGTGACAGTGTTGGAATAACGATCACTGACGGTGTTGGAGTGACCATCACTGTGACTTTGGAGTGAAGATCACTGACAGTGTTGCAGTGACAATCACTGTGACAGTGTTGGAGTGACGATCATTGACTGTGTGGGAGTGACGATCACTGTGACGGTGTTGGAGTGACGATAATTGTGACGGTGTTGGAGTGACGATAATAGTGACGGTGTTGGAGTGTCGATCACTGATCGTGTTGGAGTGGCGATCACTGTGACAGTGTTGCCGTGACGATCACTGTGACTGTTGGATTGACAGTCACTGTCAGTGTTGGAGTGATGGTCACTGACAGTGTTGGAGTGACGATCACTGTGACGGTGTTTGAGTGACGATGGCTGTGATGGTGTTGGAGTGACGATCAGTGACGGAGTTTGAGTGACGACCTCTGTGACGGTGTTGGAATGACGATCACTGACGGTGTTGGAGTGACGATCACTGCGATGGTGTTGGAGTGACCAACACTGTGTCTATTGGAGTGACGATCACTGAGAGTGTTGGAGTGACAATCACTGTGACAGTGTTGGAG
The DNA here is from genome assembly GCF_030028105.1 of Mobula birostris. Classification (NCBI taxonomy): domain Eukaryota; kingdom Metazoa; phylum Chordata; class Chondrichthyes; order Myliobatiformes; family Myliobatidae; genus Mobula; species Mobula birostris. Next base: position 30,034,544 of record NC_092396.1, read on the forward strand.
TGACAATCACTGTGACGATGCTGGAGTGACGATCACTGTGACTGTTGGACTGACAGTCACTGTCAGTGTTGGAGTGATGGTCACTGACAGTGTTGGAGTGACGGTCACTGACATTATTGGAGTGATGAGCACTGACTTCGTTGGAGTGACGATTACTGACGGTGTTGGAGTGACGATTACTGACGGTGTTGGAGTGACGATCACTGACAGTGTTGGAGTGGCGATCACTGACGGTGTTGGAGTGAATGATCACTGTGACGGTGTTGGAGGAATAATCACTGATTGAGTTGGAGTGACGACCACTGTGACGGTGTTGAAGGGACCACAACTGTGACAGTGTTGGAGTGACCACCACTGAGACGGTGTTGGAGTGACGACCACTGACTTTGTTGGAGTTACGATTACTGTGACAGTCCTGTAGTGACGATCAATGTGTCAGTGTTGGAGTGACGATCACTGACAGTGTTGGAGTGATGATCACTATGACAGTGTTGGAGTGACAATCACTGTGACGGTGTTGGAGGAACGATCACTGATGGTGTTGGAGTGACGACCACTGTGACGGTGTTGGAGAGACCACACTGTGACAATGTTGGAGTGACCACCACTGTGACAGTGTTGGAGAGACCACAACTCTGACAGTGTTGGAGTGACCACCACTGAGACGGTGTTGGAGTGACGGCCACTGACTTTGTTGGAGTTACGATTACTGTGACAGTCCTGTAGTGACGATCACTGTGTCAGTGTTGGAGTGATGATCACTGACAGTGTTGGAGTGATGATCACTATGACAGTGTTGGAGTGACAATCACTGTGACGGTGTTGGAGTGACGATCACAGTGACGGTGTTGGAGAGGCGATCACTGACGGTGTTGGAGTGACGATCACTCTGACGGTGTTGGAGGAATGATCACTGATGGTGTTGGAGTGATGACCACTGTGACAGTGTTGGAGAGAACACCACTGTGACAGTGTTGGAGAGACCACAACTCTGACCGTGTTGGAGTGACCACCACTGAGACGGTGTTGGAGTGACGACCACTGACTTTGTTGGAGTGACGATTACTCTGACAGTCCTGTAGTGACGATCACTGTGTCAGTGTTGGAGTGACGATGACTGACAATGTTGGGGTGACGATCACTGTGACAGTGCTGGAGTGACGATCACTGATGGTGTTGGAGTGACGATTAGTGTGACGGTGTTGGAATGATGATCACTAACGGTGTTGGAGTGACGACCACTGTGATGGTGTTGGAGTGACCATCACTGTGACAGTTGGAGTGACGATCACTGATGGTGTTGGAGTGACGATCACTGTGACGGTGTTGGAATGACGATCACTGACGGTGTTGGAGTGACGATCACTGTGACGGTGTTGGAGTGTCGATCACTGAGAGTGTTGGAGTGACGATAACTGTGATAGCGTTGGAGCGACGATTACTGTGACATTCTTGGAGCAATGATCACTGAGACCGTATTGGAGTGACGACCACTGACAGTGTTGAGTGACGATCACTGACGGTGTTGGAGTGACGATTACTGTGACGGTGTTGGAGTGACGATCACTGACGGTGTTGGAGTGACGATTACTGTGACGGTGTTGGAGTGACGATCACTGTGACGGTGTTGGAGTGATGATCACTAATGTTTTTGGAGCGACGATCACTGTGACAGTGTTGGATGACGATCACTGTGACAGTGTTGGAGCAACGATCGCTGTAACGGTGTTGGAGTGACCACCACTGTGACCGTGTTGGAGTGACCACCACTATGACGGTGTTGGAGCAATGATCACTGACAGTGTTGGAGTAACGAGCAGTGTGACGGTGTTGGAGTGACGAGCACTTTGACAGTGTTGGAGTGATGAACTCTGTGACAGTGTGGGAATGATGCCGTTGGAGTGATGACCACTGTGACAGTCTTGGAGTGGCGATCACTGTGCCGATGTTGGAGGAACGATCACTGATGTTGTTGGAGTGATGATCACTGTGACGGTGCTGGAGTGACGATCATTGACAGTGTTGGAGTGACGATAACTGACAGTGTTGGAGTGACAATCACTGTGACTGTGTTGGAGTGACGATCACTGTGACTGTGTTGGAGTAATGATCACTGACAGTGTTGGAGTGATGATCACTATGACAGTGTTGGAGTGACAATCACTGTGACGGTGTTGGAGTGACGATCACTGTGACGGTGTTGGAGAGGCGATCACTGACGGTGTTGGAGTGACGATCACTCTGACGGTGTTGGAGGAATGATCACTGATGGTGTTGGAGTGATGACCACTGTGACGGTGTTGGAGAGAACACCACTGTGACAGTGTTGGAGAGACCACAACTCTGACCGTGTTGGAGTGACCACCACTGAGACGGTGTTGGAGTGACGACCACTGACTTTGTTGGAGTGGCGATTACTCTGACAGTCCTGTAGTGACGATCACTGTGTCAGTGTTGGAGTGACGATGACTGACAATGTTGGGGTGACGATCACTGTGACAGTGCTGGAGTGACGATCACTGATGGTGTTGGAGTGACGATTAGTGTGACGGTGTTGGAATGATGATCACTAACGGTGTTGGAGTGACGACCACTGTGATGGTGTTGGAATGACCATCACTGTGACAGTTGGAGTGACGATCACTGATGGTGTTGGAGTGACGATCACTGTGACGGTGTTGGAATGACGATCACTGACGGTGTTGGAGTGACGATCACTGTGACGGTGTTGGAGTGTCGATCACTGAGAGTGTTGGAGTGACGATAACTGTGATAGCGTTGGAGCGACGATTACTGTGACATTCTTGGAGCAATGGTCACTGAGACCGTATTGGAGTGACGACCACTGACAGTGCTGAGTGACGATCACTGACGGTGTTGGAGTGACGATTACTGTGACAGTGCTAGAGTGACGATCACTGTGACGGTGTTGGAGTGATAATCACTAATGTTTTTGGAGCGACGATCACTGTGACAGTGTTGGATGACGATCACTGTGACAGTGTTGGATGACGATCACTGTGACAGTGTTGGAGCAACGATCGCTGTGACGGTGTTGGAGTGACCACCACTGTGACGGTGTTGGAGCAACGATCACTGACAGTGTTGGAGTAACGAGCAGTGTGACGGTGTTGGAGTGACGAGCACTTTGACAGTGTTGGAGTGATGAACTCTGTGACAGTGTGGGAGTGATGCCGTTCGAGTGATGACCACTGTGACAGTCTTGGAGTGGCGATCACTGTGCCGATGTTGGAGGAACGATCACTGATGTTGTTGGAGTGATGATCACTGTGACGGTGCTGGAGTGACGATCATTGACAGTGTTGGAGTGACGATAACTGACAGTGTTGGAGTGACAATCACTGTGACTGTGTCGGAGTGACGACCACTGTGACTGTGTTGGAGTGATGATCACTGACAGTGTTGGAGTGATGATCACTATGACAGTGTTGGAGTGACAATCACTGTGACGGTGTTGGAGTGACGATCACTGTGACAGTGTTGGAGTGACAATCACTGTGACGGTGTTGGAGTGACGATCACTGTGACAGTGTTGGAGAGACCACAACTCTGACGGTGTTGGAGTGACGACCACTGACTTTGTTGGAGTGACGATTACTCTGACAGTCCTGTAGTGACGATCACTGTGTCAGTGTTGGAGTGACGATGACTGACAATGTTGGGGTGATGATCACTGTGACAGTGCTGGAGTGACGATCACTGATGGTGTTGGAGTGACGATTAGTGTGACGGTGTTGGAATGATGATCACTAACGGTGTTGGAGTGACGACCACTGTGATGGTGTTGGAGTGACCATCACTGTGACAGTTGGAGTGACGATCACTGATGGTGTTGGAGTGACGATCACTGTGACGGTGTTGGAATGACGATCACTGACGGTGTTGGAGTGACGATCACTGTGACGGTGTTGGAGTGTCGATCACTGAGAGTGTTGGAGTGACGATAACTGTGATAGCGTTGGAGCGACGATTACTGTGACATTTTGGAGCAATGATCACTGAGACCGTATTGGAGTGACGACCACTGACAGTGTTGAGTGACGATCACTGACGGTGTTGGAGTGACGATTACTGTGACGGTGTTGGAGTGACGATCACTGACGGTGTTGGAGTGACGATTACTGTGACGGTGTTGGAGTGACGACCACTGACTTTGTTGGAGTGACGATTACTCTGACAGTCCTGTAGTGACGATCACTGTGTCAGTGTTGGAGTGACGATGACTGACAATGTTGGGGTGATGATCACTGTGACAGTGCTGGAGTGACGATCACTGATGGTGTTGGAGTGACGATTAGTGTGACGGTGTTGGAATGATGATCACTAACGGTGTTGGAGTGACGACCACTGTGATGGTGTTGGAGTGACCATCACTGTGACAGTTGGAGTGACGATCACTGATGGTGTTGGAGTGACGATCACTGTGACGGTGTTGGAATGACGATCACTGACGGTGTTGGAGTGACGATCACTGTGACGGTGTTGGAGTGTCGATCACTGAGAGTGTTGGAGTGACGATAACTGTGATAGCGTTGGAGCGACGATTACTGTGACATTCTTGGAGCAATGATCACTGAGACCGTATTGGAGTGACGACCACTGACAGTGTTGAGTGACGATCACTGACGGTGTTGGAGTGACGATTACTGTGACGGTGTTGGAGTGACGATCACTGATGGTGTTGGAGTGATGACCACTGTGACGGTGTTGGAGAGAACACCACTGTGACAGTGTTGGAGAGACCACAACTCTGACCGTGTTGGAGTGACCACCACTGAGACGGTGTTGGAGTGACGACCACTGACTTTGTTGGAGTGACGATTACTCTGACAGTCCTGTAGTGACGATCACTGTGTCAGTGTTGGAGTGACGATGACTGACAATGTTGGGGTGACGATCACTGTGACAGTGCTGGAGTGACGATCACTGATGGTGTTGGAGTGACGATTAGTGTGACGGTGTTGGAATGATGATCACTAACGGTGTTGGAGTGACGACCACTGTGATGGTGTTGGAATGACCATCACTGTGACAGTTGGAGTGACGATCACTGATGGTGTTGGAGTGACGATCACTGTGACGGTGTTGGAATGACGATCACTGACGGTGTTGGAGTGACGATCACTGTGACGGTGTTGGAGTGTCGATCACTGAGAGTGTTGGAGTGACGATAACTGTGATAGCGTTGGAGCGACGATTACTGTGACATTCTTGGAGCAATGATCACTGAGACCGTATTGGAGTGACGACCACTGACAGTGCTGAGTGACGATCACTGACGGTGTTGGAGTGACGATTACTGTGACAGTGCTAGAGTGACGATCACTGTGACGGTGTTGGAGTGATAATCACTAATGTTTTTGGAGCGACGATCACTGTGACAGTGTTGGATGACGATCACTGTGACAGTGTTGGATGACGATCACTGTGACAGTGTTGGAGCAACGATCGCTGTGACGGTGTTGGAGTGACCACCACTGTGACGGTGTTGGAGCAACGATCACTGACAGTGTTGGAGTAACGAGCAGTGTGACGGTGTTGGAGTGACGAGCACTTTGACAGTGTTGGAGTGATGAACTCTGTGACAGTGTGGGAGTGATGCCGTTCGAGTGATGACCACTGTGACAGTCTTGGAGTGGCGATCACTGTGCCGATGTTGGAGGAACGATCACTGATGTTGTTGGAGTGATGATCACTGTGACGGTGCTGGAGTGACGATCATTGACAGTGTTGGAGTGACGATAACTGACAGTGTTGGAGTGACAATCACTGTGACTGTGTTGGAGTGACGATCACTGTGACTGTGTTGGAGTGATGATCACTGACAGTGTTGGAGTGATGATCACTATGACAGTGTTGGAGTGACAATCACTGTGACAGTGTTGGAGTGACAATCACTGTGACGGTGTTGGAGTGACGATCACTGTGACAGTGTTGGAGAGACCACAACTCTGACGGTGTTGGAGTGACGACCACTGACTTTGTTGGAGTGACGATTACTCTGACAGTCCTGTAGTGACGATCACTGTGTCAGTGTTGGAGTGACGATGACTGACAATGTTGGGGTGATGATCACTGTGACAGTGCTGGAGTGACGATCACTGATGGCGTTGGAGTGACGATTAGTGTGACGGTGTTGGAATGATGATCACTAACGGTGTTGGAGTGACGACCACTGTGATGGTGTTGGAATGACCATCACTGTGACAGTTGGAGTGACGATCACTGATGGTGTTGGAGTGACGATCACTGTGACGGTGTTGGAATGACGATCACTGACGGTGTTGGAGTGACGATCACTGTGACGGTGTTGGAGTGATGATTACTGTGAGGGAGTAGGAGTGACGATCACTGACATGTTGGAGCGATGATCACTCTGATGGTGTTGGAGCAATGAGCACTGAGACCGTGTTGGAGTGACGACCACTAACAGTGTTGCAGTGACGATCACTGTGACAGTGTTGGAGTGACGATCACTGTGACAGTGTTGGAATGACGATCACTGACTGTGCTGGAGTGACGATCACTGACGGTGTTGGAGTGATGATCACTGTGACGGTGTTGGAATGATGATCACTGACGGTGTTGGAGTGACGACCACTGTGATGGTGTTGGAGTGACCATCACTGTGACTGTTGGAGTGACGATCACTGACAATTTTGGAGTGACGTTCACTGTGACAGTGTTGGAGTGACAATCACTGATGGTGTTGGAGAGACGATCACTGTGATGGTGTTGGAGTGACGATCACTGTGACGGTGTTGGAATGATGATCACTGACGGTGTTGGAGTGACGAGCAGTGTGACTGTGTTGGAGCGATGACCACAGTGAGAGTGTTGGAGTGACGAGCGCGGTGGCAGTGTTGGAGTGACGATTACTGTGACAGTGCTGGAGTGACGATCACTGTGACGGTGTTGGAGTGATGATCACTAATGTTGTTGGAGCGATGATCACTGTGACAGTGTTGGATGACGATCAGTGTGACAGTGTTGGAGCGACGATCACTGACAGTGTTGGAGTGACGATCACTGTGACAGTGTTGTAGTGACAATCACTGTGACAATGCTGGAGTGACGATCACTGTGACTGTTGGACTGACAGTCACTGTCAGTGTTGGATTGATGGTCACTGACAGTGTTGGAGTGACTGTCACTGACATTATTGGAGTGATGAGCACTGACTTCATTGGAGTAACGATTACTGACAGTGTTGGAGTGACGATCACTGACGGTGTTGGAGTAGCGATCACTGACGGTGTTGGAGTGACGATCACTGAGAGTGTTGGAGTGACGATCACTGTGATGGTTTTGGAGTGACGATCACTGTGACGGTGTTGGTGTGGCGATCACTGACGGTTTTGGAGTGATGATCACTGTGACGGTGTTGGAGTAACGATCACTGATGGTGTTGGAGTGACGACCACTGTGACGGTGTTGGAGAGACCACACTGTGATGGTGTTGGAGTGACGAGCACTTTGACAGTGTTGGAGTGATGAACACTGTGACAGTGCTGGAGTGACGATCACTGTGACGGTGTTGGAGTGACGATTACTGTGACAGTGCTGGAGTGACGATCACTGTGACGGGGTTGAAGTGATGATCACTAATGTTGTTGGAGCGATGATCACTGTGACAGTGTTGGATGACGATCACTGTGACAGTGTTGGAGCGACGATCACTGTGACAGTGTTGGATGACGATGACTGTGACATTGTTGGAGCAACGATCGCTGTGACGGTGTTGGAGTGACCACCACTGTGACAGTGTTGGAGTGACCACCACTATGACGGTGTTGGAGCAACGATCACTGACAGTGTTGGAGTGACGAGCAGTATGATGGTGTTGGAGTGACGAGTACTTTGACAGTGTTGGAGTGATGAACTCTGTGACAGTGTGGGAGTGATGCCGTTGGAGTGACGACCATTGTGACAGTCTTGGAGGAACGATCACTGATGTTGTTGGAGTGATGATAACTGTGACGGTGCTGGAGTGACGATCACTGGCAGTGTTGGAGTGACGATCACTGTGACGGTGTTGGAGTGACGATCACTGTGACGGTGTTGGAGTGACGATCACTGTGACTGTTGGACTGACAGTCACTGTCAGTGTTGGAGTGATGATCACTGACAGTGTTAGAGTGATGGTCACTGACATTGCTGGAGTGATGACCACTGAGTCCGTATTGGAATGACGACAACTGACAGTGTTGGATTGACGGCCACTTACATTGTTGACCACTGACTTCGTTGGAGTGACGATTACTGACAGTGTTGGAGTGACGATCACTGACGGTGTTGGAGTGACGATCACTGCGATGGTGTTTGAGTGACGATGACTGTGACGGTGTTGGAGTGACGATCAGTGACGGAGTTGGAGTGACCAACACTGTGTCTATTGGAGTGACGATCACTGAGAGTGTTGGAGTGACGATCACTGTGACGGTGTTGGAATGACAATCACTGATGGTGTTGTAGTGACGACCACTGTGATGCTGTTGGAGTGACCATCACTGTGACTGTTGGAGTGACAATCACTGACAGTGTTGGAGTGACGATCACTGTGACAGTGTTGTAGTGACGATCACTGTGACAATGCTGGAGTGACGATCACTGTGACTGTTGGACTGACAGTCACTGTCAGTGTTGGATTGATGGTCACTGACAGTGTTGGAGTGACTGTCACTGACATTATTGGAGTGATGAGCACTGACTTCATTGGAGTAACGATTACTGACAGTGTTGGAGTGACGATCACTGACGGTGTTGGAGTGGCGATCACTGACGGTGTTGGAGTGATGATCACTGTGACGGTGTTGGAGGAACGATCACTGATGGTGTTGGAGTGACGACCACTGTGACGGTGTTGGAGAGACCACACTGTGACAATGTTGGAGTGACCAGCACTGTGACAGTGTTGGAGAGACCACAACTCTGACAGTGTTGGAGTGACCACCACTGAGACGGTGTTGGAGTGACGGCCACTGACTTTGTTGGAGTTACGATTACTGTGACAGTCCTGTAGTGACGATCACTGAGTCAGTGTTGGAGTGACGATCACTATGACAGTGTTGCAGTGACGATCACTGACGGTGTTGGAGTGACGATTACTGTGACAGTGCTGGAGTGACGATCACTGTGACGGGGTTGGAGTGATGATCACTAATGTTGTTGGAGCGATGATCACTGTGACAGTGTTGGATGACGATCACTGTGACAGTGTTGGAGCGACGATCACTGTGACAGTGTTGGATGACGATGACTGTGACATTGTTGGAGCAACGATCGCTGTGACGGTGTTGGAGTGACCACCACTGTGGCGGTGTTGGAGTGACCACCACTATGACGGTGTTGGAGCAACGATCACTGACGGTGTTGGAGTGACGAGCAGTGTGACAGTGTTGTAGTGACGAGCACTTTGACAGTGTTGGAGTGATGAACTCTGTGACAGTGTGGGAGTGATGCCGTTGGAGTGACGACCATTGTGACAGTCTTGGAGGAACGATCACTGATGTTGTTGGAGTGATGATAACTGTGACGGTGCTGGAGTGACGATCACTGGCAGTGTTGGAGTGACGATCACTGTGACTGTGTTGGAGTGACGATCACTGTGACGGTGTTGGAGTGACGATCACTGTGACGGTGTTGGAGTGACGATCACTGTGACTGTTGGACTGACAGTCACTGTCAGTGTTGGAGTGATGATCACTGACAGTGTTAGAGTGACGGTCACTGACATTGCTGGAGTGATGACCACTGAGTCCGTATTGGAATGACGACAACTGACAGTGTTGAGTGACGACCACTGACGGTGTTGGAGTGACGATCACTGTGACAGTGCTGGAGTGACGGCCACTGTGATGTTGTTGGAGGAACGATCACTGATGGTATTGGAGTGATGACCACTGTGATGGTGTTGGAGAGACCACCACTGTGATAGTGTTGGAGTGACCACCACTGTGACAGTATTGGAGAGACCACAACTCTGACAGTGTTGGAGTGACAACCACTGAGACGGTGTTGGAGTGATGACCACTGACCGTGTTGGAGTGACGAGCACTGTGACGATGTTGGAGTGACGAGCACTGACAGTGTTGGAGTGATGATCACTGTGACTGTTGGAGCGACGATCACTGTGATGGTGTCGGACCGATGACCACTGTGACTCTGTTGGAGTGACTACCATTGATAGTGTTGGACTGACGATCACTGTGACGGTATTGGAATGACAATCACTGACGGTGTTGGAGTGACGATTACTGTGACAGTGTTGGAGTGATGATCATTGACGGTGTTGGAGTGACGATAATTGTGATGGTGTTGGAGTGTCAATCACTGATGGTGTTGGAGTGGTGATCACTGTGACGGTGTTGCAGTGACGATCACTGTGACTGTTGGATTGACAGTCACTGTCAGTATTGGAGTGACGGTCACTGACAGTGTTGGAGTGACGGTCACTTACATTGTTGACCACTGACTTCGTTGGAGTGACGATTACTGACAGTGTTGGAGTGACGATCACTGACGGTGTTGGAGTGACGATCACTGTGACGGTGTTTGAGTGACGATGACTGTGACGGTGTTGGAGTGACGATCAGTGACGGAGTTTGAGTGACGACCTCTGTGACGGTGTTGGAATGACGATCACTGACGGTGTTGGAGTGACGACCACTGCGATGGTGTTGGAGTGACCAACACTGTGTCTATTGGAGTGACGATCACTGAGAGTGTTGGAGTGACGATCACTGTGACGGTGTTGGAATGACAATCACTGACGGTGTTGGAGTGACGATCACTGTGACGGTGTTTGAGTGACGATGACTGTGACGGTGTTGGAGTGACGATCAGTGACAGAGTTTGAGTGACGACCTCTGTGACGGTGTTGGAATGACGATCACTGACGGTGTTGGAGTGACGACCACTGCGATGGTGTTGGAGTGACCAACACTGTGTCTATTGGAGTGACGATCACTGAGAGTGTTGGAGTGACGATCACTGTGACGGTGTTGGAATGACAATCACTGACGGTGTTGTAGTAACGACCACTGTGATGCTGTTGGAGTGACCATCACTGTGACTGTTGGAGTGACAGTCACTGTCAGTGTTGGATTGATGGTCACTGACAGTGTTGGAGTGACGGTCACTGACATTATTGGAGTGATGAGCACTGACAGTGTTGGAGTGACGATTACTGACAGTGCTGGAGTGACGATCACTGTGACGGTGTTGGAGTGGCGATCACTGACGGTGTTGGAGTGACGATCACTGAGAGTGTTGGAGTGACGATCACTGTGACGGTTTCGGAGTGACAATCACTGTGACGGTGTTGGTGTGGCGATCACTGACGGTTTTGGAGTGATGATAAATGTGACGGTGTTGGAGGAACGATCACTGATGGTGTTGGATTGACGACCACTGTGACGGTGTTGGAGAGACCACACTGTGACAATGTTGGAGTGACCACCACTGTGACAGTGTTGGAGAGACCACAACTCTGACAGTGTTGGAGTGACCACCACTGAGACGGTGTTGGAGTGACGGCCACTGACTTTGTTGGAGTTACGATTACTGTGACAGTCCTGTAGTGACGATCACTGTGTCAGTGTTGGAGTGATGATCTCTGACAGTGTTGGAGTGACTATCACTGTGACAGTGTTGGAGTGACGATCACTGTGACGGTGTTGGAGTGACGATCACTGTGATGGTGTTGGAGAGGCGATCACTGACGGTGTTGGAGTGACGATCAATCTGACGGTGTTGGAGGAAAGATCACTGATGGTGTTGGAATGATGACCACTGTGACGGTGTTGGAGAGACCACCACTGTGACAGTGTTGGAGAGACCACAACTCTGACCGTGTTGGAGTGACCACCACTGAGACGGTGTTGGAGTGACGACCACTGACTTTGTTGGAGTGACGATTACTCTGACAGTCCTGTAGTGACGATCACTGTGTCTGTGTTGGAGTGACGATGACTGACAATGTTGGGGTGACGATCACTGTGACAGTGCTGGAGTGAGGATCACTGATGGTGTTGGAGTGACGATTAGTGTGACGGTGTTGGAATGATGATCACAAACGGTGTTGGAGTGACGACCACTGTGATGGTGTTGGAGTGACCATCACTGTGACAGTTGGAGTGACGATCACTGACAGTGTTGGAGTGACGATCACTGTGACAGTGCTGGAGTGACGATCACTGATGGTGTTGGAGTGACGATCACTGTGACGGTGTTGGAATGACGATCACTGACGGTGTTGGAGTGACGATCACTGTGACAGTGTTGGAGTGATGATCACTGAGAGTGTTGGAGTGACGATCACTGTGATAGCGTTGGAGCGACGATTACTGTGACATTCTTGGAGCAATGATCACTGAGACCGTATTGGAGTGACGACCACTGACAGTGCTGAGTGACGATCACTGACGGTGTTGGAGTGACGATTACTGTGACAGTGCTAGAGTGACGATCACTGTGACGGTGTTGGAGTGATGATCACTAATGTTGTTGAAGCGATGATCACTGTGACAGTGTTGCATGACGATCACTGTGACAGTGTTGTAGCGACGATCACTGTGACAGTGTTGGATGACGATCACTGTGACAGTGTTGGAGCAACGATCGCTGTGACGGTGTTGGAGTGACCACCACTGTGACGGTGTTGGAGTGACCACCACTATGACAGTGTTGGAGCAACGATCACTGACAGTGTTGGAGTGACGAGCAGTGTGACGTTGTTGGAGTGACGAGCACTTTGACAGTGTTGGAGTGATGAACTCTGTGACAGTGTGGGAGTGATGCCGTTGGAATGATGATCACTGTGACAGTGTTGGAGTGACGATCACTGTGATGGTGTTGGAGTGACGATCACTGTGACGGTGTTGGAGTGATGATTACTGTGAGGGAGTAGGAGTGACGATCACTGTGACGGTGTTGGAGTGACGATCACTGACAGTGTTGGAGTGAAGATCACTGCGACAGCGTTGGAGCGATGATCACTCTGATGGTGTTGGAGCAATGAGCACTGAGACTGTGTTGGAGTGACGACCACTAACAGTGTTGCAGGGACGATCACTGTGACAGTGTTGGAATGATGATCACTGACGGTGTTGGAGTGACCATCACTGTGACTGTTGGAGTGACGATCACTGACAATTTTGGAGTGACGTTCACTGTGACAGTGTTGGAGTGACGATCACTGATGGTGTTGGAGTGACGATCACTGTGACGGTGTTGGAATGATGATCACTGACGGTGTTGGAGTGACGAGCAGTGTGACTGTGTTGGAATGACGATCACTGACGGTGTTGGAGTGACGATCACTGTGACAGTGTTGGAGTGATGATCACTGAGAGTGTTGGAGCGACGATCACTGTGATAGCGTTGGAGCGACGATTACTGTGACATTCTTGGAGCAATGATCACTGAGACCGTATTGGAGTGACGACCACTGACAGTGCTGAGTGACGATCACTGACGGTGTTGGAGTGACGATTACTGTGACAGTGCTAGAGTGACGATCACTGTGACGGTGTTGGAGTGATGATCACTAATGTTGTTGAAGCGATGATCACTGTGACAGTGTTGGATGACGATCACTGTGACAGTGTTGTAGCAACGATCACTGTGACAGTGTTGGATGACGATCACTGTGACAGTGTTGGAGCAACGATCGCTGTGACGGTGTTGGAGTGACCACCACTGTGACGGTGTTGGAGTGACCACCACTATGACAGTGTTGGAGCAACGATCACTGACAGTGTTGGAGTGACGAGCAGTGTGACGTTGTTGGAGTGACGAGCACTTTGACAGTGTTGGAGTGATGAACTCTGTGACAGTGTGGGAGTGATGCCGTTGGAATGACGATCACTGTGACAGTGTTGGAGTGACGATCACTGTGATGGTGTTGGAGTGACGATCACTGTGACGGTGTTGGAGTGATGATTACTGTGAGGGAGTAGGAGTGACGATCACTGTGACGGTGTTGGAGTGACGATCACTGACAGTGTTGGAGTGACGATCACTGCGACAGCGTTGGAGCGATGATCACTCTGATGGTGTTGGAGCAATGAGCACTGAGACTGTGTTGGAGTGACGACCACTAACAGTGTTGCAGGGACGATCACTGTGACAGTGTTGGAATGATGATCACTGACGGTGTTGGAGTGACGGCCACTGTGATGGTGTTGGAGTGACCATCACTGTGACTGTTGGAGTGACGATCACTGACAATTTTGGAGTGACATTCACTGTGACAGTGTTGGAGTGACGATCACTGATGGTGTTGGAGTGACGATCACTGTGACGGTGTTGGAATGATGATCACTGACGGTGTTGGAGTAACGAGCAGTGTGACTGTGTTGGAGCGATGACCACAGTGAGAGTGTTGGAGTGACGAGCGCGGTGACAGTGTTGGAGTGACGATCTCTGTGACGGTGTTGGAGCGACTACCACTGCGATGGTGTTGGAGTGACCATCACTGTGACTGTTGGAGTGACGATCACTGACAATTTTGGAGTGACGTTGACTGTGACAGTGTTGGAGTGACGATCACTGATGGTGTTGGAGTGACGATCACTGTGACGGTGTTGGAATGACGATCACTGACGGTGTTGGAGTGACGAGCAGTGTGACTGTGTTGGAGCGATGACCACAGTGAGAGTGTTGGAGTGACGAGCGCGGTGACAGTGTTGGAGTGACGATCACTGTGACGGTGTTGGAGCGACTACCACTGTGATGGTGTTGGAGTGACGAGCACTTTGACAGTGTTGGAGTGATGAACACTGTGACAGTGTGGGAGGGACGGTGTTTGAGTGACGACCACTGTGACAGTGTTGGAGTGATGAACACTGTGACAGTGTGGGAGTGACGGCGTTGGAGCGACGACTACTGTGACAGTCTTGGAGTGGCGATCACTCTGACGGTGTTGGAGTGACGATCACTGTGACGGTGTTGGAGTGACGATCACTGTGACTGTTGGACTGACAGTCACTATCAGTGTTGGAGTGATGATCACTGACAATGTTAGAGGGACGGTCACTGACATTGTTGGAGTGATGACCACTGAGTCCGTATTGGAATGACGACCACTGACAGTGTTGAGTGACGACCACTGACGGTGTTGGAGTGACGATTACTGTGACAGTCCTGTAGTGACGATCACTGTGTCAGTGTTGGAGTGACGTTCACTGTGACAGTGTTGGAGTGACGATCACTGATCGTGTTGGAGTGACGATCACTGTGATGGTGTTGGAGTGACGATCACTGTGACGGTGTTGGAATGACAATCACTGACGGTGTTGTAGTGACGACCACTGTGATGCTGTTGGAGTGACCATCACTGTGACTGTTGGAGTGACAATCACTGACAGTGTTGGAGTGACGATCACTGTGACAGTGTTGTAGTGACGATCACTGTGACAATGCTGGAGTGACCATCACTGTGACTGTTGGACTGACAGTCACTGTCAGTGTTGGATTAATGGTCACTGACAGTGTTGGAGTGACTGTCACTAACATTATTGGAGTGATGAGCACTGACTTCGTTGGAGTAACGATTACTGACAGTGTTGGAGTGACGGTCACTGACGGTGTTGGAGTGGCGATCACTGACGGTGTTGGAGTGACGATCACTGAGAGTGTTGGAGTGACGATCACTGTGACGGTTTTGGAGTGACGATCACTGTGACGGTGTTGGTGTTGCGATCACTAACGGTTTTGGAGTGACGATCACTCTGACGGTGTTGGAGGAACGATCACTGATGGTGTTGGAGTGACGACCACTGTGACGGTGTTGGAGAGACCACACTGTGACAATGTTGGAGTGACCACCACTGTGACAGTGTTGGAGAGACCACAACTCTGACAGTGCTGGAGTGACCACCACTGAGACGGTGTTGGACTGACGGCCACTGACTTTGTTTGAGTTACGATTACTGTGACAGTCCTGTAGTGACGATCACTGTGTCAGTGTTGGAGTGACGTTCACTGACAGTGTTGGAGTGACGATCACTGTGACAGTGTTGGATGACGATGACTGTGACATTGTTGGAGCAACGATCGCTGTGACGGTGTTGGAGTGACCACCACTGTGACGGTGTTGGAGTGACCACCACTATGACGGTGTTGGAGCAACGATCACTGACGGTGTTGGAGTGACGAGCAGTGTGACAGTGTTGGAGTGACGAGCACTTTGACAGTGTTGTAGTGATGAACTCTGTGACAGTGTGTGAGTGATGCCGTTGGAGTGACGACCATTGTGACAGTCTTGGAGGAACGATCACTGATGTTGTTGGAGTGATGATCACTGTGACGGTGCTGGAGTAACGATCACTGGCAGTGTTGGAGTGATGATCACTGTGACTGTGTTGGAGTGACGATCACTGTGACGGTGTTGGAATGACGATCACTGTGACTGTTGGACTGACAGTCACTGTCAGTGTTGGAGTGATGATCACTGACAGTGTTAGAGTGACGGTCACTGACATTGCTAGAGTGATGACCACTGAGTCCGTATTGGAATGACGACAACTGACAGTGTTGAGTGACGACCACTGACGGTGTTGGAGTGACGATCACTGTGACAGTGCTGGAGTGACGGCCACTGTAATGTTGTTGGAGGAACGATCACTGATGGTATTGGAGTGATGACCACTGTGATTGTGTTGGAGTGATGACCACTGTGATGGTGTTGGAGAGACCACCACTGTGATAGTGTTGGAGTGACCACCACTGTGACAGTATTGGAGAGACCACAACTCTGACAGTGTTGGAGTGACAACCACTGAGACGGTGTTGGAGTGATGACCACTGACCGTGTTGGAGTGACGAGCACTGTGACGATGTTGGAGTGACGAGCACTGACAGTGTTGGAGTGATGATCACTGTGACTGTTGGAGCGACGATCACTGTGATGGTGTCGGACCGATGACCACTGTGACTCTGTTGGAGTGACTACCATTGATAGTGTTGGAGTGATGATCACTGTGACGGTATTGGAATGACAATCACTGACGGTGTTGGAGTAACGATTACTGTGACAGTGTTGGAGTGATGATCATTGACGGTGTTGGAGTGACGATAATTGTGACGGTGTTGGAGTGTCAATCACTGATGGTGTTGGAGTGGCGATCACTGTGACGGTGTTGCAGTGATGATCACTGTGACTGTTGGATTGACAGTCACTGTCAGTATTGGAGTGATGGTCACTGACAGTGTTGGAGTGACGGTCACTTACATTGTTGACCACTGACTTCGTTGGAGTGACGATTACTGACAGTGTTGGAGTGACGATCACTGACGGTGTTGGAGTGACGATCACTGTGACGGTGTTTGAGTGACGATGACTGTGACGGTGTTGGAGTGACGATCAGTGACGAGTTTGAGTGACGACCTCTGTGATGGTGTTGGAATGACGATCACTGACGGTGTTGGAGTGACGACCACTGCGATGGTGTTGGAGTGACCAACACTGTGTCTATTGGAGTGACGATCACTGTGACGGTGTTGGAATGACAATCACTGACGGTGTTGTAGTGACGACCACTGTGATGCTGTTGGAGTGACCATCACTGTGACTGTTGGAGTGACAGTCACTGTCAGTGTTGGATTGATGGTCACTGACAGTGTTGGAGTGACGATCACTGACATTATTGGAGTGATGAGCACTGACAGTGTTGGAGTGACGATCACTGTGACGATGCTGGAGTGACGATCACTGTGACTGTTGGACTGACAGTCACTGTCAGTGTTGGACTGATGGCCACTGACTTTGTTTGAGTTACGATTACTGTGACAGTCCTGTAGTGACGATCACTGTGTCAGTGTTGGAGTGACGTTCACTGACAGTGTTGGAGTGACGATCACTATGACAGTGTTGGAGTGACGATCACTGTGACAGTGTTGGAGTGACGATCACTGTGACGGTGTTGGAGAGGCGGTCACTGACGGTGTTGGAGTGACGATCACTCTGACGGTGTTGGAGGAAATATCACTGATGGTGTTGGAGTGACGACCACTGTGACGGTGTTGGAGAGACCACAACTCTGACAGTGTTGGAGTGACCACCACTGAGACGGTGTTGGACTGACGGCCACTGACTTTGTTTGAGTTACGATTACTGTGACAGTCCTGTAGTGACGATCACTGTGTCAGTGTTGGTGTGACGTTCACTGACAGTGTTGGAGTGACGATCACTGTGACAGTGTTGGATGACGATGACTGTGACATTGTTGGAGGAACGATCGCTGTGACGGTGTTGGAGTGACCACCACTGTGACGGTGTTGGAGTGACCACCACTATGACGGTGTTGGAGCAACGATCACTGATGGTGTTGGAGTGACGAGCAGTGTGACAGTGTTGGAGTGACGAGCACTTTGACAGTGTTGTAGTGATGAACTCTGTGACAGTGTGTGAGTGATGCCGTTGGAGTGACGACCATTGTGACAGTCTTGGAGGAACGATCACTGATGTTGTTGGAGTGATGATCACTGTGATGGTGCTGGAGTAACGATCACTGGCAGTGTTGGAGTGATGATCACTGTGACTGTGTTGGAGTGACGATCACTGTGACGGTGTTGGAATGACGATCACTGTGACTGTTGGACTGACAGTCACTGTCAGTGTTGGAGTGATGATCACTGACAGTGTTAGAGTGACGGTCACTGACATTGCTAGAGTGATGACCACTGAGTCCGTATTGGAATGACGACAACTGACAGTGTTGAGTGACGACCACTGACGGTGTTGGAGTGACGATCACTGTGACAGTGCTGGAGTGACGGCCACTGTAATGTTGTTGGAGGAACGATCACTGATGGTATTGGAGTGACGATCACTGTGACAGTGTTGGAGTGACGATCACTGTGACGGTGTTGGAGAGGCGATCACTGACGGTGTTGGAGTGACGATCACTCTGACGGTGTTGGAGGAACGATCACTGATGGTGTTGGAGTGACGACCACTGTGACGGTGTTGGAGAGACCACACTGTGACAATGTTGGAGTGACCACCACTGTGACAGTGTTGGAGAGACAACAACTCTGACAGTGTTGGAGTGACCACCACTGAGACGGTGTTGGAGTGACGGCCACTGACTTTGTTGGAGTTACGATTACTGTGACAGTCCTGTAGTGACGATCACTGTGTCAGTGTTGGAGTGACGATCACTGTGACAGTGTTGGAGTGACGATCACTGTGACGGTGTTGGAGTGACGATCACTGTGACGGTGTTGGAGTGACGATCACTGTGACGGTGTTGGAGAGGCGATCACTGACGGTTTTGGAGTGACGATCACTCTGACGGTGTTGGAGGAACGATCACTGATGGTGTTGGAATGATGACCACTGTGACGGTGTTGGAGAGACCACCACTGTGACAGTGTTGGAGAGACCACAACTCTGACCGTGTTGGAGTGACCACCACTGAGACGGTGTTGGAGTGACCACCACTGACTTTGTTGGAGTGACGATTACTCTGACAGTCCTGTAGTGACGATCACTGTGTCAGTGTTGGAGTGACGATGACTGACAATGTTGGGGTGACGATCACTGTGACAGTGCTGGAGTGACGATCATTGATGGTGTTGGAGTGACGATCAGAGTGACGGTGTTGGAATGATGATCACAAACGGTATTGGAGTGACGATCACTGTGACGGTGCTGGTGCGACGATCACTGTGACGGTGCTGGAGCGACAATCACTGTGACGGTGTTGGAGAGACGATCTCTGTGACGGTGTTGGAGTGACGACTACTGACAGTGTTGGAGTAACAACCATTGTGACAGTGTTAGAGTGACGAGCACTGTGACGGTGTTGGTGTGATGACCACAGTGAGAGTGTTGGAGTGACGAGCGCGGTGACAGTGTTGGAGTGACGATCACTGTGACGGTGTTGGAGTGATGAACACTGTGATAGTGTGGGAGTGACAGCGTTGGAGCGGCGATCATTGTGACATTGTTGGAGCAATGATCACTGAGACTGTATTGGAATGACGACCACTGACAGTGTTGAGTGACGATCACTGTGAGGGTGTTGAAGTGATGATCACTGTGACAGTGCTGGAGTGACGATCACTGTGACAGTGTTGACTGACGATCACTGACGGTGTTGGAGTGACGATCACTGTGACGGTGTTGGAATGACGATCACTGACGGTGTTGGAGTGACGACCACTGTGATGGTTTTGGAGGAACGATCACTGATGGTGTTGAAATGACGATCACTGACGGTGTTGGAGTGACGACCACTGTGACGGTGTTTGAGTGACGACCACTGTGATGCTGTTGGAATGACGATCACTGACGGTGTTGGAGTGACGATCACTGTGACTGTGCTGGAGTGATGAATACTGTGACTGTGTTGGAGTGACGACCACTGTGATGGTGTTGGAGTGACGATCACTGTGACGGTGTTGGAGCGACGATCACTGTGTGTTGCAGTGATGGTCACTGACAGTGCTGGAGTGACGATCACTGACAGTGTTGGATTGACGATCACTGTGACAGTGCTGGAGTGACAATCACTGACAGTGCTGGAGTGACGATCACTGTGACAGTGTTGGAGCGACGATCATTGTGACATTGATGGAGCAATGATCACTGACACCGTATTGGAGTGACGACCACTGACAGTGTTGAGTGACGATCACAGTGAGGTTGTTGGAGTAATGATCACTGTGACATTGCTGGAGTGACGATCACTGTGACAGCGTTGAGTGACGATCACTGTGACAGTGTTGAGTGATGATCACTGACGGTGTTGGAGTGACGACCACTGCGAATGTGTTGGAATGACGATCACTGACGGTGTTGGAGTGACGATCACTGTGAGGGTGTTGGAGTGATGATCACTGTGACAGTGCTGGAGTGACGACCACTGTGACAGTGTTGGAGTGACGATCACTGTGACAGTGTTGGAATCACGATCACTGATGGTGTTGGAGTGACGGTCACTGTGACGGTGTTGGAATGCTGATCACTGATGGTGTTGGAGCGGCTACCACTGTGACGGTGTTGGAGCGATGACCACAGTGAGAGTTTTGGAGTGACGAGCGCGGTGACAGTGTTGGAGTGACGATCACTGTGACGGTGTTGGAGTGATGAACACTGTGATAGTGTGGGAGTGACAGCGTTGGAGCGGCGATCATTGTGACATTGTTGGAGCAATGATCACTGAGACTGTATTGGAGTGACGACCACTGACAGTGTTGAGTGACGATCACTGTGAGGGTGTTGGAGTGATGATGACTGTGACAGTGCTGGAGTGACAATCACTGTGAGAGTGTTGAGTGACGATCACTGACGGTGTTGGAGTGACGACCACTGTGACGGTGTTGGAATGACTTTCACTGACGGTGTTGGAGTGACGACCACTGTGATGGCTTTGGAGGAACGATCACTGATGGTGTTGAAATGACGATCACTGACGGTGTTGGAGTGATGACCACTGTGACAGTATTGGAGAGACCACACTGTGACAGTGTTGGAGAGACCACAACTCTGACAGTGTTGTAGTGACCACCACTGAGACGGTGTTTGTGTGACGACCACTGACAGTGTTGGAGTGACGATCACTGACAGTGTTGGAGTGACGATCACTGACAGTGTTGGAGTGATGAACACTGTGAGTGTGTGGGAGTGACTGTGTTGGAGTGACGATCACCATGACAGTCTTGGAGTGACGATCTCTGTGACAGTGTAGGAGTGACGAACACTGTGACATTTTGAAAGTGTTGGTGTTGGAGTGACGATTACTGTGACGGTGCTGGTGCGACGATCACTGTGACGGTGCTGGAGCGACAATCACTGTGACGGTGTTGGAGAGACGATCTCTGTGACGGTGTTGGAGTGACGACTACTGACAGTGTTGGAGTAACAACCACTGTGACAGTGTTAGAGTGACGAGCGCAGTGACGGTGTTGGAGTGACGAGCGCAGTGACGGTGTTGGAGTGACAAGCACTGTGATGGTGCTGGAGCGACTATCTCTGTGACGGTGTTGGAGTGACGGTCACTGTGATGGTGTTGGAATGATGATCACTGACGGTGTTGGAGTGATGACCACTGTGATGGTGTTGGAGTGACCATCACTGTGACTGTTGGAGTAACAATCACTGACAATGTTGGAGTGACGCTCACTGTGGCAGTGCTGGAGTGACGATCACTGATGGTGTTGGAGTGACGATCACTGACGGTGTTGGAGTGACGATGACTGTGACGGTGTTGGAATGACGATCACTGACGGTGTTGGAGTGACGATCACTGTGACGGTGTTGGGATGATGATCACTGACGGTGTTGGAGCGGCTACCACTGTGACGGTGTTGGAGCGATGACCACAGTGAGAGTGTTGGAGTGACGAGCGCGGTGACAGTGTTGGAGTGACGATCACTGTGACGGTGTTGGAGTGATGAACACTGTGATAGTGTTGGAGTGACAGCGTTGGAGCGGCGATCATTGTGACATTGTTGGAGCAATGATCACTGAGACTGTATTGGAGTAACGACCACTGACAGTGTTGAGTGACGATCACTGTGAGGGTGTTGAAGTGACGATCACTGTGACAGTGCTGGAGTGACGATCACTGTGACAGTGTTGACTGACGATCACTGACGGTGTTGGAGTGACGATCATTGTGACGGTGTTGGAATGACGATCACTGACGGTGTTGGAGTGACGACCACTGTGATGGTTTTGGAGGAACGATCACTGATGGTGTTGAAATGACGATCACTGACGGTGTTGGAGTGACGATCACTGTGACGGTGTTTGAGTGACGACCACTGTGCTGCTGTTGGAATGACGATCACTGACGGTGTTGGAGTGACGATCACTGTGACTGTGCTGGAGTGACAATCACTGACAGTGCTGGAGTGACGATCACTGTGACAGTGTTGGAGCGACGATCATTGTGACATTGATGGAGCAATGATCACTGACACCGTATTGGAGTGACGACCACTGACAGTGTTGAGTGACAATCACAGTGAGGTTGTTGGAGTAATGATCACTGTGACATTGCTGGAGTGACGATCACTGTGACAGTGTTGAGTGACGATCACTGTGACAGTGTTGAGTGATGATCACTGACGGTGTTGGAGTGACGACCACTGCGAATGTGTTGGAATGACGATCACTGACGGTATTGGAGTGACGATCACTGTGAGGGTGTTGGAGTGATGATCACTGTGACAGTGCTGGAGTGACGACCACTGTGACGGTGTTGGAATGACTTTCACTGATGGTGTTGGAGTGACGACCACTGTGATGGTGTTGGAGGAACGATCACTGATGGTGTTGGAGTGACGACCACTGTGACAGTGTTGGAGAAACCACAACTCTGACAGTGTTGGAGTGACCACCACTGAGACGGTTTGGTGTGATGACCACTGACAGTGTTGGAGTGATGATCACTGACAGTGTTGGAGTGATGAACACTGTGAGAGTGTGGGAGTGACCGTTTTGGAATGATGACCACTGTGACAGTCTTGGAGTGACGATCACTGTGACAGTGTTTGAGTGACCATCACTGTGACGGTGTTGGACGATGACCACTGTGATGGTGTCGGAGTGAAGACCACTGTGATGATGTTGGAGCGATGATTACTGATGGTGTTAGAGGGATTATCAATGTGACGGTGTTGGAGTGACCATCACTGTGACAGTGCTGGAGTGACCACGACTGTGACGGTGTTGGAGTGACGACCACTGTGACAGTCTTAGAGTGACGACCACTGTGACAGTGTTGGAGTGACGAACGCTGTGACTGTGTGGGAGTGACGGTGTTCAAGTGACGACCACCATGACAGTCTTGGAGTGACGATCTCTGTGACAGTGTAGGAGTGACGAACACTGTGACATTTTGAAAGTGACGGTGTTGGAGTGACGATCACTGTGACGGTGCTGGTGCGACGATCACTGTGACGGTGCTGGAGCGACAATCACTGTGACGGTGTTGGAGAGACGATCTCTGTGACGGTGTTGGAGTGACGACTACTGACAGTGTTGGAGTAACAACCATTGTGACGGTGTTAGCGTGACGAGCACTGTGACGGTGTTGGTGTGATGACCACAGTGAGAGTGTTGGAGTGACGAGCGCAGTGACTGTGTTGGAGTGATGAACACTGTGATAGTGTGGGAGTGACAGCGTTGGAGCGGCGATCATTGTGACATTGTTGGAGCAATGATCACTGAGACTGTATTGGAGTGACGACCACTGACAGTGTTGAGTGACGATCACTGTGAGGGTGTTGGAGTGATGATCACTGTGACAGTGCTGGAGTGACAATCACTGTGAGAGTGTTGAGTGACGATCACTGACGGTGTTGGAGTGACGACCACTGTGACGGTGTTGGAATGACTTTCATTGACGGTGTTGGGGTGACGACCACTGTGATGGTTTTGGAGGAACGATCACTGATGGTGTTGAAATGACGATCACTGACGGTGTTGGAGTGACGACCACTGTGACAGTATTGGAGAGACCACACTGTGACAGTGTTGGAGTGACCACCACTGTGACAGTATTGGAGAGACCACAACTCTGACAGTGTTGGAGTGACCACCACTGAGATGGTGTTTGTGTGACGACCACTGACAGTGTTGGAGTGACGATCACTGACAGTGTTGGAGTGACAATCACTGTGACTGTGTTGGAGTGACGATCACTGGGACGGTGTTGGAGTGACGATCACTGTGACTGTTGGACTGACAGTCACTATCAGTGTTGGAGTGATGATCACTGACAATGTTAGAGGGACGGTCACTGACATTGTTGGATTGATGACCACTGAGTCGGTATTGGAATGACGACCACTGACAGTGTTGAGTGACGACCACTGACGGTGTTGGAGTGACGATTACTGACAGTGTTGGAGTGACGATCACTGTGACAGTGTTGGAGTGACGATCACTGTGTCAGTGTTGGAGTGACGATCACTGACAGTGTTGGAGTGACGATCACTGTGACGGTGTTGGAGTGACGATCACTGTGAAGGTGTTGGAGTGATGATTACTGTGAGGGAGTAGGAGTGACGATCACTGTGACGGTGTTGGAGTGATGATCACTGTGACTGTTGGAGTGACGATCACTGTGACGGTGTTGGAGTGACCATCACTGTGACTGTTGGAGTGACGATCTCTGTGACGGTGTAGGAGTGACGAACACTGTGACATTTTGAAAGTGACGGTGTTGGAGTGACGAGCTCTGTGACGGTGCTGGAGCGACGATCACTGTGACGGTGTTGGAGAGACAATCTCTGTGACGGTGCTGGAGTGACGACTACTGACAGTGTTGGAGTAACAACCACTGTGACAGTGTTAGAGTGATGAGCATCGTGAAGATGTTGGAGGGATGACCAAAGTGAGAGTGTTGGAGTGACGAGCGCAGTGATGGTGTTGGAGTGACCATCACTGTGACTGTTGGAGTGACGATCACTGTGGGTGTTGGAGTGACAATCACTGTGATGGTGTTGGAGCGACGATCACTGTGACGGTGTTGGAGTGAGACCACTAACAGTGTTGCAGTGACGATCACTGTGACAGTGTTGGAATGACGATCACTGACGGTGTTGGAGTGACGATCACTGTGATGGTGTTGGAATGATGATCACTGACGGTGTTGGAGTGACGACCACTGTGATGGTGTTGGAGTGACCATCACTGTGACTGTTGGAGTGACGATCATTGACAGTGTTGAAGTGACGATCACTGTGACAGTGTTGGA
The DNA here is from genome assembly GCF_030028105.1 of Mobula birostris. Classification (NCBI taxonomy): domain Eukaryota; kingdom Metazoa; phylum Chordata; class Chondrichthyes; order Myliobatiformes; family Myliobatidae; genus Mobula; species Mobula birostris. The sequence continues at coordinate 30,060,286 of NC_092396.1, forward strand.
GTGATGATCACTGTGATTGTTGGACTGACAGTCACTGTCAGTGTTGGAGTGACGGTCACTGACATTGTTGACCACTGATTTCGTTGGAGTGACGATTACTGACAGTGTTGGAGTGACGATCACTGACGGTGTTGAAGTGACGATCAGTGACGGTGTTGGAGTGGCGATCACTGTGATGGTGTTGGAGGAACGATCACTGATGGTGTTGGAGTGACGACCACTGTGACGGTGTTGGAATGACGATCACTGACAGTGTTGGAGTGACGACCACTGCGATGGTGTTGGAGTGACCAACACTGTGTGTATTGGAGTGACGATCACTGAGAGTGTTGGAGTGACGATCACTGTGACGGCGTTGGAATGACGATCACTGACGGTGTTGTAGTGACGACCACTGTGATGCTGTTTGAGTGACCATCACTGTGACTGTTGGAGTGACGATCACTGACAGTGTTGGAGTGACAATCACTGTGACAGTGTTGGAGTGACGATCACTGTGACGGTGCTGGAGTGACGATCACTGTGACTGTTGGACTGACAGTGTTGGCGTGATGTTCACTGACAGTGTTGGAGTGACGGTCACTGACATTATTGGAGTGATGAGCACTGAATTCGTTGGAGTGACGATTACTGACGGTATTGGAGTAATGATCACTGACAGTGTTGGAGTGGCGATCACTGATGGTGTTGGAGTGACGATCACTGACAGTGTTGGAGTGACGATCACTGTGACGGTTTTGGAGTGACGATCACTGTGACGGTGATGGAGTGGCGATCACTGACCGTGTTGGAGTGATGATCACTGTGACGGTGTTGGAGGAACAATCACTGATGGTGTTGGAGTGACGACCACTGTGACGGTGTTGGAGAGACCACACTGTGACAATATTGGAGTGACCACCACTGTGACAGTGTTGGAGAGACCACAACTCTGACAGTGTTGGAGTGACCACCACTGAGACGGTGTTGGAGTGACGGCCACTGACTTTGTTGGAGTTACGATTACTGTGACAGTCCTGTAGTGACGATCACTGTGTCAGTGTTGGAGGGACGATCACTGACAGTGTTGGAGTGACGATCACTATGACAGTGTTGGAGTGATGATCACTGTGACAGTGTTGGAGTGACGATCACTGTGACGGTGTTGGAGAGCCGATCACTGACGGTGTTGGAGTGACGATCACTGTGACGGTGTTGGAGGAACAATCACTGATGGTGTTGGAGTGATGACCACAGTGACGGTGTTGGAGAGACCACACTGTGACAATGTTGGAGTGACCACCACTGTGACAGTGTTGGAGAGACCACAACTCTGACAGTGTTGGAGTGACCACCACTGAGATGGTGTTGGAATGACGATCACTGACGGTGTTGGAGTGACGATCACTGTGACGGTGTTGGAGTGTCGATCACTGAGAGTGTTGGAGTAACGATAACTGTGATAGCGTTGGAGCGACGATTACTGTGACATTCTTGGAGCAATGATCACTGAGACCGTATTAGAGTGAGGACCACTGACAGTGTTGAGTGACGATCACTGACGGTGTTGGAGTGACGATTACTGTGACAGTGCTGGAGTGACGATCACTGTGATGGGGTTGAAGTGATGATCACTAATGTTGTTGGAGTGATGATCACTGTGACAGTGTTGGATGACGATCACTGTGACAGTGTTGGATGACGATGACTGTGACATTGTTGGAGCAACGATCGCTGTGATGGTGTTGGAATGACCACCACTGTGACGGTGTTGGTGTGACCACCACTATGACGGTGTTGGAGCAACGATCACTGACGGTGTTGGAGTGACGAGCACTTTGATAGTGTAGGAGTGATGAACTCTGTGACAGTGTGGGAGTGATGCCGTTGGAGTGACGACCATTGTGACAGTCTTGGACGAACGATCACTGATGGTTTTGGAGTGACGACCACTGTGACTGTGTTGGAGAGACCACACTGTGACAATGTTGGAGTGACCACCACTGTGACAGTGTTGGAGAGACCACAACTCTGACAGTGTTGGAGTGACCACCACTGAGACGGTGTTGGAGTGACGGCCACTGACTTTGTTGGAGTTACGATTACTGTGACAGTCCTGTAGTGACGATCACTGTGTCAGTGTTGGAGTGACGATCACTGACGGTGTTGGAGTGACGATCACTATGACAGTGTTGGAGAGGCCATCACTGACGGTGTTGGAGTGACGATCACTCTGACGGTGTTGGAGGAATGATCACTGATGGTGTTGGAGTGATGACCACTGTGACGGTGTTGGAGAGACCACCACTGTGACAGTGTTGGAGAGACCACAACTCTGACAGTGTTGGAGTGACCACCACTGAGACGGTGTTGGAGTGACGACCACTGACTTTGTTGGAGTGACGATTACTCTGACAGTCCTGTAGTGACAATCACTGTGTCAGTGTTGGAGTGACGATGACTGACAATGTTGTGGTGACGATCACTGTGACAGTGCTGGAGTGACGATCTCTGATGGTGTTGGAGTGACGATCATTGTGACGTGTTGGAATGATGATCACATACGGTGTTGGAGTGACGACCACTGTGATGGTTTTGCAGTGACCATCACTGTGACAGTTGGAGTGACGATCACTGACAGTGTTGGAGTGACGATCACTGTGACAGTGCTGGAGTGACGATCACTGATGGTGTTGGAGTGACGATCACTGTGACGGTGTTGGAATGACGATCACTGATGGTGTTGGAGTGACGATCACTGTGACGGTGTTGGAGTGATGATCACTGAGAGTGTTGGAGTGACGATAACTGTGATAGCGTTGGAGCGACGATTACTGTGACATCCTTGGAGCAATGATCACTGAGACCGTATTGGAGTGACGACCACTGACAGTGCTTAGTGACGATCACTGACGGTGTTGGAGTGACGATTACTGTGACAGTGCTAGAGTGACGATCACTGTGACGGTGTTGGAGTGATGATCACTAATGTTGTTGGAGCGATGATCACTGTGACAGTGTTGGATGACGATCACTGTGACAGTGTTGGAGCGACGATCACTGTGACAGTGTTGGATGACGATCACTGTGACAGTGTTGGAGCAACGATCGCTGTGACGGTGTTGGAGTGATGATCACTAATGTTGTTGGATGACGATCACTGTGACAGTGTTGGATGACGATCACTGTGACAGTGTTGGAGCGACGATCACTGTGACAGTGTTGGATGACGATCACTGTGACAGTGTTGGAGCAACGATCGCTGTGACGGTGTTGGAGTGACCACCACTGTGACCGTGTTGGAGTGACCACCACTATGACGGTGTTGGAGCAACGATCACTGACAGTGTTGGAGTGACGAGCAGTGTGACGGTGTTGGAGTGACGAGCACTTTGACAGCGTTGGAGTGATGAACTCTGTGACAGTGTGGGAGTGATGCCGTTGGAGTGATGACCACTGTGACAGTCTTGGAGTGGCGATCACTGTGCCGATGTTGGAGGAACGATCACTGATGTTGTTGGAGTGATGATCACTGATGTTGTTGGAGTGATGATCACTGTGACGGTGCTGGAGTGACGATCATTGACAGTGTTGGAGTGACAATCACTGTGACTGTGTTGGAGTGACGATCACTGGGACGGTGTTGGAGTGACGATCACTGTGACTGTTGGACTGACAGTCACTATCAGTGTTGGAGTGATGATCACTGACAATGTTAGAGGGACGGTCACTGACAGTGTTGGAGTGACCATCACTGTGACGGTGTTGGAATGATGATCACTGACGGTGTTGTAGCGGCTACCACTGTGACGGTGTTGGAGCGATGACCACAGTGAGAGTGTTGGAGTGACGAGCGCGGTGACAGTGTTGGAGTGACGATCACTGTGACGGTGTTGGAGTGACAGCGTTGGAGCGGCGATCATTGTGACATTGTTGGAGCAATGATCACTGAGACTGTATTGGAGTGACGACCACTGACAGTGTTGAGTGACGATCACTGTGAGGGTGTTGAAGTGATGATCACTGTGACAGTGCTGGAGTGACGATCACTGTGACAGTGTTGACTGATGATCACTGACGGTGTTGGAGTGACGATCATTGTGACGGTGTTGGAATGACGATCACTGACGGTGTTGGAGTTACGACCACTGTGATGGTTTTGGAGGAACGATCACTGATGGTGTTGAAATGACGATCACTGACGGTGTTGGAGTGACGATCACTGTGACGGTGTTTGAGTGACGACCACTGTGATGCTGTTGGAATGACGATCACTGACGGTGTTGGAGTGACGATCACTGTGACTGTGCTGGAGTGACAATCACTGACAGTGCTGGAGTGACGATCACTATGACAGTGTTGGAGCGACGATCATTGTGACATTGATGGAGCAATGATCACTGACACCGTATTGGAGTGACGACCACTGACAGTGTTGAGTGACAATCACAGTGAGGTTGTTGGAGTAATGATCACTGTGACATTGCTGGAGTGACGATCACTGTGACAGTGTTGAGTGACGATCACTGTGACAGTGTTGAGTGATGATCACTGACGGTGTTGGAGTGACGACCACTGCGAATGTGTTGGAATGACGATCACTGACGGTATTGGAGTGACGATCACTGTGAGGGTGTTGGAGTGATGATCACTGTGACAGTGCTGGAGTGACAACCACTGTGACGGTGTTGGAATGACTTTCACTGATGGTGTTGGAGTGACGACCACTGTGATGGTGTTGGAGGAACGATCACTGATGGTGTTGGAGTGACGACCACTGTGACAGTGTTGGAGAAACCACAACTCTGACAGTGTTGGAGTGACCACCACTGAGACGGTTTGGTGTGATGACCACTGACAGTGTTGGAGTGACGATCACTGACAGTGTTGGAGTGATGAACACTGTGAGAGTGTGGGAGTGACCGTTTTGGAATGATGACCACTGTGACAGTCTTGGAGTGACGATCACTGTGACAGTGTTTGAGTGACCATCACTGTGACGGTGTTGGACGATGACCACTGTGATGGTGTCGGAGTGAAGACCACTGTGATGCTGTTGGAGCGATGATTACTGATGGTGTTAGAGGGATTATCAATGTGACGGTGTTGGAGTGACCATCACTGTGACAGTGCTGGAGTGACCACGACTGTGACGGTGTTGGAGTGACGACCACTGTGACAGTCTTAGAGTGACGACCACTGTGACAGTGTTGGAGTGACGAACGCTGTGACTGTGTGGGAGTGACGGTGTTCAAGTGACGACCACCATGACAGTCTTGGAGTGACGATCTCTGTGACAGTGTAGGAGTGACGAACACTGTGACATTTTGAAAGTGACGGTGTTGGAGTGACGATCACTGTGACGGTGCTGGTGCGACGATCACTGTGACGGTGCTGGAGCGACAATCACTGTGACGGTGTTGGAGAGACGATCTCTGTGACGGTGTTGGAGTGACGACTACTGACAGTGTTGGAGTAACAACCATTGTGACGGTGTTAGAGTGACGAGCACTGTGACGGTGTTGGTGTGATGACCACAGTGAGAGTGTTGGAGTGACGAGCGCAGTGACGGTGTTGGAGTGATGAACACTGTGATAGTGTGGGAGTGACAGCGTTGGAGCGGCGATCATTGTGACATTGTTGGAGCAATGATCACTGAGACTGTATTGGAGTGACGACCACTGACAGTGTTGAGTGACGATCACTGTGAGGGTGTTGGAGTGATGATCACTGTGACAGTGCTGGAGTGACAATCACTGTGAGAGTGTTGAGTGACGATCACTGACGGTGTTGGAGTGACGACCACTGTGACGGTGTTGGAATGACTTTCATTGACGGTGTTGGGGTGACGACCACTGTGATGGTTTTGGAGGAACGATCACTGATGGTGTTGAAATGACGATCACTGACGGTGTTGGAGTGACGACCACTGTGACAGTATTGGAGAGACCACACTGTGACAGTGTTGGAGTGACCACCACTGTGACAGTATTGGAGAGACCACAACTCTGACAGTGTTGGAGTGACCACCACTGAGATGGTGTTTGTGTGACGACCACTGACAGTGTTGGAGTGACGATCACTGACAGTGTTGGAGTGACAATCACTGTGACTGTGTTGGAGTGACGATCACTGGGACGGTGTTGGAGTGACGATCACTGTGACTGTTGGACTGACAGTCACTATCAGTGTTGGAGTGATGATCACTGACAATGTTAGAGGGACGGTCACTGACATTGTTGGATTGATGACCACTGAGTCGGTATTGGAATGACGACCACTGACAGTGTTGAGTGACGACCACTGACGGTGTTGGAGTGACGATTACTGACAGTGTTGGAGTGACGATCACTGTGACAGTGTTGGAGTGACGATCACTGTGTCAGTGTTGGAGTGACGATCACTGACAGTGTTGGAGTGACGATCACTGTGACGGTGTTGGAGTGACGATCACTGTGAAGGTGTTGGAGTGATGATTACTGTGAGGGAGTAGGAGTGACGATCACTGTGACGGTGTTGGAGTGATGATCACTGTGACTGTTGGAGTGACGATCACTGTGACGGTGTTGGAGTGACCATCACTGTGACTGTTGGAGTGACGATCTCTGTGACGGTGTAGGAGTGATGAACAGTGTGACATTTTGAAAGTGACGGTGTTGAAGTGACGATCAGTGACGGTGTTGGAGTGGCGATCACTGTGATGGTGTTGGAGGAACGATCACTGATGGTGTTGGAGTGACGACCACTGTGACGGTGTTGGAATGACGATCACTGACAGTGTTGGAGTGACGACCACTGCGATGGTGTTGGAGTGACCAACACTGTGTGTATTGGAGTGACGATCACTGAGAGTGTTGGAGTGACGATCACTGTGACGGCGTTGGAATGACGATCACTGACGGTGTTGTAGTGACGACCACTGTGATGCTGTTTGAGTGACCATCACTGTGACTGTTGGAGTGACGATCACTGACAGTGTTGGAGTGACGATCACTGTGACAGTGTTGGAGTGACGATCACTGTGACGGTGCTGGAGTGACAATCACTGTGACTGTTGGACTGACAGTGTTGGCGTGATGTTCACTGACAGTGTTGGAGTGACGGTCACTGACATTATTGGAGTGATGAGCACTGAATTCGTTGGAGTGACGATTACTGACGGTATTGGAGTAATGATCACTGACAGTGTTGGAGTGGCGATCACTGACGGTGTTGGAGTGACGATCACTGACAGTGTTGGAGTGACGATCACTGACGGTGTTGGAGTGACGATCACTGACAGTGTTGGAGTGACGATCACTGTGACGGTTTTGGAGTGACGATCACTGTGACGGTGATGGAGTGGCGATCACTGACCGTGTTGGAGTGATGATCACTGTGACGGTGTTGGAGGAACAATCACTGATGGTGTTGGAGTGACGACCACTGTGACGGTGTTGGAGAGACCACACTGTGACAATATTGGAGTGACCACCACTGTGACAGTGTTGGAGAGACCACAACTCTGACAGTGTTGGAGTGACCACCACTGAGACGGTGTTGGAGTGACGGCCACTGACTTTGTTGGAGTTACGATTACTGTGACAGTCCTGTAGTGACGATCACTGTGTCAGTGTTGGAGGGACGATCACTGACAGTGTTGGAGTGACGATCACTATGACAGTGTTGGAGTGATGATCACTGTGACAGCGTTGGAGTGACGATCACTGTGACGGTGTTGGAGAGCCGATCACTGACGGTGTTGGAGTGACGATCACTGTGACGGTGTTGGAGGAACGATCACTGATGGTGTTGGAGTGATGACCACAGTGACGGTGTTGGAGAGACCACACTGTGACAGTGTTGGAGTGACGATCACTATGACAGTGTTGGAGTGATGATCACTGTGACAGTGTTGGAGTGACGATCACTGTGACGGTGTTGGAGTGTCGATCACTGAGAGTGTTGGAGTAACGATAACTGTGATAGCGTTGGAGCGACGATTACTGTGACATTCTTGGAGCAATGATCACTGAGACCGTATTAGAGTGAGGACCACTGACAGTGTTGAGTGACGATCACTGACGGTGTTGGAGTGACGATTACTGTGACAGTGCTGGAGTGACGATCACTGTGATGGGGTTGAAGTGATGATCACTAATGTTGTTGGAGTGATGATCACTGTGACAGTGTTGGATGACGATCACTGTGACAGTGTTGGATGACGATGACTGTGACATTGTTGGAGCAACGATCGCTGTGATGGTGTTGGAATGACCACCACTGTGACGGTGTTGGTGTGACCACCACTATGACGGTGTTGGAGCAACGATCACTGACGGTGTTGGAGTGACGAGCACTTTGATAGTGTAGGAGTGATGAACTCTGTGACAGTGTGGGAGTGATGCCGTTGGAGTGACGACCATTGTGACAGTCTTGGACGAACGATCACTGATGGTTTTGGAGTGACGACCACTGTGACGGTGTTGGAGAGACCACACTGTGACAATGTTGGAGTGACCACCACTGTGACAGTGTTGGAGAGACCACAACTCTGACAGTGTTGGAGTGACCACCACTGAGACGGTGTTGGAGTGACGGCCACTGACTTTGTTGGAGTTACGATTACTGTGACAGTCCTGTAGTGACGATCACTGTGTCAGTGTTGGAGTGACGATCACTGACGGTGTTGGAGTGACGATCACTATGACAGTGTTGGAGAGGCCATCACTGACGGTGTTGGAGTGACGATCACTCTGACGGTGTTGGAGGAATGATCACTGATGGTGTTGGAGTGATGACCACTGTGACGGTGTTGGAGAGACCACCACTGTGACAGTGTTGGAGAGACCACAACTCTGACAGTGTTGGAGTGACCACCACTGAGACGGTGTTGGAGTGACGACCACTGACTTTGTTGGAGTGACGATTACTCTGACAGTCCTGTAGTGACAATCACTGTGTCAGTGTTGGAGTGACGATGACTGACAATGTTGTGGTGACGATCACTGTGACAGTGCTGGAGTGACGATCTCTGATGGTGTTGGAGTGACGATCATTGTGACGTGTTGGAATGATGATCACATACGGTGTTGGAGTGACGACCACTGTGATGGTTTTGCAGTGACCATCACTGTGACAGTTGGAGTGACGATCACTGACAGTGTTGGAGTGACGATCACTGTGACAGTGCTGGAGTGACGATCACTGATGGTGTTGGAGTGACGATCACTGTGACGGTGTTGGAATGACGATCACTGATGGTGTTGGAGTGACGATCACTGTGACGGTGTTGGAGTGATGATCACTGAGAGTGTTGGAGTGACGATAACTGTGATAGCGTTGGAGCGACGATTACTGTGACATCCTTGGAGCAATGATCACTGAGACCGTATTGGAGTGACGACCACTGACAGTGCTTAGTGACGATCACTGACGGTGTTGGAGTGACGATTACTGTGACAGTGCTAGAGTGACGATCACTGTGACGGTGTTGGAGTGATGATCACTAATGTTGTTGGAGCGATGATCACTGTGACAGTGTTGGATGACGATCACTGTGACAGTGTTGGAGCGACGATCACTGTGACAGTGTTGGATGACGATCACTGTGACAGTGTTGGAGCAACGATCGCTGTGACGGTGTTGGAGTGATGATCACTAATGTTGTTGGATGACGATCACTGTGACAGTGTTGGATGACGATCACTGTGACAGTGTTGGAGCGACGATCACTGTGACAGTGTTGGATGACGATCACTGTGACAGTGTTGGAGCAACGATCGCTGTGACGGTGTTGGAGTGACCACCACTGTGACCGTGTTGGAGTGACCACCACTATGACGGTGTTGGAGCAACGATCACTGACAGTGTTGGAGTGACGAGCAGTGTGACGGTGTTGGAGTGACGAGCACTTTGACAGCGTTGGAGTGATGAACTCTGTGACAGTGTGGGAGTGATGCCGTTGGAGTGATGACCGCTGTGACAGTCTTGGAGTGGCGATCACTGTGCCGATGTTGGAGGAACGATCACTGATGTTGTTGGAGTGATGATCACTGATGTTGTTGGAGTGATGATCACTGTGACGGTGCTGGAGTGACGATCATTGACAGTGTTGGAGTGACAATCACTGTGACTGTGTTGGAGTGACGATCACTGGGACGGTGTTGGAGTGACGATCACTGTGACTGTTGGACTGACAGTCACTATCAGTGTTGGAGTGATGATCACTGACAATGTTAGAGGGACGGTCACTGACATTGTTGGATTGATGACCACTGATTCGGTATTGGAATGACGACCACTGACAGTGTTGAGTGACGACCACTGACGGTGTTGGAGTGACGATTACTGACAGTGTTGGAGTGACGATCACTGTGACAGTGTTGGAGTGACGATCACTGTGTCAGTGTTGGAGTGACGATCACTGACAGTGTTGGAGTGACGATCACTGTGACGGTGTTGGAGTGACGATCACTGTGAAGGTGTTGGAGTGATGATTACTGTGAGGGAGTAGGAGTGACGATCACTGTGACGGTGTTGGAGTGATGATCAGTGTGACTGTTGGAGCGACGATCACTGTGACGGTGTTGGAGTGACCATCACTGTGACTGTTGGAGTGACGATCTCTGTGACGGTGTAGGAGTGACGAACACTGTGACATTTTGAAAGTGACGGTGTTGGAGTGACGAGCTCTGTGACGGTGCTGGAGCGACGATCACTGTGACGGTGTTGGAGAGACAATCTCTGTGACGGTGCTGGAGTGACGACTACTGACAGTGTTGGAGTAACAACCACTGTGACAGTGTTAGAGTGATGAGCATCGTGAAGATGTTGGAGGGATGACCAAAGTGAGAGTGTTGGAGTGACGAGCGCAGTGATGGTGTTGGAGTGACCATCACTGTGACTGTTGGAGTGACGATCACTGTGGGTGTTGGAGTGACAATCACTGTGATGGTGTTGGAGCGACGATCACTGTGACGGTGTTGGAGTGAGACCACTAACAGTGTTGCAGTGACGATCACTGTGACAGTGTTGGAATGACGATCACTGACGGTGTTGGAGTGACGATCACTGTGATGGTGTTGGAATGATGATCACTGACGGTGTTGGAGTGACGACCACTGTGATGGTGTTGGAGTGACCATCACTGTGACTGTTGGAGTAACGATCATTGACAATGTTGGAGTGACGATCACTGTGACAGTGCTGGAGTGACGATCACTGATGGTGTTGGAGTGACGATCACTGACAGTGTTGGAGTGACGATCACTGTGACGGTGTTGGAATGACGATCACTGACGGTGTTGGAGTGACGATCACTATGACAGTGTTGGAGAGGCCATCACTGACGGTGTTGGAGTGACGATCACTCTGACGGTGTTGGAGGAACGATCACTGATGGTGTTGGAGTGATGACCACTGTGACGGTGTTGGAGAGACCACCACTGTGACAGTGTTGGAGAGACCACAACTCTGACAGTGTTGGAGTGACCACCACTGAGACGGTGTTGGAGTGACGACCACTGACTTTGTTGGAGTGACGATTACTCTGACAGTCCTGTAGTGACAATCACTGTGTCAGTGTTGGAGTGACGATGACTGACAATGTTGGGGTGACGATCACTGTGACAGTGCTGGAGTGACGATCTCTGATGGTGTTGGAGTGACGATCATTGTGACGTGTTGGAATGATGATCACATACGGTGTTGGAGTGACGACCACTGTGATGGTTTTGCAGTGACCATCACTGTGACAGTTGGAGTGACGATCACTGACAGTGTTGGAGTGACGATCACTGTGACAGTGCTGGAGTGACGATCACTGATGGTGTTGGAGTGACGATCACTGTGACGGTGTTGGAATGACGATCACTGATGGTGTTGGAGTGACGATCACTGTGACGGTGTTGGAGTGATGATCACTGAGAGTGTTGGAGTGACGATAACTGTGATAGCGTTGGAGCAACGATTACTGTGACATCCTTGGAGCAATGATCACTGAGACCGTATTGGAGTGACGACCACTGACAGTGCTTAGTGACGATCACTGACGGTGTTGGAGTGACAATTACTGTGACAGTGCTAGAGTGACGATCACTGTGACGGTGTTGGAGTGATGATCACTAATGTTGTTGGAGCGATGATCACTGTGACAGTGTTGGATGACGATCACTGTGACAGTGTTGGATGACGATCACTGTGACAGTGTTGGAGCGACGATCACTGTGACAGTGTTGGATGACGATCACTGTGACAGTGTTGGAGCAACGATCGCTGTGACGGTGTTGGAGTGATGATCACTAATGTTGTTGGATGACGATCACTGTGACAGTGTTGGATGACGATCACTGTGACAGTGTTGGAGCGACGATCACTGTGACAGTGTTGGATGACGATCACTGTGACAATGTTGGAGCAACGATCGCTGTGACGGTGTTGGAGTGACCACCACTGTGACCGTGTTGGAGTGACCACCACTATGACGGTGTTGGAGCAACGATCACTGACAGTGTTGGAGTGACGAGCAGTGTGACGGTGTTGGAGTGACGAGCACTTTGACAGCGTTGGAGTGATGAACTCTGTGACAGTGTGGGAGTGATGCCGTTGGAGTGATGACCACTGTGACAGTCTTGGAGTGGCGATCACTGTGCCGATGTTGGAGGAACGATCACTGATGTTGTTGGAGTGATGATCACTGTGACGGTGCTGGAGTGACGATCATTGACAGTGTTGGAGTGACGATCACTGACAGTGTTGGAGTGACAATCACTGTGACTGTGTTGGAGTGACGATCACTGGGACGGTGTTGGAGTGACGATCACTGTGACTGTTGGACTGACAGTCACTATCAGTGTTGGAGTGATGATCACTGACAATGTTAGAGGGACGGTCACTGACATTGTTGGATTGATGACCACTGAGTCGGTATTGGAATGACAACCACTGACAGTGTTGAGTGACGACCACTGACGGTGTTGGAGTGACGATTACTGACAGTGTTGGAGTGACGATCACTGTGACAGTGTTGGAGTGACGATCACTGTGTCAGTGTTGGAGTGACGATCACTGACAGTGTTGGAGTGACGATCACTGTGACGGTGTTGGAGTGACGATCACTGTGAAGGTGTTGGAGTGATGATTACTGTGAGGGAGTAGGAGTGACGATCACTGTGACAGTGTTGGAGTGATGATCACTGTGACTGTTGGAGTGACGATCACTGTGACGGTGTTGGAGTGACCATCACTGTGACTGTTGGAGTGACGATCTCTGTGACGGTGTAGGAGTGACGAACACTGTGACATTTTGAAAGTGACGGTGTTGGAGTGAACGGGCACTGTGACGGTGCTGGAGCGACGACCTCTGTGACGGTGTTGGAGTGACGATCACTGTGACTGTTGGAGTGACGATCACTGTGACGGTGTTGGAGTGACCATCACTGTGACTGTTGGACTGACGATCTCTGTGACGGTGTAGGAGTGACGAACACTGTGACATTTTGAAAGTGACGGTGTTGGAGTGATGAGCTCTTGTGACGGTGCTGGAGCGACGATCACTGTGACGGTGTTGGAGCTACAATCTCTGTGACGGTGTTGGAGTGACGACTACTGACAGTGTTGGAGTAACAACCATTGTGACGGTGTTAGAGTGACGAGCACTGTGACGGTGTTGGTGTGATGACCACAGTGAGAGTGTTGGAGTGACGAGCGCAGTGACAGTGTTGGAGTGACAAGCACTGTGACGGTGCTGGAGCGACGATCTCTGTGACGGTGCTGGAGTGACGATCATTGTGACTGTTGGAGTGACGATCACTGTGACGATGTTGGAGTGACCATCACTGTGACTGTTGGAGTGACGATCACTGTGGGTGTTGGAGTGACAATCACTGTGATGGTGTTGGAGTGACAATCACTGTGATGGTGTTGGAACGACGATCACTGTGACGGTGTTGGAGTGAGACCACTAACAGTGTTGCAGTGACGATCACTGTGACAATGTTGGAATGACGATCACTGACTGTGCTGGAGTGACGATCACTGACAGTGTTGGAGTGACGATCACTGATGGTGTTGGAGTGACTGTCACTGTGATGGTGTTGGAATGACGATCACTGACTGTGCTGGAGTGACGATCACTGACAGTGTTGGATTGACGATCACTGTGACAGTGCTGGAGTGACAATCACTGACAGTGCTGGAGTGACGATCACTGTGACAGTGTTGGAGCGACGATCATTGTGACATTGATGGAGCAATGATCACTGACACCGTATTGGAGTGACGACCACTGACAGTGTTGAGTGACAATCACAGTGAGGTTGTTGGAGTAATGATCACTGTGACATTGCTGGAGTGACGATCACTGTGACAGTGTTGAGTGACGATCACTGTGACAGTGTTGAGTGATGATCACTGACGGTGTTGGAGTGACGATCACTGCGAATGTGTTGGAATGACGATCACTGACGGTGTTGGAGTGACGATCACTGTGAGGGTGTTGGAGTGATGATCACTGTGACAGTGCTGGAGTGACGACCACTGTGACGGTGTTGGAATGACTTTCACTGATGGTGTTGGAGTGACGACCACTGTGATGGTGTTGGAGGAACGATCACTGATGGTGTTGGAGTGACGACCACTGTGACAGTGTTGGAGAAACCACAACTCTGACAGTGTTGGAGTGACCACCACTGAGACGGTTTGGTGTGATGACCACTGACAGTGTTGGAGTGACGATCACTGACAGTGTTGGAATGATGAACACTGTGAGAGTGTGGGAGTGACCATTTTGGAATGATGACCACTGTGACAGTCTTGGAGTGACGATCACTGTGACAGTGTTTGAGTGACCATCACTGTGACGGTGTTGGACGATGACCACTGTGATGGTGTCGGAGTGAAGACCACTGTGATGATGTTGGAGCGATGATTACTGATGGTGTTAGAGGGATTATCAATGTGACGGTGTTGGAGTGACCATCACTGTGACAGTGCTGGAGTGACCACGACTGTGACGGTGTTGGAGTGACGACCACTGTGACAGTCTTAGAGTGACGACCACTGTGACAGTGTTGGAGTGACGAACGCTGTGACTGTGTGGGAGTGACGGTGTTCAAGTGACGACCACCATGACAGTCTTGGAGTGACGATCTCTGTGACAGTGTAGGAGTGACGAACACTGTGACATTTTGAAAGTGACGGTGTTGGAGTGACGATCACTGTGACGGTGCTGGTGCGACGATCACTGTGACGGTGCTGGAGCGACAATCACTGTGACGGTGTTGGAGAGACGATCTCTGTGACGGTGTTGGAGTGACGACTACTGACAGTGTTGGAGTAACAACCATTGTGACGGTGTTAGAGTGACGAGCACTGTGACGGTGTTGGTGTGATGAACACTGTGATAGTGTGGGAGTGACAGCGTTGGAGCGGCGATCATTGTGACATTGTTGGAGCAATGATCACTGAGACTGTATTGGAGTGACGACCACTGACAGTGTTGAGTGACGATCACTGTGAGGGTGTTGGAGTGATGATCACTGTGACAGTGCTGGAGTGACAATCACTGTGAGAGTGTTGAGTGACGATCACTGACGGTGTTGGAGTGACGACCACTGTGACGGTGTTGGAATGACTTTCACTGACGGTGTTGGAGTGCCGACCACTGTGATGGTTTTGGAGGAACGATCACTGATGGTGTTGAAATGACGATCACTGACGGTGTTGGAGTGACGACCACTGTGACAGTATTGGAGAGACCACACTGTGACAGTGTTGGAGTGACCACCACTGTGACAGTATTGGAGAGACCACAACTCTGTCAGTGTTGGAGTGACCACCACTGTGACAGTATTGGAGAGACCACAACTCTGACAGTGTTGGAAAGACCACCACTGAGACGGTGTTTGTGTGACGACCATTGACAGTGTTGGAGTGACGATCACTGACAGTGTTGGAGTGACGATCACTGACAGTGTTGGAGTGATGAACACTGTGAGTGTGTGGGAGTGACTGTGTTGGAGTGACGATCACCATGACAGTCTTGGAGTGACGATCTCTGTGACAGTGTAGGAGTGACGAACACTGTGACATTTTGAAAGTGTCGGTGTTGGAGTGACGATCACTGTGACGGTGCTGGTGCGACGATCACTGTGACGGTGCTGGAGCGACAATCACTGTGACGGTGTTGGAGAGACGATCTCTGTGACGGTGTTGGAGTGACGACTACTGACAGTGTTGGAGTAACAACCACTGTGACAGTGTTAGAGTGACGAGCACTGTGACGGTGTTGGTGTGATGACCACAGTGAGAGTGTTGGAGTGACGAGCGCAGTGACGGTGTTGGAGTGACAAGCACTGTGACGGTGCTGGAGCGACTATCTCTGTGACGGTGTTGGAGTGACGGTCACTGTGAGGGTGTTGGAATGATGATCACTGACGGTGTTGGAGTGATGACCACTGTGATGGTGTTGGAGTGACCATCACTGTGACTGTTGGATTAACAATCACTGACAATGTTGGAGTGACGCTCACTGTGACAGTGCTGGAGTGACGATCACTGATGGTGTTGGAGTGACGATCACTGACGGTGTTGGAGTGACGATCACTGTGACGGTGTTGGAATGACGATCACTGACAGTGTTGGAGTGACGATCACTGTGACAGTGTTGACTGACGATCACTGACGGTGTTGGAGTGACGACCACTGTGATGGTTTTGGAGGAACGATCACTGATGGTGTTGAAATGACGATCACTGACGGTGTTGGAGTGACAATCACTGTGACGGTGTTTGAGTGACGACCACTGTGATTCCGTTGGAATGACGATCACTGACGGTGTTGGAGTGACGATCACTGTGACTGTGCTGGAGTGATGAATACTGTGACTGTGTTGGAGTGACGACCACTGTGATGGTGTTGGAGTGACGATCACTGTGACGGTGTTGGAGCGACGATCACTGTGTGTTGCAGTGATGATCACTGACAGTGTTGGATTGACGATCACTGTGACAGTGCTGGAGTGACAATCACTGACAGTGCTGGAGTGACGATCACTGTGACAGTGTTGGAGCAACGATCATTGTGACATTGATGGAGCAATGATCACTGACACCGTATTGGAGTGACGACCACTGACAGTGTTGAGTGACGATCATAGTGAGGTTGTTGGAGTAATGATCACTGTGACATTGCTGGAGTGACGATCACTGTGACAGTGTTGAGTGACGATCACTGTGACAGTGTTGAGTGATGATCACTGACGGTGTTGGAGTGACGACTACTGACAGTGTTGGAGTAACAACCACTGTGACAGTGTTAGAGTGACGAGCACTGTGACGGTGTTGGTGTGATGACCACAGTGAGAGTGTTGTAGTGACGAGCGCAGTGACGGTGTTGGAGTGACAAGCACTGTGACGGTGCTGGAGCGACGATCTCTGTGACGGTGCTGGAGCGACGATCTCTGTGACGGTGCTAGAGTGACGATCACTGTGACTGCTGGAGTGACGATCACTGTGACGGTGTTGGAGTGACCATCACTGTGACTGTTGGAGTGACGATCACTGTGGATGTTGGAGTGACAATCACTGTGATGGCGTTGGAGCGACGATCACTGTGACGGTGTTGGAGTGAGACCACTAACAGTGTTGCAGTGACGATCACTGTGACAATGATGGAATGACGATCACTGACTGTGCTGGAGTGACGATCACTGACAGTGTTGGAGTGACGATCACTGATGGTGTTGGAGTGACTGTCACTGTGATGGTGTTGGAATGATGATCACTGACGGTGTTGGAATGATGATCACTGACGGTGTTGGAGTGACGACCACTGTGATGGTGTTGGAGGAACCATCACTGATGGTGTTGAAATGACGATCACTGATGGTGTTGGAGTGACGACCACTGTGACAGTGTTGGAGAAACCACAACTCTGACAGTGTTGGAGTGACCACCACTGAGACGGTTTGGTGTGATGACCACTGACAGTGTTGGAGTGACGATCACTGACAGTGTTGGAGTGATGAACACTGTGAGAGTGTGGGAGTGACCGTTTTGGAATGATGACCACTGTGACAGTCTTGGAGTGACGATCACTGTGACAGTGTTTGAGTGACCATCACTGTGACGGTGTTGGACGATGACCACTGTGATGGTGTCGGAGTGAAGACCACTGTGATGATGTTGGAGTGATGATTACTGATGGTGTTAGAGGGATTATCAATGTGACGGTGTTGGAGTGACCATCACTGTGACAGTGCTGGAGTGACCACGACTGTGACGGTGTTGGAGTGACGACCACTGTGACAGTCTTAGAGTGACGATCACTGTGACAGTGTTGGAGTGACGAACGCTGTGACTGTGTGGGAGTGACGGTGTTCAAGTGACGACCACCATGACAGTCTTGGAGTGACGATCTCTGTGACAGTGTAGGAGTGACGAACACTGTAACATTTTGAAAGTGACGGTGTTGGAGTGACAATCACTGTGACGGTGCTGGTGCGACGATCACTGTGACGGTGCTGGAGCGACAATCACTGTGACGGTGTTGGAGAGACGATCTCTGTGACGGTGTTGGAGCGACGACTACTGACAGTGTTGGAGTAACAACCACTGTGACAGTGTTAGAGTGACGAGCACTGTGACGGTGTTGGTGTGATGACCACAGTGAGAGTGTTGGAGTGACGAGCGCAGTGACGGTGTTGGAGTGACAAGCACTGTGACGGTGCTGGAGCGACGATCTCTGATGGTGTTGGAGTGACGATCACTGACAGTGTTGGAGTGACGATCACTGTGACGGTGTTGGAATGACGATCACTGACGGTGTTGGAGTGACCATCACTGTGACTGTTGGAGTAACGATCACTGACAATGTTGGAGTGACGCTCACTGTGACAGTGCTGGAGTGACGATCACTGATGGTGTTGGAGTGACGATCACTGACGGTGTTGGAGTGACAATCACTGTGAGGGTGTTGGAATGACGATCACTGACGGTGTTGGAGTGACGACCACTGTGATGGTTTTGGAGGAACGATCACTGATGGTGTTGAAATGACGATCACTGACGGTGTTGGAGTGACAATCACTGTGACGGTGTTTGTGTGACGACCACTGTGATTCCGTTGGAATGACGATCACTGACGGTGTTGGAGTGACGATCACTGTGACTGTGCTGGAGTGATGAATACTGTGACTGTGTTGGAGTGACGACCACTGTGATGGTGTTGGAGTGACGATCACTGTGACGGTGTTGGAGCGACGATCACTGTGTGTTGCAGTGATGATCACTGACAGGGTTGGATTGACGATCACTGTGACAGTGCTGGATTGACGATCACTGTGACAGTGCTGGAGTGACAATCACTGACAGTGCTGGAGCGACGATCATTGTGACATTGATGGAGCAATGATCACTGACAACGTATTGGAGTGACGACCACTGACAGTGTTGAGTGACGATCACAGTGAGGTTGTTGGAGTAATGATCACTGTGACATTGCTGGAGTGACGATCACTGTGACAGTGTTGAGTGACGATCACTGTGACAGTGTTGAGTGATGATCACTGACGGTGTTGGAGTGACGACTACTGACAGTGTTGGAGTAACAACCACTGTGACAGTGTTAGAGTGACGAGCACTGTGACGGTGTTGGTGTGATGACCACAGTGAGAGTGTTGGAGTGACGAGCGCAGTGACGGTGTTGGAGTGACAAGCACTGTGACGGTGCTGGAGCGACGATCTCTGTGACGGTGCTAGAGTGACGATCACTGTGACTGCTGGAGTGACGATCACTGTGACGGTGTTGGAGTGACCATCACTGTGACTGTTGGAGTGACGATCACTGTGGGTGTTGGAGTGACAATCACTGTGATGGCGTTGGAGCGACGATCACTGTGACGGTGTTGGAGTGAGACCACTAACAGTGTTGCAGTGACGATCACTGTGACAATGATGGAAAGACGATCACTGACTGTGCTGGAGTGACGATCACTGACAGTGTTGGAGTGACGATCACTGATGGTGTTGGAGTGACTGTCACTGTGATGGTGTTGGAATGATGATCACTGACGGTGTTGGAATGCTGATCACTGACGGTGTTCTAGTGACGACCACTGTGATGGTGTTGGAGGAACCATCACTGATGGTGTTGAAATGACGATCACTGATGGTGTTGGAGTGACGACCACTGTGACAGTGTTGGAGAAACCACAACTCTGACAGTGTTGGAGTGACCACCACTGAGACGGTTTGGTGTGATGACCACTGACAGTGTTGGAGTGACGATCACTGACAGTGTTGGAGTGATGAACACTGTGAGAGTGTGGGAGTGACCGTTTTGGAATGATGACCACTGTGACAGTCTTGGAGTGACGATCACTGTGACAGTGTTTGAGTGACCATCATTGTGACGGTGTTGGACGATGACCACTGTGATGGTGTCGGAGTGAAGACCACTGTGATGATGTTGGAGCGATGATTACTGATGGTGTTAGAGGGATTATCAATGTGACGGTGTTGGAGTGACCATCACTGTGACAGTGCTGGAGTGACCACGACTGTGACGGTGTTGGAGTGACGACCACTGTGACAGTCTTAGAGTGACGATCACTGTGACAGTGTTGGAGTGACGAACGCTGTGACTGTGTGGGAGTGACGGTGTTCAAGTGACGACCACCATGACAGTCTTGGAGTGACGATCTCTGTGACAGTGTAGGTGTGACGAACACTGTGACATTTTGAAAGTGACGGTGTTGGAGTGACGATCACTGTGACGGTGCTGGTGCGACGATCACTGTGACGGTGCTGGAGCGACAATCACTGTGACGGTGTTGGAGAGACGATCTCTGTGACGGTGTTGGAGTGACGACTACTGACAGTGTTGGAGTAACAACCATTGTGACAGTGTTAGAGTGACGAGCACTGTGACGGTGTTGGTGTGATGACCACAGTGAGAGTGTTGGAGTGACGAGCGCAGTGACGGTGTTGGAGTGACAAGCACTGTGACGGTGCTGGAGCGACGATCTCTGTGACGGTGCTGGAGTGATGATCATTGTGACGGTGTTGGAGTGACCATCACTGTGACTGTTGGAGTGACGATCACTGTGGGTGTTGGAGTGACAATCACTGTGATGGTGTTGGAGCGACGATCACTGTGACGGTGTTGGAGTGAGACCACTAACAGTGTTGCAGTGACGATCACTGTGACAATGTTGGAATGACGATCACTGACTGTGCTGGAGTGACGATCACTGACAGTGTTGGAGTGACGATCACTGATGGTGTTGGAGTGACTGTCACTGTGACGGTGTTGGAATGATGATCACTGACGGTGTTGGAGTGACGACCACTGTGATGGTGTTGGAGGAACCATCACTGATGGTGTTGAAATGACGATCACTGATGGTGTTGGAGTGACGACCACTGTGACAGTGTTGGAGAAACCACAACGCTGACAGTGTTGGAGTGACCACCACTGAGACGGTTTGGTGTGATGACCACTGACAGTGTTGGAGTGACGATCACTGACAGTGTTGGAGTGATGAACACTGTGAGAGTGTGGGAGTGACCGTTTTGGAATGATGACCACTGTGACAGTCTTGGAGTGACGATCACTGTGACAGTGTTGGAGTGACGAACGCTGTGACTGTGTGGGAGTGACGGTGTTCAAGTGACGACCACCATGACAGTCTTGGAGTGACGATCTCTGTGACAGTGTAGGAGTGACGAACACTGTGACATTTTGAAAGTGACGGTGTTGGAGTGACGATCACTGTGACGGTGCTGGTGCGACGATCACTGTGACGGTGCTGGAGCGACAATCACTGTGACGGTGTTGGAGAGACGATCTCTGTGACGGTGTTGGAGTGACGACTACTGACAGTGTTGGAGTAACAACCACTGTGACAGTGTTAGAGTGACGAGCACTGTGACGGTGTTGGTGTGATGACCACAGTGAGAGTGTTGGAGTGACGAGCGCAGTGACGGTGTTGGAGTGACAAGCACTGTGACGGTGCTGGAGCGACGATCTCTGACGGTGTTGGAGTGACGATCACTGACGGTGTTGGAGTGACGATCACTGTGACGGTGTTGGAATGACGATCACTGACGGTGTTGGAGTGACCATCACTGTGACTGTTGGAGTAACGATCACTGACAATGTTGGAGTGACGCTCACTGTGACAGTGCTGGAGTGACGATCACTGATGGTGTTGGAATGACGATCACTGACGGTGTTGGAGTGACAATCACTGTGAGGGTGTTGAAATGACGATCACTGACGGTGTTGGAGTGACGATCACTGTGACGGTGTTGGAGTGACGATCACTGTGACGGTGTTGGAATCACGATCACTGATGTTGTTGGAGTGACGCTCACTGTGACGGTGTTGGAATGCTGATCACTGACGGTGTTGGAGCGGCTACCACTGTGATGGTGTTGGAGCGATGACCACAGTGAGAGTTTTGGAGTGACGAGCGCGGTGACAGTGTTGGAGTGACGAGCGCGGTGACAGTGTTGGAGTGACGATCACTGTGACGGTGTTGGAGTGATGAACACTGTGATAGTGTGGGAGTGACAGCGTTGGAGCGGCGATCATTGTGACATTGTTGGAGCAATGATCACTGAGACTGTATTGGAGTGACGACCACTGACAGTGTTGAGTGACGATCACTGTGAGGGTGTTGGAGTGATGATCACTGTGACAGTGCTGGAGTGACAATCACTGTGAGAGTGTTGAGTGACGATCACTGACGGTGTTGGAGTGACGAGCACTGTGACGGTGTTGGTGTGATGACCACAGTGAGAGTGTTGGAGTGACGAGCGCAGTGACGGTGTTGGAGTGACAAGCACTGTGACGGTGCTGGAGCGACTATCTCTGTGACGGTGTTGGAGTGACGGTCACTGTGAGGGTGTTGGAATGATGATCACTGACGGTGTTGGAGTGACGTTCATTGTGACGTGTTGGAATGATGATCACATACGGTGTTGGAGTGACGACCACTGTGATGGTGTTGGAGTGACCATCACTGTGACTGTTGGATTAACAATCACTGACAATGTTGGAGTGACGCTCACTGTGACAGTGCTGGAGTGACGATCACTGATGGTGTTGGAGTGACGATCACTGACGGTGTTGGAGTGACGATCACTGTGACGGTGTTGGAATGACGATCACTGACAGTGTTGGAGTGACGATCACTGTGACAGTGTTGACTGATGATCACTGACGGTGTTGGATGGACGATCATTGTGACGGTGTTGGAATGACGATCACTGACGGTGTTGGAGTGACGACCACTGTGATGGTTTTGGAGGAACGATCACTGATGGTGTTGAAATGACGATCACTGACGGTGTTGGAGTGACAATCACTGTGACGGTGTTTGAGTGACGACCACTGTGATTCCGTTGGAATGACGATCACTGACGGTGTTGGAGTGACGATCACTGTGACTGTGCTGGAGTGATGAATACTGTGACTGTGTTGGAGTGACGACCACTGTGATGGTGTTGGAGTGACGATCACTGTGACGGTGTTGGAGCGACGATCACTGTGTGTTGCAGTGATGATCACTGACAGTGTTGGATTGACGATCACTGTGACAGTGCTGGATTGACGATCACTGTGACAGTGCTGGAGTGACAATCACTGACAGTGCTGGAGTGACGATCACTGTGACAGTGTTGGAGCGACGATCATTGTGACATTGATGGAGCAATGATCACTGACACCGTATTGGAGTGACGACCACTGACAGTGTTGAGTGACGATCACTGTGAGGGTGTTGGAGTGATGATCACTGTGACAGTGCTGGAGTGACGACCACAGTGATGGTGTTGGAATGACTTTCACTGATGGTGTTGGAGTGACGACCACTGTGATGGTGTTGGAGGAACCATCACTGATGGTGTTGAAATGACGATCACTGATGGTGTTGGAGTGACGACCACTGTGACAGTGTTGGAGTGACGAGCACTGTGACGGTGTTGGTGTGATGACCACAGTGAGAGTGTTGGAGTGACGAGCGCAGTGACGGTGTTGGAGTGACAAGCACTGTGACGGTGCTGGAGCGACTATCTCTGTGACGGTGTTGGAATGATGATCACTGACGGTGTTGGAGTGACGACCACTGTGATGGTGTTGGAGGAACCATCACTGATGGTGTTGAAATGACGATCACTGATGGTGTTGGAGTGACGACCACTGTGACAGTGTTGGAGAAACCACAACTCTGACAGTGTTGGAGTGACCACCACTGAGACGGTTTGGTGTGATGACCACTGACAGTGTTGGAGTGACGATCACTGACAGTGTTGGAGTGATGAACACTGTGAGAGTGTGGGAGTGACCGTTTTGGAATGATGACCACTGTGACAGTCTTGGAGTGACGATCACTGTGACAGTGTTGGAGTGACGAACGCTGTGACTGTGTGGGAGTGACGGTGTTCAAGTGACGACCACCATGACAGTCTTGGAGTGACGATCTCTGTGACAGTGTAGGAGTGACGAACACTGTGACATTTTGAAAGTGACGGTGTTGGAGTGACGAACACTGTGACATTTTGAAAGTGACGGTGTTGGAGTGACGATCACTGTGACGGTGCTGGTGCGACGATCACTGTGACGGTGCTGGAGCGACAATCACTGTGACGGTGTTGGAGAGACGATCTCTGTGACGGTGTTGGAGTGACGACTACTGACAGTGTTGGAGTAACAACCACTGTGACAGTGTTAGAGTGACGAGCACTGTGACGGTGTTGGTGTGATGACCACAGTGAGAGTGTTGGAGTGACGAGCGCAGTGACGGTGTTGGAGTGACAAGCACTGTGACGGTGCTGGAGCGACTATCTCTGTGACGGTGTTGGAGTGACGGTCACTGTGATGGTGTTGGAATGATGATCACTGACGGTGTTGGAGTGATGACCACTGTGATGGTGTTGGAGTGACCATCACTGTGACTGTTGGAGTAACAATCACTGACAATGTTGGAGTTACGCTCACTGTGACAGTGCTGGAGTGACGATCACTGATGGTGTTGGAGTGACGATCACTGACGGTGTTGGAGTGACGATCACTGTAACGGTGTTGGAGTGACGATCACTGACGGTGTTGGAGTGACGATCACTGTGACGGTGCTGGAATGATGATCACTGACGGTGTTGTAGCGGCTACCACTGTGACGGTGTTGGAGCGATGACCACAGTGAGAGTGTTGGAGTGACGAGCGCGGTGACAGTGTTGGAGTGACGATCACTGTGACGGTGTTGGAGTGATGAACACTGTGATAGTGTTGGAGTGACAGCGTTGGAGCGGCGATCATTGTGACATTGTTGGAGCAATGATCACTGAGACTGTATTGGAGTAACGACCACTGACAGTGTTGAGTGACGATCACTGTGAGGGTGTTGAAGTGACGATCACTGTGACAGTGCTGGGGTGACGATCACTGTGACAGTGTTGACTGACGATCACTGACGGTGTTGGAGTGACGATCATTGTGACAGTGTTGACTGACGATCACTGACGGTGTTGGAGTGACGATCATTGTGACGGTGTTGGAATGACGATCACTGACGGTGTTGGAGTGACGACGACTGTGATGGTTTTGGAGGAACGATCACTGACGGTGTTTGAGTGACGACCACTGTGATGCTGTTGGAATGACGATCACTGACGGTGTTGGAGTGACGATGACTGTGACTGTGCTGGAGTGATGAATACTGTGACTGTGTTGGAGTGACGACCACTGTGATGGTGTTGCAGTGATGATCACTGACAGTGTTGGATTGACGATCACTGTGACAGTGCTGGAGTGACAATCACTGACAGTGCTGGAGTGACGATCACTGTGACAGTGTTGGAGCGACGATCATTGTGACATTGATGGAGCAATGATCACTGACACCGTATTGGAGTGACGACCACTGACAGTGTTGAGTGACGATCACAGTGAGGTTGTTGGAGTAATGATCACTGTGACATTGCTGGAGTGACGATCACTGTGACAGTGTTGAGTGACGATCACTGTGACAGTGTTGAGTGATGATCACTGACGGTGTTGGAGTGACGACTACTGACAGTGTTGGAGTAACAACCACTGTGACAGTGTTAGAGTGACGAGCACTGTGACGGTGTTGGTGTGATGACCACAGTGAGAGTGTTGGAGTGACGAGCGCAGTGACGGTGTTGGAGTGACAAGCACTGTGACGGTGCTGGAGCGACGATCTCTGTGACAGTGCTAGAGTGACGATCACTGTGACTGCTGGAGTGACGATCACTGTGACGGTGTTGGAGTGACCATCACTGTGACTGTTGGAGTGACGATCACTGTGGGTGTTGGAGTGACAATCACTGTGATGGCGTTGGAGCGACGATCACTGTGACGGTGTTGGAGTGAGACCACTAACAGTGTTGCAGTGACGATCACTGTGACAATGATGGAATGACGATCACTGACTGTGCTGGAGTGACGATCACTGACAGTGTTGGAGTGACGATCACTGATGGTGTTGGAGTGACTGTCACTGTGATGGTGTTGGAATGATGATCACTGACGGTGTTGGAATGATGATCACTGACGGTATTGGAGTGACGACCACTGTGATGGTGTTGGAGGAACCATCACTGATGGTGTTGAAATGACGATCACTGATGGTGTTGGAGTGACGACCACTGTGACAGTGTTGGAGAAACCACAACTCTGACAGTGTTGGAGTGACCACCACTGAGACGGTTTGGTGTGATGACCACTGACAGTGTTGGAGTGACGATCACTGACAGTGTTGGAGTGATGAACACTGTGAGATTGTGGGAGTGACCGTTTTGGAATGATGACCACTGTGACAGTCTTGGAGTGACGATCACTGTGACAGTGTTTGAGTGACCATCACTGTGACGGTGTTGGACGATGACCACTGTGATGGTGTCGGAGTGAAGACCACTGTGATGATGTTGGAGCGATGATTACTGATGGTGTTAGAGGGATTATCAATGTGACGGTGTTGGAGTGACCATCACTGTGACAGTGCTGGAGTGACCACGACTGTGACGGTGTTGGAGTGACGACCACTGTGACAGTCTTAGAGTGACGATCACTGTGACAGTGTTGGAGTGACGAACGCTGTGACTGTGTGGGAGTGACGGTGTTCAAGTGACGACCACCATGACAGTCTTGGAGTGACGATCTCTGTGACAGTGTAGGAGTGACGAACACTGTGACATTTTGAAAGTGACGGTGTTGGAGTGACGATCACTGTGACGGTGCTGGTGCGACGATCACTGTGACGGTGCTGGAGCGACAATCACTGTGACGGTGTTGGAGAGATGATCTCTGTGATGGTGTTGGAGTGACGACTACTGACAGTGTTGGAGTAACAACCATTGTGACAGTGTTAGAGTGACGAGCACTGTGACGGTGTTGGTGTGATGACCACAGTGAGAGTGTTGGAGTGACGAGCGCAGTGACGGTGTTGGAGTGACAAGCACTGTGACGGTGCTGGAGCGACGATCTCTGTGACGGTGCTGGAGTGACGATCATTGTGACGGTGTTGGAGTGACCATCACTGTGACTGTTGGAGTGACGATCACTGTGGGTGTTGGAGTGACAATCACTGTGATGGTGTTGGAGCGACGATCACTGTGACGGTGTTGGAGTGAGACCACTAACAGTGTTGCAGTGACGATCACTGTGACAATGTTAGAATGACGATCACTGACTGTGCTGGAGTGACGATCACTGACAGTGTTGGAGTGACGATCACTGATGGTGTTGGAGTGACTGTCACTGTGATGGTGTTGGAATGATGATCACTGACGGTGTTGGAGTGATGACCACTGTGATGGTGTTGGAGTGACCATCACTGTGACTGCTGGAGTAACGATCACTGACAATGTTGGAGTGACGCTCACTGTGACAGTGCTGGAGTGACGATCACTGATGGTGTTGGAGTGACGATCACTGATGGTGTTGGAGTGACGATCACTGTGACGGTGTTGGAATGACGATCACTGACGGTGTTGGAGTGACGATCACTGTGACGGTGCTGGAGTGACGATCACTGTGACGGTGTTGGAATCACGATCACTGATGGTGTTGGAGTGACGATCACTGTGACGGTGTTGGAATGCTGATCACTGACGGTGTTGGAGCGGCTACCACTGTGACGGTGTTGGAGCGATGACCACAGTGAGAGTTTTGGAGTGATGAGCGCGGTGACAGTCTTGGAGTGATGAACACTGTGAGAGTGTGGGAGTGACCGTATTGGAATGATGACCACTGTGACAGTCTTGGAGTGACGATCACTGTGACAGTGTTTGAGTGACCATCACTCTGACGGTGTTGGACGATGACCACTGTGACGGTGTTAGAGTGACAGTCACTGTCAGTCTTGGAGTGACTGTCACTGACAGTGTTGGAGTGACGATCACTGTGACGGTGTTGAGTGACGACCTCTGTGATGGTGTTGGAGTGACGACCATTGACAGTGTTGGAGTGATGACCACTGTGATTGTGTTGGAGTGACGATATCTGTGACGGTGTTGGAGGGACGGCCACTGTGACATTGTTCGGGTGACTATCACTGTGACAGTGTTGGAGTGACGAACACAGTGACAGTGTGGAAGTGACGGTGTTGGAGTGACGACCACCATGACAGTCTTGGAGTGACGATTACTGTGATTGTGTTGGAGTGACCATCACTGTGACAGTGTTGGAATGACGATCACTGATGGTGTTGGAGTGACAACCACTGTGATTGTATTGGAGTGAGGATCACTGAAGGTGTTGGGGAGACGGCACTGTGACGGCATTGGAGTGATGACCGCTGTAATAGTGTTGGAGAGACCACCACTGTGACAGTCTTGGAGTGATGATCACTGTGACGGTGTTGGAGTGACGAACACTGTGACAGTGTGGAAGTGACGGTTTTGGAGTGACGACCAACGTGATGGTGTTGGAAAGACGATCACTGTGACGGTGTTGGAATGACGATCACTGACAGTGTTGGAGTGATGGTCACAGTGACAGTTTTAGAGGGACGATCAGTGACGTTGCTGGAGAGACGATCACAGTGACGGTGTTGCAGCGACCTCCACCCGGACAGTGTTGCAGCGACCATCACTGTGACGGGGTTGGAGCGAACATCACCGTGCCGGGGTTGAAGAGACGATCACTGTGACGGTGTTTGAGCGACGATCACTGTGACAGTGTTGGAGTATTGAACACTGTGACAGCGTAGGAGTGACGGTGTTGGAGTGACGACTACTGGGACGGAGTTGGAGTGACGAACACTGTGACAGTCTTGGAATGACGATCATTGTGATGGTGTTGGAGTGACGATTACTGACAGTGTTGGAGTGACGATCAACGACATTGTTGGATTGACGATCAATGTGACAGTGTTGGAGTGACGATCACTGTGAGTGTTGGAGTGATGACCACTGCGACGGTGTTGGAGTGACGATTACTGACAGTGTTGGAGTGACGATCAAAGACATTGTTGGATTGACGATCAATGTGACAGTGTTGGAGTGACGATCATTGTGAGTGTTGGAGTGAAGACCACTGCGACGGTGTTGGAGTGACGACCACTGACAGTGTTGGAGTGACGATCACTGTGACGGTGTTTGAGTGACCACCATTGTGACAGTGTTGGAATGACGATCACTGTGACAGTGTTGGAGTGATGAACACTGTGACAGTGTGGAAGTGACGGTGTTGGAGGGACGACCAGCATGACAGTCTTGGAGTGACGATCACTGTGATGGTGTTGGAGCGACGATCACTGACAGTGTTGGAGCGACGATCAATGACAGTGTTGCACTGACGATCAATGTGACAGTGTTGGAGTGACGATCACTGTGAGTGTTGGAGTGACGATCAGTGACAGTGTTGGAGTGATGAACACTGTGACAGTGTAGGAGTGACGGAGTTGGAGTGATGACCACTGGGACATTCTTGGAGTGACAATCATTGTGACAGTGTTGGAGTGACGAACACTGTGACAGTCTAGAAGTGACGGTGTTGGAGTGACGACCACTGTGATGGTGTTGGACCAAAGATCACTGACAGTGTTGGAGTGACGATCACTGACAGTGTTGGAGTGATGAACACTGTGATGGTGTTGGAGTGACGACGACTGTGACAATGTTGGAGTGACAATTACTGTGACGGTGTTGGAGGAACGATCACTGATGATGTTGGAGTGATGACCACTGTGACGGTGTTGGAGAGACCACAACTCTGACAGTGTTGGAGCGACCACCATGAGACGGTGTTGGAGTGACGACCACTGACGGTGTTGGAGTGATGATCACTGTGACAGTGTTGGAGTGACGAACACTGTGACAGTCTTGGAGTGACAAAAACCGTGATGGTGTTGGAGCGATGATTACTGACAGTGTTGGAGCGACGATCAATGACAGTGTTGGATTGACGATCAGTGTGATAGTGTTGGAGTGACGATCACTGTGAGTGCTAGAGTGATGACCACTGTGATGGTGTTGGAGGGATGACCACTGTGACGGTGTTGGAGGGACGGCTAAAGTGACAGTGTTGGAGGGACGGCTAAAGTGACAGTGTTGGAGGGATGGCCACTGTGACGATTTTGGAGTGACAATCACTGACAGTGTTCGACTGACGACCACTGACACTGTTGGAGTGACGATCACTGTGACAGTGTTGGAATGACGATCACTGAATGTGTTGGATTGATGACCACTGTGATTGTGTTAGAGTGAGGATCACTGACAGTGTTGGAGAGACAGCACTGTGACAGTGTTGGAGAGACCACCACTGTGACAGTGTTGGAGAGACCACAACTCTGACAGTGTTGGAGCGACCACCACTGAGATAGTGTTGGAGCGACAATCAATGACAGTGTTGGATTGACAATCAATGTGACAGTGTTGGAGTGACGATCACTGTGTTTTGGAGTGATGACCACTGTGACATTCTTGGAGTGATGATCACTGTGACAGTGTTGGAGTGACGATCACTGTGACAATGTTGGAGTGACGATCACTGACAGTGTTGGAG
The DNA here is from genome assembly GCF_030028105.1 of Mobula birostris. Lineage (NCBI taxonomy): Eukaryota > Metazoa > Chordata > Chondrichthyes > Myliobatiformes > Myliobatidae > Mobula > Mobula birostris. The sequence goes on from NC_092396.1 coordinate 30,091,282, forward strand.
CGACGATCACTGTGACGGTGTTGGATTTACCACTACTGTGACGGTGTTGGAGTGACGAACACTGTGACAGTGTGGGAGCACTGTGACAGTGTTGGAGTGACAGCTACTCTCGGTCTTGGAGTGACTGTCACTGACTATGTTGGACTGACGACCACTGTGAAAGGGTTGATGTGACGATCACTGACGGTGTTTTGTAGTGACAATCACTGTGATGGTGTTGCAGCGACCACCAACCTGACGGTGTTGCAGCGACCATCACCGTGACAGGGTTGGAGCGAATTTCACCGTGACGGGGCTGGAGAGACAATCACTGTGACGGTGTTGGAGCGACTATCACTGTGACGGTGTTAGAGTGACGATCACTGTGACGGTGTTGGATCGACGGTCACTGTGACGGTGTTGGAGTGATCACCACTGTGACAGAGTTGGAGAGACCAGCACTCCGACAGTGTTGCAGTGATCACCACTGAGACGGTGTTGGAGTGACGACCACTGATAGTGTTGGAGTGACGATCACTGTGAAGGTGTTGGAATGACGATCACTGACGGTTTTGGAGTGACGACCACTCTGATGGTGTTGGAGTGATCATCACTGTGACTGTTGGAGTGACGATCACCGACAGTGTTGGAGTGATGATCACTGTGACAGTGTTGGTGTGATGAACACTGTGATAGTGTGGAAGTGACGGTGTTGAAGTGACCATCACTGTGATGGTTTTGGATTTACCACTACTGTGACAGTGTTGCAGTGACGATCACTGTGACAGTGTGGAAGGGTTGAACACTGTGACAGTGTGGGAGCACTGTGACGGTTTTGGAGTGACAGTCACTGTCGGTCTTGGAGTGACTGTCACTGACTGTGTTGGAGTGATGATCACTGTGAAAGAGGTGGAGTGACCATCACTGTGACAGTGTTGGAATGACGATCACTGACTGTGTTGGAGTGACGACTATTGTGATTGTGTTGGAGTGAGGATCACTGACGGCGTTGGGGAGACGGCACTTTGACGGTGTTGGAGTGATGACCACTGTAACGGTGTTGGAGAGATCAGCACTCTGACAGTGTTGCAGTGACCACCACTTAGACGGTGTTGGAGTGACGACCACTGACGGTGTTGGAGTGACGATCACTGTGAAGGTATTGGAATGATGATCACTGACGGTGTTGGAGTGACGACCACTGTGATGGTGTTGGAGTGACCATCACTGTGACTGTTGGAGTGACGATCACTGACATTGTTGGAGTGACGATCACTCTGACAGTGTTGGAGTGACGATCACTGACAGTGTTGGAGTGACGATTACTGTGACTGTTGGAGTGACAATCACTGTGACAGTGTTGGAGTGATTATCACTGTGACTGTTGGACTGACAGTCACTGTCAGTGTTGGAGTGACTACCACTGACAGTGTTGAAGTGACGATTACTGTGACGGTGTTGGAATGACGATCACTGATGATGTTGGAGTGACGATCACTGTGACAGTGCTGGAGTGAGGATCACTGACATTGTTGGAGTGGCGATCACTGTGACGGTGTTGGAATGACGATCACTGATGGTGTTGGAGGAACGATCACTGATGGTGTTGGAGTGATGAAAACTGTGACGCTGTTGGAACGATGAGCACTGTGACGGTATTGGATTGACGACCACTGTGCGGATGTTGGAGCGACGATTACTGATGGTGTTAGAGGGACTATCACTGTGACGGTGTTGCAGTGACCAGCACTGTGATGGTGCTGGAGTGACCATCACTGTGACGGTGCTGGAGTGACAGTTACTGTCGGTCTAGGAGTGAATGTCACTGACTGTGTTGGAGTTACGATCACTGTGAAATGGTTGGAGTGATGATCACTGACGGTGTTGGATAGACGATCACAGTGACTGTGTTGCAGTGACCACCAACCTGACGGGGTTGCAGCGACCATCACCGTGACGGGGTTGGAGCGAACATCACCGTGCCGGGGTTGGAGTGACCATCACCGTGACGGGGTTGGAATGACCATCACCGTGACGGGATCGGAGAGATGACTACTGTGACGGTGTTGGAGCGACGATCACTGTGAGGGTGTTGGAGTGACGATCACTGTGACGGTGTTGGATCGATGATCACTGTGATGGTGTTGGAGTGACCACCACTGTGACGGTGTTGGAGTGACGATCACTGTGACAGTGTTGGAGTGATGAACACTGTGACGGTGTGGGAGTGACGGTGTTGGAGTGACGACCACTGTGACATTCTTGGAGTGATGATCACTGTGACAGTGTTGGAGTGACGATCACTGACAGTGTTGGAGCAACGATCACTGTGACGGTGCTGGAGCGACGATCACTGTGACGGTGTTGGATTTACCACTATTGTGACGGTGTTGGAGTGATGAACACTGTGACAGTGTGGGAGCACTGTAACAGTGTTGGAGTGATGAACACTGTGACAGTGTGGGAGCACTGTAACAGTGTTGGAGTGACAGCTACTGTTGGTCTTGGAGTGACTGTCACTGACTATGTTGGAGTGATGATCACTGTGAAAGGTTTGGACTGACGATCTCTGACGGTGTTGGAGTGACGTCCACTGTGACGGTGTTGGAGCGACGATTACTCACGGTGTTGGACTGATGATCACTGGGACGATGTTGGAGCGACCACCACTGTGATGATGTTTAGTGATGACCATTTTGACAGTGTTTGAGAGACCAGCATTGTGACGGTGTTGGACAGACCACCACTGTGACTGTGTTGTAGAGACCACCAGTGTGACGGTATTGGAGAGAACACCACTGTGACGGTTTTGGACGGATGACCACTGTGACGGTGTTGGAGGGATGGCCAAAGTGACGGTGTTGGAGGGACGGCCACTGTGAAGGTATTTGAGCGACAATCACTGACAGTGTTGGAGTGATGACCACAGACAGTGTTGGAGTGACGATCACTGTGACGGTGTTGGTGACGAACACTGACGGTGTTGGAGTGACGACCACTGTGATGGTGTTGGAGTGAGGATTACTGATGGTGTTGGAGCGACGTCCACCGTGACGGTGTTGGAGTGATGACCACTGTGACAGTGCTGGAGTGACGATCACTGTGATGGTGTTGGATCAATGATCACTGTGACGGTGTTGGAGTGACCACCACTGTGACAGTGTTGGAGTGACGATCACTGTGATGGTGTTGGATCGATGATCACTGTGATGGTGTTGGAGTGACCACCACTGTGACAGTGTTGGAGTGACGATCACTGTGACAGTGTTGGAGTGATGAACACTGTGATAGTGTGAGAGTGACGATCGCTGTGACAGTGCTGGAGTGAAGATCACTGAGAGTGTTGGAGTGACGATCACTGACGGTGTTGGAGCAACGATCACTGTGACGGTGCTGGAGCGACGACCACTGTGACAGTGCTGGAGTGACGATCACTGTGACGGTGTTGGATCAATGATCACTGTGACGGTGTTGGAGTGACCACCACTGTGACAGTGTTGGAGTGACCACCACTGTGACGGTGTTGGATCGATGATCACTGTGATGGTGTTGGAGTGACCACCACTGTGACAGTGTTGGAGTGACGATCACTGTGACAGTGTTGGAGTGATGAACACTGTGATAGTGTGAGAGTGACGATCGCTGTGACAGTGCTGGAGTGAAGATCACTGAGAGTGTTGGAGTGACGATCACTGACGGTGTTGGAGTGACGACCACTGTGATGGTGTTGGAGTGACCATCACTGTGACTGTTGGAGTGACGATCACTGACAGTGTTGGAGTGACGATCACTGACAGTGTTGGAGTGACGATTACTGTGACTGTTTGAGTGACGAACACTGTGACGGTGTTGGAGTGATTATCACTGTGACTGTTGGACTGACAGTCACTGTCAGTGTTGGAGTGATGGTCACCGACAGTGTTGGAGTGACGGTCGCTGACGTGTGACGGTATTGGAGTGACGACCACTGACAGTGTTGAAGTGCGATTACTGTGACGGTGTTGGAATGACGAGCACTGATGGTGTTGGAGTGACGATCACTGTGACAGTGCTGGAGTGAGGATCACTGACGTTGTTGGAGTGGCGATCACTGTGACGGTGTTGGAATGACGATCACTGACGGTGTTGGAGTGGCGATCACTGTGACGGTGTTGGAATGACGATCACTGATGGTGTTGGAGGAATGATCACTGATGGTATTGGAGTGACGAAAACTGTGACGCTGTTGGAACGACGAGCACTGTGACAGTGTTGGATTGACGAGCACTGCCCGGATGTTGGAGCAACGATTACTGACGGTGTTAGAGGGACTATCACTGTGACGATGTCGGAGTGACCATCACTGTGATGGTGCTGGAGTGACCATCACTGTGACGGTGCTGGACTGACCATCACAGTGGCGGTGTTGGAGTGATGTTCACTGTGATAGTGTTGGAGTGACAAACACTGTGACAGTGTGGGAGCACTGTGACAGTGTTGGAGTGACAGTTACTGTCGTTCTTGGAGTGACTGTCAATGACTGTGTTGGAGTGATGATCACTGTGGAAGAGTTGGAGTGACGATCACTGACGGTGTTGGAGAGACGATCACAGTGACTGTGTTGCAGCGACCACCAACCTGACGGTGTTGCAGTGACCACCACCGTGACGGGGTTGGAGCGAACATCACCGTGTTGGGGTTGGAGCGAACATCACCGTGACGGGGTTGGAACGACCATCACCGTGATGGGATTGGAGAGACGATTACTGTGACGGTGTTGGAGCGACGATCACTGTGACGGTGTTGGAGTGACGATCATTGTGACGGTGTTGGATCGATGATCACTGTGACGGTGTTGGAGTGACCACCACTGTGACAGTGTTGGAGTGACGATCACTGTGACAGTGTTGGAGTGATGAACACTGTGACAGTGTGGGAGTGACGGTGTTGGAGTGACGACCACTGTGATATTCTTGGAGTGATGATCACTGTGACAGTGTTGGAGTGACGATCACTGACAGTGTTGGAGCAACGATCACTGTGACGGTGCTGGAGCGACGATCACTGTGACGGTGTTGGATTTACCACTATTGTGACGGTGTTGGAGTGATGAACACTGTGACAGTGTGGGAGCACTGTGACAGTGTTGGAGTGACAGCTACTGTCGGTCTTGGAGTGACTGTCACTGACTATGTTGGAGTGACGATCACTGTGAAAGGTTTGGACTGACGATCTCTGACGGTGTTGGAGTGACGTCCACTGTGACGGTGTTGGAGCGACGATTACTCACGGTGTTGGACTGATGATCACTGTGACGTTGTTGGAGCGACCACCACTGTGATGATGTTTAGTGATGATCATTGTGACGGTGTTTGAGAGACCAGCACTGTGACGGTGTTGGACAGACCACCACTGTGACTGTGCTGTAGAGACCACCAGTGTGATGGTGTTGGAGAGAACACCACTGTGACGGTGTTGGAGGGATGGCCAAAGTGACGGTGTTGGAGGGACAGCCACTGTGAAGGCGTTCGTGTGACGATCACTGTGAAAGTTTTGGGGTGACAATCACTGACAGTGTTGGAGTACCAATCACTGTAACGGAATTGGAGTCACGATCTCTGTGACGGTGTTGGAGCGACGATCACTGTGACAGTGTTGGAGCGATGATAACTGTGACGGTGTAGGAGCGATGACCAATGTGACAGTGTTGGAGCGACGTCCACTGTGACGCAGTTGGAGCGACGACCACTGAGAGAGTTGGAGTGACGATTACTGTGACGGTATTGAAGCAACGATCACTGTGATGGTCCTGAGCAATGACCGCGGTTACGGTGTTGGAATGACGATCACTGTGACGGTGTTGGAGCAACCAGCACTGTGATGGCGTTGGAGCGACCATCGCACTGACGGTGTCTAAGTCACGACCACTGACAGTGTTGCAGTGACGATCACTGTGACAGTGTTGGAGCGACGACACTTTGACGGTGTTGGAGCGACGATCACTGTGATGGTGTTGGTGCGACCATCAGTGTGACGGTGGTGGAATGACAAGTACTGTGACAGTGTTGGAGTGATGAACACTGTGACAGTGTGGGAGTGACGGTGTTGGTGTGACGACCATCTGACAGTCCTGAAGTGACGAACACTGTGACAGTGTTGGAGCGACGATCACTGACTGTGTTGGAGTGACCACCACTGTGACGGTGTTGGAGTGACGTCCACTGTGACGGTGTTGGAGCGACAATTACTCACGGTGTTGGACTGATGATCACTGTGACGATGTTGGAGCGACCACCACTGTGATGGTGTTTAGTGACGACCACTGTGACTGTGTTTGAGAGACCAGCACGGTGACGGTGTTGGACAGACCACCACTGTGACTGTGTTGTAGGGACCACCAGTGTGACGGTATTGGAGAGAACACCACTGTGACGGTGTTGCAGGGACGACCACTGTGACGGTGTTGGAGGGATGGCTAAAGTGACGACGTTTGTGGGACGGCCACTGTGACGGTGTTTGAGCGACAATGACTGACAGTATTGGAGTGACGACCACAGAAAGTGTTGGAGTGACGATCACTGTGGGGGTGTTGGAGTGACGATCACTGTGAGGGTGTTGGAGTGATGACCACTGACGGTGTTGGAGTGACGACCACTGTGATGGTGATGGAGTGAGGATCACTGACAGTGTTGGAGGGTCAGCACAGTGACGGTGTTGGAGCGACGTCCACTGTGACGGTGTGTGAGTGACGACCACTGCGACGGTGTTGGAGTGAGGATCATTGACGGTGTTGGAGAGACGGCACTGTGACGGTGTTGGACACACCACCACTGTGACTGTGTTGTAGGGACCACCAGTGTGACGGTGTTGGAGGGATCGCTAAAGTGACGACGTTTGTGGGACGGCCACTGTGACGGTGTTCGAGCGACAATCACTGACAGTATTGGAGTGACGACCACAGAAAGTGTTGGAGTGACGATCACTGTGAGGGTGTAAGAGTGATGAACACTGTGACAGTGTGGGAGTGACGGTGTTGGTGTGACGACCATTCTGACAGTCTTGGAGCGATGATCACTGTGACAGTGTTGGAGCGACGATCACTGACTGTGTTGGAGTGACGTCCATTGTGACGGTGTTGGAGCGACGATTACTCACGATGTTGGAGTGATGATCACTGTCACCAAGTTGGAGCGGCCACCACTGTGATGGTGTTTAGTGACGACCACTGTGACGGTGTTTGAGAGACCAGCACTGTGACGGTGTTGGACAGACCACCACTGTGACTGTGTTGTAGGGACCACCAGTGTGACGGTATTGGAGAGAACACCACTGTGACGGTGTTGCAGGGACGACCACTGTGACGGTGTTGGAGGGATGGCTAAAGTGACGACGTTTGTGGGACGGCCACTGTGACGGTGTTCGAGCGACAATCACTGACAGTATTGGAGTGATGACCACAGAAAGTGTTGGAGTGACGATCACTGTGAGGGTGTTGGAGTGACGATCACTGTGAGGATGTTGGAGTGACGACCACTGACGGTGTTGGAGTGACGACCACTGTGATGGTGTTGGAGTGAGGATCATTGACGATGTTGGAGAGACGGCACTGTGACGGTGTTGGACACACCACCACTGTGACTGTGTTGTAGGGACCACCAGTGTGACGGTATTGGAGAGAACACCACTGTGACGGTGTTGCAGGGACGACCACTGTGACGGTGTTGGAGGGATCGCTAAAGTGACGACGTTTGTGGGACGGCCACTGTGACGGTGTTCGAGCGACAATCACTGACAGTATTGGAGTGACCACCACAGAAAATGTTGGAGTGACGATCACTGTGAGGGTGTTGGAGTGATGAACACTGTGACAGTGTGGGAGTGACGGTGTTGGTGTGACGACCATTCTGACAGTCTTGGAGCGATGATCACTGTGACAGTGTTGGAGCGACGATCACTGACTGTGTTGGAGTGACGTCCACTGTGACGGTGTTGGAGCGACGATTACTCACGATGTTGGAGTGATGATCACTGTGACGATGTTGGAGCGACCAACACTGTGACGGTGTTGGAGCGACAATTACTCACGACGTTGGAGTGATGATCACTGTGACGCTGTTGGAGCGACCACCACTGTGACGGTATTTCATGATGACCACCGTGATGGTGTTGGAGCGACGATTACTCACAGTGTTGGAGTAATGATCACTGACTGTGTTGGACAGACCACCACTGTGACGGTGTTGGAGCGACTATTACTCACAGTGTCGGAGTGATGATCGCTGTTACCATGTTGGAGCGGCCACCACTGTGATGGTGTTTAGTGACGACCACTGTGACGGTGTTTGAGAGACCAGCACTGTGACGGTGTTGGACAGACCACCACTGTGACTGTGTTGTTGGGACCACCAGTGTGACAGTATTGGAGAGAACACCACTGTGACGGTGTTGGAGGGACGACCACTGTGACGGTGTTGGAGGGATGGCTAAAGTGACGATGTTTGTGGGACGGCCACTGTGACGGTGTTCGAGCGACAATCACTGACAGAGTTGGAGTGACAACCACAGAAAGTGTTGGAGTGACGATCACTGTGAGGGTGTTGGAGTGACGACCACTGACGGTGTGTGAGTGACGACCACTGCGATGGTGTTGGAGTGAGGATCACTGACGGTGTTGGAGAGACGGCACTGTGACGGTGTTGGAGCGACGTCCACTGTGACGGTGTTGGAGTGAAAACCACTGTGACAGTGTTGGAGTGACCGCCGCTGTGACAGTGTTGGTGTGACCACCACTGTGACACGTTGGAGTGACGAATAATGTGACAGTGTGGGAGTAACGGTGCTGAAGTGACAATCACTGTGAGTGTTGGAGTGACGAGCACTGCGACAGTGCTGGAGCGAAGATCACTGAGAGTGTTGGAGTGACTATCACTGTGACGGTTTTGGAGCGACGATCACTGTCATGGTCCTGAGCAACGACCGCTGTTACAGTGTTGGAGCGACGAGCACTGTGATGGTGTTGGAGTGACGATCACGGACGGTGTTGGAGTGACGGTCACTGTGACGGTGTTGGAGTGACGATCACTGATGGTGTTGGAGCGACGATCACTGATGGTGTTGGAGGACGATCACTGTGAATGTTTTGGAGCGACGATCACTGTGACGGCGTTGGTGCGACCATCAGTGTGACAGTGTTGGTGCGACCACCACTGCGACGGTGTTGGAGTGACGAGCACTGTGACAGTGTGGGAGTGACGGTGTTGGTGTGACGACCATTCTGACAGTCTTGGAGTGATGATCACTGTGACAGTGTTGGAGCGACGATCACTGACTGTGTTGGAGTGACGTCCACTGTGACGGTGTTGGAGCGACAATTATTCACGACGTTGGAGTGATGATCACTGTGACGCTGTTGGAGCGACCACCACTGTGACGGTATTTAGTGACGACCACTTTGATGGTGTTGGAGCGACGATTACTCACGGTGTTGGAGTGATGATCACTGTCACCAAGTTGGAGCGGCCACCACTGTGATGGTGTTTAGTGACGACCACTGTGACGGTGTTTGAGAGACCAGCACTGTGACGGTGTTGGACAGACCACCACTGTGACTGTGTTGTAGGGACCACCAGTGTGACGTTATTGGAGAGAACACCACTGTGACGGTGTTGCAGGGACGACCACTGTGACGGTGTTGGAGGGATGGCTAAAGTGACGACGTTTGTGGGACGGCCACTGTGACGGTGTTCGAGCGACAATCACTGACAGTATTGGAGTGACGACCACAGAAAGTGTTGGAGTGACGACCACAGAAAGTGTTGGAGTGACGATCACTGTGAGGGTGTTGGAGTGACGACCACTGACGGTGTTGGAGTGACGACCACTGTGATGGTGATGGAGTGAGGATCACTGACAGTGTTGGAGGGTCGGCACAGTGACGGTGTTGGAGCGACGTCCACTGTGACGGTGTGTGAGTGACGACCACTGTGACGGTGTTGGAGTGAGGATCATTGACGGTGTTGGAGAGACGGCACTGTGACGGTGTTGGACAGACCACCACTGTGACTGTGTTGTAGGGACCACCAGTGTGACGGTATTGGAGAGAACACCACTGTGACGGTGTTGCAGGGACGACCACTGTGACGGTGTTGGAGGGATGGCTAAAGTGACGACGTTTGTGGGACGGCCACTGTGACGGTGTTTGAGCGACAATCACTGACAGTATTGGAGTGACGACCACAGAAAGTGTTGGAGTGACGATCACTGTGAGGGTGTTGGAGTGATGAACACTGTGACAGTGTGGGAGTGACGATCACTGACTGTGTTGGAGTGACGTCCACTGTGACGGTGTTGGAGCGACGATTACTCACGATGTTGGAGTGATGATCACTGTCACCAAGTTGGAGCGGCCACCACTGTGATGGTGTTTAGTGACGACCACTGTGACGGTGTTTGAGAGACCAGCACTGTGACGGTGTTGGACAGACCACCACTGTGACTGTGTTGTAGGGACCACCAGTGTGACGGTATTGGAGAGAACACCACTGTGACGGTGTTGCAGGGACGACCACTGTGACGGTGTTGGAGGGATGGCTAAAGTGACGACATTTGTGGGACGGCCACTGTGACGGTGTTCGAGCGACAATCACTGACAGTATTGGAGTGACGACCACAGAAAGTGTTGGAGTGACGATCACTGTGAGGGTGTTGGAGTGACGATCACTGTGAGGATGTTGGAGTGGCGACCACTGACGGTGTTGGAGTGACGACCACTGTGATGGTGTTGGAGTGAGGATCATTGACGGTGTTGGAGAGACGGCACTGTGACGGTGTTGGACACACCACCACTGTGACTGTGTTGTAGGGACCACCAGTGTGACGGTATTGGAGAGAACACCACTGTGACGGTGTTGCAGGGACGACTACTGTGACGGTGTTGGAGGGATGGCTAAAGTGACGACGTTTGTGGGACGGCCACTGTGACGGTGTTCGAGCGACAATCACTGACAGTATTGGAGTGACGACCACAGAAAGTGTTGGAGTGACAATCACTGTGAGGGTGTTGGAGTGATGAACACTGTGACAGTGTGGGAGTGACGGTGTTGGTGTGACGACCATTCTGACAGTCTTGGAGCGATGATCACTGTGACAGTGTTGGAGCGACGATCACTGACTGTGTTGGAGTGACGTCCACTGTGACGGTGTTGGAGTGACGTCCACTGTGACGGTGTTGGAGCGACGATTACTCACGATGTTGGAGTGACGATCACTGTGAGGGTGTTGGAGTGACGACCACTGACGGTGTGTGAGTGACGACCACTGCGATGGTGTTGGAGTGAGGATCACTGACGGTGTTGGAGAGACGGCACTGTGACGGTGTTGGAGCGACGTCCACTGTGACGGTGTTGGAGTGAAAACCACTGTGACAGTGTTGGAGTGACCGCCGCTGTGACAGTGTTGGTGTGATCACCACTGTGACACGTTGGAGTGACGAATAATGTGACAGTGTGGGAGTAACGGTGCTGAAGTGACAATCACTGTGAGTGTTGGAGTGACGAGCACTGCGACAGTGCTGGAGCGAAGATCACTGAGAGTGTTGGAGTGACTATCACTGTGACGGTTTTGGAGCGACGATCACTGTCATGGTCCTGAGCAACGACCGCTGTTACAGTGTTGGAGCGACGAGCACTGTGATGGTGTTGGAGTGACGATCACGGACGGTGTTGGAGTGACGGTCACTGTGAGGGTGTTGGAGTGACGATCACTGTGAGGATGTTGGAGTGACGACCACTGACGGTGTTGGAGTGACGACCACTGTGATGGTGTTGGAGTGAGGATCATTGACGGTGTTGGAGAGACGGCACTGTGACGGTGTTGGACACACCACCACTGTGACTGTGTTGTAGGGACCACCAGTGTGACGGTATTGGAGAGAACACCACTGTGACGGTGTTGCAGGGACGACTACTGTGACGGTGTTGGAGGGATGGCTAAAGTGACGACGTTTGTGGGACGGCCACTGTGACGGTGTTCGAGCGATAATCACTGACAGTATTGGAGTGACGACCACAGAAAGTGTTGGAGTGACGATCACTGTGAGGGTGTTGGAGTGATGAACACTGTGACAGTGTGGGAGTGACGGTGTTGGTGTGACGACCATTCTGACAGTCTTGGAGCGATGATCACTGTGACAGTGTTGGAGCGACGATCACTGACTGTGTTGGAGTGACGTCCACTGTGACGGTGTTGGAGTGACGTCCACTGTGACGGTGTTGGAGCGACGATTACTCACGATGTTGGAGTGACGATCACTGTGAGGGTGTTGGAGTGACGACCACTGACGGTGTGTGAGTGACGACCACTGCGATGGTGTTGGAGTGAGGATCACTGACGGTGTTGGAGAGACGGCACTGTGACGGTGTTGGAGCGACGTCCACTGTGACGGTGTTGGAGTGAAAACCACTGTGACAGTGTTGGAGTGACCGCCGCTGTGACAGTGTTGGTGTGATCACCACTGTGACACGTTGGAGTGACGAATAATGTGACAGTGTGGGAGTAACGGTGCTGAAGTGACGATCACTGTGAGTGTTGGAGTGACGAGCACTGCAACAGTGCTGGAGCGACGATCACTGAGAGTGTTGGAGTGACTATCACTGTGACGGTTTTGGAGCGACGATCACTGTCATGGTCCTGAGCAACGTCCGCTGTTACAGTGTTGGAGCGACGAGCACTGTGATGGTGTTGGAGTGACTATCACGGACGGTGTTGGAGTGACGGTCACTGTGACGGTGTTGGAGTGACGGTCACTGTGACGGTGTTGGAGCGACGATCACTGATGGTGTTGGAGCGACGATCACTGATGGTGTTGGAGGACGATCACTGTGAATGTTTTGGAGCGACGATCACTGTGACGGTGTTGGTGCGACCATCAGTGTGACAGTGTTGGTGCGACCACCACTGCGACGGTGTTGGAGTGACGAGCACTGTGACAGTGTGGGAGTGACGGTGTTGGTGTGACGACCATTCTGACAGTCTTGGAGTGATGATCACTGTGACAGTGTTGGAGCGACGATCACTGACTGTGTTGGAGTGACGTCCACTGTGACGGTGTTGGAGCGACAATTACTCACGACGTTGGAGTGATGATCACTGTGACGCGGTTGGAGCGACCACCACTGTGACGGTATTTAGTGACGACCACTTTGATGGTGTTGGAGCGACGATTACTCACGGTGTTGGAGTGATGATCACTGTCACCAAGTTGGAGCGGCCACCACTGTGATGGTGTTTAGTGACGACCACTGTGACGGTGTTTGAGAGACCAACACTGTGACGGTGTTGGACAGACCACCACTGTGACTGTGTTGTAGGGACCACCAGTGTGACGGTATTGGAGAGAACACCACTGTGACGGTGTTGCAGGGACGACCACTGTGACGGTGTTGGAGGGATGGCTAAAGTGACGACGTTTGTGGGACGGCCACTGTGACGGTGTTCGAGCGACAATCACTGACAGTATTGGAGTGACGACCACAGAAAGTGTTGGAGTGACGATCACTGTGAGGGTGTTGGAGTGACGATCACTGTGAGGGTGTTGGAGTGACGACCACTGACGGTGTTGGAGTGCCGACCACTGTGATGGTGATGGAGTGAGGATCACTGACAGTGTTGGAGGGTCGGCACAGTGACGGTGTTGGAGCGACGTCCACTGTGACGGTGTGTGAGTGACGACCACTGTGACGGTGTTGGAGTGAGGATCATTGACGGTGTTGGAGAGACGGCACTGTGACGGTGTTGGAGCGACGTCCACTGTGACGGTGTTGGAGTGACAACCACTGTGACAGTGTTGGAGTGACTGCCGCTGTGACCGTGTTGGTGTGACCACCACTGTGACACGTTGGAGTGACGAATAATGTGACAGTGTGGGAGTAACAGTGCTGAAGTGACGATCACTGTGAGTGTTGGAGTGACGACCACTGTTACAGTGTTGGAGTGACGACCACTGACAGTGTTGGAGTGACGATCACTGTGACAGTGTTGGAGCGACAACACTGTGACGGTGTTGGAGTGATGATCACTGTGACTGTGTAGGAGCGACGACCACTGTGACGGTGTTGGAGTGATGAGCACTGACAGTGTTGAAGTGACGAGCAGAGTGACGGTGTTGGAGTGACGACCACTGTGACGGTGTTGGAGTGAGGACCACTGACATTGTTGGAGTGACGATCACTGACAGTGTTGGAGTGGTGATCACTGTGACCGTTTTGGAGTGACGATTACTGTGTCAGTGTTGGAGTGACGATCATGGTGAATGTTTTGGAGTGACGATCACTGACAGTTTTGGAGTGACGATTACTGTGACGGTGTAGGAGCGACGACCACTGTGTCAGTGTTGGAGTGATGAACACTGTGACAGTGTGGGAGTGACGGTGTTGGAACAACGATCACTGTGACGGTGTTGGAGCGACGATCACTTTGACAGTGTTGGAGTGACGACCAGTGACAGTGTTGGACTGACGATCACTGACGGTGTTGGAGAGACGGCAAAGTGACTGTGTTGGAGCCACGTCCACTGTGACGGTGTAGGAGTGACGATCACTGTGACTGTTGGAGTGACCACCACTGTGACAGTGCTGGAGCGCCGATCACTGAGAGTGTTGGAGTGACGATCACTGTGACGGTTTTGGAGTGACGATAACTGTGAAGGTGTTGGAGCGACGATCACTGACAGTGTTGGAGCGACGATCACTGTGACGGTGTTAGAGCAACCATCGCAGTGACGGTGTCTAAGTGACGACCACTGACAGTGTTGGAGTGTCGATCACTGTGACAGTGTTGGAGCGACGACACTGTAACGGTGTTGGAGCGATGATCACTGTGACTGTGTAGGAGCGACGACCACTGTGACGGTGTTGGAGCGACGATCACTGAGAGTGTTGGAGTGACGATCACTGTGACGGTGTTGGAGCAACGATCACTGTGATGCTCCTGAGCAATGACTGCTGTTACGATGATGGAGTGACAGCCACTGTGACGGAGTTGGAGGATCACTGTGACGGTGTTGGAGTGATGATAACTGTGAAGGTGTTGGAGCGACGATCACTGACAGTGTTTGAGCGACGATCACTGTGACGGTGTTAGAGCAACCATCGCAGTGACGGTGTCTAAGTGACGACCACTGACAGTCTTGGAGTGACGATCACTGTGACAGTGTTGGAGCGACAACACTGTGACGGTGTTGGAGTGATGATCACTGTGACTGTGTAGGAGCGACGACCACTGTGACGGTGTTGGAGTGATGAGCACTGACAGTGTTGAAGTGACGAGCAGAGTGACGGTGTTGGAGTGACGACCACTGTGACGGTGTTGGAGTGAGGACCACTGACATTGTTGGAGTGACGATCACTGACAGTGTTGGAGTGGTGATCACTGTGACCGTTTTGGAGTGACGATTACTGTGTCAGTGTTGGAGTGACGATCACTGACAGTTTTGGAGTGACGATTACTGTGACGGTGTAGAAGCGAAGACCACTGTGTCAGTGTTGGAGTGATGAACACTGTGACAGTGTGGGAGTGACGGTGTTGGAACAACGATCACTGTGACGGTGTTGGACCGACGATCACCTTGACGGTGTTGGACCGACGATCACCTTGACGGTGTTGGAGTGACGACCAGTGACAGTGTTGGACTGACGATCACTGACGGTGTTGGAGAGACGGCAAAGTGACTGTGTTGGAGCCACGTCCACTGTGACGGTGTAGGAGTGACGATCACTGTGACTGTTGGAGTGACCACCACTGTGACAGTGCTGGAGCGACGATCACTGAGCGTGTTGGAGTGACGATCACTGCGACGGTTTTGGAACGAGGATGGCTGTGATGGTCCTGAGCAACGACCACTGTTACGGTGTTGGTGTGACGACCACTGTGACGATGTTGGAGTGACGATCACTGTGACGGTTTTGGAGTGAAGATGACTGACGGTGTTGGAGTGACGATGACTGTGACGGTGTTGGAGTGACGATGATTGTGACGGTGTTGGAGCGCCCATCACTGTGACGATGTTGGAGTGACAAGCACTGTGACAGTGTTGGAGTGATGAACACTGTGAAAGTGTGGGAGTGACGATCACTGTGACGGTGTTGCAGTGACGATCACTGTGACGGTGTTGGAGTCACGACCACTGTTACGGTGTTGGTGTGACGACCATTGTGACGATGTTGGAGTGACGATCACTGTGATGGTTTTGGAGTGAAGATGACTGACGGTGTTGGAGTCACGACCACTGTTACGGTGTTGGTGTGACGACCACTGTGACGATGTTGGAGTGACGATCACTGTGACGGTTTTGGAGTGAAGATGACTGACGGTGTTGGAGTGACGATGACTGTGACGGTGTTGGAGTGACGATGATTGTGACGGTGTTGGAGCGCCCATCACTGTGACGATGTTGGAGTGACAAGCACTGTGACAGTGTTGGAGTGATGAACACTGTGAAAGTGTGGGAGTGACGATCACTGTGACGGTGTTGCAGTGACGATCACTGTGACGGTGTTGGAGTCACGACCACTGTTACGGTGTTGGTGTGACGACCATTGTGACGATGTTGGAGTGACGATCACTGTGACGGTTTTGGAGTGAAGATGACTGACGGTGTTGGAGTGACGATGACTGTGACGGTGTTGGAGTGACGATGATTGTGACGGTGTTGGAGCGCCCATCACTGTGACGATGTTGGAGTGACAAGCACTGTGACAGTGTTGGAGTGATGAACACTGTGAAAGTGTGGGAGTGACGATCACTGTGACGGTGTTGCAGTGACGATCACTGTGACGGTGTTGGAGTCACGACCACTGTTACGGTGTTGGTGTGACGACCATTGTGACGATGTTGGAGTGACGATCACTGTGATGGTTTTGGAGTGAAGATGACTGACGGTGTTGGAGTCACGACCACTGTTACGGTGTTGGTGTGACGACCACTGTGACGATGTTGGAGTAACGATCACTGTGACGGTTTTGGAGTGAAGATGACTGACGGTGTTGGAGTGATGATTACTGTGACGGTGTTGGAGTGACGATTACTGCGACGGTGTTGGAATGACGAACACTGTGATAGTGTCGGAGTGACGATCACTGTGACGGTGTTGCAGTGACGATCACTGTGACGGTGTTGGAGTCACGTCCACTGTGACAGTGTTGGAGTGATGACCACTGACAGTGTTGGAGTGACGAGCTGTGTGAAGGTGTTGGAGTGATGACCACTTACAGTGTTGGAGTGACGACCAGTGACATTGTTGGAGTAACGGTCACTGACAGTGTTGGAGTGATGACCACTGACAGTGTTGGAGTGACGAGGAGTGTGACGGTGTTGGAGTGATGATCACTGTGACGGTGTTGGAGTGACGATGACTGTGACGGTGTTGGAGTGACGATTACTGTGACGGTGTTGGAGTGACGATTACTGCGACGGTGTTGGAACGACGAACACTGTGATAGTGTCGGAGTGACGATCACTGTGACGGTGTTGCAGTGACGATCACTGTGACGGTGTTGGAGTCACGTCCACTGTGACAGTGTTGGAGTGATGACCACTGACAGTGTTGGAGTGACGAGCTGTGTGACGGTGTTGGAGTGATGACCACTTACAGTGTTGGAGTGACGATCACTGTGACGGTGTTGGAGTGACGACCAGTGACATTGTTGGAGTAACGGTCACTGACAGTGTTGGAGTGATGACCACTGACAGTGTTGGAGTGACGAGGAGTGTGACGGTGTTGGAGTGATGATCACTGTGACGGTGTTGGAGTGACGATGACTGTGACGGTGTTGGAGTGACAATTGCTGTGACGGTGTTGGAGTGACGATTACTGCGACGGTGTTGGAACGACGAACACTGTGATAGTGTCGGAGTGACGATCACTGTGACGGTGTTGCAGTGACGATCACTGTGACGGTGTTGGAGTCACGTCCACTGTGACAGTGTTGGAGTGATGACCACTGACAGTGTTGGAGTGACGAGCTGTGTGACGGTGTTGGAGTGATGACCACTTACAGTGTTGGAGTGACGATCACTGTGACGGTGTTGGAGTGACGACCAGTGACATTGTTGGAGTAACGGTCACTGACAGTGTTGGAGTGATGACCACTGACAGTGTTGGAGTGACGAGGAGTGTGACGGTGTTGGAGTGATGATCACTGTGACTGTGTAGGAGCGACGACCACTGTGACGGTGTTGGAGTGATGAGCACTGACAGTGTTGAAGTGACGAGCAGAGTGACGGTGTTGGAGTGACGACCACTGTGACGGTGTTGGAGTGAGGACCACTGACATTGTTGGAGTGACGATCACTGACAGTGTTGGAGTGGTGATCACTGTGACCGTTTTGGAGTGACGATTACTGTGTCAGTGTTGGAGTGACGATCATGGTGAATGTTTTGGAGTGACGATCACTGACAGTTTTGGAGTGACGATTACTGTGACGGTGTAGGAGCGACGACCACTGTGTCAGTGTTGGAGTGATGAACACTGTGACAGTGTGGGAGTGACGGTGTTGGAACAACGATCACTGTGACGGTGTTGGAGCGACGATCACTTTGACAGTGTTGGAGTGACGACCAGTGACAGTGTTGGACTGACGATCACTGACGGTGTTGGAGAGACGGCAAAGTGACTGTGTTGGAGCCACGTCCACTGTGACGGTGTAGGAGTGACGATCACTGTGACTGTTGGAGTGACCACCACTGTGACAGTGCTGGAGCGCCGATCACTGAGAGTGTTGGAGTGACGATCACTGTGACGGTTTTGGAGTGACGATAACTGTGAAGGTGTTGGAGCGACGATCACTGACAGTGTTGGAGCGACGATCACTGTGACGGTGTTAGAGCAACCATCGCAGTGACGGTGTCTAAGTGACGACCACTGACAGTGTTGGAGTGTCGATCACTGTGACAGTGTTGGAGCGACGACACTGTAACGGTGTTGGAGCGATGATCACTGTGACTGTGTAGGAGCGACGACCACTGTGACGGTGTTGGAGCGACGATCACTGAGAGTGTTGGAGTGACGATCACTGTGACGGTGTTGGAGCAACGATCACTGTGATGCTCCTGAGCAATGACTGCTGTTACGATGATGGAGTGACAGCCACTGTGACGGAGTTGGAGGATCACTGTGACGGTGTTGGAGTGATGATAACTGTGAAGGTGTTGGAGCGACGATCACTGACAGTGTTTGAGCGACGATCACTGTGACGGTGTTAGAGCAACCATCGCAGTGACGGTGTCTAAGTGACGACCACTGACAGTCTTGGAGTGACGATCACTGTGACAGTGTTGGAGCGACAACACTGTGACGGTGTTGGAGTGATGATCACTGTGACTGTGTAGGAGCGACGACCACTGTGACGGTGTTGGAGTGATGAGCACTGACAGTGTTGAAGTGACGAGCAGAGTGACGGTGTTGGAGTGACGACCACTGTGACGGTGTTGGAGTGAGGACCACTGACATTGTTGGAGTGACGATCACTGACAGTGTTGGAGTGGTGATCACTGTGACCGTTTTGGAGTGACGATTACTGTGTCAGTGTTGGAGTGACGATCACTGACAGTTTTGGAGTGACGATTACTGTGACGGTGTAGAAGCGAAGACCACTGTGTCAGTGTTGGAGTGATGAACACTGTGACAGTGTGGGAGTGACGGTGTTGGAACAACGATCACTGTGACGGTGTTGGACCGACGATCACCTTGACGGTGTTGGACCGACGATCACCTTGACGGTGTTGGAGTGACGACCAGTGACAGTGTTGGACTGACGATCACTGACGGTGTTGGAGAGACGGCAAAGTGACTGTGTTGGAGCCACGTCCACTGTGACGGTGTAGGAGTGACGATCACTGTGACTGTTGGAGTGACCACCACTGTGACAGTGCTGGAGCGACGATCACTGAGCGTGTTGGAGTGACGATCACTGCGACGGTTTTGGAACGAGGATGGCTGTGATGGTCCTGAGCAACGACCACTGTTACGGTGTTGGTGTGACGACCACTGTGACGATGTTGGAGTGACGATCACTGTGACGGTTTTGGAGTGAAGATGACTGACGGTGTTGGAGTGACGATGACTGTGACGGTGTTGGAGTGACGATGATTGTGACGGTGTTGGAGCGCCCATCACTGTGACGATGTTGGAGTGACAAGCACTGTGACAGTGTTGGAGTGATGAACACTGTGAAAGTGTGGGAGTGACGATCACTGTGACGGTGTTGCAGTGACGATCACTGTGACGGTGTTGGAGTCACGACCACTGTTACGGTGTTGGTGTGACGACCATTGTGACGATGTTGGAGTGACGATCACTGTGATGGTTTTGGAGTGAAGATGACTGACGGTGTTGGAGTCACGACCACTGTTACGGTGTTGGTGTGACGACCACTGTGACGATGTTGGAGTGACGATCACTGTGACGGTTTTGGAGTGAAGATGACTGACGGTGTTGGAGTGACGATGACTGTGACGGTGTTGGAGTGACGATGATTGTGACGGTGTTGGAGCGCCCATCACTGTGACGATGTTGGAGTGACAAGCACTGTGACAGTGTTGGAGTGATGAACACTGTGAAAGTGTGGGAGTGACGATCACTGTGACGGTGTTGCAGTGACGATCACTGTGACGGTGTTGGAGTCACGACCACTGTTACGGTGTTGGTGTGACGACCATTGTGACGATGTTGGAGTGACGATCACTGTGATGGTTTTGGAGTGAAGATGACTGACGGTGTTGGAGTCACGACCACTGTTACGGTGTTGGTGTGACGACCACTGTGACGATGTTGGAGTAACGATCACTGTGACGGTTTTGGAGTGAAGATGACTGACGGTGTTGGAGTGATGATCACTGTGACGGTGTTGGAGCGACGATCACTGTGACGGTGTTAGAGCAACCATCGCAGTGACGGTGTCTAAGTGACGACCACTGACAGTGTTGGAGTGTCGATCACTGTGACAGTGTTGGAGCGACGACACTGTAACGGTGTTGGAGCGATGATCACTGTGACTGTGTAGGAGCGACGACCACTGTGACGGTGTTGGAGCGACGATCACTGAGAGTTTTGGAGTGACGATCACTGTGACGGTGTTGGAGCAACGATCACTGTGATGCTCCTGAGCAATGACCGCTGTTACGATGATGGAGTGACAGCCACTGTGACGGAGTTGGAGGATCACTGTGACGGTGTTGGAGTGATGATAACTGTGAAGGTGTTGGAGCGACGATCACTGACAGTGTTTGAGCGACGATCACTGTGACGGTGTTAGAGCAACCATCGCAGTGACGGTGTCTAAGTGACGACCACTGACAGTCTTGGAGTGACGATCACTGTGACAGTGTTGGAGCGACAACACTGTGACGGTGTTGGAGTGATGATCACTGTGACTGTGTAGGAGCGACGACCACTGTGACGGTGTTGGAGTGATGAGCACTGACAGTGTTGAAGTGACGAGCAGAGTGACGGTGTTGGAGTGACGACCACTGTGACGGTGTTGGAGTGAGGACCACTGACATTGTTGGAGTGACGATCACTGACAGTGTTGGAGTGGTGATCACTGTGACCGTTTTGGAGTGACGATTACTGTGTCAGTGTTGGAGTGACGATCACGGTGAATGTTTTGGAGTGACGATCACTGACAGTTTTGGAGTGACGATTACTGTGACGGTGTAGAAGCGAAGACCACTGTGTCAGTGTTGGAGTGATGAACACTGTGACAGTGTGGGAGTGACGGTGTTGGAACAACGATCACTGTGACGGTGTTGGACCGACGATCACCTTGACGGTGTTGGAGTGACGACCAGTGACAGCGTTGGACTGACGATCACTGACGGTGTTGGAGAGACGGCAAAGTGACTGTGTTGGAGCCACGTCCACTGTGACGGTGTAGGAGTGACGATCACTGTGACTGTTGGAGTGACCACCACTGTGACAGTGCTGGAGCGCCGATCACTGCGAGTGTTGGAGTGACGATCACTGCGACGGTTTTGGAACGAGGATCGCTGTGATGGTCCTGAGCAACGACCACTGTTACGGTGTTGGTGTGACGACCACTGTGACGATGTTGGAGTGACGATCACTGTGACGGTTTTGGAGTGAAGATGACTGACGGTGTTGGAGTGACGATGACTGTGACGGTGTTGGAGTGACGATGATTGTGACGGTGTTGGAGCGCCCATCACTGTGACGATGTTGGAGTGACAAGCACTGTGACAGTGTTGGAGTGATGAACACTGTGAAAGTGTGGGAGTGACGATCACTGTGACGGTGTTGCAGTGACGATCACTGTGACGGTGTTGGAGTCACGACCACTGTTACGGTGTTGGTGTGACGACCATTGTGACGATGTTGGAGTGACGATCACTGTGATGGTTTTGGAGTGAAGATGACTGACGGTGTTGGAGTCACGACCACTGTTACGGTGTTGGTGTGACGACCACTGTGACGATGTTGGAGTGACGATCACTGTGACGGTTTTGGAGTGAAGATGACTGACGGTGTTGGAGTGACGATGACTGTGACGGTGTTGGAGTGACGATGATTGTGACGGTGTTGGAGCGCCCATCACTGTGACGATGTTGGAGTGACAAGCACTGTGACAGTGTTGGAGTGATGAACACTGTGAAAGTGTTGGAGTGACGATTACTGCGATGGTGTTGGAATGACGAACACTGTGATAGTGTCGGAGTGACGATCACTGTGACGGTGTTGCAGTGACGATCACTGTGACGGTGTTGGAGTCACGTCCACTGTGACAGTGTTGGAGTGATGACCACTGACAGTGTTGGAGTGACGAGGAGTGTGACGGTGTTGGAGTGACGAGGAGTGTGACGGTGTTGGAGTGATGACCACTGTGACGGTGTTGGAGTGACAACCAGTGACATTGTTGGAGTGACGGTCACTGACAGTGTTGGAGTGATGACCACTGACAGTGTTGGAGTGACGAGCAGTGTGACGGTGTGGGAGTGACGACCACTCTGATGATGTTGCAGTGACGACCAGTGACATTGTTGGAGTGACAATCACTGACAGAGTTGGAGTGGTGATCACTGCGATGGTGTTAGTGACGATCACTGTGACGGTGTTGGAGTGACCGCTGCTGTGACAGTGTTGGTGTGACCAGCACTGTGTCAGCGTTGGAGTGACGAATAATGTGACAGTGTGGAAGTAACGGTGCTGAAGTGACGATCACTGTGAGTGTTCGAGTGACGACCACTGTGACAGTGCTGGAGTGACGATCACTGAGAGTGCTGGAGTGACGATCACTGTGACAGTTTTGGAGCGACGATCACTGTGACGGTGTTGGAGTAACGATAACTGTGAAGGTGTTGGAGCGACGATCACTGAGAGTGTTGGAGTGACGATCACTGCGACGGTTTTGGAACGAGGATCGCTGTGATGGTCCTGAGCAACGACCACTGTTACGGTGTTGGTGTGACGACCACTGTGACGATGTTGGAGTGACGATCACTGTGACGGTTTTGGAGTGAAGATGACTGACGGTGTTGGAGTGACGATGACTGTGACGGTGTTGGAGTGACGATGATTGTGACGGTGTTGGAGCGCCCATCACTGTGACGATGTTGGAGTGACAAGCACTGTGACAGTGTTGGAGTGATGAACACTGTGAAAGTGTGGGAGTGACGATCACTGTGACGGTGTTGCAGTGACGATCACTGTGACGGTGTTGGAGTCACGACCACTGTTACGGTGTTGGTGTGACGACCATTGTGACGATGTTGGAGTGACGATCACTGTGACGGTTTTGGAGTGAAGATGACTGACGGTGTTGGAGTGACGATGACTGTGACGGTGTTGGAGTGACGATGATTGTGACGGTGTTGGAGCGCCCATCACTGTGACGATGTTGGAGTGACAAGCACTGTGACAGTGTTGGAGTGATGAACACTGTGAAAGTGTGGGAGTGACGATCACTGTGACGGTGTTGCAGTGACGATCACTGTGACGGTGTTGGAGTCACGACCACTGTTACGGTGTTGGTGTGACGACCATTGTGACGATGTTGGAGTGACGATCACTGTGATGGTTTTGGAGTGAAGATGACTGACGGTGTTGGAGTCACGACCACTGTTACGGTGTTGGTGTGACGACCACTGTGACGATGTTGGAGTAACGATCACTGTGACGGTTTTGGAGTGAAGATGACTGACGGTGTTGGAGTGATGATTACTGTGACGGTGTTGGAGTGACGATTACTGCGACGGTGTTGGAATGACGAACACTGTGATAGTGTCGGAGTGACGATCACTGTGACGGTGTTGCAGTGACGATCACTGTGACGGTGTTGGAGTCACGTCCACTGTGACAGTGTTGGAGTGATGACCACTGACAGTGTTGGAGTGACGAGCTGTGTGAAGGTGTTGGAGTGATGACCACTTACAGTGTTGGAGTGACGACCAGTGACATTGTTGGAGTAACGGTCACTGACAGTGTTGGAGTGATGACCACTGACAGTGTTGGAGTGACGAGGAGTGTGACGGTGTTGGAGTGATGATCACTGTGACGGTGTTGGAGTGACGATGACTGTGACGGTGTTGGAGTGACGATTACTGTGACGGTGTTGGAGTGACGATTACTGCGACGGTGTTGGAACGACGAACACTGTGATAGTGTCGGAGTGACGATCACTGTGACGGTGTTGCAGTGACGATCACTGTGACGGTGTTGGAGTCACGTCCACTGTGACAGTGTTGGAGTGATGACCACTGACAGTGTTGGAGTGACGAGCTGTGTGACGGTGTTGGAGTGATGACCACTTACAGTGTTGGAGTGACGATCACTGTGACGGTGTTGGAGTGACGACCAGTGACATTGTTGGAGTAACGGTCACTGACAGTGTTGGAGTGATGACCACTGACAGTGTTGGAGTGACGAGGAGTGTGACGGTGTTGGAGTGATGATCACTGTGACGGTGTTGGAGTGACGATGACTGTGACGGTGTTGGAGTGACAATTGCTGTGACGGTGTTGGAGTGACGATTACTGCGACGGTGTTGGAACGACGAACACTGTGATAGTGTCGGAGTGACGATCACTGTGACGGTGTTGCAGTGACGATCACTGTGACGGTGTTGGAGTCACGTCCACTGTGACAGTGTTGGAGTGATGACCACTGACAGTGTTGGAGTGACGAGCTGTGTGACGGTGTTGGAGTGATGACCACTTACAGTGTTGGAGTGACGATCACTGTGACGGTGTTGGAGTGACGACCAGTGACATTGTTGGAGTAACGGTCACTGACAGTGTTGGAGTGATGACCACTGACAGTGTTGGAGTGACGAGGAGTGTGACGGTGTTGGAGTGATGATCACTGTGACTGTGTAGGAGCGACGACCACTGTGACGGTGTTGGAGTGATGAGCACTGACAGTGTTGAAGTGACGAGCAGAGTGACGGTGTTGGAGTGACGACCACTGTGACGGTGTTGGAGTGAGGACCACTGACATTGTTGGAGTGACGATCACTGACAGTGTTGGAGTGGTGATCACTGTGACCGTTTTGGAGTGACGATTACTGTGTCAGTGTTGGAGTGACGATCATGGTGAATGTTTTGGAGTGACGATCACTGACAGTTTTGGAGTGACGATTACTGTGACGGTGTAGGAGCGACGACCACTGTGTCAGTGTTGGAGTGATGAACACTGTGACAGTGTGGGAGTGACGGTGTTGGAACAACGATCACTGTGACGGTGTTGGAGCGACGATCACTTTGACAGTGTTGGAGTGACGACCAGTGACAGTGTTGGACTGACGATCACTGACGGTGTTGGAGAGACGGCAAAGTGACTGTGTTGGAGCCACGTCCACTGTGACGGTGTAGGAGTGACGATCACTGTGACTGTTGGAGTGACCACCACTGTGACAGTGCTGGAGCGCCGATCACTGAGAGTGTTGGAGTGACGATCACTGTGACGGTTTTGGAGTGACGATAACTGTGAAGGTGTTGGAGCGACGATCACTGACAGTGTTGGAGCGACGATCACTGTGACGGTGTTAGAGCAACCATCGCAGTGACGGTGTCTAAGTGACGACCACTGACAGTGTTGGAGTGTCGATCACTGTGACAGTGTTGGAGCGACGACACTGTAACGGTGTTGGAGCGATGATCACTGTGACTGTGTAGGAGCGACGACCACTGTGACGGTGTTGGAGCGACGATCACTGAGAGTGTTGGAGTGACG
Source organism: Mobula birostris (assembly GCF_030028105.1). Lineage (NCBI taxonomy): Eukaryota > Metazoa > Chordata > Chondrichthyes > Myliobatiformes > Myliobatidae > Mobula > Mobula birostris. Next base: position 30,117,480 of record NC_092396.1, read on the forward strand.
ATCACTGTGACGGTGTTGGAGCAACGATCACTGTGATGCTCCTGAGCAATGACTGCTGTTACGATGATGGAGTGACAGCCACTGTGACGGAGTTGGAGGATCACTGTGACGGTGTTGGAGTGATGATAACTGTGAAGGTGTTGGAGCGACGATCACTGACAGTGTTTGAGCGACGATCACTGTGACGGTGTTAGAGCAACCATCGCAGTGACGGTGTCTAAGTGACGACCACTGACAGTCTTGGAGTGACGATCACTGTGACAGTGTTGGAGCGACAACACTGTGACGGTGTTGGAGTGATGATCACTGTGACTGTGTAGGAGCGACGACCACTGTGACGGTGTTGGAGTGATGAGCACTGACAGTGTTGAAGTGACGAGCAGAGTGACGGTGTTGGAGTGACGACCACTGTGACGGTGTTGGAGTGAGGACCACTGACATTGTTGGAGTGACGATCACTGACAGTGTTGGAGTGGTGATCACTGTGACCGTTTTGGAGTGACGATTACTGTGTCAGTGTTGGAGTGACGATCACTGACAGTTTTGGAGTGACGATTACTGTGACGGTGTAGAAGCGAAGACCACTGTGTCAGTGTTGGAGTGATGAACACTGTGACAGTGTGGGAGTGACGGTGTTGGAACAACGATCACTGTGACGGTGTTGGACCGACGATCACCTTGACGGTGTTGGACCGACGATCACCTTGACGGTGTTGGAGTGACGACCAGTGACAGTGTTGGACTGACGATCACTGACGGTGTTGGAGAGACGGCAAAGTGACTGTGTTGGAGCCACGTCCACTGTGACGGTGTAGGAGTGACGATCACTGTGACTGTTGGAGTGACCACCACTGTGACAGTGCTGGAGCGACGATCACTGAGCGTGTTGGAGTGACGATCACTGCGACGGTTTTGGAACGAGGATGGCTGTGATGGTCCTGAGCAACGACCACTGTTACGGTGTTGGTGTGACGACCACTGTGACGATGTTGGAGTGACGATCACTGTGACGGTTTTGGAGTGAAGATGACTGACGGTGTTGGAGTGACGATGACTGTGACGGTGTTGGAGTGACGATGATTGTGACGGTGTTGGAGCGCCCATCACTGTGACGATGTTGGAGTGACAAGCACTGTGACAGTGTTGGAGTGATGAACACTGTGAAAGTGTGGGAGTGACGATCACTGTGACGGTGTTGCAGTGACGATCACTGTGACGGTGTTGGAGTCACGACCACTGTTACGGTGTTGGTGTGACGACCATTGTGACGATGTTGGAGTGACGATCACTGTGATGGTTTTGGAGTGAAGATGACTGACGGTGTTGGAGTCACGACCACTGTTACGGTGTTGGTGTGACGACCACTGTGACGATGTTGGAGTGACGATCACTGTGACGGTTTTGGAGTGAAGATGACTGACGGTGTTGGAGTGACGATGACTGTGACGGTGTTGGAGTGACGATGATTGTGACGGTGTTGGAGCGCCCATCACTGTGACGATGTTGGAGTGACAAGCACTGTGACAGTGTTGGAGTGATGAACACTGTGAAAGTGTGGGAGTGACGATCACTGTGACGGTGTTGCAGTGACGATCACTGTGACGGTGTTGGAGTCACGACCACTGTTACGGTGTTGGTGTGACGACCATTGTGACGATGTTGGAGTGACGATCACTGTGATGGTTTTGGAGTGAAGATGACTGACGGTGTTGGAGTCACGACCACTGTTACGGTGTTGGTGTGACGACCACTGTGACGATGTTGGAGTAACGATCACTGTGACGGTTTTGGAGTGAAGATGACTGACGGTGTTGGAGTGATGATCACTGTGACGGTGTTGGAGCGACGATCACTGTGACGGTGTTAGAGCAACCATCGCAGTGACGGTGTCTAAGTGACGACCACTGACAGTGTTGGAGTGTCGATCACTGTGACAGTGTTGGAGCGACGACACTGTAACGGTGTTGGAGCGATGATCACTGTGACTGTGTAGGAGCGACGACCACTGTGACGGTGTTGGAGCGACGATCACTGAGAGTTTTGGAGTGACGATCACTGTGACGGTGTTGGAGCAACGATCACTGTGATGCTCCTGAGCAATGACCGCTGTTACGATGATGGAGTGACAGCCACTGTGACGGAGTTGGAGGATCACTGTGACGGTGTTGGAGTGATGATAACTGTGAAGGTGTTGGAGCGACGATCACTGACAGTGTTTGAGCGACGATCACTGTGACGGTGTTAGAGCAACCATCGCAGTGACGGTGTCTAAGTGACGACCACTGACAGTCTTGGAGTGACGATCACTGTGACAGTGTTGGAGCGACAACACTGTGACGGTGTTGGAGTGATGATCACTGTGACTGTGTAGGAGCGACGACCACTGTGACGGTGTTGGAGTGATGAGCACTGACAGTGTTGAAGTGACGAGCAGAGTGACGGTGTTGGAGTGACGACCACTGTGACGGTGTTGGAGTGAGGACCACTGACATTGTTGGAGTGACGATCACTGACAGTGTTGGAGTGGTGATCACTGTGACCGTTTTGGAGTGACGATTACTGTGTCAGTGTTGGAGTGACGATCACGGTGAATGTTTTGGAGTGACGATCACTGACAGTTTTGGAGTGACGATTACTGTGACGGTGTAGAAGCGAAGACCACTGTGTCAGTGTTGGAGTGATGAACACTGTGACAGTGTGGGAGTGACGGTGTTGGAACAACGATCACTGTGACGGTGTTGGACCGACGATCACCTTGACGGTGTTGGAGTGACGACCAGTGACAGCGTTGGACTGACGATCACTGACGGTGTTGGAGAGACGGCAAAGTGACTGTGTTGGAGCCACGTCCACTGTGACGGTGTAGGAGTGACGATCACTGTGACTGTTGGAGTGACCACCACTGTGACAGTGCTGGAGCGCCGATCACTGCGAGTGTTGGAGTGACGATCACTGCGACGGTTTTGGAACGAGGATCGCTGTGATGGTCCTGAGCAACGACCACTGTTACGGTGTTGGTGTGACGACCACTGTGACGATGTTGGAGTGACGATCACTGTGACGGTTTTGGAGTGAAGATGACTGACGGTGTTGGAGTGACGATGACTGTGACGGTGTTGGAGTGACGATGATTGTGACGGTGTTGGAGCGCCCATCACTGTGACGATGTTGGAGTGACAAGCACTGTGACAGTGTTGGAGTGATGAACACTGTGAAAGTGTGGGAGTGACGATCACTGTGACGGTGTTGCAGTGACGATCACTGTGACGGTGTTGGAGTCACGACCACTGTTACGGTGTTGGTGTGACGACCATTGTGACGATGTTGGAGTGACGATCACTGTGATGGTTTTGGAGTGAAGATGACTGACGGTGTTGGAGTCACGACCACTGTTACGGTGTTGGTGTGACGACCACTGTGACGATGTTGGAGTGACGATCACTGTGACGGTTTTGGAGTGAAGATGACTGACGGTGTTGGAGTGACGATGACTGTGACGGTGTTGGAGTGACGATGATTGTGACGGTGTTGGAGCGCCCATCACTGTGACGATGTTGGAGTGACAAGCACTGTGACAGTGTTGGAGTGATGAACACTGTGAAAGTGTTGGAGTGACGATTACTGCGATGGTGTTGGAATGACGAACACTGTGATAGTGTCGGAGTGACGATCACTGTGACGGTGTTGCAGTGACGATCACTGTGACGGTGTTGGAGTCACGTCCACTGTGACAGTGTTGGAGTGATGACCACTGACAGTGTTGGAGTGACGAGGAGTGTGACGGTGTTGGAGTGACGAGGAGTGTGACGGTGTTGGAGTGATGACCACTGTGACGGTGTTGGAGTGACAACCAGTGACATTGTTGGAGTGACGGTCACTGACAGTGTTGGAGTGATGACCACTGACAGTGTTGGAGTGACGAGCAGTGTGACGGTGTGGGAGTGACGACCACTCTGATGATGTTGCAGTGACGACCAGTGACATTGTTGGAGTGACAATCACTGACAGAGTTGGAGTGGTGATCACTGCGATGGTGTTAGTGACGATCACTGTGACGGTGTTGGAGTGACCGCTGCTGTGACAGTGTTGGTGTGACCAGCACTGTGTCAGCGTTGGAGTGACGAATAATGTGACAGTGTGGAAGTAACGGTGCTGAAGTGACGATCACTGTGAGTGTTCGAGTGACGACCACTGTGACAGTGCTGGAGTGACGATCACTGAGAGTGCTGGAGTGACGATCACTGTGACAGTTTTGGAGCGACGATCACTGTGACGGTGTTGGAGTAACGATAACTGTGAAGGTGTTGGAGCGACGATCACTGAGAGTGTTGGAGTGACGATCACTGCGACGGTTTTGGAACGAGGATCGCTGTGATGGTCCTGAGCAACGACCACTGTTACGGTGTTGGTGTGACGACCACTGTGACGATGTTGGAGTGACGATCACTGTGACGGTTTTGGAGTGAAGATGACTGACGGTGTTGGAGTGACGATGACTGTGACGGTGTTGGAGTGACGATGATTGTGACGGTGTTGGAGCGCCCATCACTGTGACGATGTTGGAGTGACAAGCACTGTGACAGTGTTGGAGTGATGAACACTGTGAAAGTGTGGGAGTGACGATCACTGTGACGGTGTTGCAGTGACGATCACTGTGACGGTGTTGGAGTCACGACCACTGTTACGGTGTTGGTGTGACGACCATTGTGACGATGTTGGAGTGACGATCACTGTGACGGTTTTGGAGTGAAGATGACTGACGGTGTTGGAGTGACGATGACTGTGACGGTGTTGGAGTGACGATGATTGTGACGGTGTTGGAGCGCCCATCACTGTGACGATGTTGGAGTGACAAGCACTGTGACAGTGTTGGAGTGATGAACACTGTGAAAGTGTGGGAGTGACGATCACTGTGACGGTGTTGCAGTGACGATCACTGTGACGGTGTTGGAGTCACGACCACTGTTACGGTGTTGGTGTGACGACCATTGTGACGATGTTGGAGTGACGATCACTGTGATGGTTTTGGAGTGAAGATGACTGACGGTGTTGGAGTCACGACCACTGTTACGGTGTTGGTGTGACGACCACTGTGACGATGTTGGAGTAACGATCACTGTGACGGTTTTGGAGTGAAGATGACTGACGGTGTTGGAGTGATGATTACTGTGACGGTGTTGGAGTGACGATTACTGCGACGGTGTTGGAATGACGAACACTGTGATAGTGTCGGAGTGACGATCACTGTGACGGTGTTGCAGTGACGATCACTGTGACGGTGTTGGAGTCACGTCCACTGTGACAGTGTTGGAGTGATGACCACTGACAGTGTTGGAGTGACGAGCTGTGTGAAGGTGTTGGAGTGATGACCACTTACAGTGTTGGAGTGACGACCAGTGACATTGTTGGAGTAACGGTCACTGACAGTGTTGGAGTGATGACCACTGACAGTGTTGGAGTGACGAGGAGTGTGACGGTGTTGGAGTGATGATCACTGTGACGGTGTTGGAGTGACGATGACTGTGACGGTGTTGGAGTGACGATTACTGTGACGGTGTTGGAGTGACGATTACTGCGACGGTGTTGGAACGACGAACACTGTGATAGTGTCGGAGTGACGATCACTGTGACGGTGTTGCAGTGACGATCACTGTGACGGTGTTGGAGTCACGTCCACTGTGACAGTGTTGGAGTGATGACCACTGACAGTGTTGGAGTGACGAGCTGTGTGACGGTGTTGGAGTGATGACCACTTACAGTGTTGGAGTGACGATCACTGTGACGGTGTTGGAGTGACGACCAGTGACATTGTTGGAGTAACGGTCACTGACAGTGTTGGAGTGATGACCACTGACAGTGTTGGAGTGACGAGGAGTGTGACGGTGTTGGAGTGATGATCACTGTGACGGTGTTGGAGTGACGATGACTGTGACGGTGTTGGAGTGACAATTGCTGTGACGGTGTTGGAGTGACGATTACTGCGACGGTGTTGGAACGACGAACACTGTGATAGTGTCGGAGTGACGATCACTGTGACGGTGTTGCAGTGACGATCACTGTGACGGTGTTGGAGTCACGTCCACTGTGACAGTGTTGGAGTGATGACCACTGACAGTGTTGGAGTGACGAGCTGTGTGACGGTGTTGGAGTGATGACCACTTACAGTGTTGGAGTGACGATCACTGTGACGGTGTTGGAGTGACGACCAGTGACATTGTTGGAGTAACGGTCACTGACAGTGTTGGAGTGATGACCACTGACAGTGTTGGAGTGACGAGGAGTGTGACGGTGTTGGAGTGATGATCACTGTGACGGTGTTGGAGTGACGATGACTGTGACGGTGTTGGAGTGACGATTACTGTGACGGTGTTGGAGTGACGATTACTGTGACGGTGTTGGAATGACGAACACTGTGATAGTGTCGGAGTGACGATCACTGTGACGGTGTTGCAGTGACGATCACTGTGACGGTGTTGGAGTCACGTCCACTGTGACAGTGTTGGAGTGATGACCACTGACAGTGTTGGAGTGACGAGGAGTGTGACGGTGTTGGAGTGATGACCACTGTGACAGCGTTGGAGTGACGAACAATGTGACAGTGTGGGAGTAATGGTGCTGAAGTGATGATCACTGTGAGTGTTGGAGTGACAACCACTGTGACAGTGTTGAAGCGACGATCACTGACAGTGTTAGAGTGACGACCACTGACAGTGTTGGAGCGACGACACTGAGACAGTGTTGGAGCGACGACCACTGTGACGGTGTTGGAGCGACGACCACTGTGACAGTCTTGGAGCGACGATCACTGTGACAGTCGTGGAGCGACGATTACTGTGACGGTGTAGCAGCGACGACCACTGTGACGGTGTTGGAGTGATGACCACTGACAGTGTTGGAGTGACGAGCAGTGAGATGGTGTTGCAGTGATGACCAGTGACCTTGTTGGAGTGACGATCACTGACAGTGTTGGAGTGGTGATCCATGTGACTGTTTTGGAGCGACGATCACTGTGACGGTGTTGGAGTGACGATCACTGATGGTGTTGGAGCGACGATCACTGATGGTGTTGGATGACGATCACTGTGACTGATTTGGAGAGATGATCACTGTGACGGTGTTGGAGCGACCACCACTGTGGCGATGCTGGAGCGACGATCACTGAGAGTGTTGGAGTGACGATCACTGTGACGGTGTTGGAGCAACGATCACTGTGATGCTCCTGAGCAATGACCGCTGTTACGATGATGGAGTGACGACCACTGTGAGCGTTGGAGTGACGACCACTGTTACAGTGGTGGAGTGATGAACACTGTGACAATGTGGGAGTAACGGTGTTGGTGTGACAACCATTCTGACAGTCCTGGAGTGACGATCACTCTGGCAGCGTTGGAGCGACGACACTGTGACGGTGTTGGAGCGACGACCACTGTGACAGTTTTGGAGAGACGATTACTGTGACAGTCATGGAGCGACGATTACTGTGATGGTGTAGCAGCGACGACCACTGTGACGGTGTTGGAGTGATGACCACTGACAGTGTTGGAGTGATGAGCAGTGTGATGGTGTTGCAGTGACGACCAGTGACATTGTTGGAGTGACGATCACTGACAGTGTTGGAGTGGTGATCCATGTGACTGTTTTGGAGCGATGATCACTGTGACGGTGTTGGAGCGACCACCACTGTGACGATGCTGGAGCGACGATCACTGAGAGTGTTGGAGTGACGATCACTGTGATGCTCCTCAACAATGACCGCTGTTACGATGATGGAGTGACGACCACTGTGACGGTGTTGGAGCATCACTGTGATGGTGTTGGAGTGACGATAACTGTGAAGGTGTTGGAGCGACGATCACTGACAGTGTTGGAGCAACCACCACTGTGATGGTGTTGGAGCGACCACCGCAGTGACAGTGTCTAAGTGACGACACTGACAGTGTTGGAGTGACGATCACTGTGACAGTGTTGGAGCAACGACACTGTGACGGTGTTGGAGCGACGATCACTGTGACGGTGTAGGAGCGACGACCACTGTGACGGTGTTAGAGTGATGACCACTGACAGTGTTGAAGTGACGAGCAGTGTGACGGTGTTGGAGTGACGACCACTGTGACGGTGTTGGAGTGATGACCAGTGACATTGTTGGAGTGACGATCACTGACAGTGTTGGAGTGGTGATCACTGTGACCATTTTGGAGTGACGATTACTGTGTCAGTGTTGGAGTGACGAACACAGTGAATGTTTTGGAGTGCCGATCACTGACAGTCTTTGAGTGAGGATCACTGTGACAGTGTTGGAGCGACGATAACTGTGACAGCGTTGGATCGACGATCACCTTGACGGTGTAGGAGCGACGACCACTGTGACGGTGTTGTAGTGACGATTACTGACAGTTTTGGAGTGACGATTACTGTGACGGTGTTGGAGCGACGATCACTGTGTCAGTGTTGGAGTGATGAACACTGTGACAGTGACGGTGTTGGAACGACGATCACTGTGACGGTGTTGGAGCATCACTGTGACGGTGTTGGAGTGACGATAACTGTGAAGGTGTTGGAGCGACGAACAGTGACAGTGTTGGAGCGACGATCACTGTGACGGTGTTGGAGTGACGATAACTGTTAAGGTGTTGGAGCGACCATCACTGACAGTGTTGGAGCGACAATCACTGTGACGGTGTTGGAGCAACCACCACTGTGATGGTGTTGGAGCGAACACCGCAGTGACGGTGTCTAAGTGACGACACTGACAGTGTTGGAGTGACGATCACTGTGACAGTGTTGGAGCAACGACACTGTGACGGTGTTGGATCGACGATCACTGTGACGGTGTAGGAGCGACGACCACTGTGACGGTGTTGTAGTGATGATTACTGACAGTTTTGGAGTGACGATTACTGTGACGGTGTTGGAGCGACGATCACTGTGTCAGTGTTGGAGTGATGAACACTGTGACAGTGTGGGAGTGACGGTGTTGGAACGACGATCACTGTGACGGTGTTGGAGCATCACTGTGATGGTGTTGGAGTGACGATAACTGTGAAGGTGTTGGAGCGACGATCAGTGACAGTGTTGGAGCGACGATCACTGTGACGGTGTTGGAGTGACGATAACTGTGAAGGTGTTGGAGCGACGATCACTGTGTCAGTGTTGGAGTGATGAACACTGTGACAGTGTGGGAGTGACGGTGTTGGAACAACGATCACTGTGACGGTGTTGGAGCGACGATCACTTTGACGGTGTTGGAGTGACGACCAGTGACAGTGTTGGATTGACGATCACTGACGGTGTTGGAGAGACGGCAAAGTGACTGTGTTGGAGCCACGTCCACTGTGACGGTGTAGGAGTGACGATCACTGTGACTGTTGGAGTGACCACCACTGTGACAGTGCTGGAGCGACGATCACTGCGACGGTTTTGGAACGAGGATCGCTGTGATGGTCCTGAGCAATGACCACTGTTACAGTGTTGGTGTGACGACCACTGTGACGATGTTGGAGTGACGGTCACTGTGACGGTTTTGGAGTGAAGATGACTGACGGTGTTGGAGTGACAATGACTGTGACGGTGTTGGATCGCCCATCACTGTGACGATGTTGGAGTGACAAGGACTGTGACAGTGTTGGAGTGATGAACACTGTGAAAGTGTGGGAGTGACGATCACTGTGACGGTGTTGCAGTGACGATCATTGTGACGGTGTTGGAGTCACGACCACTGTTACGGTGTTGGTGTGACGACCACTGTGACGATGTTGGAGTGACGATCACTGTGATGGTTTTGGAGTGAAGATGACTGACGGTGTTGGAGTCACGACCACTGTTACGGTGTTGGTGTGACGACCACTGTGACGATGTTAGAGTGACGATCACTGTGACGGTTTTGGAGTGAAGATGACTGACGGTGTTGGAGTGACGATTACTGTGACGGTGTTGGAATGATGATTACTGCGACGGTGTTGGAATGACGAACACTGTGATAGTGTCGGAGTGACGATCACTGTGACGGTGTTGGAGCAACGACACTGTGACGGTGTTGGAGCGACGATCACTGTGACGGTGTAGGAGCGACGACCACTGTGACGGTGTTAGAGTGATGACCACTGACAGTGTTGAAGTGACGAGCAGTGTGACGGTGTTGGAGTGACGACCACTGTGACGGTGTTGGAGTGATGACCAGTGACATTGTTGGAGTGACGATCACTGACAGTGTTGGAGTGGTGATCACTGTGACCATTTTGGAGTGACGATTACTGTGTCAGTGTTGGAGTGACGAACACAGTGAATGTTTTGGAGTGCCGATCACTGACAGTCTTTGAGTGAGGATCACTGTGACAGTGTTGGAGCGACGATAACTGTGACAGCGTTGGATCGACGATCACCTTGACGGTGTAGGAGCGACGACCACTGTGACGGTGTTGTAGTGACGATTACTGACAGTTTTGGAGTGACGATTACTGTGACGGTGTTGGAGCGACGATCACTGTGTCAGTGTTGGAGTGATGAACACTGTGACAGTGACGGTGTTGGAACGACGATCACTGTGACGGTGTTGGAGCATCACTGTGACGGTGTTGGAGTGACGATAACTGTGAAGGTGTTGGAGCGACGAACAGTGACAGTGTTGGAGCGACGATCACTGTGACGGTGTTGGAGTGACGATAACTGTTAAGGTGTTGGAGCGACCATCACTGACAGTGTTGGAGCGACGATCACTGTGACGGTGTTGGAGCAACCACCACTGTGATGGTGTTGGAGCGAACACCGCAGTGACAGTGTCTAAGTGACGACACTGACAGTGTTGGAGTGACGATCACTGTGACAGTGTTGGAGCAACGACACTGTGACGGTGTTGGATCGACGATCACTGTGACGGTGTAGGAGCGACGACCACTGTGACGGTGTTGTAGTGATGATTACTGACAGTTTTGGAGTGACGATTACTGTGACGGTGTTGGAGCGACGATCACTGTGTCAGTGTTGGAGTGATGAACACTGTGACAGTGTGGGAGTGACGGTGTTGGAACGACGATCACTGTGACGGTGTTGGAGCATCACTGTGATGGTGTTGGAGTGACGATAACTGTGAAGGTGTTGGAGCGACGATCAGTGACAGTGTTGGAGCGACGATCACTGTGACGGTGTTGGAGTGACGATAACTGTGAAGGTGTTGGAGCGACGATCACTGTGTCAGTGTTGGAGTGATGAACACTGTGACAGTGTGGGAGTGACGGTGTTGGAACAACGATCACTGTGACGGTGTTGGAGCGACGATCACTTTGACGGTGTTGGAGTGACGACCAGTGACAGTGTTGGATTGACGATCACTGACGGTGTTGGAGAGACGGCAAAGTGACTGTGTTGGAGCCACGTCCACTGTGACGGTGTAGGAGTGACGATCACTGTGACTGTTGGAGTGTCCACCACTGTGACAGTGCTGGAGCGACGATCACTGCGACGGTTTTGGAACGAGGATCGCTGTGATGGTCCTGAGCAATGACCACTGTTACAGTGTTGGTGTGACGACCACTGTGACGATGTTGGAGTGACGGTCACTGTGACGGTTTTGGAGTGAAGATGACTGACGGTGTTGGAGTGACGATGACTGTGACGGTGTTGGAGCGCCCATCACTGTGACGATGTTGGAGTGACAAGGACTGTGACAGTGTTGGAGTGATGAACACTGTGAAAGTGTGGGAGTGACGATCACTGTGACGGTGTTGCAGTGACGATCATTGTGACGGTGTTGGAGTCACGACCACTGTTACGGTGTTGGTGTGACGACCACTGTGACGATGTTGGAGTGACGATCACTGTGATGGTTTTGGAGTGAAGATGACTGACGGTGTTGGAGTCACGACCACTGTTACGGTGTTGGTGTGACGACCACTGTGACGATGTTAGAGTGACGATCACTGTGACGGTTTTGGAGTGAAGATGACTGACGGTGTTGGAGTGACGATTACTGTGACGGTGTTGGAATGATGATTACTGCGACGGTGTTGGAATGACGAACACTGTGATAGTGTCGGAGTGACGATCACTGTGACGGTGTTGCAGTGACGATCACTGTGACGGTGTTGGAGTCACGTCCACTGTGACAGTGTTGGAGTGATGACCACTGACAGTGTTGGAGTGACGAGCTGTGTGACGGTGTTGGAGTGACGATCACTGCGACGGTGTTGGAGTGATGACCAGTGACATTGTTGGAGTAACGGTCACTGACAGTGTTGGAGTGATGACCACTGACAGTGTTGGAGTGACGAGGAGTGTGACGGTGTTGGAGTGATGACCACTGTGATGGTGTTAGAGTGACAACCAGTGACATTGTTGGAGTGACAGTCACTGACAGTGTTGGAGTGATGACCACTGACAGTGTTGGAGTGACGAGCAGTGTGACGGTGTGGGAGTGACGACCACTCTGATGGTGTTGTAGTGACGACCAGTAACATTGCTGGAGTGACAATCACTGACAGAGTTGGAGTGGTGATCACTGCGATGGTGTTAGTGACGATCACTGTGACGGTGTTGGAGTGACGACCACTGTGATGGTGCTGGAGTTAGGATCACTGACGGTGTTGGAGAAACGGCACTGTGACGGTGTTGGAGTGACGACCACTGTGACAGTGTTGGAGTGACGACCACTGTGACAGTGCTGGAGTGACCGCTGCTGTGACAGTGTTGGTGTGACCAGCACTGTGTCAGCGTTGGAGTGACGAATAATGTGACAGTGTGGAAGTAACGGTGTTGGAACGACGATCACTGTGACGGTGTTGGAGCATCACTGTGACGGTGTTGGAGTGACGATAACTGTGAAGGTGTTGGAGCGACGATCAGTGACAGTGTTGGAGCGACGATCACTGTGACGGTGTTGGAGTGACGATAACTGTTAAGGTGTTGGAGCGACCATCACTGACAGTGTTGGAGCGACGATCACTGTGTCAGTGTTGGAGTGATGAACACTGTGACAGTGTGGGAGTGACGGTGTTGGAACAACGATCACTGTGACGGTGTTGGAGCGACGATCACTTTGACGGTGTTGGAGTGACGACCAGTGACAGTGTTGGACTGACGATCACTGACGGTGTTGGAGAGACGGCAAAGTGACGGTGTTGGAGAGACGGCAAAGTGACGGTGTTGGAGAGACGGCAAAGTGACTGTGTTGGAGCCACGTCCACTGTGACGGTGTAGGAGTGACGATCACTGTGACTGTTGGAGTGACCACCACCGTGACAGTGCTGGAGCGCCGATCACTGAGAGTGTTGGAGTGACGATCACTGTGATGGTTTTGGAGTGAAGATGACTGACGGTGTTGGAGTGACGATGACTGTGACAGTGTTGGAGTGACGATCATTGTGACGGTGTTGGAGCGCCCATCACTGTGACGATGTTGGAGTGACAAGCACTGTGACAGTGTTGGAGTGATGAACACTGTGAAAGTGTGGGAGTGACGATCACTGTGACGGTGTTGCAGTGACGATCACTGTGACGGTGTAGGAGTCACGACCACTGTTACGGTGTTGGTGTGACGACCACTGTGACGATGTTGGAGTGACGATCACTGTGACGGTTTTGGAGTGAAGATGACTGACGGTGTTGGAGTCACGACCACTGTTACGGTGTTGATGTGACGACCACTGTGACGATGTTGGAGTGACGATCACTGTGACGGTTTTGGAGTGAAGATGACTGTGATAGTGTCGGAGTGACGATCACTGTGGCGGTGTTGCAGTGACGATCACTGTGACGGTGTTGGAGTCACGCCCACTGTGACAGTGTTGGAGTGATGACCACTGACAGTGTTGGAGTGACAAGCTGTGTGACGGTGTTGGAGTGATGACCACTTACAGTGTTGGAGTGACAAGCAGTGTGACGGTGTTGGAGTGACGATCACTGTGACGGTATTGGAGTGACGACCAGTGACATTGTTGGAGTAACGGTCACTGACAGTGTTGGAGTGATGACCACGGACAGTGTTGGAGTGACGAGGAGTGTGACGGTGTTGGAGTGATGACCACTGTGACGGTGTTGGAGTGACAACCAGTGACATTGTTGGAGTGACAGTCACTGACAGTGTTGGAGTGATGACCACTGACAGTGTTGGAGTGACGAGCAGTGTGACGGTGTGGGAGTGACGACCACTCTGATGGTGTTGGAGTGACGACCAGTGACATTGTTGGAGTGACAATCACTGACAGAGTTGGAGTGGTGATCACTGCGATGGTGTTAGTGACGATCACTGTGACGGTGTTGGAGTGACGATCACTGTGACGGTGTTGGAGAGACGACCACTGTGACGGTGTTGGAGAGACGGCACAGTGACAGTGTTGGAGCGACATCCACAGTGACGGTGTGGGAGTGACGACCACTGTGACGGTGCTGGAGTTAGGATCACTGACGGTGTTGGAGAAACAGCACTGTGATGGTGTTGGAGCGACGTCCACTGTGACGGTGTTGGAGTGACGACCACTGTGACAGTGTTGGAGTGACCGCTGCTGTGACAGTGTTGGTGTGACCAGCACTGTGTCAGCGTTGGAGTGACGAATAATGCGACAGTGTGGAAGTAACGGTGCTGAAGTGAAGATCACTGTGAGTGTTCGAGTGACGACCACTGTGACAGTGCTGGAGTGACGATAACTGAGAGTGTTGGAGTGACGATCACTGTGACAGTTTTGGAGCGACGATAACTGTGACGGTGTTGGAGTGACGATAACTGTGAAGGTGTTGGAGCGACGATCACTGTCAGTGTTGGAGCGACGATCACTGTGACGGTGTTGGAGGATCACTGTGACGGTGTTGGAGTGACGATAACTGTGAAGGTGTTGGAGCGACGATCACTGTCAGTGTTGGAGCGACGATCACTGTGACAGTGTTGGAGCAACCACCACTGTGATGGTGTTGGAGCGACCATCGCAGTGACGGTGTCTAAGTGACGACCACTGACAGTGTTGGAGTGACGATCACTGTGACAGTGTTGGAGCGATGACACTGTGACGGTGTTGGAGCGACGATCACTGTGACGGTGTTGGAGTGACGATCACTGACAGTTTTGGAGTGACGATTACTGTGACGGTGTTGGAGCGATGATCACTGTGACAGTGTGGGAGTAACGGTGTTGGAACGACGATCACTGTGACGGTGTTGGACCGACGATCATTGTGACAGTGTTGGAGTGATGACTACTGATAGTGTTGGAGTGATGATCACTGACGGTTTTGGACAGACGGCACAGTGACTGTGTTGGAGCTACTTCCACTGTGACGGCGTTGGAGTGACGATCACTCTGAGTGTTGGAGTGACCACCACTGTGACAGTGCTGGAGCGACAATCACTGAGAGTGTTGGAGTGATGATCACTGTGACGGTGTGGGAGTGACGATGACTGTGACGGTGTTGGAGTGACGATCACTGTGACGGTGTTGGTGTGACGATTACTGCGATGGTGTTGGAATGACAAACACTGTGATAGTGTCGGAGTGACGATCACTGTGACGGTATTGGAGTGACGATCACTGTGATGGTGTTGGAGTGAAGGCCACTGTGATGGTGTTGGAGTGATGACCACTGACAGTGTTGGAGTGACGAGCAGTGTGACGGTGTTGGAGTGATGACCACTTACAGTGTTGGAGTGACAGGCAGTGTGACGGTGTTGCAGTGATGACCACTGTGACGGTGTTGGAGTGACGACCAGTGACAGTGTTGGTGTGACCAGCACTGAGTCAGCATTGGAGTGACGAATAATGTGACAGTGTGGAAGTAACGGTGCTGAAGTGACGATCACTGTGAGTCTTGGAGTGACAACCACTGTGACAGTGCTGGAGTGACGATCACTGACAGTGTTGGAGTGACGATCACTGTGACGGTTTTGGAGCGACGATCACTGTCACGGTTCTGAGCAACGACCGCTGTTGCGGTGTTGGAGCGACGATCACTGTGACGGTGTTGGAGTAACGACCACTGTGACGGTGTTGGAGTGACAATCACCGTGACAGTTTTGGAGTGACGATCACTGTGACGGTGTTGGAGTGACGATCACTGTGACTGTGTTGGAGCGATGATCACTGACAGTGTAGGAGTGACGATCACTGTGACTGTTGGAGTGACCACCACTGTGACAGTGCTGGAGCGACGATCACTGAGCGTGTTGGAGTGACGATCACTGCGACGGTTTTGGAACGAGGATCGCTGTGATGGTCCTGAGCAACGACCACTGTTACGGTGTTGGTGTGACGACCACTGTGACGATGTTGGAGTGACGATCACTGTGACGGTTTTGGAGTGAAGATGACTGACGGTGTTGGAGTCACGACCACTGTTACGGTGTTGATGTGACGACCACTGTGACGATGTTGGAGTGACGATCACTGTGACGGTTTTGGAGTGAAGATGACTGTGACGGTGTTGGAGTGACGATTACTGTGACGGTGTTGGAGTGACGATTACTGCGACGGTGTTGGAATGACGAACACTGTGATAGTGTCGGAGTGACGATCACTGTGACGGTGTTGCAGTGACGATCACTGTGACGGTGTTGGAGTCACGCCCACTGTGACAGTGTTGGAGTGATGACCACTGACAGTGTTGGAGTGACAAGCTGTGTGACGGTGTTGGAGTGATGACCACTTACAGTGTTGGAGTGACAAGCAGTGTGACGGTGTTGGAGTGACGATCACTGTGACGGTATTGGAGTGACGACCAGTGACATTGTTGGAGTAACGGTCACTGACAGTGTTGGAGTGATGACCACGGACAGTGTTGGAGTGACGAGGAGTGTGACGGTGTTGGAGTGATGACCACTGTGACGGTGTTGGAGTGACAACCAGTGACATTGTTGGAGTGACAGTCACTGACAGTGTTGGAGTGATGACCACTGACAGTGTTGGAGTGACGAGCAGTGTGACGGTGTGGGAGTGACGACCACTCTGATGGTGTTGGAGTGACGACCAGTGACATTGTTGGAGTGACAATCACTGACAGAGTTGGAGTGGTGATCACTGCGATGGTGTTAGTGACGATCACTGTGACGGTGTTGGAGTGACGATCACTGTGACGGTGTTGGAGAGACGACCACTGTGACGGTGTTGGAGAGACAGCACAGTGACAGTGTTGGAGCGACATCCACAGTGACGGTGTGGGAGTGACGACCACTGTGACGGTGCTGGAGTTAGGATCACTGACGGTGTTGGAGAAACAGCACTGTGATGGTGTTGGAGCGACGTCCACTGTGACGGTGTTGGAGTGACGACCACTGTGACAGTGTTGGAGTGACCGCTGCTGTGACAGTGTTGGTGTGACCAGCACTGTGTCAGCGTTGGAGTGACGAATAATGCGACAGTGTGGAAGTAACGGTGCTGAAGTGAAGATCACTGTGAGTGTTCGAGTGACGACCACTGTGACAGTGCTGGAGTGACGATAACTGAGAGTGTTGGAGTGACGATCACTGTGACAGTTTTGGAGCGACGATAACTGTGACGGTGTTGGAGTGACGATAACTGTGAAGGTGTTGGAGCGACGATCACTGTCAGTGTTGGAGCGACGATCACTGTGACGGTGTTGGAGGATCACTGTGACGGTGTTGGAGTGACGATAACTGTGAAGGTGTTGGAGCGACGATCACTGTCAGTGTTGGAGCGACGATCACTGTGACAGTGTTGGAGCAACCACCACTGTGATGGTGTTGGAGCGACCATCGCAGTGACGGTGTCTAAGTGACGACCACTGACAGTGTTGGAGTGACGATCACTGTGACAGTGTTGGAGCGATGACACTGTGACGGTGTTGGAGCGACGATCACTGTGACGGTGTTGGAGTGACGATCACTGACAGTTTTGGAGTGACGATTACTGTGACGGTGTTGGAGCGATGATCACTGTGACAGTGTGGGAGTAACGGTGTTGGAACGACGATCACTGTGACGGTGTTGGACCGACGATCATTGTGACAGTGTTGGAGTGATGACTACTGATAGTGTTGGAGTGATGATCACTGACGGTTTTGGACAGACGGCACAGTGACTGTGTTGGAGCTACTTCCACTGTGACGGCGTTGGAGTGACGATCACTCTGAGTGTTGGAGTGACCACCACTGTGACAGTGCTGGAGCGACAATCACTGAGAGTGTTGGAGTGATGATCACTGTGACGGTGTGGGAGTGACGATGACTGTGACGGTGTTGGAGTGACGATCACTGTGACGGTGTTGGTGTGACGATTACTGCGATGGTGTTGGAATGACAAACACTGTGATAGTGTCGGAGTGACGATCACTGTGACGGTATTGGAGTGACGATCACTGTGATGGTGTTGGAGTGAAGGCCACTGTGATGGTGTTGGAGTGATGACCACTGACAGTGTTGGAGTGACGAGCAGTGTGACGGTGTTGGAGTGATGACCACTTACAGTGTTGGAGTGACAGGCAGTGTGACGGCGTTGCAGTGATGACCACTGTGACGGTGTTGGAGTGACGACCAGTGACAGTGTTGGTGTGACCAGCACTGAGTCAGCATTGGAGTGACGAATAATGTGACAGTGTGGAAGTAACGGTGCTGAAGTGACGATCACTGTGAGTCTTGGAGTGACAACCACTGTGACAGTGCTGGAGTGACGATCACTGACAGTGTTGGAGTGACGATCACTGTGACGGTTTTGGAGCGACGATCACTGTCACGGTTCTGAGCAACGACCGCTGTTGCGGTGTTGGAGCGACGATCACTGTGACGGTGTTGGAGTAACGACCACTGTGACGGTGTTGGAGTGACAATCACCGTGACAGTTTTGGAGTGACGATCACTGTGACGGTGTTGGAGTGACGATCACTGTGACTGTGTTGGAGCGATGATCACTGACAGTGTAGGAGTGACGATCACTGTGACTGTTGGAGTGACCACCACTGTGACAGTGCTGGAGCGACGATCACTGAGCGTGTTGGAGTGACGATCACTGCGACGGTTTTGGAACGAGGATCGCTGTGATGGTCCTGAGCAACGACCACTGTTACGGTGTTGGTGTGACGACCACTGTGACGATGTTGGAGTGACGATCACTGTGACGGTTTTGGAGTGAAGATGACTGACGGTGTTGGAGTCACGACCACTGTTACGGTGTTGATGTGACGACCACTGTGACGATGTTGGAGTGACGATCACTGTGACGGTTTTGGAGTGAAGATGACTGTGACGGTGTTGGAGTGACGATTACTGTGACGGTGTTGGAGTGACGATTACTGCGACGGTGTTGGAATGACGAACACTGTGATAGTGTCGGAGTGACGATCACTGTGACGGTGTTGCAGTGACGATCACTGTGACGGTGTTGGAGTCACGCCCACTGTGACAGTGTTGGAGTGATGACCACTGACAGTGTTGGAGTGACAAGCTGTGTGACGGTGTTGGAGTGATGACCACTTACAGTGTTGGAGTGACAAGCAGTGTGACGGTGTTGGAGTGACGATCACTGTGACGGTATTGGAGTGACGACCAGTGACATTGTTGGAGTAACGGTCACTGACAGTGTTGGAGTGATGACCACGGACAGTGTTGGAGTGACGAGGAGTGTGACGGTGTTGGAGTGATGACCACTGTGACGGTGTTGGAGTGACAACCAGTGACATTGTTGGAGTGACAGTCACTGACAGTGTTGGAGTGATGACCACTGACAGTGTTGGAGTGACGAGCAGTGTGACGGTGTGGGAGTGACGACCACTCTGATGGTGTTGGAGTGACGACCAGTGACATTGTTGGAGTGACAATCACTGACAGAGTTGGAGTGGTGATCACTGCGATGGTGTTAGTGACGATCACTGTGACGGTGTTGGAGTGACGATCACTGTGACGGTGTTGGAGAGACGACCACTGTGACGGTGTTGGAGAGACGGCACAGTGACAGTGTTGGAGCGACATCCACAGTGACGGTGTGGGAGTGACGACCACTGTGATGGTGCTGGAGTTAGGATCACTGACGGTGTTGGAGAAACAGCACTGTGACGGTGTTGGAGCGACGTCCACTGTGACGGTGTTGGAGTGACGACCACTGTGACAGTGTTGGAGTGACCGCTGCTGTGACAGTGTTGGTGTGACCAGCACTGTGTCAGCGTTGGAGTGACGAATGATGTGACAGTGTGGAAGTAACGGTGCTGAAGTGATGATCACTGTGAGTGTTGGAGTGACGACCACTGTGACAGTGCTGGAGTGACGATCACTGAGAGTGTTGGAGTGACGATCACTGTGACAGTTTTGGAGCGACGATAACTGTGACGGTGTTGGAGTGACGATAACTGTGAAGGTGTTGGAGCGACGATCACTGTCAGTGTTGGAGCGACGATCACTGTGACGGTGTTGGAGGATCACTGTGACGGTGTTGGAGTGACGATAACTGTGAAGGTGTTGGAGCGACGATCACTGTCAGTGTTGGAGCGACGATCACTGTGACAGTGTTGGAGCAACCACCACTGTGATGGTGTTGGAGCGACCATCGCAGTGACGGTGTCTAAGTGACGACCGCTGACAGTGTTGGAGTGACGATCACTGTGACAGTGTTGGAGCGATGACACTGTGACGGTGTTGGAGCGACGATCACTGTGACGGTGTTGGAGTGACGATCACTGACAGTTTTGGACTGACGATTACTGTGACGGTGTTGGAGCGATGATCACTGTGACAGTGTGGGAGTAACGGTGTTGGAACGACGATCACTGTGACGGTGTTGGACCGACGATCATTGTGACAGTGTTGGAGTGATGACTACTGATAGTGTTGGAGTGATGATCACTGACAGTTTTGGAGAGACGGCACAGTGACTGTGTTGGAGCTACTTCCACTGTGACGGCGTTGGAGTGACGATCACTCTGAGTGTTGGAGTGACCACCACTGTGACAGTGCTGGAGCGACAATCACTGAGAGTGTTGGAGTGATGATCACTGTGACAGTTTTGGAGCGACGATAACTGTGACGGTGTTGGAGTGACGATAACTGTGAAGGTGTTGGAGCGACGATCACTGTCAGTGTTGGAGCGACGATCACTGTGACGGTGTTGGAGGATCACTGTGACGGTGTTGGAGTGACGATAACTGTGAAGGTGTTGGAGCGACGATCACTGTCAGTGTTGGAGCGACGATCACTGTGACAGTGTTGGAGCAACCACCACTGTGATGGTGTTGGAGCGACCATCGCAGTGACGGTGTCTAAGTGACGACCACTGACAGTGTTGGAGTGACGATCACTGTGACAGTGTTGGAGCGATGACACTGTGACGGTGTTGGAGCGACGATCACTGTGACGGTGTTGGAGTGACGATCACTGACAGTTTTGGAGTGACGATTACTGTGACGGTGTTGGAGCGATGATCACTGTGACAGTGTGGGAGTAACGGTGTTGGAACGACGATCACTGTGACGGTGTTGGACCGACGATCATTGTGACAGTGTTGGAGTGATGACTACTGATAGTGTTGGAGTGATGATCACTGACAGTTTTGGAGAGACGGCACAGTGACTGTGTTGGAGCTACTTCCACTGTGACGGCGTTGGAGTGACGATCACTCTGAGTGTTGGAGTGACCACCACTGTGACAGTGCTGGAGCGACAATCACTGAGAGTGTTGGAGTGATGATCACTGTGACGGTGTGGGAGTGACGATGACTGTGACGGTGTTGGAGTGACGATCACTGTGACGGTGTTGGTGTGACGATTACTGCGATGGTGTTGGAATGACAAACACTGTGATAGTGTCGGAGTGACGATCACTGTGACGGTATTGGAGTGACGATCACTGTGATGGTGTTGGAGTGAAGGCCACTGTGATGGTGTTGGAGTGATGACCACTGACAGTGTTGGAGTGACGAGCAGTGTGACGGTGTTGGAGTGATGACCACTTACAGTGTTGGAGTGACAGGCAGTGTGACGGTGTTGCAGTGATGACCACTGTGACGGTGTTGGAGTGACGACCAGTGACAGTGTTGGTGTGACCAGCACTGAGTCAGCATTGGAGTGACGAATAATGTGACAGTGTGGAAGTAACGGTGCTGAAGTGACGATCACTGTGAGTCTTGGAGTGACAACCACTGTGACAGTGCTGGAGTGACGATCACTGACAGTGTTGGAGTGACGATCACTGTGACGGTTTTGGAGCGACGATCACTGTCACGGTTCTGAGCAACGACCGCTGTTGTGGTGTTGGAGCGACGATCACTGTGACGGTGTTGGAGTAACGACCACTGTGACGGTGTTGGAGTGACAATCACCGTGACAGTTTTGGAGTGACGATCACTGTGACGGTGTTGGAGTGACGATCACTGTGACTGTGTTGGAGCGATGATCACTGACAGTGTAGGAGTGACGATCACTGTGACTGTTGGAGTGACCACCACTGTGACAGTGCTGGAGCGACGATCACTGAGAGTGTTGGAGTGACGATCACTGCGACGGTTTTGGAACGAGGATCGCTGTGATGGTCCTGAGCAACGACCACTGTTACGGTGTTGGTGTGACGACCACTGTGACGATGTTGGAGTGACGATCACTGTGACGGTTTTGGAGTGAAGATGACTGACGGTGTTGGAGTGACGATGACTGTGACGATGCTGGAGCGACGATCACTGAGAGTGTTGGAGTGACGATCACTGTGACGGTGTTGGAGCAACGATCACTGTGATGCTCCTGAGCAATGACCGGTGCTACGATGATGGAGTGACGACCACTGTGACGGTGTTGGAGGATCACTGTGACGGTGTTGGAGTGACGATAACTGTGAAGGTGTTGGAGCGGCGATCACTGACAGTGTTGGAGCGACGATCACTGTGACGGTGTTGGAGCAACCACCACTGTGATGGTGTTAGAGCGACCATCGCAGTGACGGTGTCTAAGTGACGACCACTGACAGTGTTGGACTGACGATCACTGTGACAGTGTTGGAGTGATGACCACTGACAGTGTTGAAGTGACGAGCATGTGACGGTGTTGGAGTGACGACCACTGTGATGGTGTTGGAGTGATGACCAGTGACATTGTTGGAGTGACGATCACTGACAGTGTTGGAGTGGTGATCACTGTGACCGTTTTGGAGTGACGATTACTGTGTCAGTGTTGGAGTGACGAACACGGTGAATGTTTTGGAGTGCCGATCACTGACAGTCTTTGAGTGATGATCACTGTGACAGTGTTGGAGCGACGATAACTGTGAAGGTGTTGGAGCGACGATCACTGAAAGTGTTGGAGCGACGATCGCTGTGACGGTGTTGGAGCAACCACCTCTGTGATGGTGTGGGAGCGACCATCGCAGTGACGGTGTCTAAGTGACGACCACTGACAGTGTTGGAGTGACGAGCAGTGTGACGGTGTTGGAGTGACGACCAGTGTGACGGTGTTGGAGTGATGACCAGTGACATTGTTGGAGTGACGATCACTGACAGTGTTGGAGTGGTGATCACTGTGACCGTTTTGGAGTGCCGATCACTGACAGTCTTTGAGTGACGATCACTGTGACAGTGTTGGGGCGACGATAACTGTGACAGCGTTGAAGCGACGATCACTGTGACGGTTTAGGAGTGACAACCACCGTGACGGTGTTGGAGTGATGATTACTGACAGTTTTGGAGTGATGATTACTGTGACGGTGTTGGAGCGACGATCACTGTGACGCTGTTGGAGTGACGACCACTGACAGTGTTGGAGTGACGATCACTGACGTTGTTGGAGAGACGGCACAGTGACTGTGTTGAAGC
Source organism: Mobula birostris (assembly GCF_030028105.1). Lineage (NCBI taxonomy): Eukaryota > Metazoa > Chordata > Chondrichthyes > Myliobatiformes > Myliobatidae > Mobula > Mobula birostris. The sequence goes on from NC_092396.1 coordinate 30,141,189, forward strand.
TACATCCACTGTGACTGTGTTGGAGTGACGATCACTGACGGTGTTGGAGAGATGGCACAGTGACTGTGTTGGAGGTACGTCCACTGTGACGGTGTTGGAGTGACGATCACTGTGAGTGTTGGAGTGACCACCACTGTGACAGTGCTGGAGCGATGATCACTGAGAGTGTTGGAGTGACGATCACTGTGACGGTTTTGGAACGAGGATCGCTGTGATGGTCCTGAGCAACGACCGCTGTTACGGTGTTGGAGTGACGATGACTGTGACGGTGCTGGAGTGACGATCACTGACAGTATTGGATTGACGATCACTGTGACGGTGTTGGAGTGACGATTACTGCGACGGTGTTGGAATGATGAACACTGTGATAGTGTCGGAGTGACGATCACTGTGACGGTGTTGGAGTGACGACCACTGTGACGGTGTTGGAGTGATGACCACTGACAATGTTGGAGTGACGAATAGTGTGACGGTGTTGGAGTGATGACCACTTACAGTGTTGGAGTGACAAGCAGTGTGACGGTGTTGGAATGACAACTACTGTGACGGTGTTGGAGTGACGACCAGTGACATTGTTGGAGTTACGATCACTGACAGTGTTGGAGTGATGGTCACTGACAGTGTTGGAGTGATGACCACTGACAGTGTTGGAGTGACGAGCAGTGTGACCGTGTGGGAGTGACGACCACTGTGATGGTGTTGGAGCGACGACCAGTGACATTGTTGGAGTCGCAATCACTGACAATGTTGGAGTGGTGATCACTGTGATGGTGTTAGTGACGATCACTGTGACGGTGTTGGAGTGACGATCACTGTGACGGTGTTGCAGTGATGACCAGTGACATTGTTGGAGTGACCATCATTGAGAGTGTTGGAGTGATGAACACTGTGACAGTGTGGGAGTGACGGTGTTGGTGTGACAACCATTCTGACAGTCCTGCGACGACACTGTGACGGTGTTGGAGAGACGATTACTGTGCCAGTCATGGAGCGACGACTTCTGTGACGGTGTAGCAGCGACGACCACTGTGACGGTGTAGCAGCGACGACCACTGTGACGGTGTTGGAGTGATGACCACTGACAGTGTTGGAGTGACGAGCAGTGTGACGGTGTTGGAGTGACGACCACTGTGACGGTGTTGGAGTGATGACCAGTGAGATTGTTGGAGTGACGATCACTGTGACGGTGTTGGAGCAACGATCACTGTGATGTTCCTGAGCAATGACTGCTGTTACAATGATGGAGTGATGACCACTGTGACGGTGTTGGAGGATCACTGTGACGGTGTTGGAGTGACGATAACTGTGAAGGTGTTGGAGCGACGATCACTGAAAGTGTTGGAGCGACGATCGCTGTGACGGTGTTGGAGCAACCACCTCTGTGATGGTGTGGGAGCGACCATCGCAGTGACGGTGTCTAAGTGACGACCACTGACAGTGTTGGAGTGACGAGCAGTGTGACGGTGTTGGAGTGACGACCACTGTGACGGTGTTGGAGTGATGACCAGTGACATTGTTGGAGTGACGATCACTGACAGTGTTGGAGTGGTGATCACTGTGACCGTTTTGGAGTGCCGATCACTGACAGTCTTTGAGTGACGATTACTGTGACAGTGTTGGGGCGACGATAACTGTGACAGCGTTGAAGCGACGATCACTGTGACGGTTTAGGAGTGACAACCACTGTGACGGTGTTGGAGTGATGATTACTGACAGTTTTGGAGTGATGATTACTGTGACGGTGTTGGAGCGACGATCACTGTGACGCTGTTGGAGTGACGACCACTGACAGTGTTGGAGTGACGATCACTGACGTTGTTGGAGAGACAGCACAGTGACTGTGTTGAAGCTACATCCACTGTGACTGTGTTGGAGTGACGATCACTGACGGTGTTGGAGAGATGGCACAGTGACTGTGTTGGAGGTACGTCCACTGTGACGGTGTTGGAGTGACCACCACTGTGACAGTGCTGGAGCGATGATCACTGAGAGTGTTGGAGTGACGATCACTGTGATGGTTTTGGAACGAGGATCGCTGTGATGGTCCTGAGCAACGACCGCTGTTACGGTGTTGGAGTGACGATGACTGTGACGGTGTTGGAGTAACGATCACTGTGACGGTGTTGGAGCGCCCATCACTGTGACATTCTTGGAGTGACAAGCACTGTGACAGTGTTGGAGTGATGAACACTGTGACAGTGTGGGAGTGACGGGGTTGGAGCGACGATCACTGTGATGGTGTTGGAGTGACGATGACTGTGAAGGTGTTGGAGTGACGATCACTGACAGTTTTGAAGTGACGATTTCTGTGACAGTGCTGGAGTGACGATCACTGAGAGTGTTGGAGTGATGATCACTGTGATGGTTTTGGAACGAGGATCGCTGTGATGGTCCTGAACAACAACCGCTATTATGGTGTTGGAGTGACGATGACTGTGACGGTGTTGGAGTGACGATCACTGTGACGGTGTTGGAGAGACGACCACTGTGACGGTGTTGGAGAGACGGCACAGTGACGGTGTTGGAGCGACGACCACTGTGACGGTGTGGGAGTGACGACCACTGTGACGGTGTTGGAGTGAGGATCTCTGATGGTGTTGGAGAGACGGCACTGTGACGGTGTTGGAGCGATGTCCACTGTGACGGTGTTGGAGTGACGACCACTGTGACAGTGTTGGAGTGACCGCTGCTGTGATTGTGTTGGTGTGACCACTACTGTGTCAGTGTTGGAGTGACGAATAATGTGACAGTGTGGAAGTAACGGTGCTGAAGTGACGATCACTGTGAGTGTTGGAGTGACGACCACTGTGACAGTGCTGGAGTGACGATCACTGAGAGTTTTGGAGTGACGATCACTCTGACGGTTTTGAAGCGACGATCACTGTCACGGTCCTGAGCAACGACCGCTGTTATGGTGTTGGAGTGACGATCACTGTGACGGTGTTGGAGTGACGACCACTGTGACGGTGTTGGAGTGACGATCACTGTGACGGTGTTGGAGTGAAGATCACTGTGAAGGTGTTGGAGCAACGATCACTGTGACAGTATTGGAGTGACGATCACTGTGACGGTGTTGGAGTGAAGATCACTGTGACGGTGTTGGAGAGACGACCACTGTGACGGTGTTGGAGAGACGGCACAGTGACGGTGTTGGAGCGACGACCACTGTGACGGTGTGGGAGTGACGACCACTGTGACGGTGTTGGAGTGAGGATCTCTGATGGTGTTGGAGAGACGGCACTGTGACGGTGTTGGAGCGATGTCCACTGTGACGGTGTTGGAGTGACGAACACTGTGACAGTGTTGGAGTGACCGCTGCTGTGATTGTGTTGGTGTGACCACTACTGTGTCAGTGTTGGAGTGACGAATAATGTGACAGTGTGGAAGTAACGGTGCTGAAGTGACGATCACTGTGAGTGTTGGAGTGACGACCACTGTGACAGTGCTGGAGTGACGATCACTGAGAGTTTTGGAGTGACGATCACTCTGACGGTTTTGAAGCGACGATCACTGTCACGGTCCTGAGCAACGACCGCTGTTACGGTGTTGGAGTGACGATCACTGTGACGGTGTTGGAGTGACGACCACTGTGACGGTGTTGGAGTGACGATCACTGTGACGGTGTTGGAGTGAAGATCACTGTGAAGGTGTTGGAGCAACGATCACTGTGACAGTATTGGAGTGACGATCACTGTGACGGTGTTGGAGTGAAGATCACTGTGAAGGTGTTGGAGCTACGATCACTGACAGTGTTGGAGCGACGATCACTGTGACTGTGTTGGAGCGACGACTACTGTGACGGTGTTGGAGCGACGACCACTGTGACAGTTTTGGAGCGACGATCACTGTGACAGTCGTGGAGCAACGATTACTGTGACGGTGTAGGAGTGACGACCACTGTGATGGTGTTGCAGTGATGACCACTGACAGTGTTGGAGTGACGAGCAGTGTGACGGTGTTGGAGTTACGACCAGTGACGTTGTTGGAGTGACGATCACTGACAGTGTTGGAGTGGTGATCACTGTGACAGTTTTGGTGTGATGATCACTGATGTTGTTGGAGCGACGATCACTGATGGTGTTGGATGATGATCACTGTGACTGTTTTGGAGCGACGTCCACTGTGACGGTGTTGGAGGGACGATTACTCACAGTGTTGGAATGATGATCACTGTGACGATGTTGGAGCGACCACCACTGTGACGGTGTTGGAGTGAGGATTAATGACGGTGTGGGAGCTACGTCCACTGTGACGGTGTTGGAGTGACAACCACTGTGACAGTGTTGGAGTGACCGTCGCTGTGACAGTGTTGGTGTGACCACCACTGTGACACGTTTGAGTGACGAATAATGTGACAGTGTGGGAGTAACGGTGCTGAAGTGACGATCACTGTGAGTGTTGGAGTGACAACCACTGTTACAGTGTTGGAGCGACGATCACTGACAGTGTTAGAGTGACGATCACTGACAGTGTTGGAATACCAATCACTGTGACGGAATTGGTGTGACGATCTCTGTGACGGTGTTGGAGCAACGATCACTGATGGTCTTGGAGTGACGACCACTGTGACAGCGTTGGAGTGACGACCACTGACAGTGCTGGAGTGACGACCACTGACAGTATTGGAGCGACGACACTGTGACGGTGTTGGTGTGACCACCACTGTGACACGTTGGAGTGACGAATAATGTGACAGTGTGGGAGTAACGGTGCTGAAGTGACAATCACGGTGAGCGTTGGAGTGACGACCACTGTGGCAGTGCTGGAGTGACGATCACTGTGACGGTGTTGGATCAATGATCACTGTGACGGTGTTGGAGTGACCACCACTGTGACAGTGTTGGAGTGACGATCACTGTGACAGTGTTGGATCGATGATCACTGTGACGGTGTTGGAGCGACGTCCACTGTGACGGTGTTGGAGTGACAACCACTGTGACAGTGTTGGAGTGACCACCGCTGTGACAGTGTTGGTGCGACCACCACTGTGACACGTTGGAGTGACGAATAATGTGGGAGTAACGGTGCTGAAGTGACGATCACGGTGAGCGTTGGAGTGACGACCACTGTTACACTGTTGGAATGATGAACACTGTGACAGTGTGGGAGTGACGATGTTGGTGTGACAACCATTCTGACAGTCCTGGAGTGACGATCACTCTGACAGCGTTGTAGCGACGACACTGTGACGGTGTTGGAGTGACGACCACTGTGACAGTTTTGGAGAGACGATTACTGTGACAGTCATGGAGCGACGACTTCTGTGACGGTGTAGCAGCGACGACCACTGTGACGGTGTAGCAGCGACGATCACTGTGACGGTGTTGGAGCGACGATCACTGTGACGGTGTCGGAGCGACGATCACTGTGACGGTGTTGGAGTGACGATGACTGTGAAGGTGTTGGAGTGACGATCACTGACAGTTTGGAGTGACGATTACTGTGACAGTGCTGGAGCGACGAACACTGAGAGTGTTGAAGTGACGATCACTGTGACGGTTTTGGAACGAGGATCGCTGTGATGGTCCTGAGCAACGACCGCTGTTACGGTGTTGGAGTGACGATGACTGTGACGGTGTTTGAGTAAAGATCACTGTGACAGTGTTGGAGCGCCCATCACTGTGACGATGTTGGAGTGACAAGCACTGTGACAGTGTTGGAGTGATGAACACTGTGACAGCGTGGGAGTGACGGTGTTGGAGCGACGATCACTGTGACGGTGTTGGAGTGACGATCTCTGACAGCATTGGATTGACGATCACTGTGACGGTGTTGGAGTGACGATTACTGCGACGGTGTTGGAATGATGAACACTGTGATAGTGTCGGAGTGACGATCACTGTGACGGTGTTGGAGTGACGACCACTGTGACGGTGTTGGAGAGATGACCACTGACAATGTTGGAGTGACGAATAGTGTGACGGTGTTGGAGTGATGACCACTTACAGTGTTGGAGTGACAAGCAGTGTGACGGTGTTGGAGTGACGACCACTGTGACGGTGTTGGAGTGACGACCAGTGACATTGTTGGAGTTACGATCACTGACAGTGTTGGAGTGATGGTCACTGACAGTGTTGGAGTGATGACCACTGACAGTGTTGGAGTGACGAGCAGTGTGACCGTGCAGGAGTGACGACCACTGTGATGGTGTTGGAGCGACGACCAGTGACATTGTTGGAGTCGCAATCACTTACAGTGTTGGAGTGGTGATCACTGTGATGGTGTTAGTGACGATCACTGTGACGGTGTTGGAGTGACGATCACTGTGACGGTGTTGCAGTGATGACCAGTGACATTGTTGGAGTGACCATCATTGGGAGTGTTGGAGTGATGAACACTGTGACAGTGTGGGAGTGACGGTGTTGGTGTGACAACCATTCTGACAGTCCTGCGACGACACTGTGACGGTGTTGGAGTGACGACCACTGTCAGAGTTTTGGAGAGACGATTACTGTGCCAGTCATGGAGCGACGATTTCTGTGACGGTGTAGCAGCGACGACCACTGTGACGGTGTTGGAGTGATGACCGCGGACAGTGTTGGAGTGATGAGCAGTGTGATGGTGTTGCAGTGACGACCAGTGACATTGTTGGAGTGACGATCACTGACAGTGCTGTAGTGGTGATCCATGTGACTGTTTTGGAGCGACGATCACTGTGACGGTGTTGGAGTGACGATCACTGTGACGGTGTTGGAGTGACGATCACTGTGACGGTGTTGCAGTGATGACCAGTGACATTGTTGGAGTGACCATCATTGGGAGTGTTGGAGTGATGAACACTGTGACAGTGTGGGAGTGACGGTGTTGGTGTGACAACCATTCTGACAGTCCTGCGACGACACTGTGACGGTGTTGGAGTGACGACCACTGTCAGAGTTTTGGAGAGACGATTACTGTGCCAGTCATGGAGCGACGACTTCTGTGACGGTGTAGCAGCGACGACCACTGTGACGGTGTTGGAGTGATGACTGCGGACAGTGTTGGAGTGATGAGCAGTGTGATGGTGTTGCAGTGACGACCAGTGACATTGTTGGAGTGACGATCACTGACAGTGCTGTAGTGGTGATCCATGTGACTGTTTTGGAGCGACGATCACTGTGACGGTGTTGGAGTGACGATCACTGTGACGGTGTTGGAGTGACGATCATTGATGGTGTTGGAGCGACGATCACTGATGGTGCTGGATGACGATCACTGTGACTGATTTGGAGCGATGATCACTGTGACGGTGTTGGAGCAACGATCACTGTGATGCTCCTGAGCAATGACCGCTGTTACGATGATGGAGTGATGACCACTGTGACGGTGTTGGAGGATCACTGTGACGGTGTTGGAGTGACGATAACTGTGAAGGTGTTGGAGCGACAATCACTGAAAGTGTTGGAGCGACGATCGCTGTGACGGTGTTGGAGCAACCACCTATGTGATGGTGTTGGAGCGACCATCGCAGTGACGGTGTCTAAGTGACGACCACTGACAGTGTTGGAGTGACGATCACTGTGACGGTGTTGGAGTGATGGCCACTGACAGTGTTGGAGTGACGAGCAGTGTGACGGTGTTGGAGTGATGACCACTTACACTGTTGGAGTGACAAGCAGTGTGACGGTGTTGGAGTGACGACCACTGTGACGGTGTTGGGGTGACGACCAGTGACATTGTTGGAGTTACGATCACTGACAGTGTTGGACTGATGACCACTGACAGTGTTGGAGTGACGAGCAGTGTGACCGTGTGGGAGTGACGACCACTGTGATGGTGTTGGAGTGACGACCAGTGACATTGTTGGAGTCACAATCACTGACAGTGTTGGAGTGGTGATCACTGTGATGGTGTTAGTGACGATCACTGTGACGGTGTTGGAGTGACGATCACTGTGACGGTGTTGGAGAGACGACCACTGTGACGGTGTTGGAGAGGCGGCACAGTGACGGTGTTGGAGCGACGGCCACTGTGACGGTGTGGGAGTGACGACCTCTGTGACGGTGTTGGAGTGAGGATCTCTGACGGTGTTGGAGAGACGGCACTGTGACGGTGTTGGAGCGACGTCCACTGTGACAGTGTTAGAGTGACCGCTGCTGTGATTGTGTTGGTGTGACCACTACTGTGTCAGCGTTGGAGTGACGAATAATGTGACAGTGTGGAAGTAACGGTGCTGAAGTGACGATCACTGTGAGTGTTGGAGTGACGACCACTGTGACAGTGCTGGAGTGACGATCACTGAGAGTTTTGGAGTGACGATCACTCTGATGGTTTTGGAGCGACGATCACTGTCACGGTCCTGAGCAACGACCGCTGTTACGGTGTTGGAGTGACGATCACTGATGGTGTTGGAGAGATGGCATAGTGACTGTGTTGGAGCTACCTCCACTGTGACGGTGCTGGAGTGACGATCACTGTGACGGTTTTGGAACGAGGATCGCTGTGATGGTCCTGAGCAACGACCGCTGTTACGGTGTTGGAGTGACGATGACTGTGACGGTGTTGGAGTGACGATGACTGTGAAGGTGTAGGAGTGACGATCACTGACAGTTTTGGAGTAACGATTACTGTGACAGTGCTGGAGCGACGATCACTGAGAGTGTTGGAGTGACAATCACTGTGATGGTTTTGGAACGAGGATCACTGTGATGGTCCTGAGCAACGACCGCTGTTACGGTGTTGGAGTGACGATGACTGTGACGGTGTTGGAGTGACGATCACTGTGACGGTGTTGGAGCGCCCATCACTCTGACGATGTTGGAGTGACAAGCACTGTGACAGTGTTGGAGTGATGAACACTGTGACAGTGTGGGAGTGACGGTGTTGGAGCGACGATCACTGTGACGGTGTTGGAGCAACGATCACCGTGATGCTCCTGAGGAATGACCGCTGTTACGATGATGGAGTGACGACCACTGAGACGGTGTTGGAGTGACGATAACTGTGAAGGTGTTGGAGCGACGATCACTGACAGTGTTGGAGTGACGAGCAGTGTGACCGTGTGGGAGTGACGACCACTGTGATGGTGTTGGAGCGACGACCAGTGACATTGTTGGAGTCGCAATCACTGACAGTGTTGGAGTGGTGATCACTGTGATGGTGTTAGTGACGATCACTGTGACGGTGTTGGAGTGACGATCACTGTGACGGTGTTGCAGTGATGACCAGTGACATTGTTGGAGTGACCATCATTGGGAGTGTTGGAGTGATGAACACTGTGACAGTGTGGGAGTGACGGTGTTGGTGTGACAACCATTCTGACAGTCCTGCGACGACACTGTGACGGTGTTGGAGTGACGACCACTGTCAGAGTTTTGGAGAGACGATTACTGTGCCAGTCATGGAGCGACGACTTCTGTGACGGTGTAGCAGCGACGACCACTGTGACGGTGTTGGAGTGATGACTGCGGACAGTGTTGGAGTGATGAGCAGTGTGATGGTGTTGCAGTGACGACCAGTGACATTGTTGGAGTGACGATCACTGACAGTGCTGTAGTGGTGATCCATGTGACTGTTTTGGAGCGACGATCACTGTGACGGTGTTGGAGTGACGATCACTGTGACGGTGTTGGAGTGACGATCATTGATGGTGTTGGAGCGACGATCACTGATGGTGCTGGATGACGATCACTGTGACTGATTTGGAGCGATGATCACTGTGACGGTGTTGGAGCAACGATCACTGTGATGCTCCTGAGCAATGACCGCTGTTACGATGATGGAGTGATGACCACTGTGACGGTGTTGGAGGATCACTGTGACGGTGTTGGAGTGACGATAACTGTGAAGGTGTTGGAGCGACAATCACTGAAAGTGTTGGAGCGACGATCGCTGTGACGGTGTTGGAGCAACCACCTATGTGATGGTGTTGGAGCGACCATCGCAGTGACGGTGTCTAAGTGACGACCACTGACAGTGTTGGAGTGACGATCACTGTGACGGTGTTGGAGTGATGGCCACTGACAGTGTTGGAGTGACGAGCAGTGTGACGGTGTTGGAGTGATGACCACTTACACTGTTGGAGTGACAAGCAGTGTGACGGTGTTGGAGTGACGACCACTGTGACGGTGTTGGGGTGACGACCAGTGACATTGTTGGAGTTACGATCACTGACAGTGTTGGACTGATGACCACTGACAGTGTTGGAGTGACGAGCAGTGTGACCGTGTGGGAGTGACGACCACTGTGATGGTGTTGGAGTGACGACCAGTGACATTGTTGGAGTCACAATCACTGACAGTGTTGGAGTGGTGATCACTGTGATGGTGTTAGTGACGATCACTGTGACGGTGTTGGAGTGACGATCACTGTGACGGTGTTGGAGAGACGACCACTGTGACGGTGTTGGAGAGGCGGCACAGTGACGGTGTTGGAGCGACGGCCACTGTGACGGTGTGGGAGTGACGACCTCTGTGACGGTGTTGGAGTGAGGATCTCTGACGGTGTTGGAGAGACGGCACTGTGACGGTGTTGGAGCGACGTCCACTGTGACAGTGTTAGAGTGACCGCTGCTGTGATTGTGTTGGTGTGACCACTACTGTGTCAGCGTTGGAGTGACGAATAATGTGACAGTGTGGAAGTAACGGTGCTGAAGTGACGATCACTGTGAGTGTTGGAGTGACGACCACTGTGACAGTGCTGGAGTGACGATCACTGAGAGTTTTGGAGTGACGATCACTCTGATGGTTTTGGAGCGACGATCACTGTCACGGTCCTGAGCAACGACCGCTGTTACGGTGTTGGAGTGACGATCACTGATGGTGTTGGAGAGATGGCATAGTGACTGTGTTGGAGCTACCTCCACTGTGACGGTGCTGGAGTGACGATCACTGTGACGGTTTTGGAACGAGGATCGCTGTGATGGTCCTGAGCAACGACCGCTGTTACGGTGTTGGAGTGACGATGACTGTGACGGTGTTGGAGTGACGATGACTGTGAAGGTGTAGGAGTGACGATCACTGACAGTTTTGGAGTAACGATTACTGTGACAGTGCTGGAGCGACGATCACTGAGAGTGTTGGAGTGACAATCACTGTGATGGTTTTGGAACGAGGATCACTGTGATGGTCCTGAGCAACGACCGCTGTTACGGTGTTGGAGTGACGATGACTGTGACGGTGTTGGAGTGACGATCACTGTGACGGTGTTGGAGCGCCCATCACTCTGACGATGTTGGAGTGACAAGCACTGTGACAGTGTTGGAGTGATGAACACTGTGACAGTGTGGGAGTGACGGTGTTGGAGCGACGATCACTGTGACGGTGTTGGAGCAACGATCACCGTGATGCTCCTGAGGAATGACCGCTGTTACGATGATGGAGTGACGACCACTGAGACGGTGTTGGAGTGACGATAACTGTGAAGGTGTTGGAGCGACGATCACTGACAGTGTTGGAGCAACGATCACTGTGACGGTGTTGGAGTAACCACCACTGTGATGGTGTTGGAGCGACCATCGCAGTGACGGTGTCTAAGTGACGACCACTGACAGTGTTGGAGTGACGATCACTGTGACAGTGTTGGAGCGACGATCACTGTGACGGTGTAGGAGCGACGACCACTGTGACGGTGTTGGAGTGATGACCACTGTGACGGTGTAGGAGCGACGACCACTGTGACGGTGTTGGAGTGATGACCACTGACAGTGTTGAAGTGACGAGCAGTGTGACGGTGTTGGAGTGACGACCACTGTGACGGTGTTGGAGTGATGACCAGTGAGATTGTTGGAGTGACGATCACTGATAGTGTTGGAGTGGAAATCACTGTGACTGTTTTGGAGTGACGATAACTGTGTCAGTGTTGGAGTGACGATCACGGTGAATGTTTTGGAATGCCGATCACTGACAGTCTTTGAGTGACGATCACTGTGACAGTGTTGGAGCGACGATAACTGTGACGCTGTTGGAGTGACGATCACTGTGACGGTGTAGGAGCGACGACCACTGTGACGGTGTTGGAGTGACGATTACTGACAGTTTTGGAGTGACGATTACTGTGACGGTGTTGGAGCGACGATCACTGTGACGCTGTTGGAGTGACGACCACTGACAGTGTTGGAGTGACGATCACTGTGACGGTGTTGGAGTGACGACCACTGACAGTGTTGCAGTGACGATCACTGACGGTGTTGGAGAGACGGTACAGTGACTGTGTTGAAGCTACGTCCACTGTGACGGTGTTGGAGTGACGATCACTGTGCGTGTTGGAGCGACAATCACTGTGTCAGTGTTGGAGTGATGAACACTGTGGCAGTGTGGGAGTGACGGTGTTGGACGACGATCACTGTGACGGTGTTGGAGAGACGATCACTGTGACGCTGTTGGAGTGACGACCACGGACAGTGTTGGAGTGACGATCACTGACGGTGTTGGAGAGATGGCACAGTGAATGAGTTGAAGCTACGTCCACTGTGACGGTGTTGGAGTGACGATCACTGACAGTGTTGGAGTGACGATCACTGTGACTGTGTTGGAGTGACAATCACTGACGGTGTTGGAGAGACGGCACAGTGACTGTGTTGGAGCTACGTCCACTGTGACGGTGTTGGAGTGACGATCACTGTGAGTGTTGGAGTGACCACCACCGTGACAGTGCTGGAGCGACGATCACTGAGAGTGCTGGAGTGACGATCACTGTGACGGTTTTGGAACGAGGATCGCTGTGATGGTCCTGAGCAATGACCGCTGTTATGGTGTTGGAGTGACGATGACTGTGACGGTGTTGGACTGACGATGACTGTGACGGTGTTGGAGCGCCCATCACTGTGACAATGTTGGAGTGACAAGTACTGTGACAGTGTTGGAGTGATGAACACTTTGACAGTGTGGGAGTGACGGTGTTGGTGTGACAACCATTCTGACAGTCCTGGAGTGACGATCACTCTGACAGCGTTGGAGCGACGACCACTGTGACAGTGTTGGAGCGACGACCACTGTGACAGTTTTGGAGAGACAATTACTGTGACAATCATGGAGCGACGATTACTGTGATGGTGTAGCAGCGACGAACACTGTGACGGTGTTGGAGTGATGACCACTGACAGTGTTGGAGTGACGACAGTGTGATGGTGTTGCAGTGACGACCAGTGACATTGTTGGAGTGACGATCACTGACAGTGTTGGAGTGGTGATCCATGTGACTGTTTTGGAGTGACGATCACTGTGACGGTGTTGGAGTGACGATCACTGATGGTATTGGAGCGACGATCACTGATGGTGTTGGATGACGATCACTGTGACTGATTTGGAGAGACGATCACTGTGATGGTGTTGGAGCGACCACCACTGTGACGATGCTGGAGCGACGATCACTGAGAGTGTTGGAGTGACGATCACTGTGACGGTGTTGGAGTGACGATCACTGATGGTGTTGGAGCGACGATCACTGATGGTGTTGGATGACAATCACTGTGACTGATTTGGAGAGACGATCACTGTGATGGTGTTGGAGCGACCACCACTGTGACGATGCTGGAGCGACGATCACTGAGAGTGTTGGAGTGACGATCACTGTGACGGTGTTGGAGCAACGATCACTGTGATGCTCCTGAGCAATGACCGCTGTTACGATGATGGAGTGACGACCACTGTGAGTGTTGGAGTGACGACCACTGTTACAGTGTTGGAGTGATGAACACTGTGACAGTGTGGGAGTGACGGTGTTGGTGTGACAACCATTCTGACAGTCCTGGAGTGACAATCACTCTGACAGCGTTGGAGCGACGACACTGTGACAGTTTTGGAGAGACGATTACTGTGACAGTCATGGAGCGACGACCACTGTGACGGTGTTGGAGTGATGACCACTGACAGTGTTGGAGTGACGAGCAGTGTGACAGTGTTGCAGTGACGACAAGAGACATTGTTGGAGTGACGATCACTGAGAGTGTTGGAGTGCTGATCCATGTGACTGTTTTGGAGCGACGATCACTGTGACGGTGTTGGAGTGACGATCACTGTGATAGTGTCGGAGTGACGATCACTGTGACGGTGTTGGAGTGACGACCACTGTGACGGTGTTGGAGAGATGACCACTGACAATGTTGGAGTGACGAATAGTGTGACGGTGTTGGAGTGATGACCACTTACAGTGTTGGAGTGACAAGCAGTGTGACGGTGCTGGAGTGACGACCAGTGACATTGTTGGAGTTACGATCACTGACAGTGTTGGAGTGATGGTCACTGACAGTGTTGGAGTGATGACCACTGACAGTGTTGGAGTGACGAGCAGTGTGACCGTGTGGGAGTGACGACCACTGTGATGGTGTTGGAGCGACGACCAGTGACATTGTTGGAGTCGCAATCACTGACAGTGTTGGAGTGGTGATCACTGTGATGGTGTTAGTGACGATCACTGTGATGGTGTTGGAGCGACCACCACTGTGACGATGCTGGAGCGACGATCACTGAGAGTGTTGGAGTGACGATCACTGTGACGGTGTTGGAGCAACGATCACTGTGATGCTCCTGAGCAATGACCGCTGTTACGATGATGGAGTGACGACCACTGTGAGTGTTGGAGTGACGACCACTGTTACAGTGTTGGAGTGATGAACACTGTGACAGTGTGGGAGTGACGGTGTTGGTGTGACAACCATTCTGACAGTCCTGGAGTGACAATCACTCTGACAGCGTTGGAGCGACGACACTGTGACAGTTTTGGAGAGACGATTACTGTGACAGTCATGGAGCGACGACCACTGTGACGGTGTTGGAGTGATGACCACTGACAGTGTTGGAGTGACGAGCAGTGTGACAGTGTTGCAGTGACGACAAGAGACATTGTTGGAGTGACGATCACTGAGAGTGTTGGAGTGCTGATCCATGTGACTGTTTTGGAGCGACGATCACTGTGACGGTGTTGGAGTGACGATCACTGTGATAGTGTCGGAGTGACGATCACTGTGACGGTGTTGGAGTGACGACCACTGTGACGGTGTTGGAGAGATGACCACTGACAATGTTGGAGTGACGAATAGTGTGACGGTGTTGGAGTGATGACCACTTACAGTGTTGGAGTGACAAGCAGTGTGACGGTGTTGGAGTGACGACCAGTGACATTGTTGGAGTTACGATCACTGACAGTGTTGGAGTGATGGTCACTGACAGTGTTGGAGTGATGACCACTGACAGTGTTGGAGTGACGAGCAGTGTGACCGTGTGGGAGTGACGACCACTGTGATGGTGTTGGAGCGACGACCAGTGACATTGTTGGAGTCGCAATCACTGACAGTGTTGGAGTGGTGATCACTGTGATGGTGTTAGTGACGATCACTGTGATGGTGTTGGAGCGACCACCACTGTGACGATGCTGGAGCGACGATCACTGAGAGTGTTGGAGTGACGATCACTGTGACGGTGTTGGAGCAACGATCACTGTGATGCTCCTGAGCAATGACCGCTGTTACGATGATGGAGTGACGACCACTGTGAGTGTTGGAGTGACGACCACTGTTACAGTGTTGGAGTGATGAACACTGTGACAGTGTGGGAGTGACGGTGTTGGTGTGACAACCATTCTGACAGTCCTGGAGTGACAATCACTCTGACAGCGTTGGAGCGACGACACTGTGACAGTTTTGGAGAGACGATTACTGTGACAGTCATGGAGCGACGACCACTGTGACGGTGTTGGAGTGATGACCACTGACAGTGTTGGAGTGACGAGCAGTGTGACGGTGTTGCAGTGACGACAAGAGACATTGTTGGAGTGACGATCACTGAGAGTGTTGGAGTGCTGATCCATGTGACTGTTTTGGAGCGACGATCACTGTGACGGTGTTGGAGTGACGATCACTGTGATAGTGTCGGAGTGACGATCACTGTGACGGTGTTGGAGTGACGACCACTGTGACGGTGTTGGAGAGATGACCACTGACAATGTTGGAGTGACGAATAGTGTGACGGTGTTGGAGTGATGACCACTTACAGTGTTGGAGTGACAAGCAGTGTGACGGTGTTGGAGTGACGACCAGTGACATTGTTGGAGTTACGATCACTGACAGTGTTGGAGTGATGGTCACTGACAGTGTTGGAGTGATGACCACTGACAGTGTTGGAGTGACGAGCAGTGTGACCGTGTGGGAGTGACGACCACTGTGATGGTGTTGGAGCGACGACCAGTGACATTGTTGGAGTCGCAATCACTGACAGTGTTGGAGTGGTGATCACTGTGATGGTGTTAGTGACGATCACTGTGACGGTGTTGGAGTGACGATCACTGCGACGGTGTTGCAGTGATGACCAGTGACATTGTTGGAGTGACCATCATTGGGAGTGTTGGAGTGATGAACACTGTGACAGTGTGGGAGTGACGGTGTTGGTGTGACAACCATTCTGACAGTCCTGCGACGACACTGTGACGGTGTTGGAGTGACGACCACTGTCAGAGTTTTGGAGAGACGATTACTGTGCCAGTCATGGAGCGACGACTTCTTTGACGGTGTAGCAGCGACGACCACTGTGACGGTGTTGGAGTGATGACCGCGGACAGTGTTGGAGTGATGAGCAGTGTGATGGTGTTGCAGTGACGACCAGTGACATTGTTGGAGTGACGATCACTGACAGTGCTGTAGTGGTGATCCATGTGACTGTTTTGGAGCGACGATCACTGTGACGGTGTTGGAGTGACGATCATTGATGGTGTTGGAGCGACGATCACTGATGGTGCTGGATGACGATCACTGTGACTGATTTGGAGCGATGATCACTGTGACGGTGTTGGAGCAACGATCACTGTGATGCTCCTGAGCAATGACCGCTGTTACGATGATGGAGTGATGACCACTGTGACGGTGTTGGAGGATCACTGTGACGGTGTTGGAGTGACGATAACTGTGAAGGTGTTGGAGCGACAATCACTGAAAGTGTTGGAGCGACGATCGCTGTGACGGTGTTGGAGCAACCACCTATGTGATGGTGTTGGAGCGACCATCGCAGTGACGGTGTCTAAGTGACGACCACTGACAGTGTTGGAGTGACGATCACTGTGACGGTGTTGGAGTGATGGCCACTGACAGTGTTGGAGTGACGAGCAGTGTGACGGTGTTGGAGTGATGACCACTTACACTGTTGGAGTGACAAGCAGTGTGACGGTGTTGGAGTGACGACCACTGTGACGGTGTTGGAGTGACGACCAGTGACATTGTTGGAGTTACGATCACTGACAGTGTTGGACTGATGACCACTGACAGTGTTGGAGTGACGAGCAGTGTGACCGTGTGGGAGTGACGACCACTGTGATGGTGTTGGAGTGACGACCAGTGACATTGTTGGAGTCACAATCACTGACAGTGTTGGAGTGGTGATCACTGTGATGGTGTTAGTGACGATCACTGTGACGGTGTTGGAGTGACGATCACTGTGACGGTGTTGGAGAGACGACCACTGTGACGGTGTTGGAGAGGCGGCACAGTGACGGTGTTGGAGCGACGGCCACTGTGACGGTGTGGGAGTGACGACCTCTGTGACGGTGTTGGAGTGAGGATCTCTGACGGTGTTGGAGAGACGGCACTGTGACGGTGTTGGAGCGACGTCCACTGTGACGGTGCTGGAGTGACGACCACTGTGACAGTGTTAGAGTGACCGCTGCTGTGATTGTGTTGGTGTGACCACTACTGTGTCAGTGTTGGAGTGATGAATAATGTGACAGTGTGGAAGTAACGGTGCTGAAGTGACGATCACTGTGAGTGTTGGAGTGACGACCACTGTGACAGTGCTGGAGTGACGATCACTGAGAGTTTTGGAGTGACAATCACTCTGATGGTTTTGGAGCGACGATCACTGTCACGGTCCTGAGCAACGACCGCTGTTACGGTGTTGGAGTGACGATCACTGATGGTGTTGGAGAGATGGCATAGTGACTGTGTTGGAGCTACCTCCACTGTGACGGTGCTGGAGTGACGATGACTGTGACGGTTTTGGAACGAGGATCGCTGTGATGGTCCTGAGCAACGACCGCTGTTACGGTGTTGGAGTGACGATGACTGTGACGGTGTTGGAGTGACGATGACTGTGAAGGTGTAGGAGTGACGATCACTGACAGTTTTGGAGTAACGATTACTGTGACAGTGCTGGAGCGACGATCACTGAGAGTGTTGGAGTGACAATCACTGTGATGGTTTTGGAACGAGGATCACTGTGATGGTCCTGAGCAACGACCGCTGTTACGGTGTTGGAGTGACGATGACTGTGACGGTGTTGGAGTGACGATCACTGTGACGGTGTTGGAGCGCCCATCACTCTGACGATGTTGGAGTGACAAGCACTGTGACAGTGTTGGAGTGATGAACACTGTGACAGTGTGGGAGTGACGGTGTTGGAGCGACGATCACTGTGACGGTGTTGGAGCAACGATCACCGTGATGCTCCTGAGGAATGACCGCTGTTACGATGATGGAGTGACGACCACTGAGACGGTGTTGGAGTGACGATAACTGTGAAGGTGTTGGAGCGACGATCACTGACAGTGTTGGAGCAACGATCACTGTGACGGTGTTGGAGTAACCACCACTGTGATGGTGTTGGAGCGACCATCGCAGTGACGGTGTCTAAGTGACGACCACTGACAGTGTTGGAGTGACGATCACTGTGACAGTGTTGGAGCGACGACACTGTGACGGTATTGGAGCGACGATCACTGTGACGGTGTAGGAGCGACGACCACTGTGACGGTGTTGGAGTGATGACCACTGACAGTGTTGAAGTGACGAGCAGTGTGACGGTGTTGGAGTGACGACCACTGTGACGGTGTTGGAGTGATGACCAGTGAGATTGTTGGAGTGGAAATCACTGTGACTGTTTTGGAGTGACGATAACTGTGTCAGTGTTGGAGTGATGATCACGGTGAATGTTTTGGAATGCCGATCACTGACAGTCTTTGAGTGACGATCACTGTGACAGTGTTGGAGCGACGATCACTGTGACGGTGTAGGAGCAACGAACACTGTGACGGTGTTGGAGTGACGATTACTGACAGTTTTGGAGTGACGATTACTGTGACGGTGTTGGAGCGACGATCACTGTGACGCTGTTGGAGTGACGACCACTGACAGTGTTGGAGTGACAATCACTGTGACGGTGTTGGAGTGACGACCACTGACAGTGTTGCAGTGACGATCACTGACGGTGTTGGAGAGACGGTACAGTGACTGTGTTGAAGCTACGTCCACTGTGACGGTGTTGGAGTGACGATCACTGACGGTGTTGGAGAGACGGTACAGTGACTGTGTTGAAGCTACGTCCACTGTGACGGTGTTGGAGTGACGATCACTGTGCGTGTTGGAGCGACAATCACTGTGTCAGTGTTGGAGTGATGAACACTGTGGCAGTGTGGGAGTGACGGTGTTGGAACGACGATCACTGTGACGGTGTTGGAGAGACGATCACTGTGACGCTGTTGGAGTGACGACCACGGACAGTGTTGGAGTGACGATCACTGACGGTGTTGGAGAGATGGCACAGTGAATGAGTTGAAGCTACGTCCACTGTGACGGTGTTGGAGTGACGATCACTGACAGTGTTGGAGTGACGATCACTGTGACTGTGTTGGAGTGACAATCACTGACGGTGTTGGAGAGACGGCACAGTGACTGTGTTGGAGCTACGTCCACTGTGACGGTGTAGGAGTGACGATCACTGTGACTGTTGGAGTGACCACCACCGTGACAGTGCTGGAGCGATGATCACTGAGAGTGTTGGAGTGACGATCACTGTGACGGTTTTGGAACGAGGATCGCTGTGATGGTCCTGAGCAATGACCGCTGTTATGGTGTTGGAGTGACGATGACTGTGACGGTGTTGGAGCGCCCATCACTGTGACGATGTTGGAGTGACAAGTACTGTGACAGTGTTGGAGTGATGAACACTTTGACAGTGTGGGAGTGACGGTGTTGGTGTGACAACCATTCTGACAGTCCTGGAGTGACGATCACTCTGACAGCGTTGGAGCGACGACCACTGTGACAGTGTTGGAGCGACGACCACTGTGACAGTTTTGGAGAGACAATTACTGTGACAATCATGGAGCGACGATTACTGTGATGGTGTAGCAGCGACGAACACTGTGACGGTGTTGGAGTGATGACCACTGACAGTGTTGGAGTGACGACAGTGTGATGGTGTTGCAGTGACGACCAGTGACATTGTTGGAGTGACGATCACTGACAGTGTTGGAGTGGTGATCCATGTGACTGTTTTGGAGTGACGATCACTGTGACGGTGTTGGAGTGACGATCACTGATGGTATTGGAGCGACGATCACTGATGGTGTTGGATGACGATCACTGTGACTGATTTGGAGAGACGATCACTGTGATGGTGTTGGAGCGACCACCACTGTGACGATGCTGGAGCGACGATCACTGAGAGTGTTGGAGTGACGATCACTGTGACGGTGTTGGAGTGACGATCACTGATGGTGTTGGAGCGACGATCACTGATGGTGTTGGATGACAATCACTGTGACTGATTTGGAGAGACGATCACTGTGATGGTGTTGGAGCGACCACCACTGTGACGATGCTGGAGCGACGATCACTGAGAGTGTTGGAGTGACGATCACTGTGACGGTGTTGGAGCAACGATCACTGTGATGCTCCTGAGCAATGACCGCTGTTACGATGATGGAGTGACGACCACTGTGAGTGTTGGAGTGACGACCACTGTTACAGTGTTGGAGTGATGAACACTGTGACAGTGTGGGAGTGACGGTGTTGGTGTGACAACCATTCTGACAGTCCTGGAGTGACAATCACTCTGACAGCGTTGGAGCGACGACACTGTGACAGTTTTGGAGAGACGATTACTGTGACAGTCATGGAGCGACGACCACTGTGACGGTGTTGGAGTGATGACCACTGACAGTGTTGGAGTGACGAGCAGTGTGACGGTGTTGCAGTGACGACAAGAGACATTGTTGGAGTGACGATCACTGAGAGTGTTGGAGTGCTGATCCATGTGACTGTTTTGGAGCGACGATCACTGTGACGGTGTTGGAGTGACGATCACTGTGATAGTGTCGGAGTGACGATCACTGTGACGGTGTTGGAGTGACGACCACTGTGACGGTGTTGGAGAGATGACCACTGACAATGTTGGAGTGACGAATAGTGTGACGGTGTTGGAGTGATGACCACTTACAGTGTTGGAGTGACAAGCAGTGTGACGGTGTTGGAGTGACGACCAGTGACATTGTTGGAGTTACGATCACTGACAGTGTTGGAGTGATGGTCACTGACAGTGTTGGAGTGATGACCACTGACAGTGTTGGAGTGACGAGCAGTGTGACCGTGTGGGAGTGACGACCACTGTGATGGTGTTGGAGCGACGACCAGTGACATTGTTGGAGTCGCAATCACTGACAGTGTTGGAGTGGTGATCACTGTGATGGTGTTAGTGACGATCACTGTGACGGTGTTGGAGTGACGATCACTGTGACGGTGTTGCAGTGATGACCAGTGACATTGTTGGAGTGACCATCATTGGGAGTGTTGGAGTGATGAACACTGTGACAGTGTGGGAGTGACGGTGTTGGTGTGACAACCATTCTGACAGTCCTGCGACGACACTGTGACGGTGTTGGAGTGACGACCACTGTCAGAGTTTTGGAGAGACGATTACTGTGCCAGTCATGGAGCGACAACTTCTTTGACGGTGTAGCAGCGACGACCACTGTGACGGTGTTGGAGTGATGACCGCGGACAGTGTTGGAGTGATGAGCAGTGTGATGGTGTTGCAGTGACGACCAGTGACATTGTTGGAGTGACGATCACTGACAGTGCTGTAGTGGTGATCCATGTGACTGTTTTGGAGCGACGATCACTGTGACGGTGTTGGAGTGACGATCACTGTGACGGTGTTGGAGTGACGATCATTGATGGTGTTGGAGCGACGATCACTGATGGTGCTGGATGACGATCACTGTGACTGATTTGGAGCGATGATCACTGTGACGGTGTTGGAGCAACGATCACTGTGATGCTCCTGAGCAATGACCGCTGTTACGATGATGGAGTGATGACCACTGTGACGGTGTTGGAGGATCACTGTGACGGTGTTGGAGTGACGATAACTGTGAAGGTGTTGGAGCGACAATCACTGAAAGTGTTGGAGCGACGATCGCTGTGACGGTGTTGGAGCAACCACCTATGTGATGGTGTTGGAGCGACCATCGCAGTGACGGTGTCTAAGTGACGACCACTGACAGTGTTGGAGTGACGATCACTGTGACGGTGTTGGAGTGATGGCCACTGACAGTGTTGGATTGACGAGCAGTGTGACGGTGTTGGAGTGATGACCACTTACACTGTTGGAGTGACAAGCAGTGTGACGGTGTTGGAGTGACGACCACTGTGACGGTGTTGGAGTGACGACCAGTGACATTGTTGGAGTTACGATCACTGACAGTGTTGGACTGATGACCACTGACAGTGTTGGAGTGACGAGCAGTGTGACCGTGTGGGAGTGACGACCACTGTGATGGTGTTGGAGTGACGACCAGTGACATTGTTGGAGTCACAATCACTGACAGTGTTGGAGTGGTGATCACTGTGATGGTGTTAGTGACGATCACTGTGACGGTGTTGGAGTGACGATCACTGTGACGGTGTTGGAGAGACGACCACTGTGACGGTGTTGGAGAGGCGGCACAGTGACGGTGTTGGAGCGACGGCCACTGTGACGGTGTGGGAGTGACGACCTCTGTGACGGTGTTGGAGTGAGGATCTCTGACGGTGTTGGAGAGACGGCACTGTGACGGTGTTGGAGCGACGTCCACTGTGACGGTGCTGGAGTGACGACCACTGTGACAGTGTTAGAGTGACCGCTGCTGTGATTGTGTTGGTGTGACCACTACTGTGTCAGCGTTGGAGTGATGAATAATGTGACAGTGTGGAAGTAACGGTGCTGAAGTGACGATCACTGTGAGTGTTGGAGTGACGACCACTGTGACAGTGCTGGAGTGACGATCACTGAGAGTTTTGGAGTGACAATCACTCTGATGGTTTTGGAGCGACGATCACTGTCACGGTCCTGAGCAACAACCGCTGTTACGGTGTTGGAGTGACGATCACTGATGGTGTTGGAGAGATGGCATAGTGACTGTGTTGGAGCTACCTCCACTGTGACGGTGCTGGAGTGACGATGACTGTGACGGTTTTGGAACGAGGATCGCTGTGATGGTCCTGAGCAACGACCGCTGTTACGGTGTTGGAGTGACGATGACTGTGACGGTGTTGGAGTGACGATGACTGTGAAGGTGTAGGAGTGACGATCACTGACAGTTTTGGAGTAACGATTACTGTGACAGTGCTGGAGCGACGATCACTGAGAGTGTTAGAGTGACAATCACTGTGATGGTTTTGGAACGAGGATCACTGTGATGGTCCTGAGCAACGACCGCTGTTACGGTGTTGGAGTGACGATGACTGTGACGGTGTTGGAGTGACGATCACTGTGACGGTGTTGGAGCGCCCATCACTCTGACGATGTTGGAGTGACAAGCACTGTGACAGTGTTGGAGTGATGAACACTGTGACAGTGTGGGAGTGACGGTGTTGGAGCGACGATCACTGTGACGGTGTTGGAGCAACGATCACCGTGATGCTCCTGAGGAATGACCGCTGTTACGATGATGGAGTGACGACCACTGAGACGGTGTTGGAGTGACGATAACTGTGAAGGTGTTGGAGCGACGATCACTGACAGTGTTGGAGCAACGATCACTGTGACGGTGTTGGAGTAACCACCACTGTGATGGTGTTGGAGCGACCATCGCAGTGACGGTGTCTAAGTGACGACCACTGACAGTGTTGGAGTGACGATCACTGTGACAGTGTTGGAGCGACGACACTGTGACGGTATTGGAGCGACGATCACTGTGACGGTGTAGGAGCGACGACCACTGTGACGGTGTTGGAGTGATGACCACTGACAGTGTTGAAGTGACGAGCAGTGTGACGGTGTTGGAGTGACGACCACTGTGACGGTGTTGGAGTGATGACCAGTGAGATTGTTGGAGTGACGATCACTGATAGTGTTGGAGTGGAAATCACTGTGACTGTTTTGGAGTGACGATAACTGTGTCAGTGTTGGAGTGACGATCACGGTGAATGTTTTGGAATGCCGATCACTGACAGTCTTTGAGTGACGATCACTGTGACAGTGTTGGAGCGACGATAACTGTGACAGCGTTGGAGTGATGATTACTGACAGTTTTGGAGTGACGATTACTGTGACGGTGTTGGAGCGACGATCACTGTGACGCTGTTGGAGTGACGACCACTGACAGTGTTGGAGTGACGATCACTGTGACGGTGTTGGAGTGACGACCACTGACAGTGTTGCAGTGACGATCACTGACGGTGTTGGAGAGACGGTACAGTGACTGTGTTGAAGCTACGTCCACTGTGACGGTGTTGGAGTGACGATCACTGTGCGTGTTGGAGCGACAATCACTGTGTCAGTGTTGGAGTGATGAACACTGTGACAGTGTGGGAGTGACGGTGTTGGAACGACGATCACTGTGACGGTGTTGGAGAGACGATCACTGTGACGCTGTTGGAGTGACGACCACGGACAGTGTTGGAGTGACGATCACTGACGGTGTTGGAGAGATGGCACAGTGAATGAGTTGAAGCTACGTCCACTGTGACGGTGTTGGAGTGACGATCACTGACAGTGTTGGAGTGACGATCACTGTGACTGTGTTGGAGTGACAATCACTGACGGTGTTGGAGAGACGGCACAGTGACTGTGTTGGAGCTACGTCCACTGTGACGGTGTTGGAGTGACGATCACTGTGAGTGTTGGAGTGACCACCACCGTGACAGTGCTGGAGCGACGATCACTGAGAGTGCTGGAGTGACGATCACTGTGACGGTTTTGGAACGAGGATCGCTGTGATGGTCCTGAGCAATGACCGCTGTTATGGTGTTGGAGTGACGATGACTGTGACGGTGTTGGACTGACGATGACTGTGACGGTGTTGGAGCGCCCATCACTGTGACGATGTTGGAGTGACAAGTACTGTGACAGTGTTGGAGTGATGAACACTGTGGCAGTGTGGGAGTGACGGTGTTGGAACGACGATCACTGTGACGGTGTTGGAGAGACGATCACTGTGACGCTGTTGGAGTGACGACCACGGACAGTGTTGGAGTGACGATCACTGACGGTGTTGGAGAGATGGCACAGTGAATGAGTTGAAGCTACGTCCACTGTGACGGTGTTGGAGTGACGATCACTGACGGTGTTGGAGAGACGGTACAGTGACTGTGTTGAAGCTACGTCCACTGTGACGGTGTTGGAGTGACGATCACTGTGCGTGTTGGAGCGACAATCACTGTGTCAGTGTTGGAGTGATGAACACTGTGACAGTGTGGGAGTGACGGTGTTGGAACGACGATCACTGTGACGGTGTTGGAGAGACGATCACTGTGACGCTGTTGGAGTGACGACCACGGACAGTGTTGGAGTGACGATCACTGACGGTGTTGGAGAGATGGCACAGTGAATGAGTTGAAGCTACGTCCACTGTGACGGTGTTGGAGTGACGATCACTGACAGTGTTGGAGTGACGACCACGGACAGTGTTGGAGTGACGATCACTGACGGTGTTGGAGAGATGGCACAGTGTATGAGTTGAAGCTACGTCCACTGTGACGGTGTTGGAGTGACGATCACTGACGGTGTTGGAGAGACGGTACAGTGACTGTGTTGAAGCTACGTCCACTGTGACGGTGTTGGAGTGACGATCACTGTGCGTGTTGGAGCGACAATCACTGTGTCAGTGTTGGAGTGATGAACACTGTGACAGTGTGGGAGTGACGGTGTTGGAACGACGATCACTGTGACGGTGTTGGAGAGACGATCACTGTGACGCTGTTGGAGTGACGACCACGGACAGTGTTGGAGTGACGATCACTGACGGTGTTGGAGAGATGGCACAGTGAATGAGTTGAAGCTACGTCCACTGTGACGGTGTTGGAGTGACGATCACTGACAGTGTTGGAGTGACGATCACTGTGACTGTGTTGGAGTGACAATCACTGACGGTGTTGGAGAGACGGCACAGTGACTGTGTTGGAGCTACGTCCACTGTGACGGTGTTGGAGTGACGATCACTGTGAGTGTTGGAGTGACCACCACCGTGACAGTGCTGGAGCGACGATCACTGAGAGTGCTGGAGTGACGATCACTGTGACGGTTTTGGAACGAGGATCGCTGTGATGGTCCTGAGCAATGACCGCTGTTATGGTGTTGGAGTGACGATGACTGTGACGGTGTTGGACTGACGATGACTGTGACGGTGTTGGAGCGCCCATCACTGTGACGATGTTGGAGTGACAAGTACTGTGACAGTGTTGGAGTGATGAACACTGTGGCAGTGTGGGAGTGACGGTGTTGGAACGACGATCACTGTGACGGTGTTGGAGAGACGATCACTGTGACGCTGTTGGAGTGACGACCACGGACAGTGTTGGAGTGACGATCACTGACGGTGTTGGAGAGATGGCACAGTGAATGAGTTGAAGCTACGTCCACTGTGACGGTGTTGGAGTGACGATCACTGACGGTGTTGGAGAGACGGCACAGTGACTGTGTTGGAGCTACGTCCACTGTGACGGTGTTGGAGTGACGATCACTGTGAGTGTTGGAGTGACCACCACCGTGACAGTGCTGGAGCGACGATCACTGAGAGTGCTGGAGTGACGATCACTGTGACGGTTTTGGAACGAGGATCGCTGTGATGGTCCTGAGCAATGACCGCTGTTATGGTGTTGGAGTGACGATGACTGTGACGGTGTTGGACTGACGATGACTGTGACGGTGTTGGAGCGCCCATCACTGTGACGATGTTGGAGTGACAAGTACTGTGACAGTGTTGGAGTGATGAACACTTTGACAGTGTGGGAGTGACGGTGTTGGTGTGACAACCATTCTGACAGTCCTGGAGTGACGATCACTCTGACAGCGTTGGAGCGACGACCACTGTGACAGTGTTGGAGCGACGACCACTGTGACAGTTTTGGAGAGACAATTACTGTGACAATCATGGAGCGACGATTACTGTGATGGTGTAGCAGCGACGAACACTGTGACGGTGTTGGAGTGATGACCACTGACAGTGTTGGAGTGACGACAGTGTGATGGTGTTGCAGTGACGACCAGTGACATTGTTGGAGTGACGATCACTGACAGTGTTGGAGTGGTGATCCATGTGACTGTTTTGGAGTGACGATCACTGTGACGGTGTTGGAGTGACGATCACTGATGGTATTGGAGCGACGATCACTGATGGTGTTGGATGACGATCACTGTGACTGATTTGGAGAGACGATCACTGTGATGGTGTTGGAGCGACCACCACTGTGACGATGCTGGAGCGACGATCACTGAGAGTGTTGGAGTGACGATCACTGTGACGGTGTTGGAGCAACAATCACTGTGATGCTCCTGAGCAATGACCGCTGTTACGATGATGGAGTGACGACCACTGTGAGTGTTGGAGTGACGACCACTGTTACAGTGTTGGAGTGATGAACACTGTGACAGTGTGGGAGTGACGGTGTTGGTGTGACAACCATTCTGACAGTCCTGGAGTGGCTATCACTCTGACAGCGTTGGAGCGACGACACTGTGACAGTTTTGGAGAGACGATTACTGTGACAGTCATGGAGCGACGACCACTGTGACGGTTTTGGAGTGATGACCACTGACAGTGTTGGATTGACGAGCAGTGTGACGGTGTTGCAGTGACGACAAGAGACATTGTTGGAGTGACGATCACTGAGAGTGTTGGAGTGCTGATCCATGTGACTGTTTTGGAGCGACGATCACTGTGACGGTGTTGGAGTGACGATCACTGTGACAGTGTTGGAGTGAAGATCACTGATGTTGTTGGAGCGACGATCACTGATGGTGTTGGATGACGATCACTGTGGCTGATTTGGAGCGACGATCACTGTGACGGTGTTGGAGCGACCACCACTGTGACGATGCTGGAGCGACGATTACTGAGAGTGTTGGAGTGACGATCACTGTGACGGTGTTGGAGCAACGATCACTGTGATGCTCCTGAGCAATGACCGCTGTTACGATGATGGAGTGACGACCACTGTGACGGTGTTGGAGTGACGATAACTGTGAAGGTGCTGGAGCGACGATCACTGACAGTGTTGGAGCAACGATCACTGTGACAGTGTTGGAGCAACCACCACTGTGATGGTGTTGGAGCGACGATCACTGTGACGGTGTAGGAGCGACGACCACTGTGACGGTGTTGGAGTGATGACCACTGACAGTGTTGAAGTGACGAGCAGTATGACAGTGTTGGAGTGACGACTACTGTGACGGTGTTAGAGTGATGACCAGTGAGATTGTTGGAGTGACGATCACTGACAGTGTTGGAGTGGTGATCACTGTGACCGATTTGGAGTGATGATTAATGTGTCAGTGTTGGAGTGCCAATCACTGACAGTCTTCGAGTGACAATCACTGTGACAGTATTGGAGTGACGATCACTGTGACAGTGTTGGAGTGACGATCACTGTGAAGGTGTTGGAGCAACGATCACTGACATTGTTGGAGCGACGATCGCTGTGACTGTGTTGGAGCGACGATCACTGACAGTGTTGGAGTGACGATCAGTGTGACAGAGTTGGAGCGACGTCCACTGTGACGGTGTTGGAGTGACAACCACTGTGACAGTGTTGGAGTGACCGCCGCTGTGACAGTGTTGGTGCGACCACCACTGTGACACATTGGAGTGACGAATAATGTGGGAGTAACGGTGCTGAAGTGACGATCACGGTGAGCGTTGGAGTGACGACCACTGTTACACTGTTGGAATGATGAACACTGTGATAGTGTGGGAGTGACGATGTTGGTGTGACAACCATTCTGACAGTCCTGGAGTGACGATCACTCTGACAGCGTTGTAGCGACGACACTGTGACGGTGTTGGAGTGACGACCACTGTGACAGTTTTGGAGAGACGATTACTGTGACAGTCATGGAGCGACTACTTCTGTGACGGTGTAGCAGCGACGATCACTGTGACGGTGTTGGAGTGATGATGGCTGCAAAGGTGTTGGAGTGACGATCACTGTGAAGGTGTTGGAGTGACGATCACTGACAGTTTTGGAGTGACGATTACTGTGACAGTGCTGGAGCGACGAACACTGAGAGTGTTGAAGTGTCGATCACTGTGACGGTTTTGGAACGAGGATCGCTGTGATGGTCCTGAGCAACGACCGCTGTTACGGTGTTGGAGTGACGATAACTGTGAAGGTGTTGGAGCGACGATCACTGACAGTGTTGGAGCAACGATCACTGTGACAGTGTTGGAGCAACCACCACTGTGATGGTGTTGGAGCGACCATCGCAGTGACGGTGTCTAAGTGACGACCACTGACAGCGTTGGAGTGACGATCACTGTGACAGTGTTGGAGCGACGACACTGTGACGGTGTTGGAGCGACGATCACTGTGACGGTGTTGGAGCGACGACACTGTGACGGTGTTGGAGCGACGATCACTGTGACGGTGTAGGAGCGACGACCACTGTGACGGTGTTGGAGTGATGACCACTGACAGTGTTGAAGTGACGAGCAGTATGACAGTGTTGGAGTGACGACTACTGTGACGGTGTTAGAGTGATGACCAGTGAGATTGTTGGAGTGACGATCACTGACAGTGTTGGAGTGGTGATCACTGTGACCGATTTGGAGTGACGATTAATGTGTCAGTGTTGGAGTGACGATCACGGTGAATGTTTTGGAGTGCCAATCACTGACAGTCTTCGAGTGACAATCACTGTGACAGTATTGGAGTGACGATCACTGTGACAGTGTTGGAGTGACGATCACTGTGAAGGTGTTGGAGCAACGATCACTGACATTGTTGGAGCGACGATCGCTGTGACTGTGTTGGAGCGACGATCACTGACAGTGTTGGAGTGACGATCAGTGTGACAGAGTGGGAGTGACGACCACTGTGACGGTGTTGCAGTGACGACCACTGTGACAGTGTTGGAGTGACTGCCGCTGTGACAGTGTTGGTGTGACCACCACTGTGACAGCATCGGAGTGACGAATAATGTGACAGTGTGGGAGTAACGGTGCTGAAGTGACTATCACTGTGAGTGTTGGAGTGATGACCATTGTGACAGTGTTGGAGTGATGACCATTGACAGTGTTGAAGTGACGAGTAGTGTGACGGTGTTGGAGTGACGACCAGTGACATTGTTGGAGTGACGATCACTGACAGTGTTGGAGTGGTGATCACTGTGACCGTTTTGGAGTGACGATTACTGTGTCATTGTTGGAGTGACGATCACGGTGAATGTTTTGGAGTGCCGATCACTGACAGTCTTTGAGTGACGATCACTGTGACAGTGTTGGAGCGACGATAACTGTGACAGTGTTGGAGCGACGATCACTGTGACGGTGTAGGAGCGACGACAGTGACGATTACTGACAGTTTTGGAGTGACGATTACTGTGACGGTGTTGGAGTGACGATGACTGTGAAGGTGTAGGAGTGACGATCACTGACAGTTTTGGAGTAACGATTACTGTGACAGTGCTGGAGCGACGATCACTGAGAGTGTTGGAGTGACGATCACTGTGACGGTTTTGGAACGAGGATCACTGTGATGGTCCTGAGCAACGACCGCTGTTACGGTGTTGGAGTGACGATCACTGTGACGGTGTTGGAGTGACGATCACTGTTACGGTGTTGGAGCGATGATGACTGTGACGGTGTTGGAGTGACGATCACTGTGACGGTGTTGGAGCGCCCATCACTGTGACGATGTTGGAGTGACAAGCACTGTGACAGTGTTGGAGTGATGAACACTGTGACAGTGTGGGAGTGACGGTGTTGGAGCGACGATCACTGTGACGGTGTTGGAGCAACGATCACCGTGATGCTCCTGAGGAATGACCGCTGTTACAATGATGGAGTGACGACCACTGTGACGGTGTTGGAGTGACGATAACTGTGAAGGTTTTGGAGCGACGATCACTGACAGTGTTGGAGCGACGATCGCTGTGACGGTGTTGGAGCAACCACCACTGTGATGGTGTTGGATCGACCATCGCAGTGACGGTGTCTAGGTGACAACCACTGACAGTGTTGGAGTGACGATCACTGTGACAGTGTTGGAGCGACGACACTGTGACGGTATTGGAGCGACGATCACTGTGACGGTGTAGGAGCGACGACCACTGTGACGGTGTTGGAGTGATGACCACTGACAGTGTTGAAGTGACGAGCAGTGTGACGGTGTTGGAGTGACGACTACTGTGATGGTGTTGGAGTGATGACCAGTGAGATTGTTGGAGTGACAATCACTGATAGTGTTGGAGTGGAAATCATTGTGACTGTTTTGGAGTGACGATAACTGTGTCAGTGTTGGAGTGACGATCACGGTGAATGTTTTGGAATGCCGATCACTGACAGTCTTTCAGTGACGATCACTGTGACAGTGTTGGAGCGACGATAACTGTGACAGCGTTGGAGCGACGATCACTGTGACGGTGTAGGAGCGATGACCACTGTGACGGTGTTGGAGTGACAAGCACTGTGACAGTGTTGGAGTGATGAACACTGTGACAGTGTGGGAGTGACGGTGTTGGAGCGACGATCACTGTGACGGTGTTGGAGCAACGATCACCGTGATGCTCCTGAGGAATGACCGCTGTTACAATGATGGAGTGACGACCACTGTGACGGTGTTGGAGTGACGATAACTGTGAAGGTTTTGGAGCGACGATCACTGACAGTGTTGGAGCGACGATCGCTGTGACGGTGTTGGAGCAACCACCACTGTGATGGTGTTGGATCGACCATCGCAGTGACGGTGTCTAGGTGACAACCACTGACAGTGTTGGAGTGACGATCACTGTGACAGTGTTGGAGCGACGACACTGTGACGGTATTGGAGCGACGATCACTGTGACGGTGTTGGAGTGACGATCACTGTGACAGTGTTGGAGCGACGATCACTGTGACGGTGTAGGAGCGACGACCACTGTGACGGTGTTGGAGTGATGACCACTGTGACGGTGTAGGAGCGACGACCACTGTGACGGTGTTGGAGTGATGACCACTGACAGTGTTGAAGTGACGAGCAGTGTGACGGTGTTGGAGTGACGACTACTGTGATGGTGTTGGAGTGATGACCAGTGAGATTGTTGGAGTGACAATCACTGATAGTGTTGGAGTGGAAATCATTGTGACTGTTTTGGAGTGACGATAACTGTGTCAGTGTTGGAGTGACGATCACGGTGAATGTTTTGGAATGCCGATCACTGACAGTCTTTCAGTGACGATCACTGTGACAGTGTTGGAGCGACGATAACTGTGACAGCGTTGGAGCGACGATCACTGTGACGGTGTAGGAGCGATGACCACTGTGACGGTGTTGGAGTGACGATTACTGACAGTTTTGGAGTGACGATTACTGTGACGGTGTTGGAGCGACGATCACTGTGACGCTGTTGGAGTGACGACCACTGACAGTGTTGGAGTGACGATCACTGACGGTGTTGGAGAGACGGTACAGTGACTGTGTTGAAGCTAAGTCCACTGTGACGGAGTTGGAGTGACGATCACTGTGAGTGTTGGAGCGACGATCACTGTGTCAGTGTTGGAGTGATGAACACTGTGACAGTGTGGGAGTGACGGTGTTGGAACGACGATCACTGTGACGGTGTTGGAGAGACGATCGCTGTGACGCTGTTGGAGTGACGACCACGGACAGTGTTGGAGTGACGACCATGGACAGTGTTGGAGTGACGATCACTGACGTTGTTGGAGAGACGGCACAGTGAATGTGTTGAAGCTACGTCCACTGTGACTGTGTTGGCGTGACGATCACTGACGGTGTTGGAGAGATGGCACAGTGACTGTGTTGGAGCTACGTCCACTGTGACGGTGTTGGAGTGACGATCACTGTGAGTGTTGGAGTGACCACCACCGTGACAGTGCTGGAGCGACGATCACTGAGAGTGCTGGAGTGACGATCACTGTGACGGTTTTGGAACGAGGATTGCTGTGATGTTCCTGAGCAACGACCGCTGTTATGGTGTTGGAGTGACGATGACTGTGATGGTGTTGGAGTGAGGATGACTGTGAGGGTGTTGGAGTGCCCATCACTGTGACGATGTTGGAGTGACAAGCACTGTGACAGTGTTGGAGTAATGAACACTGTGACAGTGTGGGAGTGACGGTGTTGGAGAGACGATCACTGTGACGGTGTTGGAGTGACGACCACTGACAGTGCTGGAGTGACGATCACTGACAGTTTTGGAGAGACGGTGCAGTGACTATGTTGAAGCTACGTCCACTGTGACGGTGTTGGAGTGACGATCACTGTGAGTGTTGGAGCGACAATCACTGTGTCAGTGTTGGAGTGATGAACACTGTGACAGTGTGGGAGTGACGGTGTTGGAACGATGATCACTGTGACGGTGTTGGAGTGACGACCACTGACAGTGTTGGAGTGACGATCACTGACGTTGTTGGAGAGACGGCACAGTGACTGTGTTGAAGCTACGTCCACTGTGACGGTGTTGGAGTGACGATCACTGTGAGTGTTGGAGTGACCACCACCGTGACAGTGCTGGAGCGACGATCACTGTGACGGTTTTGGAACGAGGATCGCTGTGATGGTCCTGAGCAACGACCGCTGTTATGGTGTTGGAGTGACGATGACTGTGACGGTGTTGGAGTGACGATGACTGTGACGGTGTTGGAGCGCCCATCACTGTGACGATGTTGGACTGACAAGCACTGTGACAGTGTTGGACTAATGAACACTGTGACAGTGTGGGAGTGACGGTGTTGGAGAGACGATCACTGTGACGGTGTGGAGTGACGATGACTGTGAAGGTGTAGGAGTGACTATCACTGACAGTTTTGGAGTGACGATTACTGTGAAGGTGCTGGAGTGACGATCAATGACAGCGTTGGATTGACGATCACTGTGACGGTGTTGGAGTGACGATTACTGCGACAGTGTTGGAATGATGAACACTGTGACAGTGTGGGAGCGACGGTGTTGAAACAACGATCACTGTGATGGTGTTGGAGCGACGATCACTGTGACACTGTTGGAGTGACGGCCACTGACAGTGTTGGAGTGACGATCACTGACGTTGTTGGAGAGACGGCACAGTGAATGTGTTGAAGCTACGTCCACTGTGACTGTGTTGGCGTGACGATCACTGACAGTGTTGGAGAGATGGCACAGTGACTGTGTTGGAGCTACGTCCAGTGTGATGGTGCTGGAGTGACGATCACTGTGACGGTTTTGGAACGAGGATCGCTGTGATGGTCCTGAGCAACGACCACTGTTACGGTGTTGGAGTGACGATGACTGTGACGGTGTTGGAGTGACGATGACTGTGAAGGTGTAGGAGTGACGATCACTGACAGTTTTGGAGTAACGATTACTGTGACAGTGCTGGAGCGACGATCACTGAGAGTGTTGGATTGACGATCACTGTGACGGTTTTGGAATGAGGATCACTGTGATGGTCTTGAGCAACGACCGCTGTTACAGTGTTGGAGTGACGATCACTGTGACGGTGTTGGAGCGCCCATCACTGTGACGATTTTGGAGTGACAAGCACTGTGACAGTGTTGGAGTGATGAACACTGTGACAGTGTGGGAGTGACGGTGTTGGAGCGACGATCACTGTGACGGTGTTGGAGCAACGATCACCGTGATGCTCCTGAGGAATGACCGCTGTTACGATGATGGAGTGACGACCACTGTGACGGTGTTGGAGTGACGATAACTGTGAAGGTGTTGGAGCGACGATCACTGACAGTGTTGGAGCGACGATCACTGTGACGGTGTTGGAGCAACCACCACTGTGATGGTGTTGGAGTGATGACCACTGTGACGGTGTAGGAGCGACGACCACTGTGACGGTGTTGGAGTGATGACCACTGACAGTGTTGAAGTGACGAGCAGTGTGACGGTGTTGGAGTGACGACTACTGTGATGGTGTTGGAGTGATGACCAGTGAGATTGTTGGAGTGACAATCACTGATAGTGTTGGAGTGGAAATCATTGTGACTGTTTTGGAGTGACGATAACTGTGTCAGTGTTGGAGTGACGATCACGGTGAATGTTTTGGAATGCCGATCACTGACAGTCTTTCAGTGACGATCACTGTGACAGTGTTGGAGCGACGATAACTGTGACAGCGTTGGAGCGACGATCACTGTGACGGTGTAGGAGCGATGACCACTGTGACGGTGTTGGAGTGACGATTACTGACAGTTTTGGAGTGACGATTACTGTGACGGTGTTGGAGCGACGATCACTGTGACGCTGTTGGAGTGATGACCACTGACAGTGTTGAAGTGACGAGCAGTATGACAGTGTTGGAGTGACGACTACTGTGACGGTGTTAGAGTGATGACCAGTGAGATTGTTGGAGTGACGATCACTGACAGTGTTGGAGTGGTGATCACTGTGACCGATTTGGAGTGATGATTAATGTGTCAGTGTTGGAGTGCCAATCACTGACAGTCTTCGAGTGACAATCACTGTGACAGTATTGGAGTGACGATCACTGTGACAGTGTTGGAGTGACGATCACTGTGAAGGTGTTGGAGCAACGATCACTGACATTGTTGGAGCGACGATCGCTGTGACTGTGTTGGAGCGACGATCACTGACAGTGTTGGAGTGACGATCAGTGTGACAGAGTTGGAGCGACGTCCACTGTGACGGTGTTGGAGTGACAACCACTGTGACAGTGTTGGAGTGACCGCCGCTGTGACAGTGTTGGTGCGACCACCACTGTGACACATTGGAGTGACGAATAATGTGGGAGTAACGGTGCTGAAGTGACGATCACGGTGAGCGTTGGAGTGACGACCACTGTTACACTGTTGGAATGATGAACACTGTGATAGTGTGGGAGTGACGATGTTGGTGTGACAACCATTCTGACAGTCCTGGAGTGACGATCACTCTGACAGCGTTGTAGCGACGACACTGTGACGGTGTTGGAGTGACGACCACTGTGACAGTTTTGGAGAGACGATTACTGTGACAGTCATGGAGCGACTACTTCTGTGACGGTGTAGCAGCGACGATCACTGTGACGGTGTTGGAGTGATGATGGCTGCAAAGGTGTTGGAGTGACGATCACTGTGAAGGTGTTGGAGTGACGATCACTGACAGTTTTGGAGTGACGATTACTGTGACAGTGCTGGAGCGACGAACACTGAGAGTGTTGAAGTGTCGATCACTGTGACGGTTTTGGAACGAGGATCGCTGTGATGGTCCTGAGCAACGACCGCTGTTACGGTGTTGGAGTGACGATAACTGTGAAGGTGTTGGAGCGACGATCACTGACAGTGTTGGAGCAACGATCACTGTGACAGTGTTGGAGCAACCACCACTGTGATGGTGTTGGAGCGACCATCGCAGTGACGGTGTCTAAGTGACGACCACTGACAGCGTTGGAGTGACGATCACTGTGACAGTGTTGGAGCGACGACACTGTGACGGTGTTGGAGCGACGATCACTGTGACGGTGTTGGAGCGACGACACTGTGACGGTGTTGGAGCGACGATCACTGTGACGGTGTAGGAGCGACGACCACTGTGACGGTGTTGGAGTGATGACCACTGACAGTGTTGAAGTGACGAGCAGTATGACAGTGTTGGAGTGACGACTACTGTGACGGTGTTAGAGTGATGACCAGTGAGATTGTTGGAGTGACGATCACTGACAGTGTTGGAGTGGTGATCACTGTGACCGATTTGGAGTGACGATTAATGTGTCAGTGTTGGAGTGACGATCACGGTGAATGTTTTGGAGTGCCAATCACTGACAGTCTTTGAGTGACAATCACTGTGACAGTATTGGAGTGACGATCACTGTGACAGTGTTGGAGTGACGATCACTGTGAAGGTGTTGGAGCAACGATCACTGACATTGTTGGAGCGACGATCGCTGTGACTGTGTTGGAGCGACGATCACTGACAGTGTTGGAGTGACGATCAGTGTGACAGAGTGGGAGTGACGACCACTGTGACGGTGTTGCAGTGACGACCACTGTGACAGTGTTGGAGTGACTGCCGCTGTGACAGTGTTGGTGTGACCACCACTGTGACAGCATCGGAGTGACGAATAATGTGACAGTGTGGGAGTAACGGTGCTGAAGTGACTATCACTGTGAGTGTTGGAGTGATGACCATTGTGACAGTGTTGGAGTGATGACCATTGACAGTGTTGAAGTGACGAGTAGTGTGACGGTGTTGGAGTGACGACCAGTGACATTGTTGGAGTGACGATCACTGACAGTGTTGGAGTGGTGATCACTGTGACCGTTTTGGAGTGACGATTACTGTGTCATTGTTGGAGTGACGATCACGGTGAATGTTTTGGAGTGCCGATCACTGACAGTCTTTGAGTGACGATCACTGTGACAGTGTTGGAGCGACGATAACTGTGACAGTGTTGGAGCGACGATCACTGTGACGGTGTAGGAGCGACGACAGTGACGATTACTGACAGTTTTGGAGTGACGATTACTGTGACGGTGTTGGAGTGACGATGACTGTGAAGGTGTAGGAGTGACGATCACTGACAGTTTTGGAGTAACGATTACTGTGACAGTGCTGGAGCGACGATCACTGAGAGTGTTGGAGTGACGATCACTGTGACGGTTTTGGAACGAGGATCACTGTGATGGTCCTGAGCAACGACCGCTGTTACGGTGTTGGAGTGACGATCACTGTGACGGTGTTGGAGTGACGATCACTGTTACGGTGTTGGAGCGATGATGACTGTGACGGTGTTGGAGTGACGATCACTGTGACGGTGTTGGAGCGCCCATCACTGTGACGATGTTGGAGTGACAAGCACTGTGACAGTGTTGGAGTGATGAACACTGTGACAGTGTGGGAGTGACGGTGTTGGAGCGACGATCACTGTGACGGTGTTGGAGCAACGATCACCGTGATGCTCCTGAGGAATGACCGCTGTTACAATGATGGAGTGACGACCACTGTGACGGTGTTGGAGTGACGATAACTGTGAAGGTTTTGGAGCGACGATCACTGACAGTGTTGGAGCGACGATCGCTGTGACGGTGTTGGAGCAACCACCACTGTGATGGTGTTGGATCGACCATCGCAGTGACGGTGTCTAGGTGACAACCACTGACAGTGTTGGAGTGACGATCACTGTGACAGTGTTGGAGCGACGACACTGTGACGGTATTGGAGCGACGATCACTGTGACAGTGTAGGAGCGACGACCACTGTGACGGTGTTGGAGTGATGACCACTGACAGTGTTGAAGTGACGAGCAGTGTGACGGTGTTGGAGTGACGACTACTGTGATGGTGTTGGAGTGATGACCAGTGAGATTGTTGGAGTGACAATCACTGATAGTGTTGGAGTGGAAATCATTGTGACTGTTTTGGAGTGACGATAACTGTGTCAGTGTTGGAGTGACGATCACGGTGAATGTTTTGGAATGCCGATCACTGACAGTCTTTCAGTGACGATCACTGTGACAGTGTTGGAGCGACGATAACTGTGACAGCGTTGGAGCGACGATCACTGTGACGGTGTAGGAGCGATGACCACTGTGACGGTGTTGGAGTGACAAGCACTGTGACAGTGTTGGAGTGATGAACACTGTGACAGTGTGGGAGTGACGGTGTTGGAGCGACGATCACTGTGACGGTGTTGGAGCAACGATCACCGTGATGCTCCTGAGGAATGACCGCTGTTACAATGATGGAGTGACGACCACTGTGACGGTGTTGGAGTGACGATAACTGTGAAGGTTTTGGAGCGACGATCACTGACAGTGTTGGAGCGACGATCGCTGTGACGGTGTTGGAGCAACCACCACTGTGATGGTGTTGGATCGACCATCGCAGTGACGGTGTCTAGGTGACAACCACTGACAGTGTTGGAGTGACGATCACTGTGACAGTGTTGGAGCGACGACACTGTGACGGTATTGGAGCGACGATCACTGTGACGGTGTTGGAGTGACGATCACTGTGACAGTGTTGGAGCGACGATCACTGTGACGGTGTAGGAGCGACGACCACTGTGACGGTGTTGGAGTGATGACCACTGTGACGGTGTAGGAGCGACGACCACTGTGACGGTGTTGGAGTGATGACCACTGACAGTGTTGAAGTGACGAGCAGTGTGACGGTGTTGGAGTGACGACTACTGTGATGGTGTTGGAGTGATGACCAGTGAGATTGTTGGAGTGACAATCACTGATAGTGTTGGAGTGGAAATCATTGTGACTGTTTTGGAGTGACGATAACTGTGTCAGTGTTGGAGTGACGATCACGGTGAATGTTTTGGAATGCCGATCACTGACAGTCTTTCAGTGACGATCACTGTGACAGTGTTGGAGCGACGATAACTGTGACAGCGTTGGAGCGACGATCACTGTGACGGTGTAGGAGCGATGACCACTGTGACGGTGTTGGAGTGACGATTACTGACAGTTTTGGAGTGACGATTACTGTGACGGTGTTGGAGCGACGATCACTGTGACGCTGTTGGAGTGACGACCACTGACAGTGTTGGAGTGACGATCACTGACGGTGTTGGAGAGACGGTACAGTGACTGTGTTGAAGCTAAGTCCACTGTGACGGAGTTGGAGTGACGATCACTGTGAGTGTTGGAGCGACGATCACTGTGTCAGTGTTGGAGTGATGAACACTGTGACAGTGTGGGAGTGACGGTGTTGGAACGACGATCACTGTGACGGTGTTGGAGAGACGATCGCTGTGACGCTGTTGGAGTGACGACCACGGACAGTGTTGGAGTGACGACCATGGACAGTGTTGGAGTGACGATCACTGACGTTGTTGGAGAGACGGCACAGTGAATGTGTTGAAGCTACGTCCACTGTGACTGTGTTGGCGTGACGATCACTGACGGTG
The DNA here is from genome assembly GCF_030028105.1 of Mobula birostris. NCBI lineage: Eukaryota > Metazoa > Chordata > Chondrichthyes > Myliobatiformes > Myliobatidae > Mobula > Mobula birostris. The sequence goes on from NC_092396.1 coordinate 30,181,129, forward strand.
TAGGAGAGATGGCACAGTGACTGTGTTGGAGCTACGTCCACTGTGACGGTGTTGGAGTGACGATCACTGTGAGTGTTGGAGTGACCACCACCGTGACAGTGCTGGAGCGACGATCACTGAGAGTGCTGGAGTGACGATCACTGTGACGGTTTTGGAACGAGGATTGCTGTGATGTTCCTGAGCAACGACCGCTGTTATGGTGTTGGAGTGACGATGACTGTGATGGTGTTGGAGTGAGGATGACTGTGAGGGTGTTGGAGTGCCCATCACTGTGACGATGTTGGAGTGACAAGCACTGTGACAGTGTTGGAGTAATGAACACTGTGACAGTGTGGGAGTGACGGTGTTGGAGAGACGATCACTGTGACGGTGTTGGAGTGACGACCACTGACAGTGCTGGAGTGACGATCACTGACAGTTTTGGAGAGACGGTGCAGTGACTATGTTGAAGCTACGTCCACTGTGACGGTGTTGGAGTGACGATCACTGTGAGTGTTGGAGCGACAATCACTGTGTCAGTGTTGGAGTGATGAACACTGTGACAGTGTGGGAGTGACGGTGTTGGAACGATGATCACTGTGACGGTGTTGGAGTGACGACCACTGACAGTGTTGGAGTGACGATCACTGACGTTGTTGGAGAGACGGCACAGTGACTGTGTTGAAGCTACGTCCACTGTGACGGTGTTGGAGTGACGATCACTGTGAGTGTTGGAGTGACCACCACCGTGACAGTGCTGGAGCGACGATCACTGTGACGGTTTTGGAACGAGGATCGCTGTGATGGTCCTGAGCAACGACCGCTGTTATGGTGTTGGAGTGACGATGACTGTGACGGTGTTGGAGTGACGATGACTGTGACGGTGTTGGAGCGCCCATCACTGTGACGATGTTGGACTGACAAGCACTGTGACAGTGTTGGACTAATGAACACTGTGACAGTGTGGGAGTGACGGTGTTGGAGAGACGATGACTGTGAAGGTGTAGGAGTGACTATCACTGACAGTTTTGGAGTGACGATTACTGTGAAGGTGCTGGAGTGACGATCAATGACAGCGTTGGATTGACGATCACTGTGACGGTGTTGGAGTGACGATTACTGCGACAGTGTTGGAATGATGAACACTGTGACAGTGTGGGAGCGACGGTGTTGAAACAACGATCACTGTGATGGTGTTGGAGCGACGATCACTGTGACACTGTTGGAGTGACGGCCACTGACAGTGTTGGAGTGACGATCACTGACGTTGTTGGAGAGACGGCACAGTGAATGTGTTGAAGCTACGTCCACTGTGACTGTGTTGGCGTGACGATCACTGACAGTGTTGGAGAGATGGCACAGTGACTGTGTTGGAGCTACGTCCAGTGTGATGGTGCTGGAGTGACGATCACTGTGACGGTTTTGGAACGAGGATCGCTGTGATGGTCCTGAGCAACGACCACTGTTACGGTGTTGGAGTGACGATGACTGTGACGGTGTTGGAGTGACGATGACTGTGAAGGTGTAGGAGTGACGATCACTGACAGTTTTGGAGTAACGATTACTGTGACAGTGCTGGAGCGACGATCACTGAGAGTGTTGGATTGACGATCACTGTGACGGTTTTGGAATGAGGATCACTGTGATGGTCTTGAGCAACGACCGCTGTTACAGTGTTGGAGTGACGATCACTGTGACGGTGTTGGAGCGCCCATCACTGTGACGATTTTGGAGTGACAAGCACTGTGACAGTGTTGGAGTGATGAACACTGTGACAGTGTGGGAGTGACGGTGTTGGAGCGACGATCACTGTGACGGTGTTGGAGCAACGATCACCGTGATGCTCCTGAGGAATGACCGCTGTTACGATGATGGAGTGACGACCACTGTGACGGTGTTGGAGTGACGATAACTGTGAAGGTGTTGGAGCGACGATCACTGACAGTGTTGGAGCGACGATCACTGTGACGGTGTTGGAGCAACCACCACTGTGATGGTGTTGGAGCGACCATCGCAGTGACGGTGTCCAGGTGACAACCACTGACAGTGTTGAAGTGACGAGCAGTGTGATGGTGTTGGAGTGACGACCACTGTGATGGTGTTGGAGTGATGACCAGTGAGATTGTTGGAGTGACGATCACTGATAGTGTTGGAGTGGAAATCACTGTGACTGTTTTGGAGTGATGATAACTGTGTCAGTGTTGGAGTGACGATCACGGTGAATGTTTTGGAATGCCGATCACTGGACAGTCTTTGAGTGACGATCACTGGGACAGTGTTGGAGCGACGATAACTGTGACAGCGTTGGACCGACGATCACTGTGACGGTGTAGGAGCGATGACCACTGTGACGGTGTTGGAGTGACGATTACTGACAGTTTTGGAGTGACGATTACTGTTACGGTGTTGGAGCGACGATCACTGTGACGCTGTTGGAGTGACGACCACTGACAGTGTGGGTGTGACGATCACTGACGGTGTTGGAGAGACGGTACAGTGACTGTGTTGAAGCTACGTCCACTGTGACGGTGTTGGAGTGACGATCACTGTGAGTGTTGGAGCGACGATCACTGTGTCAGTGTTGGAATGATGAACACTGTGACAGTGTGGGAGTGACGGTGTTGGAACGACGATCACTGTGACGGAGTTGGAGAGACGATCGCTGTGAGTGTTGGAGTGACCACCACCATGACAGTGATGGAGCGACGATCACTGAGAGTGCTGGAGTGACGATCACTGTGACGGTTTTGGAACAAGGATCGCTGTGATGGTCCTGAGCAACGACCGCTGTTATGGTGTTGGAGTGACGGTGACTGTGACGGTGTTGGAGTGACGATGACTGTGACGGTGTTGGAGCGCCCATCACTGTGACGATGTTGGAGTGACAAGCTCTGTGACAGTGTTGGAGTAATGAACACTGTGACAGTGTGGGAGTGACGGTGTTGGAGAGACGATCACTGTGACGGTGTTGGAGTGACGACCACTGACAGTGTTGCAGTGACGATCACTGACGGTGTTGGAGAGACGGTATAGTGACTGTGTTGAAGCTACGTCCACTGTGACGGTGTTGGAGTGACGATCACTGTGAGTGTTGGAGCGACGATCACTATGTCAGTGTTGGAGTGATGAACACTGTGACAGTGTGGGAGTGACGGTGTTGGAACGACGATCACTGTGACGGTGTTGGAGAGACGATCACTGTGACAGTGTAGGAGTGACTATCACTGACAGTTTTGGAGTGACGATTACTGTGAAGGTGCTGGAGTGACGATCACTGACAGCGTTGGAATGACGATCACTGTGACGGTGTTGGAGCGACGATTACTGCGACGGTGTTGGAATAATGAAAACTGTGATAGTGTCGGAGTGACGATCACTGTGACGGTGTTGGAGTGACGACCACTGTGACGGTGTTGGAGTGATGACCACTGACAGTGTTGGAGTGACAAGCAGTGTGACGGTGTTGGAGTGATGACCACTTACAGTGTTGGAGTGACAAGCAGTGTGACGGTGTTGGAGTGACGACCACTGTGACGGTGTTGGAGTGACGACCAGTGACATTGTTGGAGTTACGATCACTGACAGTGTTGAGTGACGGTCACTGACAGTGTTGGAGTGATGACCACTGACAGTGTTGGAGTGACGAACAGTGTGACGGTGTGGGATTGACGACCACTGTGATGGTGTTGGAGTGACGACCAGTGACATTGCTGGAGTCACAATCACTGACAGTGTTGGAGTGGTGATCACTGTGATGGTGTTAGTGACGATCACTGTGACAGTGTTGGAGAGACGACCACTGTGACAGTGTTGGAGAGACGACCACTGTGACGGTGTTGGAGAGACGGCACAGTGAATGTGTTGAAGCTACGTCCACTGTGACTGTGTTGGCATGACGATCACTGACGGTGTTGGAGTGAGGATATCTGACGCTGTTGGAGAGACGGCACTGTGACGGTGTTGGAGCGACGTCCACTGTGACGGTGTTGGAGTGACGACCACTGTAACAGTGTTGGAGTGACCGCTTCTGTGACAGTGTTGGTGTGACCACCACTGTGTCAGCGTTGGAGTGACGAATAATGTGAAAGTATGGAAGTAACGGTGCTGAAGTGACGATCACTGTGAGTGTTGGAGTGACGACCACTGTGACGGTTTTGGAGCGACGATCACTGTCACGGTCCTGAGCAACGACCGCTGTTACGGTGTTGGAGTGACTATCACTGTGACGGTGTTGGAGTGACGACCACTGTGACGGTGTTGGAGTGATGATCACCGTGACGGTTTTGGAGTGACGATCACTGACGGTGTTGGAGTGACGATCACTGTGACAGTATTGGAGTGACGATCACTGTGACGGTGTTGGAGTGATGATCACTGTGAAGGTGTTGGAGCAACGATCACTGACAGTGTTGGAGCGATGATCACTGTGACTGTGTTGGAGCGACGATCACTGATAGTGTTGGAGTGACGACCACTGTGACAGTGTTGGAGTGACCGCCGCTGTGACAGTGTTGGTGTGACGACCACTGACAGTGTTGGAGTGACGACCACTGACAGTGTTGGAGCGACGACACTGTGACGGTGTTGGAGCGACGACCACTGTGGTGGTGTGGGAGCGACGACCACTGTGACAGTTTTGGAGCGACGATCACTGTGACAGTCGTGGAGCGACGATTACTGTGACGGTGTAGGAGTGACGACCACTGTGCTGGTGTTGGAATGATGACCAGTGACATTGTTGGAGTGACGATCACTGACAGTGTTGGAGTGGTGATCACTGTGACAGTTTTGGTGTGATGATCACTGATGGTGTTGGAGTGACGATCACTGATGGTGTTGGATGACGATCACTGTGACCGTTTTGGAGTGATGAACACTGTGACGATGTTGGAGTGACAACCACTGTGACAGTGTTGGAGTGACCGCCGCTGTGACAGTGTTGGTGTGACCACCACTGTGACACGTTGGAGTGACGAATAATGTGACAGTCTGGGAGTAACGGTGCTGAAGTGACGATCACTGTGAGTGTTGGAGTGACGACCACTGTTACAGTGTTGGAGTGATGAACATTGTGACAGTGTGGGAGTGACGGTGTTGGTGTGACAACCATTGTGACAGTCCTGGAGTGACGATCACTCTGACAGCGTTGGGGCGACGACACTGTGACAGTGTTGGAGCGACGACCACTGTGACAGTTTTGGAGAGACAATTACTGTGACAGTCATGGAGCGACGATTACTGTGACAGTGTTGGACTGATGACCACTGACAGTGTTGGAGTGACGACAGTGTGATGGTGTTGCAGTGACGACCAGTGACATTGTTGGAGTGACGATCACTGACAGTGCTGGAGTGGTGATCCATGTGACTGTTTTGGAGCGACGATCACTGTGATGGTGTTGGAGTGGTGATCACTGTGACGGTGTTGGAGTGACGATCACTGTGACGGTGTGGGAGTGACGATCACTGATGGTATTGGAGTGACGATCACTGATGGTGTTGGATGACGATCACTGATGGTATTGGAGCGACGATCACTGTGACGGTGTTGGAGTGACGATCACTGTGACAGTGTTGGAGTGAAGATCACTGTGACGGTGTTGGAGCAACGATCACTGTGATGCTCCTGAGCAATGACCGCTGTTACGATGATGGAGTGACGACCACTGTGAGTGTTGGAGTGACGACCACTGTTACAGTGTTGGAGTGATGAACACTGTGACAGTGTGGGAGTGACGGTGTTGGTGTGACAACCATTCTGACAGTCCTGGAGTGACAATCACTCTGACAGCGTTGCAGCGACGACACTGTGACAGTGTTGGAGCGACGACCACTGTGACAGTTTTGGAGAGACGATTACTGTGACAGTCATGGAGCGACGATTACTGTGACGGTGTAGCAGCGACGACCACTGTGACGGTGTTGGAGTGATGACCACTGACAGTGTTGAAGTGACGAGCAGTGTGACGGTGTTGGAGTGACGACCACTGTGACAGTGTTGGAGTGATGACCAGTGACATTGTTGGAGTGACGATCACTGATAGTGTTGGAATGGTAATCACTGTGACTTTTTTGGAGTGACAATAACTGTGTCAGTGTTGGAGTGACGATCACTGTGAATGTTTTGGAATGCCGATCACTGACAGTCTTTGAGTGACGATCACTGTGACAGTGTTGGAGTGACAATAACTGTGACAGCGTTGGAGCGATGATCACTGTGACGGTGTAGGAGCGACGACCACTGTGACGGTGTTGGAGTGACGATTACTGACAGTTTTGGAGAGACGGTACAGTGACTGTGTTGAAGCTACGTCCACTGTGACGGTGTTGGAGTGACGATCACTGTGAGTATTGGAGCGACGATCACTGTGTCAGTGTTGGAGTGATGAACACTGTGACAGTGTGGGAGTGACGGTGCTGGAACGACGATCACTGTGACGGTGTTGGAGAGACGATCGCTGTGACGCTGTTGGAGTGACGACCACGGACAGTGTTGGAGTGACGATCACTGACGTTGTTGGAGAGACGGCACAGTGAATGTGTTGAAGCTACGTCCACTGTGACTGTGTTGGCGTGACGATCACTGACGGTGTTGGAGAGATGGCACAGTGACTGTGTTGGAGGTACGTCCACTGTGACGGCGTTGGAGCGACGATCACTGTGAGTGTTGGAGTGACCACCACCCTGACAGTGCTGGAGCGACGATCACTGAGAGTGCTGGAGTGACGATCACTGTGACGGTTTTGGAACGAGGATCGCTGTGATGGTCCTGAGCAACGACCGCTCTTATGGTGTTGGAGTGACGATGACTGTGACGGTGTTGGAGCGCCCATAACTGTGACGATGTTGGAGTGACAAGCACTATGACAGTGTTGGAGTAATGAACACTGTGACAGTGTGGGAGTGACGGTGTTGGAGAGACGATCACTGTGACGGTGTTGGAGTGACGATGACTGTGAAGGTGTAGGAGTGACTATCACTGACAGTTTTGGAGTGACGATTACTGTGCAGGTGCTGGAGTGACGATCACTGACAGCGTTGGATTTACGATCACTGTGACGGTGTTGGAGTGATGACCACTGACAGTGTTGAAGTGACGAGCAGTGTGATGGTGTTGGAGTGACGACCACTGTGATGGTGTTGGAGTGATGACCAGTGAGATTGTTGGAGTGACGATCACTGATAGTGTTGGAGTGGAAATCACTGTGACTGTTTTGGAGTGATGATAACTGTGTCAGTGTTGGAGTGACGATCACGGTGAATGTTTTGGAATGCCGATCACTGACAGTCTTTGAGTGACGATCACTGGGACAGTGTTGGAGCGACGATAACTGTGACAGCGTTGGACCGACGATCACTGTGACGGTGTAGGAGCGATGACCACTGTGACGGTGTTGGAGTGACGATTACTGACAGTTTTGGAGTGACGATTACTGTTACGGTGTTGGAGCGACGATCACTGTGATGCTGTTGGAGTGACGACCACTGACAGTGTGGGTGTGACGATCACTGACGGTGTTGGAGAGACGGTACAGTGACTGTGTTGAAGCTACGTCCACTGTGACGGTGTTGGAGTGACGATCACTGTGAGTGTTGGAGCGACGATCACTGTGTCAGTGTTGGAATGATGAACACTGTGACAGTGTGGGAGTGACGGTGTTGGAACGACGATCACTGTGACGGTGTTGGAGAGACGATCGCTGTGACGCTGTTGGAGTGACGATCACTGTGACAGTGTTGGAGTGAAGATCACTGATGTTGTTGGAGCGACGATCACTGAGAGTGTTGGAATGACGGTAACTGTGACGGTGTTGGAGCAACGATCACTGTGATGCTCCTGAGCAATGACCGCTGTTACGATGATGGAGTGACGACCACTGTGAGTGTTGGAGTGATGACCACTGTTACAGTGTTGGAGTGATGAACACTGTAACAGTGTGGGAGTGACGTCGTTGGTGTGACAACCATTCTGACAGTCCTGGAGTGATGATCACTCTGACAGCGTTGCAGCGACGACACTGTGACAGTGTTGGAGCGACGACCACTGTGACAGTTTTGGAGAGACGATTACTGTGACAGTCATGGAGCGACGATTACTGTGACGGTGTAGCAGCGACGACCACTGTGACGGTGTTGGAGTGATGACCACTGACAGTGTTGAAGTGACGAGCAGTGTGACGGTGTTGGAGTGACGACCACTGTGACAGTGTTGGAGTGATGACCAGTGAGATTGTTGGAGTGACGATCACTGATAGTGTTGGAATGGTAATCACTGTGACTTTTTTGGAGTGACAATAACTGTGTCAGTGTTGGAGTGACGATCACTGTGAATGTTTTGGAATGCCGATCACTGACAGTCTTTGAGTGACGATCACTGTGACAGTGTTGGAGTGACAATAACTGTGACAGCGTTGGAGCGACGATCACTGTGACGGTGTAGGAGCGACGACCACTGTGACGGTGTTGGAGTGACAATTACTGACAGTTTTGGAGAGACGGTACAGTGACTGTGTTGAAGCTACGTCCACTGTGACGGTGTTGGAGTGACGATCACTGTGAGTGTTGGAGCGACGATCACTGTGTCAGTGTTGGAGTGATGAACACTGTGACAGTGTGGGAGTGACGGTGCTGGAACGACGATCACTGTGACGGTGTTGGAGAGACGATCGCTGTGACGCTGTTGGAGTGACGACCACGGACAGTGTTGGAGTGACGATCACTGACGTTGTTGGAGAGACGGCACAGTGAATGTGTTGAAGCTACATCCACTGTGACTGTGTTGGCATGACGATCACTGACGGTGTTGGAGAGATGGCACAGTGACTGTGTTGGAGCTACGTCCACTGTGACGGCGTTGGAGCGACGATCACTGTGAGTGTTGGAGTGACCACCACCGTGACAGTGCTGGAGCGACGATCACTGAGAGTGCTGGAGTGACGATCACTGTGACGGTTTTGGAACGAGGATCGCTGTGATGGTCCTGAGCAACGACCGCTCTTATGGTGTTGGAGTGACGATGACTGTGACGGTGTTGGAGCGCCCATAACTGTGACGATGTTGGAGTGACAAGCACTATGACAGTGTTGGAGTAATGAACACTGTGACAGTGTGGGAGTGACGGTGTTGGAGAGACGATCACTGTGACGGTGTTGGAGTGACGATGACTGTGAAGGTGTAGGAGTGACTATCACTGACAGTTTTGGAGTGACGATTACTGTGCAGGTGCTGGAGTGACGATCACTGACAGCGTTGGATTTACGATCACTGTGACGGTGTTGGAGTGACGATTACTGCGATGGTGTTGGAATGATGAACACTGTGATAGTGTCGGAGTGACGATCACTGTGACGGTGTTGGAGTGACGACCACTGTGACGGTGTTGGAGTGATGACCACTGACAGTGTTGGAGTGACGAGCAGTGTGACGGTGTTGGAGTGATGACCACTTACAGTGTTGGAGTCACAAGCAGTGTGACGATGTTGGAGTGACGACCACTGTGACGGTGTTGGAGTGACGACCAGTGACATTGTTGGAGTTACTATCACTGACAGTGTTGGAGTGACGGTCACTGACAGTGTTGGAGTGATGACCACTGACAGTGTTGGAGTGACAAGCAGTGTGACGGTGTGGGATTGACGACCATGTGATGGTGTAGGAGTGACGACCAGTGACATTGTTGGAGTCACAATCACTGACAGTGTTGGAGTGGTGATCACTGTGATGGTGTTAGTGACGATGACTGTGACGGTGTTGGAATGACAATCACTGTGACGGTGTTGGAGAGACGACCACTGTGACGGTGTTGGAGAGACGGCACAGTGACGGTGTTGGAGCGACGACCAGTGTGACGGTGTGGGAGTGCCGACCTCTGTGACGGTGTTGGAGTGAGGATATCTGACGCTGTTGGAGAGACGGCACTGTGATGGTGTTGGAGCGACGTCCACTGTGACGGTGTTGGAGTGACGACCACTGTGACAGTGTTTGAGTGACCGCTGCTGTGACAGTGTTGGTGTGACCACCACTGTGTCAGCGTTGGAGTGACGAATAATGTGACAGTGTGGAAGTAACGGTGCTGAAGTGACGATCACTGTGAGTGTTGGAGTGACGACCACTGTGACGGTTTTGGAGCGACGATCACTGTCACGGTCCTGAGCAACGACCGCTGTTACGGTGTTGGACTGACTATCACTGTGACGGTGTTGGAGTGACGATCACTGTGACAGTATAGGAGTGACGATCACTGTGACGGTGTAGGAGTGATGATCACTGTGAAGGTGTTGGAGAAACGATCACTGACAGTGTTGGAGCGATGATCACTGTGACTGTGTTGGAGCGACGATCACTGATAGTGTTGGAGTAACGATCACTGTGACAGAGTGGGAGTGACGACCACTGTGACGGTTTTGGAGTAACGACCACTGTGACAGTGTTGGAGTGACCACCGCTGTGACAGTGTTGGTGTGACGACCACTGACAGTGTTGGAGTGGCGAGCAGTGTGATGGTGTTGGAGTGACCACCGCTGTGACAGTGCTGGTGTGACGACCACTGACAGTGTTGGGAGTGGCGAGCAGTGTGATGGTGTTGCAGTGACGACAAGAGACATTGTTGGAGTGACGATCACTGAGAGTGTTGGAGTGATGAACACTGTGACAGTATGGGAGTGATGATGTTGGTGTGACAACCATTCTGACAGTCCTGGAGTGACGATCACTCTGACAGTGTTGGAGTGGTGATCCATGTGACTGTTTTGGAGCGACGATCACTGTGACGGTGTTGGAGTGACGATCACTGTGACAGTGTTGGAGTGAAGATCACTGATGTTGTTGGAGCGACGATCACTGATGGTGTTGGATGACGATCACTGTGGCTGATTTGGAGCGACGATCACTGTGACGGTGTTGGAGCGACGATCACTGAGAGTGTTGGAGTGACGATCACTGTGACGGTGTTGGAGCAACGATCACTGTGATGCTCCTGAGCAATGACCGCTGTTACGATGATGGAGTGACGACCACTGTGACGGTGTTGGAGTGACGATAATTGTGAAGGTGTTGGAGCGACGATCAGTGTGACGGTGTTGGAGCAACCACCGCTGTGATGGTGTTGGAGCGACCATCGCAGTGACGGTGTCTAAGTGACGACCACTGACAGTGTTGGAGTGATGATCACTGTGACAGTGTTGGAGCGACGACACTGTGACGGTGTTGGAGTGACGATCACTGTGACTGTGTAGGAGCGACGACCACTGTGATGGTGTTGGAGTGATGACCACTGACAGTGTTGAAGTGACGAGCACTGTGACGGTGTTGGAGTGACGATAACTGTGAAGGTGTTGGAGCGACGATCACTGACAGTGTTGGAGTGGTGATCACTGTGACCGATTTGGAGTGACGATTACTGTGTCAGTGTTGGAGTGACGATTACGGTGAATGTTTTGGAGTGTCGATCACTGACAGTCTTCGAGTGACGATCACTGTGACAGTATTGGAGTGACGATCACTGTGACAATGTTGGAGTGACGATCACTGTGAAGGTTTTGGAGCAACGATCACTGACAGTGTTGGAGCGACGATCACTGTGACTGTGTTGGAGTGACGATCACTGTGAAGGTGTTGGAGCAACGATCACTGACAGTGTTGGAGCGACGATCACTGTGACTGTGTTGGAGCGACGATCACTGACAGTGTTGGAGTGACGATCACTGTGACAGAGTGGGAGCGACGACCACTGTGACGGTGTTGCAGTGACGACCACTGTGACAGTGTTGGAGTGACCGCCGCTGTGACAGTGTTGGTGTGACCACCACTGTGACAGCGTTGGAGTGACGAATAATGTGACAGTGTGGGAGTAACGGTGCTGAAGAGACGATCACTGTGAGTGTTGGAGTGATGACCATTGTGACAGTGTTGGAGTGACGATCACTGACAGTGTTGGAATACCAATCACTGTGACGGAATTGGTGTGACGATCTCTGTGACGGTGTTGGAGCGACGATCACTGATGGTCTTGGAGTGACGACCACTGTGACAGCGTTGGAGTGACGACCACTGACCGTGTTGGAGTGACGACCACTGAGAGTGTTGGAGCGACGACACTGTGATGGTGTTGGTGTGACCACCACTGTGACACGTTGGAGTGATGAATAATGTGACAGTGTGGGAGCAACGGTGCTGAAGTTATGATCACTGTGAGCGTTGGAGTGACGACCACTGTGACAGTGTTGGAATGATGAACACTGTGACAGTGTGGGAGTGACGGTGTTGGCGTGACAACCATTCTGACAGTCCTGGAGTGACAATCACTCTGACAGCGTTGTAGCGACGACACTGTGACGGTGTTGGAGTGACGACCACTGTAACAGTTTTGGAGAGACGATTACTGTGACAGTCCTGGAGTGACAATCACTCTGACAGCGTTGTAGCGACGACACTGTGACGGTGTTAGAGTGACGACTACTGTAACAGTTTTGGAGAGACGATTACTGTGACAGTCATGGAGCGACGATTACTGTGACGGTGTAGCAGCGACGAACACTGTGACGGTGTTGGAGTGATGACCACTGACACTGTTGGAGTGACGAGCAGTCTGATGGTGTTGCAGTGATGACCAGTGACATTGTTGGAGTGATGAACACTGTGACAGTGTGGGAGTGACGGTGTTGGTGTGACAACCATTCTGACAGTCATGAAGTGATAATCACTCTGACAGCGTTGGAGCGACGACACTGTGACGGTGTTGGAGCGATGACCACTGTGACAGTTTTGGAGAGACGATTACTGTGACAGTCATGGAGCGATGATTACTGTGATGGTGTAGCAGCTACGACCACTGTGACGGTGTTGGAGTGATGACCACTGACAGTGTTGGAGTGACGAGCAGTGTGATGGTTTTGCATTGACGACCAGTGACATTGTTGAAGTGACGATCACTGACAGTCTTGGAGTGGTGATCCATGTGACTGTTTTGGAGTGACGATCACTGTGACGGAGTTGGAGTGACGATCATTGATGGTGTTGGAGCGACGATCACTGATGGTGTTGGATGACGATCACTGTGACTGATTTGGAGCGACAATCACTGTGACGTTGTTGGAGCGACCACCACTGTGACGATGCTGGAGCAACGATCACTGAGAGTGTTGGAGTGATGATCACTGTGACTGTGTTGGAGCAACGATCACTGTGATGCTCCTCAGCAATGACCGCTATTACGATGATGGAGTGACAACCACTGTGACGGTGTTGGAGCATCACTGTGACGGTGTTGGAGTGACGATAACTGTGAAGGTGTTGGAGCGACGATCACTGTGACGGTGTTGGAGCAACCACCACTGTGATGGTGTTGGAGCGACCACCGCAGTGACGGTTCTAAGTGACGACACTGACAGTTTTGGAGTGACGATCACTGTGACAGTGTTGGAGCAACGACATTGTGACGGTGTTGGAGCGACGATCACTGTGACGGTGTAGGAGCGATGACCACTGTGACGTTGTTGGAGTGATGACCACTGATAGTGTTGAAGTGACGAGCAGTGTGACGGTGTTGGAGTGACGACCACTGTGACGGTGTTGGAGTGATGACCAGTGACACTGTTGGAGTGACGATCACTGACAGTGTTGTAGTGGTGATCACTGTGACCATTTTGGAGTGACGATTACTGTGTCAGTGTTGGAGGGACGAATACGGTGAATGTTTTGGACTGCCGATCACTGACAGTCTTTGAGTGATGATCACTGTGACAGTGTTGGAGCGACGGTAACTGTGACAGCATTGGAGCGACGATCACTGTGACGGTGTAGGAGCGACGACCACTGTGACGGTGTTGTAGTGACGATTACTGACAGTTTTGGAGTGACGATTACTGTGACGGTGCTGGAGCGACGATCACTGTGTCAGTGTTGGAGTGATGAACACTCTGACAGTGTGGGAGTGACGGTGTTGGAACGACGATCACTGTGATGGTGTTGGAGCATCACTGTGACGCTGTTGGAGTGACGATAACTGTGAAGGTGTTGGAGCGACGATCACTGACAGTGTTGGAGCGACGATCACTGTGACGGTGTTGGAGTGACGATCACTGTGATGGTGTTGGAGTGACGATCGTTGATGGTGTTGGAGCGACGATCACTGATGGTGTTGGATGACGATCACCGTGACTGATTTGAAGCAACGATCACTGTGACGGTGTTGGAGCGACCACCACTGTGACGATGCTGGAGCGACGATCACTGAGAGTGTTGGAGTGACGATCACTGTGACGGTGTTGGAGCAACGATCACTGTGATGCTCCTGAGCAATGACCGCTGTTACGATGATGGAGTGACGACCACTGTGACGGTGTTGGAGGATCACTGTGACGGTGTTGGAGTGACGATAACTGTGAAGGTGTTGGAGCGACGATCACTGTGACTGTGTAGGAGCGACGACCACTGTGACGGTGTTGTAGTGACGATTACTGACAGTTTTGGAGTGACAATTACTGTGACGGTGTTGGAGCGACGATCACTGTGTCAGTGTTGGAGTGATGAACACTGTGACAGTGTGGGAGTGACGGTGTTGGAACGACGATCACTGTGACGGTGTTGGAGCATCACTGTGACGGTGTTGGAGTGACGATCACTGACAGTGTTGGAGCGACGATCAGTGTGACGGTGTTGGAGTAACCACCACTGTGATGGTGTTGGAGCGACCATTGCAGTGACGGTGTCTAAGTGACGACCACTGACAGTGTTGGAGTGATGATCACTGTGACAGTGTTGGAGCGACGACACTGTGACGGTGTTGGAGCAACGATCACTATGACGGTGTAGGAGCGACGACCACTGTGACGGTGTTGGAGTGATGACCACTGACAGTGTTGAAGTGACGAGCACTGTGACGGTGTTGGAGTGACGATAACTGTGAAGGTGTTAGAGCGATGATCACTGACAGTGTTGGAGCGACGATCACTGTGACGGTGTTGGAGTGACGATCACTGTGACGGTGTTGGAGTGACGATCATTGATGGTGTTGGAGCGACGATCACTGATGGTGTTGGATGACGATCTCTGCGACTGATTTGAAGCGACGATCACTGTGATGGTGTTGGAGCGACCACCACTGTGACGATGCTGGAGCGACGATCACTGAGAGTGTTGGAGTGACGATCACTGTGACGGTGTTGGAGCAACAATCAGTGTGACGGTGTTGGAGCAACCACCACTGTGATGGTGTTGGAGCGACCATTGCAGTGACGGTGTCTAAGTGACGACCACTGACAGTGTTGGAGTGATGATCACTGTGACAGTGTTGGAGCGACGACACTGTGACGGTGTTGGAGCGACGATCACTGTGACGGTGTAGGAGCGACGACCACTGTGACGGTGTTGGAGTGATGACCACTGACAGTGTTGAAGTGACGAGCACTGTGACGGTGTTGGAGTGACGATAACTGTGAAGGTGTTGGAGCGACGATCACTGACAGTGTTGGAGTGGTGATCACTGTGACCGATTTGGAGTGACGATTACTGTGTTAGTGTTGGAGTGACGATCACGGTGAATGTTTTGGAGGCCGATCACTGACATTTTTCGAGTGACGATCACTGTGACAGTATTGGAGCAACGATCACTGACAGTGTTGGAGCGACGATCACTGTGACTGTGTTGGAGCGACGATCACTGACAGTGTTGGAGTGATGATCACTGTGACAGAGTGGGAGCGACGACCACTGTGACGGTGTTGCAGTGACGACCACTGTGACAGTGTTGGAGTGACCGCCGCTGTGACAGTGTTGGTGTGACCACTGTGACAGCGTTGGAGTGACGAATAATGTGACAGTGTGAGAGTAACGGTGCTGAAGTGACGATCACTGTGAGTGTTGGAGTGACGACCATTCTGACAGTGTTGGAGTGACGATCACTGACAGTGTTGGAATACCAATCACTGTGACGGAATTGGTGTGACGATCTCTGTGACGGTGTTGGAGCGACGATCACTGATGGTCTTGGAGTGACGACCACTGTGACAGCGTTGGAGTGACGACCACTGACAGTGTTGGAGTGACGACCACTGACAGTGTTGGAGCGACGACACTGTGACGGTGTTGGTGCGACCACCACTGTGACACGTTGGAGTGACGAATAATGTGACAGTGTGGGAGTAACGGTGCTGAAGTTACGATCACTGTGAGCGTTGGAGTGACGACCACTGTGACAGTGTTGGAATGATGAACACTGTGACAGTGTGGGAGTGACGGTGTTGGTGTGACAACCATTCTGACAGTCCTGGAGTGACGATCACTCTGACAGCGTTGGAGCGACGACACTGTGACGGTGTTGGAGCGACGACCACTGTGACAGTTTTGGAGAGACGATTACTATGACAGTCATGGAGCGACGATTACTGTGATGGTGTAGCAGCGACGACCACTGTGACGGTATTGGAGTGATGACCACTGACAGTGTTGGAGTGACGAGCAGTATGATGGTGTTGCATTGACGACCAGTGACATTGTTGGAGTGACGATCACTGACAGTGTTGGAGTGACGATAACTGTGACGGTGTTGGAGCAACGATCACTGTGATGCTCCTGAGCAATGACCGCTGTTACGATGATGGAGTGACGACCACTGTTACAGTGTTGGAGTCATGAACACTGTAACAGTGTGGGAGTGACGTTGTTGGTGTGACAACCATTCTGACAGTCCTGGAGTGACGATCACTCTGCCAGCGTTGCAGCGACGACACTGTGACAGGGTTGGAGTGACGACCACTGTGACAGTTTTGGAGAGACGATTACTGTGACAGTCATGGAGTGACGATTACTGTGACGGTGTAGCAGCGGCGAACACTGTGACGGTGTTGGAGTGATGACCACTGACAGTGTTGGAGTGACGAGCAGTGTGATGGTGTTGCAGTGACGACCAGTGACATTGTTGGAGTGACGATCACTGAGAGTGTTGGAGTGATGAACACTGTGACAGTGTGGGAGTGACGGTGTTGGTGTGACAACCATTCTGACAGTCATGGAGTGATGATGACTCTGACAGCGTTGGAGCAACGACACTGTGACGGTGTTGGAGCGACGACCACTGTGACAGTTTTGGAGAGACGATTACTGTGATGGTGTAACAGCGACGACCACTGTGACGGTCTTGGAGTGATGACCACTGACAGTGTTGGAGTGACGAACAGTATGATGGTGTTGCAGTGATGACCAGTGACATTGTTGGAGTGATGATCACTGAGAGTGTTAGAGTGACGATAACTGTGACGGTGTTGGAGCAATGATCACTGTGATGCTCCTGAGCAATGACCGCTGTTACGATGATGGAGTGACGACCACTGTGAGTGTTGGAGTGACGACCACTGTTACAGTGTTGGAGTGATGAACACTGTGACAGTGTGGGAGTGACGGTGTTGGTGTGACAACCATTCTGACAGTCCTGGAGTGACGATCACTCTAACAGCGTTACAGCGACGACACTGTGACAGTGTTGGAGTGACAACCACTGTAACAGTTTTGGAGAGACGATTACTGTGACAGTCATGGAGCGACGATTACTGTGACGGTGTAGCAGCGACGAACACTGTGACGGTGTTGGAGTGATGACCACTGACAGTGTTGGAGTGACGAGCAGTGTGATGGTGTTGCAGTGACGACCAGTGACATTGTTGGAGTGATGATCACTGAGAGTGTTGGAGTGATGAACACTGTGACAGTGTGGGAGTGACGGTGTTGGTGTGACAACCATTCTGACAGTCATGGAGTGACGATCACTCTGACAGCGTTGGAGCGACGACACTGTGACGGTGTTGGAGCGACGACCACTGTGACAGTTTTGGAGAGACGATTACTGTGACAGTCATGGAGCGACGACCACTGTGACGGTGTTGGAGTGATGACCACTGACAGTGTTGGAGTGACGAGCAGTGTGATGGTTTTGCAGTGACGACCAGTGACATTGTTGGAGTGACGATCACTGACAGTCTTGGAGTGGTGATCCATGTGACTGTTTTGGAGCGACGATCACTGTGACGGTGTTGGAGTGACGATCACTGTGACGGTGTTGGAGTGACGATCACTGATGGTGTTGGAGCGACGATCACTGATGGTGTTGAATGACGATCACTGTGACTGATTTGGAGCGACGATCACTGTGACGTTGTTGGAGCGACCACCACTGTGACGATGCTGGAGCGACGATCACTGAGAGTGTTGGAGTGATGATCACTGTGACGGTGTTGGAGCAACGATCACTGTGATGCTCCTCAGCAATGACCGCTGTTATGATGATGGAGTGACGACCACTGTGAGTGTTGGAGTGACGACCACTGTTACAGTGTTGGAGTGATGAACACTGTGACAGTGTGGGAGTGACGGTGTTGGTGTGACAACCATTCTGACAGTCCTGGAGTGACGATCACTCTAACAGCGTTGCAGCGACGACACTGTGACAGTGTTGGAGTGACGACCACTGTAACAGTTTTGGAGAGACGATTACTGTGACAGTCATGGAGTGACGATTACTGTGACGGTGTAGCAGCGACGAACACTGTGACGGTGTTGGAGTGATGACCACTGACAGTGTTGGAGTGACGAGCAGTGTGATGGTGTTGCAGTGACGACCAGTGACATTGTTGGAGTGATGATCACTGAGCGTGTTGGAGTGATGAACTCTGTGACAGTGTGGGAGTGACGGTGTTGGTGTGACAACCATTCTGACAGTCCTGGAGTGACGATCACTCTGACAGCGTTGGAGCGACGACACTGTGACGGTGTTGGAGCGACGACCACTGTGACAGTTTTGGAGAGACGATTACTATGACAGTCATGGAGCGACGATTACTGTGATGGTGTAGCAGCGACGACCACTGTGGTGGTATTGGAGTGATGACCACTGACAGTGTTGGAGTGACGAACAGTATGATGGTCTTGCAGTGACGACCAGTGACATTGTTGGAGTGATGATCACTGAGAGTGTTGGAGTGACGATAACTGTGACGGTGTTGGAGCAACGATCACTGTGATGCTCCTGAGCAATGACCGCTGTTATGATGATGGAATGACGACCACTGTGAGTGTTGGAGTGACGATCACTGTTACAGTGTTGGAGTGATGAACACTGTGACACTGTGGGAGTGACGGTGTTGGTGTGACAACCATTCTGACAGTCCTGGAGTGACGATCACTCTAACAGCGTTACAGCGACGACACTGTGACAGTGTTGGAGTGACAACCACTGTAACAGTTTTGGAGAGACGATTACTGTGACAGTCATGGAGCGACGATTACTGTGACGGTGTAGCAGCGACGAACACTGTGACGGTGTTGGAGTGATGACCACTGACAGTGTTGGAGTGATGAGCAGTGTGATGGTGTTGCAGTGACGACCAGTGACATTGTTGGAGTGATGATCACTGAGAGTGTTGGAGTGATGAACACTGTGACAGTGTGGGAGTGACGGTGTTGGTGTGACAACCATTCTGACAGTCATGGAGTGACGATCACTCTGACAGCGTTGGAGCGACGACACTGTGACGGTGTTGGAGCGACGACCACTGTGACAGTTTTGGAGAGACGATTACTGTGACAGTCATGGAGCGACGACCACTGTGACGGTGTTGGAGTGATGACCACTGACAGTGTTGGAGTGACGAGCAGTGTGATGGTTTTGCAGTGACGACCAGTGACATTGTTGGAGTGACGATCACTGACAGTCTTGGAGTGGTGATCCATGTGACTGTTTTGGAGCGACGATCACTGTGACGGTGTTGGAGTGACGATCACTGTGACGGTGTTGGAGTGACGATCACTGATGGTGTTGGAGCGACGATCACTGATGGTGTTGAATGATGATCACTGTGACTGATTTGGAGCGACGATCACTGTGACGTTGTTGGAGCGACCACCACTGTGACGATGCTGGAGCGACGATCACTGTGATGCTCCTCAGCAATGACCGCTATTACGATGATGGAGTGACGACCACTGTGACGGTGTTGAAGCATCACTGTGACGGTGTTGGAGCGACGATCACTGACAGTGTTGGAGCGACGATCACTGTGACGGTGTTGGAGCAACCACCACTGTGATGGTGTTGGAGCGACCACCGCAGTGACGGTTCTAAGTGACGACACTGACAGTCCTGGAGTGACGATCACTCTGACAGCGTTGGAGCGACGACACTGTGACGGTGTTGGAGCGACGACCACTGTGACAGTTTTGGAGAGACGATTACTATGACAGTCATGGAGCGACGATTACTGTGATGGTGTAGCAGCGACGACCACTGTGGTGGTATTGGAGTGATGACCACTGACAGTGTTGGAGTGACGAACAGTATGATGGTCTTGCAGTGACGACCAGTGACATTGTTGGAGTGATGATCACTGAGAGTGTTGGAGTGACGATAACTGTGACGGTGTTGGAGCAACGATCACTGTGATGCTCCTGAGCAATGACCGCTGTTATGATGATGGAATGACGACCACTGTGAGTGTTGGAGTGACGATCACTGTTACAGTGTTGGAGTGATGAACACTGTGACACTGTGGGAGTGACGGTGTTGGTGTGACAACCATTCTGACAGTCCTGGAGTGACGATCACTCTAACAGCGTTACAGCGACGACACTGTGACAGTGTTGGAGTGACAACCACTGTAACAGTTTTGGAGAGACGATTACTGTGACAGTCATGGAGCGACGATTACTGTGACGGTGTAGCAGCGACGAACACTGTGACGGTGTTGGAGTGATGACCACTGACAGTGTTGGAGTGATGAGCAGTGTGATGGTGTTGCAGTGACGACCAGTGACATTGTTGGAGTGATGATCACTGAGAGTGTTGGAGTGATGAACACTGTGACAGTGTGGGAGTGACGGTGTTGGTGTGACAACCATTCTGACAGTCATGGAGTGACGATCACTCTGACAGCGTTGGAGCGACGACACTGTGACGGTGTTGGAGCGACGACCACTGTGACAGTTTTGGAGAGACGATTACTGTGACAGTCATGGAGCGACGACCACTGTGACGGTGTTGGAGTGATGACCACTGACAGTGTTGGAGTGACGAGCAGTGTGATGGTTTTGCAGTGACGACCAGTGACATTGTTGGAGTGACGATCACTGACAGTCTTGGAGTGGTGATCCATGTGACTGTTTTGGAGCGACGATCACTGTGACGGTGTTGGAGTGACGATCACTGTGACGGTGTTGGAGTGACGATCACTGATGGTGTTGGAGCGACGATCACTGATGGTGTTGAATGATGATCACTGTGACTGATTTGGAGCGACGATCACTGTGACGTTGTTGGAGCGACCACCACTGTGACGATGCTGGAGCGACGATCACTGTGATGCTCCTCAGCAATGACCGCTATTACGATGATGGAGTGACGACCACTGTGACGGTGTTGAAGCATCACTGTGACGGTGTTGGAGCGACGATCACTGACAGTGTTGGAGCGACGATCACTGTGACGGTGTTGGAGCAACCACCACTGTGATGGTGTTGGAGCGACCACCGCAGTGACGGTTCTAAGTGACGACACTGACAGTTTTGGAGTGACGATCACTGTGACAGTGTTGGAGCAACGACACTGTGACGGTGTTGGAGCGACGATCACTGTGACGGTGTAGGAGCGACGACCACTGTGACGGTATTGGAGTGATGACCACTGACAGTGTTGAAGTGACGAGCAGTGTGACGGTGTTGGAGTGACGACCACTGTGTCAGTGTTGGAGTGATGAACACTGTGACAGTGTGGGAGTGACGGTGTTGGAACGACGATCACTGTGACGGTGTTGGAGCATCACTGTGACGGTGTTGGAGTGACGATAACTGTGAAGGTGTTGGAGCGACGATCACTGACAGTGTTGGAGCGACGATCACTGTGACGGTGTTGGAGTGACGATCACTGTGACGGTGTTGGAGTGACGATCATTGATGGTGTTGGAGCGACAATCACTGATGGTGTTGGATGACGATCACTGTGACTGATTTGGAGCGACGATCACTGTGACGGTGTTGGAGCGACCACCACTGTGACGATGCTGGAGCGACGATCACTGAGAGTGTTGGAGTGACGATCACTGTGACGGTGTTGGAGCAACGATCACTGTGATGCTCCTGAGCAAGACCGCTGTTACGATGATGGAGTGACGACCACTGTGACGGTGTTGGAGGATCACTGTGACGGTGTTGGAGTGACGATAACTGTGAAGGTGTTGGAGCGACGATCACTGACAGTGTTGGAGCGACGATCAGTGTGACGGTGTTGGAGTAACCACCACTGTGATGGTGTTGGAGCGACCATTGCAGTGACGGTGTGCAAGTGACGACCACTGACAGTGTTGGAGTGATGATCACTGTGACAGTGTTGGAGCGACGACACTGTGACGGTGTTGGAGCGACGATCGCTGTGACGGTGTAGGAGTGACGACCACTGTGACGATGTTGGAGGGATGCCCACTGACAGTGTTGAAGTGACGAGCACTGTGACGGTGTTGGAGTGACGATAACTGTGAAGGTGTTGGAGCGACGATCACTGACAGTGTTGGAGTGGTGATCACTGTGACCGATTTGGAGTGACGATTACTGTGTCAGTGTTGGAGTGACGTTCACGGTGAATGTTTTGGAGTGCCAATGACTGTGACAGTATTGGAGTGACGATCACTGTGACTGATTTGGAGCGACGATCACTGTGACGTTGTTGGAGCGACTACCACTGTGACGATGCTGGAGCGACGATCACTGAGAGTGTTGGAGTGATGATCACTGTGACGGTGTTGGAGCAACGATCACTGTGATGCTCCTCAGCAATGACCGCTATTACGATGATGGAGTGACGACCACTGTGACGGTGTTGAAGCATCACTGTGACGGTGTTGGAGCGACGATCACTGTGACGGTGTTAGAGCAACCACCACTGTGATGGTGTTGGAGCGACCACCGCAGTGACGGTTCTAAGTGACGACACTGACAGTTTTGGAGTGACGATCACTGTGACAGTGTTGGAGCAACGACACTGTGACGGTGTTGGAGCGACGATCACTGTGACGGTGTAGGAGCGACGACCACTGTGACGGTGTAGGAGCGACGACCACTGTGACGGTGTTGGAGTGATGACCACTGACAGTGTTGAAGTGATGAGCAGTGTGACGGTGTTGGAGTGACGACCACTGTGTCTGTGTTGGAGTGATGAACACTGTGACAGTGTGGGAGTGATGGTGTTGGGACGACGATCACTGTGACGGTGTTGGAGTGACGATAACTGTGAAGGTGTTGGAGCGACGATCACTGACAGTGTTGGAGCGACGATCACTGTGACGGTGTTGGAGTGACGATCACTGTGACGGTGTTGGAGCGACGATCACTGTGACGGTGTTGGAGTGACGATCATTGATGGTGTTGGAGCGACGATCACTGATGGTGTTGGATGACGATCACTGTGACTGATTTGGAGCGACGATCACTGTGACGGTGTTGGAGCGACCACCACTGTGAGAATGCTGGAGCGACGATCACTGAGAGTGTTGGAGTGACGATCACTGTGACGGTGTTGGAGCAACGATCACTGTGATGCTCCTGAGCAAGACCGCTGTTACGATGATGGAGTGACGACCACTGTGACGGTGTTGGAGGATCACTGTGACGGTGTTGGAGTGACGATAACTGTGAAGGTGTTGGAGCGACGATCACTGACAGTGTTGGAGCGACGATCAGTGTGACGGTGTTGGAGCAACCACCACTGTGATGGTGTTGGAGCGACCATTGCAGTAACGGTGTGCAAGTGACGACCACTGACAGTGTTGGAGTGATGATCACTGTGACAGTGTTGGAGCGACGACACTGTGACGGTGTTGGAGCGACGATCACTGTGACGGTGTAGGAGTGACGACCACTGTGACAGTGTTGGAGTGATGCCCACTGACAGTGTTGAAGTGACGAGCACTGTGACGGTGTTGGAGTGACGATAACTGTGAAGGTGTTGGAGCGACGATCACTGACAGTGTTGGAGTGGTGATCACTGTGACCGATTTGGAGTGACGATTACTGTGTCAGTGTTGGAGTGACGTTCACGGTGAATGTTTTGGAGTGCCGATCACTGACAGTCTTCGAGTGATGATGACTGTGACAGTATTGGAGTGACGATCACTGTGACAGTGTTGGAGTGACGATCACTGTGAAGGTGTTGGAGCAACGATCACTGACAGTGTTGGAGTGACGATCACTGTGACAGAGTGGGAGCGACGACCACTGTGACGGTGTTGCAGTGACGACCACTGTGACAGTGTTGGAGTGACCGCCGCTGTGACAGTGTTGGTGTGACCACCACTGTGACAGCGTTGGAGTGACGAATAATGTGACAGTGTGGGAGTAACGGTGCTGAAGTTACGATCACTGTGAGTGTTGGAGTGACGACCATTGTGACAGTGTTGGAGTGACGATCACTGACAGTGTTGGAATACCAATCACTGTGACGGAATTGGTGTGACGATCTCTGTGACGGTGTTGGAGCGACGATCACTGATGGTCTTGGAGTGACGACCACTGTGACAGCGTTGGAGTGACGACCACTGACAGTGTTGGAGCTACGACACTGTGACGGTGTTGGTGTGACCACCACTGTGACACGTTGGAGTGACGAATAATGTGACAGTGTGGGAGTAACGGTGCTGAAGTTACGATCACTGTGAGCGTTGGAGTGACGACCACTGTGACAGTGTTGGAATGATGAACACTGTGACAGTGTGGGAGTGATGGTGTTGGTGTGACAACCATTCTGACAGTCCTGGAGTGACGATCACTCTGACAGTGTTGGAGCGACGACACTGTGACGGTGTTGGAGCGACGACCACTGTGACAGTTTTGGAGAGACGATTACTGTGACAGTCATGGAGCGACGATTACTGTGATAGTGTAGCAGCGACGACCACTGTGACGGTGTTGGAGTGATGACCACTGACAGTGTTGGAGGGACGAGCAGTATGATGGTGTTGCAGTGACGACCAGTGACATTGTTGGAGTGACGATCACTGAGCGTCTTGGAATGACGATAACTGTGACGGTGTTGGAGCAACGATCACTGTGATGCTCCTGAGCAATGACCGCTGTTACGATGATGGAGTGACGACCACTGTGAGTGTTGGAGTGATGACCACTGTTACAGTGTTGGAGTGATGAACACTGTAACAGTGTGGGAGTGACGTTGTTGGTGTGAAAACCATTCTGACACTCCTGGAGTGACGATCACTCTGACAGCGTTGCAGCGACGACAGTGTGACAGTGTTGGAGCGACGACCACTGTGACGGTTTTGGAGAGACGATTACTGTGACAGTCATGGAGTGACGATTACTGTGACGGTGTAGCAGCGACGAACACTGTGACGGTGTTGGAGGGATGACCACTGACAGTGTTGGAGTGACGAGCAGTGTGATGGTGTTGCAGTGACGACCAGTGACATTGCTGGAGTGACGATCACTGACAGTCTTGGAGTGGTGATCCATGTGACTGTTTAGGAGCGACGATCACTGTGACGGTGTTGGAGTGACGATCACTCTGACGGTGTTGGAGTGACAATCACTGTGACGGTGTTGGAGTGACGATCATTGATGGTATTGGAGCGACAATCACTGATGGTGTTGGATGACGATCACTGTGACTGACTTGGAGCGATGATCACTGTGACGGTGTTGGAGCGACCACCACTGTGACGATGCTGGAGCGACGATCACTGAGAGTGTTGGAGTGACGATCACTGTGACGGTGTTGGAGCAACAATCACTGTGATGCTCCTCAGCAATGACCGCTGTTACGATGATGGAGTGACGACCACTGTGACGGTGTTGGAGTGACGATAACTGTGAAGGTGTTGGAGCGACGATCACTGACAGTGTTGGAGCGACGATCACTGTGACGGTGTTGGAGCAACCACCACTGTGATGGTGTTGGAGCGACTACCGCAGTGACGGTGTCTAAGTGACGACACTGACAGTGTTGGAGTGACGATCACTGTGACAGTGTTGGAGCAATGACACTGTGACGGTGTTGGAGCGACGATCACTGTGACGGTGTAGGAGCGACGACCACTGTGACGGTGTTGGAGTGATGACCACTGACAGAGTTGAAGTGACGAGCAGTGTGACGGTGTTGGAGTGACGACCAGTGACATTGTTGGAGTGACGATCACTGACAGTGTTGTAGTGGTGATCACTGTGACCGTTTTGGAGTGACGATTACTGTGTCAGTGTTGGAGTGACGAACACGGTGAATGTTTTGGAGTGCCGATCACTGACAGTCTTTGAGTGATGATCACTGTGACAGTGGTGGAGCGACGATAACTGTGACAGCGTTGGAGCGACGATCACTGTGACGGTGTAGGAGCGACGACCACTGTGACGGTGGTGGAGTGAAGATTACTGACAGTTTTGGAGTGACGATTACTGTGACGGTGTTGGAGTGACGATCACTGTGTCAGAGTTGGAGTGATGAACACTGTGACAGTGTGGGAGTGACGGTATTGGAACGACGATCACTGTGATGGTGTTGGAGCATCACTGTGACGGTGTTGGAGTGATGATAACTGTGAAGGTGTTGGAGCGATGATCACTGACAGTGTTGGAGCGACGATCACTGTGACGGTGTTGGAGTGACGATCACTGTGACGGTGTTGGATAGACCATCACTGTGACGGTGTTGGAGTGAAGATCACTGATGTTGTTGGAGCGACGATCACTGATGGTGTTGGATGACGATCACTGTGGCTGATTTGGAGCGACGATCACTGTGACGGTGTTGGAGCGACCACCATCGTGACGTTGCTGGAGCAACGATCACTGAGAGTGTTGGAGTGACGATCACTGTGACGGTGTTGGAGCAACGATCACTGTGATGCTCCTCAGCAATGACCGCTGTTACGATGATAGAGTGACGACCACTGTGACGGTGTTGGAGGATCACTGTGATGGTGTTGGAGTGACGATAACTGTGAAGGTGTTGGAGCGACGATCATTGACAGTGTTAGAGCGACGATCACTGTGACGGTGTTGGAGCAACCACCAATGTGATGGTGTTGGAGCGACCAACGCAGTGACGGTTTCTAAGTGACAACCAGTGACAGTGTCGGTGTGACGATTACTGTGACAGTGTTGGAGCGACGATGACTTTGACGATGTAGGAGCGACGACCACTATGACGGTGTTGGAGTGATGACCACTGACAGTGTTGAAGTGACGAGCAGTGTGACGGTGTTGAAGTGACGACCACTGTGACAGTGTTGGACTGATGACCAGTGACATTGTTGGAGTGACGATCACTGTCAGTGTTGGAGTGGTGATCACTGTGACCGTTTTGGAGTGACGATTACTGTGTCAGTGTTGGAGTGACGATCGCGGTGAATGTTTTGGAGTGCCGATCACTGACAGTCTTTGAGCGACGATCACTGTGACGGTGTAGGAGCGACGATCACTGTGACGGTGTAGGAGTGACGACCACTGTGACGGTGTTGGAGTGACGATCACTGATAGTTTTGGAGTGATGATTACTGTGACGGTGCTGCAGCGATGATCACTGTGTCAGTGTTGGAGTGATGAACACTGTGACAGTGTGGGAGTGACGGTGTTGGAGCGACGATCACTGTGACGGTGTTGGAGTGACAACCACTGACAGTGCTGGAGTGACGATTACTGACAGTCTTCGAGTGACGATCACTGTGACAGTGTTGGAGCGACGATAACTTTGACAGTGTTAGAGCGACGATCACTGTGACGGTGTTGGAGCAACCACCACTGTGATGGTGTTGGAGCGACCATCGCAGTGACGGTGTCTAAGTGACAACCAGTGACAGTGTTGGTGTGACGATCACTGTGACAGTGTTTGAGCGACGACACTGTGATGGTGTTGGAGCGACGATCACTTTGACGATGTAGGAGCGACGACCACTGTGACGGTGTTGGAGTGATGACCACTGACAGTGTTGAAGTGACGAGCAGTGTGACGGTGTTGGAGTGACGACCACTGTAACAGTGTTGGAGTGATGACCAGTGACATTGTTGGAGTGACGATCACTGACAGTGTTGGAGTGGTGATCACTGTGACCGTTTTGGAGTGACGATAACTGTGACAGTGTTGGAGCGACGTCACTGTGACGGTGTAGGAGCGACGACCACTGTGACGGTGTTGGATTGTCGATCGCTACAGTTTTGGAGTTACGATTACTGTGACGGTGTTGCAGCGACGATCGCTGTGACGGTGTTGGAGTGAACATCACTGTGATGGAGTTGGAGTGACGACCACTGACAGTGTTGGAGTGACGATCACTGTGACTGTGTTGGAGCGACGATCACTGTGTCGGTGTTGGTGTGACGATCACTGTGAAGGTGTTGGAGTGACGATCACTGACAGTTTGGAGTGACGATTACTGTGACAGTGCTGGAGCGACGATCACTGAGAGTGTTGGAGTGACGATCACTGTGATGGTTTTGGAACAAGGATTGCTGTGATGGTCCTGAGCAACGACCGCTGTTACGGTGTTGGAGTGACAATGACTGTGACGGTGTTGGAGTGACGATCACTGTGACGGTGTTGGAGCGCCCATCACTGTGATGATGTTGGAGTGACAAGCACTGTGACAGTGTTGGAGTGATGAACACTGTGACAGTGTGGGAGTGACGGTGTTGGAGCGACGATCACTGTGACCGTGTTGGAGTGACGATGACTGTGAAGGTGTTGGAGTGACGATCACTGACAGTTTTGGAGTGACGATTACTGTGACAGTGCTGGAGCGACGATCACTGAGAGTGTTGGAGTGACGATCACTGTCACGGTTTTGGAACGAGGATTGCTGTGATGGTCCTGAGCAACGACCGCTGTTACGGTGTTGGAGTGACAATGACTGTGACGGTGTTGGAGTGACGATCACTGTGACGGTGTTGGAGCGCCCATCACTGTGATGATGTTGGAGTGACAAGCACTGTGACAGTGTTGGAGTGATGAACACTGTGACAGTGTGGGAGTGACGGTGTTGGAGCGACGATCACTGTGACGGTGTTGGAGTGACGATGACTGTGAAGGTGTTGGAGTGACGATCACTGACAGTTTTGGAGTGACGATGACTATGACGGTGCTGGAGTGACGATCACTGACAGCGTTGGATTGACGATCACTGTGACGGTGTTGGAGTGATGAACACTGTGATAGTGTCGGTGTGCCGACCACTGTGACGGTGTTGGAGTGATGACCACTGACAGTGTTGGGGTGAAAAGCAGTGTGACAGTGTTGGAGTGACGACCACTATGACGGTGTTGGAGTGACGACCAGTGACATTTTTGGAGTTACGATTACTGACAGTGTTGGAGTGACGGTCACTGACAGTGTTGGAGTGATGACCACTGACAGTGTTGGAGTGACGAGCAGTGTGACGGTGTGGGAGTGACGACCAATGTGATGGTGTTGGAGTGACGACCAGTGACATTGTTGGAGTTACGATTACTGACAGTGTTTGAGTGACCGTCACTGACAGTGTTGGAGTGATGACCACTGACAGTGTTGGAGTGACGAGCAGTGTGACGGTGTGGGAGTGACGACCAGTGACATTGCTGGAGTCACAATCACTGACAGTGTTGGAGTGGTGATCACTGTGATGGAGTTAGTGACGATCACTGTGACGGTGTTGGAAAGACGACCACTGTGACGGTGTTGGAGAGACGGCACAGTGACGGTGTTGGAGCGACGTCCACTGTGACAGTGTGGGTGTGACGACTACTGTGACGGTGTTGGAGTGAGGATCTCTGACAGTGTTGGAGAGATGGCACTGTGACGGTGTTGGAGCGACGTCCACTGTGACGGTGTTGGAGTGACGACCACTGTGACAGTGTTGGAGTGACCGCCGCTGTGACAGTGTTGGTGTGACCACCACTGTGTCAGCGTTTGAGTGACGAATAACGTGACAGTGCGGGAGTAACGGTGCTGAAGTGACGATCACTGTGAGTGTTGGAGTGACGACCACTGTGACAGTGTTGGAGCGACGATCACTGACAGTGTTAGAGTGACGATCACTGACAGTGTTGGAGTGACGATCACTGTGACGGTGCTGGACAGACGTTCACTGACATTGTCGGATTGAGGAACATTGTGATGGTGTTGGAGCGACGATCACTGTGACGGTTTTGGAGTGACGATCACTGTGACGGTGTTGGAGTGTCGAACACTGTGACAGTGTGGGAGCACTGTGACAGTGTTGGAGTGACAGTCACTGTCGGTCTTGGAGTGACTCTCACTGACTGTGTTGGAGTGACGATCGCCGTGATGGGGTTGGAGCGACCATCACCGTGACGGTGTTGGAGTGACCTCCACTGTGAGTGTTGGAGTGACGAACACTGTGATTGTGTTGGAGCGCCGATCACTGTGACGGTGTTGGAATGATGATCCCTGTTGTGGAGTTGGTGTGATGACCACTGACAGTGCTGGAGTGACGATCACTGTGGGTGTTGGAGTGACGACCACTGATAGTGTTGGAGTAACCATCACTGTGATGGTGCTGGTGCGACGACCGCTGTTACGCTTTTGAGCGACGATCGCAGTGACGGTGTTGGAGCAATGATCACTGACAGTGCTGGAGCGCCGATCACTGTGACGGAGTTGGAGTGACGATCACTGTGAGTGTTGGAGCGACGATCACTGTGACAGTGTTGGAGTGATGAACACTGTGACAGTGTGGGAGTGACGGTGTTGGAACGACGATCACTGTGACGGTGCTGGAGAGACAAGCACTGTGACAGTGTTGGAGTGATGAACACTGTGACAGTGTGGGAGTGACGGTGTTGGAGAGACGATCACTGTGACGGTGTTGGAGTGACGATGACTGTGAAGGTGTAGGAGTGACTATCACTGACAGTTTTGGAGTGACGATTACTGTGAAGGTGCTGGAGTGACGATAACTGACAGCGTTGGATTGACGATCACTGTGACGGTGTTGGAGTGACGATTACTGCGACGGTGTTGGAATGATGAACACTGACAGTGTTGGAGTGACGATCACTGTGACGGTGTTGGAGCGCCCATCACTGTGATGATGTTGGAGTGACAAGCACTGTGACAGTGTTGGAGTGATGAACACTGTGACAGTGTGGGAGTGACGGTGTTGGAACGACGATCACTGTGACGGTGCTGGAGAGACAAGCACTGTGACAGTGTTGGAGTGATGAACACTGTGACAGTGTGGGAGTGACGGTGTTGGAGAGACGATCACTGTGACGGTGTTGGAGTGACGATGACTGTGAAGGTGTAGGAGTGACTATCACTGACAGTTTTGGAGTGACGATTACTGTGAAGGTGCTGGAGTGACGATAACTGACAGCGTTGGATTGACGATCACTGTGACGGTGTTGGAGTGACGATTACTGCGACGGTGTTGGAATGATGAACACTGACAGTGTTGGAGTGACGATCACTGTGACGGTGTTGGAGCGCCCATCACTGTGATGATGTTGGAGTGACAAGCACTGTGACAGTGTTGGAGTGATGAACACTGTGACAGTGTGGGAGTGACGGTGTTGGAGCAACGATCACTGTGACGATGTTGGAGTGACAAGCACTGTGACAGTGTTGGAGTGATGAACACTGTGACAGTGTGGGAGTGACGGTGTTGGAGCAACGATCACTGTGACGGTGTCGGAGCGACGATCACTGTGACGGTGTTGGAGTGACGATGACTGTGAAGGTGTTGGAGTGACGATTACTGACAGTTTTGGAGTGACGATTACTGTGACAGTGCTGGAGTGACGATTACTGAGAGTGTTGGAGTGACGATCACTGTGACGGTTTTGGAACGAGGATCGCTGTGATGGCCCTGTGCAACGACCGCTGTTACGGTGTTTGAGTGACGATGACTGTGACGGTGTTGGAGCATCCATCACTGTGACGATGTTGGAGTGACAAGCACTGTTACAGTGTTGGAGTGATGAACACTGTGACAGTGTGGGAGTGACGGTGTTGGAGCGACGATCACTGTGACGGTGTTGGAGTGATGATCACTGTGACGGTGTTGGAGTGCCGACCACTGTGACGGTGTTGGAGTGATGACCACTGACAGTGTTGGAGTGACGAGCAGTGTGACGGTGTTGGAGTGATGACCACTTACAGTGTTGGGGTGAAAAGCAGTGTGACAGTGTTGGAGTGACGACCACTATGACGGTGTTGGAGTGACGACCAGTGACATTGTTGGAGTTGCGATTACTGACAGTGTTGGAGTGACGGTCACTGACAGTGTTGGAGTGATGACCACTGACAGTGTTGGAGTGACGAGCAGTGTGACGGTGTGGGAGTGACGACCAGTGACATTGTTGGAGTTACAATCACTGACAGAGTTGGAGTGGTGATCACTGCGATGGTGTTAGTGACGATCACTGTGACGGTGTTGGAGTGACGATCACTGTGACGGTGTTGGAGAGACGACCACTGTGACGGTGTTGGAGAGACGGCACAGTGACGGTGTTGGAGCGACGTCCACTGTGACGGTGTTAGAGTGAGGATCTCTGATAGTGTTGGAGAGACGGCACTGTGACGGTGTTGGAGCGACGTCCACTGTGACGGTGTTGGAGTGACGACCACTGTGACAGTGTTGGAGTGACCGCCGCTGTGACAGTGTTGGTGTGACCACCACTGTGTCAGCGTTTGAGTGACGAATAACGTGACAGTGCGGGAGTAACGGTGCTGAAGTGACGATCACTGTGAGTGTTGGAGTGACGACCACTGTGACAGTGTTGCAGCGACAATCACTGACAGTGTTGGAGTGACGATCACTGACAGTGTTGGAGTGACGATCACTGTGACGGTGCTGGACTGACGTTCACTGACAGTGTCGGATTGACGAACATTGTGATGGTGTTGGAGCGACGATCACTGTGACGGTTTTGGAGTGACGATCACTGTGACAGTGTTGGAGTGACGGTCACTGTCGGTCTTGGAGTAACTCTCACTGACTGTGTTGGAGTGACGATCGCCGTGACGGGGTTGGAGCGACCATCACCGTGACGGTGTTGGAGTGACCTCCACTGTGACAGTTTGGGAGTGACGTTTTTGGAGTAACGACCACTGTGACATTCTTGGAATTATGATCACTGACAGTGTGGAGGGATGATCATTGTGACAGTGCTGGAGCGACGATCACTGTGACGGTGTTGGAGTGACGATCACTGTGACGGTGCTAGATCGACGGTCACTGTGATGGTGTTGGAGTGTCGAACACTGTGACAGTGTGGGAGCACTGTGGCAGTGTTGGAGTGACAGTCACTGTCGGTCTTGGAGTGACTCTCACTGACTGTGTTGGAGTGACGATCGCCGTGATGGGGTTGGAGCGACCATCACCGTGACGGTGTTGGAGTGACCTCCACTGTGAGTGTTGGAGTGACGAACACTGTGATTGTGTTGGAGCGCCGATCACTGTGACGGTGTTGGAATGATGATCCCTGTTGTGGAGTTGGTGTGATGACCACTGACAGTGCTGGAGTGACGATCACTGTGGGTGTTGGAGTGACGACCACTGATAGTGTTGGAGTAACCATCACTGTGATGGTGCTGGTGCGACGACCGCTGTTACGCTTTTGAGCGACGATCGCAGTGACGGTGTTGGAGCAATGATCACTGACAGTGCTGGAGCGCCGATCACTGTGACGGAGTTGGAGTGACGATCACTGTGAGTGTTGGAGCGACGATCACTGTGACAGTGTTGGAGTGATGAACACTGTGACAGTGTGGGAGTGACGGTGTTGGAACGACGATCACTGTGACGGTGCTGGAGAGACAAGCACTGTGACAGTGTTGGAGTGATGAACACTGTGACAGTGTGGGAGTGACGGTGTTGGAGAGACGATCACTGTGACGGTGTTGGAGTGACGATGACTGTGAAGGTGTAGGAGTGACTATCACTGACAGTTTTGGAGTGACGATTACTGTGAAGGTGCTGGAGTGACGATAACTGACAGCGTTGGATTGACGATCACTGTGACGGTGTTGGAGTGACGATTACTGCGACGGTGTTGGAATGATGAACACTGACAGTGTTGGAGTGACGATCACTGTGACGGTGTTGGAGCGCCCATCACTGTGATGATGTTGGAGTGACAAGCACTGTGACAGTGTTGGAGTGATGAACACTGTGACAGTGTGGGAGTGACGGTGTTGGAGCAACGATCACTGTGACGATGTTGGAGTGACAAGCACTGTGACAGTGTTGGAGTGATGAACACTGTGACAGTGTGGGAGTGACGGTGTTGGAGCAACGATCACTGTGACGGTGTCGGAGCGACGATCACTGTGACGGTGTTGGAGTGACGATGACTGTGAAGGTGTTGGAGTGACGATTACTGACAGTTTTGGAGTGACGATTACTGTGACAGTGCTGGAGTGACGATTACTGAGAGTGTTGGAGTGACGATCACTGTGACGGTTTTGGAACGAGGATCGCTGTGATGGCCCTGTGCAACGACCGCTGTTACGGTGTTTGAGTGACGATGACTGTGACGGTGTTGGAGCATCCATCACTGTGACGATGTTGGAGTGACAAGCACTGTTACAGTGTTGGAGTGATGAACACTGTGACAGTGTGGGAGTGACGGTGTTGGAGCGACGATCACTGTGACGGTGTTGGAGTGATGATCACTGTGACGGTGTTGGAGTGCCGACCACTGTGACGGTGTTGGAGTGATGACCACTGACAGTGTTGGAGTGACGAGCAGTGTGACGGTGTTGGAGTGATGACCACTTACAGTGTTGGGGTGAAAAGCAGTGTGACAGTGTTGGAGTGACGACCACTATGACGGTGTTGGAGTGACGACCAGTGACATTGTTGGAGTTGCGATTACTGACAGTGTTGGAGTGACGGTCACTGACAGTGTTGGAGTGATGACCACTGACAGTGTTGGAGTGACGAGCAGTGTGACGGTGTGGGAGTGACGACCAGTGACATTGTTGGAGTTACAATCACTGACAGAGTTGGAGTGGTGATCACTGCGATGGTGTTAGTGACGATCACTGTGACGGTGTTGGAGTGACGATCACTGTGACGGTGTTGGAGAGACGACCACTGTGACGGTGTTGGAGAGACGGCACAGTGACGGTGTTGGAGCGACGTCCACTGTGACGGTGTTAGAGTGAGGATCTCTGATAGTGTTGGAGAGACGGCACTGTGACGGTGTTGGAGCGACGTCCACTGTGACGGTGTTGGAGTGACGACCACTGTGACAGTGTTGGAGTGACCGCCGCTGTGACAGTGTTGGTGTGACCACCACTGTGTCAGCGTTTGAGTGACGAATAACGTGACAGTGCGGGAGTAACGGTGCTGAAGTGACGATCACTGTGAGTGTTGGAGTGACGACCACTGTGACAGTGTTGCAGCGACAATCACTGACAGTGTTGGAGTGACGATCACTGACAGTGTTGGAGTGACGATCACTGTGACGGTGCTGGACTGACGTTCACTGACAGTGTCGGATTGACGAACATTGTGATGGTGTTGGAGCGACGATCACTGTGACGGTTTTGGAGTGACGATCACTGTGACAGTGTTGGAGTGACGGTCACTGTCGGTCTTGGAGTAACTCTCACTGACTGTGTTGGAGTGACGATCGCCGTGACGGGGTTGGAGCGACCATCACCGTGACGGTGTTGGAGTGACCTCCACTGTGACAGTTTGGGAGTGACGTTTTTGGAGTAACGACCACTGTGACATTCTTGGAATTATGATCACTGACAGTGTGGAGGGATGATCATTGTGACAGTGCTGGAGCGACGATCACTGTGACGGTGTTGGAGTGACGATCACTGTGACGGTGCTAGATCGACGGTCACTGTGATGGTGTTGGAGTGACAATCACTGTGACAGTGTTGGAGTGACAATCACTGTGACAGTGTTGGAGTGATGAACACTGTGACAGTGTGGGAGTGACGGTGTTGGAGTGACGACCACTGTGACATTCTTGGAGTGACGATCACTGTGACAGCGTTGGAGTGACGAACACTGTGACAGTGTGGAAGTGACGGTCTTGGAGTGACGATCAGCATGACAGTCTTGGACTGACGATCACTGTGATGGTATTGGAGCGACGATCACTGACAGTGTTGGAGCGACGATCAGTGACAGTGTTGCATTGACAATCAATGTGACAGTGTTAGAGTGACGATCACTGTGAGTGTTGGAGTGATGAACACTGTGATGGTGTTGGAGGGGCAGCCACTGCGATGGTGTTGGAGGAACGGCCACTGTGACGGTGTTGGAGCGACAATCACTGACAGTGTTGGAGTGACGAACACTGTGATTGTGTTGGAGTGACGATCACTGTGACAGTTTTGGAGTGATGACCACTGACCGTTTTGGAGTGACGATCACTGTGATGGTGTTGGAGCGATGATCACTGTGACGGTGTTGGAATGATGATCCCTGTTATGGAGTTGGTGTGATGACCACTGACAGTGCTGGAGTGACGATCACTGTGGGTGTTGGAGTGACGACCACTGATAGTGTTGGAGTAACCATCACTGTGATGGTGCTGGTGCGACGACCGCTGTTATGCTTTTGAGCGACGATCGCAGTGACGGTGTTGGAGCAATGATCACTGACAGTGCTGGAGCGCCGATCACTGGGACGGTGTTGGAGTGACGATCACTGTGAGTGTTGGAGCGACGATCACTGTGTCAGTGTTGGAGTGACGAACACTGTGATTGTGTTGGAGTGACGATCACTGTGACAGTTTTGGAGTGATGACCACTGACCGTTTTGGAGTGACGATCACTGTGATGGTGTTGGAGTGATGATCACTGACAGTGTTGGAGTGATGATCACTGTGACAGTGTGGGAGTGACGGTGTTGGAACGACGATCACTGTGACGGTGTTGGAGAGACGATCACTGTGACGCTGTTGGAGTGACGACCACGGACAGTGTTGGAGTGACGATCACTGACGTTGTTGGAGAGACGGCACAGTGAATGTGTTGAAGCTACGTCCACTGTGACTGTGTTGGCGTGACGATCACTGACGGTGTTGGAGAGATGGCACAGTGACTGTGTTGGAGCTAAGTCCACTGTGACGGTGTTGGAGTGACGATCACTGTGAGTGTTGGAGTGACCACCACCGTGACAGTGCTGGAGCGACGGTCACTGAGAGTGCTGGAGTGACGATCACTGTGACGGTTTTGGAACGAGGATCGCTGTGATGGTCCTGAGCAACGACCGCTTTTATGGTGTTGGAGTGACGATGACTGTGACGGTGTTGGAGTGATGATGATTGTGACGGTGTTGGAGCGCCCATCACTGTGACGATGTTGGAGTGACAAGCACTGTGACAGTGTTGGAGTGACGAACACTGTGACAGTGTGGGAGTGACGGTGTTGGAGAGACGATCACTGTGACGGTGTTGGAGTGACGATGACTGTGAAGGTGTTGGAGTGACGATCACTGACAGTTTTGGAGTGACGATTACTGTGACAGTGCTGGAGCGACGATCACTGAGAGTGTTGGAGTGACGATCACTGTGACGGATTTGGAACGAGGATTGCTGTGATGGTCCTGAGCAACGACCGCTGTTACGGTGTTTGAGTGACGATGACTGTGACGGTGTTGGAGCGTCCATCACTGTGACGATGTTGGAGTGACAAGCACTGTGACAGTGTGGGAGTGACGGTGTTGGAGCAACGATCACTGTGACGGTGTCGGAGCGGCGATCACTGTGACGGTGTTGGAGTGACGATGACTGTGAAGGTGTTGGAGTGACGATCACTGACATTTTTGGAGTTACGATTACTGTGACAGTGCTGGAGTGACGATTACTGAGAGTGTTGGAGTGACGATCACTGTGACGGTTTTGGAACGAGGATTGCTGTGATGGTCCTGAGCAACGACCGCTGTTACGGTGTTTGAGTGACGATGACTGTGACGGTGTTGGAGCGTCCATCACTGTGACGATGTTGGAGTGACAAGCACTGTGACAGTGTGGGAGTGACGGTGTTGGAGCAACGATCACTGTGACGGTGTCGGAGCGACGATCACTGTGACGGTGTTGGAGTGACGATGACTGTGAAGGTGTTGGAGTGACGATCACTGACATATTTGGAGTTACGATTACTGTGACAGTGCTGGAGTGACGATTACTGAGAGTGTTGGAGTGACGATCACTGTGACGGTTTTGGAACGAGGATCGCTGTGATGGTCCTGTGCAACGACCGCTGTTACGGTGTTTGGGTGACGATGACTGTGACGGTGTTGGAGCGTCCATCACTGTGACGATGTTGGAGTGACAAGCACTGTGACAGTGTTGGAGTGATGAACACTGTGACAGTGTGGGAGTGACGGTGTTGGAGCGACGATCACTGTGACGGTGTTGGAGTGATGATCACTGTGACGGTGTTGGAGTGCCGACCACTGACAGTGTTGGAGTGACGAGCAGTGTGACGGTGTTGGAGTGATGACCACTTACAGTGTTGGGGTGAAAAGCAGTGTGACAGTGTTGGAGTGACGACCACTATGACGGTGTTGGAGTGACGACCAGTGACATTGTTGGAGTTACGATTACTGACAGTGTTGGAGTGACGGTCACTGACAGTGTTGGAGTGATGACCACTGAAGGTGT
Organism: Mobula birostris; assembly: GCF_030028105.1. NCBI lineage: Eukaryota > Metazoa > Chordata > Chondrichthyes > Myliobatiformes > Myliobatidae > Mobula > Mobula birostris. The sequence goes on from NC_092396.1 coordinate 30,219,717, forward strand.
TGGAGTGACGAGCAGTGTGACGGTGTGGGAGTGACGACCAGTGACATTGTTGGAGTCACAATCACTGACAGTGTTGGAGTGGTAATCACTGTGATGGAGTTAGTGACGATCACTGTGATGGTGTTGGAAAGACGACCGACGTGACGGTGTTGGAGAGACGGCACAGTGACGGTGTTGGAGCGACGTCCACTGTGACGGTGTGGGTGTGACGACTACTGTGATGGTGTTGGAGTGAGGATCTCTGACAGTGTTGGAGAGACGGCACTGTGACGGTGTTGGAGCGACGTCCACTGTGACGGTGTTGGAGTGACCGCCGCTGTGACAGTGTTGTTGTGACCACCACTGTGTCAGCGTTTGAGTGACGAATAACGTGACAGTGCGGGAGTAACGGTGCTGAAGTGACGATCACTGTGAGTGTTGGAGTGACGACCACTGTGACAGTGTTGCAGCGACGATCACTGACAGTGTTAGAGTGACGATCACTGACAGTGTTGGAGTGACGATCACTGTGACGGTGCTGGACTGACGTTCACTGACAGTGTCGGATTGACGAACATTGTGATGGTGTTGGAGCGACGATCACTGTGACGGTTTTGGAGTGACGATCACTGTGACGGTGTTGGAGTGTCGAACACTGTGACAGTGTTGGAGTGACAGTCACTGTCGGTCTTGGAGTAACTCTCACTGACTGTGTTGGAGTGACGATCGCCGTGACGGGGTTGGAGCGACCATCACCGTGACGGTGTTGGAGTGACCTCCACTGTGACAGTTTGGGAGTGACGTTTTTGGAGTAACGACCACTGTGACATTCTTGGAATTATGATCACTGACAGTGTGGAGGGACGATCATTGTGACAGTGCTGGAGCGACGATCACTGTGACGGTGTTGGAGTGACGATCACTGTGACGGTGCTAGATCGACGGTCACTGTGATGGTGTTGGAGTGACAATCACTGTGACAGTGTTGGAGTGAATAACACTGTGACAGTGTGGGAGTGACGGTGTTGGAGTGACGACCACTGTGACATTCTTGGAGTGACGATCACTGTGACAGTGTGGAAGTGACGGTCTTGGAGTGACGATCAGCATGACAGTCTTGGACTGACGATCACTGTGATGGTGTTGGAGCGACGATCACTGACAGTGTTGGAGCGACGATCAGTGACAGTGCTGCATTGACAATCAATGTGACAGTGTTGGAGTGACGATCACTGTGAGTGTTGGAGTGATGAACACTGTGATGGTGTTGGAGGGGCAGCCACTGCGATGGTGTTGGAGGAACGGCCACTGCGATGGTGTTGGAGCGACAATCACTGACAGTGTTGGAGTGACGAACACTGTGATTGTGTTGGAGTGACGATCACTGTGACAGTTTTGGAGTGATGACCACTGACCGTTTTGGAGTGACGATCACTGTGATGGTGTTGGAGCGATGATCACTGACAGTGTTGGAGCGATGATCACTGTGACAGTGTCGTTGTGACGATTACTGCGATGGTGTTGGAGTGACGATGACTGTGACAGTGTTGGAATGACGATGATTGTGACGGTGTTGGAGTGCCCATGACTGTGACGATGTTGGAGTGACAAGCACTGTGACAGTGTTGGAGTGATGAACACTGTGACAGTGTGGGAGTGACGGTGTTGGAGAGACGATCACTGTGACGGTGTTGGAGTGACGATGACTGTGAAGGTGTAGGAGTGACTATCACTGACAGTTTTGGAGTGACGATTACTGTGAAGGTGCTGGAGTGATGATCACTGACAGCGTTGGATTGACGATTACTGTGACGGTGTTGGAGTGATGAACACTGTGATAGTGTCGGAGTGACGATCACTGTGATGGAGTTGGAGTGACGACCACTGACAGTGTTGGAGTGACGATCACTGTGACTGTGTTGGAGCGACGATCACTGTGTCGGTGTTGGTGTGACGATCACTGTGAAGGTGTTGGAGTGACGATCACTGACAGTTTGGAGTGACGATTACTGTGACAGTGCTGGAGCGATGATCACTGAGAGTGTTGGAGTGACGATCACTGTGACGGTTTTGGAACGAGGATTGCTGTGATGGTCCTGAGCAACGACCGCTGTTACGGTGTTGGAGTGACAATGACTGTGACGGTATTGGAGTGACGATCACTGTGACGGTGTTGGAGCACCCATCACTGTGATGATGTTGGAGTGACAAGCACTGTGACAGAGTTGGAGTGATGAACACTGTGACAGTGTGGGAGTGACGGTGTTGGAGCGACGATCACTGTGACGGTGTTGGAGCGATGATCACTGTGATGGTGATGGAGTGACGATGACTGTGAAGGTGTTGGAGTGACGATCACTGACAGTTTTGGAGTGACGATTACTGTGACAGTGCTGGAGCGACGATCACTGAGAGTGTTGGAGTGACGATCACTGTGACGGATTTGGAACGAGGATTGCTGTGATGGTCCTGAGCAACGACCGCTGTTACGGTGTTTGAGTGACGATGACTGTGACGGTGTTGGAGCGTCCATCACTGTGACGATGTTGGAGTGACAAGCACTGTGACAGCGTTGGAGTGATGAACACTGTGACAGTGTGGGAGTGACGGTGTTGGAGCGACGATCACTGTGACGGTGTTGGAGTGATGATCACTGTGACGGTGTTGGAGTGATGATCACTGTGACGGTGTTGGAGTGCCGACCACTGACAGTGTTGGAGTGACGAGCAGTGTGACGGTGTTGGAGTGATGACCACTTACAGTGTTGGGGTGAAAAGCAGTGTGACAGTGTTGGAGTGACGACCACTATGACGGTGTTGGAGTGACGACCAGTGACATTGTTGGAGTTACGATTACTGACAGTGTTGGAGTGATGACCACTGACAGTGTTGGAGTGACGAGCAGTGTGACGGTGTGGGAGTGACGACCAGTGACATTGTTGGAGTCACAATCACTGACAGTGTTGGAGTGGTAATCACTGTGATGGAGTTAGTGACGATCACTGTGACGGTGTTGGAAAGACGACCGACGTGACGGTGTTGGAGAGACGGCACAGTGACGGTGTTGGAGCGACGTCCACTGTGACGGTGTGGGTGTGACGACTACTGTGATGGTGTTGGAGTGAGGATCTCTGACAGTGTTGGAGAGACGGCACTGTGACGGTGTTGGAGCGACGTCCACTGTGACGGTGTTGGGGTGACGACCACTGTGACAGTGTTGGAGCCACCATCACTGACAGTGTTAGAGTGACGATCACTGACAGTGTTGGAGTGACGATCACTGTGACGGTGCTGGAGTGACGTTCACTGACAGTGTCGGATTGACGAACATGGTGATGGTGTTGGAGTGTCGAACACTGTGACAGTGTGGGAGCACTGTGACAGTGTTGGAGTGACAGTCACTGTCGGTCTTGGAGTAACTCTCACTGACTGTGTTGGAGTGACGATCGCCGTGACGGGGTTGGAGCGACCATCACCATGACGGTGTTGGAGTGACCTCCACTGTGACAGTTTGGGAGTGACGTTTTTGGAGTAACGACCACTGTGACATTCATGGAATTATGATCACTGACAGTGTGGAGGGACGATCATTGTGACAGTGCTGGAGCGACGATCACTGTGACGGTGTTGGAGTGATGATCACTGTGACGGTGCTAGATCGACGGTCACTGTGATGGTGTTGGAGTGACAATCACTGTGACAGTGTTGGAGTGATGAACACTGTGACAGTGTGGAAGTGACGGTGTTGGAGTGACGACCACTGTGACATTCTTGGAGTGACGATCACTGTGACAGCGTTGGAGTGACGAACACTGTGACAGTGTGGAAGTGACGGTCTTGGAGTGACGATCAGCATGACAGTCTTGGACTGACGATCACTGTGATGGTGTTGGAGCGACGATCACTGACAGTGTTGGAGCGACGATCAGTGACAGTGTTGCATTGACAATCAATGTGACAGTGTTGGAGTGACGATCACTGTGAGTGTTGGAGTGATGAACACTGTGATGGTGTTGGAGGGGCAGCCACTGCGATGGTGTTGGAGGAATGGCCACTGTGACGGTGTTGGAGCGACAATCACTGACAGTGTTGGAGTGACGAACACTGTGATTGTGTTGGAGTGACGATCACTGTGACGGTGTTGGAGCGACGATCACTGACAGTGTTGGAGTGACGAAGACTGTGATTGTGTTGGAGTGACGATCACTGTGACAGTTTTGGAGTGATGACCACTGACCGTTTTGGAGTGACGATCACTGTGATGGTGTTGGAGCGATGATCACTGACAGTGTTGGAGCGACGATCACTGTGACAGTGTTGGAATGATGATCCCTGTTATGGAGTTGGTGTGATGACCACTGACAGTGCTGGAGTGACGATCACTGTGGGTGTTGGAGTGACGACCACTGATAGTGTTGGAGTAACCATCACTGTGATGGTGCTGGTGCGACGACCGCTGTTACGCTTTTGAGCGACGATCGCAGTGACGGTGTTGGAGCAATGATCACTGACAGTGCTTGAGAGCCGATCACTGTGACGGAGTTGGAGTGACGATCACTGTAAGTGTTGGAGCGACGATCACTGTGTCAGTGTTGGAGTGATGAACACTGTGACAGTGTGGGAGTGACGGTGTTGGAACGACGATCACTGTGACGGTGTTGGAGAGACGATCACTGTGACGCTGTTGGAGTGACGACCATGGACAGTGTTGGAGTGACGATCACTGACGTTGTTGGAGAGACGGCACAGTGAATGTTTTGAAGCTACGTCCGCTATGACTGTGTTGGCGTGACGATCACTGACGGTGTTGGAGAGATGGCACAGTGACTGGGTTGGAGCTAAGTCCACTGTGACGGTGTTGGAATGACGATCACTGACAGTTTGGAGTGACGATTACTGTGACAGTGCTGGAGCGATGATCACTGAGAGTGTTGGAGTGACGATCACTGTGACGGTTTTGGAACGAGGATCGCTGTGATGGTCCTGAGCAACGACCGCTGTTATGGTGTTGGAGTGACGATGACTGTGACGGTGTTGGAGTGACGATGATTGTGACGGTGTTGGAGCGCCCATCACTGTGACGATGTTAGAGTGACAAGCACTGTGACAGTGTTGGAGTGATGAACACTGTGACAGTGTGGGAGTGACGGTGTTGGAGAGACGATCACTGTAACGGTGTTGGAGTGACGATGACTGTGAAGGTGTAGGAGTGACTATCACTGACAGTTTTGGAGTGACGATTACTGTGAAGGTGCTGGAGTGATGATCACTGACAGCGTTGGATTGACGATCACTGTGACGGTTGGAGTGATGAACACTGTGATAGTGTCGGAGTGACGATCACTGTGATGGAGTTGGAGTGACGACCACTGACAGTGTTGGAGTGACGATCACTGTGACTGTGTTGGAGCGACGATCACTGTGTCGGTGTTGGAGTGATGATCACTGTGACGGTGTTGGAGTGCCGACCACTGTGACGGTGTTGGAGTGATGACCACTGACAGTGTTGGAGTGACGAGCAGTGTGACGGTGTTGGAGTGATGACCACTTACAGTGTTGGGGTGAAAAGCAGTGTGACAGTGTTGGAGTGACGACCAGTGACATTGTTGGAGTTAAGATCACTGACAGTGTTGGAGTGACGGTCACTGACAGTGTTAGAGTGATGACCACTGACAGTGTTGGAGTGGCGAGCAGTGTGACGGTGTGGGAGTGACCACCACTGTGGTGGTGTTGGAGTGACGACCAGTGACATTGTTGGAGTCACAACCCCTGACAGTGTTGGAGTGGTGATCACTGTGATGGAGTTAGTGATGATCACTGTGACGGTGTTGGAAAGATGACCACTGTGACGGTGTTGGAGAGATGGCACAGTGACGGTGTTGGAGCGACGTCCACTGTGACGGTGTGGGTGTGACGACTACTGTGACGGTGTTGGAGTGATGATCACTGTGACGGTGTTGGAGTGCTGACCACTGTGATGGTGTTGGAGTGACGATCACTGTGACGGTGTTGGAGCACCCATCACTGTGATGATGTTGGAGTGACAAGCACTGTGACAGTGTTGGAGTGATGAACACTGTGACAGTGTGGGAGTGACGGTGTTGGAGCGACGATCACTGTGACGGTGTTGGAGCGACGAACACTGTGACGGTGTTGGAGTGACGATGACTGTGAAGGTGTTGGAGTGACGATCACTGACAGTTTTGGAGTGACGATTACTGTGACAGTGCTGGAGCGACGATCACTGAGAGTGCTGGAGTGATGATCACTGTGACAGTTTTGGAACGAGGATTGCTGTGATGGTCCTGAGCAACGACCGCTGTTATGGTGTTGGCGTGACGATGACTGTGATGGTGTTGGAGTGACGATCACTGTGACGGTGTTGGGGCGCCCATCACTGTGATGATGTTGGTGTGACAAGCACTGTGACAGTGTTTGAGTGATGAACACTGTGACAGTGTGGGAGTGACGGTGTTGGAGCGACGATCACTGTGACGGTGTTGGAGTGACGATGACTGTGAAGGTGTTGGAGTGACGATCACTGACAGTTTTGGAGTGACGATTACTGTGACGGTGCTGGAGTGACGATCACTGACAGCGTTGGATTGACGATCACTGTGACGGTGTTGGAGTTACGATTACTGCGACGGTGTTGGAATGATGAACACTGTGATAGTGTCGGAGTGACGATCACTGTGACGGTGTTGGAGTGATGATCACTGTGACGGTGTTGGAGTGCCGACCAGTGACATTGTTGGAGTTACGATTACTGACAGTGTTGGAGTGACGGTCACTGCCAGTGTTAGAGTGATGACCACTGACAGTGTTGGAGTGACGAGCAGTGTGACGGTGTGGGAGTGACCACCACTGTGATGGTGTTGGAGTGACGACCAGTGACATTGTTGGAGTCACAACCCCTGACAGTGTTGGAGTGGTGATCACTGTGATGGAGTTAGTGATGATCACTGTGACGGTGTTGGAAAGATGACCACTGTGACGGTGTTGGAGAGATGGCACAGTGACGGTGTTGGAGCGACGTCCACTGTGACGGTGTGGGTGTGACGACTACTGTGACGGTGTTGGAGTGATGATCACTGTGACGGTGTTGGAGTGCCGACCACTGTGACGGTGTTGGAGTGATAACCACTGACAGTGTTGGAGTGACGAGCAGTGTGACGGTGTTGGAGTGATGACCACTTACAGTGTTGGGGTGAAAAGCAGTGTGACAGTGTTGGAGTGACGACCAGTGACATTGTTGGAGTTACGATCACTGACAGTGTTGGAGTGACGGTCACTGACAGTGTTGGAGTGATGACCACTGACAGTGTTGGAGTGACGAGCAGTGTGACGGCGTGGGAGTGACGACCACTGTGATGGTGTTGGAGTGACGACCAGTGACATTGTTGGAGTCACAATCCCTGACAGCGTTGGAGTGGTGATCACTGTGATGGAGTTAGTGACGATCAATGTGACGGTGTTGGAAAGATGACCACTGTGACGGTGTTGGAGAGACGGCACAGTGACGGTGTTGCAGCGACGTCCACTGTGACGGTGTGGGTGTGACGACTACTGTGACGGAGTTGGAGTGAGGATCTCTGACAGTGTTGGAGAGACGGCACTGTGACGGTGTTGGCGCGACGTCCACTGTGACGGTGTTGGAGCGCCCATCACTGTGATGTTGGAGTGACAAGCACTGTGACAGTGTTTGAGTGATGAACACTGTGACAGTGTGGGAGTGACGGTGTTGGAGCGACGATCACTGTGACGGTGTTGGAGTGACGATGACTGTGAAGGTGTTGGAGTGACGATCACTGACAGTTTTGGAGTGACGATTACTGTGACGGTGCTGGAGTGACGATCATTGACAGCGTTGGATTGACGATCACTGTGACGGTGTTGGAGTTACGATTACTGCGACGGTGTTGGAATGATGAACACTGTGATAGTGTCGGAGTGACGATCACTGTGACGGTGTTGGAGTGATGATCACTGTGACGGTGTTGGAGTGCCGACCACTGTGACGGTGTTGGAGTGATGACCACTGACAGTGTTGGAGTGACGAGCAGTGTGACGGTGTTGCAGTGATGACCACTTACAGTGTTGGGGTGAAAAGCAGTGTGACAGTGTTGGAGTGACGACCAGTGACAGTGTTGGAGTGACGGTCACTGCCAGTGTTAGAGTGATGACCACTGACAGTGTTGGAGTGACGAGCAGTGTGACGGTGTGGGAGTGACCACCACTGTGATGGTGTTGGAGTGACGACCAGTGACATTGTTGGAGTCACAACCCCTGACAGTGTTGGAGTGGTGATCACTGTGATGGAGTTAGTGATGATCACTGTGACGGTGTTGGAAAGATGACCACTGTGATGGTGTTGGAGAGATGGCACAGTGATGGTGTTGGAGCGACGTCCACTGTGACGGTGTGGGTGTGACGACTACTGTGACGGTGTTGGAGTGATGATCACTGTGACGGTGTTGGAGTGCCGACCACTGTGACGGTGTTGGAGTGATGACCACTGACAGTGTTGGAGTGACGAGCAGTGTGACGGTGTTGGAGTGATGACCACTTACAGTGTTGGGGTGAAAAGCAGTGTGACAGTGTTGGAGTGACGACCAGTGACATTGTTGGAGTTACGATCACTGACAGTGTTGGAGTGACGGTCACTGACAGTGTTGGAGTGATGACCACTGACAGTGTTGGAGTGACGAGCAGTGTGACGGCGTGGGAGTGACGACCACTGTGATGGTGTTGGAGTGACGACCAGTGACATTGTTGGAGTCACAATCCCTGACAGTGTTGGAGTGGTGATCACTGTGATGGAGTTAGTGACGATCAATGTGACGGTGTTGGAAAGATGACCACTGTGACGGTGTTGGAGAGACGGCACAGTGACGGTGTTGCAGCGACGTCCACTGTGACGGTGTGGGTGTGACGACTACTGTGACGGAGTTGGAGTGAGGATCTCTGACAGTGTTGGAGAGACGGCACTGTGACGGTGTTGGCGCGACGTCCACTGTGACGGTGTTGGAGCGCCCATCACTGTGATGTTGGAGTGACAAGCACGGTGACAGTGTTTGAGTGATGAACACTGTGACAGTGTGGGAGTGACGGTGTTGGAGCGACGATCACTGTGACGGTGTTGGAGTGACGATGACTGTGAAGGTGTTGGAGTGACGATCACTGACAGTTTTGGAGTGACGATTACTGTGACGGTGCTGGAGTGACGATCATTGACAGCGTTGGATTGACGATCACTGTGACGGTGTTGGAGTTACGATTACTGCGACGGTGTTGGAAAGATGACCACTATGACGGTGTTGGAGAGACGGCACAGTGACGGTGTTGGAGCGACGTCCACTGTGACGGTGTGGGTGTGACGACTACTGTGACGGTGTTGGAGTGAGGATCTCTGACAGTGTTGGAGAGACGGCACTGTGACGGTGTTGGAGCGACGTCCACTGTGACGGTGCTGGAGTGACGACCACTGTGACGGTGTTGGAGTGACGACCACTGTGACAGTGTTGGAGTGACCGCCGCTGTGACAGTGTTGGTGTGACCGCCACTGTCTCAGCGTTTGAGTGACGAATAACGTGACAGTGCGGGAGTAACGGTGCTGAAGTGACGATCACTGTGAGTGTTGGAGTGACGACCACTGTGACAGTGTTGGAGCGACGATCACTGACAGTGTTGGAGTGACGATCACTGACAGTGTTGGAGAGACGTTCACTGTGACGGTGCTGGACAGACGTTCACTGACAGTGTCGGATTGACGAACATTGTGATGGTGTTGGAGCGACGATCACTGTGACGGTTTTGGAGTGACGATCACTGTGACGGTGTTGGAGTGTCGAACACTGTGACAGTGTGGGAGCACTGTGACAGTGTTGGAGTGACAGTCACTGTCGGTCTTGGAGTGACTCTCACTGACTGTGTTGGAGTGACCTCCACTGTGACAGTTTGGGAGTGACGTTGTTGGAGTAACGACTACTGTGACATTCTTGGAATTATGATCACTGACAGTGTGGAGGGACGATCATTGTGACGGTGCTGGAGCGACGGTCACTGTGATGGTGTTGGAGTGACCACCACTGTGACAGTGTTGGAGTGACCTCCACTGTGACAGTTTGGGAGTGACGTTGTTGGAGTAACGACTACTGTGACATTCTTGGAATTATGATCACTGACAGTGTGGAGGGACGATCATTGTGACGGTGCTGGAGCGACGGTCACTGTGATGGTGTTGGAGTGACCACCACTGTGACAGTGTTGGAGTGACAATCACTGTGACAGTGTTTGAGTGATGAACACTGTGACAGTGTGGGAGTGACGGTGTTGGAGTGACGATCACTGACAGTGTTGGAGCGACGATCAGTGACAGTGCTGCATTGACGATCAATGTGACAGTGTTAGAGTGACGATCACTGTGAGTGTTGGAGTGATGAACACTGTGATGGTGTTGGAGGGGCAGCCACTGCGATGGTGTTGGAGGAACGGCCACTGTGACGGTGTTGGAGCGACAATCACTGACAGTGTTGGAGTGACGAACACTGTGATTGTGTTGGAGTGACGATCACTGTGACAGTTTTGGAGTGATGACCACTGACCGTTTTGGAGTGACGATCACTGTGACGGTGTTGGAATGATGATCCCTGTTATGGAGTTGGTGTGATGACCACTGACAGTGCTGGAGTGACGATCACTGTGGGTGTTGGAGTGACGACCACTGATAGTGTTGGAGTAACCATCACTGTGATGGTGCTGGTGCGACGACCGCTGTTACGCTTTTGAGCGACGATCGCAGTGACGGTGTTGGAGCAATGATCACTGACAGTGCTGGAGCGCCGATCACTGTGACGGAGTTGGAGTGACGATCACTGTGACGGTGTCGGAGTGACGATCAGTGTGACGGTGTCGGTGTGATGATTACTGCGACGGTGTCTGAGTGATGAACACTGTGATGGTGTTGGAGTGACGATCACTGTGATGGTGTTGGAGCGACGATCACTGTGACGGTGTTGGAGTGACGATGACTGTGAAGGTGTTGGAGTGACGATCACTGACAGTTTTGGAGTGACGATTACTGTGACAGTGCTGGAGCGACGATCACTGAGAGTGCTGGAGTGACGATCACTGTGACGGTTTTGGAACGAGGATTGCTGTGATGGTCCTGAGCAACGACCGCTGTTATGGTGTTGGCGTGACGATGACTGTGACGGTGTTGGAGTGACGATCACTGACAGTGTTGGAGTGACGGTCACTGACAGTGTTAGAGTGATGACCACTGACAGTGTTGGAGTGACGAGCAGTGTGACGGTGTGGGAGTGACCACCACTGTGGTGGTGTTGGAGTGACGACCAGTGACATTGTTGGAGTCACAACCCCTGACAGTGTTGGAGTGGTGATCACTGTGATGGAGTTAGTGATGATCACTGTGACGGTGTTGGAAAGATGACCACTGTGACGGTGTTGGAGAGATGGCACAGTGACTGTGTTGGAGTGACGATCACTGTGACGGTGTTGGAGCGCCCATCACTGTGATGATGTTGGAGTGACAAGCACTGTGACAGTGTGGGAGTGACGGTGTTGGAGCGACGATCACTGTGACGGTGTTGGAGCGACGAACACTGTGACGGTGTTGGAGTGACGATGACTGTGAAGGTGTTGGAGTGACGATCACTGACAGTTTTGGAGTGACGATTACTGTGACAGTGCTGGAGCGACGATCACTGAGAGTGCTGGAGTGACGATCACTGTGACAGTTTTGGAACGAGGATTGCTGTGATGGTCCTGAGCAACGACCGCTGTTATGGTGTTGGCGTGACGATGACTGTGATGGTGTTGGAGTGACGATCACTGTGACGGTGTTGGAGCGCCCATCACTGTGATGATGTTGGAGTGACAAGCACTGTGACAGTGTTTGAGTGATGAACACTGTGACAGTGTGGGAGTGACGGTGTTGGAGCGACGATCACTGTGACGGTGTTGGAGTGACGATGACTGTGAAGGTGTTGGAGTGACGATCACTGACAGTTTTGGAGTGACGATTACTGTGACGGTGCTGGAGTAACGATCACTGACAGCGTTGGATTGACGATCACTGTGACGGTGTTGGAGTTACGATTACTGCGACGGTGTTGGAATGATGAACACTGTGATAGTGTCGGAGTGACGATCACTGTGACGGTGTTGGAGTGATGATCACTGTGACGGTATTGGAGTGCCGACCACTGTGACGGTGTTGGCGTGATGACCCTTGACAGTGTTGGAGTGACGAGCAGTGTGACGGTGTTGCAGTGATGACCACTTACAGTGTTAGGGTGAAAAGCAGTGTGACAGTGTTGGAGTGACGACCAGTGACATTGTTGGAGTTACGATCACTGACAGTGTTGGAGTGACGACCACTGTGAGTGTTGGAGTGATGACCACTGTTACAGTGTTGGAGTGATGAACACTGTAACAGTGTGGGAGTGACGTTGTTGGTGTGAAAACCATTCTGACACTCCTGGAGTGACGATCACTCTGACAGCGTTGCAGCGACGACAGTGTGACAGTGTTGGAGCGACGACCACTGTGACGGTTTTGGAGAGACGATTACTGTGACAGTCATGGAGTGACGATTACTGTGACGGTGTAGCAGCGACGAACACTGTGACGGTGTTGGAGGGATGACCACTGACAGTGTTGGAGTGACGAGCAGTGTGATGGTGTTGCAGTGACGACCAGTGACATTGCTGGAGTGACGATCACTGACAGTCTTGGAGTGGTGATCCATGTGACTGTTTAGGAGCGACGATCACTGTGACGGTGTTGGAGTGACGATCACTCTGACGGTGTTGGAGTGACAATCACTGTGACGGTGTTGGAGTGACGATCATTGATGGTATTGGAGCGACAATCACTGATGGTGTTGGATGACGATCACTGTGACTGACTTGGAGCGATGATCACTGTGACGGTGTTGGAGCGACCACCACTGTGACGATGCTGGAGCGACGATCACTGAGAGTGTTGGAGTGACGATCACTGTGACGGTGTTGGAGCAACAATCACTGTGATGCTCCTCAGCAATGACCGCTGTTACGATGATGGAGTGACGACCACTGTGACGGTGTTGGAGTGACGATAACTGTGAAGGTGTTGGAGCGACGATCACTGACAGTGTTGGAGCGACGATCACTGTGACGGTGTTGGAGCAACCACCACTGTGATGGTGTTGGAGCGACTACCGCAGTGACGGTGTCTAAGTGACGACACTGACAGTGTTGGAGTGACGATCACTGTGACAGTGTTGGAGCAATGACACTGTGACGGTGTTGGAGCGACGATCACTGTGACGGTGTAGGAGCGACGACCACTGTGACGGTGTTGGAGTGATGACCACTGACAGAGTTGAAGTGACGAGCAGTGTGACGGTGTTGGAGTGACGACCAGTGACATTGTTGGAGTGACGATCACTGACAGTGTTGTAGTGGTGATCACTGTGACCGTTTTGGAGTGACGATTACTGTGTCAGTGTTGGAGTGACGAACACGGTGAATGTTTTGGAGTGCCGATCACTGACAGTCTTTGAGTGATGATCACTGTGACAGTGGTGGAGCGACGATAACTGTGACAGCGTTGGAGCGACGATCACTGTGACGGTGTAGGAGCGACGACCACTGTGACGGTGGTGGAGTGAAGATTACTGACAGTTTTGGAGTGACGATTACTGTGACGGTGTTGGAGCGACGATCACTGTGTCAGAGTTGGAGTGATGAACACTGTGACAGTGTGGGAGTGACGGTATTGGAACGACGATCACTGTGATGGTGTTGGAGCATCACTGTGACGGTGTTGGAGTGATGATAACTGTGAAGGTGTTGGAGCGATGATCACTGACAGTGTTGGAGCGACGATCACTGTGACGGTGTTGGAGTGACGATCACTGTGACGGTGTTGGATAGACCATCACTGTGACGGTGTTGGAGTGAAGATCACTGATGTTGTTGGAGCGACGATCACTGATGGTGTTGGATGACGATCACTGTGGCTGATTTGGAGCGACGATCACTGTGACGGTGTTGGAGCGACCACCATCGTGACGTTGCTGGAGCAACGATCACTGAGAGTGTTGGAGTGACGATCACTGTGACGGTGTTGGAGCAACGATCACTGTGATGCTCCTCAGCAATGACCGCTGTTACGATGATAGAGTGACGACCACTGTGACGGTGTTGGAGGATCACTGTGATGGTGTTGGAGTGACGATAACTGTGACGGTGTTGGAGCGACGATCATTGACAGTGTTAGAGCGACGATCACTGTGACGGTGTTGGAGCAACCACCAATGTGATGGTGTTGGAGCGACCAACGCAGTGACGGTTTCTAAGTGACAACCAGTGACAGTGTCGGTGTGACGATTACTGTGACAGTGTTGGAGCGACGATGACTTTGACGATGTAGGAGCGACGACCACTATGACGGTGTTGGAGTGATGACCACTGACAGTGTTGAAGTGACGAGCAGTGTGACGGTGTTGAAGTGACGACCACTGTGACAGTGTTGGACTGATGACCAGTGACATTGTTGGAGTGACGATCACTGTCAGTGTTGGAGTGGTGATCACTGTGACCGTTTTGGAGTGACGATTACTGTGTCAGTGTTGGAGTGACGATCGCAGTGAATGTTTTGGAGTGCCGATCACTGACAGTCTTTGAGCGACGATCACTGTGACGGTGTAGGAGCGACGATCACTGTGACGGTGTAGGAGTGACGACCACTGTGACGGTGTTGGAGTGACGATCACTGATAGTTTTGGAGTGATGATTACTGTGACGGTGCTGCAGCGATGATCACTGTGTCAGTGTTGGAGTGATGAACACTGTGACAGTGTGGGAGTGACGGTGTTGGAGCGACGATCACTGTGACGGTGTTGGAGTGACAACCACTGACAGTGCTGGAGTGACGATTACTGACAGTCTTCGAGTGACGATCACTGTGACAGTGTTGGAGCGACGATAACTTTGACAGTGTTAGAGCGACGATCACTGTGACGGTGTTGGAGCAACCACCACTGTGATGGTGTTGGAGCGACCATCGCAGTGACGGTGTCTAAGTGACAACCACTGACAGTGTTGGAGTGACGATCACTGTGACAGTGTTGGAGCGACGACACTGTGACGGTATTGGAGCGACGATCACTTTGACGATGTAGGAGCGACGACCACTGTGACGGTGTTGGAGTGATGACCACTGACAGTGTTGAAGTGACGAGCAGTGTGACGGTGTTGGAGTGACGACCACTGTGACGGTGTTGGAGTGATGACCAGTGACATTGTTGGAGTGACGATCACTGTCAGTGTTGGAGTGGTGATCACTGTGACCGTTTTGGAGTGACGATAACTGTGACAGTGTTGGAGCGACGTCACTGTGACGGTGTAGGAGCGACGACCACTGTGACGGTGTTGGATTGTCGATCGCTACAGTTTTGGAGTTACGATTACTGTGACGGTGTTGCAGCGACGATCGCTGTGACGGTGTTGGAGTGAACATCACTGTGATGGAGTTGGAGTGACGACCACTGACAGTGTTGGAGTGACGATCACTGTGACTGTGTTGGAGCGACGATCACTGTGTCGGTGTTGGTGTGACGATCACTGTGAAGGTGTTGGAGTGACGATCACTGACAGTTTGGAGTGACGATTACTGTGACAGTGCTGGAGCGACGATCACTGAGAGTGTTGGAGTGACGATCACTGTGATGGTTTTGGAACGAGGATTGCTGTGATGGTCCTGAGCAACGACCGCTGTTACGGTGTTGGAGTGACAACCATTCTGACAGTCCTGGAGCGACGATCACTGACAGTGTTGGAGCGACGATCAGTGTGACGGTGTTGGAGCAACCACCACTGTGATGGTGTTGGAGCGACCATTGCAGTAACGGTGTGCAAGTGACGACCACTGACAGTGTTGGAGTGATGATCACTGTGACAGTGTTGGAGCGACGACACTGTGACGGTGTTGGAGCGACGATCACTGTGACGGTGTAGGAGTGACGACCACTGTGACAGTGTTGGAGTGATGCCCACTGACAGTGTTGAAGTGACGAGCACTGTGACGGTGTTGGAGTGACGATAACTGTGAAGGTGTTGGAGCGACGATCACTGACAGTGTTGGAGTGGTGATCACTGTGACCGATTTGGAGTGACGATTACTGTGTCAGTGTTGGAGTGACGTTCACGGTGAATGTTTTGGAGTGCCGATCACTGACAGTCTTCGAGTGACGATGACTGTGACAGTATTGGAGTGACGATCACTGTGACAGTGTTGGAGTGACGATCACTGTGAAGGTGTTGGAGCAACGATCACTGACAGTGTTGGAGTGACGATCACTGTGACAGAGTGGGAGCGACGACCACTGTGACGGTGTTGCAGTGACGACCACTGTGACAGTGTTGGAGTGACCGCCGCTGTGACAGTGTTGGTGTGACCACCACTGTGACAGCGTTGGAGTGACGAATAATGTGACAGTGTGGGAGTAACGGTGCTGAAGTTACGATCACTGTGAGTGTTGGAGTGACGACCATTGTGACAGTGTTGGAGTGACGATCACTGACAGTGTTGGAATACCAATCACTGTGACGGAATTGGTGTGACGATCTCTGTGACGGTGTTGGAGCGACGATCACTGATGGTCTTGGAGTGACGACCACTGTGACAGCGTTGGAGTGACGACCACTGACAGTGTTGGAGCTACGACACTGTGACGGTGTTGGTGTGACCACCACTGTGACACGTTGGAGTGACGAATAATGTGACAGTGTGGGAGTAACGGTGCTGAAGTTACGATCACTGTGAGCGTTGGAGTGACGACCACTGTGACAGTGTTGGAATGATGAACACTGTGACAGTGTGGGAGTGATGGTGTTGGTGTGACAACCATTCTGACAGTCCTGGAGTGACGATCACTCTGACAGTGTTGGAGCGACGACACTGTGACGGTGTTGGAGCGACGACCACTGTGACAGTTTTGGAGAGACGATTACTGTGACAGTCATGGAGCGACGATTACTGTGATAGTGTAACAGCGACGACCACTGTGACGGTGTTGGAGTGATGACCACTGACAGTGTTGGAGGGACGAGCAGTATGATGGTGTTGCAGTGACGACCAGTGACATTGTTGGAGTGACGATCACTGAGCGTCTTGGAATGACGATAACTGTGACGGTGTTGGAGCAACGATCACTGTGATGCTCCTGAGCAATGACCGCTGTTACGATGATGGAGTGACGACCACTGTGAGTGTTGGAGTGATGACCACTGTTACAGTGTTGGAGTGATGAACACTGTAACAGTGTGGGAGTGACGTTGTTGGTGTGAAAACCATTCTGACACTCCTGGAGTGACGATCACTCTGACAGCGTTGCAGCGACGACAGTGTGACAGTGTTGGAGCGACGACCACTGTGACGGTTTTGGAGAGACGATTACTGTGACAGTCATGGAGTGACGATTACTGTGACGGTGTAGCAGCGACGAACACTGTGACGGTGTTGGAGGGATGACCACTGACAGTGTTGGAGTGACGAGCAGTGTGATGGTGTTGCAGTGACGACCAGTGACATTGCTGGAGTGACGATCACTGACAGTCTTGGAGTGGTGATCCATGTGACTGTTTAGGAGCGACGATCACTGTGACGGTGTTGGAGTGACGATCACTCTGACGGTGTTGGAGTGACAATCACTGTGACGGTGTTGGAGTGACGATCATTGATGGTATTGGAGCGACAATCACTGATGGTGTTGGATGACGATCACTGTGACTGACTTGGAGCGATGATCACTGTGACGGTGTTGGAGCGACCACCACTGTGACGATGCTGGAGCGACGATCACTGAGAGTGTTGGAGTGACGATCACTGTGACGGTGTTGGAGCAACAATCACTGTGATGCTCCTCAGCAATGACCGCTGTTACGATGATGGAGTGACGACCACTGTGACGGTGTTGGAGTGACGATAACTGTGAAGGTGTTGGAGCGACGATCACTGACAGTGTTGGAGCGACGATCACTGTGACGGTGTTGGAGCAACCACCACTGTGATGGTGTTGGAGCGACTACCGCAGTGACGGTGTCTAAGTGACGACACTGACAGTGTTGGAGTGACGATCACTGTGACAGTGTTGGAGCAATGACACTGTGACGGTGTTGGAGCGACGATCACTGTGACGGTGTAGGAGCGACGACCACTGTGACGGTGTTGGAGTGATGACCACTGACAGAGTTGAAGTGACGAGCAGTGTGACGGTGTTGGAGTGACGACCAGTGACATTGTTGGAGTGACGATCACTGACAGTGTTGTAGTGGTGATCACTGTGACCGTTTTGGAGTGACGATTACTGTGTCAGTGTTGGAGTGACGAACACGGTGAATGTTTTGGAGTGCCGATCACTGACAGTCTTTGAGTGATGATCACTGTGACAGTGGTGGAGCGACGATAACTGTGACAGCGTTGGAGCGACGATCACTGTGACGGTGTAGGAGCGACGACCACTGTGACGGTGGTGGAGTGAAGATTACTGACAGTTTTGGAGTGACGATTACTGTGACGGTGTTGGAGTGACGATCACTGTGTCAGAGTTGGAGTGATGAACACTGTGACAGTGTGGGAGTGACGGTATTGGAACGACGATCACTGTGATGGTGTTGGAGCATCACTGTGACGGTGTTGGAGTGATGATAACTGTGAAGGTGTTGGAGCGATGATCACTGACAGTGTTGGAGCGACGATCACTGTGACGGTGTTGGAGTGACGATCACTGTGACGGTGTTGGATAGACCATCACTGTGACGGTGTTGGAGTGAAGATCACTGATGTTGTTGGAGCGACGATCACTGATGGTGTTGGATGACGATCACTGTGGCTGATTTGGAGCGACGATCACTGTGACGGTGTTGGAGCGACCACCATCGTGACGTTGCTGGAGCAACGATCACTGAGAGTGTTGGAGTGACGATCACTGTGACGGTGTTGGAGCAACGATCACTGTGATGCTCCTCAGCAATGACCGCTGTTACGATGATAGAGTGACGACCACTGTGACGGTGTTGGAGGATCACTGTGATGGTGTTGGAGTGACGATAACTGTGAAGGTGTTGGAGCGACGATCATTGACAGTGTTAGAGCGACGATCACTGTGACGGTGTTGGAGCAACCACCAATGTGATGGTGTTGGAGCGACCAACGCAGTGACGGTTTCTAAGTGACAACCAGTGACAGTGTCGGTGTGACGATTACTGTGACAGTGTTGGAGCGACGATGACTTTGACGATGTAGGAGCGACGACCACTATGACGGTGTTGGAGTGATGACCACTGACAGTGTTGAAGTGACGAGCAGTGTGACGGTGTTGAAGTGACGACCACTGTGACAGTGTTGGACTGATGACCAGTGACATTGTTGGAGTGACGATCACTGTCAGTGTTGGAGTGGTGATCACTGTGACCGTTTTGGAGTGACGATTACTGTGTCAGTGTTGGAGTGACGATCGCGGTGAATGTTTTGGAGTGCCGATCACTGACAGTCTTTGAGCGACGATCACTGTGACGGTGTAGGAGCGACGATCACTGTGACGGTGTAGGAGTGACGACCACTGTGACGGTGTTGGAGTGACGATCACTGATAGTTTTGGAGTGATGATTACTGTGACGGTGCTGCAGCGATGATCACTGTGTCAGTGTTGGAGTGATGAACACTGTGACAGTGTGGGAGTGACGGTGTTGGAGCGACGATCACTGTGACGGTGTTGGAGTGACAACCACTGACAGTGCTGGAGTGACGATTACTGACAGTCTTCGAGTGACGATCACTGTGACAGTGTTGGAGCGACGATAACTTTGACAGTGTTAGAGCGACGATCACTGTGACGGTGTTGGAGCAACCACCACTGTGATGGTGTTGGAGCGACCATCGCAGTGACGGTGTCTAAGTGACAACCAGTGACAGTGTTGGTGTGACGATCACTGTGACAGTGTTTGAGCGACGACACTGTGATGGTGTTGGAGCGACGATCACTTTGACGATGTAGGAGCGACGACCACTGTGACGGTGTTGGAGTGATGACCACTGACAGTGTTGAAGTGACGAGCAGTGTGACGGTGTTGGAGTGATGACCACTGACAGTGTTGAAGTGACGAGCAGTGTGACGGTGTTGGAGTGACGACCACTGTAACAGTGTTGGAGTGATGACCAGTGACATTGTTGGAGTGACGATCACTGACAGTGTTGGAGTGGTGATCACTGTGACCGTTTTGGAGTGACGATAACTGTGACAGTGTTGGAGCGACGTCACTGTGACGGTGTAGGAGCGACGACCACTGTGACGGTGTTGGATTGTCGATCGCTACAGTTTTGGAGTTACGATTACTGTGACGGTGTTGCAGCGACGATCGCTGTGACGGTGTTGGAGTGAACATCACTGTGATGGAGTTGGAGTGACGACCACTGACAGTGTTGGAGTGACGATCACTGTGACTGTGTTGGAGCGACGATCACTGTGTCGGTGTTGGTGTGACGATCACTGTGAAGGTGTTGGAGTGACGATCACTGACAGTTTGGAGTGACGATTACTGTGACAGTGCTGGAGCGACGATCACTGAGAGTGTTGGAGTGACGATCACTGTGATGGTTTTGGAACGAGGATTGCTGTGATGGTCCTGAGCAACGACCGCTGTTACGGTGTTGGAGTGACAATGACTGTGACGGTGTTGGAGTGACGATCACTGTGACGGTGTTGGAGCGCCCATCACTGTGATGATGTTGGAGTGACAAGCACTGTGACAGTGTTGGAGTGATGAACACTGTGACAGTGTGGGAGTGACGGTGTTGGAGCGACGATCACTGTGACGGCGTTGGAGCGACGATCACTGTGACCGTGTTGGAGTGACGATGACTGTGAAGGTGTTGGAGTGACGATCACTGACAGTTTTGGAGTGACGATTACTGTGACAGTGCTGGAGCGACGATCACTGAGAGTGTTGGAGTGACGATCACTGTCACGGTTTTGGAACGAGGATTGCTGTGATGGTCCTGAGCAACGACCGCTGTTACGGTGTTGGAGTGACAATGACTGTGACGGTGTTGGAGTGACGATCACTGTGACGGTGTTGGAGCGCCCATCACTGTGATGATGTTGGAGTGACAAGCACTGTGACAGTGTTGGAGTGATGAACACTGTGACAGTGTGGGAGTGACGGTGTTGGAGCGACGATCACTGTGACGGTGTTGGAGTGACGATGACTGTGAAGGTGTTGGAGTGACGATCACTGACAGTTTTGGAGTGACGATGACTATGACGGTGCTGGAGTGACGATCACTGACAGCGTTGGATTGACGATCACTGTGACGGTGTTGGAGTGATGAACACTGTGATAGTGTCGGTGTGCCGACCACTGTGACGGTGTTGGAGTGATGACCACTGACAGTGTTGGGGTGAAAAGCAGTGTGACAGTGTTGGAGTGACGACCACTATGACGGTGTTGGAGTGACGACCAGTGACATTTTTGGAGTTACGATTACTGACAGTGTTGGAGTGACGGTCACTGACAGTGTTGGAGTGATGACCACTGACAGTGTTGGAGTGACGAGCAGTGTGACGGTGTGGGAGTGACGACCAATGTGATGGTGTTGGAGTGACGACCAGTGACATTGTTGGAGTTACGATTACTGACAGTGTTTGAGTGACCGTCACTGACAGTGTTGGAGTGATGACCACTGACAGTGTTGGAGTGACGAGCAGTGTGACGGTGTGGGAGTGACGACCAGTGACATTGCTGGAGTCACAATCACTGACAGTGTTGGAGTGGTGATCACTGTGACGGTGTTGGAAAGACGACCACTGTGACGGTGTTGGAGAGACGGCACAGTGACGGTGTTGGAGCGACGTCCACTGTGACAGTGTGGGTGTGACGACTACTGTGACGGTGTTGGAGTGAGGATCTCTGACAGTGTTGGAGAGATGGCACTGTGACGGTGTTGGAGCGACGTCCACTGTGACGGTGTTGGAGTGACGACCACTGTGACAGTGTTGGAGTGACCGCCGCTGTGACAGTGTTGGTGTGACCACCACTGTGTCAGCGTTTGAGTGACGAATAACGTGACAGTGCGGGAGTAACGGTGCTGAAGTGACGATCACTGTGAGTGTTGGAGTGACGACCACTGTGACAGTGTTGGAGCGACGATCACTGACAGTGTTAGAGTGACGATCACTGACAGTGTTGGAGTGACGATCACTGTGACGGTGCTGGACAGACGTTCACTGACATTGTCGGATTGAGGAACATTGTGATGGTGTTGGAGCGACGATCACTGTGACGGTTTTGGAGTGACGATCACTGTGACGGTGTTGGAGTGTCGAACACTGTGACAGTGTGGGAGCACTGTGACAGTGTTGGAGTGACAGTCACTGTCGGTCTTGGAGTGACTCTCACTGACTGTGTTGGAGTGACGATCGCCGTGATGGGGTTGGAGCGACCATCACCGTGACGGTGTTGGAGTGACCTCCACTGTGAGTGTTGGAGTGACGAACACTGTGATTGTGTTGGAGCGCCGATCACTGTGACGGTGTTGGAATGATGATCCCTGTTGTGGAGTTGGTGTGATGACCACTGACAGTGCTGGAGTGACGATCACTGTGGGTGTTGGAGTGACGACCACTGATAGTGTTGGAGTAACCATCACTGTGATGGTGCTGGTGCGACGACCGCTGTTACGCTTTTGAGCGACGATCGCAGTGACGGTGTTGGAGCAATGATCACTGACAGTGCTGGAGCGCCGATCACTGTGACGGAGTTGGAGTGACGATCACTGTGAGTGTTGGAGCGACGATCACTGTGACAGTGTTGGAGTGATGAACACTGTGACAGTGTGGGAGTGACGGTGTTGGAACGACGATCACTGTGACGGTGCTGGAGAGACAAGCACTGTGACAGTGTTGGAGTGATGAACACTGTGACAGTGTGGGAGTGACGGTGTTGGAGAGACGATCACTGTGACGGTGTTGGAGTGACGATGACTGTGAAGGTGTAGGAGTGACTATCACTGACAGTTTTGGAGTGACGATTACTGTGAAGGTGCTGGAGTGACGATAACTGACAGCGTTGGATTGACGATCACTGTGACGGTGTTGGAGTGACGATTACTGCGACGGTGTTGGAATGATGAACACTGACAGTGTTGGAGTGACGATCACTGTGACGGTGTTGGAGCGCCCATCACTGTGATGATGTTGGAGTGACAAGCACTGTGACAGTGTTGGAGTGATGAACACTGTGACAGTGTGGGAGTGACGGTGTTGGAGCAACGATCACTGTGACGATGTTGGAGTGACAAGCACTGTGACAGTGTTGGAGTGATGAACACTGTGACAGTGTGGGAGTGACGGTGTTGGAGCAACGATCACTGTGACGGTGTCGGAGCGACGATCACTGTGACGGTGTTGGAGTGACGATGACTGTGAAGGTGTTGGAGTGACGATTACTGACAGTTTTGGAGTGACGATTACTGTGACAGTGCTGGAGTGACGATTACTGAGAGTGTTGGAGTGACGATCACTGTGACGGTTTTGGAACGAGGATCGCTGTGATGGCCCTGTGCAACGACCGCTGTTACGGTGTTTGAGTGACGATGACTGTGACGGTGTTGGAGCATCCATCACTGTGACGATGTTGGAGTGACAAGCACTGTTACAGTGTTGGAGTGATGAACACTGTGACAGTGTGGGAGTGACGGTGTTGGAGCGACGATCACTGTGACGGTGTTGGAGTGATGATCACTGTGACGGTGTTGGAGTGCCGACCACTGTGACGGTGTTGGAGTGATGACCACTGACAGTGTTGGAGTGACGAGCAGTGTGACGGTGTTGGAGTGATGACCACTTACAGTGTTGGGGTGAAAAGCAGTGTGACAGTGTTGGAGTGACGACCACTATGACGGTGTTGGAGTGACGACCAGTGACATTGTTGGAGTTGCGATTACTGACAGTGTTGGAGTGACGGTCACTGACAGTGTTGGAGTGATGACCACTGACAGTGTTGGAGTGACGAGCAGTGTGACGGTGTGGGAGTGACGACCAGTGACATTGTTGGAGTTACAATCACTGACAGAGTTGGAGTGGTGATCACTGCGATGGTGTTAGTGACGATCACTGTGACGGTGTTGGAGTGACGATCACTGTGACGGTGTTGGAGAGACGACCACTGTGACGGTGTTGGAGAGACGGCACAGTGACGGTGTTGGAGCGACGTCCACTGTGACGGTGTTAGAGTGAGGATCTCTGATAGTGTTGGAGAGACGGCACTGTGACGGTGTTGGAGCGACGTCCACTGTGACGGTGTTGGAGTGACGACCACTGTGACAGTGTTGGAGTGACCGCCGCTGTGACAGTGTTGGTGTGACCACCACTGTGTCAGCGTTTGAGTGACGAATAACGTGACAGTGCGGGAGTAACGGTGCTGAAGTGACGATCACTGTGAGTGTTGGAGTGACGACCACTGTGACAGTGTTGCAGCGACAATCACTGACAGTGTTGGAGTGACGATCACTGACAGTGTTGGAGTGACGATCACTGTGACGGTGCTGGACTGACGTTCACTGACAGTGTCGGATTGACGAACATTGTGATGGTGTTGGAGCGACGATCACTGTGACGGTTTTGGAGTGACGATCACTGTGACAGTGTTGGAGTGACGGTCACTGTCGGTCTTGGAGTAACTCTCACTGACTGTGTTGGAGTGACGATCGCCGTGACGGGGTTGGAGCGACCATCACCGTGACGGTGTTGGAGTGACCTCCACTGTGACAGTTTGGGAGTGACGTTTTTGGAGTAACGACCACTGTGACATTCTTGGAATTATGATCACTGACAGTGTGGAGGGATGATCATTGTGACAGTGCTGGAGCGACGATCACTGTGACGGTGTTGGAGTGACGATCACTGTGACGGTGCTAGATCGACGGTCACTGTGATGGTGTTGGAGTGACAATCACTGTGACAGTGTTGGAGTGACAATCACTGTGACAGTGTTGGAGTGATGAACACTGTGACAGTGTGGGAGTGACGGTGTTGGAGTGACGACCACTGTGACATTCTTGGAGTGACGATCACTGTGACAGCGTTGGAGTGACGAACACTGTGACAGTGTGGAAGTGACGGTCTTGGAGTGACGATCAGCATGACAGTCTTGGACTGACGATCACTGTGATGGTATTGGAGCGACGATCACTGACAGTGTTGGAGCGACGATCAGTGACAGTGTTGCATTGACAATCAATGTGACAGTGTTAGAGTGACGATCACTGTGAGTGTTGGAGTGATGAACACTGTGATGGTGTTGGAGGGGCAGCCACTGCGATGGTGTTGGAGGAACGGCCACTGTGACGGTGTTGGAGTGACAATCACTGACAGTGTTGGAGTGACGAACACTGTGATTGTGTTGGAGTGACGATCACTGTGACAGTTTTGGAGTGATGACCACTGACCGTTTTGGAGTGACGATCACTGTGATGGTGTTGGAGCGATGATCACTGTGACGGTGTTGGAATGATGATCCCTGTTATGGAGTTGGTGTGATGACCACTGACAGTGCTGGAGTGACGATCACTGTGGGTGTTGGAGTGACGACCACTGATAGTGTTGGAGTAACCATCACTGTGATGGTGCTGGTGCGACGACCGCTGTTATGCTTTTGAGCGACGATCGCAGTGACGGTGTTGGAGCAATGATCACTGACAGTGCTGGAGCGCCGATCACTGGGACGGTGTTGGAGTGACGATCACTGTGAGTGTTGGAGCGACGATCACTGTGTCAGTGTTGGAGTGACGAACACTGTGATTGTGTTGGAGTGACGATCACTGTGACAGTTTTGGAGTGATGACCACTGACCGTTTTGGAGTGACGATCACTGTGATGGTGTTGGAGTGATGATCACTGACAGTGTTGGAGTGATGATCACTGTGACAGTGTGGGAGTGACGGTGTTGGAACGACGATCACTGTGACGGTGTTGGAGAGACGATCACTGTGACGCTGTTGGAGTGACGACCACGGACAGTGTTGGAGTGACGATCACTGACGTTGTTGGAGAGACGGCACAGTGAATGTGTTGAAGCTACGTCCACTGTGACTGTGTTGGCGTGACGATCACTGACGGTGTTGGAGAGATGGCACAGTGACTGTGTTGGAGCTAAGTCCACTGTGACGGTGTTGGAGTGACGATCACTGTGAGTGTTGGAGTGACCACCACCGTGACAGTGCTGGAGCGACGGTCACTGAGAGTGCTGGAGTGACGATCACTGTGACGGTTTTGGAACGAGGATCGCTGTGATGGTCCTGAGCAACGACCGCTTTTATGGTGTTGGAGTGACGATGACTGTGACGGTGTTGGAGTGATGATGATTGTGACGGTGTTGGAGCGCCCATCACTGTGACGATGTTGGAGTGACAAGCACTGTGACAGTGTTGGAGTGACGAACACTGTGACAGTGTGGGAGTGACGGTGTTGGAGAGACGATCACTGTGACGGTGTTGGAGTGACGATGACTGTGAAGGTGTTGGAGTGACGATCACTGACAGTTTTGGAGTGACGATTACTGTGACAGTGCTGGAGCGACGATCACTGAGAGTGTTGGAGTGACGATCACTGTGACGGATTTGGAACGAGGATTGCTGTGATGGTCCTGAGCAACGACCGCTGTTACGGTGTTTGAGTGACGATGACTGTGACGGTGTTGGAGCGTCCATCACTGTGACGATGTTGGAGTGACAAGCACTGTGACAGTGTGGGAGTGACGGTGTTGGAGCAACGATCACTGTGACGGTGTCGGAGCGACGATCACTGTGACGGTGTTGGAGTGACGATGACTGTGAAGGTGTTGGAGTGACGATCACTGACATATTTGGAGTTACGATTACTGTGACAGTGCTGGAGTGACGATTACTGAGAGTGTTGGAGTGACGATCACTGTGACGGTTTTGGAACGAGGATCGCTGTGATGGTCCTGTGCAACGACCGCTGTTACGGTGTTTGGGTGACGATGACTGTGACGGTGTTGGAGCGTCCATCACTGTGACGATGTTGGAGTGACAAGCACTGTGACAGTGTTGGAGTGATGAACACTGTGACAGTGTGGGAGTGACGGTGTTGGAGCGACGATCACTGTGACGGTGTTGGAGTGATGATCACTGTGACGGTGTTGGAGTGCCGACCACTGACAGTGTTGGAGTGACGAGCAGTGTGACGGTGTTGGAGTGATGACCACTTACAGTGTTGGGGTGAAAAGCAGTGTGACAGTGTTGGAGTGACGACCACTATGACGGTGTTGGAGTGACGACCAGTGACATTGTTGGAGTTACGATTACTGACAGTGTTGGAGTGACGGTCACTGACAGTGTTGGAGTGATGACCACTGACAGTGTTGGAGTGACGAGCAGTGTGACGGTGTGGGAGTGACGACCAGTGACATTGTTGGAGTCACAATCACTGACAGTGTTGGAGTGGTAATCACTGTGATGGAGTTAGTGACGATCACTGTGATGGTGTTGGAAAGACGACCGACGTGACGGTGTTGGAGAGACGGCACAGTGACGGTGTTGGAGCGACGTCCACTGTGACGGTGTGGGTGTGACGACTACTGTGATGGTGTTGGAGTGAGGATCTCTGACAGTGTTGGAGAGACGGCACTGTGACGGTGTTGGAGCGACGTCCACTGTGACGGTGTTGGAGTGACCGCCGCTGTGACAGTGTTGTTGTGACCACCACTGTGTCAGCGTTTGAGTGACGAATAACGTGACAGTGCGGGAGTAACGGTGCTGAAGTGACGATCACTGTGAGTGTTGGAGTGACGACCACTGTGACAGTGTTGCAGCGACGATCACTGACAGTGTTAGAGTGACGATCACTGACAGTGTTGGAGTGACGATCACTGTGACGGTGCTGGACTGACGTTCACTGACAGTGTCGGATTGACGAACATTGTGATGGTGTTGGAGCGACGATCACTGTGACGGTTTTGGAGTGACGATCACTGTGACGGTGTTGGAGTGTCGAACACTGTGACAGTGTTGGAGTGACAGTCACTGTCGGTCTTGGAGTAACTCTCACTGACTGTGCTGGAGTGACGATCGCCGTGACGGGGTTGGAGCGACCATCACCATGACGGTGTTGGAGTGACCTCCACTGTGACAGTTTGGGAGTGACGTTTTTGGAGTAACGACCACTGTGACATTCATGGAATTATGATCACTGACAGTGTGGAGGGACGATCATTGTGACAGTGCTGGAGCGACGATCACTGTGACGGTGTTGGAGTGATGATCACTGTGACGGTGCTAGATCGACGGTCACTGTGATGGTGTTGGAGTGACAATCACTGTGACAGTGTTGGAGTGATGAACACTGTGACAGTGTGGGAGTGACGGTGTTGGAGTGACGACCACTGTGACATTCTTGGAGTGACGATCACTGTGACAGCGTTGGAGTGACGAACACTGTGACAGTGTGGAAGTGACGGTCTTGGAGTGACGATCAGCATGACAGTCTTGGACTGACGATCACTGTGATGGTGTTGGAGCGACGATCACTGACAGTGTTGGAGCGACGATCAGTGACAGTGTTGCATTGACAATCAATGTGACAGTGTTGGAGTGACGATCACTGTGAGTGTTGGAGTGATGAACACTGTGATGGTGTTGGAGGGGCAGCCACTGCGATGGTGTTGGAGGAATGGCCACTGTGACGGTGTTGGAGCGACAATCACTGACAGTGTTGGAGTGACGAACACTGTGATTGTGTTGGAGTGACGATCACTGTGACGGTGTTGGAGCGACGATCACTGACAGTGTTGGAGTGACGAAGACTGTGATTGTGTTGGAGTGACGATCACTGTGACAGTTTTGGAGTGATGACCACTGACCGTTTTGGAGTGACGATCACTGTGATGGTGTTGGAGCGATGATCACTGACAGTGTTGGAGCGACGATCACTGTGACAGTGTTGGAATGATGATCCCTGTTATGGAGTTGGTGTGATGACCACTGACAGTGCTGGAGTGACGATCACTGTGGGTGTTGGAGTGACGACCACTGATAGTGTTGGAGTAACCATCACTGTGATGGTGCTGGTGCGACGACCGCTGTTACGCTTTTGAGCGACGATCGCAGTGACGGTGTTGGAGCAATGATCACTGACAGTGCTTGAGAGCCGATCACTGTGACGGAGTTGGAGTGACGATCACTGTAAGTGTTGGAGCGACGATCACTGTGTCAGTGTTGGAGTGATGAACACTGTGACAGTGTGGGAGTGACGGTGTTGGAACGACGATCACTGTGACGGTGTTGGAGAGATGATCACTGTGACGCTGTTGGAGTGACGACCATGGACAGTGTTGGAGTGACGATCACTGACGTTGTTGGAGAGACGGCACAGTGAATGTGTTGAAGCTACGTCCACTGTGACTGTGTTGGCGTGACGATCACTGACGGTGTTGGAGAGATGGCACAGTGACTGGGTTGGAGCTAAGTCCACTGTGACGGTGTTGGAATGACGATCACTGACAGTTTGGAGTGACGATTACTGTGACAGTGCTGGAGCGATGATCACTGAGAGTGTTGGAGTGACGATCACTGTGACGGTTTTGGAACGAGGATCGCTGTGATGGTCCTGAGCAACGACCGCTGTTATGGTGTTGGAGTGACGATGACTGTGACGGTGTTGGAGTGACGATGATTGTGACGGTGTTGGAGCGCCCATCACTGTGACGATGTTAGAGTGACAAGCACTGTGACAGTGTTGGAGTGATGAACACTGTGACAGTGTGGGAGTGACGGTGTTGGAGAGACGATCACTGTAACGGTGTTGGAGTGACGATGACTGTGAAGGTGTAGGAGTGACTATCACTGACAGTTTTGGAGTGACGATTATTGTGAAGGTGCTGGAGTGATGATCACTGACAGCGTTGGATTGACGATCACTGTGACGGTTGGAGTGATGAACACTGTGATAGTGTCGGAGTGACGATCACTGTGATGGAGTTGGAGTGACGACCACTGACAGTGTTGGAGTGACGATCACTGTGACTGTGTTGGAGCGACGATCACTGTGTCGGTGTTGGAGTGATGATCACTGTGACGGTGTTGGAGTGCCGACCACTGTGACGGTGTTGGAGTGATGACCACTGACAGTGTTGGAGTGACGAGCAGTGTGACGGTGTTGGAGTGATGACCACTTACAGTGTTGGGGTGAAAAGCAGTGTGACAGTGTTGGAGTGACGACCAGTGACATTGTTGGAGTTAAGATCACTGACAGTGTTGGAGTGACGGTCACTGACAGTGTTAGGGTGATGACCACTGACAGTGTTGGAGTGGCGAGCAGTGTGACGGTGTGGGAGTGACCACCACTGTGGTGGTGTTGGAGTGACGACCAGTGACATTGTTGGAGTCACAACCCCTGACAGTGTTGGAGTGGTGATCACTGTGATGGAGTTAGTGATGATCACTGTGACGGTGTTGGAAAGATGACCACTGTGACGGTGTTGGAGAGATGGCACAGTGACGGTGTTGGAGCGACGTCCACTGTGACGGTGTGGGTGTGACGACTACTGTGACGGTGTTGGAGTGATGATCACTGTGACGGTGTTGGAGTGCTGACCACTGTGATGGTGTTGGAGTGACGATCACTGTGACGGTGTTGGAGCACCCATCACTGTGATGATGTTGGAGTGACAAGCACTGTGACAGTGTTGGAGTGATGAACACTGTGACAGTGTGGGAGTGACGGTGTTGGAGCGACGATCACTGTGACGGTGTTGGAGCGACGAACACTGTGACGGTGTTGGAGTGACGATGACTGTGAAGGTGTTGGAGTGACGATCACTGACAGTTTTGGAGTGACGATTACTGTGACAGTGCTGGAGCGACGATCACTGAGAGTGCTGGAGTGATGATCACTGTGACAGTTTTGGAACGAGGATTGCTGTGATGGTCCTGAGCAACGACCGCTGTTATGGTGTTGGCGTGACGATGACTGTGATGGTGTTGGAGTGACGATCACTGTGACGGTGTTGGGGCGCCCATCACTGTGATGATGTTGGTGTGACAAGCACTGTGACAGTGTTTGAGTGATGAACACTGTGACAGTGTGGGAGTGACGGTGTTGGAGCGACGATCACTGTGAAGGTGTTGGAGTGACGATCACTGACAGTTTTGGAGTGACGATTACTGTGACGGTGCTGGAGTGACGATCACTGACAGCGTTGGATTGACGATCACTGTGACGGTGTTGGAGTTACGATTACTGCGACGGTGTTGGAATGATGAACACTGTGATAGTGTCGGAGTGACGATCACTGTGACGGTGTTGGAGTGATGATCACTGTGACGGTGTTGGAGTGCCGACCACTGTGACGGTGTTGGAGTGATGACCACTGACAGTGTTGGAGTGACGAGCAGTGTGACGGTGTTGCAGTGATGACCACTTACAGTGTTAGGGTGAAAAGCAGTGTGACAGTGTTGGAGTGACGACCAGTGACATTGTTGGAGTTACGATTACTGACAGTGTTGGAATGACGGTCACTGACAGTGTTAGAGTGATGACCACTGACAGTGTTGGAGTGACGAGCAGTGTGACGGTGTGGGAGTGACCACCACTGTGATGGTGTTGGAGTGACGACCAGTGACATTGTTGGAGTCACAACCCCTGACAGTGTTGGAGTGGTGATCACTGTGATGGAGTTAGTGATGATCACTGTGACGGTGTTGGAAAGATGACCACTGTGACGGTGTTGGAGAGATGGCACAGTGACGGTGTTGGAGCGACGTCCACTGTGACGGTGTGGGTGTGACGACTACTGTGACGGTGTTGGAGTGATGATCACTGTGACGGTGTTGGAGTGCCGACCACTGTGACGGTGTTGGAGTGATGACCACTGACAGTGTTGGAGTGACGAGCAGTGTGACGGTGTTGGAGTGATGACCACTTACAGTGTTGGGGTGAAAAGCAGTGTGACAGTGTTGGAGTGACGACCAGTGACATTGTTGGAGTTACGATCACTGACAGTGTTGGAGTGACGGTCACTGACAGTGTTGGAGTGATGACCACTGACAGTGTTGGAGTGACGAGCAGTGTGACGGCGTGGGAGTGACGACCACTGTGATGGTGTTGGAGTGACGACCAGTGACATTGTTGGAGTCACAATCCCTGACAGCGTTGGAGTGGTGATCACTGTGATGGAGTTAGTGACGATCAATGTGACGGTGTTGGAAAGATGACCACTGTGACGGTGTTGGAGAGACGGCACAGTGACGGTGTTGCAGCGACGTCCACTGTGACGGTGTGGGTGTGACGACTACTGTGACGGAGTTGGAGTGAGGATCTCTGACAGTGTTGGAGAGACGGCACTGTGACGGTGTTGGCGCGACGTCCACTGTGACGGTGTTGGAGCGCCCATCACTGTGATGTTGGAGTGACAAGCACTGTGACAGTGTTTGAGTGATGAACACTGTGACAGTGTGGGAGTGACGGTGTTGGAGCGACGATCACTGTGACGGTGTTGGAGTGACGATGACTGTGAAGGTGTTGGAGTGACGATCACTGACAGTTTTGGAGTGACGATTACTGTGACGGTGCTGGAGTGACGATCATTGACAGCGTTGGATTGACGATCACTGTGACGGTGTTGGAGTTACGATTACTGCGACGGTGTTGGAATGATGAACACTGTGATAGTGTCGGAGTGACGATCACTGTGACGGTGTTGGAGTGATGATCACTGTGACGGTGTTGGAGTGCCGACCACTGTGACGGTGTTGGAGTGATGACCACTGACAGTGTTGGAGTGACGAGCAGTGTGACGGTGTTGCAGTGATGACCACTTACAGTGTTGGGGTGAAAAGCAGTGTGACAGTGTTGGAGTGACGACCAGTGACAGTGTTGGAGTGACGGTCACTGCCAGTGTTAGAGTGATGACCACTGACAGTGTTGGAGTGACGAGCAGTGTGACGGTGTGGGAGTGACCACCACTGTGATGGTGTTGGAGTGACGACCAGTGACATTGTTGGAGTCACAACCCCTGACAGTGTTGGAGTGGTGATCACTGTGATGGAGTTAGTGATGATCACTGTGACGGTGTTGGAAAGATGACCACTGTGACGGTGTTGGAGAGATGGCACAGTGACGGTGTTGGAGCGACGTCCACTGTGACGGTGTGGGTGTGACGACTACTGTGACGGTGTTGGAGTGATGATCACTGTGACGGTGTTGGAGTGCCGACCACTGTGACGGTGTTGGAGTGATGACCACTGACAGTGTTGGAGTGACGAGCAGTGTGACGGTGTTGGAGTGATGACCACTTACAGTGTTGGGGTGAAAAGCAGTGTGACAGTGTTGGAGTGACGACCAGTGACATTGTTGGAGTTACGATCACTGACAGTGTTGGAGTGACGGTCACTGCCAGTGTTAGAGTGATGACCACTGACAGTGTTGGAGTGATGAGCAGTGTGACGGCGTGGGAGTGACGACCACTGTGATGGTGTTGGAGTGACGACCAGTGACATTGTTGGAGTCACAATCCCTGACAGTGTTGGAGTGGTGATCACTGTGATGGAGTTAGTGACGATCACTGTGACGGTGTTGGAAAGATGACCACTATGACGGTGTTGGAGAGACGGCACAGTGACGGTGTTGGAGCGACGTCCACTGTGACGGTGTGGGTGTGACGACTACTGTGACGGTGTTGGAGTGAGGATCTCTGACAGTGTTGGAGAGACGGCACTGTGACGGTGTTGGAGCGACGTCCACTGTGACGGTGCTGGAGTGACGACCACTGTGACGGTGTTGGAGTGACGACCACTGTGACAGTGTTGGAGTGACCGCCGCTGTGACAGTGTTGGTGTGACCGCCACTGTCTCAGCGTTTGAGTGACGAATAACGTGACAGTGCGGGAGTAACGGTGCTGAAGTGACGATCACTGTGAGTGTTGGAGTGACGACCACTGTGACAGTGTTGGAGCGACGATCACTGACAGTGTTGGAGTGACGATCACTGACAGTGTTGGAGAGACGTTCACTGTGACGGTGCTGGACAGACGTTCACTGACAGTGTCGGATTGACGAACATTGTGATGGTGTTGGAGCGACGATCACTGTGACGGTTTTGGAGTGACGATCACTGTGACGGTGTTGGAGTGTCGAACACTGTGACAGTGTGGGAGCACTGTGACAGTGTTGGAGTGACAGTCACTGTCGGTCTTGGAGTGACTCTCACTGACTGTGTTGGAGTGACCTCCACTGTGACAGTTTGGGAGTGACGTTGTTGGAGTAACGACTACTGTGACATTCTTGGAATTATGATCACTGACAGTGTGGAGGGACGATCATTGTGACGGTGCTGGAGCGACGGTCACTGTGATGGTGTTGGAGTGACCACCACTGTGACAGTGTTGGAGTGACCTCCACTGTGACAGTTTGGGAGTGACGTTGTTGGAGTAACGACTACTGTGACATTCTTGGAATTATGATCACTGACAGTGTGGAGGGACGATCATTGTGACGGTGCTGGAGCGACGGTCACTGTGATGGTGTTGGAGTGACCACCACTGTGACAGTGTTGGAGTGACAATCACTGTGACAGTGTTTGAGTGATGAACACTGTGACAGTGTGGGAGTGACGGTGTTGGAGTGACGATCACTGACAGTGTTGGAGCGACGATCAGTGACAGTGCTGCATTGACGATCAATGTGACAGTGTTAGAGTGACGATCACTGTGAGTGTTGGAGTGATGAACACTGTGATGGTGTTGGAGGGGCAGCCACTGCGATGGTGTTGGAGGAACGGCCACTGTGACGGTGTTGGAGCGACAATCACTGACAGTGTTGGAGTGACGAACACTGTGATTGTGTTGGAGTGACGATCACTGTGACAGTTTTGGAGTGATGACCACTGACCGTTTTGGAGTGACGATCACTGTGACGGTGTTGGAATGATGATCCCTGTTATGGAGTTGGTGTGATGACCACTGACAGTGCTGGAGTGACGATCACTGTGGGTGTTGGAGTGACGACCACTGATAGTGTTGGAGTAACCATCACTGTGATGGTGCTGGTGCGACGACCGCTGTTACGCTTTTGAGCGACGATCGCAGTGACGGTGTTGGAGCAATGATTACTGACAGTGCTGGAGCGCCGATCACTGTGACGGAGTTGGAGTGACGATCACTGTGACGGTGTCGGAGTGACGATCAGTGTGACGGTGTCGGTGTGATGATTACTGCGACGGTGTCTGAGTGATGAACACTGTGATGGTGTTGGAGTGACGATCACTGTGATGGTGTTGGAGCGACGATCACTGTGACGGTGTTGGAGTGACGATGACTGTGAAGGTGTTGGAGTGACGATCACTGACAGTTTTGGAGTGACGATTACTGTGACAGTGCTGGAGCGACGATCACTGAGAGTGCTGGAGTGACGATCACTGTGACGGTTTTGGAACGAGGATTGCTGTGATGGTCCTGAGCAACGACCGCTGTTATGGTGTTGGCGTGACGATGACTGTGACGGTGTTGGAGTGACGATCACTGACAGTGTTGGAGTGACGGTCACTGACAGTGTTAGAGTGATGACCACTGACAGTGTTGGAGTGACGAGCAGTGTGACGGTGTGGGAGTGACCACCACTGTGGTGGTGTTGGAGTGACGACCAGTGACATTGTTGGAGTCACAACCCCTGACAGTGTTGGAGTGGTGATCACTGTGATGGAGTTAGTGATGATCACTGTGACGGTGTTGGAAAGATGACCACTGTGACGGTGTTGGAGAGATGGCACAGTGACTGTGTTGGAGTGACGATCACTGTGACGGTGTTGGAGCGCCCATCACTGTGATGATGTTGGAGTGACAAGCACTGTGACAGTGTGGGAGTGACGGTGTTGGAGCGACGATCACTGTGACGGTGTTGGAGCGACGAACACTGTGACGGTGTTGGAGTGACGATGACTGTGAAGGTGTTGGAGTGACGATCACTGACAGTTTTGGAGTGACGATTACTGTGACAGTGCTGGAGCGACGATCACTGAGAGTGCTGGAGTGACGATCACTGTGACAGTTTTGGAACGAGGATTGCTGTGATGGTCCTGAGCAACGACCGCTGTTATGGTGTTGGCGTGACGATGACTGTGATGGTGTTGGAGTGACGATCACTGTGACGGTGTTGGAGCGCCCATCACTGTGATGATGTTGGAGTGACAAGCACTGTGACAGTGTTTGAGTGATGAACACTGTGACAGTGTGGGAGTGACGGTGTTGGAGCGACGATCACTGTGACGGTGTTGGAGTGACGATGACTGTGAAGGTGTTGGAGTGACGATCACTGACAGTTTTGGAGTGACGATTACTGTGACGGTGCTGGAGTAACGATCACTGACAGCGTTGGATTGACGATCACTGTGACGGTGTTGGAGTTACGATTACTGCGACGGTGTTGGAATGATGAACACTGTGATAGTGTCGGAGTGACGATCACTGTGACGGTGTTGGAGTGATGATCACTGTGACGGTATTGGAGTGCCGACCACTGTGACGGTGTTGGCGTGATGACCCTTGACAGTGTTGGAGTGACGAGCAGTGTGACGGTGTTGCAGTGATGACCACTTACAGTGTTAGGGTGAAAAGCAGTGTGACAGTGTTGGAGTGACGACCAGTGACATTGTTGGAGTTACGATCACTGACAGTGTTGGAGTGACGGTCACTGACAGTGTTAGAGTGATGACCACTGACAGTGTTGGAGTGACGAGCAGTGTGACGGTGTGGGAGTGACCACCACTGTGATGGTGTTGGAGTGACGACCAGTGACATTGTTGGAGTCACAACCCCTGACAGTGTTGGAGTGGTGATCACTGTGATGGAGTTAGTGATGATCACTGTGGCGGTGTTGGAAAGATGACCACTGTGACGGTGTTGGAGAGATGGCACAGTGACGGTGTTGGAGCGACGTCCACTGTGACGGTGTGGGTGTGACGACTACTGTGACGGTGTTGGAGTGATGATCACTGTGACGGTGTTGGAGTGTCGAACACTGTGACAGTGTGGGAGCACTGTGACAGTGTTGGAGTGACAGTCACTGTCGGTCTTGGAGTAACTCTCACTGACTGTGTTGGAGTGACGATCGCCGTGACGGGGTTGGAGCGACCATCACCGTGACGGTGTTGGAGTGACCTCCACTGTGACAGTTTGGGAGTGACGTTTTTGGAGTAACGACCACTGTGACATTCTTGGAATTATGATCACTGACAGTGTGGAGGGACGACCATTGTGACAGTGCTGGAGCGACGATCACTGTGACGGTGTTGGAGTGACGATCACTGTGACGGTGCTAGATCAACGGTCACTGTGATGGTGTTGGAGTGACAATCACTGTGACAGTGTTGGAGTGATGAACACTGTGACAGTGTGGGAGTGACGGTGTTGGAGTGACGACCACTGTGACATTCTTGGAGTGACGATCACTGTGACAGCGTTGGAGTGACGAACACTGTGACAGTGTGGAAGTGACGGTCTTGGAGTGACGATCAGCATGACAGTCTTGGACTGACGATCACTGTGATGGTGTTGGAGCGACGATCACTGACAGTGTTGGAGCGACGATCAGTGACAGTGTTGCATTGACAATCAATGTGACAGTGTTGGAGTGACGATCACTGTGAGTGTTGGAGTGATGAACACTGTGATGGTGTTGGAGGGGCAGCGACTGCGATGGTGTTGGAGGAATGGCCACTGTGACGGTGTTGGAGCGACAATCACTGACAGTGTTGGAGTGACGAACACTGTGATTGTGTTGGAGTGACGATCACTGTGACAGTTTTGGAGTGATGGCCACTGACCGTTTTGGAGTGACGATCACTGTGATGGTGTTGGAGCGATGATCACTGACAGTTTTGGAGTGATGATCACTGACAGTGTAGGAGCGACGATCACTGTGACAGTGTTGGAATGATGATCCCTGTTATGGAGTTGGTGTGATGACCACTGACAGTGTTGGAGTGACGATCACTGTGGGTGTTGGAGTGACGACCACTGATAGTGTTGGAGTAACCATCACTGTGATGGTGCTGGTGCGACGACCGCTGTTACGCTTTTGAGCGACGATCGCAGTGACGGTGTTGGAGCAATGATCACTGACAGTGCTGGAGCGCCGATCACTGTGACGGAGTTGGAGTGACGATCACTGTGAGTGTTGGAGCGACGATCACTGTGACAGTGTTGGAGTGATGAACACTGTGACAGTGTGGGAGTGACGGTGTTGGAACGACGATCACTGTGACGGTGTTGGAGAGACGATCACTGTGACGCTGTTGGAGTGACGACCATGGACAGTGTTGGAGTGACGATCACTGACGTTGTTGGAGAGACGGCACAGTGAATGTGTTGAAGCTACGTCCACTGTGACTGTGTTGGCGTGACGATCACTGACGGTGTTGGAGAGATGGCACAGTGACTGTGTTGGAGCTAAGTCCACTGTGACGGTGTTGGAGTGACGATCACTGTGAGTGTTGGAGTGACCACCACCCTGACAGTGCTGGAGCGACGATCACTGAGAGTGCTGGAGTGACGATCACTGTGACTGTTTTGGAACGAGGATTGCTGTGATGGTCCTGAGCAACGACCGCTGTTATGGTGTTGGAGTGACAATGACTGTGACGGTGTTGGAGTGACGATCACTGTGACGGTGTTGGAGCGCCCATCACTGTGATGATGTTGGAGTGACGAGCAGTGTGACGGTGTTGCAGTGATGACCACTTACAGTGTTAGGGTGAAAAGCAGTGTGACAGTGTTGGAGTGACGACCAGTGACATTGTTGGAGTTACGATTACTGACAGTGTTGGAGTGACGGTCACTGACAGTGTTAGAGTGATGACCACTGACAGTGTTGGAGTGACGAGCAGTGTGACGGTGTGGGAGTGACCACCACTGTGATGGTGTTGGAGTGACGACCAGTGACATTGTTGGAGTCACAACCCCTGACAGTGTTGGAGTGGTGATCACTGTGATGGAGTTAGT
The DNA here is from genome assembly GCF_030028105.1 of Mobula birostris. Taxonomy (NCBI): domain Eukaryota; kingdom Metazoa; phylum Chordata; class Chondrichthyes; order Myliobatiformes; family Myliobatidae; genus Mobula; species Mobula birostris. The sequence goes on from NC_092396.1 coordinate 30,258,778, forward strand.
GATGATCACTGTGACGGTGTTGGAAAGATGACCACTGTGACGGTGTTGGAGAGATGGCACAGTGACGGTGTTGGAGCGACGTCCACTGTGACGGTGTGGGTGTGACGACTACTGTGACGGAGTTGGAGTTAGGATCTCTGACAGTGTTGGAGAGACGGCACTGTGACGGTGTTGGCGCGACGTCCACTGTGACGGTGTTGGAGCGCCCATCACTGTGATGTTGGAGTGACAAGCACTGTGACAGTGTTTGAGTGATGAACACTGTGACAGTGTGGGAGTGACGGTGTTGGAGCGACGATCACTGTGACGGTGTTGGAGTGACGATGACTGTGAAGGTGTTGGAGTGACGATCACTGACAGTTTTGGAGTGACGATTACTGTGACGGTGCTGGAGTGACGATCACTGACAGCGTTGGATTGACGATCACTGTGACGGTGTTGGAGTTACGATTACTGCGACGGTGTTGGAATGATGAACACTGTGATAGTGTCGGAGTGACGATCACTGTGACGGTGTTGGAGTGATGATCACTGTGACGGTGTTGGAGTGCCGACCACTGTGACGGTGTTGGAGTGATGACCACTGACAGTGTTGGAGTGACGAGCAGTGTGACGGTGTTGCAGTGATGACCACTTACAGTGTTGGGGTGAAAAGCAGTGTGACAGTGTTGGAGTGACGACCAGTGACATTGTTGGAGTTACGATCACTGACAGTGTTGGAGTGACGGTCACTGCCAGTGTTAGAGTGATGACCACTGACAGTGTTGGAGTGACTAGCAGTGTGACGGTGTGGGAGTGACCACCACTGTGATGGTGTTGGAGTGACGACCAGTGACATTGTTGGAGTCACAACCCCTGACAGTGTTGGAGTGGTGATCACTGTGATGGAGTTAGTGATGATCACTGTGACGGTGTTGGAAAGATGACCACTGTGACGGTGTTGGAGAGATGGCACAGTGACGGTGTTGGAGCGACGTCCACTGTGACGGTGTGGGTGTGACGACTACTGTGACGGTGTTGGAGTGATGATCACTGTGACGGTGTTGGAGTGCCGACCACTGTGACGGTGTTGGAGTGATGACCACTGACAGTGTTGGAGTGACGAGCAGTGTGACGGTGTTGGAGTGATGACCACTTACAGTGTTGGGGTGAAAAGCAGTGTGACAGTGTTGGAGTGACGACCAGTGACATTGTTGGAGTTACGATCACTGACAGTGTTGGAGTGACGGTCACTGCCAGTGTTAGAGTGATGACCACTGACAGTGTTGGAGTGACGAGCAGTGTGACGGCGTGGGAGTGACGACCACTGTGATGGTGTTGGAGTGACGACCAGTGACATTGTTGGAGTCACAATCCCTGACAGTGTTGGAGTGGTGATCACTGTGATGGAGTTAGTGACGATCACTGTGACGGTGTTGGAAAGATGACCACTGTGACGGTGTTGGAGAGACGGCACAGTGACGGTGTTGGAGCGACGTCCACTGTGACGGTGTGGGTGTGACGACTACTGTGACGGTGTTGGAGTGAGGATCTCTGACAGTGTTGGAGAGACGGCACTGTGACGGTGTTGGAGCGACGTCCACTGTGACGGTGCTGGAGTGACGACCACTGTGACGGCGTTGGAGTGACGACCACTGTGACAGTGTTGGAGTGACCGCCGCTGTGACAGTGTTGGTGTGACCGCCACTGTCTCAGCGTTTGAGTGACGAATAACGTGACAGTGCGGGAGTAACGGTGCTGAAGTGACGATCACTGTGAGTGTTGGAGTGACGACCACTGTGACAGTGTTGGAGCGACGATCACTGACAGTGTTAGAGTGACGATCACTGACAGTGTTGGAGAGACGTTCACTGTGACGGTGCTGGACAGACGTTCACTGACAGTGTCGGATTGACGAACATTGTGATGGTGTTGGAGTGACGATCACTGTGACGGTTTTGGAGTGACGATCACTGTGACGGTTTTGGAGTGACGATCACTGTGACGGTGTTGGAGTGTCGAACACTGTGACAGTGTGGGAGCACTGTGACAGTGTTGGAGTGACAGTCACTGTCGGTCTTGGAGTGACTCTCACTGACTGTGTTGGAGTGACGATTACCGTGACGGGGTTGGAGCGACCATCACCGTGACGGTGTTGGAGTGACCTCCACTGTGACAGTTTGGGAGTGACGTTGTTGGAGTAACGACTACTGTGACATTTTTGGAATTATGATCACTGACAGTGTGGAGGGACGATCATTGTGACGGTGCTGGAGCGACGGTCACTGTGATGGTGTTGGAGTGACCACCACTGTGACAGTGTTGGAGTGACAATCACTGTGACAGTGTTTGAGTGATGAACACTGTGACAGTGTGGGAGTGACGGTGTTGGAGTGACGATCACTGACAGTGTTGGAGCGACGATCAGTGACAGTGCTGCATTGACGATCAATGTGACAGTGTTGGAGTGACGATCACTGTGAGTGTTGGAGTGATGAACACTGTGATGGTGTTGGAGGGGCAGCCACTGTGATGGTGTTGGAGGAACGGCCACTGTGACGGTGTTGGAGCGACAATCACTGACAGTGTTGGAGTGACGAACACTGTGATTGTGTTGGAGTGACGATCACTGTGACAGTTTTGGAGTGATGACCACTGACCGTTTTGGAGTGACGATCACTGTGACGGTGTTGGAATGATGATCCCTGTTATGGAGTTGGTGTGATGACCACTGACAGTGCTGGAGTGACGATCACTGTGGGTGTTGGAGTGACGACCACTGATAGTGTTGGAGTAACCATCACTGTGATGGTGCTGGTGCGACGACCGCTGTTACGCTTTTGAGCGACGATCGCAGTGACGGTGTTGGAGCAATGATCACTGACAGTGCTGGAGCGCCGATCACTGTGACGGAGTTGGAGTGACGATCACTGTGACGGTGTCGGAGTGACGATCAGTGTGACGGTGTCGGTGTGACGATTACTGCGACGGTGTCTGAGTGACGAACACTGTGATGGTGTTGGAGTGACGATCACTGTGATGGTGTTGGAGTGACGATCACTGTGATGGTGTTGGAGTGACAATCACTGTGATAGGTTTGGAGTGACGATCACATTGGAAGTGTTGGAGTGATGATCACAGTGTTGGAGTAACGATCACTGTTGTGGTGTTGGAGTGGCGATTACCGTGACGGTGTTGGAATGGTGAACCCTGTGACGGAGCTGGAGTGACGACCACTGACAGTGTTGGAGTAACGATCACTGTTGCGGTGTTGGAGCGATGACCACTGTGATGGTGTTGGAGTGATGACCACTGTGACAGTGTTTGAGAGACAATCACTGTGACGTTGTTGAAGCAACGATGACTGTGACGGTGCTGGAGTGATGACTACTGACAGTTTTGCAGTGACGATTACTGTGATGATGCTGGATTGATGATCACTGTGACGGTGTCGGAGAGACGATTACTGCGGCGGTGTCGAAGTGACGATCACTGTGACAGTGTTGGTGTGACAAACACTGACAGTGTCGGAGTGACGATCACAGTGACGGTGTTGGTGCGATGATCACTGACAGTGCTGGAGTGACGATCACTGTGGGTGTTGGAGTGACGACCACTGACAGTGTTGGAGTAACCATCACTGTGACGGTGCTGGTGCGACGACCGCTGTTACGCTTTTGTGCGACGATCGCAGTGACCGTGTTGGAGCGATGATCACTGACAGTGCTGGAGCGACGATCACTGTGATGGTGTTTGAGTGACGATCACTGTGACGGTGTTGGAGTGATGACCACTGACAGTTTTGCAGTGACGATTACTGTGACGATGCTGGAGTGACAATCACTGACAGTGTTGGATTGATGATCACTGTGACAGTGTCGGAGTGACGATCACTGTGACAGTGTCGGTGTGACAAACACTGAAAGTGTCGGAGTGACAAACTCTGTGATGGTGTTGGAGTGACGATCACTGTGACGGTGTCGGAGTGACGATCACTGTGACGGTGTCGGAGTAACGATCGGTGTGACGGTGTCGGTGTGACGATTACTGCGACGGTGCGACGAACATTGTGATGGTGTTGGAGTGACGAGCACTGTGATGGCGTTGGAGTGACGATCACTGTGATAGGTTTGGAGTGACGATCACTGTGGAAGTGTTGGAGTGATGATCACTGACAGTGTTGGAGTAACGATCACTGTTGTGGTGTTCGAGTGGTGATTACCGTGACGGTGTTGAAGTGATGAACCCTGTGACGGAGCTGGAGTGACGACCACTGTGACGGTGTTTGAGAGACGATCTCTGTGACAGTGTTGGAGTGACGATGACTGTGACGGTGCTGGAGTGATGACCACTGATAGTATTGGAGTGACGATCACTGTGACGGTGTTGGAGTGACGGTCAGTGACATTGTTGGAATGACGACCACTGATAGTGTTGGAGTGACGATCACTGTCACTGTGTCGGATTGATAGTCACTGACAGTGTTGGAGTGAAGGTCAGTGACATTGTTGGAATGACGATCACTGTGACGGTGTTGGAGTGACGATCACTGTGAAAGTGTTGGAGTGATGATCACTGTGACAGTGTTGGAGTAATGATCACTGTTGCGGTGTTGGAGTGATGATCACTTTTCCATTGTTGGAGCGACGACCACTGTGATGGCGTTGGAGTGATGACCACTGTGACGGTGTCTGAGAGATGATCACTGTGACGGTGTTAGAGCGACGATGACAGTGACGGTGCTGGAGTGATGACCACTGACAGTTTTGCAGTGACGATTACTGTGATGATGCTGGAGTGATGATCACTGACAGCGTTGGATTGATGATCACTGTGACGGTGTCGGAGTGACAATTACTGCGACGGTGTCAGAGTGACGACCACTGTGACAGTTTTGGAGTGACGACCACTGTGAAGGTGTTGCAGCGACGATTACTGACGGTGTTGGAGGGACGATCACTGTGACGGTGTTGGAGCGACGACAACTGTGACGGTGTTGGAGAGACCACCATTGTGACGGTGTTGTAGAGACCACCACCGTGACGGTATTGGGGAGAACACCACTGTGACGGTGTTGGAGGGACGACCACTGTGATGGTGTTGGAGCGACAATCACTGACAGTGTTGTAGTGACGACCACTGACAGTGTTGGAGTGACGATCACTGTTGCGGTGTTGGAGTGACGACCACTGACAGTGCTGGGAGTGACGATCACAGTGACAGTGTTGGAGCGACAGCTAGTGTGACGGTGTTGGAGGGACAACCACTGTGATGTTGTTGGAGGAACGGCCACTGTGACGGTGTTGCAGTGACAATCACTGACAGTGTTGGAGTGACGACCACTGACAGTGTTAGAATGACGACCACTGACAGTGTTGGAGTGACGATCACTGTGACAGTGTTGGAATGACGATCACTGACAGTTTTGGAGTGACGATCACTGTGGGTGTTGGGGTGACGAGCACTGACAGTGCTGGGAGTGACGATCACTGTGACGGTGCTGGTGCGACGACCGCTGTTACGCTTTTGTGCGACGATCACAGTGACGGTGTTGGAGCGACGATCACTGTGACAGTATTGGAGCGACAGCCAGTGTGACGGTGTTGGAGTGACGACCACTGCCAGTTATGCAGTGATGCTTACTGTGACTGTGCTGGAGTGACGATCAGTGACAGTGCTGCATTGACAATCAATGTGACAGTGTTGGAGTGACGATCACTGTGAGTGTTGGAGTGATGAACACTGTGATGGTGTTGGAGGGACAACCACTGTGATGGAGTTGGAGGAACGGCCACTGTGACGGTCTTGCAGTGACAATCACTGACAGTGTTGGAGTGACGACCACTGACAGTTTTTAGAATGATGACCACTGACAGTGTTGGAGTGACGATCACTGTGACAGTGTTGGAATGACGATCACTGAATGTGTTGGAGTGACGATCACTGTGACAGTTTTGGAGTGATGACCACTGACAGTTTTGGAGTGATGTTCACTGTGATGGTGTTGGAGTGATGATCACTGACAGTGTTGGAGTGATGATCACTGTGACGGTGTAGGAATGATGATCCCTGTTATGGAGCTGGTGTGACGACCACTGACAGTGTTGGAGTAACCATCACTGTGACGGTGCTGGTGCGATGACCGCTGTTACGCTTTAGAGCCACGATCGCAGTGACGGTGTTGGAGCTATGATCACTGTGATGGTGTTTGAGTGACGATCACTGTGACGGTGTTGGAGGGATGATCAAAGTGTCGGTGTTGGAGTGATGACCACTGACAGTTTTGCAGTGACCATTACTGTGGCGATGCTGGAGTGACGATCACTGACAGTGTTGGATTGATGATCACTGTGACGGTGTCGGAGTGACGATCACTGTGACAGTGTCGGTGTGACGATTAATGCGACGGTGTCGGTATAACGATCACTGTGACAGTGTCAGAGTGACGATCACTGTGACAGTGTTGGAGTGACGATCACTGTGACAGTGTCGGAGTGACGATCAGTGTGACGATATCGGTGTGACGATTACTGCGACGGTGACGGAGTGACAAACACTGTGATGGTGTTGGAGTGACGATCACTGTGACGGTGTTAGAGTGACGATTACTGACAGTGTTGAAGTGATGGTCACTGACAGGTTTGGAGTGACGATCACTGTGGAAGTGTTGGAGTGACGATCACTGACAGTGTTGGAGCAATGACCACTGTGACCGTGTTGGAGCAAGGATCACTGTGAAGCTGTTGGAGTGACAATCACTGTGACGGTGTTGGAGTGACAAACACTGAAAGTGTCGGAGTGACGAACACTGTGATGGTGTCGGAGCGACGATCATTGTGACGGTGTCGGAGCGACGATCATTGTGACGGTGTCGGAGTGACGATCACTGTGACGGTGTTGGAGTGCCGATCACTGTGACGGTGTTGGAATGATGATATCTGTTATGGAGTTGGAGTGACGACCACTGACAGTGTTGGAGTGACGATCATTGTTGCGGTGTTGGAGTGACGATCACTGTGACTGTGTCGGAGTGACGATCGGTGTGACGATTACTGTGATGGTGTCGGAGTGATGAACACTGCGATGGTGTTGGAGTGTCTATCACTGAGACGGTGTTGGAGTGACCCTCACTGATAGTGTTGGAGTGATGATCACTGTGACGGTGTCGGTGTGACGATTACTGCGATGGTGTCGGAGTGACGAACACTGTGATGGTGTTGGAGCGACGACCACTGTGATGGCGTTGGAGTGATGACCACTGTGACGGTGTCTGAGAGATGATCACTGTGACGGTGTTAGAGCGACGATGACAGTGACGGTGCTGGAGTGATGACCACTGACAGTTTTGCAGTGACGATTACTGTGATGATGCTGGAGTGATGATCACTGACAGCGTTGGATTGATGATCACTGTGACGGTGTCGGAGTGACAATTACTGCGACGGTGTCAGAGTGACGACCACTGTGACAGTTTTGGAGTGACGACCACTGTGAAGGTGTTGCAGCGACGATTACTGACGGTGTTGGAGGGACGATCACTGTGACGGTGTTGGAGCGACGACAACTGTGACGGTGTTGGAGAGACCACCATTGTGACGGTGTTGTAGAGACCACCACCGTGACGGTATTGGGGAGAACACCACTGTGACGGTGTTGGAGGGACGACCACTGTGATGGTGTTGGAGCGACAATCACTGACAGTGTTGTAGTGACGACCACTGACAGTGTTGGAGTGACGATCACTGTTGCGGTGTTGGAGTGACGACCACTGACAGTGCTGGGAGTGACGATCACAGTGACAGTGTTGGAGCGACAGCTAGTGTGACGGTGTTGGAGGGACAACCACTGTGATGTTGTTGGAGGAACGGCCACTGTGACGGTGTTGCAGTGACAATCACTGACAGTGTTGGAGTGACGACCACTGACAGTGTTAGAATGACGACCACTGACAGTGTTGGAGTGACGATCACTGTGACAGTGTTGGAATGACGATCACTGACAGTTTTGGAGTGACGATCACTGTGGGTGTTGGGGTGACGAGCACTGACAGTGCTGGGAGTGACGATCACTGTGACGGTGCTGGTGCGACGACCGCTGTTACGCTTTTGTGCGACGATCACAGTGACGGTGTTGGAGCGACGATCACTGTGACAGTATTGGAGCGACAGCCAGTGTGACGGTGTTGGAGTGACGACCACTGCCAGTTATGCAGTGATGCTTACTGTGACTGTGCTGGAGTGACGATCAGTGACAGTGCTGCATTGACAATCAATGTGACAGTGTTGGAGTGACGATCACTGTGAGTGTTGGAGTGATGAACACTGTGATGGTGTTGGAGGGACAACCACTGTGATGGAGTTGGAGGAACGGCCACTGTGACGGTCTTGCAGTGACAATCACTGACAGTGTTGGAGTGACGACCACTGACAGTTTTTAGAATGATGACCACTGACAGTGTTGGAGTGACGATCACTGTGACAGTGTTGGAATGACGATCACTGAATGTGTTGGAGTGACGATCACTGTGACAGTTTTGGAGTGATGACCACTGACAGTTTTGGAGTGATGTTCACTGTGATGGTGTTGGAGTGATGATCACTGACAGTGTTGGAGTGATGATCACTGTGACGGTGTAGGAATGATGATCCCTGTTATGGAGCTGGTGTGACGACCACTGACAGTGTTGGAGTAACCATCACTGTGACGGTGCTGGTGCGATGACCGCTGTTACGCTTTAGAGCCACGATCGCAGTGACGGTGTTGGAGCTATGATCACTGTGATGGTGTTTGAGTGACGATCACTGTGACGGTGTTGGAGGGATGATCAAAGTGTCGGTGTTGGAGTGATGACCACTGACAGTTTTGCAGTGACCATTACTGTGGCGATGCTGGAGTGACGATCACTGACAGTGTTGGATTGATGATCACTGTGACGGTGTCGGAGTGACGATCACTGTGACAGTGTCGGTGTGACGATTAATGCGACGGTGTCGGTATAACGATCACTGTGACAGTGTCAGAGTGACGATCACTGTGACAGTGTTGGAGTGACGATCACTGTGACAGTGTCGGAGTGACGATCAGTGTGACGATATCGGTGTGACGATTACTGCGACGGTGACGGAGTGACAAACACTGTGATGGTGTTGGAGTGACGATCACTGTGACGGTGTTAGAGTGACGATTACTGACAGTGTTGAAGTGATGGTCACTGACAGGTTTGGAGTGACGATCACTGTGGAAGTGTTGGAGTGACGATCACTGACAGTGTTGGAGCAATGACCACTGTGACCGTGTTGGAGCAAGGATCACTGTGAAGCTGTTGGAGTGACAATCACTGTGACGGTGTTGGAGTGACAAACACTGAAAGTGTCGGAGTGACGAACACTGTGATGGTGTCGGAGCGACGATCATTGTGACGGTGTCGGAGCGACGATCATTGTGACGGTGTCGGAGTGACGATCACTGTGACGGTGTTGGAGTGCCGATCACTGTGACGGTGTTGGAATGATGATATCTGTTATGGAGTTGGAGTGACGACCACTGACAGTGTTGGAGTGACGATCATTGTTGCGGTGTTGGAGTGACGATCACTGTGACTGTGTCGGAGTGACGATCGGTGTGACGATTACTGTGATGGTGTCGGAGTGATGAACACTGCGATGGTGTTGGAGTGTCTATCACTGAGACGGTGTTGGAGTGACCCTCACTGATAGTGTTGGAGTGATGATCACTGTGACGGTGTCGGTGTGACGATTACTGCGATGGTGTCGGAGTGACGAACACTGTGATGGTGTTGGAGTGACGATCACTGTGACGGTGTTGGAGTGACGATTACTGTGACCGTGTTGGAGCGAGGATTACTGTGAAGCTGATGGAGTGACGATCACTGTGACGGTGTTGGAGTGACAAACACTGAAAGTGTCGGAGTGACGAACACTGTGATGGTGTTGGAGCGACGATTACTGTAACAGTGTTGGAGTGACTATCACTGCGACAGTGTTGGAGCGACGATCACTGTGACGGTGTTGGAGTGACGACCACTGATAGTATTTGAGTGACGGTCACTGACAGAGTTCGACTGAAGGTCAGTGACGGTGTTGGAGTGATGATCACTGTGACAGTGTGGGTGTGATGGTGTTGGAGGGACGATCACCGTGACGGTGTTGGAATGATGAACCCTGTGACAGTGTTGGAGTGACGACCACTGACAGTGCTGGAGTGACGATCACTGTGGGTGTTGGAGTGTTGACCACTGACAGTTTTGGAGTAACCATCACTGTGACGGCGCTGGTGCGACGACCGCTGTTACGCTTTTGTGCGACGATCGCAGTAACCGTGTTGGAGCGATGATCACTGACAGTGCTGGAGCGACGATCACTGTGATGGTGTTTGAGTGACGATCACTGTGACGGTGTTGGAGTGATGACCACTGACAGTTTTGCAGTGACGATTACTGTGACGATGCTGGAGTGACGATCACTGACAGTGTTGGATTGATGATCACTGTGACAGTGTCGGTGTGACAAACACTGAAAGTGTCGGAGTGACGATCTCTGTGACGGTGTTGGAGTGACGATCACTGTGACGGTGTCGGAGTAACGATCAGTGTGACGGTGTCGGTGTGACGATTACTGCGACTGTGCGACGAACATTGTGATGGTGTTGGAGTGACGATCACTGTGATGGTGTTGGAGTGACGATCACTGTGATAGGTTTGGAGTGACGATCACTGTGATAGGTTTGGAGTGACGATCACTGTGGAAGTGTTGGAGTGATGATCACTGACAGTGTTGGAGTAACGATCACTGTTGTGGTGTTGGAGTTCTGATTACCGTGACAGTGTTGAAGTGATGAACCCTGTGACGGAGCTGGAGTGACAACCACTGTGACGGTGTTTGAGAGACGATCACTGTGACAGTGTTGGAGCGACGATGACTGTGACGGTGCTGGAATGATGACCACTGATAGTATTGGAGTGACGATCACTGTGACGGTGTTGGAGTGACGGTCAGTGACATTGTTGGAATGACGACCACTGATAGTGTTGGAGTGACGATCACTGTCACTGTGTCGGATTGACAGTCACTGACAGTGTTGGAGTGAAGGTCAGTGACATTGTTGGAATGACGATCACTGTGACGGTGTTGGAGTGACGATCACTGTGACGGTGTTGGAGTGACGATTACTGTGACGGTGTTGGAGTGACGATCACTGTGACAGTGTTGGAGTAACGATCACTGTTGCGGTGTTGGAGTGACGATCACTTTTCCATTGTTGGAGCGACGACCACTGTGATGGCGTTGGAGTGATGACCACTGTGACGGTGTCTGAGAGACGATCACTGTGACGGTGTTGGAGCGACGATGACAGTGACGGTGCTGGAGTGATGACCACTGACAGTTTTGCAGTGACGATTCCTGTGAGGATGCTGGAGTGATGATCACTGACAGCGTTGGATTGATGATCACTGTGACGGTGTCGGAGTGACGATTACTGCGACGGTGTCAGAATGACGACCACTGTGAAGGTGTTGCAGCGACGATTACTGACGGTGTTGGAGGGACGATCACTGTGACGGTGTTGGAGCGACGACCACTGTGACGGTGTTGGAGAGACCACCATTGTGACGGTGTTGTAGAGACCACCACTGTGACGGTATTGGGGAGAACACCACTGTGACGGTGTTGGAGGGACGACCACTGTGATGGTGTTGGAGCGACAATCACTGACAGTGTTGTAGTGACGACCACTGACAGTGTTGGAGTGACGATCACTGTGAGGGTGTTGGAGTGCCGACCACTGACAGTGTTGCAGTGACGACCACTGTGACAGTGTTGGAGTGATGATCACTGTGACAGTGTCGTTGTGACGATTACTGCGATGGTGTCGGAGTGACGATCACTGTGACGGTGTTGGAATGATGATCACTGTTATGGAGTTGGTGTGACGACCACTGACAGTGCTGGAGTGACGATCACTGTGGGTGTTGGGGTGACGACCACTGACAGTATTGGAGTAACGATCACTGTTGCGGTGTTGGAGTGACGACCACTGACAGTGCTGGGAGTGACGATCACAGTGACGGTGTTGGAGCGACGATCACTGTGACAGTGTTGGAGCGACAGCTAGTGTGACGGTGTTGGAGGGACGATCACCGTGACGGTGTTGGAGTGATAACCACTGTCAGTTTTGCAGTGACGCTTACTGTGACTATGCGGGAGTGAAAATCAGTGACAGTGTTGCATTGACAATTAATGTGACAGTGTTGGAGTGACGATCACTGTGAGTGTTGGAGGGACAACCACTGTGATGGTGTGGGAGGAACGATCACTGACAGTGTTGGAGCAATGACCACTGTGACCGTGTTGGAGCGAGGATCACTGTGAAGCTGTTGGAGTGACGATCACTGTGACGGTGTTGGAGTGACAAACACTGAAAGTGTCGGAGTGACGAACACTGTGATGGTGTCGGAGCGACGATCATTGTGACGGTGTCGGAGCGACGATCACTGTGACGGTGTTGGAGTGCCGATCACTGTGACGGTGTTGGAATGATGATCTCTGTTATGGAGTTGGAGTGACGACCACTGACAGTGTTGGAGTGACGATCATTGTTGCGGTGTTGGAGTGACGATCACTGTGACAGTGTCGGAGTGACGATCAGTGTGACGGTGTCGGTGTGACGATTACTGCGATGGTGTTGGAGTGACTATCACTGAGACGGTGTTGGAGTGACCCTCACTGACAGTGTTGGAGTGATGATCACTGTGACGGTGTCGGTGTGACGATTACTGCGATGGTGTCAGAGTGACGATCACTGTGACAGTGTTGGAGTGACGATCACTGTGACAGTGTCGGAGTGACGATCAGTGTGACGATATCGGTGTGACGATTACTGCGACGGTGACGGAGTGACAAACACTGTGATGGTGTTGGAGTGACGATCACTGTGACGGTGTTAGAGTGACGATTACTGACAGTGTTGAAGTGATGGTCACTGACAGGTTTGGAGTGACGATCACTGTGGAAGTGTTGGAGTGACGATCACTGACAGTGTTGGAGCAATGACCACTGTGACCGTGTTGGAGCAAGGATCACTGTGAAGCTGTTGGAGTGACGATCACTGTGACGGTGTTGGAGTGACAAACACTGAAAGTGTCGGAGTGACGAACACTGTGATGGTGTCGGATCGACGATCATTGTGACGGTGTCGGAGTGACGATCACTGTGACGGTGTTGGAGCGCCGATCACTGTGACGGTGTTGGAATGATGATATCTGTTATGGAGTTGGAGTGACGACCACTGACAGTGTTGGAGTGACGATCATTGTTGCGGTGTCGGAGTAACGATCACTGTGACTGTGTCGGAGTGACGACCGGTGTGATGATTACTGTGATGGTGTCGGAGTGATGAACACTGTGATGGTGTTGGAGTGACTATCACTGAGACGGTGTTGGAGTGACCCTCACTGATAGTGTTGGAGTGACGATCACTGTGACGGTGTTGGAGTGACGATTACTGTGACCGTGTTGGAGCGAGGATTACTGTGAAGCTGTTGGAGTGACGATCACTGTGACGGTGTTGGAGTGACAAACACTGAAAGTGTCGGAGTGACGAACACTGTGATGGTGTTGGAGCGACGATTACTGTAACAGTGTTGGAGTGACTATCACTGCGACAGTGTTGGAGCGACGATCACTGTGACGGTGTTGGAGTGACGACCACTGATAGTATCTGAGTGACGGTCACTGACAGAGTTCGACTGAAGGTCAGTGACGGTGTTGGAGTGATGATCACTGTGACAGTGTGGGTGTGATGGTGTTGGAGGGACGATCACCGTGACGGTGTTGGAATGATGAACCCTGTGACAGTGTTGGAGTGTTGACCACTGACAGTTTTGGAGTAACCATCACTGTGACGGTGCTGGTGCGACGACCGCTGTTACGCTTTTGTGCGACGATCGCAGTGACCGTGTTGGAGCGATGATCACTGACAGTGCTGGAGCGATGATCACTGACAGTGCTGGAGCGACGATCACTGTGATGGTGTTTGAGTGACGATCACTGTGACGGTGTTGGAGTGATGACCACTGACAGTTTTGCAGTGACGATTACTGTGACGATGCTGGAGTGACAATCACTGACAGTGTTGGATTGATGATCACTGTGACAGTGTCAGTGTGACAAACACTGAAAGTGTCGGAGTGACGATCTCTGTGACGGTGTTGGAGTGACGATCACTGTGACGGTGTCGGAGTAACGATCAGTGTGACGGTGTCGGTGTGACGATTACTGCAACTGTGCGACGAACATTGTGATGGTGTTGGAGTGACGATCACTGTGATAGGTTTGGAGTGACGATCACTGTGGAAGTGTTGGAGTGATGATCACTGACAGTGTTGGAGTAACGATCACTGTTGTGGTGTTGGAGTTGTGATTACCGTGACGGTGTTGAAGTGATGAACCCTGTGACGGAGCTGGAGTGACGACCACTGTGACGGTGTTTGAGAGACGATCACTGTGACAGTGTTGGAGCGACGATGACTGTGACGGTGCTGGAGTGATGACCACTGATAGTATTTTAGTGACGATCACTGTGACGGTGTTGGAGTGACGGTCAGTGACATTGTTGGAATGACGACCACTGATAGTGTTGGAGTGACGATCACTGTCACTGTGTCGGATTGACAGTCACTGTCAGTGTTGGAGTGAAGGTCAGTGACATTGTTGGAATGACGATCACTGTGATGGTGTTGGAGTGACGATCACTGTGAAAGTGTTGGAGTGACGATCACTGTGACAGTGTTGGAGTAACGATCACTGTTGCAGTGTTGGAGTGACGATCACTTTTCCATTGTTGGAACGATGACCACTGTGATGGCGTTGGAATGATGACCACTGTGACGGTGTCTGAGAGACGATCACTGTGACGGTGTTGGAGCGACGATGACTGTGACGGTGCTGGAGTGATGACCACTGACAGTTTTGCAGTGACGATTCCTGTGAGGATGCTGGAGTGATGATCACTGACAGCGTTGGATTGATGATCACTGTGACGGTGTCGGAGTGACGATTACTGCGACGGTGTCAGAATGACGACCACTGTGACAGTTTTGGAGTGACGACCACTGTGAAGGTGTTGCAGCGACGATTACTGACGGTGTTGGAGGGACGATCACTGTGACGGTGTTGGAGCGACGACCACTGTGACGGTGTTGGAGAGACCACCATTGTGACGGTGTTGTAGAGACCACCACTGTGACGGTATTGGGGAGAACACCACTGTGACGGTGTTGGAGGGACGACCACTGTGATGGTGTTGGAGCGACAATCACTGACAGTGTTGTAGTGACGACCACTGACAGTGTTGGAGTGACGATCACTGTGAGGGTGTTGGAGTGACGACCACTGACAGTGTTGGAGTGACGACCACTGTGACAGTGTTGGAGTGATGATCACTGTGACAGTGTCGTTGTGACGATTACTGCGATGGTGTCGGAGTGACGATCACTGTGACGGTGTCGGAGCGACGATCACTGTGACAGTGTTGGAATGATGATCCCTGTTGTGGAGTTGGTGTGACGACCACTGACAGTGCTGGAGTGACGATCACTGTGGGTGTTGGCGTGACGACCACTGACAGTATTGGAGTAACGATCACTGTTGCGGTGTTGGAGTGACGACTACTGACAGTGCTGGGAGTGACGATCACAGTGACGGTGTTGGAGCGACAGCTAGTATGACGGTGTTGGAGGGACGATCACTGTGATGGTGTTGGAGCGACAATCACTGACGGTGTTGTAGTGACGACCACTGACAGTGTTGGAGTGACGATCACTGTGAGGGTGTTGGAGTGACGACCACTGACAGTGTTGCAGTGACGACCACTGTGACAGTGTTGGAGTGATGATCACTGTGACAGTGTCGTTGTGACGATTACTGCGATGGTGTCGGAGTGACGATCACTGTGACGGTGTCGGAGCGACGATCACTGTGACGGTGTTGGAATGATGATCCCTGTTGTGGAGTTGGTGTGACGACCACTGACAGTGCTGGAGTGACGATCACTGTGGGTGTTGGCGTGACGACCACTGACAGTATTGGAGTAACGATCACTGTTGCGGTGTTGGAGTGACGACCACTGACAGTGCTGGGAGTGACGATCACAGTGACGGTGTTGGAGCGACGATCACTGTGACAGTGTTGGAGCGACAGCTAGTGTGACGGTGTTGGAGGGACGATCACCGTGACGGTGTTGGAGTGATAACCACTGTCAGTTTTGCAGTAACGCTTACTGTGACTATGCGGGAGTGAAAATCAGTGACAGTGTTGCATTGACAATTAATGTGACAGTGTTGGAGTGACGATCACTGTGAGTGTTGGAGTGATGAACACTGTGATAGTGTTGGAGGGACAACCACTGTGATGGTGTTGGAGGAACGGCCACTGTGACGGTGTTGCAGTGACAATCACTGACAGTGTTGGAGTGACGACCACTGACAGTGTTAGAATGACGACCACTTACAGTGTTGGAATGACGATCACTGTGACAGTTTTGGAGTGATGACCACTGACAGTTTTGGAGTGACGATCACTGTGGGTGTTGGGGTGACGACCACTGACAGTGCTGGGAGTGACGATCACTGTGACGGTGCTGGTGCGACGACCGCTGTTACGCTTTTGTGCGACGATCACAGTGACGGTGTTGGAGCGACGATCACTGTGACAGTGTTGGAGCGACAGCCAGTGTGACGGTGTTGGAGGGACGACCATTGTGACGGTGTTGGAGTGACGACCACTGCCAGTTAAGCAGTGACGCTTACTGTGACTATGCTGGAGTGACGATCAGTGACAGTGTTGCATTGACAATCAATGTGACAGTGTTGGAGTGACGATCACTGTGAGTGTTGGAGTGATGAACACTGTGATGGTGTTGGAGGGACAACCACTGTTATGGAGTTGGAGGAACGGCCACTGTGACGGTCTTGCAGTGACAATCACTGACAGAGTTGGAGTGACGACCACTGACAGTGTTAGAATGATGACCACTGACAGTGTTGGAGTGACGGTCACTGTGACAGTGTTGGAATGACGATCACTGAATGTCTTGGAGTGACGATCACTGTGACAGTTTTGGAGTGATGACCACTGACAGTTTTGGAGTGACGATCACTGTGATGGTGTTGGAGTGATGATCACTGACAGTGTTGGAGTGACGATCACTGTGACAGTTTTGGAGTGATGACCACTGACAGTTTTGGAGTGACGATCACTGTGACGGTGTTGGAATGATGATCCCTGTTATGGAGCTGGTGTGACGACCACTGACAGTGCTGGAGTGACGATCACTGTGGGTGTTGGAGTGACGACCATTGACAGTGTTGGAGTAACCATCACTGTGACGGTGCTGGTGCAACGACCGCTGTTACGATTTTGTGTGACGATCGCAGTGACGGTGTTGGAGCGATGATCACTGACAGTGCTGGAGCGACGATCGCTGTGATGGTGTTTGAGTGACCATCACTGTGACGGTGTTGGAGTAACGAGCACTGTGACGGTGTTGGAGTGATGACCACTGACAGTTTTGCAGTGACGATTACTCTGACCACACTGGAGTGATGATCACTGACAGTGTTGGAGTGACGATCACTGTGACGGTGTCGGAGAGACGATTACTGCAACAGTGTCGGTGTGACAAACACTGTGACGGTGTTGGATTGACATTCACTGACAGCGTTGGATTGACGATCACTGTGACGGTGTTGGAGTGACGATCACTGTGATGGTGTCAGTGTGACGATTACTGCGACGGTGTCGGAATAATGAACACTGTGACAGTGTCGGAGTGACGATCACTGTGACGGTGTTGGAGTGACGACCACTGACAGTGTTGGAGTGACGATCAGTGTGACGGTGCTGGAGTGACGGTGTTGAAGTGCCGAGTAGTGACAGTGTTGGAGTGATGATCACTGACAGTGTTGGAGTGACGATCACTGTGACAGTGTTGGAGTGACGATCACTGTGACGGTGTTTGAGTGACGATCACTGTGATGGTGTTTGAGTGTCGATGACTGTGACGGTGTTGGAGTAACGAGCACTGTGACGGTGTTGGAGTGACAATCACTGACAGTGTTGGAGGGACGATCACCGTGACGGTGTTGGAGTGATGACCACTGACAGTTTTGCAGTGACGATTACTCTGACGACACTGGAGTGATGATCACTGACAGCGTTGGACTGATGATCACTGCGACGGTGTTGGAGTGACGATCACTGTGACGGTGTCGGTGTGACGATTACTGCGACGATGTCGGAATAATGAACACTGTGACAGTGTCGGAGTGACGATCACTGTGACGGTGTTGGAGTGATGACCACTGTGACCGTATTGGAGCGAGGATCACTGTTAAGATGTTGGAGTGACTATCACCATGACGGTGTTGGAGTGATGACCACTGACAGTTTTGCAGTGACGATTACTCTGACGATACTGGAGTGACGATTACTGACAGTGTTGGATTGATGATCACTGTGACGATGTCGGAGAGATGACCACAGCGACAGTGTTGGAGTGACGATCACTGTGACGGTGTTGGAGTGACGACCACTGACAGTGTTGGAGTGACGATCAGTGTGACGGTGCTGGAGTGACGGTGTTGAAGTGCCGAGTAGTGACAGTGTTGGAGTGATGATCACTGACAGTGTTGGAGTGACGATCACTGTGACAGTGTTGGAGTGACGATCACTGTGACGGTGTTTGAGTGACGATCACTGTGATGGTGTTTGAGTGTCGATGACTGTGACGGTGTTGGAGTAACGAGCACTGTGACGGTGTTGGAGTGACAATCACTGACAGTGTTGGAGGGACGATCACCGTGACGGTGTTGGAGTGATGACCACTGACAGTTTTGCAGTGACGATTACTCTGACGACACTGGAGTGATGATCACTGACAGCGTTGGACTGATGATCACTGCGACGGTGTTGGAGTGACGATCACTGTGACGGTGTCGGTGTGACGATTACTGCGACGATGTCGGAATAATGAACACTGTGACAGTGTCGGAGTGACGATCACTGTGACGGTGTTGGAGTGATGACCACTGTGACCGTGTTGGAGCGAGGATCACTGTTAAGATGTTGGAGTGACTATCACCATGACGGTGTTGGAGTGATGACCACTGACAGTTTTGCAGTGACGATTACTCTGACGATACTGGAGTGACGATTACTGACAGTGTTGGATTGATGATCACTGTGACGATGTCGGAGAGATGACCACAGCGACAGTGTTGGAGTGACGATCACTGTGACAGTGTCGGTGTGACAATCATTGTGACGGTGTTGGAGTGATGATCACTGTGATGGTGTCGGTGTGACGATTACTGCGACGGTGTCGGAATAACGAACACTGTGACAGTGTCGGAGTGATGATCACTGTGACAGTATTGGAGTGACTATGACTGTGACAGTGTTGGAGTGACGATCATTGATGGTGTCGAAGCGACGATCACTGACGGTGTCGGAGTGACAATCACCGTGACAGTGTTGAAGTGATGACTACTGACAGTTTTGAAGTGACGATTTCTGTGATGGTGTTGGAGTGACGATCACCGTGACAGTGTCGGTGTGACAAACACTGACAGTGTCGGAGTGACAATCACTGTGACGGTGTTGGAGTGACGATCACTGTGTCGCTGTGACGATTACTGCGCCGGTGTCAGAATAACGAACACTGTGACAGTGTCGGAGTGATGATCACTGTGACAGTGTTGGAGTGACGATCACTGTGACAGTGTTGGAGTGACGATCACTGACAGTGTTGGAGTGACGATCACTGTGACAGTGTTGGAGTGACGATCACTGTGACGGCGTTGGAGATACCATCACTGCGATGGTGTTAGAGTGGCGATTATTTCAACGGTGTTGGAGTGGCGAATACTGTGACAGTGTGGGCGTTATGGTGTTGGAGGGACGATCACCCTGACGGTGTTGGAGCGCGAATTACTGTGACAGTGTTGGAGTGACTATTACTGAGACAGTGTTGGAGCGACGATCACTGTGACGGTGTTGGAAAAACGATCACTGACAGTATTAGCGCGAAAATCACTGTGACGGTGTTGGAGTGACGATTACTGACAGTGCTGGAGTAATGGTCACTGACAGGTTTGGAGTGACGATCACTGTGGAAGTGTTGGAGTGACGATCACTGACAGTGTTGCAGCAACGACCACTGTGACTGTGTTGGAGCGAGGATCACTGTGAAGCTGTTGGAGTGACGATCACTGTGACGGTGTTGGAGTGACGAACACTGACAGTGTCGGAGTGACGAACACTGTGATGGTTTCGGAGTGACGATCATTGTGACGGTGTTGGAGTGACGATCACTGTGACGGTGTTGGAGCACCGATCACTGTGACGGTGTTGGAATGATGATCCCTGTTCTGGAGTTGGAGCGATGACCACTGACATGTTGGAGTGATGATCATTGTTGCGGTGTTGGAGTGACGATCACTGTGACAGTGTCGGAGTGACGATCAGTGTGACGGTGTCGGTGTGACGATTACTGCGATGGTGTCGGAGTGATGAACACTGTGCTGGTGTTGGAGTGACAATCACTGTGACGGTGTTGGAGTGACGGACACTGACAGTGTTGGAGTGACGGTCACTGAGAGGTTTGGAGTGACGATCACTGTGACAGTGTTGGAGTGACGATCACTGTGACAGTGTTGGAGTGACGATCACTGTGACCGTGTGGAAGTGACGATCACTGTGACCGTGTGGAAGTGACGATCACTGTGACAGTGTTGGAGCGACGATCACTGTGACAGTGTTGGAGTGATGATCACTATCACTGTGTTGGATCGACGGTCACTGACGGTGTTGGAGTGACGATCACTGTGACGGTGTTGGAGCGACGATCACTGTGACGGTGTTGGAGTGACGATCACTGTGACGGTGTTGGAGTGACGATCAACGTGACGGTGTTGGAGTGACAACCACTGATAGTGTTGGAGTGACGATCACTGTGACGGTGTTGGAGTGACGACCACTGATAGTGTTGGAGTGACGATCACTGTGACGGTGTTGGAGTGATGATCGCTGTGACAGTGTTGGAGTGACGATTACTGTGACGGTGTTGGAGTGGCGGTCACTGTGATGGTGTTGGAGTGATGATGACTGTGGAAGTGTTGGAGTGACGATGACGCTGTCAGTGCTGCACGGACCATCACTGTGACAGTGTGGGAGTGACGATCACTGTGACGGTGTTGAAGTGACAATCACTGTGACGGTGTTGGAGAGACCTTCACTGCGACGGTGTTGGAGTGGCGATTACTGCGATGGTGTTGGAGTGGCGAACACTGTGACATTGTGGGAGTGATGGTGTTGGAGGGACAATCATCGTGATGGTGTTGGAGTGACGATCACTCTAACAGTGTTGGAGAGACTATCACTGCGACAGTGTTGGAGCGACGATCACTGTGACGGGGTTGGAACAACGATCACTGACAGTGTTAGCGCGACGATCACTGTGACGGTGATGGAGTGACGACCACTGATCGTATTGGAGTGACAATCACTGTGACGGTGTCGGAGTGACGGTCACTGACAGTGCTGGAGTGAAGGTCAGTGACATTGTTGGAGTGACGATCACTGTGACAGTGTTGGAGTGACGATCACTGTGACAGTGTTGGAGCGACGATCACTGTGACGGTGTGGAAGCGATGATCACTGTGATGGTGTTGGAGTGAAGATCACTGTGACAGTGCTGGAGTGATGATCAGTGTCACTGTGTTGGATCGATGGTCACTGACAGTGTTGGAGTGATGATCAGTGTCACTGTGTTGGATCGATGGTCACTGACAGTGTTGGAGTGATGATCACTGTGACGGTGTTGGAGCGACCATCACTGTGACGGTGTTGGAGCGACCATCACTGTGTCGGTGTTGGAATGACCATCACTGTGACGGTGTTGGAGTGACGACCACTGATGGTGTTGGAGTGACGATCACTTTTGCGGTGTTGGAGTGACGATCAGTGTGACGGTTCTGGAGCGACGACACTGTGACGGTGTTGGAGTGACGATTACTGTGATAGTGCTGGAGTGACGGTTTTGGAGTGACGGTCAGTGACATTGTTGGAGTGACGACCAGTGACAGTGTTGGAGTGACGGTCACTGACAGGCTTGGAGTGACGATCACTGTGAAAATGTTGGAGTGACGATCACTGTGAAAATGTTGGAGTGACGATCACTGACAGTGTTGGAGTGACGATCACTGTGACGGTGTTGGAGTGGCGATCACTGCGACGGTGTTGGAGTGACGATGACTGTGGAAGTGTTGGAGTGACGATGACTGTGTCATTGTTGGAGGGACCATCACTGTGACAGTGTTGGAGCGACGACCACTGTGACGGCGTGGGAGTGACGATCACTGTGACGGTGTTGGAGTGACGATCACTGTGACGGTGTTGGAGAGACCATCACTGCGATGGTGTTGGAGTGGCGATTACTGCGATGGTGTTGGAGTGGCGAACACTGTGACAGTGTGGGAGTGATGATGTTGGAGGGACGATCACCGTGATGGTGTTGGAGCGACAATTACTGTAACAGTGTTGGAGTGACTATCACTGCGACAGTGTTGGAGCGACGACCACTGTGACGGGGTTGGAACAACGATCACTGACAGTGTTGGCGCGACGATGACTGTGACGGTGTTGGAGTGACGACCACTGACAGTGCTGGAGTTATGATCACTGTGGGTGTTGGAGTAACGACCACTGACAGTGTTGGAGTAACCATCACTGTGACGGTGCTGGTGCAATGACCGCTGTTACGATTTTGTGCGACAATCACTGTGATGGTGTTTGAGTGACGATCACTGTGACGGTGTTGGAGTAACGATCACTGTGACGGTGTTGGAGTGACGATCACTGACAGTGTTGCAGGGACGATCACCATGACGGTGTTGGAGTGATGACCACTGACAGTTTTGCAGTGACGATTACTCTGATGGTACTGGAGTG
Source organism: Mobula birostris (assembly GCF_030028105.1). Classification (NCBI taxonomy): domain Eukaryota; kingdom Metazoa; phylum Chordata; class Chondrichthyes; order Myliobatiformes; family Myliobatidae; genus Mobula; species Mobula birostris. The sequence goes on from NC_092396.1 coordinate 30,281,784, forward strand.
ACGACCACTGACAGTGTTGGAGTAACCATCACTGTGACGGTGCTGGTGCAACGACCGCTGTTACGATTTTGTGCGACGATCGCAGTGACAGTGTTGGAGCGATGATCACTGACAGTGTTGGAGCGACGATCACTGTGATGGGGTTGGAACAACGATCACTGACAGTGTTGGCGCGACGATGACTGTGACGGTGTTGGAGTGACGACCACTGACAGTGCTGGAGTTACGATCACTGTGGGTGTTGGAGTAACGACCACTGACAGTGTTGGAGTAACCATCACTGTGACGGTGCTGGTGCAACGACCGCTGTTACGATTTTGTGCGACGATCACTGTGATGGTGTTTGAGTGACGATCACTGTGACGGTGTTGGAGTAACGATCACTGTGACGGTGTTGGAGTGACGATCACTGACAGTGTTGCAGGGACGATCAACGTGACGGTGTTGGAGTGATGACCACTGACAGTTTTGCAGTGACGATTACTCTGACGGTACTGGAGTGACGACCACTGACAGTGTTGGGGTAACCATCACTGTGACGGTGCTGGTGCAACGACCGCTGTTACGCTTTTGAGCGACGATCGCAGTGACGGTGTTGGAGCGATGATCACTGACGGTGTTGGAGCGATGATCACTGACAGTGCTGGAGCGACGATCACTGTGATGGTGTTTGAGTGACTATCACTGTGACGGTGTTGGAGTAACGAGCACTGTGACGGTGTTGGAGTGATGAACACTGACAGTTTTGCAGTGACGATTACTCTGACGACACTGGAGTGATGATCACTGACAGCGTTGGATTGACGATCACTGTGACGGTGTCGGAGAGACGATTACTGCAACAGTGTCGGTGTGATGAACACTGTGACGGTGTTGGATTGACATTCACTGACAGCGTTGGATTGACGATCACTGCGACGGTGTTGGAGTGACGATCACTGTGACGGTGTCGGTGTGATGATTACTGCGACGGTGTCGGAATAATGAACACTGTGACAGTGTCGGAGTGACGATCACTGTGACGGTGTTGGAGTGACGACCACTGACAGTGTTGGAGTGACAATCAGTGTGACGGTGCTGGAGTGACGGTGTTGGAGTGCCGAGTAGTGACAGTGTTGGAGTGACGGTCACTGACAGGTTTGGAGTGACGATCACTGTGAAAGTGCTGGAGTGATGATCACTGACAGTGTTGGAGTGACGGTCACTGTGACAGTGTTGGAGTGACGATCACTGTGACGGTGTTTGAGTGACGATCACTGTGATGGTGTTTGAGTGTCGATGACTGTGACGGTGTTGGAGTAACGAGCACTGTGATGGTGTTGGAGTGATAATCACTGACAGTGTTGGAGGGACGATCACCGTGACGGTGTTGGAGTGATGACCACCGACAGTTTTGCAGTGACGATTACTCTGACGACACTGGAGTGATGATCACTGACAGCATTGGATTGACGATCACTGTGACGGTGTTGGAGTGACGATCACTGTGACGGTGTCAGTGTGACGATTACTGCGACGGTGTCGGAATAATGAACACTGTGACAGTGTTGGAGCGCCGATCACTGTGACGGTGTTGGAGCGCCGATCACTGTGACGGTGTTGGAATGATGATCCCTGATATGGAGTTGGAGTGACGACCACTGACATGTTGGAGTGATGATCATTGTTGCGGTGTTGGAGTGACGATCACTGTGACCGTGTTGGAGCGATGATCACTGTGACGGTGTTGGAATGATGATCCCTGATATGGAGTTGGAGTGATGACCACTGACATGTTGGAGTGATGATCATTGTTGCGGTGTTGGAGTGACGATCACTGTGACAGTGTCGGAGTGACGATCAGTGTGACGGTGTCGGTGTGACGATTACTGCGATGGTGTCGGAGTGATGAACACTGTGCTGGTGTTGGAGTGACAATCACTGTGACGGTGATGGAGTGACGGACACTGACAGTGTTGGAGTGACGGTCACTGAGAGGTTTGGAGTGACGATCACTGTGACAGTGTTGGAGTGACGATCACTGTGACCGTGTGGAAGTGACGATCACTGTGACAGTGTTGGAGTGATGATCACTATCACTGTGTTGGATCGACGGTCACTGACGGTGTTGGAGTGACAATCACTGTGACGGTGTTGGAGCGACGATCACTGTGAAGGTGTTGGAGTGACGATCACTGTGACGGTGTTGGAGTGACAATCAACGTGACGGTGTTGGAGTGACAACCACTGATAGTGTTGGAGTGACGATCACTGTGACGGTGTTGGAGCGACGATCACTGTGACGGTGTTGGAGTGACGATCACTGTGACGGTGTTGGAGTGACGATCAACGTGACGGTGTTGGAGTGACGACCACTGATAGTGTTGGAGTGACGATCACTGTGACGGTGTTGGAGTGACGATCACTGTGACGGTGTTGGAGTGATGATCGCTGTGACAGTGTTGGAGTGACGATTACTGTGACGGTGTTGGAGTGGCGGTCACTGTGATTGTGTTGGAGTGACGATCACTGTGACGGTGTTGGAGTGACGATCAACGTGACGGTGTTGGAGTGACGACCACTGATAGTGTTGGAGTGACGATCACTGTGACGGTGTTGGAGTGACGATCACTGTGACGGTGTTGGAGTGATGATCGCTGTGACAGTGTTGGAGTGACGATTACTGTGACGGTGTTGGAGTGGCGGTCACTGTGATTGTGTTGGAGTGGCGATCACTGCGACGGTGTTGGAGTGACGATGACTGTGGAAGTGTTGGAGTGACGATGACTGTGTCATTGTTGGAGGGACCATCACTGTGACAGTGTTGGAGCGACGACCACTGTGACGGCGTGGGAGTGACGATCACTGTGACGGTGTTGGAGTGACGATCACTGTGACGGTGTTGGAGAGACCATCATTGCGATGGTGTTGGAGTGGCGATTACTGCGATGGTGTTGGAGTGGCGAACACTGTGACAGTGTGGGAGTGATGATGTTGGAGGGACGATCACCGTGATGGTGTTGGAGCGACAATTACTGTAACAGTGTTTGAGTGACTATCACTGCGACAGTGTTGGAGCGACGACCACTGTGACGGGGTTGGAACAACGATCACTGACAGTGTTGCAGGGACGATCACCATGACGGTGTTGGAGTGATGACCACTGACAGTTTTGCAGTGACGATTACTCTGATGGTACTGGAGTGACGACCACTGACAGTGTTGGAGTAACCATCACTGTGACGGTGCTGGTGCAATGACCGCTGTTACGATTTTGTGCGACAATCACTGTGGTGGTGTTTGAGTGATGATCACTGTGACGGTGTTGGAGTAACGATCACTGTGACGGTGTTGGAGTGACGATCACTGACAGTGTTGCAGGGACGATCACCATGACGGTGTTGGAGTGATGATCACTGACAGTGCTGGAGCGACGATCACTGTGATGGTGTTTGAGTGACTATCACTGTGACGGTGTTGGAGTAACGAGCACTGTGACGGTGTTGGAGTGATGAACACTGACAGTTTTGCAGTGACGGTTACTCTGACGACACTGGAGTGATGATCACTGATAGTGTTGGAGTGACGATCACTGTGACGGTGTCGGAGAGACGATTACTGCAACAGTGTCGGTGTGACGAACACTGTGACGGTGTTGGATTGACATTCACTGACAGCGTTGGATTGACGATCACTGTGACGGTGTTGGAGTGACGATCACTGTGACGGTGTCGGTGTGATGATTACTGCGACGGTGTCGGAATAATGAACACTGTGACAGTGTCGGAGTGACGATCACTGTGACGGTGTTGGAGTGACGACCACTGACAGTGTTGGAGTGACAATCAGTGTGACGGTGCTGGAGTGACGGTGTTGGAGTGCCGAGTAGTGACAGTGTTGGAGTGACGGTCACTGACAGGTTTGGAGTGACGATCACTGTGAAAGTGCTGGAGTGATGATCACTGACAGTGTTGGAGTGACGGTCACTGTGACAGTGTTGGAGTGACGATCACTGTGACGGTGTTTGAGTGATGATCACTGTGATGGTGTTTGAGTGTCGATGACTGTGACGGTGTTGGAGTAACGAGCACTGTGACGGTGTTGGAGTGACAATCACTGACAGTGTTGGAGGGACGATCACCGTGACGGTGTTGGAGTGATGACCACTGACAGTTTTGCAGTGACGGTTACTCTGACGACACTGGAGTGACGATCACTGATAGTGTTGGAGTGACGATCACTGTGACGGTGTCGGAGAGACGATTACTGCAACAGTGTCGGTGTGACGAACACTGTGACGGTGTTGGATTGACATTCACTGACAGCGTTGGATTGACGATCACTGCGACGGTGTTGGAGTGACGATCACTGTGACGGTGTCGGTGTAATGATTACTGCGACGGTGTCGGAATAATGAACACTGTGACAGTGTCGGATTGACAATCACTGCGACGGTGTTGGAGTGACGATCACTGTGACGGTGTCGGTGTGACGATTACTGCGACGGTGTCGGAATAATGAACACTGTGACAGTGTCGGAGTGACGATCACTGTGACGGTGTTGGAGTGATGACCACTGTGACCGTGTTGCAGCGAGGATCACTGTGAAGCTGTTGGAGTGACGATCACTGTGATAGTGCTGGAGTGACTATCACCATGACGGTGTTGGAGTGATGACCACTGACAGTTTTGCAGTGACGATTACTCTGACGATACTGGAGTGACGATCACTGACAGTGTTGGATTGATGATCACTGTGACGATGTCGGAGAGATGACCACTGCGACAGTGTTGGAGTGACGATCACTGTGACAGTGTCGGTGTGACAATCACTGTGACAGTGTTGGAGTGATGATCACTGACAGTGTTGGAGTGACGATCACTGTGACAGTGTTGGAGTGACGATCACTGTGACGGTGTTGGAGCGCCGATCACTGTGACGGTGTTGGAATGATGATCTCTGATATGGAGTTGGAGTGACGACCACTGACATGTTGGAGTGACGATCATTGTTGCGGTGTTGGAGTGACGATCACTGTGACAGTGTCGGAGTGACGATCACTGTGACGGTGTTGGAGCGCCGATCACTGTGATGGTGTTGGAATGATGATCCCTGATATGGAGTTGGAGTGACGACCACTGACATGTTGGAGTGACGATCATTGTTGCGGTGTTGGAGTGACGATCAGTGTGACGGTGTCGGTGTGACAATTACTGCGATGGTGTCGGAGTGATGAACACTGTGATGGTGTTGGAGTGACAATCACTGTGACGGTGTTGGAGTGACGGACACTGACAGTGTTGGAATGACGGTCACTGAGAGGTTTGGAGTGACGATCACTGTGACAGTGTTGGAGCGACGATCACTGTGACGGTGTGGAAGTGATGATCACTGTGACGGTGTTGGAGCGACGATCACTGTGACAGTGTTGGAGTGATGATCACTATCACTGTGTTGGATCGACGGTCACTGACAGTGTTGGAGTGACGATCACTGTGACGGTGTTGGAGCGACGATCACTGTGATGGTGTTGGAGTGACGATTACTGTGACGGTGTTGGAGTGGCGGTCACTGCGATGGTGTTGGAGTGATGATGACTGTGGAAGTGTTGGACTGACGATGACGCTGTCAGTGTTGGAGGGACCATCACTGTGACAGTGTTGGACGGACCATCACTGTGACAGTGTTGGAGTGACGACCACTGTGACAGTGTGGGAGCGACGATCACTGTGACGCTGTTGAAGTGACAATCACTGTGACGGTGTTGGAAAGACCATCACTGCGACGGTGTTGGAGTGGCGATTACTGCGATGGTGTTGGAGTGGCGAACACTGTGACAGTGTGGGAGTGATGGTGTTGGAGGGACAATCACCGTGATGGTGTTGGAGGGACAATCACTGTGATGGTGTTGGAGTGACAATCACTCTAACAGTGTTGGAGTGACTATCACTGCGACAGTGTTGGAGCGACGATCACTGTGACGGGGTTGGAGCAACGATCACTGACAGTGTTGGCGCGACAATCACTGTGACAGTGTTGGAGTGACGGTCACTGACAGTGTTGGAGTGACGATCACTGTGAATGTGTTGGAGTGACGATCACTGACAGTGTTGGAGTGACGATCACTGACGGTGTCAGAGCGACGATCACTGATGGTGTCAGAGCGACGATCACTGACGGTGTTGGAGTTACAATCACTGTGACAGTGTTGGAGTGATGACTACTGACAGTTTTGGAGTCATGATAACTGTGATGGTGCTGGAGTGACGATCACCGTGACGGTGTTGGTGTGACGGTTACTGCGACGGTGTCGGTATAACGAACACTGTGACAGTGTTGGAGTGACGATCACTGTGACGGTGTTGGAGTGACGACCACTGACAGTGTTAGAGTGACGATCACTGTGACGGTGTTGGAGTGACGATCACTGTGACAGTGTCGGAGTGATGATCAATGTGACGGTGTTGGAGTGAGGATCACTGTGACGGTGTTGGAGAGACCATCACTGCGACGGTGTTGGAGTGGTGATTACTGCGATGGTGTTGGAGTGGCGAACAGTGTGACAGTGTGGGAGTGATGGTGTTGGAGGGACGATTACTGTAACAGTGTTGGAGTGACTATCACTGCGACAGGATTGGAGTGACGATCACTGTGATGGGGTTGGAACAACGATCACTGACAGTGTTGGAGTGATGATCACTGACAGTGTTGGAGTGACGATCACTGTGACAGTGTTGGAGTGACGATCACTGTGACGGTGTTGGAGCGCCGATCACTGTGACGGTGTTGGAATGATGATCTCTGATATGGAGTTGGAGTGACGACCACTGACATGTTGGAGTGACGATCATTGTTGCGGTGTTGGAGTGACGATCACTGTGACAGTGTCGGAGTGACGATCACTGTGACGGTGTTGGAGCGCCGATCACTGTGATGGTGTTGGAATGATGATCCCTGATATGGAGTTGGAGTGACGACCACTGACATGTTGGAGTGACGATCATTGTTGCGGTGTTGGAGTGACGATCAGTGTGACGGTGTCGGTGTGACAATTACTGCGATGGTGTCGGAGTGATGAACACTGTGATGGTGTTGGAGTGACAATCACTGTGACGGTGTTGGAGTGACGGACACTGACAGTGTTGGAATGACGGTCACTGAGAGGTTTGGAGTGACGATCACTGTGACAGTGTTGGAGCGACGATCACTGTGACGGTGTGGAAGTGATGATCACTGTGACGGTGTTGGAGCGACGATCACTGTGACAGTGTTGGAGTGATGATCACTATCACTGTGTTGGATCGACGGTCACTGACAGTGTTGGAGTGACGATCACTGTGACGGTGTTGGAGCGACGATCACTGTGATGGTGTTGGAGTGACGATTACTGTGACGGTGTTGGAGTGGCGGTCACTGCGATGGTGTTGGAGTGATGATGACTGTGGAAGTGTTGGACTGACGATGACGCTGTCAGTGTTGGAGGGACCATCACTGTGACAGTGTTGGACGGACCATCACTGTGACAGTGTTGGAGTGACGACCACTGTGACAGTGTGGGAGCGACGATCACTGTGACGCTGTTGAAGTGACAATCACTGTGACGGTGTTGGAAAGACCATCACTGCGACGGTGTTGGAGTGGCGATTACTGCGATGGTGTTGGAGTGGCGAACACTGTGACAGTGTGGGAGTGATGGTGTTGGAGGGACAATCACCGTGATGGTGTTGGAGGGACAATCACTGTGATGGTGTTGGAGTGACAATCACTCTAACAGTGTTGGAGTGACTATCACTGCGACAGTGTTGGAGCGACGATCACTGTGACGGGGTTGGAGCAACGATCACTGACAGTGTTGGCGCGACAATCACTGTGACAGTGTTGGAGTGACGGTCACTGACAGTGTTGGAGTGACGATCACTGTGAATGTGTTGGAGTGACGATCACTGACAGTGTTGGAGTGACGATCACTGACGGTGTCAGAGCGACGATCACTGATGGTGTCAGAGCGACGATCACTGACGGTGTTGGAGTTACAATCACTGTGACAGTGTTGGAGTGATGACTACTGACAGTTTTGGAGTCATGATAACTGTGATGGTGCTGGAGTGACGATCACCGTGACGGTGTTGGTGTGACGGTTACTGCGACGGTGTCGGTATAACGAACACTGTGACAGTGTCGGAGTGACGATCACTGTGACAGTGTCGGAGTGATGATCACTGTGACAGTGTTGGAGTGACGATCACTGTGACGGTGTTGGAGTGACGACCACTGACAGTGTTAGAGTGACGATCAGTGTGACGGTGTTGGAGTGACGATCACTGTGACAGTGTCGGAGTGATGATCAATGTGACGGTGTTGGAGTGAGGATCACTGTGACGGTGTTGGAGAGACCATCACTGCGACGGTGTTGGAGTGGTGATTACTGCGATGGTGTTGGAGTGGCGAACAGTGTGACAGTGTGGGAGTGATGGTGTTGGAGGGACGATTACTGTAACAGTGTTGGAGTGACTATCACTGCGACAGGATTGGAGTGACGATCACTGTGATGGGGTTGGAACAACGATCACTGACAGTGTTGGCGCGATGATGACTGTGACGGTGTTGGAGTGACGACCACTGACAGTGCTGGAGTGACGATCACTGTGGGTGTTGGAGTGACGACCACTGACAGTGCTGGAGCGACGATCACTGTGATGGTGTTTGAGTGACGATCACTGTGACGGTGTTGGAGTGACGATCACTGTGATAGTGTTGGAGGGACGATCACCATGACGGTGTTGGAGTGATGACCACTGACAGTTTTGCAGTGACGATTACTCTGATGGTACTGGAGTGACGACCACTGACAGTGTTGGAGTAACCATCACTGTGACGGTGCTGGTGCAATGACCGCTGTTACGATTTTGTGCGACAATCACTGTGATGGTGTTTGAGTGACGATCACTGTGACGGTGTTGGAGTAACGATCACTGTGACGGTGTTGGAGTGACGATCACTGACAGTGTTGCAGGGACGATCACCATGACGGTGTTGGAGTGATGACCACTGACAGTTTTGCAGTGACGATTACTCTGATGGTACTGGAGTGACGACCACTGACAGTGTTGGAGTAACCATCACTGTGACGGTGCTGGTGGAACGACCGCTATTACGTTTTTGTGCGACGATCGCAGTGATGGTGTTGGAGCGATGATCACTGACAGTGCTGGAGCGACGATCACTGTGATGGTGTTTGAGTGACGATCACTGTGACGGTGTTGGAGTGACGATCACTGTGATAGTGTTGGAGGGACGATCACCATGACGGTGTTGGAGTGATGACCACTGACAGTTTTGCAGTGACGATTACTCTGACGATACTGGAGTGACGATCACTGACAGTGTTGGATTGATGATCACTGTGACGATGTCGGAGAGATGACCACTGCGACAGTGTCAGAGCGACGATCACTGACGGTGTCGGAGTTATAATCACTGTGACAGTGTTGGAGTGATGACTACTGACAGTTTTGGAGTCATGATAACTGTGATGGTGCTGGAGTGACGATCACTGTGACAGTGTCGGTGTGACAATCATTGTGACGGTGTTGGAGTGATGATCAGTGAAATGGTGTCAGTGTGACGATTACTGCGACGGTGTCGGAATAACGAACACTGTGACAGTGTCGGAGTGACGATCACTGTGACAGTGTTGGAGTGACGATCACTGTGACGGTGTTGGAGTGAGGATCACTGTGACGGTGTTGGAGAGACCATCACTGCGACGGTGTTGGAGTGGCGAACAGTGTGACAGTGTGGGAGTGATGGTGTTGGAGGGACAATCACTGTGACGGTGTTGGAGCGACGATGACTGTGATGGTGTTGGAGTGACGATCACTGTGACGGTGTTGGAGTGACGATCAACGTGACGGTGTTGGAGTGACAACCACTGATAGTGTTGGAGTGACGATCACTGTGACGGTGTTGGAGTGATGACCACTGATAGTGTTGGAGTGACGATCACTGTGACGGTGTTGGAGTGATGATCGCTGTGACAGTGTTGGAGTGACGATTACTGTGACGGTGTTGGAGTGGCGGTCACTGCGATGGTGTTGGAGTGACGATGACTGTGGAAGTGTTGGAGTGACGATGATGCTGTCAGTGTTGGACGGACCATCACTGTGACAGTGTTTGGGCGACGACCACTGTGACAGTGTAGGAGTGACGATCACTGTGACGGTGTTGGAGTGACGATCACTGTGACAGTGTGGGAGTGACGATCACTGTGACGGTGTTGGAAAGACCATCACTGCGACGCTGTTGGAGTGGCGATTACTGCGATGGTGTTGGAGTGGCGAACACTGTGACAGTGTGGGAGTGATGGTGTTGGAGGGACAATCACCGTGATGGTGTTGGAGTGACAATCACTCTAACAGTGTTGGAGTGACTATCACTGTGACAGTGTTGGAGCGACGATCACTGTGACGGGGTTGGAGCAACGATCACTGACAGTGTTGGCGTGACGATCACTGTGACGGTGTTGGAGTGACGACCACTGATAGTATTGGAGTGACAATCACTGTGACGGTGTTGGAGTGACGGTCACTGACAGTGTTGGAGTGACGATCACTGTGAATGTGTTGGAGTGACGATCACTGACAGTGTTGGATTGATGATCACTGCGACGATGTCGGAGAGATGATCACTGCGACGATGTCGGAGAGATGACCACTGCGACAGTGTTGGAGTGACGATCAATGTGACAGTGTCGGTGTGACAATCATTGTGACGGTGTTGGAGTGATGATCACTGTGATGGTGTCGGTGTGACGATTACTGCGACTGTGTCGGAATAACGAACACTGTGACAGTGTCGGAGTGATGATCACTGTGACAGTGTCGGAGTGACGATCACTGTGAAAGTGTCGGAGTGACGATCACTGTGAAAGTGTTGTAGTGACGATCACTGTGACAGTGTTGGAGTGATGATCACTGACAGTGTTGGAGTGACGATCACTGTGACGGTGTTGGAGTGAGGATCACTGTGACGGTGTTGGAGAGACCATCACTGCGACGGTGTTGGAGTGGCGAACAGTGTGACAGTGTGGGAGTGATGGTGTTGGAGGGACAATCACTGTGACGGTGTTGGAGCGACGATGACTGTGATGGTGTTGGAGTGACGATCACTGTGACGGTGTTGGAGTGACGATCAACGTGACGGTGTTGGAGTGACAACCACTGATAGTGTTGGAGTGACGATCACTGTGACGGTGTTGGAGTGATGACCACTGATAGTGTTGGAGTGACGATCACTGTGACGGTGTTGGAGTGATGATCGCTGTGACAGTGTTGGAGTGACGATTACTGTGACGGTGTTGGAGTGGCGGTCACTGCGATGGTGTTGGAGTGATGATGACTGTGGAAGTGTTGGAGTGACGATGATGCTGTCAGTGTTGGACGGACCATCACTGTGACAGTGTTGGAGCGACGACCACTGTGACAGTGTGGGAGTGACGATCACTGTGACGGTGTTGGAAAGACCATCACTGCGACGCTGTTGGAGTGGCGATTACTGCGATGGTGTTGGAGTGGCGAACACTGTGACAGTGTGGGAGTGATGGTGTTGGAGGGACAATCACCGTGATGGTGTTGGAGTGACAATCACTCTAACAGTGTTGGAGTGACTATCACTGTACCAGTGTTGGAGCGACGATCACTGTGACGGGGTTGGAGCAACGATCACTGACAGTGTTGGCGTGACGATCACTGTGACGGTGTTGGAGTGACGACCACTGATAGTATTGGAGTGACAATCACTGTGACGGTGTTGGAGTGACGGTCACTGACAGTGTTGGAGTGACGATCACTGTGAATGTGTTGGAGTGACGATCACTGACAGTGTTGGATTGATGATCACTGCGACGATGTCGGAGAGATGATCACTGCGACGATGTCGGAGAGATGACCACTGCGACAGTGTTGGAGTGACGATCACTGTGACAGTGTCGGTGTGACAATCATTGTGACGGTGTTGGAGTGATGATCACTGTGATGGTGTCGGTGTGACGATTACTGCGACTGTGTCGGAATAACGAACACTGTGACAGTGTCGGAGTGATGATCACTGTGACAGTGTCGGAGTGACGATCACTGTGAAAGTGTCGGAGTGACGATCACTGTGAAAGTGTTGTAGTGACGATCACTGTGACAGTGTTGGAGTGATGATCACTGACAGTGTTGGAGTGACGATCACTGTGACAGTGTTGGAGTGACGATCACTGTGACGGTGTTGGAGATACCATCACTGCGATGGTGTTAGAGTGGCGAATACTGTGACAGTGTGGGGGTTATGGTGTTGGAGGGACGATCACCCTGACGGTGTTGGAGCGCGAATTACTGTGACAGTGTTGGAGTGACTATGACTGAGACAGTGTTGGAGCGACGATCACTGTGACGGGGTTGGAGTAACGATCACTGTGAAAGGTGTTGGAGTGACGATCACTGACAGTGTTGCAGGGACGATCAACGTGACGGTGTTGGAGTGATGACCACTGACAGTTTTGCAGTGACGATTACTCTGACGGTACTGGAGTGACGACCACTGACAGTGTTGGAGTAACCATCACTGTGACGGTGCTGGTGCAACGACCGCTGTTACGATTTTGTGCGACGATCGCAGTGACGGTGTTGGAGCGATGATCACTGACAGTGCTGGAGCGACGATCACTGTGATGGTGTTTGAGTGACGATCACTGTGACGGTGTTGGAGTAACGATCACTGTGACGGTGTTGGAGTGATGATCACTGACAGTGTTGCAGGGACGATCACCATGACGGTGTTGGAGTGATGATCACTGACAGTGCTGGAGCGACGATCACTGTGATGGTGTTTGAGTGACTATCACTGTGATGGTGTTGAGTAACGAGCACTGTGACGGTGTTGGAGTGATGAACACTGACAGTTTTGCAGTGACGGTTACTCTGACGACACTGGAGTGACGATCACTGATAGTGTTGGAGTGACGATCACTGTGACGGTGTCGGAGAGACGATTACTGCAACAGTGTCGGTGTGACGAACACTGTGACGGTGTTGGATTGACATTCACTGACAGCATTGGATTGACGATCACTGCGACGGTGTTGGAGTGACGATCACTGTGACGGTGTCGGTGTGATGATTACTGCGACGGTGTCGGAATAATGAACACTGTGACAGTGTCGGAGTGACGATCACTGTGACGGTGTTGGGGTGACGACCACTGACAGTGTTGGAGTGACAATCAGTGTGACGGTGCTGGAGTGACAGTGTTGGAGTGACGGTCACTGACAGGTTTGGAGTGACGATTACTGTGAAAGTGTTGGAGTGATGATCACTGACAGTGTTGGAGTGACGATCACTGTGACGGTGTTGGAGTGATGATTACTGTGACGGTGTTTGAGTGACGATCACTGTGATGGTGTTTGAGTGTCGATGACTGTGACGGTGTTGGAGTAACGAGCACTGTGACGGTGTTGGAGTGACAATCACTGACAGTGTTGGAGGGACGATCACCGTGACGGTGTTGGAGTGACGACCACTGACAGTTTTGCAGTGACGATTACTCTGACGACACTGGAGTGACGATCACTGCGACGGTGTTGGAGTGATGATCACTGTGACGGTGTCGGTGTGACGATTACTGCGACGGTGTTGGAGTGATGACCACTGTGACCGTGTTGGAGCGAGGATCACTGTGAAGCTGTTGGAGTGACGATCACTGTGATAGTGCTGGAGTGACTATCACCATGACGGTGTTGGAGTGATGACCACTGACAGTTTTGCAGTGACGATTACTCTGACGATACTGGCGTGACGATCACTGACAGTGTTGGATTGATGATCACTGTGACGGTGTTGGAGAGATGACCACTGCGACAGTGTTGGAGTGACGATCACTGTGACGGGGTTGGAAAAACGATCACTGACAGTATTAGCGCGACAATCACTGTGACGGTGTTGGAGTGACGATTACTGACAGTGCTGGAGTAATGGTCACTGACAGGTTTGGAGTGACGATCACTGTGGAAGTGTTGGAGTGACGATCACTGACAGTGTTGCAGCAACGACCACTGTGACCGTGTTGGAGCGAGGATCACTGTGAAGCTGTTGGAGTGACGATCACTGTGACGGTGTTGGAGTGACGAACACTGACAGTGTCGGAGTGACGAACACTGTGATGGTGTCGGAGTAACGATCATTGTGACGGTGTTGGAGTGACGATCACTGTGACGGTGTTGGAGTGACGATCACTGTGACGGTGTTGGAGTGACGATTACTGTGACCGTGTTGGAGCGATGATCACTGTGACGGTGTTGGAATGATGATCCCTGATATGGAGTTGGAGTGACGACCACTGACATGTTGGAGTGACGATCATTGTTGCGGTGTTGGAGTGACGATCACTGTGACAGTGTCGGAGTGACGATCAGTGTGACGGTGTCGGTGTGACGATTACTGCGATGGTGTCGGAGTGATGAACACTGTGATGGTGTTGGAGTGACAATCACTGTGACGGTGTTGGAGTGACGGACACTGACAGTGTTGGAGTGACGGTCACTGAGAGGTTTGGAGTGACGATCACTGTGAGTGTTGGAGCGACGATCACTGTGACGGTGTGGAAGTGATGATCACTGTGATGGTGTTGGAGCGACGATCACTGTGACAGTGTTGGAGTGATGATCACTATCACTGTGTTGGATCGACGGTCACTGACAGTGTTGGAGTGACGATCACTGTGACGGTGTTGGAGCGACGATCACTGTGATGGTGTTAGAGTGACGATCACTGTGACGGTGTTGGAGTGACGATCAACGTGACGGTGTTGGAGTGACAACCACTGATAGTGTTGGAGTGACGATCACTGTGACGGTGTTGGAGTGACAACCACTGATAGTGTTGGAGTGACGATCACTGTGACGGTGTTGGAGTGTTGATCGCTGTGACAGTGTTGGAGTGACGATCACTGTGACGGTGTTGGAGTGACGATCACTGTGATGGTGTTGGAGTGATGATCGCTGTGACAGTGTTGGAGTGACGATTACTGTGACGGTGTTGGAGTGGCGGTCACTGCGATGGTGTTGGAGTGATGATGACTGTGGAAGTGTTGGAGTGACAATGATGCTGTCAGTGTTGGACGGACCATCACTGTGACAGTGTTGGAGCGACGACCACTGTGACAGTGTGGGAGTGACGATCACTGTGACACTGTTGAAGTGACAATCACTGTGACGGTGTTGGAAAGACCATCACTGTGACGGTGTTGGAGTGGCGATTACTGCGATGGTGTTGGAGTGGCGAACACTGTGACAGTGTGGGAGTGATGGTGTTGGAGGGACGATCACCGTGATGGTGCTGGAGCGACGATTACTGTAACAGTGTTGGAGTGACTATCACTGCGACAGGGTTGGAGTGACGATCACTGTGATGGGGTTGGAACAACGATCACTGACAGTGCTGGAGTAACCATCACTGTGACTTTGCTAGTGCGACGACCGCTGTTACGTTTTTGTGTGACAATCGCAGTGACGGTGTTGGAGCGATGATCACTGACAGTGCTGGAGCGACGATCACTGTGATGGTGTTTGAGTGACGATGTTGGAGTGACGATCACTGTGATAGTGTTGGAGGGACGATCACCATGACGTTGTTGGAGTGACGATCGCAGTGACGGTGTTGGAGCGATGATCACTGACAGTGCTGGAGTGACGATCACTGTGATGGTGTTTGAGTGACGATCCCTGTGACGGTGTTGGAGTGACGATCACTGTGATAGTGTTGGAGGGACGATCACCATGACGGTGTTAGAGTGATGACCACTGACAGTTTTGCAGTGACGATTACTCTGACGATACTGGAGTGACGATCACTGACAGTGTTGGATTTATGATCACTGTGACGATGTCGGAGAGATGACCACTGCGACAGTGTTGGAGTGACGATCACTGTGACAGTGTCGGTGTGATAATCATTGTGACGGTGTTGGAGTGATGATCACTGTGATGGTGTCGGTGTGACGATTACTGCGACGGTGTCGGATTAACGAACACTGTGAAAGTGTCAGAGTGATGATCACTGTGACAGTGTTGGACTGACGATCACTGTGACAGTGTTGGAGTGACGACCACTGACAGTTTTGCAGTGACGATTACTCTGACGACACTGGAGTGACGATCACTGCGACTGTGTTGGAGTGATGATCACTGTGACGGTGTCGGTGTGACGATTACTGCGACGGTGTTGGAGTGATGACCACTGTGACCGTGTTGGAGCGAGGATCACTGTGAAGCTGTTGGAGTGACGATCACTGTGATAGTGCTGGAGTGACTATCACCATGACGGTGTTGGAGTGATGACCACTGACAGTTTTGCAGTGACGATTACTCTGACGATACTGGAGTGACGATCACTGACAGTGTTGGATTGATGATCACTGTGACGGTGTTGGAGAGATGACCACTGCGACAGTGTTGGAGTGACGATCACTGTGACGGGGTTGGAAAAACGATCACTGACAGTATTAGCGCGACAATCACTGTGACGGTGTTGGAGTGACGATTACTGACAGTGCTGGAGTAATGGTCACTGACAGGTTTGGAGTGACGATCACTGTGGAAGTGTTGGAGTGACGATCACTGACAGTGTTGCAGCAACGACCACTGTGACCGTGTTGGAGCGAGGATCACTGTGAAGCTGTTGGAGTGACGATCACTGTGACGGTGTTGGAGTGACGAACACTGACAGTGTCGGAGTGACGAACACTGTGATGGTGTCGGAGTAACGATCATTGTGACGGTGTTGGAGTGACGATCACTGTGACGGTGTTGGAGTGACGATCACTGTGACGGTGTTGGAGTGACGATTACTGTGACCGTGTTGGAGCGATGATCACTGTGACGGTGTTGGAATGATGATCCCTGATATGGAGTTGGAGTGACGACCACTGACATGTTGGAGTGACGATCATTGTTGCGGTGTTGGAGTGACGATCACTGTGACAGTGTCGGAGTGACGATCAGTGTGACGGTGTCGGTGTGACGATTACTGCGATGGTGTCGGAGTGATGAACACTGTGATGGTGTTGGAGTGACAATCACTGTGACGGTGTTGGAGTGACGGACACTGACAGTGTTGGAGTGACGGTCACTGAGAGGTTTGGAGTGACGATCACTGTGAGTGTTGGAGCGACGATCACTGTGACGGTGTGGAAGTGATGATCACTGTGATGGTGTTGGAGCGACGATCACTGTGACAGTGTTGGAGTGATGATCACTATCACTGTGTTGGATCGACGGTCACTGACAGTGTTGGAGTGACGATCACTGTGACGGTGTTGGAGCGACGATCACTGTGATGGTGTTAGAGTGACGATCACTGTGACGGTGTTGGAGTGACGATCAACGTGACGGTGTTGGAGTGACAACCACTGATAGTGTTGGAGTGACGATCACTGTGACGGTGTTGGAGTGACAACCACTGATAGTGTTGGAGTGACGATCACTGTGACGGTGTTGGAGTGTTGATCGCTGTGACAGTGTTGGAGTGACGATCACTGTGACGGTGTTGGAGTGACGATCACTGTGATGGTGTTGGAGTGATGATCGCTGTGACAGTGTTGGAGTGACGATTACTGTGACGGTGTTGGAGTGGCGGTCACTGCGATGGTGTTGGAGTGATGATGACTGTGGAAGTGTTGGAGTGACAATGATGCTGTCAGTGTTGGACGGACCATCACTGTGACAGTGTTGGAGCGACGACCACTGTGACAGTGTGGGAGTGACGATCACTGTGACACTGTTGAAGTGACAATCACTGTGACGGTGTTGGAAAGACCATCACTGTGACGGTGTTGGAGTGGCGATTACTGCGATGGTGTTGGAGTGGCGAACACTGTGACAGTGTGGGAGTGATGGTGTTGGAGGGACGATCACCGTGATGGTGCTGGAGCGACGATTACTGTAACAGTGTTGGAGTGACTATCACTGCGACAGGGTTGGAGTGACGATCACTGTGATGGGGTTGGAACAACGATCACTGACAGTGCTGGAGTAACCATCACTGTGACTTTGCTAGTGCGACGACCGCTGTTACGTTTTTGTGTGACAATCGCAGTGACGGTGTTGGAGCGATGATCACTGACAGTGCTGGAGCGACGATCACTGTGATGGTGTTTGAGTGACGATGTTGGAGTGACGATCACTGTGATAGTGTTGGAGGGACGATCACCATGACGTTGTTGGAGTGACGATCGCAGTGACGGTGTTGGAGCGATGATCACTGACAGTGCTGGAGTGACGATCACTGTGATGGTGTTTGAGTGACGATCCCTGTGACGGTGTTGGAGTGACGATCACTGTGATAGTGTTGGAGGGACGATCACCATGACGGTGTTAGAGTGATGACCACTGACAGTTTTGCAGTGACGATTACTCTGACGATACTGGAGTGACGATCACTGACAGTGTTGGATTTATGATCACTGTGACGATGTCGGAGAGATGACCACTGCGACAGTGTTGGAGTGACGATCACTGTGACAGTGTCGGTGTGATAATCATTGTGACGGTGTTGGAGTGATGATCACTGTGATGGTGTCGGTGTGACGATTACTGCGACGGTGTCGGAATAACGAACACTGTGAAAGTGTCAGAGTGATGATCACTGTGACAGTGTTGGACTGACGATCACTGTGACAGTGTTGGAGTGATGATCACTGACAGTGTTGGAGTGACTATGACTGAGACAGTGTTGGAGTGACGATCACTGTGACGGGGTTGGAAAAACGATCACTGACAGTATTAGCGCGACAATCACTGTGACGGTGTTGGAGCGACGATCACTGTGACGGTGTGGAAGTGATGATCACTGTGACGGTGTTGGAGCGACGATCACTGTGACAGTGTTGGAGTGATGATCACTATCACTGTGTTGGATCGACGGTCACTGACAGTGTTGGAGTGACGATCACTGTGATGGTGTTGGAGTGACGATCACTGTGACGGTGTTGGAGTGACGATCAACGTGACGGTGTTGGAGTGACAACCACTGATAGTGTTGGAGTGACGATCACTGTGACGGTGTTGGAGTGACGACCACTGATAGTGTGGGAGTGACGATCACTGTGACAGTGTTGGAGCGACGACCACTGTGACAGTGTGGGAGTGACAATCACTGTGACGGTGTTGAAGTGACAATCACTGTGACGGTGTTGGAGAGACCTTCACTGCGACGGTGTTGGAGTGGCGATTACTGCGATGGTGTTGGAGTGGCGAATACTGTGACATTGTGGGAGTGATGGTGTTGGAGGGACAATCATCGTGATGGTGTTGGAGTGACGATCACTCTAACAGTGTTGGAGAGACTATCACTGTGACGGTGTTGGAGTGACGACCACTGATAGTATTGGAGTGACAATCACTGTGACGGTGTCGGAGTGACGGTCACTGACAGTGCTGGAGTGAAGGTCAGTGACATTGTTGGAGTGACGGTCACTGACAGTGCTGGAGTGAAGGTCAGTGACATTGTTGGAGTGACGGTCACTGACAGTGCTGGAGTGAAGGTCAGTGACATTGTTGGAGTGACGGTCACTGACAGTGCTGGAGTGAAGGTCAGTGACATTGTTGGAGTGACGATCACTGTGGCAGTGTTGGAGCGACGATCACTGTGACGGTGTGGAAGCGATGATCACTGTGATGGTGTTGGAGTGAAGATCACTGTGACAGTGTTGGAGTGATGATCAGTGTCACTGTGTTGGATCGATGGTCACTGACAGTGTTGGAGTGATGATCAGTGTCACTGTGTTGGATCGATGGTCACTGACAGTGTTGGAGTGACGATCACTGTGACGGTGTTGGAGCGACCATCACTGTGTCGGTGTTGGAATGACCATCACTGTGACGGTGTTGGAGTGACGACTACTGATGGTGTTGGAGCGACGATCAGTGTGACGGTTCTGGAGCGACGACACTGTGACGGTGTTGGAGTGACGATTACTGTGATGGTGCTGGAGTGACGGTGTTGGAGTGACGGTCAGTGACATTGTTGGAGTGACGACCAGTGACAGTGTTGGAGTGACGATCACTGACAGTGTTGGAGTGACGATCACTGTGACGGTGTTGGAGTGACGATTACTGTGACGGAGTAGGAGTGACGATCACTGTGACGGTGTTGGAGTGGCGATCACTGCGACGGTGTTGGAGCGACGATGACTGTGGAAGTGTTGGAGTGACGATGACTGTGTCATTGTTGGAGGGACCATCACTGTGATAGTGTTGGAGCGACGACCACTGTGACGGCGTGGGAGTGACGATCACTGTGACGGTGTTGGAGTGACGATCACTGTGACGGTGTTGGAGAGACCATCACTGCGATGGTGTTGGAGTGGCGATTACTGCGATGGTGTTGGAGTGGCGAACACTGTGACAGTGTGGGAGTGATGGTGTTGGAGGGACGATCACCGTGATGGTGTTGGAGCGACAATTACTGTAACAGTGCTGGAGTGACTATCACTGCGACAGTGTTGGAGCGACGACCACTGTGACGGGGTTGGAACAACAATCACTGACAGTGTTGGCGCGACGATGACTGTGACGGTGTTGGAGTGACGACCACTGGCAGTGCTGGAGTTACGATCACTGTGGGTGTTGGAGTAATGACCACTGACAGTGTTGGAGTAACCATCACTGTGACGGTGCTGGTGCAATGACCGCTGTTACGATTTTGTGCAACGATCACTGTGATGGTGTTTGATTGACGATCACTGTGACGGTGTTGGAGTAACGATCACTGTGACGGTGTTGGAATGACGATCACTGACAGTGTTGGAGGGACGATCACCGTTACGGTGTTGGAGTGATGACCACTGACAGTTTTGCAGTGACGATTACTCTGACGATACTGGAGTGACAATCACTGACAGTGTCGGAGTGACGAACACTGACAGTGTCGGAGTGACGAACACTGACAGTGTCGGAGTGACGAACACTGTGATGGTGTCGGAGTGATGAACACTGTGATGGTGTTGGAGTGACAATCACTGTGACGGTGTTGGAGTGACGGACACTGACAGTGTTGGAGTGACGGTCACTGAGAGGTTTGGAGTGACGATCACTGTGACAGTGTTGGAGCGACGATCACTGTGACGGTGTGGAAGTGATGATCACTGTGATGGTGTTGGAGCGACAATCACTGTCATGGTGTTGGAGTAACAACCACTGATAGTGTTGGAGTGACGATCACTGTGACGGTGTTGGAGTGACGACCACTGATAGTGTTGGAGTGACGATCACTGTGATGGTGTTGGAGTGTTGATCACTGTGACGGTGTTGGAAAAATGATCCCTGATATGGAGTTGGAGTGACGACCACTGACATGTTGGAGTGACGATCATTGATGCGGTGTTGGAGTGACGATCACTGTGACTGTGTCGGAGTGACGATCAGTGTGACGGTGCGGTGTGACGATTACTGCGATGGTGTCGGAGTGATGAACACTGTGATGGTGTTGGAGTGACAATCACTGTGACGGTGTTGGAGTGACGGACACTGACAGTGTTGGAGTGACGGTCACTGAGAGGTTTGGAGTGACGATCAATGTGGAAGTGTTGGACTGACGACCACTGACAGTGTTGGAGTGGCGATCACTGTGACGGTGTTGGAGTGACGATGACTGTGGAAGTGTTGGAGGGACCATCACTGTGACAGTGTTGGAGTGACGATCACTGTGACAGTGTTGGAGTGACGATCACTGTGACGGTGTGGAAGTGATGATCACTGTGATGGTGTTGGAGCGACGATCACTGTGACCTTGTTGGAGTGATGATCACTATCACTGTGTTGGATCGACGGTCACTGACAGTGTTGGAGTGACGATCACTGTGACGGTGTTGGAGCGACGATCACTGACAGTGTTGGAGTGACGATCACTGTGACGGCGTCGGAGAGACGATTACAGCAACAGTGTCGGTGTGACGAACACTGTGACGGTGTTGGATTGATATTCACTGACAGCGTTGGATTGACGATCACTGCGACGGTGTTGGAGTGACGATCACTGTGACGGTGTCGGTGTGACGGTTACTGCGACGGTGTCGGAATAACGAACACTGTGACAGTGTCGGAGTGACGATCACTGTGACGGTGTTGGAGAGCGATCAGTGTGACGGTGCTGGAGCGACGACACTGTGACGGTGTTGGAGTGATGAGTACTGTGATGGTGCTGGAGTGATGGTGTTAGAGTGACGAACAGTGACAGTGTTGGAGTGACGATCACTGTGACAGTGTTGGAGTGACGATCACTGACAGTGTTGGAGTGACGATCACTGTGACAGTGTTGGAGTGACGATCACTGTGACGGTGTTGGAGATACCATCACTGCGATGGTGTTAGAGTGGCGATTACTGTAACGGTGTTGGAGTGGCGAACACTGTGACAGTGTGGGGTTTATGGTGTTGGAGGGACGATCACCGTGACGGTGTTGGAGCGCGAATTACTGTGACAGTGTTGGAGTGACTATGACTGAGACAGTGTTGGAGCGACAATCACTGTCATGGGGTTGGAAAAACGATCACTGTCAGTATTAGCACGACAATCACTGTGACGGTGTTGGAGTGACGATTACTGACAGCGCTGGAGTAATGGTCACTGACAGGTTTGGAGTGACGATCACTGTGGAAGTATTGGAGTGACGATCACTGACAGTGTTGGAGCAATGACTACTGTGACCGTGTTGGAGCGAGGATCACTGTGAAGCTGTTGGAGTGACAATCAGTGTGACGGTGTCGATGTGACAATTACTGCGATGGTGTCGGAGTGATGAACACTGTGATGGTGTTGGAGTGACAATCACTGTGACGGTGTTGGAGTGACGGACACTGACAGTGTTGGAGTGACGGTCACTGAGAGGTTTGGAGTGACGATCACTGTGACAGTGTTGGAGCGACGATCACTGTGACGGTGTGGAAGTGATGATCACTGTGATGGTGTTGGAGTGACGATCACTGTGACAGTGTTGGAGTGACGATCACTGTGATGGTGTTGGAGCGACAATCACTGTGATGGTGTTGGAGTGACAACCACTGATAGTGTTGGAGTGACGATCACTGTGACGGTGTTGGAGTGACGACCACTGATAGTGTTGGAGTGACGATCACTGTGATGGTGTTGGAGTGTTGATCACTGTGACGGTGTTGGAATGATGATCCCTGATATGGAGTTGGAGTGACGACTACTGACATGTTGGAGTGACGATCATTGATGCGGTGTTGGAGTGACGATCACTGTGACTGTGTCGGAGTGACGATCAGTGTGACGGTGCGGTGTGACGATTACTGCGATGGTGTCGGAGTGATGAACACTGTGATGGTGTTGGAGTGACAATCACTGTGACGGTGTTGGAGTGACGGACACTGACAGTGTTGGAGTGACGGTCACTGAGAGGTTTGGAGTGACGATCAATGTGGAACTGTTGGACTGACGACCACTGACAGTGTTGGAGTGGCGATCACTGTGACGGTGTTGGAGTGACGATGACTGTGGAAGTGTTGGAGGGACCATCACTGTGACAGTGTTAGAGTGACGATCACTGTGACAGTGTTGGAGTGACGATCACTGTGACGGTGTGGAAGTGATGATCACTGTGATGGTGTTGGAGCGACGATCACTGTGACCTTGTTGGAGTGATAATCACTATCACTGTGTTGGATCGACGGTCACTGACAGTGTTGGAGTGACGATCACTGTGACGGTGTTGGAGCGACGATCACTGACAGTGTTGGAGTGACGATCACTGTGACGGCGTCGGAGAGACGATTACAGCAACAGTGTCGGTGTGACGAACACTGTGACGGTGTTGGATTGATATTCACTGACAGCGTTGGATTGACGATCACTGCGACGGTGTTGGAGTGACGATCACTGTGACGGTGTCGGTGTGACGGTTACTGCGACGGTGTCGGAATAACGAACACTGTGACGGTGTCGGAGTGACGATCACTGTGACGGTGTTGGAGAGCGATCAGTGTGACGGTGCTGGAGCGACGACACTGTGACGGTGTTGGAGTGGTGAGTACTGTGATGGTGCTGGAGTGATGGTGTTAGAGTGACGAACAGTGACAGTGTTGGAGTGACGATCACTGTGACAGTGTTGGAGTGACGATCACTGACAGTGTTGGAGTGACGATCACTGTGACAGTGTTGGAGTGACGATCACTGTGACAGTGTTGGAGTGACGATCACTGTGACGGTGTTGGAGATACCATCACTGCGATGGTGTTAGAGTGGCGATTACTGCAACGGTGTTGGAGTGGCGAACACTGTGACAGTGTGGGGTTTATGGTGTTGGAGGGACGATCACCGTGACGGTGTTGGAGCGCGAATTACTGTGACAGTGTTGGAGTGACTATGACTGAGACAGTGTTGGAGCGACAATCACTGTCATGGGGTTGGAAAAACGATCACTGTCAGTATTAGCACGACAATCACTGTGACGGTGTTGGAGTGACGATTACTGACAGCGCTGGAGTAATGGTCACTGACAGGTTTGGAGTGACGATCACTGTGGAAGTGTTGGAGTGACGATCACTGACAGTGTTGGAGCAATGACCACTGTGACCGTGTTGGAGCGAGGATCACTGTGAAGCTGTTGGAGTGACAATCAGTGTGACGGTGTTGGAGTGACAAACACTGACAGTGTCGGAGTGACGAACACTGTGATGGTGTTGGAGTGACAATCACTGTGACGGTGTTGGAGTGACGGACACTGACAGTGTTGGAGTGACGGTCACTGAGAGGTTTGGAGTGACGATCACTGTGACAGTGTTGGAGCGACGATCACTGTGACGGTATGGAAGTGATGATCACTGTGATGGTGTTGGAGCGACGATCACTGTGACCGTGTTGGAGTGATGATCACTATCACTGTGTTGGATCGACGGTTACCGACAGTGTTGGAGTGACGATCACTGTGACGGTGTTGGAGCGACGATCACTGTGATGGTGTTGGAGTGACGATCACTGTGACGGTGTTGGAGTGACGATCAACGTGACGGTGTTGGAGTGACAACCACTGATAGTGTTGGAGTGACGATCACTGTGACAGTGTTGGAGTGACGATCACTGTGACGGTGTTGGAGTGACAACCACTGATAGTGTTGGAGTGACAATCACTGTGACAGTGTTGGAGTGACAATCACTGTGACGGTGTTGGAGTGACGACCACTGATAGTGTTGGAGTGACGATCACTGTGACGGTATTGGAGTGTTGATCACTGTGACGGTGTTGGAATGATGATCCCTGATATGGAGTTGGAGTGACGACCACTGACATGTTGGAGTGAAGATCATTGTTGCGGTGTTGGAGTGACGATCACTGTGACAGTGTCGGAGTGACGATCAGTGTGACGGTGCGGTGTGACGATTACTGCGATGGTGTCGGAGTGATGAACACTGTGATGGTGTTGGAGTGACAATCACTGTGACGGTGTTGGAGTGACGGACACTGACAGTGTTGGAGTGACGGTCACTGAGAGGTTTGGAGTGACGATCAATGTGGAAGTGTTGGACTAACGACCACTGACAGTGTTGGAGTGGCGAACACTGTGACAGTGTGGGGGTTATGGTGTTGGAGGGACGATCACCGTGACGGTGTTGGAGCGCGAATTACTGTGACAGTGTTGGAGTGACTATGAGTGAGACAGTGTTGGAGCGACAATCACTGTGACGGGGTTGGAAAAACTATCACTGACAGTATTAGCACGACAATCACTGTGACGGTGTTGGAGTGACGACTACTGACAGTGCTGGAGTAATGGTCACTGACAGGTTTGGAGTGACGATCACTGTGGAAGTGTTGGAGTGACGATCACTGACAGTGTTGGAGCAACGACCACTGTGACCGTGTTGGAGCGAGGATCACTGTGAAGCTGTTGGAGTGACGATCAATGTGACGGTGTTGGAGTGACAAACACTGAAGGTGTCGGAGTGACGAACACTGTGATGGTGTCAGAGTGACGATCATTGTGACGGTGTTGGAGTGACGATCACTGTGACGGTGGTAGAGCGCTGATCACTGTGACGGTGTTGGAATGATGATCCCTGATATGGAGTTGGAGTGACGACCACTGACATGTTGGAGTGACGATCATTGTTGCGGTGTTGTAGTGGCGATTACTGCGACGGTGTTGGAGTGGCGAACACTGTGACAGTGTGGGAGTGATGGTGTTGGAGGGACAATCACCATGATGGTGTTGGAGTGACGATCACTCTAACAGTGTTGGAGTGACTATCACTGCGACAGTGTTGGAGCGACGATCACTGTGACGGGGTTGGAACAACGATCACTGACAGTGTTGGCGCGACGATCACTGTGACGGTGTTGTAGTGACGACCACTGATAGTATTGGAGTGACAATCACTGTGACGGTGTTGGAGTGACGGTCACTGACAGTGTTGGAGTGACGATCACTGTGACGGTGTTGGAGCGACGATCACTGTGATGGTGTTGGAGTGACGATCACTGTGACGGTGTTGGAGTGACGATCAACGTGACGGTGTTGGAGTGACGATCACTGACAGTGTTGGAGTGACGATCACTGTGACAGTGTTGGAGTGACGATCACTGTGACGGTGTTGGAGATACCATCACTGCGATGGTGTTAGAGTGGCGATTACTGCAACGGTGTTGGAGTGGCGAACACTGTGACAGTGTGGGGGTTATGGTGTTGGAGTGACGATCACCGTGACGGTGTTGGAGCGCGAATTACTGTGACAGTGTTGGAGTGACTATGACTGAGATAGTATTGGAGCGACGATCACTGTGACGTGGTTGGAAAAACGATCACTGACAGTATTAGCACGACAATCACTGTGACGGTGTTGGAGTGACGATTACTGACAGTGCTGGAGTAATGGTTACTGACAGGTTTGGAGTGACGATCGCTGTGGAAGTGTTGGAGTGACGATCACTGACAGTGTTGGAGCAACGACCACTGTGACTGTGTTGGAGCGAGGATCACTGTGAAGCTGTTGGAGTGACGATCACTGTGACGGTGTTGGAGTGACGAACACTGACAGTGTCGGAGTGACGAACACTGTGAATGTGTTGGAGTGACGATCACTGTGAATGTGTTGGAGTGACGATCACTGACAGTGTTGGAGTGACGATCACTGATGGTGTCAGAGCGACGATCACTGACGGTGTCGGAGTGACAATCACTGTGACAGTTTTGGAGTGACGATTACTGTGATGGTGCTGGAGTGATGATCGCTGTGACAGTATCGGTGTGACGAACACTGACAATGATGGAGTGACGATCACTGTGACGGTGTTCGAGTGCCGATCACTGTGACGGTGTCGGTGTGACGGTTACTGCGACGGTGTCGGAATAACGAACACTGTGACAGTGTTGGAGTGACGATCACTGTGACAGTGTCGGAGTGATGATCAGTGTGACGGTGTCAGTGTGACGATTACTGCGATGGTGTCGGAGTGATGAACACTGTGATGGTGTTGGAGTGACAATCACTGTGACAGTGTTGGAGTGACGGACACTGACAGTGTTGGAGTGACGGTCACTGAGAGGTTTGGAGTGACGATCACTGTGACAGTGTTGGAGCGACGATCACTGTGACGGTGTGGAAGTGATGATCACTGTGATGGTGTTGGAGCGACGATCACTGTGACCGTGTTGGAGTGATCATCACTATCACTGTGTTGGATCGACGGTCACTGACAGTGTTGGAGTGACGATCACTGTGACGGTGTTGGAGCGACGATCACTGTGATGGTGTTGGAGTGACGATCACTGTGACGGTGTTGGAGTGGCGATTACTGCGACGGTGTTGGAGTGGCGAACACTGTGAAAGTGTGGGAGTGATGGTGTTGGAGGTACAATCACCGTGATGGTGTTGGAGTGACGATCACTCTAACAGTGTTGGAGTGACTATTACTGCGACAGTGTTGGAGCGACGATCACTGTTACGGGGTTGGAACAACGATCACTGACAGTGTTGGCGCGACGATCACTGTGACGGTGTTGGAGTGACGACCACTGATAGTATTGGAGTGACAATCACTGTGACGGTGTTGGAGTGACAATCACTGTGACGATGTTGGAGTGATGGTCACTGACAGTGTTGGAGTGACGATCACTGTGAATGTGTTGGAGTGACGATCACTGATGGTGTCAGAGCGACGATCACTGACGGTGTCGGAGTGACAATCACTGTGACAGTTTTGGAGTGATGACTACTGACAGTTTTGGAGTCACGTTAACTGTGATGGTGCTGGAGTGACGATCACTGTGACAGTATCGGTGTGACGAACACTGACAGTGAGGGAGTGACGATCACTGTGACGGTGTTCGAGTGACGATCACTGTGACGGTGTCGGTGTGACGGTTACTGCGACGGTGTCGGAATAACGAACACTGTGACAGTGTCGGAGTGATGATCACTGTGACAGTGTTGGAGTGACGATCACTGTGACGGTGTTGGAGTGACGATCACTGTGACAGTGTCGGAGTGATGATCAATGTGACGGTGTTGGAGTGAGGATCACTGTGGGAGTGTTGGAGAGACCATCACTGCGACGGTGTTGGAGTGGCGATTACTGCGACGGTGTTGGAGTGGCGAACAGTGTGACAGTGTGGGAGTGATGGTGTTGGAGGGACGATCACCGTGATGGTGTTGGAGCGACGATTACTGTAACAGTGTTGGAGTGACTATCACTCCGACAGGGTTGGAGTGACGATCGCTGTGATGGGGTTGGAACAACGATCACTGACAGTGTTGGCGCGATGATGACTGTGATGGTGTTGGAGTGGCGAACAGTGTGACAGTGTCGGAGTGATGATCAATGTGACGGTTTTGGAGTGGCGATTACTGCGACGGTGTTGGAATGGCGAACACTGTGATGGTGTCGGAGTGATGATCCCTGATATGGAGTTGGAGTGACGACCACTGACATGTTGGAGTGACGATCATTGTTGCGGTGTTGGAGTGACGATCACTGTGACAGTGTCGGAGTGATGATCAGTGTGACGGTGTCAGTGTGACGATTACTGCGATGGTGTCGGAGTGATGAACACTGTGATGGTGTTGGAGTGACAATCACTGTGACGGTGTTGGAGTGAAGGACACTGACAGTGTTGGAGTGACGGTCACTGAGAGGTTTGGAGTGACGATCACTGTGACAGTGTTGGAGCGACGATCACTGTGACGGTGTGGAAGTGATGATCACTGTGATGGTGTTGGAGCGACGATCACTGTGACCGTGTTGGAGTGATCATCACTATCACTGTGTTGGATCGACGGTCACTGACAGTGTTGGAGTGTGACGGTGTTGGAGCGACGATCACTGTGATGGTGTTGGAGTGGCGATTACTGCGACGGTGTTGGAGTGGCGAACACTGTGACAGTGTGGGAGTGATGGTGTTGGAGGTACAATCACCGTGATGGTGTTGGAGTGACGATCACTCTAACAGTGTTGGAGTGACTATTACTGCGACAGTGTTGGAGCGACGATCACTGTTACGGGGTTGGAACAACGATCACTGACAGTGTTGGCGCGACGATCACTGTGACAGTGTTGGAGTGACGACCACTGATAGTATTGGAGTGACAATCACTGTGACGGTGTTGGAGTGACGGTCACTGACAGTGTTGGAGTGACGATCACTGTGAATGTGTTGGAGTGACGATCACTGATGGTGTCAGAGCGACGATCACTGACGGTGTCGGAGTGACAAACACTGTGACAGTTTTGGAGTGATGACTACTGACAGTTTTGGAGTCACGTTAACTGTGATGGTGCTGGAGTGACGATCACTGTGACAGTATCGGTGTGACGAACACTGACAGTGACGGAGTGACGATCACTGTGACGGTGTTCGAGTGACGATCACTGTGACGGTGTCGGTGTGACGGTTACTGCGACGGTGTCGGAATGACGAACACTGTGACAGTGTCGGAGTGACGATCACTGTGACAGTGTTGGAGTGACGATCACTGTGACGGTGTTGGAGTGACGATCACTGTGACAGTGTCGGAGTGATGATCAATGTGACGGTGTTGGAGTGAGGATCACTGTGACAGTGTTGGAGAGACCATCACTGCGACGGTGTTGGAGTGGCGATTACTGCGACGGTGTTGGAGTGGCGAACAGTGTGACAGTGTGGGAGTGATGGTGTTGGAGGGACGATCACCGTGATGGTGTTGGAGCGACGATTACTGTAACAGTGTTGGAGTGACTATCACTCCGACAGGGTTGGAGTGACGATCGCTGTGATGGGGTTGGAACAACGATCACTGACAGTGTTGGCGCGATGATGACTGTGATGGTGTTGGAGTGGCGAACAGTGTGACAGTGTCGGAGTGATGATCAGTGTGACGGTGTCAGTGTGACGATTACTGCGATGGTGTCGGAGTGATGAACACTGTGATGGTGTTGGAGTGACAATCACTGTGACGGTGTTGGAGTGAAGGACACTGACAGTGTTGGAGTGACGGTCACTGAGAGGTTTGGAGTGACGATCACTGTGACAGTGTTGGAGCGACGATCACTGTGACGGTGTGGAAGTGATGATCACTGTGATGGTGTTGGAGCGACGATCACTGTGACCGTGTTGGAGTGATCATCACTATCACTGTGTTGGATCGACGGTCACTGACAGTGTTGGAGTGACGATCACTGTGACGGTGTTGGAGTGACGATCACTGTGACGGTGTTGGAGTGACGATCAGTGTGACGGTGTTGCAGTGACGATCACTGTGATAGTGTTGGAGCGACGATCACTGTGATGGTGTTTGAGTGACGATCGCAGTGACGGCGTTGGAGCGATGACCACTGACAGTGTCGGAGTGACGATCACTGTGACGGTGTTGGAGTGACGATCACTGTGACGGTGTGATGATTACTGCGACGGTGTCGGAATAACGAACACTGACAGTGTCGGAGTGACGATCACTGTGACGGTGTCGGAGTGACGATCACTGTGACGGTGTTGGAGTGACTGTTACTGACAGTTGTGGAGTAATGGTCACTGACAGGTTTGGAGTGACGATCACTGTGGAAGTGTTGGAGTGATGATCACTGTGACGGTGTTGGAGATACCATCACTGCGATGGTGTTAGAGTGGCGATTACTGCAACGGTGTTGGAGTGGCGAACACTGTGACAGTGTGGGGGTTATGGTGTTGGAGGGACGATCACCGTGACGGTGTTGGAGCGCGAATTACTGTGACAGTGTTGGAGTGACTATGACTGAGATAGTGTTGGAGCGACGATCACTGTGACGTGGTTGGAAAAACGATCACTGACAGTATTAGCACGACAATCACTGTGACAGTGTTGGAGTGACGATTACTGACAGTGCTGGAGTAATGGTCACTGACAGGTTTGGAGTGACGATCATTGTGGAAGTGTTGGAGTGACGATCACTGACAGTGTTGGAGCAACGACCACTGTGACTGTGTTGGAGCGAGGATCACTGTGAAGCTGTTGGAGTGACGATCACTGTGACGGTGTTGGAGTGACGAACACTGACAGTGTCGGAGTGACGAACACTGTGATGGTGTCGGAGTGACGATCATTGTGACGGTATTGGAGTGACGATCACTGTGACGGTGTTGGAGCGCCGATCACTGTGACGGTAATGGAATGATGATCCCTGATATGGAGTTGGAGTGACGACCACTGACATGTTAGAGTGACGATCATTGTTGTGGTGTTGGAGTGACGATCACTGTGACAGTGTCGGAGTGACGATCAGTGTGACGGTGTCGGTGTGACGATTACTGCGATGGTGTCGGAGTGATGAACACTGTGATGGTGTTGGAGTGACAATCACTGTGACGGTGTTGGAGTGACGGACACTGACAGTGTTGGAGTGACGGTCACTGAGAGGTTTGGAGTGACGATCAATGTGGAAGTGTTGGAGTGACGACCACTGACAGTGTTGGAGTGGCGATCACTGCGACGGTGTTGGAGTGACGATGACTGTGGAAGCGTTGGAGGGACCATCACTGTGACGGTGTTGGAGCGACGATCACTGACAGTGTTGGAGTGACGATCACTGTGACGGCGTCGGAGAGACGATTACTGCAACAGTGTCGGTGTGACGAACACTGTGACGGTGTGGGAGTGATGGTGTTGGAGGGACAATCACCGTGATGGTGTTGGAGTGACGATCACTCTAACAGTGTTGGAGTGACCATCACTGCGACAGTGTTGGAGCGACGATCACTGTGACGGGGTTGGAACAACGATCACTGACAGTGTTGGCGCGACGATCACTGTGACGGTGTTGGAGTGACGACCACTGATAGTATTGGAGTGACAATCACTGTGACGGTGTTGGAGTGACGGTCACTGACAGTGTTGGAGTGACGATCACTGTGAATGTGTTGGAGTGACGATCACTGACAGTGTTGGAGTGACGATCACTGATGGTGTCAGAGCGACGATCACTGACGGTGTCGGAGTGACAATCACTGTAACAGTTTTGGAGTGACGATTACTGTGATGGTGCTGGAGTGATGATCGCTGTGACAGTGTTGGAGTGATGACTACTGACAGTTTTGGAGTCACGATAACTGTGATGGTGCTGGAGTGACGATCACTGTGACAGTATCGGTGTGACGAACACTGACAGTGATGGAGTGACAATCACTGTGACGGTGTTCGAGTGACGATCACTGTGACGGTGTCGGTGTGACGGTTACTGCGACGGTGTCGGAATAACGAACACTGTGACACTGTCGGAGTGACGATCACTGTGACAGTGTTGGAGTGACGATCACTGTGACGGTGTTGGAGTGACGACCACTGACAGTGTTGGAGTGACGATCAGTGTGACAGTGTTGGAGTGACGATCACTGTGACAGTGTCGGAGTGATGATCAATGTGACGGTGTTGGAGTGGCGATTACTGCGACGGTGTTGGAATGGCGAACACTGTGATGGTGTCGGAGTGATGATCCCTGATATGGAGTTGGAGTGACGACCACTGACATGTTGGAGTGACGATCATTGTTGCGGTGTTGGAGTGACGATCACTGTGACAGTGTCGGAGTGATGATCAGTGTGACGGTGTCAGTGTGACGATTACTGCGATGGTGTCGGAGTGATGAACACTGTGATGGTGTTGGAGTGACAATCACTGTGACGGTGTTGGAGTGAAGGACACTGACAGTGTTGGAGTGAC
The DNA here is from genome assembly GCF_030028105.1 of Mobula birostris. Lineage (NCBI taxonomy): Eukaryota > Metazoa > Chordata > Chondrichthyes > Myliobatiformes > Myliobatidae > Mobula > Mobula birostris. The sequence continues at coordinate 30,314,981 of NC_092396.1, forward strand.
GGTCACTGAGAGGTTTGGAGTGACGATCACTGTGACAGTGTTGGAGCGACGATCACTGTGACGGTGTGGAAGTGATGATCACTGTGATGGTGTTGGAGCGACGATCACTGTGACCGTGTTGGAGTGATCATCACTATCACTGTGTTGGATCGACGGTCACTGACAGTGTTGGAGTGACGATCACTGTGACGGTATTGGAGCGACGATCACTGTGATGGTGTTGGAGTGACGATCACTGTGACGGTGTTGGAGTGGTGATTACTGCGACGGTGTTGGAGTGGCGAACACTGTGACAGTGTGGGAGTGATGGTGTTGGAGGTACAATCACCGTGATGGTGTTGGAGTGACGATCACTGTTACGGGGTTGGAACAACGATCACTGACAGTGCTGGCGCGACGATCACTGTGACGGTGTTGGAGTGACGACCACTGATAGTATTGGAGTGACAATCACTGTGACGGTGTTGGAGTGACGGTCACTGACAGTGTTGGAGTGACGATCACTGACGGTGTCGGAGTGACAATCACTGTGACAGTTTTGGAGTGATGACTACTGACAGTTTTGGAGTCACGTTAACTGTGATGGTGCTGGAGTGACGATCACTGTGACAGTATCGGTGTGACGAACACTGACAGTGATGGAGTGACGATCACTGTGACGGTGTTCAAGTGACGATCACTGTGACGGTGTCGGTGTGACGGTTACTGCGATGGTGCCGGAATAACGAACACTGTGACAGTGTCGGAGTGACGATCACTGTGACAGTGTTGGAGTGACGATCACTGTGACGGTGTTGGAGTGACGACCACTGACAGTGTTGGAGTGACGATCAGTGTGACGGTGTTGGAGTGACGATCACTGTGACAGTGTCGGAGTGATGATCAATGTGACGGTGTCGGAGTGAGGATCACTGTGACAGTGTTGGAGAGACCATCACTGCGACGGTGTTGGAGTGGCGATTACTGCGACGGTGTTGGAGTGGCGAACAGTGTGACAGTGTGGGAGTGATGGTGTTGGAGGGACGATCACCGTGATGGTGTTGGAGCGACGATTACTGTAACAGTGTTGGAGTGACTATCACTCCGACAGGGTTGGAGTGACGATCGCTGTGATGGGGTTGGAACAACGATCACTGACAGTGTTGGCGCGATGATGACTGTGACGGTGTTGGAGTGACGACCACTGACAGTGCTGGAGTGATGATCACTGTGGGTGTTGGAGTGACGACCACTGACAGTTTTGGAGTAACTATCACTGTGACGGTGCTGGTGCGACGACCGCTATTACGTTTTTGTGCGACGATCGCAGTGACGGCGTTGGAGCGATGATCACTGACAGTGCTGGAGCGACGATCACTGTGATGGTGTTTGAGTGACGATCACTGTGACGGTGTTGGAGTGACGATCACTGTGATAGTGTTGGAGGGACGATCACCATGACGGTGTTAGAGTGATGACCACTGACAGTTTTGCAGTGACGATTACTCTGACGATACTGGAGTGACGATCACTGACAGTGTTGGATTGATGATCACTGCGACGATGTCGGAGAGATGACCACTGCGACAGTGTTGGAGTGACAATCACTGTGACAGTGTCGGTGTGACAATCATTGTGACGGTGTTGGAACGATGATCACTGTGACAGTGTCGGTGTTACGAACACTGTGACTGAGTTGGATTGATATTTACTGACAGCATTGGATTGACGATCACTGCGACTGTGTTGGAGTGACGATCACTGTGACGGTGCCGGAGTGACGATTACTGCGACGGTGTCGGAATAACGAACACTGTGACAGTGTCGGAGTGACGATCACTGTGACGGTGTTGGAGAGCGATCAGTGTGACGGTGCTGGAGCGACGACACTGTGACGGTGTTGGAGTGATGATTACTGTGATGGTGCTGGAGTGATGGTGTTGGAGTGACGAGCAGTGACAGTGTTGGAGTGAGGGTCACTGTGAAAGTGTTGGAGTGACGATCACTGTGACAGTGTTGGAGTGAGGATCACTGTGACGGTGTTGGAGATAATATCACTGCGATGGTGTTAGAGTGGCGATTACTGCAACGGTGTTGGAGTGGCGAACACTGTGACAGTGTGGGGGTTATGGTGTTGGAGGGACGATCACCGTGACGGTGTTGGAGCGCGAATTACTGTGACAGTGTTGGAGTGACTATGACTGAGACAGTGTTGGAGCGACAATCACTGTGACGGGGTTGGAAAAATGATCACTGACAGTATTAGCACTACAAACACTGTGACGGTGTTGGAGTGACGATTACTGACAGTGCTGGAGTAATGGTCACTGACAGGTTTGGAGTGACGATCACTGTGGAAGTGTTGGAGTGACGATCACTGACAGTGTTGGAGCAACGACCACTGTGACCGTGTTGGAGCGAGGATCACTGTGAAGCTGTTGGAGTGACGATCACTGTGACGGTGTTGGAGTGACGAACACTGACAGTGTCGGAGTGACGAACACTGTGATGGTGTCGGAGTGACGATCATTGTGACGATGTTGGCGTGACGATCACTGTGACGGTGTTGGAGTGACGATCACTGTGACGGTGTTGGAGCGCCGATCACTGTGATGGTGTTGGAATGATGATCCCTGATATGGAGTTGGAGTGACGACCACTGACATGTTGGAGTGACGATCATTGTTGCGGTGTTGGAGTGACGATCAGTGTGACGGTGTCGGTGTGACAATTACTGCGATGGTGTCGGAGTGATGAACACTGTGATGGTGTTGGAGTGACAATCACTGTGACGGTGTTGGAGTGACGGACACTGACAGTGTTGGAATGACGGTCACTGAGAGGTTTGGAGTGACGTTCACTGTGACAGTGTTGGAGCGACGATCACTGTGACGGTGCGGAAGTGATGATCACTGTGATGGTGTTGGAGCGACGATCACTGTGACAGTGTTGGAGTGATGATCACTATCACTGTGTTGGATCGACGGTCACTGACAGTGTTGGAGTGACGATCACTGTGACGGTATTGGAGCGACGATCACTGTGATGGTGTTGGAGTGACGATCACTGTGACGGTGTTGGAGTGACGATCAACGTGACGGTGTTGGAGTGACAACCACTGATAGTGCTGAAGTGATGATCACTGTGGGTGTTGGAGTGACGACCACTGACAGTGTTGGAGTGACGATTACTGTGGGTGTTGGAGTGACGACCACTGACAGTGCTGAAGTGATGATCACTGTGGGTGTTGGAGTGACGACCACTGACAGTGTTGGAGTGACGATTACTGTGGGTGTTGGAGTGACGACCACTGACAGTGCTGAAGTGATGATCACTGTGGGTGTTGGAGTGACGACCACTGACAGTGTTGGAGTAACCATCACTGTGACGGTGCTGGTGCAACGACCGCTATTACGTTTTTGTGCGACGATCGCAGTGATGGCGTTGGAGTGATGATCACTGACAGTGCTGGAGCGACGATCACTGTGATGGTGTTTGAGTGACGATCGCAGTGACGGTGTTGGAGCGATGATCACTGACAGTGCTGGAGCGACGATCACTGTGATGGTGTTTGAGTGACGATCACTGTGACGGTGTTGGAGTGACGATCACTGTGATAGTGTTGGAGGGACGATCACCATGACGGTGTTGGAGTGATGACCACTGACAGTTTTGCAGTGACGATTACTCTGACGATACTGGAGTGACGATCACTGACAGTGTTGGATTGATGATCATTGTGACGATGTCGGAGAGATGACCACTGCGACAGTGTTGGAGTGACGATCACTGTGACAGTGTCGGTGTGACAATCACTGTGACGGTGTTGGAGTGATGATCACTGTGATGGTGTCGGTGTGACGATTACTGCGACGGTGTTGGAATAACGAACACTGTGACAGTGTTGGAGTGATGATCACTGTGACAGTGTTGGAGTGACGATCACTGTGACAGTGTTGGAGCGACGATCACTGTGACGGTGTTGGAGCGACGATTACTGTGACGGTGTTGGAGTGACGGTCACTGACAGTGTTGGAGTGACGATCACTGACAGTGTTGGAGTGACGATCACTGATGGTGTCAGAGCGACGATCACTGACGGTGTCGGAGTGACAATCACTGTGACAGTTTTGGAGTGATGACTACTGACAGTTTTGGAGTGACGATTACTGTGATGGTGCTGGAGTGATGATCGCTGTGACAGTGTTGGAGTGATGACTACTGACAGTTTTGGAGTCACGATAACTGTGATGGTACTGGAGTGACGATCACTGTGACAGTATCGGTGTGACGATCACTGTGACAGTGTTGGAGTGACGATCACTGTGACGGTGTTGGAGAGACGATCAGTGTGACGGTGTTGGAGTGACGATCACTGTGATAGTGTTGGAGCGACGATCACTGTGATGGTGTTTGAGTGACGATCGCAGTGACGGCGTTGGAGCGATGATCACTGACAGTGCTGGAGCGACGATCACTGTGATGGTGTTTGAGTGACGATCACTGTGACGGTGTTGGAGTGACGATCACTGTGATAGTGTTGGAGGGACGATCACCATGACGGTGTTGGAGTGATGACCACTGACAGTGTCGGAGTGACGATCACTGTGACGGTGTTGGAGTGACGATCACTGTGACGGTGTGATGATTACTGCGACGGTGTCGGAATAACGAACACTGTGACAGTGTCGGAGTGACGATCACTGTGACGGTGTTGGAGTGACGATCACCGTGACGGTGTTGGAGTGACTGTCACTGGCAGTGCTGGAGTAATGGTCACTGACAGGTTTGGAGTGACGATCACTGTGGAAGTGTTGGAGTGATGATCACTGTGACGGTGTTGGAGATACCATCACTGTGATGGTGTTAGAGTGGTGATTACTGCAACGGTGTTGGAGTGGCGAACACTGTGACAGTGTGGGGGTTATGGTGTTGGAGGGACGATCACCGTGACGGTGTTGGAGCGCGAATTACTGTGACAGTGTTGGAGTGACTATGACTGAGATAGTGTTGGAGCGACGATCACTGTGACGTGGTTGGAAAAACGATCACTGACAGTATTAGCACGACAATCACTGTGACGGTGTTGGAGTGACGTTTACTGACAGTGCTGGAGTAATGGTCACTGACAGGTTTGGAGTGACGATCACTGTGGAAGTGTTGGAGTGACGATCACTGACAGTGTTGGAGCAACGACCACTGTGACTGTGTTGGAGCGAGGATCACTGTGAAGCTGTTGGAGTGACGATCACTGTGACGGTGTTGGAGTGACGAACACTGACAGTGTCGGAGTGACGAACACTGTGATGGTGTCGGAGTGACGATCATTGTGACGGTATTGGAGTGACGATCACTGTGACGGTGTTGGAGCGCCGATCACTGTGACGGTGTTGGAATGATGATCCCTGATATGGAGTTGGAGTGACGACCACTGACATGTTAGAGTGACGATCATTGTTGTGGTGTTGGAGTGACGATCACTGTGACAGTGTCGGAGTGACGATCAGTGTGACGGTGTCGGTGTGACGATTACTGCGATGGTGTCGGAGTGATGAACACTGTGATGGTGTTGGAGTGACAATCACTGTGACGGTGTTGGAGTGACGGACACTGACAGTGTTGGAGTGACGGTCACTGAGAGGTTTGGAGTGACGATCAATGTGGAAGTGTTGGAGTGACGACCACTGACAGTGTTGGAGTGGCGATCACTGTGACGGTGTTGGAGTGACGATGACTGTGGAAGCGTTGGAGGGACCATCACTGTGACGGTGTTGGAGCGACGATCTCTGACAGTGTTGGAGTGACGATCACTGTGACGGCGTCGGAGAGACGATTACTGCAACAGTGTCGGTGTGACGAACACTGTGACGGTGTGGGAGTGATGGTGTTGGAGGGACAATCACCGTGATGGTGTTGGAGTGACGATCACTCTAACAGTGTTGGAGTGACCATCACTGCGACAGTGTTGGAGCAACGATCACTGTGACGGGGTTGGAACAACGATCACTGACAGTGTTGGCGCGACGATCACTGTGACGGTGTTGGAGTGACGACCACTGATAGTATTGGAGTGACAATCACTGTGACGGTGTTGGAGTGACGGTTACTGACAGTGTTGGAGTGACGATCACTGTGAATGTGTTGGAGTGACGATCACTGACAGTGTTGGAGTGACGATCACTGATGGTGTCAGAGCGACGATCACTGACGGTGTCGGAGTGACAATCACTGTGACAGTTTTGGAGTGACGATTACTGTGATGGTGCTGGAGTGATGATCGCTGTGACAGTGTTGGAGTGATGACTACTGACAGTTTTGGAGTCACGATAACTGTGATGGTGCTGGAGTGACGATCACTGTGACAGTATCGGTGTGACGAACACTGACAGTGATGGAGTGACGATCACTGTGACGGTGTTCGAGTGACGATCACTGTGACGGTGTCGGTGTGACGGTTACTGCGACGGTGTCGGAATAACGAACACTGTGACACTGTCGGAGTGACGATCACTGTGACAGTGTTGGAGTGACGACCACTGACAGTGTTGGAGTGACGATCAGTGTGACAGTGTTGGAGTGACGATCACTGTGACAGTGTCGGAGTGATGATCAATGTGACGGTGTTGGAGTGGCGATTACTGCGACGGTGTTGGAATGGCGAACACTGTGATGGTGTCGGAGTGATGATCCCTGATATGGAGTTGGAGTGACGACCACTGACATGTTGGAGTGACGATCATTGTTGCGGTGTTGGAGTGACGATCACTGTGACAGTGTCGGAGTGATGATCAGTGTGACGGTGTCAGTGTGACGATTACTGCGATGGTGTCGGAGTGATGAACACTGTGATGGTGTTGGAGTGACAATCACTGTGACGGTGTTGGAGTGAAGGACACTGACAGTGTTGGAGTGACGGTCACTGAGAGGTTTGGAGTGACGATCACTGTGACAGTGTTGGAGTGATGATCACTGTGACAGTGTTGGAGTGACGATCACTGTGACAGTGTTGGAGCGACGATCACTGTGACGGTGTTGGAGCGACGATTACTGTGACGGTGTTGGAGTGACGGTCACTGACAGTGTTGGAGTGACGATCACTGACAGTGTTGGAGTGACGATCACTGATGGTGTCAGAGCGACGATCACTGACGGTGTCGGAGTGACAATCACTGTGACAGTTTTGGAGTGATGACTACTGACAGTTTTGGAGTGACGATTACTGTGATGGTGCTGGAGTGATGATCGCTGTGACAGTGTTGGAGTGACGATCACTGTGACGGTGTTGGAGTGACGATCAGTGTGACGGTGTTGGAGTGACGATCACTGTGATAGTGTTGGAGCGACGATCACTGTGATGGTGTTTGAGTGACGATCGCAGTGACAGCGTTGGAGCGATGATCACTGACAGTGCTGGAGCGAGGATCACTGTGATGGTGTTTGAGTGACGATCACTGTGACGGTGTTGGAGTGACGATCACTGTGACGGTGTCGGAGTGACGATCACTGTGACGGTGTTGGAGTGACGATCACTGTGACGGTGTGATGATTACTGCGACGGTGTCGGAATAACGAACACTGTGACAGTGTCGGAGTGACGATCACTGTGACGGTGTCGGAGTGACGATCACTGTGACGGTGTCGGAGTGACGATCACTGTGACGGTGTTGGAGTGACGATCACTGTGACGGTGTTGGAGTGACTGTCACTGACAGTGCTGGAGTAATGGTCACTGACAGGTTTGGAGTGACGATCACTGTGGAAGTGTTGGAGTGATGATCACTGTGACGGTGTTGGAGATACCATCACTGTGATGGTGTTAGAGTGGCGATTACTGCAACGGTGTTGGAGTGGCGAACACTGTGACAGTGTGGGGGTTATGGTGTTGGAGGGACGATCACCGTGACGGTGTTGGAGCGCGAATTACTGTGACAGTGTTGGAGTGACTATGACTGAGATAGTGTTGGAGCGACGATCACTGTGACGTGGTTGGAAAAACGATCACTGACAGTATTAGCACGACAATCACCGTGACGGTGTTGGAGTGACGTTTACTGACAGTGCTGGAGTAATGGTCACTGACAGGTTTGGAGTGACGATCACTGTGGAAGTGTTGGAGTGACGATCACTGACAGTGTTGGAGCAACGACCACTGTGACTGTGTTGGAGCGAGGATCACTGTGAAGCTGTTGGAGTGACGATCACTGTGACGGTGTTCGAGTGACGAACACTGACAGTGTCGGAGTGACGAACACTGTGATGGTGTCGGAGTGACGATCATTGTGACGGTATTGGAGTGACGTCACTGTGACGGTGTTGGAGCGCCGATCACTGTGACGGTGTTGGAATGATGATCCCTGATATGGAGTTGGAGTGACGACCACTGACATGTTAGAGTGACGATCATTGTTGTGGTGTTGGAGTGACGATCACTGTGACAGTGTCGGAGTGACGATCAGTGTGACGGTGTCGGTGTGACGATTACTGCGATGGTGTCGGAGTGATGAACACTGTGATGGTGTTGGAGTGACAATCACTGTGACGGTGTTGGAGTGACGGACACTGACAGTGTTGGAGTGACGGTCACTGAGAGGTTTGGAGTGACGATCAATGTGGAAGTGTTGGAGTGACGACCACTGACAGTGTTGGAGTGGCGATCACTGTGACGGTGTTGGAGTGACGATGACTGTGGAAGCATTGGAGGGACCATCACTGTGACGGTGTTGGAGCGACGATCACTGACAGTGTTGGAGTGACGATCACTGTGACGGCGTCGGAGAGACGATTACTGCAACAGTGTCGGTGTGACGAAAACTGTGACGGTGTGGGAGTGATGGTGTTGGAGGGACAATCACCGTGATGGTGTTGGAGTGACGATCACTCTAACAGTGTTGGAGTGACCATCACTGCGACAGTGTTGGAGCGACGATCACTGTGACGGGGTTGGAACAACGATCACTGACAGTGTTGGCGCGACGATCACTGACAGTGTTGGCGCGACGATCACTGTGACGGTGTTGGAGTGACGACCACTGATAGTATTGGAGTGACAATCACTGTGACGGTGTTGGAGTGACGGTCACTGACAGTGTTGGAGTGACGATCACTGTGAATGTGTTGGAGTGACGATCACTGACGGTGTCGGAGTGACAATCACTGTGACAGTTTTGGAGTGACGATTACTGTGATGGTGCTGGAGTGATGATCGCTGTGACAGTGTTGGAGTGATGACTACTGACAGTTTTGGAGTCACGATAACTGTGATGGTGCTGGAGTGACGATCACTGTGACAGTATCGGTGTGACGAACACTGACAGTGATGGAGTGACGATCACTGTGACGGTGTTCGAGTGACGATCACTGTGACGGTGTCGGTGTGACGGTTACTGCGACGGTGTCGGAATAACGAACACTGTGACACTGTCGGAGTGACGATCACTGTGACAGTGTTGGAGTGACGATCACTGTGACGGTGTTGGAGTGACGATCACTGTGACGGTGTTGGAGTGACGACCACTGACAGTGTTGGAGTGACGATCAGTGTGACAGTGTTGGAGTGACGATCACTGTGACAGTGTCGGAGTGATGATCAATGTGACGGTGTTGGAGTGGCGATTACTGCGACGGTGTTGGAATGGCGAACACTGTGATGGTGTCGGAGTGATGATCCCTGATATGGAGTTGGAGTGACGACCACTGACCTGTTGGAGTGACGATCATTGTTGCGGTGTTGGAGTGACGATCACTGTGACAGTGTCGGAGTGATGATCAGTGTGACGGTGTCAGTGTGACGATTACTGCGATGGTGTCGGAGTGATGAACACTGTGATGGTGTTGGAGTGACAATCACTGTGACGGTGTTGGAGTGAAGGACACTGACAGTGTTGGAGTGACGGTCACTGAGAGGTTTGGAGTGACGATCACTGTGACAGTGTTGGAGCGACGATCACTGTGACGGTGTGGAAGTGATGATCACTGTGATGGTGTTGGAGCGACGATCACTGTGACCGTGTTGGAGTGATCATCACTATCACTGTGTTGGATCGACGGTCACTGACAGTGTTGGAGTGACGATGACTGTGACGGTATTGGAGCGACGATCACTGTGATGGTGTTGGAGTGACGATCACTGTGACGGTGTTGTAGTGACGATCACTGTGACAGTGTTGGAGTGACGACCACTGACAGTGTTGGAGTGACGATCAGTGTGACAGTGTTGGAGTGACGATCACTGTGACAGTGTCGGAGTGATGATCAATGTGACGGTGTTGGAGTGGCGATTACTGCGACGGTGTTGGAATGGCGAACACTGTGATGGTGTCGGAGTGATGATCCCTGATATGGAGTTGGAGTGACGACCACTGACATGTTGGAGTGACGATCATTGTTGCGGTGTTGGAGTGACGATCACTGTGACAGTGTCGGAGTGATGATCAGTGTGACGGTGTCAGTGTGACGATTACTGCGATGGTGTCGGAGTGATGAACACTGTGATGGTGTTGGAGTGACAATCACTGTGACGGTGTTGGAGTGAAGGACACTGACAGTGTTGGAGTGACGGTCACTGAGAGGTTTGGAGTGACGATCACTGTGACAGTGTTGGAGTGATGATCACTGTGACAGTGTTGGAGTGACGATCACTGTGACAGTGTTGGAGCGACGATCACTGTGACGGTGTTGGAGCGACGATTACTGTGACGGTGTTGGAGTGACGGTCACTGACAGTGTTGGAGTGACGATCACTGACAGTGTTGGAGTGACGATCACTGATGGTGTCAGAGCGACGATCACTGACGGTGTCGGAGTGACAATCACTGTGACAGTTTTGGAGTGATGACTACTGACAGTTTTGGAGTGACGATTACTGTGATGGTGCTGGAGTGATGATCGCTGTGACAGTGTTGGAGTGACGATCACTGTGACGGTGTTGGAGTGACGATCAGTGTGACGGTGTTGGAGTGACGATCACTGTGATAGTGTTGGAGCGACGATCACTGTGATGGTGTTTGAGTGATGATCGCAGTGACAGCGTTGGAGCGATGATCACTGACAGTGCTGGAGCGACGATCACTGTGATGGTGTTTGAGTGACGATCACTGTGACGGTGTTGGAGTGACGATCACTGTGACGGTGTCGGAGTGACGATCACTGTGACGGTGTTGGAGTGACGATCACTGTGACGGTGTGATGATTACTGCGACGGTGTCGGAATAACGAACACTGTGACGGTGTCGGAGTGACGATCACTGTGACGGTGTCGGAGTGACGATCACTGTGACGGTGTTGGAGTGACGATCACTGTGACGGTGTTGGAGTGGCTGTCACTGACAGTGCTGGAGTAATGGTCACTGACAGGTTTGGAGTGACGATCACTGTGGAAGTGTTGGAGTGATGATCACTGTGACGGTGTTGGAGATACCATCACTGTGATGGTGTTAGAGTGGCGATTACTGCAACGGTGTTGGAGTGGCGAACACTGTGACAGTGTGGGGGTTATGGTGTTGGAGGGACGATCACCGTGACGGTGTTGGAGCGCGAATTACTGTGACAGTGTTGGAGTGACTATGACTGAGATAGTGTTGGAGCGACGATCACTGTGACGTGGTTGGAAAAACGATCACTGACAGTATTAGCACGACAATCACTGTGACGGTGTTGGAGTGCCGTTTACTGACAGTGCTGGAGTAATGGTCACTGACAGGTTTGGAGTGACGATCACTGTGGAAGTGTTGGAGTGACGATCACTGACAGTGTTGGAGCAACGACCACTGTGACTGTGTTGGAGCGAGGATCACTGTGAAGCTGTTGGAGTGACGATCACTGTGACGGTGTTCGAGTGACGAACACTGACAGTGTCGGAGTGATGAACACTGTGATGGTGTCGGAGTGACGATCATTGTGACGGTATTGGAGTGACGTCACTGTGACGGTGTTGGAGTGACGATCACTGTGACGGTGTGATGATTACTGCGACGGTGTCGGAATAACGAACACTGTGACAGTGTCGGAGTGACGATCACTGTGACGGTGTCGGAGTGACGATCACTGTGACGGTGTCGGAGTGACGATCACTGTGACGGTGTTGGAGTGACGATCACTGTGACGGTGTTGGAGTGACTGTCACTGACAGTGCTGGAGTAATGGTCACTGACAGGTTTGGAGTGACGATCACTGTGGAAGTGTTGGAGTGATGATCACTGTGACGGTGTTGGAGATACCATCACTGTGATGGTGTTAGAGTGGCGATTACTGCAACGGTGTTGGAGTGGCGAACACTGTGACAGTGTGGGGGTTATGGTGTTGGAGGGACGATCACCGTGACGGTGTTGGAGCCCGAATTACTGTGACAGTGTTGGAGTGACTATGACTGAGATAGTGTTGGAGCGACGATCACTGTGACGTGGTTGGAAAAACGATCACTGACAGTATTAGCACGACAATCACTGTGACGGTGTTGGAGTGACGTTTACTGACAGTGCTGGAGTAATGGTCACTGACAGGTTTGGAGTGACGATCACTGTGGAAGTGTTGGAGTGACGATCACTGACAGTGTTGGAGCAACGACCACTGTGACTGTGTTGGAGCGAGGATCACTGTGAAGCTGTTGGAGTGACGATCACTGTGACGGTGTTCGAGTGACGAACACTGACAGTGTCGGAGTGACGAACACTGTGATGGTGTCGGAGTGACGATCATTGTGACGGTATTGGAGTGACGTCACTGTGACGGTGTTGGAGCGCCGATCACTGTGACGGTGTTGGAATGATGATCCCTGATATGGAGTTGGAGTGACGACCACTGACATGTTAGAGTGACGATCATTGTTGTGGTGTTGGAGTGACGATCACTGTGACAGTGTCGGAGTGACGATCAGTGTGACGGTGTCGGTGTGACGATTACTGCGATGGTGTCGGAGTGATGAACACTGTGATGGTGTTGGAGTGACAATCACTGTGACGGTGTTGGAGTGACGGACACTGACAGTGTTGGAGTGACGGTCACTGAGAGGTTTGGAGTGACGATCAATGTGGAAGTGTTGGAGTGACGACCACTGACAGTGTTGGAGTGGCGATCACTGTGACGGTGTTGGAGTGACGATGACTGTGGAAGCGTTGGAGGGACCATCACTGTGACGGTGTTGGAGCGACGATCACTGACAGTGTTGGAGTGACGATCACTGTGACGGCGTCGGAGAGACGATTACTGCAACAGTGTCGGTGTGACGAAAACTGTGACGGTGTGGGAGTGATGGTGTTGGAGGGACAATCACCGTGATGGTGTTGGAGTGACGATCACTCTAACAGTGTTGGAGTGACCATCACTGCGACAGTGTTGGAGCGACGATCACTGTGACGGGGTTGGAACAACGATCACTGACAGTGTTGGCGCGACGATCACTGACAGTGTGGGCGCGACGATCACTGTGACGGTGTTGGAGTGACGACCACTGATAGTATTGGAGTGACAATCACTGTGACGGTGTTGGAGTGACGGTCACTGACAGTGTTGGAGTGACGATCACTGTGAATGTGTTGGAGTGACGATCACTGACGGTGTCGGAGTGACAATCACTGTGACAGTTTTGGAGTGACGATTACTGTGATGGTGCTGGAGTGATGATCGCTGTGACAGTGTTGGAGTGATGAGTACTGACAGTTTTGGAGTCACGATAACTGTGATGGTGCTGGAGTGACGATCACTGTGACAGTATCGGTGTGACGAACACTGACAGTGATGGAGTGACGATCACTGTGACGGTGTTCGAGTGACGATCACTGTGACGGTGTCGGTGTGACGGTTACTGCGACGGTGTCGGAATAACGAACACTGTGACACTGTCGGAGTGACGATCACTGTGACAGTGTTGGAGTGACGATCACTGTGACGGTGTTGGAGTGACGATCACTGTGACGGTGTTGGAGTGACGACCACTGACAGTGTTGGAGTGACGATCAGTGTGACAGTGTTGGAGTGACGATCACTGTGACAGTGTCGGAGTGATGATCAATGTGACGGTGTTGGAGTGGCGATTACTGCGACGGTGTTGGAATGGCGAACACTGTGATGGTGTCGGAGTGATGATCCCTGATATGGAGTTGGAGTGACGACCACTGACCTGTTGGAGTGACGATCATTGTTGCGGTGTTGGAGTGACGATCACTGTGACAGTGTCGGAGTGATGATCAGTGTGACGGTGTCAGTGTGACGATTACTGCGATGGTGTCGGAGTGATGAACACTGTGATGGTGTTGGAGTGACAATCACTGTGACGGTGTTGGAGTGAAGGACACTGACAGTGTTGGAGTGACGGTCACTGAGAGGTTTGGAGTGACGATCACTGTGACAGTGTTGGAGCGACGATCACTGTGACGGTGTGGAAGTGATGATCACTGTGATGGTGTTGGAGCGACGATCACTGTGACCGTGTTGGAGTGATCATCACTATCACTGTGTTGGATCGACGGTCACTGACAGTGTTGGAGTGACGATGACTGTGACGGTATTGGAGCGACGATCACTGTGATGGTGTTGGAGTGACGATCACTGTGACGGTGTTGTAGTGGCGATTACTGCGACGGTGTTGGAGTGGCGAACACTGTGACAGTGTGGGAGTGATGGTGTTGGAGGTACAATCACCGTGATGGTGTTGGAGTGACGATCACTGTTACGGGGTTGGAACAACGATCACTGACAGTGCTGGCGCGACGATCACTGTGACGGTGTTGGAGTGACGACCACTGATAGTATTGGAGTGACAATCACTGTGACGGTGTTGGAGTGACGGTCACTGACAGTGTTGGAGTGACGATCACTGTGAATGTGTTGGAGTGACGATCACTGATGGTGTCAGAGCGACGATCACTGACGGTGTCGGAGTGACAATCACTGTGACAGTTTTGGAGTGATGACTACTGACAGTTTTGGAGTCACGTTAACTGTGATGGTGCTGGAGTGACGATCACTGTGACAGTATCGGTGTGACGAACACTGACAGTGATGGAGTGACGATCACTGTGACGGTGTTGGAGTGGCGAACAGTGTGACAGTGTGGGAGTGATGGTGTTGGAGGGACGATCACCGTGATGGTGTTGGAGCGACGATTACTGTAACAGTGCTGGAGCGACGATCACTGTGATGGTGTTTGAGTGACGATCACTGTGACGGTGTTGGAGTGACGATCACTGTGATAGTGTTGGAGGGACGATCACCATGACGGTGTTAGAGTGATGACCACTGACAGTTTTGCAGTGACGAATACTCTGACGATACTGGAGTGACGATCACTGACAGTGTTGGATTGATGATCACTGCGACGATGTCGGAGAGATGACCACTGCGACAGTGTTGGAGTGACAATCACTGTGACAGTGTCGGTGTGACAATCATTGTGACGGTGTTGGAACGATGATCACTGTGATGGTGTCGGTGTGACGATTACTGCGACGGTGTTGGAGTGACGATCAATGTGACGGTGTCGGAGAGACGATTTCTGTAACAGTGTCGGTGTGACGAACACTGTGACGGAGTTGGATTGATATTTACTGACAGCATTGGATTGACGATCACTGCGACTGTGTTGGAGTGACGATCACTGTGACGGTGCCGGAGTGACGATTACTGCGACGGTGTCGGAATAACGAACACTGTGACAGTGTCGGAGTGACGATCACTGTGACGGTGTTGGAGAGCGATCAGTGTGACGGTGCTGGAGCGACGACACTGTGACGGTGTTGGAGTGATGAGTACTGTGATGGTGCTGGAGTGATGGTGTTAGAGTGACGAACAGTGACAGTGTTGGAGTGACGATCACTGTGACAGTGTTGGAGTGACGATCACTGTGACAGTGTTGGAGTGACGATCACTGACAGTGTTGGAGTGACGATCACTGTGACAGTATCGGTGTGACGAACACTGACAGTGATGGAGTGACGATCACTGTGACGGTGTTCAAGTGACGATCACTGTGACGGTGTCGGTGTGACGGTTACTGCGATGGTGCCGGAATAACGAACACTGTGACAGTGTCGGAGTGACGATCACTGTGACAGTGTTGGAGTGACGATCACTGTGACGGTGTTGGAGTGATGATCAATGTGACGGTGTTGGAGTGAGGATCACTGTGACAGTGTTGGAGAGACCATCACTGCGACGGTGTTGGAGTGGCGATTACTGCGACGGTGTTGGAGTGGCGAACAGTGTGACAGTGTGGGAGTGATGGTGTTGGAGGGACGATCACCGTGATGGTGTTGGAGCGACGATTACTGTAACAGTGTTGGAGTGACTATCACTCCGACAGGGTTGGAGTGACGATCGCTGTGATGGGGTTGGAACAACGATCACTGACAGTGTTGGCGCGATGATGACTGTGACGGTGTTGGAGTGACGACCACTGACAGTGCTGGAGTGATGATCACTGTGGGTGTTGGAGTGACGACCACTGACAGTTTTGGAGTAACTATCACTGTGACGGTGCTGGTGCGACGACCGCTATTACGTTTTTGTGCGACGATCGCAGTGACGGCGTTGGAGCGATGATCACTGACAGTGCTGGAGCGACGATCACTGTGATGGTGTTTGAGTGACGATCACTGTGACGGTGTTGGAGTGACGATCACTGTGATAGTGTTGGAGGGACGATCACCATGACGGTGTTAGAGTGATGACCACTGACAGTTTTGCAGTGACGATTACTCTGACGATACTGGAGTGACGATCACTGACAGTGTTGGATTGATGATCACTGCGACGATGTCGGAGAGATGACCACTGCGACAGTGTTGGAGTGACAATCACTGTGACAGTGTCGGTGTGACAATCATTGTGACGGTGTTGGAACGATGATCACTGTGATGGTGTCGGTGTGACGATTACTGCGACGGTGTTGGAGTGACGATCAATGTGACGGTGTCGGAGAGACGATTTCTGTAACAGTGTCGGTGTGACGAACACTGTGACGGAGTTGGATTGATATTTACTGACAGCATTGGATTGACGATCACTGCGACTGTGTTGGAGTGACGATCACTGTGACGGTGCCGGAGTGACGATTACTGCGACGGTGTCGGAATAACGAACACTGTGACAGTGTCGGAGTGACGATCACTGTGACGGTGTTGGAGAGCGATCAGTGTGACGGTGCTGGAGCGACGACACTGTGACAGTGTTGGCGCGATGATGACTGTGACGGTGTTGGAGTGACGACCACTGACAGTGCTGGAGTGATGATCACTGTGGGTGTTGGAGTGACGACCACTGACAGTTTTGGAGTAACTATCACTGTGACGGTGCTGGTGCGACGACCGCTATTACGTTTTTGTGCGACGATCGCAGTGACGGCGTTGGAGCGATGATCACTGACAGTGCTGGAGCGACGATCACTGTGATGGTGTTTGAGTGACGATCACTGTGACGGTGTTGGAGTGACGATCACTGTGATAGTGTTGGAGGGACGATCACCATGACGGTGTTAGAGTGATGACCACTGACAGTTTTGCAGTGACGATTACTCTGACGATACTGGAGTGACGATCACTGACAGTGTTGGATTGATGATCACTGCGACGATGTCGGAGAGATGACCACTGCGACAGTGTTGGAGTGACAATCACTGTGACAGTGTCGGTGTGACAATCATTGTGACGGTGTTGGAACGATGATCACTGTGATGGTGTCGGTGTGACGATTACTGCGACGGTGTTGGAGTGACGATCAATGTGACGGTGTCGGAGAGACGATTTCTGTAACAGTGTCGGTGTGACGAACACTGTGACGGAGTTGGATTGATATTTACTGACAGCATTGGATTGACGATCACTGCGACTGTGTTGGAGTGACGATCACTGTGACGGTGCCGGAGTGACGATTACTGCGACGGTGTCGGAATAACGAACACTGTGACAGTGTCGGAGTGACGATCACTGTGACGGTGTTGGAGAGCGATCAGTGTGACGGTGCTGGAGCGACGACACTGTGACGGTGTTGGAGTGATGAGTACTGTGATGGTGCTGGAGTGATGGTGTTAGAGTGACGAACAGTGACAGTGTTGGAGTGACGATCACTGTGACAGTGTTGGAGTGACGATCACTGACAGTGTTGGAGTGACGATCACTGTGACAGTATCGGTGTGACGAACATTGACAGTGATGGAGTGACGATCACTGTGACGGTGTTCAAGTGACGATCACTGTGACGGTGTCGGTGTGACGGTTACTGCGATGGTGCCGGAATAACGAACACTGTGACAGTGTCGGAGTGACGATCACTGTGACAGTGTTGGAGTGACGATCACTGTGACGGTGTTGGAGTGACGACCACTGACAGTGTTGGAGTGACGATCAGTGTGACGGTGTTGGAGTGACGATCACTGTGACAGTGTCGGAGTGATGATCAATGTGACGGTGTTGGAGTGAGGATCACTGTGACAGTGTTGGAGAGACCATCACTGCGACGGTGTTGGAGTGGCGATTACTGCGACGGTGTTGGAGTGGCGAACAGTGTGACAGTGTGGGAGTGATGGTGTTGGAGGGACGATCACCGTGATGGTGTTGGAGCGACGATTACTGTAACAGTGTTGGAGTGACTATCACTCCGACAGGGTTGGAGTGACGATCGCTGTGATGGGGTTGGAACAACGATCACTGACAGTGTTGGCGCGATGATGACTGTGACGGTGTTGGAGTGACGACCACTGACAGTGCTGGAGTGATGATCACTGTGGGTGTTGGAGTGACGACCACTGACAGTTTTGGAGTAACTATCACTGTGACGGTGCTGGTGCGACGACCGCTATTACGTTTTTGTGCGACGATCGCAGTGACGGCGTTGGAGCGATGATCACTGACAGTGCTGGAGCGACGATCACTGTGATGGTGTTTGAGTGACGATCACTGTGACGGTGTTGGAGTGACGATCACTGTGATAGTGTTGGAGGGACGATCACCATGACGGTGTTAGAGTGATGACCACTGACAGTTTTGCAGTGACGATTACTCTGACGATACTGGAGTGACGATCACTGACAGTGTTGGATTGATGATCACTGCGACGATGTCGGAGAGATGACCACTGCGACAGTGTTGGAGTGACAATCACTGTGACAGTGTCGGTGTGACAATCATTGTGACGGTGTTGGAACGATGATCACTGTGATGGTGTCGGTGTGACGATTACTGCGACGGTGTTGGAGTGACGATCAATGTGACGGTGTCGGAGAGACGATTTCTGTAACAGTGTCGGTGTGACGAACACTGTGACGGAGTTGGATTGATATTTACTGACAGCATTGGATTGACGATCACTGCGACTGTGTTGGAGTGACGATCACTGTGACGGTGCCGGAGTGACGATTACTGCGACGGTGTCGGAATAACGAACACTGTGACAGTGTCGGAGTGACGATCACTGTGACGGTGTTGGAGAGCGATCAGTGTGACGGTGCTGGAGCGACGACACTGTGACGGTGTTGGAGTGATGATTACTGTGATGGTGCTGGAGTGATGGTGTTGGAGTGACGAGCAGTGACAGTGTTGGAGTGAGGGTCACTGTGAAAGTGTTGGAGTGACGATCACTGTGACAGTGTTGGAGTGAGGATCACTGTGACGGTGTTGGAGATAATATCACTGCGATGGTGTTAGAGTGGCGATTACTGCAACGGTGTTGGAGTGGCGAACACTGTGACAGTGTGGGGGTTATGGTGTTGGAGGGACGATCACCGTGACGGTGTTGGAGCGCGAATTACTGTGACAGTGTTGGAGTGACTATGACTGAGACAGTGTTGGAGCGACAATCACTGTGACGGGGTTGGAAAAATGATCACTGACAGTATTAGCACTACAAACACTGTGACGGTGTTGGAATGACGATTACTGACAGTGCTGGAGTAATGGTCACTGACAGGTTTGGAGTGACGATCACTGTGGAAGTGTTGGAGTGACGATCACTGACAGTGTTGGAGCAACGACCACTGTGACCGTGTTGGAGCGAGGATCACTGTGAAGCTGTTGGAGTGACGATCACTGTGACGGTGTTGGAGTGACGAACACTGACAGTGTCGGAGTGACGAACACTGTGATGGTGTCAGAGTGACGATCATTGTGACGATGTTGGCGTGACGATCACTGTGACGGTGTTGGAGTGACGATCACTGTGACGGTGTTGGAGCGCCGATCACTGTGATGGTGTTGGAATGATGATCCCTGATATGGAGTTGGAGTGACGACCACTGACATGTTGGAGTGACGATCATTGTTGCGGTGTTGGAGTGACGATCTTTGTTGCGGTGTTGGAGTGACGATCAGTGTGACGGTGTCGGTGTGACAATTACTGCGATGGTGTCGGAGTGATGAACACTGTGATGGTGTTGGAGTGACAATCACTGTGACGGTGTTGGAGTGACGGACACTGACAGTGTTGGAATGACGGTCACTGAGAGGTTTGGAGTGACGATCACTGTGACAGTGTTGGAGCGACGATCACTGTGACGGTGTGGAAGTGATGATCACTGTGATGGTGTTGGAGTGACGATCACTGTGACAGTGTTGGAGCGACGATCACTGTGACAGTGTTGGAGTGATGATCACTATCACTGTGTTGGATCGACGGTCACTGACAGTGTTGGAGTGACGATCACTGTGACGGTATTGGAGCGACGATCACTGTGATGGTGTTGGAGTGACGATCACTGTGACGGTGTTGGAGTGACGATCAACGTGACGGTGTTGGAGTGACAACCACTGATAGTGTTGGAGTGACGATCACTGTGACTGTGTTGGAGTGACGACCACTGATAGTGTTGGAGTGACGATCACTGTGACGGTGTTGGAGTGTTGATCGCTGTGACAGTGTTGGAGTGACGATTACTGTGACGGTGTTGGAGTGGCGGTCACTGCGATGGTGTTGGAGTGACGATGACTCTGGAAGTGTTGGAGTGACGATGACGCTGTCAGTGTTGGACGGACCATCACTGTGACAGTGTTGGAGCGACGACCACTGTGACAGTGTGGAAGTGACGATCACTGTGACAGTGTGGGAGTGACGATCACTGTGACGGTGTGGAAGTGACAATCACTGTGACGGTGTTGGAAAGACCATCACTGCGACGGTGTTGGAGTGTCGATTACTGCGACGGTGTTGGAGTGGCGAACACTGTGACAGTGTGGGAGTGATGGTGTTGGAGGGACAATCACCGTGATGGTGTTGGAGTGACGATCACTCTAACAGTGTTGGAGTGACTAGCACTGCGACAGTGTTGGAGCGACGATCAATGTGACGGGGTTGGAACAACGATCACTGACAGTGTTGGCGCGACGATCACTGTGACGGTGTTGGAGTGACGACCACTGATAGTATTGGAGTGACAATCACTGTGACGGTGTTGGAGTGATGGTCACTGACAGTGTTGGAGTGACGATCACTGACAGTGTTGGAGTGACGATCACTGATGGTGTCAGAGCGACGATCACTGACGGTGTCGGAGTGACAATGACTGTGACAGTTTTGGAGTGATGACTACTGACAGTTTTGGAGTGACGAATACTGTGATGGTGCTGGAGTGATGATCGCTGTGACAGTGTTGGAGTGATGACTACTGACAGTTTTGGAGTCACGATAACTGTGATGGTGCTGGAGTGACGATCACTGTGACAGTATCGGTGTGACGAACACTGACAGTGATGGAGTGACGATCACTGTGACGGTGTTGGAGTGACGACCACTGACAGTGTTGGAGTGACGATCAGTGTGACGGTGTTGGAGTGACGATCACTGTGACAGTGTCGGAGTGATGATCAATGTGACGGTGTTGGAGTGAGGATCACTGTGACGGTGTTGGAGAGACCATCACTGCGACGGTGTTGGAGTGGCGATTACTGCGACGGTGTTGGAGTGGCGAACAGTGTGACAATGTGGGAGTGATGATGTTGGAGGGACGATCACCGTGATGGTGTTGGAGCGACGATTACTGTAACAGTGTTGGAGTGACTATCACTGCGACAGGGTTGGAGTGACGATCACTGTGACAGGGTTGGAGTGACGATCACTGTGATGGGGTTGGAACAACGATCACTGACAGTATTGGCGCGATGATGACTGTGATGGTGTTGGAGTGACGACCACTGACAGTGCTGAAGTGATGATCACTGTGGGTGTTGGAGTGACGACCACTGACAGTGTTGGAGTGACGATTACTGTGGGTGTTGGAGTGACGACCACTGACAGTGCTGAAGTGATGATCACTGTGGGTGTTGGAGTGACGACCACTGACAGTGTTGCAGGGACGATCACCATGACGGTGTTGGAGTGATGACCACTGACAGTTTTGCAGCGACGATTACTCTGATGGTACTGGAGTGACGACCACTGACAGTGTTGGAGTAACCATCACTGTGACGGTGCTGGTGCAACGACCGCTATTACGTTTTTGTGCGACGATCGCAGTGACGGTGTTGGAGCGATGATCACTGACAGTGCTGGAGCGACGATCACTGTGATGGTGTTTGAGTGACGATCACTGTGACGGTGTTGGAGTGACGATCACTGTGATAGTGTTGGAGGGACGATCACCATGACGGTGTTGGAGTGATGACCACTGACAGTTTTGCAGTGACGATTACTCTGACGATACTGGAGTGACGATCACTGACAGTGTTGGATTGATGATCACTGTGACGATGTCGGAGAGATGACCACTGCGACAGTGTTGGAGTGACGATCACTGTGACAGTGTCGGTGTGACAATCACTGTGACGGTGTTGGAGTGATGATCACTGTGATGGTGTCGGTGTGACGATTACTGCGACGGTGTTGGAATAACGAACACTGTGACAGTGTTGGAGTGATGATCACTGTGACAGTGTTGGAGTGACTATGACTGTGACAGTGTTGGAGTGACGATCACTGATGGTGTCGGAGCGACGATCTCTGATGGTGTCGGAGTGACAATCACTGTGACGGTGTTGGAGTGACGATCACTGTGACGGTGTGATGATTACTGCGACGGTGTCGGAATAACGAACACTGTGACGGTGTGGAAGTGACGATCACTGTGATGGTGTTGGAGTGATGATCACTGTGACGGTGTTGGAGAGACCATCACTGCGACGGTGTTGGAGTGGCGATTACTGCAACCGTGTTGGAGTGGCGAATACAGTGACAGTGTGCGAGTGATGGTGTTGGAGGGACGATTACTGTGACAGTTTTGGAGTGACAATCACTGTGACAGTGTTGTAGTGACGATCACTGATGGTGTCGGAGCGATGATCTCTGACGGTGCCGGAGTGACAATCACTGTGACAGTGTTGGAGTGATGACTGCTGACAGCTTTGGAGTGACGATTACTGTGATGGTGCTGGAGTGACGATCACTGTGACGTTGTTGGAATGATAAACCCTGCGATGGAGTTGGAGTGATGATCACTGACAGTGTTGGAGTGACGATCATTGTCACGGTGCTGGAGCGACGATCACTGTGACGGCGTTGGAGTGGCGAAAACTGTGACAGTGTGCGAGTGATGGTGTTGGGGGGACGATCACCGTGATGGTGTTGGAACGACGATTACTGTGACAGTGTTGGAGTGAATATGACTGCGACAGTGTTGGAGCGACGATCACTGTGACAGTGTTGGAGTGATGACCACTGACAGTGCTGGAGTGACGATCACTGTGGGTGTTGGAGTGACGACCACTGACAGCGTTGGAGTAACCATCACTGTGACGGAGCTGGTGCGACGACCGCTGTTACGTTTTTGTGCGACGATCGCAGTGACGGTGTTGGAGCGATGATCACTGACAGTGCTGGAGCAACGATCACTGTGACGGTTTTTGAGTGACGATCACTGTGACAGTGTTGGAGTGACGATCACTGTGACGGTGTTGGAGTGACGATCACTGTGACGGTGTTGGAGTGACGATCACTGACAGTGTTGGAGTGATGATCACTGTGACGGTATTGGGGTGACGATCACTGTGAAGGTGTCGGTGTGACGATTACTGCAATGCTGTCGGAATAACGAACACTGTGACAGTGTCGGAGTGACGATCACTGTGACAGTGTTGGAGTGACGATCACTGTGACGTTGTTGGAATGATGAACCCTGTGATGGAGTTGGAGCGACCATCACTGTTACGGTGTTGGAATGACAATCACTGACAGTGTTGGAGTGATGATCACTGTGACGGTGTCGGTGTGATGACCACTGTGACGCTGTCGGACTGATGATCACTGTTACAGTGTTGGAGTGATGATCACTGACAGTGTTGGAGTGATGATCACTGTGATGGTGCTGGAGTGACGGCCACTGACAGTGTTGGAGTAACGATCACTGTGACGGTGTTGGTGCGACGATCACTGTGACAGTGCTGGAGCGACGATCACTGTGACGGTGTTGGAGTGACGATTACTGTGACGGTGTTGGAGTGACGGTGTTGGAGTGACGGTCAGTGACATTGTTGGAGTGACGATCACTGACAGTGTTGGATTGACGATCACTGTGACGGTGTTGGAGTGACGATCACTGTGACTGTTGGACTGACAGTCACTGTCAGTGTTGGAGTGATGGTCACTGACATTGTTGGAGTGATGACCACTGACTTCGTTGGAGTGACGATTACTGACGGTGTTGGAGTGACGATTACTGACATTGTTGGAGTGACGATCACTGACATTGTTGGAGCGACGATCACTGTGACGGTGTTGGAGCGACGATCACTGTGACGGTGTTGGAGTGACGATTACTGTGACGGTGCTGGAGTGACGGTGTTGGAGTGACGGTCAGTGACATTGTTGGAGTGACCACCAGTGACAGTGTTGGAGTGACGATCACTGTGAAAGTGTTGGAGTGACGATCACTGACAGTGCTGGAGTGACGATCACTGTGACAGTGTTGGAGTGACAATCACTGTGACGGTGTTGGATAGACCATCACTGCGATGGTGTTAGGGTGGCGATTACTGCGATGGTGTTGGAGTAGCGAACACTGTGAGAGTGTGGGAGTGATGGTGTTGGAGGGACGATCACCGTGACGGTGTTGGAGCGACGATTACTGTGACAGTGTTGGAGTGACTATGACTGCGACAGTGTTGGAGCGATGATCACTGTGACGGGGTTGGAACAACGATCACTGACAGTATTGGTGCAACGATCACTGTGACGGTGTTGGAGTGACGACCACTGACAGTGTTGGAGTGACGATTACTGTGACGGGGTTGGAACAACGATCACTGACAGTGTTGGCGCGATGATGACTGTGACGGTGTTGGAGTGACGATCACTGACAGTGCTGGAGTGATGATCACTGTGGGTGTTGGAGTGACGACCACTGTGGGTGTTGGAGTAACCATCACTGTGATGGTGCTGGTGCGACGACCGCTGTTACGTTTTTGTGCCACGATCGCAGGGACTGTGTTGGAGCGATGATCACTGACAGTGCTGGAGCGTCGATCACTGTGACGGTGTTTGAGTGACGATCACTGTGACAGTGTTGGAGTGACCATCACTGTGATGGTGTTGGAGTGACGATCACTGTGACGGTGTTGGAGTGACGATCACTGACAGTGTTGGAGTGACGATCACTGTGACGGTGTTGGAGTGACGATCACCGTGATGGTGTTGTAGGGAAGATCACCGTGACGGTGTTGGAGTGATGACCACTGACAGTTTTGCTGTGATGATTACTGTGACGATACTGGAGTGATGATCACTGACAGTGTTGGATTGATAATCACTGCGACGGTGTCGGAGAGACGATTACTGCGACGGTGTCGGAGTGACGATCACTGTGACAGTGTTGGTGTGACGAACACTGTGACGCTGTTGGATTGCTGATCATTGACAGCGTTGGATTGACGATCACTGTGATGGTGTTGCAGTGACGACCACTGAGACAGTGTTGGAGATGCAACCACTGTGACAGTGTTGGAGTGACTACCACTGTGACAGTGTGGGAGTGACGACTGCTGTGACAGTGTTGGAGCGACGACCGCTATGACGGTGTTGGAGTGAGGACCACTGTGACGGTGTTGGAGCGTTGACCACTGTGACGGTGTTGGAATGACAATCACTGACAGTGTTGTAGTGATGCTCAGTGACATTGTTGGAATGACGATCACTGTGACAGTGTTGGAGTGACGATCACTGTGACGGTGTCGGTGTGATGACCACTGTGATGCTGTCGGAGTGATGATCACTGACAGTTTTGGAGTGACGATCACTGTGACCGTGTTGGACTGACGATTACTACGATGCTGTAGGAATGACTATCACTGTGACGGTGTTAGAGTGATGATCACTGTGATGGTTTTAGAGTAAGGCTCACTGTGACGGTGTTAGAGGGACAATCACTGTGACTGTGTTGGAGCGACGATCACTGTGACGGTGCTGAAGCGACGATTGCTGTCACGGTGCCTAAGCGACGACCAGTGTGACGGTGCTGGAGTGACGACCGATGTGACGGTGTTGGAGCGACGATCACTGACGGTGTTGGAGCGATGATCAGTGTGACGGTGTTGGAATGATGATCCCTGTTATGGAGTTGGAGCGATGATCACTGACAGTGTTGGAGTGACGATCACTGTGACTGTGTTGGAGTGACGACCACTGTGACGGTGCTGGAGCGACGATCATTGTGACGGTGTCGGAGTGACGATCATTATGATGGTGTCGGAGTGACGATCACTATGACGGTGTTGGAGCGACAATCACTGTGACAGTGTTGGAATGATGATCACTGTGACGGTGCTGGTGTGACGACCACTGACAGAGTTGGAGTAACGATCACTGTGTCGGTGTTGGTGTGATGATCACTGTGACAGTGCTGGAGCGACGATCACTGTGACGGTGTTGGAGTGACGATTACTGTGACAGTGCTGGAGTGACGGTCAGTGACATTGTTGGAGTGACGACCAGTGACAGTGTTGGAGTGACGGTCACTGATAGGTTTGGAGTGACGATCACTGTGAAAGTGTTGGAGTGACGATCACTGACAGTGTTGGAGTGACGATCACTGTGACTGTGTTGGAGTGACGACCACTGTGACGGTGCTGGAGCGACGATCATTGTGATGGTGTCGGAGCGACGATCATTGTGACGGTGTCGGAGTGACGATCATTATGATGGTGTCGGAGTGACGATCACTATGACGGTGTTGGAGCGACAATCACTGTGACAGTGTTGGAATGATGATCACTGTGACGGTGCTGGTGTGACGACCACTGACAGTGTTGGAGTAACGATCACTGTGTCGGTGTTGGTGTGATGATCACTGTGACAGTGCTGGAGCGACGATCACTGTGACGGTGTTGGAGTGACGATTACTGTGACAGTGCTGGAGTGACGGTCAGTGACATTGTTGGAGTGACGACCAGTGACAGTGTTGGAGTGACGGTCACTGATAGGTTTGGAGTGACGATCACTGTGAAAGTGTTGAATTGACGATCACTGACAGTGTTGGAGTGACGATCACTGTGACAGTGTTGGAGTGCCAATCACTGTGATGGTGTTGGAGAGACCATCACTGCGATGGTGTTAGGGTGGCGATTACTACGATGGTGTTGGAATGGCGAACACTGTGAGGGTGTGGGAGTGATGGTGTTGGAGGGACGATCACCGTAATGGTGTTGGAGCAACGATTACTGTGACAGTGTTGGAGTGACTATGACTGCGACAGTGTTGGAGCGACGATCACTGTGATGGGGTTGGAACAATGATCACTGACAGTATTGGCGCTACGATCACTGTGATGGTGTTGTAGTGACAACCACTGACAGTGTTGGAGTGAAGGTCAGTGACATTGTTGGAGTGATGGTGTTGGAGGGAAGATCACCGTGACGGTGTTGGAATGATGAACCCTGTGACGGAGTTGGAGTGACTGTCACTGACCACGTTGGAGTGACAGTCAGTGACATTGTTGGAGTGACGACCAGTGACAGTGTTGGAGTGACGGTCACTGACAGGTTTGGAGTGACGGTCACTGACAGGTTTGGAGTGACGATCACTGTGACAGTATTGGAGTGACGATCACTCTGGCAGTGTTGGAGTGACCATCGCAGTGACAGTGTTGGAGTGACGATCACTGACAGCGTTGGATTGACGATCACTGTGACGGTGTTGCAGTGACGATCACTGTGACAGTGTTGGAGATGCAATCACTGTGACAGTGTTGGAGATGCCACCACTGTGACAGTGTTGGAGTGACCACCTCTGTGACAGTGTGGGAGTCATGGTGTCGGAGCGACGTCTGCTGTGACGGTGTTGGAATGAGGACCACTGTGATGGTGTTGGAGCGTCGACCACTGTGACGGTGTTGGAATGACAATCACTGACAGTGTTGGAGTGATGGTCAGTGACATTGTTGGAATGACGATCACTGTGACAGTGTTGGAGTGACGATCACTGTGATGGTGTCGGTGTGATGACCACTGTGACGATGTCGGAGTGACGATCACTGACAGTGTTGGAGCGACGATCACTGATGGTGTTGGAGCGACGATCGGTGTGACGGAGTTGGAGCGACCATCAGTGTCACGGTGTTGGAGTGACAACCACTGTGACGGTGTTGGAATAACGATCACTGACAGTGTTGGAGCGACGATCACTGTGACGGTGTTGGAGCGCCGATCACTGTGACAGTGTTGGAATGGTTATCCCTGTTATGGAGTTGGAGCGATGACCACTGACAGTTTGGGGTGACGATCACTGTGACTGTGTTGGAGTGACGATCACTGTCACGGTGTCGGTGTGATGACCACTGTGACGCTGTCGGAGTGATGATCACTGACAGGGTCGGAGTGACAATCACTGTGACAGTGTTGGAGTGATGATCACTGACAGGGTCGGATTGACGATCACTGTTACAGTGTTGGAGTGATGAACACTGACAGTTTTGGAGTGGCGATCACTGTGACCGTGTTGGACTGACGATTACTATGATGCTGTAGGAATGACTATCACTGTGACGGTGTTAGAGTGATGATCACTCTGATGGTTTTAGAGTAAGGATCACTGTGACGGTGTTAGAGGAACAATCACTGTGACTGTGTTGGAGCGACGACCACTGTGACGGTGCTGGAGCGACGATCACTGACGGTGTTGGAGCGACGATCAGTGTGACGGTGTTGGAATGATGATCCCTGTTATGGAGTTGGAGCGATGATCACTGACAGTGTTGGAGTGACGATCACTGTGATGGTGTTGGAGCGACGATCATTGTGACGGTGTTGGAGCGACGATCACTGACGGTGTTGGAGCGACGATCAGTGTGACGGTGTTGGAATGATGATCCCTGTTATGGAGTTGGAGCGATGATCACTGACAGTGTTGGAGTGACGATCACTGTGATGGTGTTGGAGCGACGATCACTGTGATGGTGTTGGAGCGACGATCATTGTGACGGTGTTGGAGCGACGATCACTGACGGTGTTGGAGCGACGATCAGTGTGACGGTGTTGGAATGATGATCCCTGTTATGGAGTTGGAGCGATGATCACTGACAGTGTTGGAGTGACGATCACTGTGATGGTGTTGGAGCGACGATCACTGTGATGGTGTTGGAGCGACGATCATTGTGACGGTGTCAGAGTGACGATCACTGTGACGGTGTAGGAGAGCCGATCACTGTGATGGTGTTGGAATGATGATCCCTGTTATGGAGTTGGAGCGACGACCACTGACAGTGTTGGAGTGACGATTGCTGTCACTGTGTCGGATTGACGTTCACTGACAGTGTTGGAGTGACGGTCCGTGACATTGTTGGAATGACAATCACTGTGAAAGTGTTGGAGTGACGATCACTGACAGTCTTGGAATGATGATCACTGCGACACTGTTGTAGAGAGGATCACTGTGGTGGTGTCCGAGCGACGATCACTGTGATGGTGTTGGAGCGACGATCACTGTGATGGTGTTGGAGCGACGATCATTGTGACGGTGTTGGAGCGACGATCACTGACGGTGTTGGAGCGACGATCAGTGTGACGGTGTTGGAATGATGATCCCTGTTATGGAGTTGGAGCGATGATCACTGACAGTGTTGGAGTGACGATCACTGTGATGGTGTTGGAGCGACGATCACTGTGATGGTGTTGGAGCGACGATCATTGTGACGGTGTCGGAGTGACGATCACTGTGACGGTGTAGGAGAGCCGATCACTGTGATGGTGTTGGAATGATGATCCCTGTTATGGAGTTGGAGCGACGACCACTGACAGTGTTGGAGAGACGATTGCTGTCACTGTGTCAGATTGACGTTCACTGACAGTGTTGGAGTGACGGTCCGTGACATTGTTGGAATGACAATCACTGTGAAAGTGTTGGAGTGACGATCACTGACAGTCTTGGAATGATGATCACTGCGACACTGTTGTAGAGAGGATCACTGTGATGGTGTCCGAGCGACGATCACTGTGACGGTGTTGGAGCGACGATCACTGTGACGGTGTTGGAGCGACAATCACTGTGATGGTGTTGGAATAATGATCACTGTGACGGTGCTGGTGCGACGACCACTGACAGTGTTGGAGTAACGATCTCTGTGTCGGTGTTGGTGTGACGATCACTGTGACAGTGCTGGAGCGACGATCACTGTGACGGTGTTGGAGTGACGATCACTGTGACAGAGTAGGAGTGACGATCACTGTGACGGAGTAGGAGTGACGTTCACTGTGACGGCGTTGGAGAGTCTATCACTGCGATGGTGTTGGAGTGGCGATTACTGCGATGGTGTTGGAGTGGCAAACACTGTGACAGTGTGGGAGTGATGGTGTTGGAGGGATGATTACTGTGACAGTGTTGGAGTGACTATCACTGCGACACTGTTGGAGAGACGATCACTGCGATGGTGTCCGAGCGACGATCACTGTTACGGTGTTGGAGCGATGATCACTGTGACGGAGTTGGAACGACGATCACTGACATTGTTGGAGTGATGATCACTGTGACAGTGCGGGAGTGATGGTGGTGGAGGGAAGATCACCGTGACGGTGTTGGAGCGACAATCACTGTGACGTGTTGGAGTGACGATCACTGTGACGGTGCTGGACCGACGATCACTGTGACGGTGTTGGAGTATCGATCACTGTGTCCGTGTTGGTGTGACGATCACTGTTTCAGTGCTGGAGCGACGATCACTGTGACGGAGCAGGAATGACGATCACTGTGATGGAGTAGGAGTGACGATCACTGTGACGGCGTTGGAGAGACTATCAATGCGACGGTGTTGGAGTGGCGATTACTGCGATTGTGTTGGAGTGGCGAACACTGTGACAGTGTGGGAGTGAAGGTGTTGGAGGTACGATTACTGATGGTGTCAGAGTGACGCTCACTGTGACGGTGTCGGAGTGACGATCACTGACAGTGTTGGAGCGACGATCACTGACGGTGTTGGAGCGACGATCGGTGTGACGGAGTTGGAGCGACCATCAGTGTCACGGTGTTGGAGTGACAACCACTGTGACGGTGTTGGAATAACGATCACTGACAGTGTTGGAGTAACGATCACTGTGACGGTGTTGGAGTGATGATCACTGTGACAGAGTAGGAGTGACGATCACTGTGACGGAGTAGGAGTGACGTTCACTGTGACGGCGTTGGAGAGTCTATCACTGCGATGGTGTTGGAGTGGCGATTACTGCGATGGTGTTGGAGTGGCAAACACTGTGACAGTGTGGGAGTGATGGTGTTGGAGGGATGATTACTGTGACAGTGTTGGAGTGACTATCACTGCGACACTGTTGGAGAGACGATCACTGCGATGGTGTCCGAGCGACGATCACTGTTACGGTGTTGGAGCGATGATCACTGTGACGGAGTTGGAACGACGATCACTGACATTGTTGGAGTGATGATCACTGTGACAGTGCGGGAGTGATGGTGGTGGAGGGAAGATCACCGTGACGGTGTTGGAGCGACAATCACTGTGACGTGTTGGAGTGACGATCACTGTGACGGTGCTGGACCGACGATCACTGTGACGGTGTTGGAGTATCGATCACTGTGTCCGTGTTGGTGTGACGATCACTGTTTCAGTGCTGGAGCGACGATCACTGTGACGGAGCAGGAATGACGATCACTGTGATGGAGTAGGAGTGACGATCACTGTGACGGTGTTGGAGTGACGATCACTTTGACGGTGTTGGAGTGGCAATTACTGCGACGGTGTTGGAGTGGTGGACACTGTGACAGTGTGGGAGTGATGATCACTGTGAAGGTGTTGGAGTGACGATCACTGATGGTGTCAGAGTGACGCTCACTGTGACGGTGTTGGAGTGACGATCACTTTGACGGTGTTGGAGTGGCAATTACTGCGACGGTGTTGGAGTGGTGAACACTGTGACAGTGTGGGAGGGACAGTCACTGTAATGGTGTTGGAGCGACGAGCACTGGGCCTGTGTTGGAGGAACGATCACTGTGACTGTTGGAGAGACAATCACTGTGACGGTGTTGGAGCGATGACCACTGACAGTGTTGGAGTGAAGATCACTGTGACAGTTTTGGAGTGACAATCACTCTGGCAGTGTTGGAGTGACCATCGCAGTGACAATGTTGGAGTGACGATCACTGACCGCGTTGGATTGACGAGAACTGTGACGGTATTGCAGTGACGACCACTGTGACCGTGTTGGAGTGACCACCACTGTGACAGTGTTGGAGTGACGAACACTGTGACAGTGTGGGAGTCATGGCGTTAGAGAGACGACCACTGTGACGGTGTTGGAACGACGTCCGCTGTGACGGTGTTGAAGGGACAATCACTGTGACTGTGTTGGAGCGACTATCACTGTGACGATGCTGAAGCGACGATTGCTGTCACGGTGCCTAAGCGACGACCCCTGAGACGGTTCTGGACTGACGACCGATGTGACGGTGTTGGAGCTACGATCAGTGTGACGGTGTTGGAGCGACGATCAGTGTGACGGAGTTGGAGCGACCATCACTGTGACGGTGTTGGAGCGAGGACCACTGTGACGGTGTTGGAGCGTCGACCACTGTGACGGTGTTGGAATGACGATCACTGACAGTGTTGGAGTGACGGTCAGTGGATTGTTGGAATGACGATCACTGTGACGGTGTCGGAGTGATGACCACTGTGACGGTGTCGGAGTGACGACCACTGTGACGGTGTCGGAGTGACGATCACTGTTACAGTGTTGGAATGATGATCACTGACAGTTTTGGAATGACGATCACTGTGACCGTGTTGGACTGACGAATACTGCGATGCTGTAGGAATGACTATCACTGTGACGGTGTTAGAGTGATGATCACTGTGACGGTTTTAGAGTAAGGATCACTGTGACGGTGTTAGACGGACATTCACTGTGACTGTGTTGGAGCGACAATCACTGTGACGGTACTGAAGCGACGATTGCTGTCACAGTGCCTAAGCGACGACCACTGTGACGGTACTGTAGCAACAATCGCTGTGACGGTGTTGTAGCAACAATCTCTGTGACGGTGCTGAAGTGACGACCGCTGTGATGGTGTTGGAGAGACAATCGCTGTGACGGTGTTCGAGTGACAATGACTATGTTAGTGTTGGAGTGACGATGACTGTGTCAGTGTTGGAGGGACCATCACTGTGACAGAGCTGGAGCGACAATTACTGTGACGGTGTTGGAGCGAAGATCACTGTGACGGTGTTGGAGCGATGATCACTGTGACGGTGTTGGAGTGACGATCAGTGTGACAGTGTTGGAGTGACGATCACTGTGACGGTGTTGGAGTGACGGTCACTGACAGTGTGGGAGTGACGATCACTGTGAAAGTGTTGGAGTGACGAGCACTGACAGTGTTGGAGTGACGATCACTGTGACAGTGTTGGAGTGACAAGCACTGAGACCGTGTTGGAGTGACGATTATGGTGATGGAGTAGGAGTGACGATCACTGTGACGGTGTTGGTGTGGCCATCACTGTGACGGTGTTGGAGTGACGATGACTATGGAAGTGTTGGAGTAACAACTGTATCAGTGCTGGAGGGACCATCACTGTGACAGTGTTGGAGCGATGACCACTGTGACAGTGTTAGAGCGACAATCACTGTGACGGTGTTGTAGCGACAATCACTGTGACGTGGTTGGAGTGATGACCACTGATAGTGAAGGAGCGACAATGACTGTGATGGTGTCAGATTGACGACCGCTGTTACGGTGTTCGAGCGACGATCAGTGTGACGGAGTTGGAGCGACGATCACTGTGACAGTCTGGAGCGACGATACAGTAACTGTGTTGGAGCGACGACACTGTGACGGTGTTGGAGCGACGATCGCTGTGACAGTGTTGGAGCGACGATCGCTGGTACAGTGTTGGAGCGACGACCGCTGTGATGGTGTTGCAGCGACGACTGCATTGACGGTGTTGGACGACCGCTGTGACGGTGCTGTAGGGATAATCACTGCTGTATCGGTGCTGAAGCAACGATCGCTGTGACGGTGCTGGAGCGACGACCGCTGTGACGGTGTTGGAGCGACGACCGCTGTGACGGTGTTGGAGTGACAATGACTATGTCAGTGTTGGAGTGACGATGACTGTGTCAGTGTTGGAGGGACCATCACTGTGACAGAGCTGGAGCGGCAATCACTGTGACGGTGTTGGAGTGACGATTACTGTGACGGTGCTGGAGTGACAGTGCGCAGTGACGGTCAGTGACATTGTTGGAGTGACTACCAGTGACAGTGTTGGAGTGACGGTCACTGACAGGTTTGGAGTGACGATCACCGTGAAAGTGTTGAATTGACGATCACTGACAGTGTTGGAGTGACGATCACTGTGACGGTGTTGGAGAGACCATCACCGCGATGGTGTTAGAGTGGCGATTACTGCAACGGTGTTGGAGTGGTGAAAACTGTGACAGTGTGCGAGTGATGGTGTTGGGGGGACAATCACCGTGACGGTGTTGGAGCGACGATTACTGTGACAGTGTTGGAGTGACTATGACTGTGACAGTGTTGGAGTGACGATCACTGATGGTGTCGGAGCGACGATCACTGACGGTGTCAGAGTGACAATCACTGTGACAGTATTGGAGTGATGACTACTGACAGTTTTGGAGTGACAATTACTGTGATGGTGTTGGAGTGACGATCACTGTGACAGTGTCGGTGTGACGAACACTGACAGTGTCGGAGTGACGATCACTGTGACGGTGTTGGAGTGACGATCACTGTGACGGTGTTGGTGTGATGATTACTGCGACGGTGTCGGAATAACGAACACTGTGACAGTGTCGGAGTGATGATCACTGTGACATTGTTGGAATGATGAACCCTGTGATGGAGTTGAAGGAAACTTCACTGTGATGGTGTTGGAGTGACGACCACTGACAGTGTTGGAGTGATGATCAGTGTGACGGTGCTGGGGCGACGACACTATGACGGCTTTGGAGTGACGATTACTGTGACGGTGCGGGATTGACGGTGTTGGAGTGACGGTCAGTGACATTGTTGGAGTGACGATCAGTGACAGCGTTGGAGTGACGGTCACTAACAGGTTTGGAGTGACGATCACTGTGAAAGTGTTGGAGTGACGATCACTGACAGTGTTGGAGTGACGATCACTGTGACAGGGTTGAAGTGACAATCACTGTGACGGTGTTGGAGAGGCCATCACTGCGATGGTGTTAGGGTGGCGATTACTGCGATGGTGTTGGAGTGGCGAACACTGTGAGAGTGTGGGAGTGATGGTGTTGGAGGGACGATCACCGTGATGGTGTTGGAGTGACGATTACTGTGACAGTGTTGGAGTGACTATGACTGCGACAGTGTTGGAGCGACGATCACTGTGATGGGTTTGGAACAACGATCACTGACAGTATTGGCACGACGACCACTGTGACGGTGTTGGAGTGACAATGACTATGTCAGTGTTGGAGTGACGATGACTGTGTCAGTGTTGGAGGGACCATCACTGTGACAGAGCTGGAGCGACAATTACTGTGACGGTGTTGGAGTGACGATTACTGTGACGGTGCTGGAGTGACAGTGTGCAGTGACGGTCAGTGACATTGTTGGAGTGATGACCAGTGACAGTGTTGGAGTGACGGTCACTGACAGGTTTGGAGTGACGATCACTGTGAAAGTGTTGAATTGACATCACTGACAGTGTTGGAGTGACGATCACTGTGACGGTGTTGGAGAGACCATCACCGCGATGGTGTTAGAGTGGCGATTACTGCAACGGTGTTGGAGTGGCGAAAACTGTGACAGTGTGCGAGTGATGGTGTTGGGGGGACAATCACCGTGACGGTGTTGGAGCGACGATTACTGTGACAGTGTTGGAGTGACTATGACTGTGACAGTGTTGGAGTGACGATCACTGATGGTGTCGGAGCGACGATCACTGACGGTGTCAGAGTGACAATCACTGTGACAGTATTGGAGTGATGACTACTGACAGTTTTGGAGTGACGATTACTGTGATGGTGTTGGAGTGACGATCACTGTGACAGTGTCGGTGTGACGAACACTGACAGTGTCGGAGTGACGATCACTGTGACGGTGTTGGAGTGACGATTACTGTGACGGTGCGGGATTGACGGTGTTGGAGTGACGGTCAGTGATATTGTTGGAGTGACGACCAGTGACAGTGTTGGAGTGACGGTCACTGACAGGTTTGGAGTGACGATCACTGTGAAAGTGTTGGAGTGACGATCACTGACAGTGTTGGAGTGACGATCACTGTGACAGTGTTGAAGTGACAATCACTGTGACGGTGTTGGAGAGGCCATCACTGCGATGGTGTTAGGGTGGCGATTACTGCGATGGTGTTGGAGTGGCGAACACTGTGAGAGTGTGGGAGTGATGGTGTTGGAGGGACGATCACCGTGATAGTGTTGGAGTGACGATTACTGTGACAGTGTTGGAGTGACTATGACTGCGACAGTGTTGGAGCGACGATCACTGTGATGGGTTTGGAACAACGATCACTGACAGTATTGGCACGACGACCACTGTGACGGTGTTGGAGTGACGACCACTGACAGTGTTGGAGTGAAGGTCAGTGACATTGTTGGAGTGATGATCACTGTGACAGTGTGGGAGTGATGGTGTTGGAGGGAAGATCACCGTGACGGTGTTGAAATGATAAACCCTGTGACGGAGTTGGAGTGACTATCACTGACCGCGTTGGAGTGACAGTCAGTGACATTGTTGGAATGACGGTCACGGACAGGTTTGGAGTGACGATCACTGTGACAGCATTGGAGTGATGATCACTGTGGAAGTGTTGGAGTGACGATCACTGTGAAGGTGTTGGAGTGACGATCACTGACGGTGTTGGAGTGACGATCACTGTGACAGTTTTGGAATGACGATCACTCTGGCAGTGTTGGAGTGACCATTGCAGTGACAGTGTTGGTGTGACGATCACTGACAGCGTTGGATTGACGATCACTGTGATGGTGTTGCAGTGACGACCACTGTGACAGTGTTGGAGATGCAACCACTGTGACAGTGTTGGAGTGACTACCACTGTGACAGTGTGGGAGTGACGACCGCTGTGACAGTGTTGGAGCGACGACCGCTATGACGGTGTTGGAGTGAGGACCACTATGACGGTGTTGGAGCGTCGACCACTGTGACGGTGTTGGAATGACAATCACTGACAGTGTTGTAGTGATGGTCAGTGACATTGTTGGAATGACGATCACTGTGACAATGTTGGAGTGACGATCACTGTGACGGTGTCGATGTGATGACCACTGTGACGGTGTCGGAGTGACGATCACTGACAGTGTTGGAGCGACGATCACTGACGGTGTTGGAGCGACGATCGGTGTGACGGAGTTGGAGCGAACATCAGTGTCACGGTGTTGGAGTGACAACCACTGTGACGGTGTTGGAATAACGATCACTGACAGTGTTGGAGCGACGACCGCTGTGACAGTGTTGGAGCGACGATCGTTGTGACGGTGCTGGAGTGAGGACCACTGTGATGGTGTTGGAGCATCGACCACTGTGACGGTGTTGGAATGACAATCACTGACAGTGTTGGAGTGATGGTCAGTGACATTGTTGGTATGACGATCACTGTGACAGTGTTGGAGTGACGATCACTGTGACGGTGTCGGTGTGATGACCACTGTGACGCTGTCGGAGTGACGGTCACTGACAGGGTCGGAGTGACGATCACTGTGACCGTGTTGGAGTGACGATTACTGTGACGGTGCTGGAGTGACGGTGTTGGAGTGACGGTCAGTGACATTGTTGGAGTGACGACCAGTGACAGTGTTGGAGTGACGATCACTGATGGTGTCAGAGTGACGCTCACTGTGACGGTGTTGGAGTGACGATCACTTTGACGGTGTTGGAGTGGCAATTACTGCAACGGTGTTGGAGTGGTGAACACTGTGACAGTGTGGGAGGGACAGTCACTGTAATGGTGTTGGAGCGACGAGCACTGGGCCTGTGTTGGAGGAACTATCACTGTGACTGTTGGAGAGACAATCACTGTGACGGTGTTGGAGCGATGACCACTGACAGTGTTGGAGTGAAGATCACTGTGACAGTTTTGGAGTGACAATCACTCTGGCAGTGTTGGAGTGACCATCGCAGTGACAATGTTGGAGTGACGATCACTGACCGCGTTGGATTGACGAGAACTGTGACGGTATTGCAGTGACGACCACTGTGACCGTGTTGGAGTGACCACCACTGAGACAGTGTTGGAGTGACGAACACTGTGACAGTGTGGGAGTCATGGCGTTAGAGAGACGACCACTGTGACGGTGTTGGAACGACGACCGCTGTGACGGTGTTGAAGGGACAATCACTATGACTGTGTTGGAGCGACTATCACTGTGACGATGCTGAAGCGACGATTGCTGTCACGGTGCCTAAGCGACGACCCCTGAGACGGTTCTGGACTGACGACCGATGTGACGGTGTTGGAGCTACGATCAGTGTGACGGTGTTGGAGCGACGATCAGTGTGACGGAGTTGGAGCGACCATCACTGTGACGGTGTTGGAGCGAGGACCACTGTGACGGTGTTGGAGCGTCGACCACTGTGACGGTGTTGGAATGACGATCACTGACAGTGTTGGGGTGACGGTCAGTGGATTGTTGGAATGACGATCACTGTGACGGTGTCGGAGTGATGACCACTGTGACGGTGTCGGAGTGATGACAACTGTGACGGTGTCGGAGTGACGATCACTGACAGTGTCGGAGTGATGATCACTATTACAGTGTTGGAGTGATGATCACTGACAGTTTTGGAATGACGATCACTGTAACCGTGTTGGACTGATGAATACTGCGATGCTGTAGGAATGACTATCACCGTGACGGTGTTAGAGTGATGATCACTGAGACGGTTTTAGAGTAAGGATCACTGTGACGGTGTTAGATGGACAATCACTGTGACTGTGTTGGAGCGACGATCACTGTGACGGTACTGAAGCGACGATTGCTGTCACGGTGCCTAAGCGACGACCACTGTGACGGTACTGTAGCAACGATCGCTGTGACGGTGTTGTAGCGACAATCTCTGTGACGGTGCTGAAGCGACGACCGCTGTGATGGTGTTGGAGCGACGACCGCTGTGACGGTGTTCGAGTGACAATGACTATGTCAGTGTTGGAGTGACGATGACTGTGTCAGCGTTGGAGGGACCATCACTGTGACAGAGCTGGAGCGACAATCACTGAGACGGTGTTGGAGCGACGATCACTGTGACGGTGTTGGAGCGACGATCACTGTGATGGTGTTGGAGTGACGACCACTGATAGTGTTGGAGTGACGACCACTGATAGTGTTGGAGTGACGATCAGTGTGACAGTGTTGGAGTGACGATCACTGTGACGGTGTTGGAGTGATGGTCACTGAGATTGTGGGAGTGACGATCACTGTGAAAGTGTTGGAGTGACGAGCACTGACAGTGTTGGAGTGACGATCACTGTGACAGTGTTGGAGTGACGAGCACTGAGACCGTGTTGGAGTGACGATTACGGTGATGGAGTAGGAGTGACGATCACTGTGATGGTGTTGGTGTGGCCATCACTGTGACGATGTTGGAGTGACGATGACTATGGAAGTGTTGGAGTAACAACTGTATCAGTGCTGGAGGGACCATCACTGTGACAGTGTTGGAGCGATGACCACTGTGACAGTGTTGGAGCGACAATCACTGTGACGGTGTTGTAGCGACAATCACTGTGAAGGGGTTGGAGTGATGACCACTGATAGTGTAGGAGCGACAATGACTGTGACGGTGTCGGATTGACGACCGCTGTTACGGTGTTCGAGCGACGATCAGTGTGACGGAGTTGGAGCGACGATCACTGTGACAGTCTGGAGCGACGATACAGTAACTGTGTTGGAGCGACGACACTGTGACGGTGTTGGAGCGACGATCGCTGTGACAGTGTTGGAGCGACGACCGCTGTGATGGTGTTGCAGCGACAACCGCATTGACGGTGTTGGACGACTGCTGTGACGGTGCTGTAGGGATGATCACTGCTGTGACGGTGCTGAAGCAACGATCGCTGTGACGGTGTTGGAGTGACAATGACTATGTCAGTGTTGGAGTGACGATGACTGTGTCAGTG
The DNA here is from genome assembly GCF_030028105.1 of Mobula birostris. Taxonomy (NCBI): domain Eukaryota; kingdom Metazoa; phylum Chordata; class Chondrichthyes; order Myliobatiformes; family Myliobatidae; genus Mobula; species Mobula birostris. The sequence continues at coordinate 30,355,488 of NC_092396.1, forward strand.
TTGGAGGAACCATCACTGTGACAGAGCTGGAGCGACAATCACTGTGACGGTGTTGGAGTGACGATTACTGTGACGGTGCTGGAGTGACAGTGTGCAGTGACGGTCAGTGACATTGTTGGAGTGACGACCAGTGACAGTGTTGGAGTGACGGTCACTGACAGGTTTGGAGTGACGATCACTGTGAAAGTGTTGAATTGACGATCACTGACAGTGTTGGAGTGACGATCACTGTGACAGTGTTGGAGTGACGATCACTGTGACGGTGTTGGAGAGACCATCACCGCGATGGTGTTAGTGTGGCGATTACTGCAATGGTGTTGGAGTGGCGAACACTGTGAGAGTGTGGGAGTGATGGTGTTGGAGGGACGATCACCATGATGGTGTTGGAGCGACGATTACTGTGACAGTGTTGGAGTGACTATGACTGCGACAGTGTTGGAGCGATGATCACTGTGACGGGGTTGGAACAACGATCACTGACAGTATTGGCGCGACGATCACTGTGACGGTGTTGGAGTGATGACCACTGACAGTGTTGGAGTGAAGGTCAGTGACATTGTTGGAGTGATGATCACTGTGACAGTGTGGGAGTGATGGTGTTAGAGGGAAGATCACCATGACGGTGTTGGAATGATGAACCCTGTGACGGAGTTGAAGTGACTGTCACTGACCGCGTTGGAGTGACAGTCAGTGACATTGTTGGACCGACGACCAGTGACAGTGTTGGAGTGACGGTCACGGACAGGTTTGGAGTGACGATCACTGTGACAGTATTGGAGTGATGATCACTGTGGAAGTGTTGGAGTGACGATCACTGTGAAGGTGTTGGAGTGAAGATCACTGACGGTGCTGGAGTGACGATCACTGTGACAGTTTTGGAGTGACGATCACTCTGGCAGTGTTGGAGTGACCATCGCAGTGACAGTGTTGGTGTGACGATCACTGACAGCGTTGGATTGACGATCACTGTGATGGTGTTGCAGTGACGACCACTGTGACAGTGTTGGAGATGCAACCACTGTGACAGTGTTGGAGTGACTACCACTGTGACAGTGTGGGAGTGACGACCGCTGTGACAGTGTTGGAGCGACGACCGCTATGACGGTGTTGGAGTGAGGACCACTGTGACGGTGTTGGAGCGTCGACCACTGTGACGGTGTTGGAATGACAATCACTGACAGTGTTGTAGTGATGGTCAGTGACATTGTTGGAATGACGATCACTGTGACAGTGTTGGAGTGACGATCACTGTGACGGTGTTGCAGTGACGATCACTGTGACAGTGTTGGAGATGCGATCACTGTGACAGTGTTGGAGATGCAATCACTGTGACAGTGTTGGAGATGCCACCACTGTGACAGTGTTGGAGTGACCACCTCTGTGACAGTGTGGGAGTCATGGTGTCGGAGCGACGACCGCTGTGACGGTGTTGGAATGAGGACCACTGTGATGGTGTTGGAGCGTCGACCACTGTGACGGTGTTGGAATGACAATCACTGACAGTGTTGGAGTGATGGTCAGTGACATTGTTGGAATGACGGTCAGTGACATTGTTGGAATGACGATCACTGTGACAGTGTTGGAGTGACGATCACTGTGACGGTGTTGGAGTGATGACCACTGACAGTGTTGGAGTGAAGGTCAGTGACATTGTTGGAGTGATGATCACTGTGACAGTGTGGGAGTGATGGTGTTAGAGGGAAGATCACCATGACGGTGTTGGAATGATGAACCCTGTGACGGAGTTGAAGTGACTGTCACTGACCGCGTTGGAGTGACAGTCAGTGACATTGTTGGACCGACGACCAGTGACAGTGTTGGAGTGACGGTCACGGACAGGTTTGGAGTGACGATCACTGTGACAGTATTGGAGTGATGATCACTGTGGAAGTGTTGGAGTGACGATCACTGTGAAGGTGTTGGAGTGAAGATCACTGACGGTGCTGGAGTGACGATCACTGTGACAGTTTTGGAGTGACGATCACTCTGGCAGTGTTGGAGTGACCATCGCAGTGACAGTGTTGGTGTGACGATCACTGACAGCGTTGGATTGACGATCACTGTGATGGTGTTGCAGTGACGACCACTGTGACAGTGTTGGAGATGCAACCACTGTGACAGTGTTGGAGTGACTACCACTGTGACAGTGTGGGAGTGACGACCGCTGTGACAGTGTTGGAGCGACGACCGCTATGACGGTGTTGGAGTGAGGACCACTGTGACGGTGTTGGAGCGTCGACCACTGTGACGCTGTTGGAATGACAATCACTGACAGTGTTGTAGTGATGGTCAGTGACATTGTTGGAATGACGATCACTGTGACAGTGTTGGAGTGACGATCACTGTGACGGTGTTGCAGTGACGATCACTGTGACAGTGTTGGAGATGCGATCACTGTGACAGTGTTGGAGATGCAATCACTGTGACAGTGTTGGAGATGCCACCACTGTGACAGTGTTGGAGTGACCACCTCTGTGACAGTGTGGGAGTCATGGTGTCGGAGCGACGACCGCTGTGACGGTGTTGGAATGAGGACCACTGTGATGGTGTTGGAGCGTCGACCACTGTGACGGTGTTGGAATGACAATCACTGACAGTGTTGGAGTGATGGTCAGTGACATTGTTGGAATGACGGTCAGTGACATTGTTGGAATGACGATCACTGTGACAGTGTTGGAGTGACGATCACTGTGACGGTGTCGGTGTGATGACCACTGTGACGGTGTCGGAGTGACGATCACTGACAGTGTTGGAGCGACGATCACTGACGGTGTTGGAGCGACGATCGGTGTGACGGAGTTGGAGCGACCATCAGTGTCACGGTGTTGGAGTGACAACCACTGTGACGGTGTTGGAATAACGATCACTGACAGTGTTGGAGTAACGATCACTGTGACGGTATTGGAGTGATGATCACTGTGACAGAGTAGGAGTGACGATCACTGTGACGGAGTAGGAGTGACGTTCACTGTGACGGCGTTGGAGAGTCTATCACTGCGATGGTGTTGGAGTGGCGATTACTGCGATGGTGTTGGAGTGGCAAACACTGTGACAGTGTGGGAGTGATGGTGTTGGAGGGATGATTACTGTGACAGTGTTGGAGTGACTATCACTGCGACACTGTTGGAGAGACGATCACTGCGATGGTGTCCGAGCGACGATCACCGTGACGGTGTTGGAGCGACAATCACTGTGACGTGTTGGAGTGACGATCACTGTGACGGTGCTGGACCGACGATCACTGTGACGGTGTTGGAGTATCGATCACTGTGTCCGTGTTGGTGTGACGATCACTGTTTCAGTGCTGGAGCGACGATCACTGTGACGGAGCAGGAATGACGATCACTGTGATGGAGTAGGAGTGACGATCACTGTGATGGCGTTGGAGAGACTATCAATGCGACGGTGTTGGAGTGGCGATTACTGCGATTGTGTTGGAGTGGCGAACACTGTGACAGTGTGGGAGTGAAGGTGTTGGAGGTACGATTACTGATGGTGTCAGAGTGACGCTCACTGTGACGGTGTTGGAGTGACGATCACTTTGACGGTGTTGGAGTGGCAATTACTGCGACGGTGTTGGAGTGGTGGACACTGTGACAGTGTGGGAGTGATGATCACTGTGAAGGTGTTGGAGTGACGATCACTGATGGTGTCAGAGTGACGCTCACTGTGACGGTGTTGGAGTGACGATCACTTTGACGGTGTTGGAGTGGCAATTACTGCGACGGTGTTGGAGTGGTGAACACTGTGACAGTGTGGGAGGGACAGTCACTGTAATGGTGTTGGAGCGACGAGCACTGGGCCTGTGTTGGAGGAACGATCACTGTGACTGTTGGAGAGACAATCACTGTGACGGTGTTGGAGCGATGACCACTGACAGTGTTGGAGTGAAGATCACTGTGACAGTTTTGGAGTGACAATCACTCTGGCAGTGTTGGAGTGACCATCGCAGTGACAATGTTGGAGTGACGATCACTGACCGCGTTGGATTGACGAGAACTGTGACGGTATTGCAGTGACGACCACTGTGACCGTGTTGGAGTGACCACCACTGTGACAGTGTTGGAGTGACGAACACTGTGACAGTGTGGGAGTCATGGCGTTAGAGAGACGACCACTGTGACGGTGTTGGAACGACGACCGCTGTGACGGTGTTGAAGGGACAATCACTGTGACTGTGTTGGAGCGACTATCACTGTGACGATGCTGAAGCAATGATTGCTGTCACGGTGCCTAAGCGACGACCCCTGAGACGGTTCTGGACTGACGACCGATGTGACGGTGTTGGAGCTACGATCAGTGTGACGGTGTTGGAGCAACGATCAGTGTGACGGAGTTGGAGCGACCATCACTGTGACGGTGTTGGAGCGAGGACCACTGTGACGGTGTTGGAGCGTCGACCACTGTGACGGTGTTGGAATGACGATCACTGACAGTGTTGGAGTGACGGTCAGTGGATTGTTGGAATGACGATCACTGTGACGGTGTCGGAGTGATGACCACTGTGACGGTGTCGGAGTGACGATCACTGTTACAGTGTTGGAATGATGATCACTGACAGTTTTGGAATGACGATCACTGTGACCGTGTTGGACTGACGAATACTGCGATGCTGTAGGAATGACTATCACTGCGACGGTGTTAGAGTGATGATCACTGAGACGGTTTTAGAGTAAGGATCACTGTGACGGTGTTAGAGTGATGATCACTGTGACGGTTTTAGAGTAAGGATCACTGTGACGGTGTTAGACGGACATTCACTGTGACTGTGTTGGAGCGACGATCACTGTGACGGTACTGAAGCGACGATTGCTGTCACAGTGCCTTAGCGACGACCACTGTGACGGTACTGTAGCAACATTCGCTGTGACGGTGTTGTAGCAACAATCTCTGTGACGGTGCTGAAGCGACGACCGCTGTGATGGTGTTGGAGAGACAATCGCTGTGACGGTGTTCGAGTGACAATGACTATGTTAGTGTTGGAGTGACGATGACTGTGTCAGTGTTGGAGGGACCATCACTGTGACAGAGCTGGAGCGACAATCACTGTGACGGTGTTGGAGCGAAGATCACTGTGACGGTGTTGGAGCGATGATCACTGTGACGGTGTTGGAGTGACGATCAGTGTGACAGTGTTGGAGTGACGATCACTGTGACGGTGTTGGAGTGACGGTCACTGACAGTGTGGGAGTGACGATCACTGTGAAAGTGTTGGAGTGACGAGCACTGACAGAGTTGGAGTGACGATCACTGTGACAGTGTTGGAGTGACGAGCACTGAGACCGTGTTGGAGTGACGATTATGGTGATGGAGTAGGAGTGACGATCACTGTGACGGTGTTGGTGTGGCCATCACTGTGACGGTGTTGGAGTGACGATGACTATGGAAGTGTTGGAGTAACAACTGTATCAGTGCTGGAGGGACCATCACTGTGACAGTGTTGGAGCGATGACCACTGTGACAGTGTTAGAGCGACAATCACTGTGACGGTGTTGTAGCGACAATCACTGTGACGTGGTTGGAGTGATGACCACTGATAGTGAAGGAGCGACAATGACTGTGACGGTGTCGGATTGACGACCGCTGTTACGGTGTTCGAGCGACGATCAGTGTGACGGAGTTGGAGCGACGATCACTGTGACAGTCTGGAGCGACGATACAGTAACTGTGTTGGAGCGACGACACTGTGACGGTGTTGGAGCGACGATCGCTGTGACAGTGTTGGAGCGACGATCGCTGTGACAGTGTTGGAGCGACGACCGCTGTGATGGTGTTGCAGCGACGACTGCATTGACGGTGTTGGACGACCGCTGTGACGGTGTTGGAGCGACGACCGCTGTGACGGTGTTGGAGTGACAATGACTATGTCAGTGTTGGAGTGACGATGACTGTGTCAGTGTTGGAGGGACCATCACTGTGACAGAGCTGGAGCGGCAATCACTGTGACGGTGTTGGAGTGACGATTACTGTGACGGTGCTGGAGTGACAGTGCGCAGTGACGGTCAGTGACATTGTTGGAGTCACTACCAGTGACAGTGTTGGAGTGACGGTCACTGACAGGTTTGGAGTGACGATCACTGTGAAAGTGTTGAATTGACGATCACTGACAGTGTTGGAGTGACGATCACTGTGACGGTGTTGGAGAGACCATCACCGCGATGGTGTTAGAGTGGTGATTACTGCAACGGTGTTGGAGTGGTGAAAACTGTGACAGTGTGCGAGTGATGGTGTTGGGGGGACAATCACCGTGACGGTGTTGGAGCGATGATTACTGTGACAGTGTTGGAGTGACTATGACTGTGACAGTGTTGGAGTGACGATCACTGATGGTGTCGGAGCGACGATCACTGACGGTGTCAGAGTGACAATCACTGTGACAGTATTGGAGTGATGACTACTGACAGTTTTGGAGTGACAATTACTGTGATGGTGTTGGAGTGACGATCACTGTGACAGTGTCGGTGTGACGAACACTGACAGTGTCGGAGTGACGATCACTGTGACGGTGTTGGAGTGACGATCACTGTGACAGTGTTGGTGTGATGATTACTGCGACGGTGTCGGAATAACGAACACTGTGACAGTGTCGGAGTGATGATCACTGTGACATTGTTGGAATGATGAACCCTGTGATGGAGTTGAAGGAAACTTCACTGTGATGGTGTTGGAGTGACGACCACTGACAGTGTTGGAGTGAGGATCAGTGTGACGGTGCTGGGGCGACGACACTATGACGGCTTTGGAGTGACGATTACTGTGACGGTGCGGGATTGACGGTGTTGGAGTGACGGTCAGTGACATTGTTGGAGTGACGACCAGTGACATTGTTGGAGTGACGGTCACTTACAGGTTTGGAGTGACGATCACTGTGAAAGTGTTGGAGTGATGATCACTGACAGTGTTGGAGTGACGATCACTGTGACAGTGTTGGAGTGACGATCACTGTGACAGTGTTGAAGTGACAATCACTGTGACGGTGTTGGAGAGGCCATCACTGTGATGGTGTTAGGGTGGCGATTACTGCGATGGTGTTGGAGTGGCGAACACTGTGAGAGTGTGGGAGTGATGGTGTTGGAGGGACGATCACCGTGATGGTGTTGGAGTGACGATTACTGTGACAGTGTTGGAGTGACTATGACTGCGACAGTGTTGGAGCGACGATCACTGTGATGGGTTTGGAACAACGATCACTGACAGTATTGGCACGACGACCACTGTGACGGTGTTGGAGTGACAATGACTATGTCAGTGTTGGAGTGACGATGACTGTGTCAGTGTTGGAGGGACCATCACTGTGACAGAGCTGGAGCGACAATTACTGTGACGGTGTTGGAGTGACGATTACTGTGACGGTGCTGGAGTGACAGTGTGCAGTGACGGTCAGTGACATTGTTGGAGTGATGACCAGTGACAGTGTTGGAGTGACGGTCACTGACAGGTTTGGAGTGACGATCACTGTGAAAGTGTTGAATTGACATCACTGACAGTGTTGGAGTGACGATCACTGTGACGGTGTTGGAGAGACCATCACCGCGATGGTGTTAGAGTGGCGATTACTGCAACGGTGTTGGAGTGGCGAAAACTGTGACAGTGTGCGAGTGATGGTGTTGGGGGGACAATCACCGTGACGGTGTTGGAGCGACGATTACTGTGACAGTGTTGGAGTGACTATGACTGTGACAGTGTTGGAGTGACGATCACTGATGGTGTCGGAGCGACGATCACTGACGGTGTCAGAGTGACAATCACTGTGACAGTATTGGAGTGATGACTACTGACAGTTTTGGAGTGACGATTACTGTGATGGTGTTGGAGTGACGATCACTGTGACAGTGTCGGTGTGACGAACACTGACAGTGTCGGAGTGACGATCACTGTGACGGTGTTGGAGTGACGATTACTGTGACGGTGCGGGATTGACGGTGTTGGAGTGACGGTCAGTGACATTGTTGGAGTGACGACCAGTGACAGTGTTGGAGTGACGGTCACTGACAGGTTTGGAGTGACGATCACTGTGAAAGTGTTGGAGTGACGATCACTGACAGTGTTGGAGTGACGATCACTGTGACAGTGTTGAAGTGACAATCACTGTGACGGTGTTGGACAGGCCATCACTGCGATGGTGTTAGGGTGGCGATTACTGCGATGGTGTTGGAGTGGCGAACACTGTGAGAGTGTGGGAGTGATGGTGTTGGAGGGACGATCACTGTGATGGTGTTGGAGTGACGATTACTGTGACAGTGTTGGAGTGACTATGACTGCGACAGTGTTGGAGCGACGATCACTGTGATGGGTTTGGAACAACGATCACTGACAGTATTGGCACGACGACCACTGTGACGGTGTTGGAGTGACGACCACTGACAGTGTTGGAGTGAAGGTCAGTGACATTGTTGGAGTGATGATCACTGTGACAGTGTGGGAGTGATGGTGTTGGAGGGAAGATCACCGTGACGGTGTTGGAATGATAAACCCTGTGACGGAGTTGGAGTGACTATCACTGACCGCGTTGGAGTGACAGTCAGTGACATTGTTGGAGTGACGGTCACGGACAGGTTTGGAGTGACGATCACTGTGACAGCATTGGAGTGATGATCACTGTGGAAGTGTTGGAGTGACGATCACTGTGAAGGTGTTGGAGTGACGATCACTGACGGTGTTGGAGTGACGATCACTGTGACAGTTTTGGAATGACGATCACTCTGGCAGTGTTGGAGTGACCATTGCAGTGACAGTGTTGGTGTGACAATCACTGACAGCGTTGGATTGACGATCACTGTGATGGTGTTGCAGTGACGACCACTGTGACAGTGTTGGAGATGCAACCACTGTGACAGTGTTGGAGTGACTACCACTGTGACAGTGTGGGAGTGACGACCGCTGTGACAGTGTTGGAGCGACGACCGCTATGACGGTGTTGGAGTGAGGACCGCTATGACGGTGTTGGAGTGAGGACCACTATGACGGTGTTGGAGCGTCGACCACTGTGACGGTTTTGGAATGACAATCACTGACAGTGTTGTAGTGATGGTCAGTGACATTGTTGGAATGACGATCACTGTGACAATGTTGGAGTGACGATCACTGTGACGGTGTCGATGTGATGACCACTGTGACGGTGTCGGAGTGACGATCACTGACAGTGTTGGAGCGACGATCACTGACGGTGTTGGAGCGACGATCGGTGTGACGGAGTTGGAGCGAACATCAGTGTCACGGTGTTGGAGTGACAACCACTGTGACGGTGTTGGAATAACGATCACTGACAGTGTTGGAGCGACGACCGCTGTGACAGTGTTGGAGCGACGATCGTTGTGACGGTGCTGGAGTGAGGACCACTGTGATGGTGTTGGAGCATCGACCACTGTGACGGTGTTGGAATGACAATCACTGACAGTGTTGGAGTGATGGTCAGTGACATTGTTGGTATGACGATCACTGTGACAGTGTTGGAGTGACGATCACTGTGACGGTGTCGGTGTGATGACCACTGTGACGCTGTCGGAGTGACGGTCACTGACAGGGTCGGAGTGACGATCACTGTGACCGTGTTGGAGTGACGATTACTGTGACGGTGCTGGAGTGACGGTGTTGGAGTGACGGTCAGTGACATTGTTGGAGTGACGACCAGTGACAGTGTTGGAGTGACGGTCACTGATAGGTTTGGAGTGACGATCATTGTGACGGTGTTGGAGTGACGATCACTTTGACGGTGTTGGAGTGGCAATTACTGCGACGGTGTTGGAGTGGTGGACACTGTGACAGTGTGGGAGTGATGATCACTGTGAAGGTGTTGGAGTGACGATCACTGATGGTGTCAGAGTGACGCTCACTGTGACGGTGTTGGAGTGACGATCACTTTGACGGTGTTGGAGTGGCAATTACTGCGACGGTGTTGGAGTGGTGAACACTGTGACAGTGTGGGAGGGACAGTCACTGTAATGGTGTTGGAGCGACGAGCACTGGGCCTGTGTTGGAGGAACGATCACTGTGACTGTTGGAGAGACAATCACTGTGACGGTGTTGGAGCGATGACCACTGACAGTGTTGGAGTGAAGATCACTGTGACAGTTTTGGAGTGACAATCACTCTGGCAGTGTTGGAGTGACCATCGCAGTGACAATGTTGGAGTGACGATCACTGACCGCGTTGGATTGACGAGAACTGTGACGGTATTGCAGTGACGACCACTGTGACCGTGTTGGAGTGACCACCACTGTGACAGTGTTGGAGTGACGAACACTGTGACAGTGTGGGAGTCATGGCGTTAGAGAGACGACCACTGTGACGGTGTTGGAACGACGACCGCTGTGACGGTGTTGAAGGGACAATCACTGTGACTGTGTTGGAGCGACTATCACTGTGACGATGCTGAAGCGACGATTGCTGTCACGGTGCCTAAGCGACGACCCCTGAGACGGTTCTGGACTGACGACCGATGTGACGGTGTTGGAGCTACGATCAGTGTGACGGTGTTGGAGCGACGATCAGTGTGACGGAGTTGGAGCGTCGACCACTGTGACGGTGTTGGAATGACGATCACTGACAGTGTTGGGGTGACGGTCAGTGGATTGTTGGAATGACGATCACTGTGACGGTGTCGGAGTGATGACCACTGTGACGGTGTCGGAGTGATGACAACTGTGACGGTGTCGGAGTGATGACAACTGTGACGGTGTCGGAGTGACGATCACTGACAGTGTCGGAGTGATGATCACTATTACAGTGTTGGAGTGATGATCACTGACAGTTTTGGAATGACGATCACTGTAACCGTGTTGGACTGATGAATACTGCGATGCTGTAGGAATGACTATCACCGTGACGGTGTTAGAGTGATGATCACTGAGACGGTTTTAGAGTAAGGATCACTGTGACGGTGTTAGATGGACAATCACTGTGACTGTGTTGGAGCGACGATCACTGTGACTGTGTTGGAGCGACGATCACTGTGACGGTACTGAAGCGACGATTGCTGTCACGGTGCCTAAGCGACGACCACTGTGACGGTACTGTAGCAACGATCGCTGTGACGGTATTGTAGCGACAATCTCTGTGACGGTGCTGAAGCGACGACCGCTGTGATGGTGTTGGAGAGACAATCGCTGTGACGGTGTTCGAGTGACAATGACTATGTCAGTGTTGGAGTGACGATGACTGTGTCAGCGTTGGAGGGACCATCACTGTGACAGAGCTGGAGCGACAATCACTGTGACGGTGTTGGAGCGACGATCACTGTGACGGTGTTGGAGCGACGATCACTGTGATGGTGTTGGAGTGACGACCACTGATAGTGTTGGAGTGACGACCACTGATAGTGTTGGAGTGACGATCAGTGTGACAGTGTTGGAGTAACGATCACTGTGACGGTGTTGGAGTGACGGTCACTGACAGTGTGGGAGTGACGATCACTGTGAAAGTGTTGGAGTGACGATCACTGTGAAAGTGTTGGAGTGACGAGCACTGTGACAGTGTTGGAGTGACGAGCACTGAGACCGTGTTGGAGTGACGATTACGGTGATGGAGTAGGAGTGACGATCACTGTGATGGTGTTGGTGTGGCCATCACTGTGACGATGTTGGAGTGACGATGACTATGGAAGTGTTGGAGTAACAACTGTATCAGTGCTGGAGGGACCATCACTGTGACAGTGTTGGAGCGATGACCACTGTGACAGTGTTGGAGCGACAATCACTGTGACGGTGTTGTAGCGACAATCACTGTGAAGGGGTTGGAGTGATGACCACTGATAGTGTAGGAGTGACAATGACTGTGACGGTGTCGGATTGACGACCGCTGTTACGGTGTTCGAGCGACGATCAGTGTGACGGAGTTGGAGCGACGATCACTGTGACAGTCTGGAGCGACGATACAGTAACTGTGTTGGAGCGACGACACTGTGACGGTGTTGGAGTGATGATCACTGTGGAAGTGTTGGAGTGACGATCACTGTGAAGGTGTTGGAGTGAAGATCACTGACGGTGCTGGAGTGACGATCACTGTGACAGTTTTGGAGTGACGATCACTCTGGCAGTGTTGGAGTGACCATCGCAGTGACAGTGTTGGTGTGACGATCACTGACAGCGTTGGATTGACGATCACTGTGATGGTGTTGCAGTGACGACCACTGTGACAGTGTTGGAGATGCAACCACTGTGACAGTGTTGGAGTGACTACCACTGTGACAGTGTGGGAGTGACGACCGCTGTGACAGTGTTGGAGCGACGACCGCTATGACGGTGTTGGAGTGAGGACCACTGTGACGGTGTTGGAGCGTCGACCACTGTGACGGTGTTGGAATGACAATCACTGACAGTGTTGTAGTGATGGTCAGTGACATTGTTGGAATGACGATCACTGTGACAGTGTTGGAGTGACGATCACTGTGACGGTGTTGCAGTGACGATCACTGTGACAGTGTTGGAGATGCGATCACTGTGACAGTGTTGGAGATGCAACCACTGTGACAGTGTTGGAGATGCCACCACTGTGACAGTGTTGGAGTGACCACCTCTGTGACAGTGTGGGAGTCATGGTGTCGGAGCGACGACCGCTGTGACGGTGTTGGAATGAGGACCACTGTGATGGTGTTGGAGCGTCGACCACTGTGACGGTGTTGGAGTATCGATCACTGTGTCCGTGTTGGTGTGACGATCACTGTTTCAGTGCTGGAGCGACGATCACTGTGACAGTGTCGGTGTGATGACCACTGTGACGGTGTCGGAGTGACGATCACTGACAGTGTTGGAGCGACGATCACTGACGGTGTTGGAGCGACGATCGGTGTGACGGAGTTGGAGCGACCATCAGTGTCACGGTGTTGGAGTGACAACCACTGTGACGGTGTTGGAATAATGATCACTGACAGTGTTGGAGTAACGATCACTGTGACGGTGTTGGAGTGACGATCACTGTGACGGAGTAGGAGTGACGTTCACTGTGACGGCGTTGGAGAGTCTATCACTGCGATGGTGTTGGAGTGGCGATTACTGCGATGGTGTTGGAGTGGCAAACACTGTGACAGTGTGGGAGTGATGGTGTTGGAGGGATGATTACTGTGACAATGTTGGAGTGACTATCACTGCGACACTGTTGGAGAGACGATCACTGCGATGGTGTCCGAGCGACGATCACTGTTACGGTGTTGGAGCGATGATCACTGTGACGGAGTTGGAACGACGATCACTGACATTGTTGGAGTGATGATCACTGTGACAGTGCGGGAGTGATGGTGGTGGAGGGAAGATCACCGTGACGGTGTTGGAGCGACAATCACTGTGACGTGTTGGAGTGACGATCACTGTGACGGTGCTGGACCGACGATCACTGTGACGGTGTTGGAGTATCGATCACTGTGTCCGTGTTGGTGTGACGATCACTGTTTCAGTGCTGGAGCGACGATCACTGTGACGGAGCAGGAATGACGATCACTGTGATGGAGTAGGAGTGACGATCACTGTGACGGCGTTGGAGAGACTATCAATGCGACGGTGTTGGAGTGGCGATTACTGCGATTGTGTTGGAGTGGCGAACACTGTGACAGTGTGGGAGTGAAGGTGTTGGAGGTACGATTACTGATGGTGTCAGAGTGATGCTCACTGTGACGGTGTTGGAGTGACGATCACTTTGACGGTGTTGGAGTGGCAATTACTGCGACGGTGTTGGAGTGGTGGACACTGTGACAGTGTGGGAGTGATGATCACTGTGAAGGTGTTGGAGTGACGATCACTGATGGTGTCAGAGTGACGCTCACTGTGACGGTGTTGGAGTGACGATCACTTTGACGGTGTTGGAGTGGCAATTACTGCGACGGTGTTGGAGTGGTGAACACTGTGACAGTGTGGGAGGGACAGTCACTGTAATGGTGTTGGAGCGACGAGCACTGGGCCTGTGTTGGAGGAACGATCACTGTGACTGTTGGAGAGACAATCACTGTGACGGTGTTGGAGCGATGACCACTGACAGTGTTGGAGTGAAGATCACTGTGACAGTTTTGGAGTGACAATCACTCTGGCAGTGTTGGAGTGACCATCGCAGTGACAATGTTGGAGTGACGATCACTGACCGCGTTGGATTGACGAGAACTGTGACGGTATTGCAGTGACGACCACTGTGACCGTGTTGGAGTGACCACCACTGTGACAGTGTTGGAGTGACGAACACTGTGACAGTGTGGGAGTCATGGCGTTAGAGAGACGACCACTGTGACGGTGTTGGAACGACGACCGCTGTGACGGTGTTGAAGGGACAATCACTGTGACTGTGTTGGAGCGACTATCACTGTGACGATGCTGAAGCGACGATTGCTGTCACGGTGCCTAAGCGACGACCCCTGAGACGGTTCTGGACTGACGACCGATGTGACGGTGTTGGAGCTACGATCAGTGTGACGGTGTTGGAGCGACGATCAGTGTGACGGAGTTGGAGCGACCATCACTGTGACGGTGTTGGAGCGAGGACCACTGTGACGGTGTTGGAGCGTCGACCACTGTGACGGTGTTGGAATGACGATCACTGACAGTGTTGGAGTGACGGTCAGTGGATTGTTGGAATGACGATCACTGTGACGGTGTCGGAGTGATGACCACTGTGACGGTGTCAGAGTGACGATCACTGTTACAGTGTTGGAATGATGATCACTGACAGTTTTGGAATGACGATCACTGTGACCGTGTTGGACTGACGAATACTGCGATGCTGTAGGAATGACTATCACTGCGACGGTGTTAGAGTGATGATCACTGAGACGGTTTTAGAGTAAGGATCACTGTGACGGTGTTAGAGTGATGATCACTGTGACGGTTTTAGAGTAAGGATCACTGTGACGGTGTTAGACGGACATTCACTGTGACTGTGTTGGAGCGACGATCACTGTGACGGTACTGAAGCGACGATTGCTGTCACAGTGCCTAAGCGACGACCACTGTGACGGTACTGTAGCAACAATCGCTGTGACGGTGTTGTAGCAACAATCTCTGTGACGGTGCTGAAGCGACGACCGCTGTGATGGTGTTGGAGAGACAATCGCTGTGACGGTGTTCGAGTGACAATGACTATGTTAGTGTTGGAGTGACGATGACTGTGTCAGTGTTGGAGGGACCATCACTGTGACAGAGCTGGAGCGACAATCACTGTGACGGTGTTGGAGCGAAGATCACTGTGACGGTGTTGGAGCGATGATCACTGTGACGGTGTTGGAGTGACGATCAGTGTGACAGTGTTGGAGTGACGATCACTGTGACGGTGTTGGAGTGACGGTCACTGACAGTGTGGGAGTGACGATCACTGTGAAAGTGTTGGAGTGACGAGCACTGACAGTGTTGGAGTGACGATCACTGTGACAGTGTTGGAGTGACGAGCACTGAGACCGTGTTGGAGTGACGATTATGGTGATGGAGTAGGAGTGACGATCACTGTGACGGTGTTGGTGTGGCCATCACTGTGACGGTGTTGGAGTGACGATGACTATGGAAGTGTTGGAGTAACAACTGTATCAGTGCTGGAGGGACCATCACTGTGACAGTGTTGGAGCGATGACCACTGTGACAGTGTTAGAGCGACAATCACTGTGACGGTGTTGTAGCGACAATCACTGTGACGTGGTTGGAGTGATGACCACTGATAGTGAAGGAGCGACAATGACTGTGACGGTGTCGGATTGACGACCGCTGTTACGGTGTTCGAGCGACGATCAGTGTGACGGAGTTGGAGCGACGATCACTGTGACAGTCTGGAGCGACGATACAGTAACTGTGTTGGAGCGACGACACTGTGACGGTGTTGGAGCGACGATCGCTGTGACAGTGTTGGAGCGACGATCGCTGTGACAGTGTTGGAGCGACGACCGCTGTGATGGTGTTGCAGCGACGACTGCATTGACGGTGTTGGACGACCGCTGTGACGGTGCTGTAGGGATAATCACTGCTGTATCGGTGCTGAAGCAACGATCGCTGTGACGGTGCTGGAGCGACGACCGCTGTGACGGTGTTGGAGCGACGACCGCTGTGACGGTGTTGGAGTGACAATGACTATGTCAGTGTTGGAGTGACGATGACTGTGTCAGTGTTGGAGGGACCATCACTGTGACAGAGCTGGAGCGGCAATCACTGTGACGGTGTTGGAGTGACGATTACTGTGACGGTGCTGGAGTGACAGTGCGCAGTGACGGTCAGTGACATTGTTGGAGTCACTACCAGTGACAGTGTTGGAGTGACGGTCACTGACAGGTTTGGAGTGACGATCACTGTGAAAGTGTTGAATTGACGATCACTGACAGTGTTGGAGTGACGATCACTGTGACGGTGTTGGAGAGACCATCACCGCGATGGTGTTAGAGTGGTGATTACTGCAACGGTGTTGGAGTGGTGAAAACTGTGACAGTGTGCGAGTGATGGTGTTGGGGGGACAATCACCGTGACGGTGTTGGAGCGATGATTACTGTGACAGTGTTGGAGTGACTATGACTGTGACAGTGTTGGAGTGACGATCACTGATGGTGTCGGAGCGACGATCACTGACGGTGTCAGAGTGACAATCACTGTGACAGTATTGGAGTGATGACTACTGACAGTTTTGGAGTGACAATTACTGTGATGGTGTTGGAGTGACGATCACTGTGACAGTGTCGGTGTGACGAACACTGACAGTGTCGGAGTGACGATCACTGTGACGGTGTTGGAGTGACGATCACTGTGACAGTGTTGGTGTGATGATTACTGCGACGGTGTCGGAATAACGAACACTGTGACAGTGTCGGAGTGATGATCACTGTGACATTGTTGGAATGATGAACCCTGTGATGGAGTTGAAGGAAACTTCACTGTGATGGTGTTGGAGTGACGACCACTGACAGTGTTGGAGTGAGGATCAGTGTGACGGTGCTGGGGCGACGACACTATGACGGCTTTGGAGTGACGATTACTGTGACGGTGCGGGATTGACGGTGTTGGAGTGACGGTCAGTGACATTGTTGGAGTGACGACCAGTGACAGTGTTGGAGTGACGGTCACTTACAGGTTTGGAGTGACGATCACTGTGAAAGTGTTGGAATGACGATCACTGACAGTGTTGGAGTGACGATCACTGTGACAGTGTTGGAGTGACGATCACTGTGACAGTGTTGAAGTGACAATCACTGTGACGGTGTTGGAGAGGCCATCACTGTGATGGTGTTAGGGTGGCGATTACTGCGATGGTGTTGGAGTGGCGAACACTGTGAGAGTGTGGGAGTGATGGTGTTGGAGGGACGATCACCGTGATGGTGTTGGAGTGACGATTACTGTGACAGTGTTGGAGTGACTATGACTGCGACAGTGTTGGAGCGACGATCACTGTGATGGGTTTGGAACAACGATCACTGACAGTATTGGCACGACGACCACTGTGACGGTGTTGGAGTGACAATGACTATGTCAGTGTTGGAGTGACGATGACTGTGTCAGTGTTGGAGGGACCATCACTGTGACAGAGCTGGAGCGACAATTACTGTGACGGTGTTGGAGTGACGATTACTGTGACGGTGCTGGAGTGACAGTGTGCAGTGACGGTCAGTGACATTGTTGGAGTGATGACCAGTGACAGTGTTGGAGTGACGGTCACTGACAGGTTTGGAGTGACGATCACTGTGAAAGTGTTGAATTGACATCACTGACAGTGTTGGAGTGACGATCACTGTGACGGTGTTGGAGAGACCATCACCGCGATGGTGTTAGAGTGGCGATTACTGCAACGGTGTTGGAGTGGCGAAAACTGTGACAGTGTGCGAGTGATGGTGTTGGGGGGACAATCACCGTGACGGTGTTGGAGCGACGATTACTGTGACAGTGTTGGAGTGACTATGACTGTGACAGTGTTGGAGTGACGATCACTGATGGTGTCGGAGCGACGATCACTGACGGTGTCAGAGTGACAATCACTGTGACAGTATTGGAGTGATGACTACTGACAGTTTTGGAGTGACGATTACTGTGATGGTGTTGGAGTGACGATCACTGTGACAGTGTCGGTGTGACGAACACTGACAATGTCGGAGTGACGATCACTGTGACGGTGTTGGAGTGACGATTACTGTGACGGTGCTGGATTGACGGTGTTGGAGTGACGGTCAGTGACATTGTTGGAGTGACGACCAGTGACAGTGTTGGAGTGACGGTCACTGACAGGTTTGGAGTGACGATCACTGTGAAAGTGTTGGAGTGACGATCACTGACAGTGTTGGAGTGACGATCACTGTGACAGTGTTGAAGTGACAATCACTGTGACGGTGTTGGAGAGGCCATCACTGCGATGGTGTTAGGGTGGCGATTACTGCGATGGTGTTGGAGTGGCGAACACTGTGAGAGTGTGGGAGTGATGGTGTTGGAGGGACGATCACCGTGATGGTGTTGGAGTGACGATTACTGTGACAGTGTTGGAGTGACTATGACTGCGACAGTGTTGGAGCGACGATCACTGTGATGGGGTTGGAACAACGATCACTGACAGTATTGGCACGACGACCACTGTGACGGTGTTGGAGTGACGACCACTGACAGTGTTGGAGTGAAGGTCAGTGACATTGTTGGAGTGATGATCACTGTGACAGTGTGGGAGTGATGGTGTTGGAGGGAAGATCACCGTGACGGTGTTGGAATGATAAACCCTGTGACGGAGTTGGAGTGACTATCACTGACCGCGTTGGAGTGACAGTCAGTGACATTGTTGGAGTGACGACCAGTGTCAGTGTTGGAGTGACGGTCACGGACAGGTTTGGAGTGACGATCACTGTGACAGCATTGGAGTGATGATCACTGTGGAAGTGTTGGAGTGACGATCACTGTGAAGGTGTTGGAGTGACGATCACTGACGGTGTTGGAGTGACGATCACTGTGACAGTTTTGGAATGACGATCACTCTGGCTGTGTTGGAGTGACCATCGCAGTGACAGTGTTGGTGTGACGATCACTGACAGCGTTGGATTGACGATCACTGTGATGGTGTTGCAGTGACAACCACTGTGACAGTGTTGGAGATGCAACCACTGTGACAGTGTTGGAGTGACTACCACTGTGACAGTGTGGGAGTGACGACCACTGTGACAGTGTTGGAGCGACGACCGCTATGACGGTGTTGGAGTGAGGACCACTATGACGGTGTTGGAGCATCGACCACTGTGACGGTGTTGGAATGACAATCACTGACAGTGTTGTAGTTATGGTCAGTGACATTGTTGGAATGACAATCACTGTGACAGTGTTGGAGTGACGATCACTGTGACGGTGTCGATGTGATGACCACTGTGACGGTGTCGGAGTGACGATCACTGACAGTGTTGGAGCGACGATCACTGACGGTGTTGGAGCGACGATCGGTGTGACGGAGTTGGAGCGAACATCAGTGTCACGGTGTTGGAGTGACAACCACTGTGACGGTGTTGGAATAACGATCACTGACAGTGTTGGAGCGACGATCACTGTGACGGTGTTGGAGCGACGATCACTGTGACGGTGTTGGAATGATGATCCCCGTTATGGAGTTGGAGCGATGACCACTGACAGTTTGGGGTGACGATCACTGTGACTGTGTTGGAGTGACGACACTGTGACGGTGTTGGACAGACGATCACTGTGACGGTGTTGGAGCGACGATCATTGTGACGGTGTCGGAGTGACGATCACTGTGACGGTGTAGGAGAGCCGATCACTGTGATGGTGTTGGAATGATGATCCCTGTTATGGAGTTGGAGCGACGACCACTGACAGTTTTGGAGTGACGATTGCTGTCACTGTGTCGGATTGACGTTCACTGACAGTGTTGGAGTGACGGTCCGTGACATTGTTGGAATGACAATCACTGTGAAAGTGTTGGAGTGACGATCACTGACAGTCTTGGAATGATGATCACTGCGACACTGTTGTAGAGAGGATCACTGTGATGGTGTCCGAGCGACGATCACTGTGACGGTTTTGGAGTGACGATCACTGTGACGGTGTTGGAGCGACAATCATTGTGATGGTGTTGGAATGATGATCACTGTGACGGTGCTGGTGCGACGACCACTGACAGTGTTGGAGTAACGATCACTGTGTCGGTGTTGGAGTGACGATCACTCTGGCAGTGTTGGAGTGACTACCACTGTGACAGTGTGGGAGTCATGGTGTTGGAGCGACGACCGCTGTGACAGTGTTGGAGCGACGATCGTTGTGACGGTGCTGGAGTGAGGACCACTGTGATGGTGTTGGAGCATCGACCACTGTGACGGTGTTGGAATGACAATCACTGACAGTGTTGGAGTGACGGTCAGTGACATTGTTGGTATGACGATCACTGTGACAGTGTTGGAGTGACGATCACTGTGACGGTGTCGGTGTGACGACCACTGTGACGCTGTCGGAGTGACGGTCACTGACAGGGTCGGAGTGACGATCACTGTGACCGTGTTGGAGTGACGATTACTGTGACGGTGCTGGAGTGACGGTGTTGGAGTGACGGTCAGTGACATTGTTGGAGTGACGACCAGTGACAGTGTTGGAGTGACGGTCACTGATAGGTTTGGAGTGACGATCACTGTGAAAGTGTTGGGGTGACGATCACTGACAGTGTTGGAGTGACGATCATTGTGACTGTGTTGGAGTGACGATCACTTTGACGGTGTTGGAGTGGCAATTACTGCGACGGTGTTGGAGTGGTGGACACTGTGACAGTGTGGGAGTGATGATCACTGTGAAGGTGTTGGAGTGACGATCACTGATGGTGTCAGAGTGACGCTCACTGTGACGGTGTTGGAGTGACGATCACTTTGACGGTGTTGGAGTGGCAATTACTGCGACGGTGTTGGAGTGGTGAACACTGTGACAGTGTGGGAGGGACAGTCACTGTAATGGTGTTGGAGCGACGAGCACTGGGCCTGTGTTGGAGGAACGATCACTGTGACTGTTGGAGAGACAATCACTGTGACGGTGTTGGAGCGATGACCACTGACTGTGTTGGAGTGAAGATCACTGTGACAGTTTTGGAGTGACAATCACTCTGGCAGTGTTGGAGTGACCATCGCAGTGACAATGTTGGAGTGACGATCACTGACCGCGTTGGATTGACGAGAACTGTGACGGTATTGCAGTGACGACCACTGTGACCGTGTTGGAGTGACCACCACTGTGACAGTGTTGGAGTGACGAACACTGTGACAGTGTGGGAGTCATGGCGTTAGAGAGACGACCAATGTGACGGTGTTGGAACGACGACCGCTGTGACGGTGTTGAAGGGACAATCACTGTGACTGTGTTGGAGCGACTATCACTGTGACGATGCTGAAGCGACGATTGCTGTCACGGTGCCTAAGCGACGACCCCTGAGACGGTTCTGGACTGACGACCGATGTGACGGTGTTGGAGCTACGATCAGTGTGACGGTGTTGGAGCGACGATCAGTGTGACGGAGTTGGAGCGACCATCACTGTGACGGTGTTGGAGCGAGGACCACTGTGACGGTGTTGGAGCGTCGACCACTGTGACGGTGTTGGAATGACGATCACTGACAGTGTTGGGGTGACGGTCAGTGGATTGTTGGAATGACGATCACTGTGACGGTGTCGGAGTGATGACCACTGTGACGGTGTCGGAGTGATGACAACTGTGACGGTGTCGGAGTGACGATCACTGACAGTGTCGGAGTGATGATCACTATTACAGTGTTGGAGTGATGATCACTGACAGTTTTGGAATGACGATCACTGTAACCGTGTTGGACTGACGAATACTGCGATGCTGTAGGAATGACTATCACCGTGACGGTGTTAGAGTGATGATCACTGAGACGGTTTTAGAGTAAGGATCACTGTGACGGTGTTAGATGGACAATCACTGTGACTGTGTTGGAGCGACGATCACTGTGACGGTACTGAAGCGACGATTGCTGTCACGGTGCCTAAGCGACGACCACTGTGACGGTACTGTAGCAACGATCGCTGTGACGGTGTTGTAGCGACAATCTCTGTGACGGTGCTGAAGCGACGACCGCTGTGATGGTGTTGGAGAGACAATCGCTGTGACGGTGTTCGAGTGACAATGACTATGTCAGTGTTGGAGTGACGATGACTGTGTCAGCGTTGGAGGGACCATCACTGTGACAGAGCTGGAGCGACAATCACTGTGACGGTGTTGGAGCGACGATCACTGTGACGGTGTTGGAGCGACGATCACTGTGATGGTGTTGGAGTGACGACCACTGATAGTGTTGGAGTGACGACCACTGATAGTGTTGGAGTGACGATCAGTGTGACAGTGTTGGAGTAACGATCACTGTGACGGTGTTGGAGTGATGGTCACTGAGATTGTGGGAGTGACGATCACTGTGAAAGTGTTGGAGTGACGAGCACTGACAGTGTTGGAGTGACGATCACTGTGACAGTGTTGGAGTGACGAGCACTGAGACCGTGTTGGAGTGACGATTACGGTGATGGAGTAGGAGTGACGATCACTGTGATGGTGTTGGTGTGGCCATCACTGTGACGATGTTGGAGTGACGATGACTATGGAAGTGTTGGAGTAACAACTGTATCAGTGCTGGAGGGACCATCACTGTGACAGTGTTGGAGCGATGACCACTGTGACAGTGTTGGAGCGACAATCACTGTGACGGTGTTGTAGCGACAATCACTGTGAAGGGGTTGGAGTGATGACCACTGATAGTGTAGGAGCGACAATGACTGTGACGGTGTCGGATTGACGACCGCTGTTACGGTGTTCGAGCGACGATCAGTGTGACGGAGTTGGAGCGACGATCACTGTGACAGTCTGGAGCGACGATACAGTAACTGTGTTGGAGCGACGACACTGTGACGGTGTTGGAGCGACGATCGCTGTGACAGTGTTGGAGCGACGATCGCTGTGACAGTGTTGGAGTGACGACCGCTGTGATGGTGTTGCAGCGACAACCGCATTGACGGTGTTGGACGACTGCTGTGACGGTGCTGTAGGGATGATCACTGCTGTGACGGTGCTGAAGCAACGATCGCTGTGACGGTGTTGGAGTGACAATGACTATGTCAGTGTTGGAGTGACGATGACTGTGTCAGTGTTGGAGGAACCATCACTGTGACAGAGCTGGAGCGACAATCACTGTGACGGTGTTGGAGTGACGATTACTGTGACGGTGCTGGAGTGACAGTGTGCAGTGACGGTCAGTGACATTGTTGGAGTGACGACCAGTGACAGTGTTGGAGTGACGGTCACTGACAGGTTTGGAGTGACGGTCACTGACAGGTTTGGAGTGACGATCACTGTGAAAGTGTTGAATTGACGATCACTGACAGTGTTGGAGTGACGATCACTGTGACAGTGTTGGAGTGACGATCACTGTGACGGTGTTGGAGAGACCATCACCGCGATGGTGTTAGTGTGGCGATTACTGCAATGGTGTTGGAGTGGCGAACACTGTGAGAGTGTGGGAGTGATGGTGTTGGAGGGACGATCACCATGATGGTGTTGGAGCGACGATTACTGTGACAGTGTTGGAGTGACTATGACTGCGACAGTGTTGGAGCGATGATCACTGTGACGGGGTTGGAACAACGATCACTGACAGTATTGGCGCGACGATCACTGTGACGGTGTTGGAGTGATGACCACTGACAGTGTTGGAGTGAAGGTCAGTGACATTGTTGGAGTGATGATCACTGTGACAGTGTGGGAGTGATGGTGTTAGAGGGAAGATCACCATGACGGTGTTGGAATGATGAACCCTGTGACGGAGTTGAAGTGACTGTCACTGACCGCGTTGGAGTGACAGTCAGTGACATTGTTGGACCGACGACCAGTGACAGTGTTGGAGTGACGGTCACGGACAGGTTTGGAGTGACGATCACTGTGACAGTATTGGAGTGATGATCACTGTGGAAGTGTTGGAGTGACGATCACTGTGAAGGTGTTGGAGTGAAGATCACTGACGGTGCTGGAGTGACGATCACTGTGACAGTTTTGGAGTGACGATCACTCTGGCAGTGTTGGAGTGACCATCGCAGTGACAGTGTTGGTGTGACGATCACTGACAGCGTTGGATTGACGATCACTGTGATGGTGTTGCAGTGACGACCACTGTGACAGTGTTGGAGATGCAACCACTGTGACAGTGTTGGAGTGACTACCACTGTGACAGTGTGGGAGTGACGACCGCTGTGACAGTGTTGGAGCGACGACCGCTATGACGGTGTTGGAGTGAGGACCACTGTGACGGTGTTGGAGCGTCGACCACTGTGACGGTGTTGGAATGACAATCACTGACAGTGTTGTAGTGATGGTCAGTGACATTGTTGGAATGACGATCACTGTGACAGTGTTGGAATGACGATCACTGTGACAGTGTTGGAGTGACGATCACTGTGACGGTGTTGCAGTGACGATCACTGTGACAGTGTTGGAGATGCGATCACTGTGACAGTGTTGGAGATGCAACCACTGTGACAGTGTTGGAGATGCCACCACTGTGACAGTGTTGGAGTGACCACCTCTGTGACAGTGTGGGAGTCATGGTGTCGGAGCGACGACCGCTGTGACGGTGTTGGAATGAGGACCACTGTGATGGTGTTGGAGCGTCGACCACTGTGACGGTGTTGGAATGACAATCACTGACAGTGTTGGAGTGATGGTCAGTGACATTGTTGGAATGATGGTCAGTGACATTGTTGGAATGACGATCACTGTGACAGTGTTGGAGTGACGATCACTGTGACGGTGTCGGTGTGATGACCACTGTGACGGTGTCGGAGTGACGATCACTGACAGTGTTGGAGCGACGATCACTGACGGTGTTGGAGCGACGATCGGTGTGACGGAGTTGGAGCGACCATCAGTGTCACGGTGTTGGAGTGACAACCACTGTGACGGTGTTGGAATAACGATCACTGACAGTGTTGGAGTAACGATCACTGTGTCGGTGTTGGTGTGACAATCACTGTGACAGTGCTGGAGCGACGATCACTGTGACGGTGTTGGAGTGACGATTACTGTGACGGTGCTGGAGTAACGGTGTTGGAGTGACGGTCAGTGACATTGTTGGAGTGACGACCAGTGACAGTGTTGGAGTGATGGTCACTGATAGGTTTGGAGTGACGATCACTGTGAAAGTGTTGGGGTGACGATCACTGACAGTGTTGGAGTGACGATCACTGTGACAGTGTTGGAGTGACAATCACTGTGACAGTGTTGGAGAGACCATCACTGCGATGGTGTTAGGGTGGCGATTACTGCGATGGTGTTGGAGTGGCGAACACTGTGACAGTGTGGGAGTGATGGTGTTGGAGGGACGATCACCGTGATGGTGTTGGAGCAACGATTACTGTGACAGTGTTGGAGTGACTATGACTGCGACAGTGTTGGAGCGACGATCACTGTGACGGGGTTGGAACAATGATCACTGACAGTATTGGCGCGACGATCACTGTGACGGTGTTGGAGTGACGACCACTGACCGTGTTGGAGTGAAGGTCAGTGACATTGTTGGAGTGATGGTGTTGGAGGGAAGATCACCGTGACGATGTTGGAATGATGAACCTTGAGACGGTGTCGGAGTGACGATCACTGACAGTGTTGGAGCGACGATCACTGACGGTGTTGGAGCGACGATCGGTGTGATGGAGTTGGAGCGACCATCAGTGTCACGGTGTTGGAGTGACAACCACTGTGACAGTGTTGGAATAACGATCACTGACAGTGTTGGAGCGACGATCACTGTGACGGTGTTGGAGCGCAGATCACTGTGACGGTGTTGGAATGATGATCCCTGTTCTGGAGTTGGAGCGATGACCACTGACAGTTTGGGGTGACGATCACTGTGACTGTGTTGGAGTGACGACACTGTGACGGTGTTGGAGAGACGATCACTGTGACGGTGTTGGAGCGACGATGACTGTAACGGTGTCGGAGTGACGATCACTATGATGGTGTTGGAGCGACGATCATTGTGACGGTATCGGAGTGACGATCACTGTGACGGTGTAGGAGCGCTGATCACTGTGACGGTGTTGGAATGATGATCCCTGTTATGGAGTTGGAGCGACGACCACTGACAGTGTTGGAGTGACGATTGCTGTCACTGTGTCGGATTGACGTTCACTGACAGTGTTGGAGTGACGGTCCGTGACATTGTTGGAATGACAATCACTGTGAAAGTGTTGGAGTGACGATCACTGACAGTCTTGGAATGATGATCACTGCGACACTGTTGTAGAGAGGATCACTGTGATGGTGTCCGAGCGACTATCAATGCGACGGTGTTGGAGTGGCGATTACTGCGATTGTGTTGGAGTGGCGAACACTGTGACAGTGTGGGAGTGAAGGTGTTGGAGGGACGATTACTGATGGTGTCAGAGTGACGCTCACTGTGACGGTGTTGGAGTGACGATCACCTTGACGGTGTTGGAGTGGCAATTACTGCGACGGTGTTGGAGTGGTGAACACTGTGACAGTGTGGGAGTGATGATCACTGTGAAGGTGTTGGAGTGACGATCACTGATGGTGTCAGAGTGACGCTCACTGTGACGGTGTTGGAGTGACGATCACTTTGACGGTGTTGGAGTGGCAATTACTGCGACGGTGTGGGAGTGGTGAACACTGTGACAGTGTGGGAGTGATGGTGTTGGAGCGATGATCACTGTGACAGTGGAGTGACTATCACTGCGACAGTGTTGGAGCGATGACTACTGTGACGGGGTTGGAGCGACGATCACTGTGACGGTGTTGTAGTGGTGAACACTGTGACAGTGTTGGAGGGACAGTCACTGTAATGGTGTTGGAGCGACGAGCACTGGGCCTGTGTTGGAGGAACGATCACTGTGACTGTGTTGGAGTGACGATCACTGTGACGGTGTCGGTGTGATGACCACTGTGACGCTGTCGGAGTGACGATCACTGACAGGGTCGGAGTGACGATCACTGTTACAGTGTTGGAGTGATGATCACTGACAGTTTTGGAGTGACGATCACTGTGACCGTGTTGGACTGACGATTACTACGATGCTGTAGGAATGACTATCACTGTGACGGTGTTAGAGTGATGATCACTGTGATGGCTTTAGAGTGACGGTGACGGTGTTAAAGGGACAATCACTGTGACGGTGTTGGAGCGACGATCACTGTGACGGTGTTGGAGCGATGATCACTGTGACGGTGTTGGAGTGACGGTCACTGACAGTGTGGGAGTGACGATCACTGTGACAGTGTTGGAGTGACGAGCACTGAGACCGTGTTGGAGTGACGATTACGGTGATGGAGTAGGAGTGACGATCACTGTGACGGTGTTGGTGTGGCCATCACTGTGACGGTGTTGGAGTGACGATGACTATGGAAGTGTTGCAGTAACAACTGTATCAGTGCTGGAGGGACTATCACTGTGACAGTGTTGGAGCGATGACCACTGTGACAGTGTTGGAGCAACAATCACTGTGACGGTGTTGTAGTGACAATCACTGTGAAGGGGTTGGAGTGATGACCACTGATAGTGTAGGAGCGACAATGACTGTGACGGTGTCGGATTGACGACCACTGTTACGGTGTTCGAGCGACGATCAGTGTGACGGAGTTGGAGCGACGATCACTGTGACGGTCTGGAGCGACGATACAGTAACTGTGTTGGAGCGACGACACTGTGACGGTGTTGGAGCGACGATCGCTGTGACAGTGTTGGAGCGACGACTGCTGTGATGGTGTTGGAGCGACAACCGCATTGACGGTGTTGGACGACCGCTGTGACGGTGCTGTAGGGATGATCACTGCTGTGACGGTGCTGAAGCGACGATCCCTGTGACGGTGCTGGAGCGACGACCGCTGTGACGGTGTTGGAGTGACAATGACTATGTCAGTGTTGGAGTGACGATGACTGTGTCAGTGTTGGAGGGACCATCACTGTGACAGAGCTGGAGCGACAATCACTGTGACCGTGTTGGAGTGACGATCACTGTGACGGTGTTGGAGTGACGACCACTGATAGTGTTGGAGTGACGATCAGTGTGACAGTGTTGGAGTGACGATCACTGTGACGGTCAGTGACATTGTTGGAGTGACGACCAGTGACAGTTTTGGAGTGACGGTCACTGACAGTGTGGGAGTGACGATCACTGTGAAAGTGTTGGAGTGACGAGCACTGTGACAGTGTTGGAGTGACGAGCACTGAGACCGTGTTGGAGTGACGATTACGGTGATGGAGTAGGAGTGACGATCACTGTGACGGTGTTGGTGTGGCCATCACTGTGACGGTGTTGGAGTGACGATGACTATGGAAGTGTTGGAGTAACAACTGTATCAGTGCTGGAGGGACCATCACTGTGACAGTGTTGGAGCGATGACCACTGTGAGAGTGTTGGAGCGACAATCACTGTGACGGTGTTGTAGCGACAATCACTGTGACGGTGTTGGAGTGATGACCACTGATAGTGTAGGAGCGACAATGACTGTGACGGTGTCGGATTGATGACCACTGTGACGGTGTTGGAGCGACGATCAGTGTGACGGAGTTGGAGCGACGATCACTGTGACTGTCTGGAGCGACGACCGCTGTGACGGTGTTGGAGCGTTGACACTGTGACGGTGTTAGAGCGATGATCACTGTGACGGTGTTAGAGCGATGATCACTGTGACGGTGTTGGAGGAACAATCACTGTGACTGTGTTGGAGTGACGATCACTGTGACGGTGTTGGAATGACGATCACTGACAGTGTTGGAGTGACGGTCAGTGACATTGTTGGAATGATGATCACTGTGACAGTGTTGGAGTGACGATCACTGTGACGGTGTCGGAGTGACGATCACTGACAGTGTTGGAGTGATGATCACTGTTACAGTGTTGGAATGATGATCACTGACAGTTTTGAAATGACGATCACTGTGACCGTGTTGGACTGACGATTACTGCAATGCTGTAGGAATGACTATCACTGTGACGGTGTTAGAGGGACAATCACTGTGACTGTGTTGGAGCGACGATTACTGTGACGGTATTGGAGTGATGGTCACTGACAGTGTTGGAGTGAAGGTCAGTGACATTGTTAGAGTGATGATCACTGTGACAGTGTGGGAGTGATGGTGTTGGAGGGAAAATCACTGTGACGGTGTTGGAATGATGAACCCTGTGACGGAGTTGGAGTGACTGTCACTGATCGTGTTGGAGTGACAGTCAGTGACATTGTTGGAGTGACGACCAGTGACAGTGTTGGAGTGACGGTCACTGACAGTTTTGGAGTGACGATCACTGTGACAGTGTTGGAGTGGTGATCACTGTGGAAGTGTTGGAGTGACGATCACTGTGAAGGTGTTGGATTGACGATCACTGACAGTGTTGGAGTGACGATCACTGTGACAGTGTTGGAGTGACGAGCACTGAGACCGTGTTGGAGTGACGATTACGGTGATGGAGTAGGAGTGACGATCACTGTGACGGTGTTGGTGTGGCAATCACTGTGACGGTGTTGGAGTGATAATGACTATGGAAGTGTTGGAGTAACGACTGTATCAGTGCTGGAAGGACCATCACTGTGACAGTGTTGGAGCGATGACCACTGTGACGGTGTTGGAGCAACAATCACTGTGACGGTGTTGTAGCGACAATCACTGTGACGGTGTTGTAGCGACAATCACTGTGACGGTGTTGGAGCGATGACCACTGTGACGGTGTTGGAGCAACAATCACTGTGACGGTGTTGTAGCGACAATCACTGTGACGGTGTTGTAGCGACAATCACTGTGACGGTGTTGGAGTGATGACCACTGTGACGGTGTTGGAGCGACGATCAGTGTGACGGAGTTGGAGTGACGATCACTGTGACGGTCTGGAGCGACGATACTGTAACTGTGTTGTAGCGACGATTGCTGTGATGGTGCTGGAGTGATGACCGCTGTGATGGTGTTGCAGCAACGACCGCATTGACAGTGTTGGAGCGACGACCGCTGTGACGGTGCTGAAGCGACGATCGCTGTGACGGTGTTGGACGACCGCGGTGACAGTGCTGTATGGACGATCACTGCTGTGACGGTGCTGAAGCGACGATCGCTGTGACGATGTTGGAGGAACAATCACTGTGACTGTGTTGGAGCGACGATCACTGTGACGGTGTTGGAATGACGATCACTGACAGTGTTGGAGTGACGGTCAGTGACATTGTTGGAATGATGATCACTGTGACAGTGTTGGAGTGACGATCACTGTGACGGTGTCGGAGTGACGATCACTGACAGTGTCGGAGTGATGATCACTGTTACAGTGTTGGAATGATGATCACTGACAGTTTTGAAATGACGATCACTGTGACCGTGTTGGACTGACGATTACTGCAATGCTGTAGGAATGACTATCACTGTGACGGTGTTAGAGGGACAATCACTGTGACTGTGTTGGAGCGACGATTACTGTGACGGTATTGGAGTGACGGTCACTGACAGTGTTGGAGTGAAGGTCAGTGACATTGTTAGAGTGATGATCACTGTGACAGTGTGGGAGTGATGGTGTTGGAGGGAAAATCACTGTGACGGTGTTGGAATGATGAACCCTGTGACGGAGTTGGAGTGACTGTCACTGACCGTGTTGGAGTGACAGTCAGTGACATTGTTGGAGTGACGACCAGTGACAGTGTTGGAGTGACGGTCACTGACAGTTTTGGAGTGACGATCACTGTGACAGTGTTGGAGTGGTGATCACTGTGGAAGTGTTGGAGTGACGATCACTGTGAAGGTGTTGGAGTGACGATCACTGACAGTGTTGGAGTGACGATCACTGTGACAGTGTTGGAGTGACGAGCACTGAGACCGTGTTGGAGTGACGATTACGGTGATGGAGTAGGAGTGACGATCACTGTGACGGTGTTGGTGTGGCAATCACTGTGACGGTGTTGGAGTGATAATGACTATGGAAGTGTTGGAGTAACGACTGTATCAGTGCTGGAAGGACCATCACTGTGACAGTGTTGGAGCGATGACCACTGTGACGGTGTTGTAGCGACAATCACTGTGACGGTGTTGTAGCGACAATCACTGTGACGGTGTTGGAGTGATGACCACTGTGACGGTGTTGGAGCGACGATCAGTGTGACGGAGTTGGAGTGACGATCACTGTGACGGTCTGGAGCGATGATACTGTAACTGTGTTGTAGCGACGATCGCTGTGATGGTGCTGGA
This sequence comes from Mobula birostris, assembly GCF_030028105.1. Taxonomy (NCBI): domain Eukaryota; kingdom Metazoa; phylum Chordata; class Chondrichthyes; order Myliobatiformes; family Myliobatidae; genus Mobula; species Mobula birostris. Next base: position 30,386,625 of record NC_092396.1, read on the forward strand.
GTGATGACCGCTGTGATGGTGTTGCAGCAACGACCGCATTGACAGTGTTGGAGCGACGACCGCTGTGACGGTGCTGAAGCGACGATCGCTGTGACGGTGTTGGACGACCGCGGTGACAGTGCTGTATGGACGATCACTGCTGTGACGGTGCTGAAGCGACGATCGCTGTGACGATGTTGGAGCGACGACCGCTGTGACGGTGTTGGAGCGATGACACTGCGACGGTGTTAGAGCGACGATCACTGTGACGGTGTTGGAGGGACAATCACTGTGACTGTGTTGGAGCGACGATCACTGTGACGGTGCTGAAGCGAGGACCACTGTGATGGTGTTGGAGCGTCGACCACTGTGACGGTGTTGGAATGACGATCACTGACAGTGTTGGAGTGACAGTCAGTGACATTGTTGGAATGATGATCACTGTGACAGTGTTGGAGTGACGATCACGGTGACGGAGTCGGAGTGATGACCACTGTGACGGTGTCGGAGTGACGATCACTGACAGTGTCGGAGTGACGATCACTGTTATAGTGTCGGAGTGATGATCACTGACAGTTTTGGAGTGACGATCACTGTGACCGTGTTGGACTGACGATTACCGCAATGCTGTTGGAATGACTATTACTGTGACGGTGTTAGAGTGACGATCACTGTGACTGTTTTAGAGTAAGGAACACTGTGACGGTGTTAGAGGGACAATCACTGTGACTGTGTTGGAGTGACGATCACTGTGACGGTGTTGGAGTATAATGGTCACTGACAGTGTTGGAATGAAGGTCAGTGACATTGTTGGAGTGATGATCACTGTGACAGTGTGGGAGTGATGGTGTTGGAGGGAAGATCACCGTGACGGTGTTGGAATGATGAACCCTGTGACGGGGTTGGAGTGACAGTCAGTGACATTGTTGGAGTGACGGTCACTGACAGGTTTGGAGTGATGATCACTGTGACAGTGTTGGAGTGATGATCACTGTGGAAGTGTTGGAGTGACGATCACTGTGAAGGTGTTGGAGTGACGATCACTGATGGTGTCAGAGTGATGATCACTGTGACGGTGTTGGAGTGACGATCACTGACAGTGTCGGAGTGACAATCACTGTTCCAGTGTTGGAGTGATGATCACTGACAGTTTTGGAGTGACGATCACTGTGACCATGTTGGACTGACGATTACTGCAATGCTGTATGAATAACTATCACTGTGACGGTGTTAAGGTGATGATCACTGTGACGGTTTTAGAGTAAGGATCACTGTGACGGTGTTAGCGGGACAATCACTGTGACGGTGTTGGAGTGACGATCACTGTCACAGTGTTGGAGCGACAATCACTGTCACAGTGTTGGAGCGACAATCACTGTCACAGTGTTGGAGCGACAATCACTGTGACTGTATTGGAGTGACGATCACTGTGGGTGTTGGAGTGATGATCACTGTGACAGTGTTGGAGTGAGGATAACTGATGGTGTTGGAGCGACGATCACTTTGATGGTGTTGGAGTGACGATCACTGTGACGGTGTTGGAGTGACGATCACTGTGACGGTGTTGGAGTGAGGACCACTGTGACGGTGTTGGAGCGAGAACCACTGTGACGGTGTTGGAGTGACGATCACTGACGGTGTCGGAGTGACGATCATTGATGGTGTTGGAGTGACGACTCTGTGATGGTGTTGGAGTGATGACACTGTGACGGTACTGGAGTGACGATCACTGACAGCGTTGGATTGATGATCACTGGGACGGTGTTGGAGCGACGACACTGTGATGGTGTTGGAGCGATGATCGTTGTGACGGTGCTAGAGCGACGACCGCTGTGACGGTGTTGGAGCGACAACCGCTATGACGGTGTTGGAGCGACGATCGCTGTGACGGTATTGGAGTGACAATCACTGTGACGGTAGTGGAGTGACGATCACTGTGACGGTACTGTAGCAACGATCGTTGTGACGGTGTTGTAGCGACGATCTCTGTGACGGTGCTGAAGCGACGACCGCTGTGACGGTGTTGGAGCGATGACCGCTGCGACGGTGTTGGAGGGACAATCGCTGTGACGGTGTTGGAGTGACAATGACTGTGTCAGTGTTCGAGTGACGATGACTGTGTCAGTGTTGGAGGGACCATCACTGGGACAGAGCTGGAGCGACAATCACTGTGACGGTGTTGAAGCGACGATCACTGTGACGGTGTTGGAATGACGACCACTGATAGTGTTAGAGTGACGATCAGTGTGACAGTGTTGGAGTGACGATCACTGTGACGGTGTTGGAGTGACGGTCAGTGACATTGTTGGAGTAACGGCCAGTGACAGTGTTGGAGTGACGGCCAGTGACAGTGTTGGAGTGACGATCACTGACACTGTTGGAGTGACAAGCACTGAGACCGTGTTGGAGTGATGATTACGGTGATGGAGTAGGAGTGACGATCACTGTGACGGTGTTGGAGTGACAATCACTGTGACGGTGTTGGAGTGATGACCACTGATAGTGTAGGAGCGACAATGACTGTGACGGTGTCGGATTGACGACCGCTGTTACGGTGTTGGAGCGACGATCAGTGTGACGGAATTGGAGTGACGATCACTGTGACGGTCTGGAGCGACGATACTGTAACTGTGTTGGAGCGACGACCGCTGTGATGGTGGTGCAGCGACGACCGCATTGACGGTGTTGGAGCGACGACCGCTGTGACGGTGCTGAAGCGACGATCGCTGTGACGGTGTTGGAGCGACGACCGCTGTGATGGTGTTGGAGCGATGACACTGCGACGGTGTTAGAGCGACGATCACTGTGACGGTGTTGGAGGGACAAGCACTGTAACTGTGTTGGAGTGACGATCACTGTGACGGTGCTGAAGCGAAGACCACTGGATGGTGTTGGAGCGTCGACCATTGTGACGGTATTGGAATGACGATCACTGACAGTGTTGGAGTGACGGTCAGTGACATTGTTGGAATGATGATCACTGTGACAGTGTTGGAGTGACGATCATTGTGATGGTGTCTGAGTGATGACCACTGCGACGGTGTTGGAGTGACAATCACTGTGACGGTGTTGGAGTGATGACCACTGATAGTGTTGGAGCGACGATGACTGTGACGGTGTCGGAGTGACGACCACTGTGACGGTGTTGGAGCGACGATCAGTGTGACGGAGTTGGAGCGACGATCACTGTGACGGTCTGGAGCGACGATACTGTAACTGTGTTGGAGCGACGACCGCTGTGATGGTGGTGCAGCGACGACCGCATTGACGGTGTTGGAGCGACGACCGCTGTGACGGTGCTGAAGCGACGATCGCTGTGACGGTGTTGGAGCGACGACCGCTGTGATGGTGTTGGAGCGATGACACTGCGACGGTGTTAGAGCGACGATCACTGTGACGGTGTTGGAGGGACAAGCACTGTAACTGTGTTGGAGCGACGATCACTGTGACGGTGCTGAAGCGAAGACCACTGGATGGTGTTGGAGCGTCGACCATTGTGACGGTATTGGAATGATGATCACTGACAGTGTTGGAGTGACGGTCAGTGACATTGTTGGAATGATGATCACTGTGACAGTGTTGGAGTGACGATCATTGTGATGGTGTCTGAGTGATGACCACTGCGACGGTGTTGGAGTGACAATCACTGTGACGGTGTTGGAGTGATGACCACTGATAGTCTTGGAGCGACGATGACTGTGACGGTGTCGGAGTGACGACCACTGTGACGGTGTTGGAGCGACGATCAGTGTGACGGAGTTGGAGCGACGATCACTGTGACGGTCTGGAGCGACGATACTGTAACTGTGTTGGAGCGACGACCGCTGTGATGGTGGTGCAGCGACGACCGCATTGACGGTGTTGGAGCGACGACCGCTGTGACGGTGCTGAAGCGACGATCGCTGTGACGGTGTTGGAGCGACGACCGCTGTGATGGTGTTGGAGCGATGACACTGCGACGGTGTTAGAGCGACGATCACTGTGACGGTGTTGGAGGGACAAGCACTGTAACTGTGTTGGAGCGACGATCACTGTGACGGTGCTGAAGCGAAGACCACTGGATGGTGTTGGAGCGTCGACCATTGTGACGGTATTGGAATGACGATCACTGACAGTGGTGGAGTGACGGTCAGTGACATTGTTGGAATGATGATCACTGTGACAGTGTCGGAGTGACGATCACTGTTATAGTATCGGAGTGATGATCACTGACAGTTTTGGAGTGACGATCACTGTGACCGTGTTGGACTGACGATTACTGTAATGCTGTATGAATGACTATCACTGTGACGGTGTTAGAGTGATGATCACTGTGACGGTTTTAGAGTAAGGATCACTGTGACGGTGTTAGCGGGACAATCACTGTGACGGTGTTGGAGTGATGACCACTGACGGTGTTGGAGTGACGATCACTGTCACAGTGTTGGAGCGACGATCACTGTGACTGTATTGGAGTAACGATCACTGTGGGTGTTGGAGTGATGATCACTGAGACAGTGTTGGAGCGAGAACCACTGTGACGGTGTTGGAGTGACGATCACTGACGGTGTCGGAGTGACGATCATTGATGGTGTTGGAGTGACGACTCTGTGATGGTGTTGGAGTGACGACACTGTGACGGTACTGGAGTGACGATCACTGACAGCGTTGGATTGATGATCACTGGGACGGTGTTGGAGCGACGACACTGTGATGGTGTTGGAGCGACGATCGTTGTGACGGTGCTAGAGCGACGACCGCTGTGACGGTGTTGGAGCGACAACCGCTATGACGGTGTTGGAGCGACGATCAGTGACAGTGTTGGATCGAGGACCACTGTGATGGTGTTGGAGCGACGATCACTGTGACGGTGTTGGAGTGACGACCACTGACAGTGTTGGATTGACGATCACTGATGGTGTCGGAGTGACGATCACTGACAGTTTTGGATTGACGATGTCGGAGTGACGATCACGGTTACAGTGTTGGAGTGACGATCACTGACTGTTTTAGAGTGACGATCACTGTGACGATGTTTGACTGACAATCACTGTGACACTGTTGGAGCGACGACACTGTGACGGTGTTGGAGTGACGATCACTGTGACAGTGGTAGAGTGCCGATCACTGTGATGGTGCTTCAGCGACGATCACTGTAACGGTGTTGGAGCGACGACCACTGTGACTGTGTTAGAGTGACGATCACTGTGATGGTGCTGGAGCGACGATCGCTGTGACAGTGTTGGAGAGACAATCACTGTGACGGTGCTAGAGCGACGATCACTGTGACGGTGTTGGACAGATGATCACTGTGACGGTGTTGGAGTGGCATTCACTGTGACAGTTTTGGAGCGACCACCACTGTGACGGTGTTGGAGTGACGATCATTGTGACAGTGTTGGGGTGAATACCACTGACAGTTTTGCAGTGACAATTACTGTGACAGTACTGGAGTGACGATCACTGACAGCGTTGGATTGACGATCACTGTGACGTTTTCGGAGTGACGATCACTGTGACGGTGTTGGAGTGACAGTCACTGACAGTGTTGGAGTGACGATCACTGTGACAGTGTTAGAGTGACGATTACTGTGATGGTGTTGGAGAGGCGACCACTGTGACTGTGTTAAAGTGACGATCAGTGTGACAGTGTTAGAGCGACGAGCGCTGTGACAGTGTTAGAGCGACGATCACTGTGATGGTGCTGGAGCAACGATCACTGTGATGGTGTTGGAGTGACAACCACCGTGACAGTTTTGGAGCGACGATCGCTGTGATGGTGCTGGAGTGACGATCGCTGTGACGGTGTTGGAGAGACGATCATTGTGACGGTGTTACAGCGACGATCGCTGTGACAGTGTTAGAGCGACGATCGCTGTGATGGTGCTGGAGCGATGATCACTGTGACGGTGTTGGAGTGACTATCACTGGGACGGTGTCGGAGTGGCGATTACTGCGATGGTGTCGGAGTGACGAACACTGTGACGTTGTCGGAGTGACGGTCACTGACAGCGTTGGAGTGACGGTCAGTGCCATTGTTGGAGTGACGACCAGTGACAGTGTTGGAGTGACGATTACTGTGACGGATTAGGAGTGACGATTCCTGTGACGGTGTTGGAGTGACGATCACCGTGACGGTGTTGGAGTGACGATCACTGTGACAGTGGTAGAGCGACGATCGCTGTGATGGTGCTGGAGTGACGATCGCTGTGACGGTGTTGGAGAGACAATCACTGTGATGGTGTTGGAGCGACGACCACTGTGATGGTGTTGGAGCAACGATCACTGTGATGGTGTTGGAGTGGCATTCACTGTGACGGTGTTGGAGCGACGACCACAGTGACGGTGTTGGAGCGACGATCACTGTGACGGTGTTGGAGTGACGACCACTGATAGTGTTAGAGTGACGATCAGTGTGACAGTGTTGGAGTGACGATCACTGATGGTGTTGCAGCGACTATCACTCTGATGGTGTTGGAGCGACGATCACGGTGACAGTGTTGGTGTGACGATCACTGATGGTGTTGGAGCGACGATCACTGTGACGGCACTGGAGTGATGACCACTGTGACAGTGTTGGAGTGACGAACACTGACAGTGTTGGAGTCACGATCACTGTGACAGTGGTAGAGTGCCGATCGCTGTGATGGTGCTTCAGTGACGATCACTGTAACGGTGTTGGAGCGACGACCACTGTGACTGTGTTAGAGTGACGATCACTGTGATGGTGCTGGAACGACGATTGCTGTGACGGTGTTGGAGAGACAATCACTGTGACGGTGCTGGAGCGATGATCACTGTAACGGTGTTGGAGCGACGACCACTGTGACTGTGTTAGAGTGACGATCACTGTGATGGTGCTGGAACGACGATCACCGTGACGGTGTTGGAGAGACAATCACTGTGACGGTGCTGGAGCGATGATCACTGTGACGTTGTTGGAGTGACGATCACTGTGACGGTGTGGGAGCCACGACCACTGTGACAGTGTTGGAGCGACCACCACTGAGACGGTGTTGGAGTGACGATCATTGTGACAGTGTTGGGGTGATTACCACTGACAGTTTTGCAGTGACGATTACTGTGACGGTACTGGAGTGTTGATCACTGACAGCGTTGGATTGACGATCACTGGGACGGTGTCGGAGTGGCGATTACTGCGACGGTGTCGGAGTGACGAACACTGTGACGTTTTCGGAGTGACGATCAGTGTGACGGTGTTGGAGTGACGGTCACTGACAGTGTTGGAGTGACGACCACTGTGACTGTGTTAGGGTGACGATCAGTATGACAGTGTTAGAGCGACGATCGCTGTGACAGTGTTAGAGCGACGATCGCTGTGATGGTGCTGGAGCAACGATCGCTGTGATGGTGTTGGAGTGACAACCACCGTGACAGTTTTGGAGCGACAATCGCTGTGATGGTGCTGGAGTGACGATCGCTGTGACGGTGTTGGAGAGACGATCACTGTGACAGTGTTAGAGCGACGATCGCTGTGATGGTGCTGAGGCGATGATCACTGTGACAGTGTTGGAGTGATGATCACTGGGACGGTGTCGGAGTGGCGATTACTGCGATGGTGTCGGAGTGACGAACACTGTGACATTGTCGGAGTGACGATCACTGTGACAGTGTTGGAGTGACGGTCACTGACAGTGTTGGAGTGACGGTCAGTGCCATTGTTGGAGGGACGACCAGTGACAATGTTGGAGAGACAATCACTGTGACGGTGTTGGACCGACGACCACAGTGACGGTGTCGGAGCGACGATCACTGTGACGGTGTTGGAGTGGCATTCACTGTGACGGTGTTGGAGCGACGACCACAGTGACGGTGTTGGAGCGACCACCGCTGTGACAGTGTTAGAGTGACGATAATTGTGACAGTGTTGGGGTGATGACCACTGACAGTTTTGGAGTGACGATTACTGTGACGGTACTGGAGTGACGATCACTGACAGCGTTGGATTGATGATCACTGTGACGTTTTCGGAGTGACGATCACTGTGACGGTGTCGGAGTAGTGATTACTGCGACGGTGTCGGAGTGACGAACACTGTGATGGTGTTGGAGTGACAGTCACTGACAGTGTTGGAGTGACGGTCAGTGCCATTGTTGGAGTGACGACCAGCGACAGTGTTGGCGTGACGATCACTGTGACAGTGTTGGAGTGACGATTACTGTGGCGGATTAGGAGTGACGATTCCTATGACGGTGTTGGAGGGACGACCACTGTGACTGTGTTAAGAGTGACGATCAGTGTGACTGTGTTAAGAGTGACGATCAGTGTGACAGTGTTGGATGACGATCACTGTGACGGCGCTGGAGCAACGATCACTGTGACGGTGTTGGAGAGACGATCACTGCGACGGTGTGGGAGTGACGATCACTGTGACGGTGTTGGACCGACAATCACTGTGACGGTGTTGGACAGATGATCACTGTGACAGTGTTGGAGCGACAACCACAGTGACGGTATTGGAGTGACTACCACTGCGACGGTGTTGGGATGATGATCATTGAGACAGTGTTGGGGTGATGACCACTAACAGTTTTGGAGTGACGATTACTGTGACGGTACTGGAGTGATGATCACTGACAGCGTCGGATTGACGATCACTGGGACGGTGTCGGAGTGATGATTACTGCGACGGTATCGGAGTGACAAACACTGTGACAGTGTCGCAGTGACGATAACTGTGACGGTGTTGGTGTGACAGTCACTAACGGTGTTGGAGTGACGATCACTGTGGGTGTTGGAGTGACAATCACTGTGACGGTGTTGGAGTGACGATCACTGATGGTGTTGGAGCGACCATCACTCTGATGGTGTTGGAGCGACTATCACGGTGACGGTGTTGGTGTGATGATCACTGACGGTGTTGGAGCGACGATCACTGTGACGGCGCTGGAGTGATGACCACTGTGATAGTGTTGGAGTGACGAACACTGACAGTGTTGGAGTCACGATTACTGACAGTGTTGGAGTCACGATCACTGTGACAGTGGTAGAGTGCCGATCGCTGTGATGGTGCTTCAGCGACGATCACTGTAACGGTGTTGGAGCGACGACCACCGTGACTGTGTTAGAGTGACGATCACTGTGATGGTGCTGGAGCGACGATCACTGTAACGGTGTTGGAGCGACGACCACTGTGACTGTGTTAGAGTGACGATCACTGTGATGGTGCTGGAACGACGATCGCTGTGACGGTGTTGGAGAGACAATCACTGTGACGGTGCTGGAGCGACGATCACTGTGACGTTGTTGGAGTGACGATCACTGTGACGGTGTGGGAGCGACGATCACTGTGACAGTGTTGGACAGATGATCACTGTGATGGTGTTGGAATGGCATTCACTGTGACAGTTTTGGAGCCACGACCACTGTGACAGTGTTGGAGCGACCACCACTGAGACGGTGTTGGAGTGACGATCATTGTGACAGTGTTGGGGTGATTACCACTGACAGTTTTGCAGTGACGATTACTGCGACGGTACTGGAGTGATGATCACTGACAGCGTTGGATTGACGATCACTGGGACGGTGTCGGAGTGGCGATTACTGCAACGGTGTCGGAGTGACGAACACTGTGACGTTTTCGGAGTGACGATCACTGTGACGGTTTTGGAGTGACGGTCACTGACAGTGTTGGAGTGACGATCACTGTGACAGTGTTAGAGTGACGATTACTGTGATGGTGTTGGAGAGGCGACCACTGTGACTGTGTTAAAGTGACGATCAGTGTGACAGTGTTAGAGCGACGATCGCTGTGACAGTGTTAGAGCGACGATCGCTGTGATGGTGCTGGAGCAACGATCACTGTGATGGTGTTGGAGTGACAACCACCGTGACAGTTTTGGAGCGACGATCGCTGTGATGGTGCTGGAGTGACGATCGCTGTGACTGTGTTGGAGAGACGATCACTGTGACGGTGTTACAGCGACGATTGCTGTGATGGTGCTGGAGCAACGATCGCTGTGATGGTGTTGGAGAGGCAATCACTCTGACAGTGTTAGAGCGACGATCGCTGTGATGGTGCTGGAGTGATGATCACTGTGACGGTGTTAGAGTGACTATCACTGGGACGGTGTCGGAGTGGCGATTACTGCGATGGTGTCGGAGTGACGAACACTGTGACGTTGTCGGAGTGACGGTCACACACAGCGTTGGAGTGACGGTCAGTGCCATTGTTGGAGTGACGACCAGTGACAGTGTTGGAGTGACGATTACTGTGACGGATTAGGAGTGACGATTCCTGTGACGGTGTTGGAGTAACGATCACCGTGATGGTGTTGGAGTGACGATCACTGTGACAGTGGTAGAGCGACGATTGCTGTGATGGTGCTGGAGTGACGATCGCTGTGACGGTGTTGGAGAGACAATCACTGTGATGGTGTTGGAGCGACGACCACTGTGATGGTGTTGGAGCGACGATCACTGTGACGGTGTTGGAGTGGCATTCACTGCGACGGTGTTGGAGTGGCATTCACTGTGACGGTGTTGGAGCGACGACCACAGTGACGGTGTTGGAGCGACGATCACTGTGACGGTGTTGGAGTGGCATTCACTGTGACGGTGTTGGAGCGACGACCACAGTGACGGTGTTGGAGCGACGATCACTGTGACGGTGTTGGAGTGGCATTCACTGTGACGGTGTTGGAGCGACGACCACAGTGACGGTGTTGGAGCGACCACCACTGTGACGGTGTTGGAGTGACGATCATTGTGACAGTGTTGGGGTGATGACCACTAACAGTTTTGGAGTGACGATTACTGTGACGGTACTGGAGTGACGATCACTGACAGCGTCGGATTGACGATCACTGGGACGGTGTCAGAGTGACGATTACTGGGACGGTGTCGGAGTGACGATTACTGTGACGGTGTCGGAGTGACGAACACTGTGACGGTGTCGCAGTGACGATAACTGTGACGGTGTTGGTGTGACATTCACTGACGGTGTTGGAGTGACGATCACTGTGGGTGTTGGAGTGACGATCACTGTGACGGTGTTGGAGTGACGATCACTGATGGTGTTGGAGCGACGATCACGGTGACAGTGTTGGTGTGACGATCACTGACGGTGTTGGAGCGACGATCACTGTGACAGTGGTAGAGTGTGGATCGCTGTGATGGTGCTTCAGTGACGATCACTGTAACGGTGTTGGAGCGATGACCACTGTGACTGTGTTAGAGTGACGATCACTGTGATGGTGCTGGAACGACGATCGCTGTGACGGTGTTGGAGAGACAATCACTGTGACGGTGCTGGAGCGATGATCACTGTGACGTTGTTGGAGTGACGATCACTGTGACAGTGTTGGACAGATGTTCACTGTGACTGTGTTGGAGTGGCATTCACTGTGACAGTTTTGGAGCCACGACCACTGTGACAGTGTTGGAGCGACCACCACTGAGACGGTGTTGGAGTGACGATCATTGTGACAGTGTTGGGGTGATTACCACTGACAGGTTTGGAGTGACGATTACTGTGACGGTACTGGAGTGATGATCACTGACAGCGTTGGATTGACGATCACTGGGACGGTGTCGGAGTGGCGATTACTGCGACGGTGTCGGAGTGACAAACACTGTGATGTTTTCGGAGTGACAATCACTGTGACGGTGTTGGAGTGGCATTCACTGTGACGGTGTTGGAGCGACGACCACAGTGATGGTGTTGGAGCGACCACCGCTGTGACAGTGTTAGAGTGACGATAATTGTGACAGTGTTGGGGTGATGACCACTGACAGTTTTGGAGTGACGATTACTGTGACGGTACTGGAGTGACGATCACTGACAGCGTTGGATTGATGATCACTGGGACGGTGTCGGAGTGGCGGTTACTGCGACAGTGTCGGAGTGACGAACACTGTGACGGTATTGGAGTGACAGTCACTGACAATGTTGGAGTGACGGTCAGTGCCATTGTTGGAGTGACGACCAGCGACAGTGTTGGAGTGACGATCACTGTGACAGTGTTGGAGTGACGATTACTGTGGCGGATTAGGAGTGACGATTCCTATGACGGTGTTGGAGGGACGACCACTGTGACTGTGTTAAGAGTGACGATCAGTGTGACAGTGTTAGAGCGACGATCAGTGTGACGGTGTTGGATGACGATCACTGTGACGGCGCTGGAGCAACGATCACTGTGACGGTGTTGGAGAGACGATCACTGCGACGGTGTGGAAGTGACGATCACTGTGACGGTGTTGGACCGACAATCACTGTGACGGTGTTGGACAGATGATCACTGTGACGGTGTTGGAGTGGTATTTACTGTAAAAGTTTTGGAGCTACGACCACTGTGACAGTGTTGGAGCGACAACCACAGTGACGGTATTGGAGTGACTACCACTGCGACGGTGTTGGGATGATGATCATTGAGACAGTGTTGGGGTGATGACCACTAACAGTTTTGGAGTGACGATTACTGTGACGGTACTGGAGTGACGATCACTGACAGCGTCGGATTGACGATCACTGGGACGGTGTCGGAGTGATGATTACTGCGACGGTATCGGAGTGACGAACACTGTGACAGTGTCGCAGTGACGATAACTGTGACGGTGTTGGTGTGACAGTCACTGACGGTGTTGGAGTGACGATCACTGTGGGTGTTGGAGTGACGATCACTGTGACGGTGTTGGAGTGACGATCACTGATGGTGTTGGAGCGACCATCACTCTGATAGTGTTGGAGCGACGATCACGGTGACGGTGTTGGTGTGACGATCACTGACGGTGTTGGAGCGACGATCACTGTGACGGCGCTGGAGTGATGACCACTGTGATAGTGTTGGAGTGACGAACACTGACAGTGTTGGAGTCACGATCACTGTGACAGTGGTAGAGTGTGGATCGCTGTGATGGTGCTTCAGTGACGATCACTGTAACGGTGTTGGAGCGATGACCACTGTGACTGTGTTAGAGTGACGATCACTGTGATGGTGCTGGAACGACGATCGCTGTGACGGTGTTGGAGAGACAATCACTGTGACGGTGCTGGAGCGATGATCACTGTGACGTTGTTGGAGTGACGATCACTGTGACAGTGTTGGACAGATGTTCACTGTGACTGTGTTGGAGTGGCATTCACTGTGACAGTTTTGGAGCCACGACCACTGTGACAGTGTTGGAGCGACCACCACTGAGACGGTGTTGGAGTGACGATCATTGTGACAGTGTTGGGGTGATTACCACTGACAGGTTTGGAGTGACGATTACTGTGACGGTACTGGAGTGATGATCACTGACAGCGTTGGATTGACGATCACTGGGACGGTGTCGGAGTGGCGATTACTGCGACGGTGTCGGAGTGACAAACACTGTGATGTTTTCGGAGTGACAATCACTGTGACGGTGTTGGAGTGGCATTCACTGTGACGGTGTTGGAGCGACGACCACAGTGATGGTGTTGGAGCGACCACCGCTGTGACAGTGTTAGAGTGACGATAATTGTGACAGTGTTGGGGTGATGACCACTGACAGTTTTGGAGTGACGATTACTGTGACGGTACTGGAGTGACGATCACTGACAGCGTTGGATTGATGATCACTGGGACGGTGTCGGAGTGGCGGTTACTGCGACAGTGTCGGAGTGACGAACACTGTGACGGTATTGGAGTGACAGTCACTGACAATGTTGGAGTGACGGTCAGTGCCATTGTTGGAGTGACGACCAGCGACAGTGTTGGAGTGACGATCACTGTGACAGTGTTGGAGTGACGATTACTGTGGCGGATTAGGAGTGACGATTCCTATGACGGTGTTGGAGGGACGACCACTGTGACTGTGTTAAGAGTGACGATCAGTGTGACAGTGTTAGAGCGACGATCAGTGTGACGGTGTTGGATGACGATCACTGTGACGGCGCTGGAGCAACGATCACTGTGACGGTGTTGGAGAGACGATCACTGCGACGGTGTGGAAGTGACGATCACTGTGACGGTGTTGGACCGACAATCACTGTGACGGTGTTGGACAGATGATCACTGTGACGGTGTTGGAGTGGTATTTACTGTAAAAGTTTTGGAGCTACGACCACTGTGACAGTGTTGGAGCGACAACCACAGTGACGGTATTGGAGTGACTACCACTGCGACGGTGTTGGGATGATGATCATTGAGACAGTGTTGGGGTGATGACCACTAACAGTTTTGGAGTGACGATTACTGTGACGGTACTGGAGTGACGATCACTGACAGCGTCGGATTGACGATCACTGGGACGGTGTCGGAGTGATGATTACTGCGACAGTATCGGAGTGACGAACACTGTGACAGTGTCGCAGTGACGATAACTGTGACGGTGTTGGTGTGACAGTCACTGACGGTGTTGGAGTGACGATCACTGTGGGTGTTGGAGTGACGATCACTGTGACGGTGTTGGAGTGACGATCACTGATGGTGTTGGAGCGACCATCACTCTGATAGTGTTGGAGCGACGATCACGGTGACGGTGTTGGTGTGACGATCACTGACGGTGTTGGAGCGACGATCACTGTGACGGCGCTGGAGTGATGACCACTGTGATAGTGTTGGAGTGACGAACACTGACAGTGTTGGAGTCACGATTACTGACAGTGTTGGAGTCACGATCACTGTGACAGTGGTAGAGTGCCGATCGCTGTGATGGTGCTTCAGCGACGATCACTGTGACAGTGTTGGAGCAACGACCACTGTGACGGTGTTGGAGTGACGAACACTGATAGTGTTGGAGTGACGATCACTGTGATGGTGTTGGAGTGACGATCACTGACTGTGTTGGAGTGACGATCACTGTGGGTGTTGGAGTGACGATCACTGTGACGGTGTTGGAGTGATGATCACTGACGGTGTTGGAGCGACGATCACTGTGACTGTGTTGGAGCGACCATCACTGTGACTGTGTTGGAGCGACGATCACTGTGGGTGTTGGAGTGACGATCACTGTGGGTGTTGGAGTGACGATCACTGTGACAGTGTTGGAGTGAGGATAACTGTTGGTGTTGGAGCGACGATCACTCTGATGGTGTTGAAGTGACGATCACTGTGACGGTGCTGTAGCGATGACCACTGTGATGGTGCGGTAGCGACAGCCACTGTAATGGTGTCAGAGAGACGACCAGTGTGACGGTGTTGGAGTGACAATCACTGACGGTGTCGGAGTGACGATCACTGACAGTTTTGGATTGACGATGTTGGAGTGACGATCACTGTTACAGTATTGGAGTGACGATCACTGACTGTTTTAGAGTGATGATCACTGTGACGATGTTTGACTGACAATCACTGTTACACTGTTGGAGCGACGATACTGTGACGGTGTTGGAGTGATGATCACTGACGGTGTTGGAGTGACGATCACTGTGGGTGTTGGAGTGATGATCACTGTGACGGTGTTGGAGCGGCGACACTGTGACAGTGTCAGAGCAATGACACTGTGATGGTGTCGGAGAGATTACCACTGTGAATGTGTCGGAGCGACGATCACTGTGACGGTGTTGGAGCGACGATCAGTGACGGTGTTGGAGCGACGATCAGTGACAGTGTTGGATCGACGACCACTGTGATGGTGTTGGAGCGACGATCACTGTGACGGTGTTGGAGTGACGACCACTGACAGTGTTGGATTGACGATCACTGATGGTGTCGGAGTGACGATCACTGACAGTTTTGGATTGACGATGTCGGAGTGACGATCACGGTTACAGTGTTGGAGTGACGATCACTGACTGTTTTAGAGTGACGATCACTGTGACGATGTTTGACTGACAATCACTGTGACACTGTTGGAGCGACGACACTGTGACGGTGTTGGAGTGACGATCACTGTGACAGTGGTAGAGTGCCGATCACTGTGATGGTGCTTCAGCGACGATCACTGTAACGGTGTTGGAGCGACGACCACTGTGACTGTGTTAGAGTGACGATCACTGTGATGGTGCTGGAGCGACGATCGCTGTGACAGTGTTGGAGAGACAATCACTGTGACGGTGCTAGAGCGACGATCACTGTGACGGTGTTGGACAGATAATCACTGTGACGGTGTTGGAGTGGCATTCACTGTGACAGTTTTGGAGCGACCACCACTGTGACGGTGTTGGAGTGACGATCATTGTGACAGTGTTGGGGTGAATACCACTGACAGTTTTGCAGTGACAATTACTGTGACAGTACTGGAGTGACGATCACTGACAGCGTTGGATTGATGATCACTGTGACGTTTTCGGAGTGACGATCACTGTGACGGTGTTGGAGTGACAGTCACTGACAGTGTTGGAGTGACGATCACTGTGACAGTGTTAGAGTGACGATTACTGTGATGGTGTTGGAGAGGCGACCACTGTGACTGTGTTAAAGTGACGATCAGTGTGACAGTGTTAGAGCGACGAGCGCTGTGACAGTGTTACAGCGACGATCACTGTGATGGTGCTGGAGCAACGATCACTGTGATGGTGTTGGAGTGACAACCACCGTGACAGTTTTGGAGCGACGATCGCTGTGATGGTGCTGGAGTGACGATCGCTGTGACGGTGTTGGAGAGACGATCATTGTGACGGTGTTACAGCGACGATCGCTGTGACAGTGTTAGAGCGACGATCGCTGTGATGGTGCTGGAGCGATGATCACTGTGACGGTGTTGGAGTGACTATCACTGGGACGGTGTCGGAGTGGCGATTACTGCGATGGTGTCGGAGTGACGAACACTGTGACGTTGTCGGAGTGACGGTCACTGACAGCGTTGGAGTGACGGTCAGTGCCATTGTTGGAGTGACGACCAGTGACAGTGTTGGAGTGACGATTACTGTGACGGATTAGGAGTGACGATTCCTGTGACGGTGTTGGAGTGACGATCACCGTGACGGTGTTGGAGTGACGATCACTGTGACAGTGGTAGAGCGACGATTGCTGTGATGGTGCTGGAGTGACGATCGCTGTGACGGTGTTGGAGAGACAATCACTGTGATGGTGTTGGAGCGACGACCACTGTGATGGTGTTGGAGCAACGATCACTGTGATGGTGTTGGAGTGGCATTCACTGTGACGGTGTTGGAGCGACGACCACAGTGACGGTGTTGGAGCGACGATCACTGTGACGGTGTTGGAGTGGCATTCACTGTGACGGTGTTGGAGCGACCACCACTGTGACGGTGTTGGAGTGACGATCATTGTGACAGTGTTGGGGTGATGACCACCAACAGTTTTGTAGTGACGATCACTGGGACGGTGTCGGAGTGACGATTACTGTGACGGTGTCGGAGTGACGAATACTGTGACAGTGTCGCAGTGACGATAACTGTGACGGTGTTGGTGTGGCATTCACTGACGGTGTTGGCGTGACGATCACTGTGGGTGTTGGAGTGACGATCACTGTGACGGTGTTGGAGTGACGATCACTGATGGTGTTGGAGCGACTATCACTCTGATGGTGTTGGAGCGACGATCACGGTGACAGTGTTGGTGTGATGATCACTGATGGTGTTGGAGCGACGATCACTGTGACGGCGCTGGAGTGATGACCACTGTGACAGTGTTGGAGTGACGAACACTGACAGTGTTGGAGTCACGATCACTGTGACAGTGGTAGAGTGCCGATCGCTGTGATGGTGCTTCAGTGACGATCACTGTAACGGTGTTGGAGCGACGACCACTGTGACTGTGTTAGAGTGACGATCACTGTGATGGTGCTGGAACGACGATCGCTGTGACGGTGTTGGAGAGACAATCACTGTGACGGTGCTGGAGCGATGATCACTGTAACGGTGTTGGAGCGACGACCATTGTGACTGTGGTAGAGCGACGATTGCTGTGATGGTGCTGGAGTGACGATCGCTGTGACGGTGTTGGAGAGACAATCAATGTGATGGTGTTGGAGCGACGACCACTGTGATGGTGTTGGAGCGACGATCACTGTGACGGTGTTGGAGTGGCATTCACTGCGACGGTGTTGGAGTGGCATTCACTGTGACGGTGTTGGAGCGACGACCACAGTGACGGTGTTAGAGCGACGATCACTGTGACGGTGTTGGAGCGACGACCGCAGTGACGGTGTTGGAGCGACCACCACTGTGACGGTGTTGGAGTGACGATCATTGTGACAGTGTTGGGGTGATGACCACTAACAGTTTTGGAGTGACGATTACTGTGACGGTACTGGAGTGACGATCACTGACAGCGTCGGATTGACGATCACTGGGACGGTGTCAGAGTGACGATTACTGGGACGGTGTCGGAGTGACGATTACTGTGACGGTGTCGGAGTGACGAACACTGTGACGGTGTCGCAGTGACGATAGCTGTGACGGTGTTGGTGTGACATTCACTGACGGTGTTGGAGTGACGATCACTGTGGGTGTTGGAGTGACGATCACTGTGACGGTGTTGGAGTGACGATCACTGATGGTGTTGGAGCGACGATCACGGTGACAGTGTTGGTGTGACGATCACTGACGGTGTTGGAGCGACGATCACTGTGACGGCGCTGGAGTGATGACCACTGTGACAGTGTTGGAGTGACGAAGACTGACAGTGTTGGAGTCACGATCACTGTGACAGTGGTAGAGTGCGGATCGCTGTGATGGTGCTTCAGTGACGATCACTGTAACGGTGTTGGAGCGACGACCACTGTGACTGTGTTAGAGTGACGATCACTGTGATGGTGCTGGAACGACGATCGCTGTGACGGTGTTGGAGAGACAATCACTGTGACGGTGCTGGAGCGATGATCACTGTGACGTTGTTGGAGTGACGATCACTGTGACAGTGTTGGACAGATGTTCACTGTGACTGTGTTGGAGTGGCATTCACTGTGACAGTTTTGGAGCCACGACCACTGTGACAGTGTTGGAGCGACCACCACTGAGACGGTGTTGGAGTGACGATCATTGTGACAGTGTTGGGGTGATTACCACTGACAGGTTTGGAGTGACGATTACTGTGACGGTACTGGAGTGATGATCACTGACAGCGTTGGATTGACTATCACTGGGACGGTGTCAGAGTGACGATTACTGGGACGGTGTCGGAGTGACGATTACTGTGACGGTGTCGGAGTGACGAACACTGTGACGGTGTCGCAGTGACGATAACTGTGACGGTGTTGGTGTGACATTCACTGACGGTGTTGGAGTGACGATCACTGTGGGTGTTGGAGTGACGATCACTGTGACGGTGTTGGAGTGACGATCACTGATGGTGTTGGAGCGACGATCACGGTGACAGTGTTGGTGTGACGATCACTGACGGTGTTGGAGCGACGATCACTGTGACGGCGCTGGAGTGATGACCACTGTGACAGTGTTGGAGTGACGAACACTGACAGTGTTGGAGTCACGATCACTGTGACAGTGGTAGAGTGCGGATCGCTGTGATGGTGCTTCAGTGACGATCACTTTAACGGTGTTGGAGCGACGACCACTGTGACTGTGTTAGAGTGACGATCACTGTGATGGTGCTGGAAC
Source organism: Mobula birostris (assembly GCF_030028105.1). NCBI lineage: Eukaryota > Metazoa > Chordata > Chondrichthyes > Myliobatiformes > Myliobatidae > Mobula > Mobula birostris. Next base: position 30,406,033 of record NC_092396.1, read on the forward strand.
GACGATCGCTGTGACGGTGTTGGAGAGACAATCACTGTGACGGTGCTGGAGCGATGATCACTGTGACGTTGTTGGAGTGACGATCACTGTGACAGTGTTGGACAGATGTTCACTGTGACTGTGTTGGAGTGGCATTCACTGTGACAGTTTTGGAGCCACGACCACTGTGACAGTGTTGGAGCGACCACCACTGAGACGGTGTTGGAGTGACGATCATTGTGACAGTGTTGGGGTGATTACCACTGACAGGTTTGGAGTGACGATTACTGTGACGGTACTGGAGTGATGATCACTGACAGCGTTGGATTGACGATCACTGGGACGGTGTCGGAGTGGCGATTACTGCGACGGTGTCGGAGTGACAAACACTGTGACGTTTTCGGAGTGACAATCACTGTGACGGTGTTGGAGTGGCATTCACTGTGACGGTGTTGGAGCGACGACCACAGTGACTGTGTTGGAGCGACCACCGCTGTGACAGTGTTAGAGTGACGATAATTGTGACAGTGTTGGGGTGATGACCACTGACAGTTTTGGAGTGACGATTACTGTGACGGTACTGGAGTGACGATCACTGACAGCGTTGGATTGATGATCACTGGGACGGTGTCGGAGTGGCGGTTACTGCGACGGTGTCGGAGTGACAAACACTGTGACGTTTTCGGAGTGACGATCACTGTGACGGTGTTGGAGTGATGATCACTGTGACGGTGTCGGAGTAGTGATTACTGCGACAGTGTCGGAGTGACGAACACTGTGACGGTATTGGAGTGACAGTCACTGACAATGTTGGAGTGACGGTCAGTGCCATTGTTGGAGTGACGACCAGCGACAGTGTTGGAGTGACGATCACTGTGACAGTGTTGGAGTGACGATTACTGTGGCGGCGCTGGAGCAACGATCACTGTGACGGTGTTGGAGAGACGATCACTGCGACGGTGTGGAAGTGACGATCACTGTGACGGTGTTGGACCGACAATCACTGTGACGGTGTTGGACAGATGATCACTGTGACGGTGTTGGAGTGGTATTTACTGTAAAAGTTTTGGAGCTACGACCACTGTGACAGTGTTGGAGCGACAACCACAGTGACGGTATTGGAGTGACTACCACTGCGACGGTGTTGGGATGATGATCATTGAGACAGTGTTGGGGTGATGACCACTAACAGTTTTGGAGTGACGATTACTGTGACGGTACTGGAGTGACGATCACTGACAGCGTCGGATTGACGATCACTGGGACGGTGTCGGAGTGATGATTACTGCGACGGTATCGGAGTGACGAACACTGTGACATTGTCGCAGTGACGATAACTGTGACGGTGTTGGTGTGACAGTCACTGACGGTGTTGGAGTGACGATCACTGTGGGTGTTGGAGTGACGATCACTGTGACGGTGTTGGAGTGACGATCACTGATGGTGTTGGAGCGACCATCACTCTGATAGTGTTGGAGCGACGATCACGGTGACGGTGTTGGTGTGACGATCACTGACGGTGTTGGAGCGACGATCACTGTGACGGCGCTGGAGTGATGACCACTGTGATAGTGTTGGAGTGACGAACACTGACAGTGTTGGAGTCACGATTACTGACAGTGTTGGAGTCACGATCACTGTGACAGTGGTAGAGTGCCGATCGCTGTGATGGTGCTTCAGCGACGATCACTGTGACAGTGTTGGAGCAACGACCACTGTGACGGTGTTGGAGTGACGAACACTGATAGTGTTGGAGTGACGATCACTGTGATGGTGTTGGAGTGACGATCACTGACTGTGTTGGAGTGACGATCACTGTGGGTGTTGGAGTGACGATCACTGTGACGGTGTTGGAGTGATGATCACTGACGGTGTTGGAGCGACGATCACTGTGACTGTGTTGGAGCGACCATCACTGTGACTGTGTTGGAGCGACGATCACTGTGGGTGTTGGAGTGACGATCACTGTGACAGTGTTGGAGTGAGGATAACTGTTGGTGTTGGAGCGACGATCACTCTGATGGTGTTGAAGTGACGATGACTGTGACGGTGCTGTAGCGATGACCACTGTGATGGTGCGGTAGCGACAGCCACTGTAATGGTGTCAGAGAGACGACCAGTGTGACGGTGTTGGAGTGACAATCACTGACGGTGTCGGAGTGACGATCACTGACAGTTTTGGATTGACGATGTTGGAGTGACGATCACTGTTACAGTATTGGAGTGACGATCACTGACTGTTTTAGAGTGATGATCACTGTGACGATGTTTGACTGACAATCACTGTTACACTGTTGGAGCGACGATACTGTGACGGTGTTGGAGTGATGATCACTGACGGTGTTGGAGTGACGATCACTGTGGGTGTTGGAGTGACGATCACTGTGACGGTGTTGGAGCGGCGACACTGTGACAGTGTCAGAGCAATGACACTGTGATGGTGTCGGAGTGACGATAACTGTGACGGTGTTGGTGTGACAGTCACTGACAGTGTTCGAGTGACGGTCAGTGACGGTGTTGGAGTGACGATCATTGTGACAGTGTTGGATTGATGATTACTGCGATGGAGTAGGAGTGACAATTCCTGTGACGGTGTTGGAGTGACGATCACTGTGACGGTGTTGGTGTGATGATCACAGTGATGGTGTTGAAGTGACGACCACTGTAGCAGTGTTGGAGTGACCACCACTGTAATGGTGTTGGAGTGACGATCACTGACGGTGTTGGATTGACTATCACTGACAGTGTTAGAGTGACGATCACAGTGACGGTGTTGGACGACAATCACTGTGACGGCGCTGGAGCGACGATCGCCGTGACGGTGTTGGAGTGACGATCACTGATGGTGTCGGAGCGATGATCACTGTGACGGTGTCAGAGCGACGATCACTTGACGGTGTTGGAGCGACAAACACTGTGATGGTGTTGGAGTGACGACCACTGTGACGGTGTTGGAATAACGATCACTGACAGTGTTGGAGCGACGATCACTGTGACAGTGTTGGAGTGATGATCGTGACAGTTTTGGAGTGACGATGACTGTAACGGGTTTGGACTGACGATTACTGTGCTGGTGTCGGAGTGACGATCACTGTTACAGTGTTGGAGTGATGATCACAGACAGTTTTGGCGTGACGATCACTGTGATGGTGTAGGACCGACAACCACCGTGACTGTGTCGGCGCGACGATCACTGTGACTGTGTTAGAGTGACAATCACTGTGACGGTGTTAGAGTGACGATCACTGTGACAGTGTTAGAGTGATGATCACTGTGACGGTGCTGGAGTGACGACCACAGCGACGGTGTTGGAGCGACGATGACTGTGACTGTGTTGGAGCGACAATCACTGTGACGGTGCTGTAGCGACAATCACTGTGACGGTGTTGGAACGACAATCACTGTGACGGTGTTGGAGTGACGACCATTGATAGTGTAGGAGTGACGATCACTGTGATGGTGTCGGAGTGATGACCACTGATATTGTCAGAGTGACGATCACTGTTACGGTGTTGGAGTAACGATTCCTGTGGCGGATTAGAGTGACGATTCCTATGACAGTGTTGGAGGGACGACCACTGTGACTGTGTTAAGAGTGACGATCAGTGTGACAGTGTTAGAGCGACGATCAGTGTGACGGTGTTGGAGCGACAACCACATTGACGGTACCGGAGTGACTACCACTGCGACGGTGTTGGGATGATGATCATTGAGACAGTGTTGGGGTGATGACCACTAACAGTTTTGGAGTGACGATTACTGTGACGGTACTGGAGTGACGATCACTGACAGCGTCGGATTGACGATCACTGGGACGGTGTCGGAGTGGCGATTACTGCGACAGTGTCGGAGTCACGAACACTGTGACAGTGTTGGATTGACGATAACTGTGACTGTGTTGGTGTGACGGTCACTGACAGTGTTCGAGTGATGGTCAGTGACAGTGTTGGATTGATGATTACTGCGATGGAGTAGGAGTGACAATTCCTGTGACGGTGTTGGAGTGACGATCACTGTGACGGTGTTGGAGTGATGATCACAGTGATGGTGTTGAAGTGACGACCACTGTGGCAGTGTTGGCGTGACCACCACTGTAATGGTGTTGGAGCGACGATCACTGATGGTGTTGGATTGACTATCACTGACAGTGTTAGAGTGACGATCACAGTGACGGTGTTGGAACGACAATCACTGTGACGGCGCTGGAGCGACGATCGCTGTGACGGTGTTGGAGTGACGATCACTGATGGTTTCGGAGCGATGATCACTGTGACGGTGTCAGAGCGACGATCACTTGACGGTGTTGGAGCGACAAACACTGTGATGGTGTTGGAGTGACGACCACTGTGACGGTGTTGGAATAACGATCAATGACAGTGTTGGAGCGACGATCACTGTGACAGTGTTGGAGTGATGATCATGACAGTTTTGGAGTGACGATGACTGTAACGGGGTTGGACTGACGATTACTGTGTTGGTGTCGGAGTGACGATCACTGTTACAGTGTTGGAATGATGATCACTGACAGTTTTGGCATGACGATCACTGTGATGGTGTAGGACCGACAACCACCGTGACTGTGTCGGCGCGACGATCACTGTGACTGTGTTAGAGTGACGATCACTGTGACAGTGTTAGAGTGATGATGACTGTGACGGTGCTGGAGTGACGACCACAGCGACGGTGTTGGAGCGACGATGACTGTGACTGTGTTGGAGCGACAATCACTGTGACGGTGCTGTAGCGACAATCACAGCGACGGTGTTGGAGCGACGATGACTGTGACTGTGTTGGAGCGACAATCACTGTGACGGTGCTGTAGCGACAATCACTGTGACGGTGTTGGAGCGACAATCACTGTGACAGTGTTGGAGTGACGACCATTGATAGTGTAGGAGTGACGATCACTGTGATGGTGTCGGAGCGATGACCACTGTGACAGTGTCGGAGTAATGACCACTGATATTGTCAGAGTGACGATCACTGTTACGGTGTTGGAGTGGCATTCACTGTGACAGTGTTGGTGCGACCACCACTGTGACAGTGTTGGAGTGACGATCATTGTGACAGTGTTGGGGTGATGACCACTGACAGTTTTGGAGTGACGATTACTGTGACGGTACTGGAGTGACGATCACTGACAGTGTTGGATTGACGGTCACTGTGACGGTGTCAGAGTAGTGATTACTGCGACAGTGTCGGAGTGATGAACACTGTGACGGTGTTGGAGTGACAGTCACTGACAGTGTTGGAGTGACGGTCAGTGCCATTGTTGGAGTGACGACCAGCGACAGTGTTGGAGTGACGATCACTGTGACAGTGTTGGAGTGACGATTCCTGTGGCGGATTAGGAGTGACGATTCCTATGACAGTGTTGGAGGGACGACCACTGTGACTGTGTTAAGAGTGACGATCAGTGTGACAGTGTTAGAGCGACGAACAGTGTGACGGTGTTGGAGCGACAACCACATTGACGGTATTGGAGTGACTACCACTGCGACGGTGTTGGGATGATGATCATTGAGACAGTGTTGGGGTGATGACCACTAACAGTCTTGGAGTGACGATTACTGTGACGGTACTGGAGTGACGATCACTGACAGCGTCAGATTGACGATCACTGGGACGGTGTCGGAGTGGCGATTACTGCGACAGTTTCGGAGTGACGATAACTGTGACGGTGTTGGTGTGACAGTCACTGACAGTGTTCGAGTGACGGTCAGTGACAGTGTTGGAGTAACGATCACTGTGACAGTGTTGGATTGATGATTACTGCGATGGAGTAGGAGTGACAATTCCTGTGACGGTGTTGGCGTGACCACCACTGTAATGGTGTTGGAGTGACGATCACTGATGGTGTTGGAGTGACGATCACTGATGGTGTTGGATTGACTATCACTGACAGTGTTAGAGTGACGATCACAGTGACGGTGTTGGAACGACAATCACTGTGACGGCGCTGGAGCGACGATCGCTGTGACGGTGTTGGAGTGACGATCACTGATGGTTTCGGAGTGATGATCACTGTGACGGTGTCAGAGCGACGATCACTTGACGGTGTTGGAGCGACAAACACTGTGATGGTGTTGGAGTGACGACCACTGTGACGGTGTTGGAATAACGATCACTGACAGTGTTGGAGCGGCGATCACTGTGACAGTGTTGGAGTGATGATCATGACAGTTTTGGAGTGACGATGACTGTAACGGGGTTGGACTGACGATTACTGTGTTGGTGTCGGAGTGACGATCACTGTTACAGTGTTGGAATGATGATCACTGACGGTTTTGGCGTGACGATCACTGTGATGGTGTAGGACCGACAATCACCGTGACTGTGTCGGCGCGACGATCACTGTGACTGTGTTAGAGTGACGATCACTGTGACAGTGTTAGAGTGATGATCACTGTGACAGTGCTGGAGTGACGACCACAGCGACGGTGTTGGAGCGACGATGACTGTGACTGTGTTGGAGCGACAATCACTGTGACGGTGCTGTAGCGATGATCGCTGTGATGGTGCAGAAGTGACGACCACTGTGACGGTGCTGGAGCGACGACCACTGTGACGGTGCTGGAGCGACAATCACTGTGATGGTGTTGGAGCGACAATCACTGTGACGGTGTTGGAGTGACGACCATTGATAGTGTAGGAGTGACGATCACTGTGATGGTGTCGGAGCGATGACCACTGTGACAGTGTCGGAGTGACGACCACTGATATTGTCAGAGTGACGATCACTGTTACGGTGTTGGAGTGATGATCACTGACAGTTTTGGAGTGACGATCACTGTGACGGTGTTGGACTGACGATTACTGTGACGCTGTTGGAGCAACAACACTGTGACAGTGTCAGAGCGACGACCACGGTGACTGTGTCGGAGCGACGACCACTGTGACTATGTCTGAGCAACGATCACTGTGACTCTGTTAGAGTGACGTTCACTGTGACGGTGTTAGAGTGACGATCACTGTGACAGTGCTGGATTGACGACCACAGTGATGGTGTAGGAGCGACGACCTCTGTAATCGTGTTGGAGTGACAGTCACTGACAGTGTTGGAATGCCAGTCAGTGACATTTTTGGAGTGACGACCAGTGACAGTGTTGGAGTGACGGTCACTGTGAAAGTGTGGAGTGACAATCACTGACAGTGCTGGAGCGACAATCACTGTCACAGTGTTGGAGTGACGATCACTGTGACGGTGCTGGAGTGACGACCACAGCGACTGTGTTGGAGCGACGATGACTGTGACTGTGTTGGAGTGACGATCACTGTGATGGTGCTGTAGTGATGATCGCTGTGACTATGCTGAAGTGACGACCGCTGTGACGGTGCTGCTGCGATAATCACTGTCACAGTGTTGGAGTGACGATCACTATCACGGTGTTGGAGCAACCATCACTGTCACGGTGTTGGAGCGACGATCACTACCGGTGTTGGAGTGACGGCCGCTGTGACGGTGCTGGAGTGATGATCACTGTGATAGTGTTGGAGTGACGATCCCTGTGACGGTGTTGGAGAGACGATCCCTGTGACAGTGTTGGAGTGACGATTGCTGTGACAGTGTTGGAGTGATGATCGCTGTGACAGTGTTGGAGTGGCGATCACTGCGACGGTGTCGGGGTGACGATCACTGTTGTGGTGTTGGAGTGACGATCGCTGTGACGGTGTTGGAGTGACGATCACTGCGAAGGTGTTGGAGTGGCAATTACTGCGACGGTGTTGGACTGACGACCACTGTGACGGTGTTGGAATGATGACCACTGTGACGGTGTTGGAGAGACCATCACTGTAACGATGTTGGAGAGACCATCACTGTGACGGTGTTGGAGTGACGACCACTGACAGTGTTGAAATGACAATGACTGTGTCGGTGGAATGACGATCAGTGACGGTGTTGGAGCGATGATCACTGTGACAGTGTTGGAGCGACGACCATTGTGACGGTGTTGGATAGACCATAACTGTGATGGTGTTGGAGTGACGACCAGTGATAGTGTTGGAGTGACAATCACTGGAACAGTGTTGAAGTGACAATCACTGACGTGGTTGAAGTGAAGATCACTGTTGCGGTGTCGGAGTGATGATCACTGTTACGGTGTTGGAGTGATGATCACTGACAGTTTTGGAGTGATGATCACTGTGACGGTGTTGGACTGATGATTACTTTGACGCCTTTGGAGCAACAACACTGTGACAGTGTCGGATAGACGACCACGGTGACTGTGTCGGAGCGACGACCACTGTGACTCTGTTAGAGTGACGTTCACTGTGACGGTGTTAGAGTGACGATCACTGTGACAGTGCTGGATTGACGACCACAGTGAAGGTGTAGGAGCGACGACCACTGACAGTGTTGGAGTGACTATCACTGTGACTGTGTTGGAGTGACGATCACTGTTACAGTGTTGGAGTGACGATAACTGTGACGGTGTTGGACTGACGATTACTGTGACTGTGTCGGAGCGACGACCACTGTGACTGTGTTGGAGCGACGACCACTGTGACTGTCTCAGAGCGACGATCACTGTGACTCCGTTAGAGTGACTATCACTGTGTCGGTGTTAGAGTGACGATCACTGTGACGGTGCTGGTGTGATGACCACAGCAATGGTGTTGGAGCGACAATGACTGTGACTGTGTTGGAGCGACGATCACTGTGACGGTGCTGTACTGATGATCACTGTGACTGTGCTGAAGTGACGACCGCTGTGACAGTGCTGGAGCGACAATCACTGTCACAGTGTTGGAGTGACGATCACTGTGACAGTGCTGGAGTGACGACCACAGCGACGGTGTTGGAGTGACGATGACTGTGATGGTGCTGTAGTGATGATCGCTGTGACTGTGCTGAAGTGACGACTGCTGTGACGGTGCTGCTGCGACAATCACTGTCACAGTGTTGGAGTGACGATCACTACCATGGTGTTGGAGCAACCATCACTGTCACGGTGTTGGAGCAACGATCACTACCGGTGTTGGAGTGATGGCCGCTGTGACGGTGCTGGAGTGATGATCACTGTGACGGTGTTGGAGTGACGATCGCTGTGACAGTGTTGGAGTGACGATCGCTGTGACAGTGTTGGAGTGGCGATCACTGCGATGGTGTTGGGGTGACGATCACTGTTGTGGTGTTGGAGTGATGATCGCTGTGACGGTGTTGGAGTGACAATCACTGCGACGGTGTTGGAGTGGCAATTACTGCGACGGTGTTGGAGTGACGACCACTGTGACGGTGTTGGAATGACGACCACTGTGACGGTGTTGGAGAGACCATCACTGTAACGATGTTGGAGAGACCATCACTGTGACGGTGTTGGAGTGACGACCACTGACAGTGTTGAAATGACAATGACTGTGTCGGTGGAATGACGATCAGTGACGGTGTTGGAGTGACGATCACTGTGACAGTGTTAGAGTGACAATCACTGTGACAGTGTTGGAGTGACGATCACTGACAGTTTTGGAGCGACGATCACTGTGACGGTGTTGGAGCGACGATCACTGTGACGGTGTTGGAGTGACGACCACTGTGACGGTGTTAGAGTGATGATCACTGACAGTGTTGGAGCGATGATCACTGTGACGGTGTTGGAGAGACCATCACTGTGACGGTGTTGGAGTGACGACCACTGACAGTGTTGAAATGACAATGACTGTGTCGGTGGAATGACGATCAGTGACGGTGTTGGAGTGACGATCACTGTGACAGTGTTGGAGTGACGATCACTGTGACGGTGTTGGAGCAACGATCACTGTGACAGTGCTGGAGTGACCACCACTGTGACGGTGTTGGAGTGACTATCACTGACAGTTTTCGAGTGATGATCACTGTGACAGTGTTAGAGTGACAATCACTGTGACAGTGTTGGAGTGACGATCACTGACAGTTTTGGAGCGACGATCACTGTGACGGTGTTGGAGTGACGACCACTGTGACGGTGTTAGAGTGATGATCACTGACAGTGTTGGAGCGACGATCACTGTGACGGTGTTGGAGAGACCATCACTGTGACGGTGTTGGAGTGACCATCACTGTGACGGTGTTGGAGTGACCATCACTGTGAAGGTGTTGGATCGATGATCACTGTGACGGTGTTGGATCGATGATCACTGTGACGGTGTTGGAGAGACCATCACTGTGACGGTGTTGGAGTGACAATCACTGTGACGGTGTTGGAGAGACAACCACTGACAGTGTTGGAGTGCCGAGCAGTGTGACAGTATTGGAGTGACGACCACTGTGACGGTGTTGGAGTGACGACCACTGTGACGGTGTTGGAGTGACGAGCAGTGTGACAGTGTTGGAGTGATGACCACTGTGACGGTGTTGGAGTGACGACCACTGTGACGGTGTTGAAGAGACCAGCACTGTGACGGTGTTGGAGAGACCACCACTATGACAGTGTTGGAGTCATGATCACTGTGACAGTGTGGAGTGACCAACACTGTGACAGTGTGGGAGTGACAATGTAGGAGTGCCGATCACTGTGACAGTGTTGGAGTGATGATAACTGTGACGGTGTTGGAGTGACGAACACTGTGACAGTGTTGGGGTGATGAGCACTGACAGTTTTGGAGTGACGATTACTGTGATGGTACTGGAGTGACGATCACTAACAGCGTTGGATTGACGATCACTGTGACGGTGTCAGAGTGACGATTACTGCGACGCTGTCGGAGCGATGATCACTGTGACGGTGTTGGAGAGACCATCACTGTGACGGTGTTGGAGTGACGACCACTGACAGTGTTGAAATGACAATGACTGTGTCGGTGGAATGACGATCAGTGACGGTGTTGGAGTGACGATCACTGTGACAGTGTTGGAGTGACGATCACTGTGACGGTGTTGGAGCAACGATCACTGTGACAGTGCTGGAGCGACCACCACTGTGACGGTGTTGGAGTGACTATCACTGACAGTTTTCGAGTGATGATCACTGTGACAGTGTTAGAGTGACAATCACTGTGACAGTGTTGGAGTGACGATCACTGACAGTTTTGGAGCGACGATCACTGTGACGGTGTTGGAGTGACGACCACTGTGACGGTGTTAGAGTGATGATCACTGACAGTGTTGGAGCGACGATCACTGTGACGGTGTTGGAGAGACCATCACTGTGACGGTGTTGGAGTGACCATCACTGTGACGGTGTTGGAGTGACCATCACTGTGAAGGTGTTGGATCGATGATCACTGTGACGGTGTTGGATCGATGATCACTGTGACGGTGTTGGAGAGACCATCACTGTGACGGTGTTGGAGTGACAATCACTGTGACGGTGTTGGAGAGACAACCACTGACAGTGTTGGAGTGCCGAGCAGTGTGACAGTATTGGAGTGACGACCACTGTGACGGTGTTGGAGTGACGACCACTGTGACGGTGTTGGAGTGACGAGCAGTGTGACAGTGTTGGAGTGATGACCACTGTGACGGTGTTGGAGTGACGACCACTGTGACGGTGTTGAAGAGACCAGCACTGTGACGGTGTTGGAGAGACCACCACTATGACAGTGTTGGAGTCATGATCACTGTGACAGTGTGGAGTGACCAACACTGTGACAGTGTGGGAGTGACAATGTAGGAGTGCCGATCACTGTGACAGTGTTGGAGTGATGATAACTGTGACGGTGTTGGAGTGACGAACACTGTGACAGTGTTGGGGTGATGAGCACTGACAGTTTTGGAGTGACGATTACTGTGATGGTACTGGAGTGACGATCACTAACAGCGTTGGATTGACGATCACTGTGACGGTGTCAGAGTGACGATTACTGCGACGCTGTCGGAGCGATGATCACTGTGACGGTGTTGGAGAGACCATCACTGTGACGGTGTTGGAGTGACGACCACTGACAGTGTTGAAATGACAATGACTGTGTCGGTGGAATGACGATCAGTGACGGTGTTGGAGTGACGATCACTGTGACAGTGTTGGAGTGACGATCACTGTGACGGTGTTGGAGCAACGATCACTGTGACAGTGCTGGAGCGACCACCACTGTGACGGTGTTGGAGTGACTATCACTGACAGTTTTCGAGTGATGATCACTGTGACAGTGTTAGAGTGACAATCACTGTGACAGTGTTGGAGTGACGATCACTGACAGTTTTGGAGCGACGATCACTGTGACGGTGTTGGAGTGACGACCACTGTGACGGTGTTAGAGTGATGATCACTGACAGTGTTGGAGCGACGATCACTGTGACGGTGTTGGAGAGACCATCACTGTGACGGTGTTGGAGTGACCATCACTGTGACGGTGTTGGAGTGACCATCACTGTGAAGGTGTTGGATCGATGATCACTGTGACGGTGTTGGATCGATGATCACTGTGACGGTGTTGGAGAGACCATCACTGTGACGGTGTTGGAGTGACAATCACTGTGACGGTGTTGGAGAGACAACCACTGACAGTGTTGGAGTGCCGAGCAGTGTGACAGTATTGGAGTGACGACCACTGTGACGGTGTTGGAGTGACGACCACTGTGACGGTGTTGGAGTGACGAGCAGTGTGACAGTGTTGGAGTGATGACCACTGTGACGGTGTTGGAGTGACGACCACTGTGACGGTGTTGAAGAGACCAGCACTGTGACGGTGTTGGAGAGACCACCACTATGACAGTGTTGGAGTCATGATCACTGTGACAGTGTGGAGTGACCAACACTGTGACAGTGTGGGAGTGACAATGTAGGAGTGCCGATCACTGTGACAGTGTTGGAGTGATGATAACTGTGACGGTGTTGGAGTGACGAACACTGTGACAGTGTTGGGGTGATGAGCACTGACAGTTTTGGAGTGACGATTACTGTGATGGTACTGGAGTGACGATCACTAACAGCGTTGGATTGACGATCACTGTGACGGTGTCAGAGTGACGATTACTGCGACGCTGTCGGAGTGATGAACACTGTGACGGTGTCGGAGTGACGATCACTGTGAAAGTGTTGGAGTGACGAGCACTGAGACCATGTTGGAGTGACGATCACTGTGACGGTTTTGGAGTGACGATCACTGATGGAGTTGGAGTGACGATCACTGTGGGTGTTGTAGTGACGATCACTGTGACAGTGTTGGACTGACCATCACTGACAGTGTTGGAGTGACAGACACTCTGATGGTGTTGGAGCGACCATCTCTGTGACGGCGCTGGAGTGACGACCACAGTGACGGTGTTGGAGAGACCACCACTGTGACAGTGTTGGAGCGACGGACACCGTGACAGTGTGGGAGTGATGGTGTTGGAGGGACGATCACTGTGAAGGTGTTGGACTGACGATTACTGTGACACTGTCAGAGTGACGACACTGTAACGGTGTCGGAGCGATGACCGCTGTAATGGTGTTGCAGAGGCAATCACTGTATCAGTGTTGGAGTGACGATGACTGTGACAGTGTTGGAGTGATGATAACTATGACGGTGCTGGAGCAACGATCACTGTGACGGTGCTGGAGCAAGGTCCACTGTGACGGTGTTGGAGCGACGACCCCTGTGATGGTGTTGGAGTGATGGCCACTGTGACGGTGTTGGAGTGACGACCACTGTGATGGTGTTGGAGTGATGACCACTGTGACGGTGTTGGAGTGATGATCACTGTGAAGGTGTTGGACTGACGATCACTGTGACGGTGTTGGAGCGGCGATCACTGTGACGGTACTGGAGCGACCACCACTGTGACAGTGTTGGAGTGACGATCACTGTGACAGTGTTGGTGCGACGATCACTGACAGTGTTGGAGTGACGATCACTGACAGTGTTGGAGCGACGATCACTGACGCTGTTGGAACGACGATCACTGATGCTGTTGGTGGGATGATCACTGTGACGGTGTTGGAGTAACGAACACTGTGACAGTGTTGGAGCAACGACCACTGTTATGATGTTGGAGCGACGATCACTGACGGTATTGGAGCGACGGTCAATGTGACGGTCTCAGGGTGATGACCACTGTGACGGTCTTGTATCGACGATCACTGACAGTGTTGGAGTGACGAACACTGTGAAAGTGTTGGAGTGACGATCACTGCGACAGTGTGGGAGTGATGGTGTTGGAGTGACGATCACTGTGGCGGTGCTGGAGCGACGATTGCTGTGACGGTACAGGAGTACTGTGCAGGAGTGTTGGAGTGACAGTCACTGTTGGTCTTGGAGTGACGGTCACTTACAGTGTTGGAGTGACGGTCACTGTGTCACTGTTGGAGTGACGGTCACTGTGAAAGTGTTGGAGTGACGATCACTGTGACAGTGTTGGAGTGACCACCACTGTGACGGTGTTGGAGTGACGATAACTGTGACAGTGTTGGAATGATGAACACTGTGACAGTATGGAAGTGACGGTGTTGGAGAGTCGACCACTGTGACAGTCTTTGAGTGACGATCACTGTGACAGTGTTGGAGTGACGATCACTGTGACGGAGTTGGAGTGACCACCACTGTGACGCTGTTAGAGTGACGATCACTGTGACGGTGTTGGAGTGACGATCACTGTGACAGTGTTGGAGTGACCACCATTGTGACGGTGTTGGAGTGACGGTCACTGTGAAAGTGTTGGAGTGACGATCACTGTGACAGTGTTGGAGTGACCACCACTGTGACGGTGTTGGAGTGACGATAACTGTGACAGTGTTGGAATGATGAACACTGTGACAGTATGGAAGTGACGGTGTTGGAGAGTCGACCACTGTGACAGTCTTTGAGTGACGATCACTGTGACAGTGTTGGAGTGACGATCACTGTGACGGAGTTGGAGTGACCACCACTGTGACGCTGTTAGAGTGACGATCACTGTGACGGTGTTGGAGTGACGATCACTGTGACAGTGTTGGAGTGACCACCATTGTGACGGTGTTGGATGGACGATCACTGTGAAAGTGTTGGAATTATGAACACTGTAACAGTGTGGGAGTGACGGTGTTGGAGCGACGATTACTGTGACAGTGTTGTAGTGATGAATACTGTGACGGTGTTGGAGCGGCGATCACTGTGACGGTGCTGGAGCGACCACCACTGTGACAGTGTTGGAGTGACGATCACTGTGACAGTGTTGGTGCGACGATCACTGACAGTGTTGGAGTGACGATCACTGACAGTGTTGGAGCGACGATCACTGACGCTGTTGGAGCGACGATCACTGATGCTGTTGGTGGGATGATCACTGTGACGGTGTTGGAGTAACGAACACTGTGACAGTGTTGGAGCAACGACCACTGTTATGATGTTGGAGCGACGATCACTGACGGTATTGGAGCGACGGTCAATGTGACGGTCTCAGAGTGATGACCACTGTGACGGTCTTGTATCGACGATCACTGACAGTGTTGGAGTGACGAACACTGTGAAAGTGTTGGAGTGACGATCACTGCGACAGAGTGGGAGTGATGGTGTTGGAGTGACGATCACTGTGGCGGTGCTGGAGCGACGATTGCTGTGACGGTACAGGAGTACTGTGCAGGAGTGTTGGAGTGACAGTCACTGTTGGTCTTGGAGTGACGGTCACTTACAGTGTTGGAGTGACGGTCACTGTGTCACTGTTGGAGTGACGGTCACTGTGAAAGTGTTGGAGTGACGATCACTGTGACGGTGTTGGAGTGACCACCACTGTGACGGTGTTGGAGTGACGATAACTGTGACAGTGTTGGAATGATGAACACTGTGACAGTATGGAAGTGACGGTGTTGGAGAGTCGACCACTGTGACAGTCTTTGAGTGACGATCACTGTGACAGTGTTGGAGTGACGATCACTGTGACGGAGTTGGAGTGACCACCACTGTGACAGTGTTGGAGTGACCACCATTGTGACGGTGTTGGATTGACGATCACTGTGAAAGTGTTGGAATGATGAACACTGTAACAGTGTGGGAGTGACGGTGTTGGAGCGACGATTACTTCTACAGTGTTGTAGTGATGAATACTGTGATGGTGTTGGAGTGACGATCACTGTCACGGTGTTGGAGCAACGATAACTGTGAGGCTGCAGTAGCGACGACCACTGTGACGGTGTTGGAGCGACGGTCACTGTGACTGTTTTGTAGCGACGATCACTGACGGTGTTGGAGTGACGATCACTGTGAGTGTTGGAGTGATGGCCACTGTGATGGTGATGGAGGGACGGCCACTGTGACGGTGTTGGAGTGACGATCACTGTGACAGTGTTGGAATGATCAACACTGTGACAGTGTGGGAGTGACAGTGTTGGAGAGACAACCACTGTGACAGCCTTGGAGTGACGATCACTGTGATAGTGTTGAAGTGATGATCATTGTGACATTGTGGGAGTGACGGTGTTGGAGTGACGACCACCGTGACAGTCTTGGAGCGACGATCACTGTGACGGTGCTGTAGCGACGATCACTGACGCTGTTGGAGTGACGATTACTGTGACGGTGTTGTAGTGACGATCACTGTGACGGTGTTGGAGCGACGATCACTGTGACGGTGTTGGAGTGACGATCACTGTGACAGTGTTGGTTCGACGATCACTGACAGTGTTGGAGTGATGATCAGTGACAGTGTTGGTGCAACGATCACTGACAGTGTTGGAGCGACGATCACTGACGCTGTTGGAGCGACGCTCACTGATGCTGTTGGTGGGATGATCACTGTGACGGTGTTGGAGCGACCATCACTGTGATGGTGACGGAGCGACAATCACTGTGATGGTCTTGGATCGACGATCACTGACAGTGTTGGAGTGACGATCAATGTGACAGTGGTGGAGTGATGAACACTGTGAAAGTGTTGGAGTGATGGTCACTGTGACAGTGTGGGAGTGATGGTGTTGGAGTGACGATCACTGTGACAGTGTCGGTGTGATGATCACTGACAGTGTTGGAGTGACGATCACTGAGTGTCGGAGCGACGATCACTGATGCTGTTGGAGCGACGATCACTGATGCTGTTGGAGGGATGATCACTGTGATGGTGCTGGAGCGACAATTCCTGTGACGGTACAGGAGAACTGTGCAGGAGTGTTGGAGTGACAGTCACAGTTGGTCTTGGAGTGACGGTCACTGACAGTGTTGGAGTGACGGTCACTGTGTCACTGTTGGAGTGACGGTCACTGTGAAAGTGTTGGAGTGACGAGAACTGTGACAGTATGGAAGTGACGGTGTTGGAGAGTCGACCACTGTGACAGTCTTGGAGTGACGATCACTGTGACACTGTTAGAGTGACGATCACTGTGACGGTGTTGGAGTGATGATCACTGTGACAGTGTTGGAGTGACCACCACTGTGACGGTGTTGGATTGACGATCACTGTGAAAGTGTTGGAATGATGAACACTGTAACAGTGTGGGAGTGACGGTGTTGGAGAGACAACCGCTGTGACAGTCTTGGAGTGACGATCACTGTGATAGTGTTGGAGTGACAAACAGTGTGATAGTGTGGGAATGATGGTATTGGAGTGACGACCACAGTGACAGTCTTAGAGTGACGATCACTGTGATGGTGTTGGAGCGACGATCACTGACAGTGTTGGAGCGACGATTACTCACAGTGTTGGATTGACGATCAATGTGACAGTGTTGGAGTGACGATCACTGTGAGTGTTGGAGTGATGACCACTGTGATGGTGTTGGAGGGTCGACCACTGTGACGGTGTTGGAGGGACGGCCAAAGTGATGGTGATGGAGGGACGGCCACTGTGACGGTGTTGGAGTGACGATCACTGTGACAGTGTTGGAATGATCAACACTGTGACAGTGTCGGAGTGACAGTGTTGGGGAAACAACCACTGTGACAGACTTGGAGTGACGATCACTGTGATAGTGTTGGAGTGACGAACAGTGTGACAGTGTGGGAGTGACGGTGTTGGAGTGACGACCACCGTGACAGTCTTGGAGCGACGATCACAGTGACAGTGCTGTAGCGACGATCACTGACGCTGTTGGAGCGACGATCACTGTGACGGTGTTGGAGCGACGATTACTGTGACAGTGTTGGAGTGATGAATACTGTGATGGTGTTGGAGTGACGATCACTGTCACGGTGTTGGAGCGACGATCACTGTGATGCTGCTGTAGTGACGACCACTGTGACAGTGTTGGAGCGACGGTCACTGTCACTGTTTTGTAGCGACGATCACTGACGGTGTTGGAGTGACAATCACTGACGGTGTTGGAGCGACGATCACTGACGCTTTTGGAGTGATGACCACTGTGACGGTGTTGGATTGACGATCACTGTGAAAGTGTTGGAATGATGAACACTGTAACAGTGTGGGAGTGACGGTGTTGGAGAGACAACCGCTGTGACAGTCTTGGAGTGACGATCACTGTGATAGTGTTGCAGCGACGATCACTGACAGTGTTGGAGCGACGATCACTGACAGTGTTGGAGTGACGATCACTGTGACAGTGTTGGAGTTAGGAAATCTGTAACAGGGTGGGTGTGACGGTGTGGAGTGACGACCTCTGTGATATTCTTAGAGTGACGATCACTGTAACGATGTTGGAGCGGCGATCACTGACAGTGTTGGAGTGACGATCACTGTGACGATGCTGGTGTGACGATCACAGTGACAGTATTTGTGCACTGACCACTGTGACAGTCTTGCAGTGACGATCACTGTGACAGTGTTGGAGTGATCAGCACTGTGACAGTGTTGGAGTGAAGAACACTGTGACAGTGTTGGAGTGACCACCACTGTGACAGTGTTGGAGTGACGGTCACTGTGACAGTGTTGGAATGATCAGCACTGTGACAGTGTTGGAGTGAAGAACACTGTGACAGTGTTGGAGTGACCACCACTGTGACGGTGTTGGAGTGACGGTCACTGTGACAGTGTTGGAATGATCAACACTGTGACAATGTGGGAGCGACAGTGTTGGAGAGACAACCACTGTGACAGTCTTGGAGTGACGATCACTGTAACAGTGTTGGAGTGACGAACAGTGTGACAGTGTCGGAGTGATGGTGTTGGAGTGACGACCACCGTGACAGTCTTGGAGTGACGATCACTGTGACGGTCCTGTAGCGACGATCACTGTGACGGTGTTGGAGCGACGACCACTGTGACGGTGTTGGAGCGACGATTACTGTGACGGTGTTGGAGTGATGAATACTGTGATGGTGTTGGAGTGACGATCACTGTGACGCTGCTGTAGTGACAACCACTGTGACGGTGTTGGAGTGACGGTCACTGTGACTGTTTTGTAGCGACAATCACTGACGGTGTTGGAGTGACAATCACTGACGGTGTTGGAGCGACGATCACTGACGCTGTTGGAGTGATGACCACTGTGACGGTGTTAGAGCGACGATTACTGACAGTGTTGGAGTGACGATCACTGACAGTGTTGGAGTGACGATCACTGACACTGTTGGAGTGACGATCACTGTGACGGTGTTGCAGCGACGATCACTGACACTGTTGGAGTGACGATCACTGTGACGGTGTTGCAGCGACGACCACTGTGATGGTGTTGGATTGACGATCACTGTGATGGTGTTACAGCAACAATCACGGACAGTGTTGCAGCGACGATCACTGTGACGGTGTTAGAGCAACGATCACTGACAGTGTTGGAGTGACGATCACTGTGACGGTGTTGGAGTGATGATCACTGTGATGGTGTTGGAGCGACGATCATTGTGACGGTGTTGGAGTGACCATCACTGTGGCGGTGTTAGTGCGACGATCACTGTGACGGTGTTGGAGTGACGTTCAATGTGACGGTGTTGGAGCGATGATCACTGACAGTGTTGGAGCGACGATCACTGACAGTGTTGGAGTGACGATCACTGTGACAGTGTTGGAGTTAGGAACTCTGTAACAGGGTGGGTGTGACGGTGTGGAGTGACGACCTCTGTGATATTCTTAGAGTGACGATCACTGTAACGATGTTGGAGCGGCGATCACTGACAGTGTTGGAGTGACGATCACTGTGGCAGTGTTGGAGTGATCAGCACTGTGACAGTTTTGGAGTGAAGAACACTGTGACGGTGTTGGAGTGACGACCATTGTGACGGTGTTGGAGTGACGATCACTGTGACAGTGTTGGAGTGACGATCACTGACACTGTTGGAGTGACGATCACTGTGACGGTGTTGGAGCGACGACCACTGTGACGGTGCTGGAGTGATGATCACTGTGACGATGCTGGTGTGACGATCACAGTGACGGTATTTGTGCACTGACCACTGTGACAGTCTTGGAGTGACGATCACTGTGAAAGTGTTGGAGTGACGATCACTGGCGGTGTTGGAGTGACGATCACTGTTTCGGTGTTGGAGCGACGATCACTCACAGTCTTGGAGTGACGATCACTGTGGCAGTGTTGGAGTGATCAGCACTGTGACAGTTTTGGAGTGAAGAACACTGTGACGGTGTTGGAGTGACGACCATTGTGACGGTGTTGGAGTGACGATCACTGTGACAGTGTTGGAGTGACGATCACTGACACTGTTGGAGTGACGATCACTGTGACGGTGTTGCAGCGACGACCACTGTGATGGTGTTGGATTGACGATCACTGTGATGGTGTTACAGCAACAATCACGGACAGTGTTGCAGCGACGATCACTGTGACGGTGTTAGAGCAACGATCACTGACAGTGTTGGAGTGACGATCACTGTGACGGTGTTGGAGTGACGATCACTGTGACAATTTTGGAGTGACAATCACTGTGACGGTGTTGGAGTGACGATCACTGACGGTATTGGAGCGACGGTCAATGTGACGGTCTCAGAGCGACGACCACTGTGACGGAGTTGGATCGACGATCACTGACAGTGTTGGAGTGATGATCATTGACAGTGTTGGAGTGACGAACACTGTGAAAGTGTTGGAGTGACGATCACAGTGCCAGTGTGGGAGTGATGGTGTTGGAGTGACGATCACCGTGGTGGTGCTGGAGCGACGACTACTGTGACGGTGCTGGGGCGATGATTACAGTGACGGTGCAGGAGTGAGGGAGTGACAGTCACTGTTGTTTTTGGAGTGATGGTCACTGACAGTGTTGGAGCGACGACCACTGTGATGCTGTTGTAGCGACGATTACTGTGATGGTGTAGGAGCGACGATCACTGTGACGGTGTTGTAGTGACAATCACTGTCACGGTGTTGGAGCGGCGATCACTGTGACGGTGCTGTAGCGATGATCACTGACGCTGTTGGAGTGACGATCACTGTGACGGTGTTGGTGCGACGACCACTGTGACGGTGTTGGAGCGACGACCTCTGTGACGGTGTTGGAGCGACAATTACTGTGACGGTGTTGGAGTGACGATCACTGTGAAGGTGTTGGAGTGACGATCACTGTCACGGTGTTGGAGCGACGATCATTGTGACGGTGTTGGAGCGACGATCACTGACGATATTGGAGCGACGGTCACTGTAACGGTGTTGGAGCGACCGTCACTGTGACGGTGTCAGAGCGACAACCACTGTGATGGTCTTGGATCGACGATCACTGACAGTGTTGGAGTGACAATCATTGACAGTGGTGGAGTGATGAACACTGTGAAGGTGTTGGAGTGATGATCACTGTGACGGTGTTGGAATGACAATCACTGTGACAGTGTTGGAGTGACGATCACTGTGACAGTGTTGGTGCGACGATCACTGACAGTGTTGGAGTGACGATCACTGACAGTGTTGGAGCTACGATCACTGACGCTGATGAAGCAACGATCACTGATGTTGTTGGTGGGATGATCACTGTGACGGTGTTGGAGTAACGAACACTGTGACAGTGTTGGAGCAACGACCACTGTTATGATGTTGGAGCGACGATCACTGACGGTATTGGAGCGACGGTCAATGTGACGGTCTCAGAGTGATGACCACTGTGACGGTCTTGTATCGACGATCACTGACAGTGTTGGAGTGACGAACACTGTGAAAGTGTTGGAGTGACGATCACTGCGACAGAGTGGGAGTGATGGTGTTGGAGTGACGATCACTGTGGCGGTGCTGGAGCGACGATTGCTGTGACGGTACAGGAGTACTGTGCAGGAGTGTTGGAGTGACAGTCACTGTTGGTCTTGGAGTGACGGTCACTTACAGTGTTGGAGTGACGGTCACTGTGTCACTGTTGGAGTGACGGTCACTGTGAAAGTGTTGGAGTGACGATCACTGTGACGGTGTTGGAGTGACCACCACTGTGACGGTGTTGGAGTGACGATAACTGTGACAGTGTTGGAATGATGAACACTGTGACAGTATGGAAGTGACGGTGTTGGGGAGTCGACCACTGTGACAGTCTTTGAGTGACGATCACTGTGACAGTGTTGGAGTGACAATCACTGTGACGGAGTTGGAGTGACCACCACTGTGACGCTGTTAGAGTGACGAACATTGTGACAGTGTGGGAGTGACGGTGTTGGAGTGACGACCACCGTGACGGTGTTGGAGTGAAGATCACTGTGACAGTGTTGGAATGATGAACACTGTGACAGTATGAGAGTGACAGTGTTGGAGTGACGACCACTGTGACAGTGTTGGAGCGACAACCACTGAGAGTGTTGGAGTGAAGAACACTGTGATAGCGTGGGTGCGATGGTGTTGGAGTGACGATCACTGTGACGGGTGGGTGTGAATGTCTTGGAGTGACGATCACTGTGACGCTGTTGGAGCGATGACCAATATGACAGTGTTGGAGTGAGCATCACTGTGACGGTGTTGGAGTGATGATCACTGTGACGGTATTGGTGCGCCGACCACTGTGACAGTCTTGGAGTGACGATCACTGTTTCGGTGTTGGAGCGACGATCACTCACAGTCTTGGAGTGACGATCACTGTGGCAGTGTTGGAGTGATCAGCACTGTGACAGTTTTGGAGTGAAGAACACTGTGACAGTGTTGGAGTGACGACCATTGTGACGGTGTTGGAGTGACGATCACTGTGACAGCGTTGGAGTGACGATCACTGACACTGTTGGAGTGACGATCACTGTGACGGTGTTGCAGCGACGACCACTGTGATGGTGTTGGATTGACGATCACTGTGATGGTGTTACAGCAACAATCACGGACAGTGTTGCAGCGACGATCACTGTGACGGTGTTAGAGCAACGATCACTGACAGTGTTGGAGTTACGATCACTGTGACGGTGTTGGAGTGACGATCACTGTGACAATTTTGGAGTGACAATCACTGTGACGGTGTTGGAGTGACGATCACTGACGGTATTGGAGCGACGGTCAATGTGACGGTCTCAGAGCGACGACCACTGTGACGGAGTTGGATCGACGATCACTGACAGTGTTGGAGTGATGATCATTGACAGTGTTGGAGTGACGAACACTGTGAAAGTGTTGGAGTGACGATCACAGTGCCAGTGTGGGAGTGATGGTGTTGAAGTGACGATCACCATGGTGGTGCTGGAGCGACGACTACTGTGACGGTGCTGGGGCGACGATTACAGTGACGGTGCAGGAGTGAGGGAGTGACAGTCACTGTTGTTTTTGGAGTGATGGTCACTGACAGTGTTGGAGTGACGGTCACTGACAGTGTTGGAGTGATGATCACTGTGACGGTGTTGGAGCGACGACCACTGTGATGCTGTTGTAGCGACGATCACTGTGATGGTTTAGGAGCGACGATCACTGTGACGGTGTTGGAGTGACAATCACTGTCACGGTGTTGGAGCGACGATCACTGTGACGGTGCTGTAGCGATGATCACTGACGCTGTTGGACTGACGATCACTGTGACGGTGTTGGTGCGACGACCACTGTGACGGTGTTGGAGCGACAATTACTGTGACGGTGTTGGAGTGATGAATACTGTGATGGTGTTGGAATGATGATCACTGTCACGGTGTTGGAGCAACGACCACTGTGACAGTGTTGGAGCGACGATTACTGTGACGGTGTTGGAGCGATGAATACTGTGATGGTGTTGGAGTGACGATCACTGTGAGGGTGTTGGAGTGACGATCACTGTCACGGTGTTGGAGCGACGATCATTGTGACGGTGTTGGAGCGACGATCACTGACGATATTGGAGCGACGGTCACTGTAACGGTGTTGGAGCGACCGTCACTGTGACGGTGTCAGAGCGACAACCACTGTGATGGTCTTGGATCGACGATCACTGACAGTGTTGGAGTGACAATCATTGACAGTGGTGGAGTGATGAACACTGTGAAAGTGTTGGAGTGATGATCACTGTGACGGTGTTGGAATGACGATCACTGTGACAGTGTTGGAGTGACGATCACTGTGACAGTGTTGGTGCGACGATCACTGACAGTGTTGGAGTGACAATCACTGACAGTGTTGGAGCGACCACCATAGTGACGGTGTTGGATTGACGATCACTGTGAAAGTGTTGGAATGATGAACACTGTAACAGTGTGGGAGTGACGGTGTTGGAGCGACGATTACTGTGACAGTGTTGTAGTGATGAATACTGTGATGGTGTTGGAGTGACGATCACTGTCACAGTGTTGGAGCACGATAACTGTGAGGCTGCAGTAGCGACGACCACTGTGACGGTGTTGGAGCGACGGTCACTGTGACTGTTTTGTAGCGACGATCACTGACGGTGTTGGAGTGACGATCACTGTGACAGTGTTGGAATGATCAACACTGTGACAGTGTGGGAGTGACAGTGTTGGAGAGACAACCACTGTGACAGCCTTGGAGAGACGATCACTGTGACAGTGTTGGAATGATGAACACTGTGACAGTGTGGGAATAACGGTGTTGAAGAGACGACCACTGTGACAGTCTTGGAGTTACGATCACTGTGAAAGTGTTGGAGTGACAATCACTGTGATTGTGTTGGAGCGACGATCACTGACGGTGTTGGATTGACGATCAATGTGACAGTGTTGGAGTGATGACCACTGTGAATGTGTTGGAGGGACGATCACTGTGACAGTCTAGGAGTGACGTTCACTGTGACAGTTTTGGTGTGATGAGCACTGTGACAGTGTGGGAGTGACGGTGTTGGAGAGACGACCACTGTGACAGTCTTGGAGTGACGATCACTGTGACAGTGTTGGAGTGATGAACACTGTGACAGTCTGGGAGTGACGGTGTTGGAGTGACGACCACCGTGACGGTCTTGGGGTGATGATCACTGTGACGGAGTTGTAGCGACGATCACTGACAGTGTTGGAGTGACGATTACTGTCAGTGTTGGAGCAACGATCACTGTGGCGGTGTTGGAGTGATGATCACTATCACTGTGTTGGATCAATGGTCACTGACGCTGTTGGAGCAACGATCACTGTGGCGGTGTTGGAGCGACGATCACTGTGACGGTGTTGGAGCGACGACCTCTGTGACGGTGTTGGAGTGACGATTACTGTGACGATGTTGGAGTGATGAATACTGTGATGGTGTTGGAGTGATGATCACTGTGAGGGTGTTGGAGTGATGATCACTGTCACGGTGCTGCAGCGACGATCACTGTGACGGTGCTGTAGCGACAACCACTGTGATGGTGTTGGAGTGACGACCACTGTGACAGTCTTGGAGTGACGATCACTGTGACGGTGTTGGAGTGACGATCACTGTGACGGTGTTGGAGTGACCACCACTGTGATGGTGTTGGAGTGAAGATCACTGTGACAGTGTTGGAATGATGAACGCTGTGACAGTATGAGAGTGACAGTGTTGGAGTGACGACCACTGTGACAGTGTTGGAGCGACAACCACTGAGAGTGTTGGAGTGACGAACACTGTGACAGAGTGGTTGTGATGGTGTTGGAGTGATGATCACTGTGACAGTGTGGGTGTGACAGTCTTGGAGTGACGATCACTGTGACGCTGTTGGAGCGACGACCAATATGACGGTGTTGGAGTGAGCATCACTGTGACGGTTTTGGAGTGATGATCACTGTGACGGTGCTGGTGTGACGATCACTGTGACGGTATTGGTGCGCCGACCACTGTGACAGTCTTGGAGTGATGTTCACTGTGATGGTGTTGGAGCGATGATCACTGTGACGGTGTTGCAGTGATGATCACTGTGACAGTGCTGGTGTGACGATCACTGTGACGGTATTGGTGCGCCGACCACTGTGACAGTGTTGGAGCGACGATCACTGTGACAGTGTTGGAGTAACGATCACTGTGTCAGTGTTGGAATGATCAGCACTGTGACAGTTTTGGTGATGAACACTGACAGTGTGGGTGTGCCGGTGTTGGAGTGTCGTTCACTGTGTCAGTGTTGGAGTGATCAGCACTGTGACAGTTTTGGAGTGATGAACACTGTGACAGTGTGGGAGTGATGGTGTTGGAGTGTCAACCACTGTGACAGTCTTGGAGTGACGATCACTGTGATAGTGTTGGAGAGACGATCACTGTGAGAGTGTTGGAGAGACGATCACTGTGACAGTGTTGGAGTGGCGATCACTGTGACAGTGTTGGAATGATGAACACTGTGACAGTGTGGGAATAATGGTGTTGAAGAGACGACCACTGTGACAGCCTTGGAGTTACGATCACTGTGAAAGTGTTGGAGTGACAATCACTGTGATTGTGTTGGAGCGACGATCACTGACGGTTTTGGAGCGACGATCTCTGACGGTATGGGAGCGACGGTCACTGTAACGGTGTTGGAGCGACCGTCACTGTGATGGTGACGGAGTGACAGTCACTGTGACAGTGTCAGATCGAGCGTCACTGTGACGGTGTCGGAGGGACGACCACTGTGACGGTGTTGGATCGACGATCACTGACAGTGCTGGAGCGACGATTACTGTGACGGTGTTGGAGTGATGGCCAGTGACATTGTTGGAGTGACGATCACTATGAAAGTGTTGTAGTGATGATCACTGTGACAGTGTTGGAGTGACAAACACACTGACAGTGTGGGAGTGATGGTGTTGGAGTGACGATCACTGTGGTGGTACTGGAGCGACGATTACTGTGACGGTGCAGGAGCACTGTGCAGGAGTGTTGGAGTGACAGTCACTGTCGGTCTTGGAGTGACAGTCTCTGTGTCACTGTTGGAGCGACGATCACTGTGAAAGTGTTGGAGTGCCGATCACTGTGACGGTGCTGGAGCGGCGATCACTGATAGTGTTAGAGTGACGATCACTGTGACGGTGTTGGAGTGACCACCACTGTGACGGTGTTGGAGTGACGATCACTGTGACAGTGTTGGAATTATGAACACTGTGACAGTGTGGGAATAACAGTGTTGAAGAGACGACCACTGTGACAGTCTTGGAGTTACGATCACTGTGAAAGTATTGGATTGACGATCACTGTGATTGTGTTGGAGCGACGATCACTGACGGTGTTGGATTGACGATCAATATGACAGTGTTGGAGTGATGACCACTGTGATGGTGTTGGAGGAACGATCACTGTGACAGTCTAGGAGTGACGATAACTGTGACAGCGTTGGAGTGATGAACACTGTGACAGTGTGGGAGTGACGGTGTTGGAGTGACGACCACCGTGACGGTGTTGGAGTGAAGATCACTGTGACAGTGTTGGAATGATGAACACTGTGACAGTATGGGAGTGACAGTGTTGGAGTGACGACCACTGTGACAGTGTTGGAGCGACAACCACTGAGAGTGTTGGAGTGACGAACACTGTGATATCGTGGGTGTGATGGTGTTGGAGTGACGATCACTGTGACGGGTGGGTGTGAATGTCTTGGAGTGACGATCACTGTGGCGCTGTTGAAGCGACGACCAATATGACAGTGTTGGAGTGATGATCACTGTGACGGTGCTGGTGTGACGATCACTGTGACGGTATTGGTGCGCCGACCACTGTGACAGTCTTGGAGTGAAGATCACTGTGACGGTGTTGGAGTGACGATCACTCACAGTGTTGGAGCGACGATCACTGTGACAGTGTTGGAGTAACGATCACTGTGTCAGTGTTGGAATGATCAGCACTGTGACAGTTTTGGTGATGAACACTGACAGTGTGGGTGTGCCGGTGTTGGAGTGTCGTTCACTGTGTCAGTGTTGGAGTGATCAGCACTGTGACAGTTTTGGAGTGATGAACACTGTGACAGTGTGGGAGTGATGGTGTTGGAGTGACAACCACTGTGACAGTCTTGGAGTGACGATCACTGTGACAGTGTTGGAGAGACGATCACTGTGACAGTGTTGGAATGATGAACACTGTGACAGTGTGGGAATAACGGTGTTGAACAGACGACCACTGTGACAGTCTTGGAGTTACGATCACTGTGATGTGTTGGAGTGACAATCACTGTGATTGTGTTGGAGCGACGATCACTGACGGTGTTGGATTGACGATCAATATGACAGTGTTGGAGTGATGACCACTGTGAATGTGTTGGAGGGACGATCACTGTGACAGTCTAGGAGTGACGTTCACTGTGACAGTTTTGGTGTGATGAGCACTGTGACAGTGTGGGAGTGACGGTGTTGGAGAGACGACCACTGTGACAGTCTTGGAGTGACGATCACTGTGACGGTGTTGAAGTGGCAATCACTGTGACAGTGTTTGACCGACGATCACTGTGACGGTGTTGGGGCGACGACCACTGTGACGGTGTTGGATAGACGACCACTGTGATGGTGTTGGAGTGACGACCACTGTGACGGTGTTGGAGCGATGATCACTGACAGTGCTGGAGCGACGATCACTGTGACGGTGTTGGAGTGACCATCACTGTGACGGAGTTGGAGTGACGAGCACTGTGACGGTGTTGGAGTGACAACCACTGACAGTGTTGGAGTGCCGAGCAGTGTGACAGTATTGGAGTGATGACCACTGTGACGGTGTTGGAGTGACGACCACTGTGACAGTGTTAGAGTGACCATCATTCTGACGGTGTTGGAGTGACAATCACTGTGACGGTGTTGGAGTGATGACCACTGTGACGGTGTTGGAGTGACGATCACTGTGACGGTGTTGGAGAGACCACCACTATGACGATGTTGGTGTCACGATCACTGTGACAGTGTTCGAGCGATGATCACTGTGACGGTGTTGGAGCGACCATCACTGTGATGGTGTTGGTGAGACCACCACTGTGACAGTTTTGGAGCGACCACCACTGTGGCAGTGTTGGAGCGACCACAATTGTCACAGTGTTGGAGTGACGATCACTGTGGCAGTGTTCGAGTGACGATCATTGACAGTGTTGGAGTGACGATCACTGTGACGGTGTTTGACCGACGATCACTGTGATGGTGTTGGAGCGACAACCGCTGTGACGGTGTTGGAGCGACGACCATTGTGATGGTGTTGGAGTGACAATCACTGTGACGGTGTTGAAGTAACGATCACTGACCATGTTGGAGAGACTACCACTGTGACAGTGTTGGAGCGATGATCACTGTGACGGTGTTGGAGTGACAACCACTGTGACGGTGCTGGAGTGACTATCACTTACAGTTTTGGAGTGACGATCACTGTGACAGTGGTGGAGTGACGATCACTGTGACAGTGTTGGAGTGACGATCATTGACAGTGTTGGAGTGACAACCAGTGATAGTGTTGGAGTGACAATCACTGTGACGGTGTTGAAGTAACGATCATTGACAGTGTTGGAGTGACGATCACTTGTGACGGTGTTGGAGTGACCAACACTGTGACAGTGTTTGACCGACGATCACTGTGACGGTGTTGGAGCGACGACCACTGTGATGGCGTTGGAGTGACAACCACTGTGATGGTGTTGGAGCGATGATCACTGACAGTGTTGGAGCGACGATCACTGTGACGGTGTTGGAGTGACCATCACTGTGACGGAGTTGGAGTGACGATCACTGTGACGGTGTTGGAGTGATGATCACTGACAGTGTTGGAGCGACGATCACTGTGACGGTGTTGGAGCGACCATCACTGTGACGGTGTTGGAGCGACCATCACTGTGACGGAGTTGGAGCGACCATCACTGTGACGGAGTTGGAGCGACCATCACTGTGACGGTGTTAGAGTGACAACTATCATTGACAGTGTTGGAGTGGCAATCACTGTGACAGTGTTTGACTGACGATCACTGTGACGGTGTTGGAGCGACGACCACTGTGATGGCGTTGGAGTGACAACCACTGTGATGGTGTTGGAGCGATGATCACTGACAGTGTTGGACCATCACTGATGGTGTTGGAGTGACGAACACTGTGACGGTGTCGGAGTGACGATCACTGTGATGGTCACTGACAGTGTTGGAGTGACGGTCAGTGACATTGTTCGAGTGACGACCAGTGACAGTGTTGGAGTGACAGTCACTGACAGTGTTGGAGTGACGGACACTCTGACGGTGTTGGAGTAACGATCACTGTGACGGTGTTGGAGTGACAATCACTGATGGTGTTGGAGCGACCATCTCTGTGACGGCGCTGGAGTGATGACCACAGTGACGGTGTTGGAGAGACCACCACTGTGACAGTGTTGGGGCGATGATCAATGTGATGTGTTGGAGTGACAACAACTGTGACAGTGTTGGAGCGACGGACACCGTGACAGTGCGGGAGTGATGGTGTTAGAGGGATGATCACTGTGAAGGTGTTGGACTGACGATTACTGTGACAGTGTCGGAGTGACGACACTGTAACGGTGTCGGAGCGACGGCCGCTGTGACGGTGTTGTAGAGGCGATCAATGTGGCGGTGTTTGAGTGGTGATCACTGTGTCAGTGTTGGAGTGACGATGACTGTGACACTGTTGGAGTGACAACCGCTGTGACAACGTTGGAGTGACGAACAACGTGACAGTGTGGGAGTGATGGTGTTGGAGTGACGACCACTGGGAGTGTTGGAATGACAATCACGGTGAAGGTGTTGGACTGACGATCACTGTGACGGTGCTGGGGCGACGGCCGCTGTGACGGTGCTGGAGTGACCACCACTGTGACGGTGCTGGAGTGACCACCACTGTGACGGTGCTGGAGTGAGGTCCACTGTGACAGTGTTGGAGTGACGACCACTGTGACGGTGTTGCAGCAACGACCACTGTGATGGTGTTGGAGTGACGACCACTGTGACGGTGTTGGAGTGACGATCACTGACAGTTTTGGAGTGATGATCACTGTAACAGTGTTGGAGTGACGATCACTGTGAAGGTGTTGGACTGACGATCACTGTGACGGTGCTGGAGCGACGGCCGCTGTGACGGTGCTGGAGCGACGACAACTGTGACGGTGCTGGAGCGACGACCACTGTGATGGTGTTGGAGTGACAACCACTGTGACGGTGCTGGAGTGACTATCACTTACAGTTTTGGAGTGACGATCACTGTGCAGTGTTAGAGTGACGATCACTGTGACAGTGTTGGAGTGACGATCATTGACAGTGTTGGAGTGACAACCAGTGATAGTGTTGGAGTGACAATCACTGTGATGGTGTTGAAGTAACGATCATTGACAGTGTTGGAGTGACGATCACTGTGACGGTGTTGGAGTGACCAACACTGTGACAGTGTTTGACCGACGATCACTGTGACGGTGTTGGAGCGACGACCACTGTGATGGCGTTGGAGTGACAACCACTGTGATGGTGTTGGAGCGATGATCACTGACAGTGTTGGAGCGACGATCACTGTGATGGTGTTGGAGTGACCATCACTGTGACGGAGTTGGAGTGACGATCACTGTGACGGTGTTGGAGTGATGATCACTGACAGTGTTGGAGCGACGATCACTGTGACGGTGTTGGAGCGACCATCACTGTGACGGTGTTGGAGTGACCATCACTGTGACGGAGTTGGAGCGACCATCACTGTGACGGTGTTAGAGTGACAACCATCATTGACAGTGTTGGAGTGGCAATCACTGTGACAGTGTTTGACTGACGATCACTGTGACGGTGTTGGAGCGACGACCACTGTGATGGCGTTGGAGTGACAACCACTGTGATGGTGTTGGAGCGATGATCACTGACAGTGTTGGACCATCACTGATGGTGTTGGAGTGACGAACACTGTGACGGTGTCGGAGTGACGATCACTGTGATGGTCACTGACAGTGTTGGAGTGACGGTCAGTGACATTGTTCGAGTGACGACCAGTGACAGTGTTGGAGTGACAGTCACTGACAGTGTTGGAGTGACGGACACTCTGACGGTGTTGGAGTAACGATCACTGTGACGGTGTTGGAGTGACAATCACTGATGGTGTTGGAGCGACCATCTCTGTGACGGCGCTGGAGTGATGACCACAGTGACGGTGTTGGAGAGACCACCACTGTGACAGTGTTGGGGCGATGATCACTGTGATGTGTTGGAGTGACAACAACTGTGACAGTGTTGGAGCGACGGACACCGTGACAGTGCGGGAGTGATGGTGTTAGAGGGATGATCACTGTGAAGGTGTTGGACTGACGATTACTGTGACAGTGTCGGAGTGACGACACTGTAACGGTGTCGGAGCGACGGCCGCTGTGACGGTGTTGTAGAGGCGATCAATGTGGCGGTGTTTGAGTGGTGATCACTGTGTCAGTGTTGGAGTGACGATGACTGTGACACTGTTGGAGTGACAACCGCTGTGACAACGTTGGAGTGACGAACAACGTGACAGTGTGGGAGTGATGGTGTTGGAGTGACGACCACTGGGAGTGTTGGAATGACAATCACGGTGAAGGTGTTGGACTGACGATCACTGTGACGGTGCTGGGGCGACGGCCGCTGTGACGGTGCTGGAGTGACCACCACTGTGACGGTGCTGGAGTGAGGTCCACTGTGACAGTGTTGGAGTGACGACCACTGTGACGGTGTTGCAGCAACGACCACTGTGATGGTGTTGGAGTGACGACCACTGTGACGGTGTTGGAGTGACGATCACTGACAGTTTTGGAGTGATGATCACTGTAACAGTGTTGGAGTGACGATCACTGTGAAGGTGTTGGACTGACGATCACTGTGACGGTGCTGGAGTGACGGCCGCTGTGACGGTGCTGGAGCGACGACAACTGTGACGGTGCTGGAGCGACGACCACTGTGATGGTGTTTGAGTGACGATCACTGTGACGGTGTTGGAGAGACCATAACTGTGATGGTGTTGGAGTGACAACCAGTGATAGTGTTGGAGTGGCAATCACTGTGACGGTGTTGAAGTGATAATCACTGACGGTGTTGGAGTGATGACCACTGTGACGGTGTTGGAGTGACGAGAACTGTGACAGTGTTGCAGTGATGAACACTGTGACAATGTGGGAGTGATGGGGTTGGAGGGACAATCATCGTGACAGTGTTGGACTGACGATTACTGTGACGGTGCTGGAGCGACAACACTGTGACGGTGTCGGAGTAACGACCACTGTGATGGTGTTGGAGTGACGATCACTACAGTGTCGGAGTGGCGATCACTGTTACGGTGCTGGAGTGATGATCACTGACAGTTTTGGAGCGACGATGACTGTGACGGTGTTGGAGTCACGGCCACTGTGACAGTGCTGCAGTGACGACCACGGTGACAGTGTTGGAGAGACCACCATTGTCACAGTGTTGGAGTGACGAACACCGCGACAGTGTGGGAGTGGTGGTGTTGGCACGACGATCACTGACGGTTTTGGAGCGACGATGACTGTGACGGTGTTGGAGTCACGGCAACTGTGACAGTGTTGGCATCATGGCCACTGTGACAGTGTTGCAGTGATGACCACAGTGACAGTGTTGCAGTGACGACCACGGTGACAGTGTTGGAGAGACCACCATTGTCACAGTGTTGGTGTGACCACCACTGTGACAGTGTTGCAGTGACGAACACCGTGACAGTGTGGGAGTGGTGGTGTTGGCACGACGATCACTGACGGTTTTGGAGCGATGATCACTGTGACAGTGTTCGAGCGATGATCACTGTGACGGTGTTGGAGCGACCATCACTGTGACGGTGTTGGTGAGACCACCACTGTGACAGTTTTGGAGCGACCACCACTGTGGCAGTGTTGGAGCGACCACAATTGTCACAGTGTTGGAATGACGATCACTGTGGCAGTGTTCGAGTGACGACCACTGAGACAGTTTAGAGTGACCAACACTATGACCGTGTTGGAGAGACCACCACTGTGACAGTGTTGGAGCGATGATCACTGTGAAGGTGTTGGAGTGACGATTACTGCGACGGTGTCGGAGTGATGAACACTGTGACGGTGTTGGAGTGACGACCACTGTGACAGTGTTAGAGTGACCATCATTCTGACGGTGTTGGAGTGACAATCGCTGTGACGGTGTTGGAGTGACAACCACTGTGACAGTGTTGGAGTGACGAACACCGTGACAGTATGGGAGTGATGGTGTTGGAGGGATGATCACTGTGAAGGTGTTGGAGTGATGACCACTGTGACGGTGTTGAAGAGACCATAACTGTGATGGTGTTGGAGTGACAACCAGTGATAGTGTTGGAGTGACAATCACTGTGACGGTGTTGAAGTGATAATCACTGACGGTGTTGGAGTGATGATCACTGTGACGGTGTTGGAGCGACAATCACTGACAGTGTTGGAGTGATGACCACTGTGACGGTGTTGGAGTGACGAGAACTGTGACAGTGTTGCAGTGATGAACACTGTGACAATGTGGGAGTGATGGTGTTGGAGGGACAATCACCGTGACAGTGTTGGACTGACGATTACTGTGACGGTGTTGGTGAGACCACCACTGTGACAGTGTTGGAGCAACCACAATTGTCACAGTGATGGAATGACGATCACTGTGGCAGTGTTCGAGTGATGACCACTGTGACAGTATTAGAGTGACAAACACTATGACCGTGTTGAAGAGACTACCACTGTGACAGTGTTGGAGCGATGATCACTGTGACGGTGTTGGTGTGACAACCACTGTGACAGTGTTGGAGTGACGATCACTGTGAAGGCGTTGGACTGACGATCACTGTGACGGTGTTGGAGCAACGAACACTGTGATGGTGCTCGAGCGACCACCACTGTGACGGTGTTGGAGTGACTATCACTTACAGTTTTGGAGTGACGATCACTGTGCAGTGTTAGAGTGACGATCACTGTGACAGTGTTGGAGTGACGATCACTGTGACAGTGTTAGAGTGACGATCACTGTGACAGTGTTGGAGTGACGATCATTGACAGTGTTGGAGTGATGATCACTGTGACGGTGTTGAAGTAACGATCACTGACCGTGTTGGAGAGACTACCACTGTGACAGTGTTGGAGCGATGATCACTGTGACGGTGTTGGAGTGACAACCACTGTGACGGTGCTGGAGTGACTATCACTTACAGTTTTGGAGTGACGATCACTGTGCAGTGTTAGAGTGACAATCACTGTGACAGTGTTGGAGTGACGATCATTGACAGTGTTGGAGTGACAACCAGTGATAGTGTTGGAGTGACAATCACTGTGATGGTGTTGAAGTAACGATCATTGACAGTGTTGGAGTGACTATCACTGTGACGGTGTTGGAGTGGCGATCACTGTGACAGTGTTTGACCGACGATCACTGTGACGGTGTTGGAGCGATGATCACTGTGACGGTGTTGGAGCGATGATCACTGTGACGGTGTTGGTGTGACAACCACTGTGACAGTGTTGGAGTGACGATCACTGTGAAGGCGTTGGACTGACGATCACTATGACGGTGTTGGAGCAACGATCACTGTGATGGTGCTCGAGCGACCACCACTGTGACGGTGTTGGAGTGACTATCACTTACAGTTTTGGAGTGACGATCACTGTGCAGAGTTAGAGTGACGATCACTGTGACAGTGTTAGAGTGACGATCACTGTGACAGTGTTGGAGTGACGATCATTGACAGTGTTGGAGTGACGATCACTGTGACGGTGTTTGACCGACGATCACTGTGACGGTGTTGGAGCGACAACCGCTGTGACGGTGTTGGAGCGACGACCATTGTGATGGTGTTGGAGTGACAATCACTGTGACGGTGTTGAAGTAACGATCACTGACCGTGTTGGAGAGACTACCATTGTGACAGTGTTGGAGCGATGATCACTGTGACGGTGTTGGAGTGACAACCACTGTGACGGTGCTGGAGTGACTATCACTTACAGTTTTGGAGTGACGATCACTGTGCAGTGTTAGAGTGACGATCACTGTGACAGTGTTGGAGTGACGATCACTGTGACAGTGTTAGAGTGACGATCACTGTGACAGTGTTGGAGTGACGATCATTGACAGTGTTGGAGTGACAACCAGTGATAGTGTTGGAGTGACAATCACTGTGACGGTGTTGAAGTAACGATCATTGACAGTGTTGGAGTGACGATCACTGTGACGGTGTTGGAGTGGCGATCACTGTGACAGTGTTTGACCGACGATCACTGTGACGGTGTTGGAGCGACGACCACTGTGACGGTGTTGGAGCGACGACCACTGTGATGGCGTTGGAGTGACAACCACTGTGATGGTGTTGGAGCGATGATCACTGACAGTGTTGGAGCGACGATCACTGTGACGGTGTTGGAGAGACCATCACTGTGACGGTTTTGGAGTGACCATCACTGTGACGGAGTTGGAGTGACGATCACTGTGACGGTGTTGGAGTGATGATCACTGACAGTGTTGGAGCGACGATCACCGTGACGGTGTTGGAGCGACCATCACTGTGACGGTGTTGGAGTGACCATCACTGTGACGGATTTGGAGTGACGATCACTGTGATGGTGTTGGAGTGACAACCACTGACAGTGTTGGAGTGCCGAGCAGTGTGACAGTATTGGAGGGACGATCACTGTGACGGTTTTGGAGTGACGATCACTGACGGTGTTGGAGTGACGATCACTGACAGTGCTGGAGTGACGATCACTGTGGGTGTTGTAGTGACGATCACTGTGACAGTGTTGGACTGACCATCACTGATGGTGTTGGAGTGACGAACACTGTGACGGTGTCGGAGTGACGATCACTGTGATGGTCACTGACAGTGTTGGAGTGATGTTCAGTGACATTGTTCGAGTGACGACCAGTGACAGTGTTGGAGTGACAGTCACTGACAGTGTTGGAGCGATGATCACTGTGATGTGTTGGAGTGACAACAACTGTGACAGTGTTGGAGCGACGGACACCGTGACAGTGCGGGAGTGATGGTGTTAGAGGGATGATCACTGCGAAGGTGTTGGACTGACGATTACTGTGACAGTGTCGGAGTGACGACACTGTAACGGTGTCGGAGCGACGGCCGCTGTGACGGTGTTGGAGAGGCGATCACTGTGGCGGTGTTTGAGTGGTGATCACTGTGTCAGTGTTGGAGTGACGATGACTGTGACACTGTTGGAGTGACAACCGCTGTGACAACGTTGGAGTGACGAACACCGTGACAGTGTGGGAGTGATGGTGTTGGAGTGACGACCACTGGCAGTGTTGGAATGACAATCACGGTGAAGGTGTTGGACTGACGATCACTGTGACAGTGCTGGGGCGACGGCCGCTGTGATGGTGCTGGAGCGACGATCGCTGTGACAGTGTTGGAGTGACGACCACTGTGACGGTGTTGCAGCAACGACCACTGTGATGGTGTTGGAGTGACGACCACTGTGACGGTGTTGGAGTGACGATCACTGACAGTTTTGGAGTGATGATCACTGTAACAGTGTTGGAGTGACGATCACTGTGAAGGTGTTGGACTGACGATCACTGTGACGGTTCTGGAGCGATGGCCATTGTGATGGTGTTGGAGTGACAACCACTGTGACAGTGTTGGAGTGATGATCACTGTGACAGTGTTGGAGAGACGATCACTGTGAAGGTGTTGGACTGACGATCACTGTGACGGTGCTGGAGCGACGGCCGCTGTGACGGTGCTGGAGCGACGACCACTATGACGGTGCTGGAGCGACGACCACTGTGACGGTGTTTGAGTGACGATCACTGTGACGATGTTGGAGAGACCATAACTGTGATGGTGTTGGAGTGACAACCAGTGATAGTGTTGGAGTGGCAATCACTGTGACGGTGTTGAAGTGATAATCACTGACGGTGTTGGAGTGATGATCACTGTGACGGTGTTGGAGCGACAATCACTGACGGTGTTTGAGTGACCATCACTGTGACAGTGTTGGAGTGACGATCACTGTTATGGTGCTGGAGTGATGATCACTGACAGTTTTGGAGCGACGATGACTGTGACGGTGTTGGAGTCACGGCCACTGTGACAGTGTTGGCATCACGGCCACTGTGACAGTGTTGCAGTGATGACCACAGTGACATTGTTGCAGTGACCACCACTGTGACAGTGTTGCAGTGACGAGCACTGTGACAGTGTGGGAGTGGTGGTGTTGGCGCTACGATCACTGAGACTGTGTTGAAGCGACGATCACTGACGGTTTTGGAGCGATGATCACTGTGACAGTGTTCGAGCGATGATCACTGTGACGGTGTTGGTGAGACCACCACTGTGACAGTGTTGGAGCGACCACCACTGTGACAGTGTTGGAGCGACCACCACTGTGACAGTGTTGGAGCGACCACAATTGTCACAGTGTTGGAGTGACGATCACTGTGGCAGTGTTCGAGTGACGACCACTGTGACAGTATTAGAGTGACCAACACTATGACCGTGTTGGAGAGACCACCACTGTGACAGTGTTGGAGCGATGATCACTGTGACGGTGTTGGAGTGACAACCACTGTGACAGTGTTGGAGTGACGAAAACCGTGACAGTGCGGGAGTGACGGTGTTGGAGGGATGATCACTGTGATGGTATTGGAGAGACCATCACTGTGACGGTGTTGGAGAGACTATCACTGTGACGGTGTTGGAGAGACCATCACTGTGATGGTGTTGGAGAGACCACCACTGTGACAGTGTTGGAGTGACCACAATTGTGACAGTGTTGGAGTGACGAACACTGTGACAGTGTTGGAGTGATGATCACTGTGACTTTGTTGGAGAGACAATCACTGACAGTGTTGGAGTG
Organism: Mobula birostris; assembly: GCF_030028105.1. Taxonomy (NCBI): domain Eukaryota; kingdom Metazoa; phylum Chordata; class Chondrichthyes; order Myliobatiformes; family Myliobatidae; genus Mobula; species Mobula birostris. Next base: position 30,444,771 of record NC_092396.1, read on the forward strand.
ACGAACACTGTGACAGTGTTGGGGTGATGAGCACTGACAGTTTTGGAGTAACGATTACAGTGACAGTACTGGAGTGACAATCACTGTGACGGTGTTAGAGTGACGATTACTGCGACGGTGTCAGAGTGACGAACACTGTGACGGTGTCTGAGTGACGATCACTGTGATGGTTATTGACAGTGTTGGAGTGACGGTCAGTGACATTGTTCGAGTGACGACCAGTGACAGTGTTGGAGTGACGGTCACTGACAGTGTTGGAGTGACGGACACTCTGACGGTGTTGGAGTAACGATCACTGTGACGGTGTTGGAGTGACAATCACTGATGGTGTTGGAGCGACCATCTCTGTGACGGCGCTGGAGTGACGACCACAGTGACGGTGTTAAGAGAGACCACCACTGTGACAGTGTTGGAGTGATGATCACTGTGACGGTGTTGGAGTGACAACCACTGTGACAGTGTTGGAGCGACGGACACCGTGACAGTGCGGGAGTGAAGGTGTTAGAGGGATGATCACTGTGAAGGTGTTGGACTGACGATTACTGTGACAGTGTCGGAGTGACGACACTGTAACGGTGTCGGAGCGATGGCCGCTGTGACGGTGTTGGAGAGGCAATCACTGTGGCGGTGTTTGAGTGGTGATCACTGTGTCAGTGTTGGAGTGACGATGACTGTGACACTGTTGGAGTGACAACCGCTGTGACAATGTTGGAGTGATGAACACCGTGACAGTGTGGGAGTGATGGTGTTGGAGTGATGATCACTGTGACGTTGTTGGAGTGACGGCCACTGGCAGTGTTGGAATGACAATCACGGTGAAGGTGTTGGACTGACGATCACTGTGACGGTGCTGGGGCGACGGCCGCTGTGATGGTACTGGAGCGATGATCGCTGTGACGGTGCTGGAGTGACCACCACTGTGACAGTGCTGGAGTGAGGTCCACTGTGACAGTGTTGGAGTGACGACCACTGTGACGGTGTTGCAGCAACGACCACTGTGATGGTGTTGGAGTGACGACCACTGTGACGGTGTTGGAGTGATGATCACTGACAGTTTTGGAGTGATGATCACTGTAACAGTGTTGGAGTGACGATCACTGTGAAGGTGTTGGACTGACGATCACTGTGACGGTTCTGGAGCGATGGCCATTGTGATGGTGTTGGAGTGACAACCAATGTGACAGTGTTGGAGTGACGATCACTGTGAAGGTGTTGGACTGACGACCACTGTGACGGTGCTGGAGCGACGACCACTGTGACGGTGTTGAAGTGACGACCACTGTGACGGTCTTGGAGTAACGACCACTGTGACGGTGTTGGAGTGACGATCACTGACAGTTTTGGAGTGATGATCACTGTAACAGTGTTGGAGTGACGATCACTGACTGTGTTGGACTGACGATCACTGTGACGGTGTTTGACTGACGATCACTGTGACGGTGTTGGAGCGACGACCGCTGTGACGGTGTTGGAGAGACGATCACTGTGACGGTGTTGGAGCAACGATCACTGTGATGGTGTTGGAGCGACCATCACTGTGACGGTGTTGGAGCGACGACCACTGTGATGGTGTTGGAGAGACCAGCACTGTGACGGTGTTAGAGAGACTATCACTGTGTGTGTTGGAGAGACCATCACTGTGATGGTGTTGGAGCAACCACAATTGTGACAGTGTTGGAGTGACGAACACTGTGACGGTGTTGGAGTGATGATCACTGTGACGTTGTTGGAGAGACGATCACTGACAGTGTTGGAGTGACGATCACTGTGATGGTTCTGGAGCGATGGCCATTGTGATGGTGTTGGAGTGACAACCAATGTGACAGTGTTGGAGTGATGATCACTGTGACAGTGTTGGAGTGACGATCACTGTGAAGGTGTTGGACTGACGACCACTGTGACGGTGCTGGAGCGACGACCACTGTGACGGTGTTGGAGTGACGAACACTGTGACGGTGTTGGAGTGATGATCACTGTGACGTTGTTGGAGAGACAATCACTGACAGTGTTGGAGTGACGATCACTGTGACGGTGTTGGAGAGACCATCACTGTGATGGTGTTGGAGTCACAATCACTGTGACAGTGTGGAGTGACGAACACTGTGACAGTGTTGCAGTGATGATAACTGTGACGGTGTTGGAGTGACGAACACTGTGACAGTGTTGGGGTGATGAGCACTGACAGTTTTGGAGTAACGATTACTGTGACAGTACTGGAGTGACGATCACTGTGACGGTGTTAGAGTGACGATTACTGCGACGGTGTCAGAGTGACGAACACTGTGACGGTGTCGGAGTGACGATCACTGTGATGGTCACTGACAGTGTTGGAGTGACAGTCAGTGACATTGTTCGAGTGACGACCAGTGACAGTGTTGGAGTGACGGTCACTGACAGTGTTGGAGTGACGGACACTCTGACGGTGTTGGAGTAACGATCACTGTGACGGTGTTGGAGTGACAATCACTGATGGTGTTGGAGCGACCATCTCTGTGATGGCGCTGGAGTGACGACCAAAGTGACGGTGTTGGAGAGACCACCACTGTGACAGTGTTGGAGCGATGATCACTGTGACGGTGTTGGAGTGACAACCACTGTGACAGTGTTGGAGCGACGGACACCGTGACAGTGCGGGAGTGATGGTGTTAGAGGGATGATCACTGTGAAGGTGTCGGAGTGACGATTACTGTGACAGTGTCGGAGTGACGACACTGTAACGGTGTCGGAGCGACGGCCACTGTGACGGTGTTGGAGAGGCAATCACTGTGGCGGTGTTTGAGTGGTGATCATTGTGTCAGTGTTGGAGTGACGATGACTGTGACACTGTTGGAGTGACAACCGCTGTGACAACGTTGGAGTGACGAACACCGTGACAGTGTGGGAGTGATGGTGTTGGAGTGACGATCACTGTGTCGTTGTTGGAGTGACGACCACTGGCAGTGTTGGAATGACAATCACGGTGAAGGTGTTGGACTGATGATCACTGTGACGGTGCTGGGGCGACGGCCGCTGTGATGGTGCTGGAGCGACGATCGCTGTGACGGTGCTGGAGTGACCACCACTGTGATGGTGTTGCAGCAACGACCACTGTGATGGTGTTGGAGTGACGACCACTGTGACGGTGTTGGAGTGACGATCACTGACAGTTTTGGAGTGATGATCACTGTAACAGTGTTGGAGTGACGATCACTGTGAAGGTGTTGGACTGACGATCACTGTGACGGTGCTGGAGCGACGGCCGCTGTGACGGTGCTGGAGCGACGACCACTGTGACGGTGTTGGAGTAATGACCAATGTGACGGTGTTGGAGTGACTATCACTGACAGTTTTGGAGTGACGATCACTGTGACAGTGTTGGAGTGACGATTGCTGTGACGGTATTGGAGAGATGATCACTGTGACGGTGTTGGAGTGACGACCACTGTGACGGTGTTGCAGCAACGACCACTGTGATGGTGTTGGAGTGACAAGCACTGTGATGTTGTTGGAGTGACGATCACTGACAGTTTTGGAGTGACGATCACTGTGACAGTGTTAGAGTGATGATCACTGTGACAGTGTTGGAGTGATGATCACTGTGACAGTATTGGAGTGACGATCACTGACTGTGTTGGACTGACGATCACTGTGACGGTGTTTGACTGACGATCACTGTGAAGGTGTTGGAGCAACGATCACTGTGATGGTGTTGGAGCGACCATCACTGTGACGGTGTTGGAGCGACGATCACAGTGACTGTGTTGGAACGACAATCACTGTGACGGTGTTGGAGTGACGACCACTGTGATGGTGTTGGAGAGACCAGCACTGTGACAGTGTTAGAGAGACTATCACTGTGAGTGTTGGAGAGACCATCACTGTGATGGTGTTGGATAGACCACCACTGTGATGGTGTTGGAGCAACCACAATTGTGACAGTGTTGGAGTGACGATCACTGTGAAGGTGTTGGACTGACGATCACTGTGACGGTGCTGGAGCGACGGCCGCTGTGACGGTGCTGGAGCGACGACCACTGTGACGGTGTTGGAGTAATGACCACTGTGACGGTGTTGGAGTGACTATCACTGACAGTTTTGGAGTGACGATCACTGTGACAGTGTTGGAGTGACGATTGCTGTGACGGTATTGGAGAGATGATCACTGTGACGGTGTTGGAGTGACGACCACTGTGACGGTGTTGCAGCAACGACCACTGTGATGGTGTTGGAGTGACAAGCACTGTGATGGTGTTGGAGTGACGATCACTGACAGTTTTGGAGTGACGATCACTGTGACAGTGTTAGAGTGATGATCACTGTGACAGTGTTGGAGTGATGATCACTGTGACAGTATTGGAGTGACGATCACTGACTGTGTTGGACAGACGATCACTGTGACGGTGTTTGACTGACGATCACTGTGACGGTGTTGGAGCAACGATCACTGTGATGGTGTTGGAGCAACCATCACTGTGACGGTGTTGGAGCAACGATCACAGTGACTGTGTTGGAACGACAATCACTGTGACGGTGTTGGAGTGACGACCACTGTGATGGTGTTGGAGAGACCAGCACTGTGACAGTGTTAGAGAGACTATCACTGTGAGTGTTGGAGAGACCATCACTGTGATGGTGTTGGACAGACCACCACTGTGATGGTGTTGGAGCAACCACAATTGTGACAGTGTTGGAGTGACGAACACTGTGACAGTGTTGGAGTGATGATCACTGTGACGTTGTTGGAGAGACCATCACTGTGATGGTGTTGGAGTCACGATCACTGTGACAGTGTGGAGTGATGAACACTGTGACAGTGTGGTAGTGACAATGTAGGAGTGCCGATCACTGTGACAGTGTTGCAGTGATGATAACTGTGACGGTGTTGGATGGATGAACATTGTGACAGTGTTAGTGTGATGATTACTGCAACGGTGTCGGACTGACGAATACTGTGACGGTGTCGGAGTGACGATCACTGTGATGGTCACTGACAGTGTTGGAGTGACGGTCAGTGACATTGTTCGAGTGACGACCAGTGACAGTGTTGGAGTGACGGTCACTGACAGTGTTGGAGTGACGATCACTGTGGGTGTTGGAGTGACAATCAGTGTTACAGCGTTGGAGTGACGATCACTGTGGGTGTTGGAGTGACGATCACTGTGGGTGTTGCAGTCACGACCACAGTTACAGCGTCGGAGTGATGACACTGTAACAGTGTCGGAGCGACGGCTGCTGTGACGGTGTTGGAGAGGCAATCACTGCGGCGGTGTTTGAGTGGCAATCACTGTGTCAGTGTTGGAGTGACGATGACTGTGACAGTGTTGGAGTGACAACCGCTGCGACAGTGTTGGAGTGACGAACACCGTGACAGTGTGGGAGTGATGGTGTTGGAGTGACGATCACTGTGACGTTGTTGGAGAGACGACCATTGACAGCGTTGGAATGACGATCACTGTGACGGTGTTCGACTGACGATCACTGTGACGGTGCTGGGGCAACGGCCGCTGTGACGGTGCTGGAGCGACCACCACTGTGACGGTGCTAGAGCGAGGTCCACTGCGACAGTGTTGGAGTGACGACCACTGTGACGGTGTTGCAGCAACGACCACTGTGATCGTGTTGGAGTGACGACCACTGTGACGGCGTTGGAGTGACGATCACTGACAGTTTTGGAGTGACGATCACTGTGACAGTGTTGGAGTGATGATCACTGTGACAGTGTTGGAGTGACGATCACTGTGTTGGAGTGACGATCACTGTGATGGTGCTGCACCGACAATCACTGTGACGGTGCTGCAGCGACAATCACTGTGACGGTGTCGGAGCGACGACCGCTGTGACGGTGTTGGAGAGACGATCACTGTGACGGTGTTGGAGCAACGATCACTGTGATGGTGATAGAGCGACCATCACTGTGACGGTGTTGGAGCGACGATCACTGTGACTGTGTTGGAACGACGATCACTGTGATGGTGTTGGAGAGACCAGCACTGTGACGGTGTTAGAGAGAATATCACTGTGAGTGTTGGAGAGACAATCACTGTGATGGTGTTGGAGAGACCACCACTGTGACAGTGTTGGAACGACCACAATTGTGACAGTGTTGGAGTGACGAATACTGTGACAGTGTTGGACTGATGATCACTGTGACGTTGTTGGAGAGACCATCACTGTGATGGTGTTGGAGAGACCACCACTGTGACAGTGTTGGAGTGACAATCACTGTGACAGTGTTGGAGAGACCACAAGTGTGACAGTGTTGGAGTGACGAACACTGTGACAGTGTGGGAGTGACCATGTAGGAGTGCCGATCACTGTGACGTTGTTGGAGAGACGACTACTGTGACAGCATTGGTGTGACCATCATTGTGACGGTGTTGGAGAGACCACCACTGTGACAGTGTTGGAGAGACCACCACTGTGACAGTGTTGCAGTGACCACCACTGTGACAGTGTTGCAGTGACCACCACTGTGACAGTGTTGCAGTGACCACCACTGTGACAGTGTTGGTGTGACCACCACTGTGACAGTGTTGGAGTGACGATCACTGTGACAGTGTTGGTGTGACGAACACTGTGACAGTGTGGGACTGACGGTGTAGGAGTGACGACCACTGTGACAGTGTAGGAGTGACGACCACTGTGATGGTGTGGAGGGATGATCACTGACGGTGTTGGATTGAGGATCACTGACAGTGTTGGATTGAGGATCACTGTGACGGTGTTGGAGTGATGATCACTTTGATGGTGTTAGAGCGACAATCACTGTCACAGGGTTGGAGCGGCGACCACTGTAACAGTGTTGGAGTGATGATCACTGTGACGTTGTTGGAGAGACGATCACTGACAGTGTTGGAGTGACGATCACTGTGATGGTGTTGGAGTGACCATCACTGTGATGGTGTTGGAGAGACCACCACTGTGATGGTGTTGGAGAGACCACCACTGTGACAGTATTGCAGTGACCCCCACTGTGACAGTGTTGCAGTGACCACCACTGTGACAGTGTTGGTGTGACCACCACTGTGACAGTGTTGGTGTGACGATCACTGTGACAGTGTGGGGCTGACGGTGTAGGAGTGACAACCACTGTGACAGTGTGGGGCTGACGGTGTAGGAGTGACGACCACTGTGACAGTGTAGGAGTGACGACCACTGTGACGGTGTGGAGGGACGATCACTGACAGTGTTGGATTGAGGATCACTGACAGTGTTGGATTGAGGATCACTGTGACGGTGTTGGAGTGACCATCACTGTGACAGTGTTGGTGTGACCACCACTGTGATAGTGTTGGAGTGACGACCACTGTGATAGCGTAGGTGTGACGATCACTGACGGTGTTGGATTGACGAACACTGTGACAGTGTTTGAGCGACGGTCACTGTGACGGTGTTGGAGAGACCATCACTGTGACCGTGTTGGAGCGACGATCACTGTGACGGTGTTGGAGCGACGACCACTGTGACGGTGTTGGAGAGACCATCACTGTGACAGTGTTGGAGAGACCATCACTGTGACAGTGTTGCAGTGACGAACACTGTGACAGCGTGGAAGTGACAGTGTAGGAGTGCCGATCACTGTTATAGTGTTGGAGTGATGATCACTGTGACAGTGTTGGAGTGACGAACACTGTGACAGTGTGGGACTGACAGTGTTGGAGTGATGCCCATTGTGACAGTGTAGGAGTGACAACCACTGTGACGGTGCGGAGGGACGACCAGGGTGACGGTGTTGGAGGGACGATCACTCTGACGCTGTTGGATTGAGGATCACTGTGACGGTCTTGGAGCGACGACCACTGTGATGGTGTGGGAGTGACGATCACTGTGATGGTGTTGGAGTGACAATCACTGTGACGGTGTTGGAGAGACCATCACTGCGATGGTGTTGGAGTGGCGATTACTGCGATGGTGTTCGAGTGGCGAACACTGTGACAGTGTGGGAGTGATGGTGTTGGAGGGACGATCACCGTGATGTTGTTGGAGCGACGATTACTGTAACAGTGTTGGAGTGGCTATCACTGCGACAGTGTTGGAGCGACAATCACTGTGACAGTGTTGGAGTGAGGATCACTGTGATGGTGCTGGAGCGACAATCACTGTGACAGTGTTGGAGCAACGACCACTGTGACGGTGCTGTAGTGACAATCACTGTGACAGTGTTCGAGTGACCACCACTGTGACAGTGTTGGTGTGACCACCACTATGATAGTGTTGGAGTGACGACCACTGTGACAGTGTAGGTGTGACGATCACTGACGGTGTTGGATTGACGATCACTGTGACGGTGTTTGAGCGACAGGTACTGTGACAGTGTAGGAGTGCCGATCACTTTTATAGTGTTGGAGTGATGATCACTGTGACGGTGCTGGAGCGACGATCACTGTGACAGTGTTCGAGTGACCACCACTGTGACAGTGTTGGAGTGATGAACACTGTGACAGTGTGGGACTGGCGGTGTTGGAGTGACACCCATTGTGACAGTGTAAGAGTGACAACCACTGTGATGGTGCGGAGGGACGACCAGTGTGACGGTGTTGGAGGGACGATCACTCTGACGCTGTTGGATTGAGGATCACTGTGACGGTCTTGGAGCGACGATCAGTGTGACAGGGTTGGAGCGACAATCACTGTGACGGTGCTGGAGTGACGATCACTGTGACGGTGCTGGTATGATGTTCACTTGGACGGTGTTGGAGTGACGATCACTGTGACGGTATTGGAGTGATGACCACTGTGACAGTGTTGTAGTTATTACTAATGTGGCAGTTTTGGAGTGATGATTACTGTATCAAAACTATAGAAACAGGATATTGATTACGTCTGCTGTTTCAGGCACTCATGCAAATCAGCAGATGCGTCTCCCATAGGACAAGTATAATTTCACTTCAAAAATAAATACTTCATTGGCTGTGGAGTCCTTGCAGATTTCTTGATAGAGATGTGAAAAGCAAAAAAAAATTGGTAGATCCTTATCTTCAGAACTTGTCGTACTGATGTTAATAGTATCGCCAAAAAATTTAGCTAATCCTTCGCATCTGAACAGCTTCAGAAGGAAGTATAGCAATATTTTCAAAGTTCAAATAAATTTATTATCAAAGTGCATATATGTCACCATATACAGCCCCTAGATTCATTGTCTTGTGGCATTCACAGTAAATAAGTACAAGAAAAAATAGAATTGATGAATGACCACGCCCACCAGAATGGACAGACAATCAATGTGCATAAAAACCTGGCTGAATGTAACGCCGAGGTTGCTTATTCATCAGGGCAACCTGACTTTAGATCTGGTTGTTTGCGTATTTGTGGATTTTTCTTTGGATATTACTGGAACACGTTGTCCTGATGTCACTTTTTCTGTGAAGAATAAGTAAATGCCGAAGAAAATAGCAAAAGGACTGCAAGACTTAAAATATAGTAATCAATGTAACTGCTGAAAAGAGGAGAGATGAAATGATAAACCAAGAAGTAATGGCTCTGTGACACTAATCAGATTTGTAGAAATATGTCGAATGGTGTTGAGATTGTGGGGAAGAGCAAGGTTGGAGTGAAAACTAATGGAATGAACCCCAAGTTGAATGGGGAGACTATGGAGTGGAAGAAGAAGGAATCGAATGGAATGTTTTGAACTTGAAATGAACACAGAGGGAACATCAAAGGAGGATTGATTACGGTAATGATAATGAAATAGGCACAAGAAAGGTTTTAGTGAAGAGAGAGTTAGTTCAAGGATGGGGGTCAGTGGACTGTCTGTTAACTGTTAATACACTGATGTCTTGTAAGCTTGGTTCCACGAATCATTTGCATTTATCAGAATTGCACTGTACTGTGTACAGACCAGATGTTTGAAAATGTGGCTGACAGTTGTAATACTATCTTCAGTTAGTGAAGACTGTATAAAGCATCTTCGTTTTGTGGTCCTGACATGTAACAGTTGATTGTGGCGCAGACCCGCCCATCTGTTATTCTCTAATTATGATTTTAAAAATGTTATACTTTAACAGGAAGATGAAGGCCAGTTCTCTGAGTCCAGATGTTCCTTCTTACTCCCAGATGAGCTGTTTTTGTAACTAAACCTGGCATTTAGAGTAAGCTGTTGTGACGGAAAAGCTTTCAGCAACGAATTCCACATAGGTCACTTTTCTCCTGAATTGTATTTTAGCACCACTCAAAGTTGAAGCTATATTGAGCAGATCTATGAACTGTAAAGTAGTATGTCCTGTCTGCAATGTAATACTGGTTTCTCCAGTTTCTCCTTAAGAGTAGCTATGTGAATTACAGCTGGGCCCCTTAAGTCGTAGATATTGAGGGCATAAATGACATTGTCTGTTGCTGGTAAATCATAATACTATATAATTTTCAACCTTTCAGGACATATAAATAAGAATTATAAACAAATGATTCAGTTCTTGACTTGGTGGCTTTATTCCAAAATCACTCAGTACTAGAACGGGCCTTCAAACCTAAACCATCCTCTTTTTCAACCAATGGCTTCTTGGTAAGATGTCATCTATATTCTTGGTCCTGTTCTAATCAGAAACATCTGAGAATCAAACAATTAACTCCAAGTTTATCTGCTCTCTGCCCAGGTAACAGTATGGTTGCTAATAGAACTTTGGTTAACAACTTGAATAAAGAACATGTCAGAATACACATCGAAGTTGCTGGTGAACGCAGCAGGCCAGGCAGCATCTCTAGGAAGAGGTACAGTCCAGTCGATGAAACGTCGACTGGACCTCTTCCTAGAGATGCTGCCTGGCCTGCTGCGTTCACCAGCAACTTTGATGTGTGTAGCTTGAATTTCCAGCATCTGCAGAATTCCTCGTGTTAGCACGTCAGGATGTTTTTTTTAACATCAGAATGAATTACTTGTATTCTATAGAATGGGATTATCATACTTTTCTTCTCTACTCTTAATCATGGGGAGGAATAATAAACTGCAATTGTAGATTAGATCATGGTAGTTAGTGCCTCTGAATTGAATTAAGATGATGGGTTAATTGATAGAAAATAGTGATGTGATGCCTGGGTACTTAAAATAGAACATATAGCATGGCCTACTTAGCCATTTTTTCATCCTTGCTGATTTTGAACATTATGTAATTAAGATTTTCAGATTTAATTTACGCAATGACATTTTTGAATTAGCGTTGGACCCAAATAAGTTGAAAAAATTGTCAATGAAAATAAGATAAACCAAAAATGTGCTGGCTTAATTGTAACTATCTGCAGAAAGACAAGAGTTTGGAGTTCCCAGGTGTAAATATCAGCTAGGGGAGAAGATACTGCCATGATTACAAATCTCAAGAGAATAGGGGCCTAGCGTGGGATAGAATGCAGGGAGATGCATTTGTTTCCTCAGTTAATTATAGAAATTTTATTTGTCAGTGTTCTGGCAGAGAGACAACCTGAAAAGCAGCAATTGCATACCAGGTTCTCAGTCCTAAGAGTAATGTGTTCATAATCCCAGTGTCAGGTGACAATCAAACTCGCATACTACTGTTAATTAATCGTTGGTAATTCTAGCTTCAAGAATTCATAAGTCATGAGGGAGAAAGAACCACTAGGATCCACATTTCTTCAGCATAGGTGACTGAGAGGCACATACCTTCCACTTTTGCACCCATCCCAATCGATGATATGAAGGTTACTACTGCTTAGTCAATATAGGTACTCTGAATGACCTTATGGAAGTCTCAGTATAGTTCCTATTGGGCACAGACCCAAAGCTTGTTACATTACAGGTTGATCCGCTGAAGTTAGAAGGAAACGGCCGTGATTGGGGCACAAAAGAGGTAGCATTATTTTGCATCTAACCATGCTATTCATGGCTGGGAGTGATTGATGCTGACAGAGGGTGCCCAAAATGGAAAGCATTTCATTTACATCTTTCATCTTGATGGGCACATAAAGGGTCATAAAAAGGAAAAGGATTCCATGTCACTGAATCATGGAAAAGTATTGACAGGGGTAATGGAGAAAACAATGTTAAGGGATTTTTGCCAAAAGCAGGTAGAATTTATATGTATGTGTTCACACTCCTGAACATGCATTTGGGGAAAGAACTGGACAAACCTGTGAAATTATATTGCAGTTCAATCATTTTCTTGCAAACTTGGTGCAAAGGTATATGCTTTTAATGTCCGTTTTAGAGTTCCCAAAGTAATTAACATGCACAAACAAATCATAGCATGAAAGAATAAATTCTTGTGTAAGTATCCCTTTGAGGCCAAGATTACCTGTTTGTTAAATAACAGAACGACTGCGATCATTCCCTACAGTCAGAAATGTAATGTTTCCAGAATTACATAACTGTTTGCCTACCCACCTTCCTCATATTTTCGAGAATTGCGTTGGCGTGGACAGAACTGACGAAGCAAAGGAGAAGTAACTATATTGTTAAAACAGGCACATTTACATCAGTTATAGCTAAGAAATATCCATCCCTGATGGCAGAATGGGTCACCATCTGGGCACATTCCACTGTATACTGAAAGGTGACAACTTTCAGAGCTGGTGGTCTTGTACACCCCTATCATAGTGCATAGGTACAAGGCTGTCAACATCTACAGCTCTTTGGAGTCCAACAGCAGATATTGTGCACATGATTTAGTAATTGTTTGGACTACCATATATTTCATTAAAGGCACCGCAGGAATACGGTTCCATTTTTATTTAACCTACGTATTGCATTCTGGTGTGTTTAATACCCTCAAGGATCAGATATTAATGGCCATTTTATTAGCATCAGATGGAACATCTGGAGGTATTTCATTGCTCTTTCAACATTGCCTCAGAACTGAGATGGTTCCAGAAGGAGTATAAAGTACCAGAACTTTACCACATCGAAGATGTAACAGAATGATTGCACACCTTCCTTCTCATATATTATAGCTAATGTGAGGCATGATGAGCAGTTTTACCAGAAAGAGTAATCACTTGATTTATGATCTGGAGACTTTAAATGTCCTCATTTAATGAGCAACCTGAAGCTACCGGAATTGAAATAAACATGTTGTCAACTCTCGATTTTACTTCAAGATTTTTTTAACAAGTCAATTCATAATGGTTTTATAAATTTTGAAACCAAGGAGTTCACAAATTTTTCACCTTTTTGGTCACAAGGAATATACCTTCCATTCTTCAACAAAAAAATTGTTGAATATTTTTGTACCATTTTCTTCAAAAATATTTATTTAATTTATAATTTGCAGATGGTGGGACCAGTCAAAACGAAAGAACAAGTTTGATTTCTGTCTGTGGCTTCAGCTACTGCAAAAGTATTGAGACCATCTTAACCTACAATACACAAAAGGTAAATCTGAGGTGAAAAATTAGAATAATCGAATATTAAGCATATTGTCATATCATTAAGTAAGATTCATTTTAAGATTGTTTTCGTATGTGTACAATATCTTTTCTGAAATTAAGATTACAGGGAAAATTGCAAAGATTAGGAGACAAAGATTTTTTGTGCAATTTATATACACAGGAGATTCTGCAGATACTGAATCCAGGGTAACAAAATGTTGGAGGAACTCAACTGGTCAGGTAGCATTTATGGAGAGGAATACACAGTCGACATCTTGGGCTATGGCCCATCATCAGTACCATAAAGGAAGGGGGAAGAAGCCAGAAAAAGAAACTTGGGGAAGGGAAGGAGTACAAGCTGATAGGTGATAGGTGAAGTCAGGTGAGGGGGAAGGAGTGTGTGTGTATGGGGAGATTAATTTTATCTTTTTTTCTTCCTTTTTTGTGCCACTTTCTTCCCCTTTTTGTTTGCTGACATTATTATCTAACAGGTCTTCTTTCTTAGCCTATAAGTAAAAACCTTTAGGTCAAAATTGATAGTTTCAAACTCTAGCCTTGAAGTCAGCACAACTATTTGATTGGTATGTCTCATAGTGAACAAATACCACATGCGATGTGATATCAAGGCAGGCCTTGGCTGTTCAAACAGACTGAAAGATTTTGTGTATTGTTCAAAGGGGAACTTTTCCTCCAGTGTCTTGGCAGATATTCATCCCTTAACCAACTAACAAATAAAACAGATTTATTCCATTATTCATTGATTTACTCTCCATGGAATATTACCAAGTGCAAATTAACTACTAACTTCTCTTAGCCATCGGTAGTGACTGTGCATCTACAGTTAGTTGTAGCGATGCATATTTCGTTTTATTCATTCACAGGACTTGGTTGTTGTTGATGAGGTCGCAATTCATCTATACTTAAATACCATGAATTGAGTGGCTTATTTGACCATTCTGAAAAACAGATAATGCTATGGATCGGGAGTTGCATATAACCCTCCCAAATAAGGACAGCTGAATTCGTTCTCTGGAGGACATCATGGTTACCATCATGGTTAATTGTATTCCCGGACTTATTTAATTACTTGAACTTAAATTCCCCAGCTGTTCAGTTGAAAATTGAATTCAAATTTCCTAATAATATATGCAAAATTTTGTATATAGAACATCAATTGCTCCTTCAGATCCATGGAACCAATTATGCAGAAGGGTGCACATCCAGTAATGAATACCCTTGTGTAAGTGTGCTGCTGGTGACTATAAATTAAATCGAGGAGTAGTTATGATTTGAATTCCCTGCGTCTATAGAAATTGGACAATTAAAATATTAGGGCCCTGAAACGTGAGTTGGCAAAGCACTTGAGAGAGAATAAGTGGCTGGGCTGCAGTGAAACTGCAGTGAATAGGACTGATTCTGTTGCTGCAAAGCCTCGATGGGCTGAATGCACTCCTGCAATACTGCAGCAATTCCCTAATCTTGTTCTAACCTCAAAAATCTATTCTTTTCTGACATCCATTGATATATAAAATTCTAAAAAGAAAGACAACACAAAATTGTGAAGAAATTGATGCTAGTAGATATAACTGAATAATTTGATTCCTCAAAGAGTTGTTGAAATTAGTGGGAAATATAACTGGCTCGGGACTGCTAATTACAGTCATACATCACTACAGCCTTTAATGAGCTACTCAGGCAACTCAAGACCAGCAAAGTAGACCAGCACTGTAGCAGGGGTTGCTGGTGTGGTAGTTAAATCTTTGGGCTGTTAAAGTCAGAGCTTGGTTAACACTTTAGTCAAAGGGAGTTCAAATCATATTATAGATAGCTACAAGTTATTTATAACAACTAAACTTCATTTTTTTAATAATCAAGAACTTAAGGATATAGCTAAACTCAGTAAACATATAACTCCTGTTCACTAGTTCCCTATAAGAAGAGAGATCAGTTGTATTTACTTTGCTAGCCTCCCAGACCACAATATAGTTGACTCTTAACTAGTCTTTGAAATAATTGACCAAGCCTTTCTATTGCATTACACATTATGCTCAAACAGTGAAAAGGTGAAAGTGCATGGGCCATTTGGCATCAAACTGAGTACTGAATCAGAAATACGTGGCCCATCTTAAATCATAAATATCAGACACCTTGTGTTGTCATGATCTAGCACTGTATCGTTTGTCTGCACTGCACTTTCTTGGTAGCTTTCACACTTTATTCTGCATTGTTATTGTTTTTACCTATTCTAGCACAATACAAGATGTAATTATTTGATCTGTGTGAACAGCATGAGTACAAGCTTTCCACTATATCTTGGTACATATGACAATAGTAACCTAATACCAATAAATTGAGAGAAGCACACAACCAACTTTTCAAGGAACAGTTTGAATTGGTTGAACTCAGAATATCAGACTTTGCAAACAATATGCAGATCGCTCCATCACAACTCATAAGCAAGACAAAGACAGTGAATACAATGGCACATTGATATGCATGTTTTTGGTGTCGCCCAGGGAAACCTCAATGTTCAGTTCAGGCCCTTTAAAGTCTCATGACATCAGGTCAACCATGGGCAAGGAAACCTGCTCCTTATTAAATTCCTCCTCACATGATGAATTGAGGCGTTGATTCAAGAAAGAAGACAACATCTGTCTTCAAGTATTCCCACCTTTTAGGTCATACCATTAGGCGGGAGGTACAGAAGCCTGGAATCCCACACCAATAGATTCAAGCTACTTCTCTTCAATATTCAATTCTTGAACCAATCTGCACAACCCTAGTCACTACAATTTAGCAACATTATGACCACTTTGACCACCTTTGACTTCTTAAAACTCAAATTGTGTTTTTTTTAAATAAAAATTGTGTGTAATTTATGTTTTTTTTCTTGCAAATGTCTATCTGGTGCGATGTGTCTGTAATGTCTCTGCAAGTAAGTTTTCATTGCACCTGTGCATACATGTACTTGTGCCAATGACAGTAAACTTGACTTTGATTTTGAATTAGCACTGGGATGGCGAAGGCTTTCAGTGCATGATTTGTGAAAGGTGATGAGTATTCTAATTGAGCAACACACACAAAATACTGGGGGAACTCAGCAGGCCAGGCAGCATCTATGGAAAAGAGTACGGTCGACGTTTCAGGCTTAGACCCTTCATCAGGACTGGAGCACAAAAAGCTGAGAAGTCAGAGTAAGCAGTTGGGGAGAGGGGAGGAAGAAATACAAAGTAGTAGGTGATAGGTGAAACCAGGAAGGGGGGAGCAGTGAAGTAAAGAGCTGGGAAGTTGATTGGTGATAGAAATAAAAGGCTGGAGAAGGGGGAATCTGGTAGGAGAGGACAGAAGGCCATGCAAGGAAGGAAAGGGAGAAGAGCACCAGAGGGAGGTGATGGGTAGGTAAAGAGATAAGGTGAGAGAGGGAAATAGGAATGGGGAATGGTGGGGGGGGGGGCATTACCAGAAGTTCCAGAAATCGAGGTTCATGCCATCAGGTTGGAGGCTTCCCAGACAGAATATAAGGTGTTGCTCCTCCAAACTGACTGTGGCCTCATGGTAGTAGTACAGAAGGCCATGGGCTGTCATGTCAGAATGGGAATGTGAAGTGGAATTAAAATGATGACCACTGGGAAATCTCACTTTTTCAGGCGGATGGAGCATAGGTGCTCGGTGAAGTGGTCTCCTAATCCATGTCATGTCTCATCAATATACAGGAAACCACTCTGGGAGCACCAGATATAGTAGATGACCCTAACAGACTTACAGGTGAAGTGTCACCTCACCTGGAAGGACTGCTTGGGACGCTGAATAGTAGTGAGGGAGGAGGTGTAGGGATAAGTGTAGCACTTGTTCTGCTTGCAAGGATAAGTGCCAGGAGGGAGATCAATGGGGTGGGACGACTGGACAAGGGAGTTGTGTAGGGAGCGATCCCTGTAGGAAGCAGAGAGTGGGGGGGGGGGGAAAAATGTGCTTGGCGGTGGGATTCCATTGGAGATGGTGGAAGTTATGGAGAATTATGTCCTGGATGTGGAGAGGTAGGTGAGGACAAGAGGAATCCTATCCCTTTTGGGGTGGCGGGAGAATAGGGTGAGGGCAGACGTGCGTGAAATGGAAGAGATGCAGTTGAGGGCAGCATTAATAGCAGAGGAAGAGAAGCCCTTCTCTTGGAAAAAGGAGAACATCTCATTAGTTCTGGAATGAAAAGCCTGATCCTGTGAGCAGATGCAATGGAGATGGAGGAAGGGATGGCATTTTTACAAGTAACAGGGTGGGAAGAGGAGTAATCCAGGTAGCTGTGAGAATAAGTGGGTTTATAATTGACGTTAGTAGATCAGCTGTCTCCAAGGACAGAGGCAGAGAGATTGAGAAAGGGGAGGGAGGTGTCAGAAATGGACCAGGTAAACTTGAGGCAGGGTGGAAGTTGGAGGCAAAGTTGATAAAGTCAACAATCTCCTCGTGGGTGCAGGAAGCAACACCAATGCAGTTGTTGATGTAGCATAGGAAAAGTTGGGAGTGAAACCAGTGTCATTCTGATTGGTTGCATCACAACTGCTATGGGTCCTTCAATGTACACGATCCCAAGAGGCCGCAGAGGGTTAGGCTTAATCAGATCTATCATGGGCAAGCCCTTTCCACCACTGAGGACATCTTCAAGAGGCATCTCTTCAGGAACGTGGCATCCAACATTAAAGACCCGCACCATCTGGGCCATGTTCTCTTCCTGTTACTACCACTGGGAGGAGGTACAGGAGCCTGAAGATTGGCACTTAAAATTTAAGGTTCAGTTTCTTCCCCTTAGCCATTAGATTTCTGAATTGTCCACGAACCCATGAACACTATCTCGTTATTCTCTTTTGCTCTATTTATTTGACTGTTACAATAAGGACATTTAGGAGACTCTTAGATAGGCACATAGATGTAAGAAAAAGGAGGGTTATGGGCTGTAGGAGGAAAGGTTTAGATTGATCGTGGAGTAGGTTTATATAGGTTGGGCTCAAGGATACTTTTTTGTTGTACTGTCTCTGTTCTATTTGCTTTTGTAACATAGAAATTCTTATGTCTTGCACTATAGTGATGTTACAAAACAACAAATTTCACTACATATGTCAGTGATAATAAATCTGATTCTGATTCTCAATAGGTAATTAGGAAAGCCATTAAGATTTATTCTTTATTGCTGGGGGTGTTGAATACATAAATAGGGAGGTTATGCTTCATTTATATAAGACATTGGTGAGAGCACATCTACAGAGGTTTAGCAAACCCATCTCTGGAATGGACAGTTGGGCTTATGAAGAAGGTTTGAACAGCCTTCAATTCTATCTGCTGAAATTTAGAAGAATGAGAGGTGATTGGATTGAAACAAATAAGATCCTGAGGGTTCTTGAGAAAGTGGATGTGGAGCGGATGTTTCCTCTTGAGTGAGTTTCACTGTTGAAAACTGAAGGGTCATTCCATTCAAGACAAAGAAAAAGGCAACAAGTTTCCTCTCAGTGGTTCCTTCATCTTGGGAACTCTCCTCAAAGGGTGGTTGTAGTCTCTGAACATGTTTAAGGCAGAAGTAGATGTATTTTTGATAAGCAAAAAGGAAGTGAATGGTTACCAAGATGGACAAGAATGCAAAGTTCAGTTACAATTAAATCAGCCCTGTTATTTATTACATGCTATGACCGGCTCAAACTTGGTCCTAATGAACATGTATGTTTGCATGACCATCACTCTGAAGAAGCACCAAAAATAATGAGGGCACAGAATGCTCTCCAGATGGAGAACTTCATTGTGCACTGCCAAGAGGGCTTTGGTGCTGCCTCTGCTGACCATGTCCTAATGCATGCAGTGATTAGATTTGATCTGCAGCAAATAGTGACATAAACCAGAAAGGGGCATAAACATATTCAATCTCCTCAGGAGCAGGAGAGGGCCAGTTGGCTTTTTGACCCTCCTTTGCCATTCACTACTGTCAAGGACTCTACAACTTACATTCTTAGCTTTATTATTTGTTTCTTTGTTTGTTTACTCATTTGTACAATTTGTCTCTTGCACATTGGTTGTTTGTCAGTCTTCATGGATTTTTTCATAAATTCTATTGTATTTCTTTAAATGCTTACAAAAAATGAAACTAGAAGTAGAAAATAGTGACATATACATTCTTCAATAATAAATTCACTTTGACTTAGCCATTAAGAATTGAATTGAATTGACTTTATTTCTTACATCCTTCACATACATGAGGAGTAAAAATCTTTATGTTGTGTCTCCATATAAATGAGCAATGTGCAATCATAGCAATTTATAATAATTTATAATAAATAGAACACTCAATGTAATATCGAGTACACTCAAGTCAGTGTGAGTTCATCAGTCTGACGGCCTGGTGGAAGAAGCTGTCCCAGAGCCTGTTGGTCCTGGTTTTTATGCTGCGGTACCATTTCCCAGATGGTAGCAGCTGGAATAGATTGTGGTTGGGATGGCTTGGGTCCCCAGTGATCCTACAGGCCCTTTTTCCACACCTGTCCTTGTAAGCGTCCTGAATCATGGGAAGTTCACAACTACAGATGCGCTGGGCTGTCCACACCACTCTCTGCAGAGTCCTGTGGTTAAGGAAGGCACAGTTCCCATACCCGGCAGTGATGCTCCCAATTGTGCCCCTGTAGAAATTTCTTAGGATTTGGGGGCCCATACCAAACTTCCTCAACCGTCTGAGGTGAACGAGGCGCTGTTGTGCCTTATCCATCACACAGCTGGTGCGTACAGACCACGTGAGGTCCTCAGTGATGAGATCACAGCTGATCTCAGCATCACTTTCCTGCTCTATCCTCAATGTCCATTGATTCTGCTAACTTAGTCCTTACTCTGAATGTGACCTTCTAGACGCAGACCCCTGAGACATAGGCGTACTCCCTTCATCCAGCCTGCTGAGCCCTGCAAGAATTTTGAAAATTTAAACGAGATTTCCACTTATCCTTCTAAAACTTACAGATTACAGGCTTAACCTACTCATTCTCTCTGTACATGTGAAACCCACCATCATGAAACCAGTCTGGTGAATTTTTGATGTACTCTATCAATGACAAGTATGCAGTACTGTGCAAAAGTCTTAGGTCCATACTGTATATACAGATAGGGTGCCTAAGATTTTTGCACAGTACTGTATTTGTCAACATGGAGTAGAGAGTGAGTTTGTAAATCTGATGGAAGCAAAGGATATCAGGAATGGTGAGGGTGGAAAGCCTCAGGAGGGGTGTGGGACAGTGCCAGGGGTGGGAGGTGGCGCAGGTGCAGACACAGTCAGCTCTGAGACACCAGGCAAGGTCATTGATTTCAAACAATTGGTTTATTGATCGTTACGGAAGGTGTCTCCACTGCTTCCCACTCCCTTCCCCTTTTCCCAACCATGATTCCCTTCTCCTTCCCCCCTTCCCACTCCTGGTCCACAATCAACATCACCATCATTATGTGCCATGTTGTATGAGGTGGGCGATCATGGTCTTATCCACAACCATCATTGTTCTAGGCAACTTTTTCTAGAAAAGTGTTTGCCATTGCTTTCTTTTGGGCAGTTTCTTTACAAGATTCTTTTTTTTGGTATGGAGACCAAACTGGAGACAATATTCCAGGTTTGGTCTCACCAAGGGCCCATATAATTTCAGCAAGACATCTTTGCTCCAAAATGCAAATCCTATGATAATAAAGCTAATATAGTATTTGCTTTCTCACAAAGCAATTAGCAACTGATAACTGGCTTATTATTGTCACATGTCCTGAAGTACAGTAAAAAGCCTTTTTGTTTTGCAGGCCATCCCAGATCATTCCAAACATAAGTACATTGAGTAGTACAAAAGTTAAAGTAATAATAGAATGCAGAACATAGTGCTACATTTATAGAGAAAGTGAGTGATAGTAGATAAATAAGATGCAAGGGTTATAATGAGGTAAAATGACAGATCAAGAGTTCACTGTTATTGGATAAGAGATCCATTGAAGAGTCTTATAATTGCAGAATGATAGCTGCAGATGTGTTTTTGCATGACGACATTGGTAGGAGCAGGCACAATATTGGCTTTGTGGAGTTGAAATGCTGGATTCACACCAAGGATATCCATGATCTTGTTGTGGGGCCAAAGGGGATAGATTCAGAACAGATCTAGCAACTCAAAACTGAACGTCCATGATAAGCTGGGAACCATCAGAATCAGAAATGTACTCTGTCATGACCTGAAATGTTATAGTTCAACATATTCCTTAGTCTCTTTCGACAAACCAGCCAGCAGAAGCTGGAGCAAACCTAAAGACAAGGTACCATCTGTGATTGATGCTGCAATACAAGACTTCATACGTACTAATCAGTAAGAATAGCATGTCATTATTTTGTGTAATGTTTAAAGCCGTCACAGCTTTCAGAAAATGAGGCAGATTGCGGCTTCTTGCGGAAAGACCCAGACAATATTTTATTTAATTAATACACAAAAATTGCTGCAGGAACTCAGCAGGCCAGGCAGCATCTACAGAAAAGAGTAAACAGTTGACGTTTAGGGCCGAAACCCTTCATCAAGACCTTCATTAGTCTACTAACCTACCAACCGGTACACCTTGGGACTGTGTGAGGAATCCGGAGCACACAGAAGAATCCCACATGTTCATGGACTCCTTACAGATGACGTCAGAATCTAACTCCAAACTCCGATGCCCTAAGCATCATGCTAACCACAACACCACTCTGGGGTCAACAAAATTTGCATGTGTTTGTAGTATTCATGTCATAAAATGTCAAACAATGGCCACCTCCAGTAAGAGTGAATCAAATCAGATACCAAATCAAGAAATGGAATCACTGCAGAGAAATAAGCCCTTCATTCTCCTCCCTACATCCAAAGCAGCCATTAAGCACCCACTTACACTGATCCTACTCTCTTTCCACATGCCCATCAATTTCCCTAAAATCCCTACACACTAGGGATAACTTAAGTCAACCTACCAAACTACACACCTTTAGGATGTGAGGGGGAAATGGAGTGCTCACATGGTCAAAGGAAGAAAAATGCACACTCCACAGAAATGGGATCAAAGGTCAGCATTGAACTCAGTCCAGTGGTTCTACCAAATGCACCACTGGGCCACATTACCAAGTCCACTATTAGCATCATCCTGGAGGGCACCATTGAACTGCAGTTCATTAGTGCCCCCCACAAAAATAACACTGACTCAATAGAATATCAGAGGTTGGGTATACCCAGGCGAGTGACTCATTCACTGACATCCCTAAGCCTTTCCACCTTCTATAAGGCTTAAGTCAAGATCAATGTTCCCTCTAATTTTTAGTAGTCAGTGTGTGCAAAAATCTTATGTTGTGCAAATTTTTTTCCTGTGACAAAAGTATGTGCGCACTGCACTGAATGACACAGTTTATGTAGGTTTACAAAATATTTGACATAAAACTGCACAGGATAACAACAAAATAACATACATATTTAAGTCACTCAGTTATTTATTCTCTCTCCTTTGGCATTTACCCATTCTTTGTAAACTCTATCTAGACTAATAGAACTTCCATCCAATTGATAGCTTTTGATTCTCATTAACATATCCAAATGACATTCACCTAAACGGTTTCTCAGCTTGTTTTTGAGTTGTATCATTAGGCTAAAACCTCGCTCACAGTCTGCACTAGATGCAAGAAAGGTTCCCCCAATGTCCATCAACTGTGCAAGGTCGCAAAACTGTTCATTTTGAAGTACAAATGCCACCATTTGAGAAAAGTTTGAAATCAGTTTGGATTTAATCTTTTCTTGCATGGAAAATTTGAAATCATTAAACTGTCTAACTATTACAGTATTTTCTGCTAGAAAATCATGATACTTTAGACATAAGGCATTAACTTGTTCATCGCCAAATGTGAAATCACAATCTGCAATAGTGGAGAAATCAAAAGTTGACCACTCTTGTACCTCATCTTCAGGAAGCCTTTCTTCTAAATGAACACAAAGACTATTTATAAAAGTCAACAGTGAACTTGTATCTACTGTGACGTTTTCTTCACGTTGTTGGCTTAGCAAAATTTTAACTTTGTCACTCCATGAAACATTGTCTCCCAGATACTGCTTTCTTATCTTATTAACTTTGCCTCGTGTAAAATGAATTGAATCAATCGGTGTCTGGCCATGACCTCATGAGCTTTCGGTGTAGCAGTTTCTACTATTTTGTTAAGCCATTCAACTTTAAACAAATTTGCAGTTCTTTTGCCTTTCACACCCTTCGCTTCTTTTGAATTTGACGTAGTGAATCAATATTTTTTCAATAAAAACTTAGTAAGCTATCTACAGGATTTGAAACAGATCTTTGTCAACTTTATGATATGAACACTGTCTGCCAAAGATGGCTGCCGCCGTGATGCAGCAATACAAACTGGAACTGGAAAGATGAGGGGACGTAAATTAGTGACATGCATTGTGGTATTTGAAAAACCGACTAACTAGTTAACAGAAACATTTAGCTAAAAGATTATTTTCAATAAGTATAATTATTAATTACTACATTATTTTAGGTAACTAACCTTTTGTGCGCACATTCATTTCCTTTGTGCGCTGGTGGAAAAGCGTGTGCGCACACGCACACGCGCACAGCTTAGAGGGAACATAGGTCAAGACTACTCTCCACTTGTATGTTTCAGTGAAGCTTCAATAACGCTGAAGAAGCTGAATACCATTCAGGACAAAAGAGCCAATTTGAGTGGTACCTCATCCACCCTTTACAGTCAATTACCTCCATCACAACTGCAGTGTGTGCCTCCTACAAAAGGCACCATTGACTCCCAAATCCTCAGCATCAACCATCAAGAAGAGGAGGCATGACACCACCTCACCCGTCAGTTTTCTCCAAGCATCCTGCCTCTGTTACTTAATCGTTTCTCAGACTAAATGCCAGAACTCCTGACCCAATGTCACTGTGGTTCAAGTTGGTGACTCACTTCAATTCTCAAGTTCCGTTAGAGGCAGGCAATAAATGCCGGCTTTGCCAGTGATGTCTGTATTGTGAACAATGAATAAAATAAATGATCAAAATAGGCCGATGCATTAAATATAGCTGTGGCGTCACCACTACATGTTGGAGCTGGCTTGCTCTATCTCTTGAAGAGGCTGTCCTAATGATTATAGAAAATTGTCTTTCCTGTCATATCGGCAAAATTAATTGAAGTTAAAAGTTTAAGGCAAACTCGAAAATTATGAAGTTGACAGATTAAATAAATACAGAAATACCATAACAGTGACAACTGCTAAATTTAATATGATCCTGAAAACTTATGATAGTGATGAAAGATCTTACTGAATTTATTATTTTAAGATAGAAGAATAAAGTGGCAAGATGAATGAAAATGTATCAAGATGAAAGGGAGAGAGGCAAGGGAAATTTGTCAACAAATTAGGTCACAAAGTGCCTATACTATATAGTATCTTCACCATCTTCAGGAGGTGAGAGTTATGATTTTGGATACTTATTGAGCATCACTTTTTTATCCTGTTTTCATTCTGAACATGATTGATAACTGATTTTTTTTTGAAACAAGCAGGCCAAGTGTAAACAAGTGACTGGAAATGATGCATATGATTAACTACAAGGATTACTTACAGTGCCTTTAACTATCAGAATCCAAAATGAGAAAAAAGAAAAAGAATCTTGAATCCTCTCCTATGTTCACATGCCAATCTTTCATTATTCAGAGTTTGAGAATTAATTTCAACATTTCAGGGTTTACTTTATCAAAATTGTTCATTGGTATCACTAATTTAATCCAGTACAAGCTAACTGCAGTGCAATGCCTGTTTGGAGTCATACATACTGGATGTAATTAAAAGCCTACAGCTTTTTATTCTGTAAACCAGTATCACTCAACAGCCATCTTGGCGACCACTGTAAATCCTATTATAAGATTACATCAGTAAGGTCACATTGTCACGAGAGTATGAGAGTTGTGTTACACAGAACTGCATTCCCATGAGTTTACAACCAGTAAGTCACTTGAGCAGTTGACATCCTCGGAAACCATTTGCATGGCGCAATTCCCAACTACGGTGAAAGTGACCAAAAATGGATAAAGGTGTACAATGCGACCAAGGACAATATGACCATTTGCTAAACTGGAACAATGCAGATCTAATGTTGGACTGTTTAGTATCTACTTGTAGTGAACTTTTGTGTTTGCTTATAATTGGAAACATCTTTGAGATCCATTTCATATTCTTAAGCTTTGCTAACATTCTTTCATATTGTTTTTGTTATGCAAAAAGTAAAAGTAATTTCCCCTTGTGGTTCATGTGTTTCCTATCTGGTGATCTGTGCAGTCTGGTCATGATGCCCCTTTGATTTTTTCTTAGAAGAGAGTTACATTGAAAGTTAATTTCAGTACCAGTATCCAGCACAGAGACTAACACAGAACCTCTAATGAATGAAATTACAAGCACGTACATACATGTAACTTACTAGTTCATCATTTAGTAACCTGTTTATTCTCAGTAGCCTTCTACCATCCCTTAAGTTCTCTGTACTTCTCTAAAATATGACTGTGATGGGCATCCACTATGGTTATCAGTTCACTACTAATGAAGTTTATGGGAGAAATTAGCTTATATTTAACATCTGCAAAAATGGAGGTCCTCCACCTTGCTCATACAACTCTTCACTTGGAGAATAAAGATTACAACAGGATCCTGTAAAGTGGGTCCTGCTTCTTGTATCTCTTACTGAAATTGGACATCAACGGTAAAGTGCACTCTCACTTCTGGCATTCCAGCTTAATCTCATGCAGTCTGAGGAAAGGAGACATCAAGTTCTTAAGTCCAGCACAAAGCTTATGGTCTACAAGACAAATGTGATCTTCTGTATGCTGCTGAGATATTCACTACCTGCAGCAAATGCCTCAAACCACCAGAGAGATACCATCAACCCTGCTCCTTCAAAATTTTCCATATCCATAAATACATAAGGAAACCAACATGAACACTTTCTTCCAGCATTGCGGGCTACAATTGTACTCAGCCATCTGTGATGGGTAGAGAACCTTATTTGCTTGTCTAGCACTGGATTTCTGAAACAGATATAATATTCCTGAACTCTGAATAATGAAAGATTGACATATGAACATAGGAGAGGATTCAAGGATCTTCTTAATGCCTCCAAGAAAAGAAGTGCTACTTTCCTCTGTGGAAATCCTTGGAAAATGACCACAAAGAAGATGCTTTTACAATGCATTGATTCCATTTTGTGGGACTACACAGAAGTCCAGTGAAAACTGTGGAAAGAGCACATCACCTCCCAAATCATCCATCTGCTCACCTTATCAAGCACCTCTTTCCATACCATTGACAAAGCCAGTGATTATACCTTGTCCTCATCAATCCTCTCAGAACCCACAGAACTGGAGTGAAACCAAAAGGAAATGCCATTGATGGAAAAAAAACCTGGTGGCCATGCCTTCACCCACCAAGCTCACAACCCTGGAACTCTCTGTCTAACCCTGTCCACCTTGAACTATCTCATCTCATTTAGAAATCAGTCTTTAAAAGCAGTCTCTATGACCAAGTTAATGCTGATCTCTTTAAGCACCTCTTTATATTTCTTGGTGCAAAATGCTGTTTGATTACACTTCTATTAAATCCCTCAGGACAATCTACTGCTGTGAAAACATTACGTTAATTCAATTTGTGTGCTGTTTTAAGCAACACTTTGTGGACTTATCCACCTCTGAAGGGAATGAGATGATTATAAAACAACTATTGGCCTTGGAGGTTAATCAAACTTATAGAGTTATAGTGTGGAAGCAGGCTTAATGACCCACAGAATCTGCACCAACTATCAACCACACATTTATTTCAAATTTGAGAATAAAACAGGGCTTTGATCATTTCAGTTATCACCACTGAATCTCCAACTTACAGCGTTTTAATGGGGCCAGTTGGCAGAAGCACCAGCCACAAAAGCAGTGTGCAGAAGTTAAACCTGAAGGTTAATCCAAAGTATTTACTAAATTAACTGATCTGAGCCATGGAATGACATAATTAGCCTTTGTGACTCAGACCATGCTAAGGGAAAATAATCAGCCAGGGTTCTTGTTGCAGATGGAATCGAGTAACTGTTTCTGGGAAAAACGTGGATTTTTCCCTTTTCCATACATGTGCAATGATTTGTCACCATTCAGTATTCTGATAGGTTTCAATGGGATCCCTCCTCATTCTTCTAAACTCCAGTGAGTACAGGCCCAGTGCCATCTGATGCTCCTCGTATTGTTACCCCTTTCATTTCTTGGATCATTCTCCTGAACCTCTTCTGCACTCTCTCCAATGCCAGTTGATCTTTTCTTAGATAAGGGGCCCAAATTGCTCACAATACTTTAAATACAGTCTGATAAGCCTTATAAAGCCTCAGCATTACATCCTTACTTTTGTATTAGTCTTCTCAAAATGAATGCTAACATTGCATTTGCCTTTCTTACCACCAACTCAACCTGCAAGTTAGCCTTTTGGAATCCTGCACAAGGACTCCCAGTCTCCCTGCACCTCTAATTTTTGAATTTTCTCCCCATTTAGAAAACAGTCCATACCTTTATTCCTTCTACCAATGCGTGTGACTATGCACTTTCTTATACTATATTCCATCTGCTATTTCTTTGCCCTTTGTCCAAATCTGTCTCAGTTATTCTGCAGTCGTCCTGCTTTCTCAACATTATCTGCCCCTCCACCTATCTTTGTACGGTCCACAAACTTGGCCGCAAAGCCATCAATTCCTTCATCTAAATCACTGACATACAGTACTGTACAAAATTGTTAGGCACATATAGATATCTAGGATGCCTGTCTTTTTCATAGCACTGTATCTGAAAAATCTATTTGTATCCTCTTATCGTCAAAACACAGAGGGACCATCACAAGCTCCCACAACCCTGATGATCCTGTGATTTCAGACTCCAAAGTTGACGTGCAAGCAGCTTTCAGGAGGGTGAACCCATGAAAGGCATCCAGCCCAGACAGGATACCTGACCAAGTACTAAAGATCTGCGCCTATCAAATGGCTGGAATGTTCACTGGGATCTTTAACCGCTCACTTCAGCAGTCTGGCGTACCCATCTGCTTCAAGCAGACTTCACTCATACTAGTGCTTAAGAACAACTTGGTAACCTACCTCAATGACTATTGTACAGAAGTACTAACATCCACAGTGATGAAGTGTTTTGAGAGGTTGGTGATAAAAAGTATCAACTCCTACCTGAGAAGTGACTTAGATCCACTGCAATTTGCCTACTGGAGCAACAGGTCCGCAGCAGATGCCATGTCCTTGGCTCTTCACTCAACCCTGGAACATCTGGTTAACAAAGGTGCATATGTCAGGATGCTGCTTATCAACATTCAATACCATCACCTCCTCAAAACTAATTACTAGGCTTCAATACCTTGACCTCAATACCTCCTTATGCAATTGGATCTTTGATTTTGTCACTTGCAGACCCCAGTCAGTTTGGATTGGCAACAACAGCTCCACAATCTCCTTCAGCTCAGGTGCACCACAATGCTGTGTGCTTAGCCCCCTGCTCTACTTGCTTGCGTGGCTAAGCACAGCTCCAATGCCACATTTAAGTTTGCCGACATTACTGTAGGCTGAATTAAAGGTGATGATGAATCAGCATATATATAGGAAGGAGACTGAAAATCTGACTGAGGCGTGCCACAGCAACAACCTCTTACACAATGGTAAACATGACCAAGGAGTTGAATATTGACTTCTTTGGGAGAAAACCAGAGGTCCATGAGCTTGTCCTCTCATCCAGAGATGGAGAAGATCAACAATGCTAAATTTTTCAGTGTTACCATTTCAAAGGACCTGTCCTGGACCCAGCACGTAAGTGCAATTATAAAGAAAGCACAGCGATGCCTCTAGTTCCTTAGGAGATTGCAAAGATTTGGTATGACATCTAAAACTTTGACAAACTTCTACAGATGTATGGTGGAGAGTACATTGATTGGTTACATCACAGTCCAGTATGAAAGCACCAAAGCTCTTGAACAGAAAATCACAGTGGATCTGGGCCATCATAGGTAAAGCCCTCCCTACCATTGAGCACATCTACACGGAGAGTTATGGCAAGAAAACTGCATTCCTCATCAGGGACCCCCAACAATCAGGACATGCTCTTTTCTCATCTCTGCAACCAGGAATAAGATACAGGGTCCTCAGGACTCACACCACCAAGTTCAGGAACAGTTATTATCTATCAACCATCAGGCTCTTGAACTAAAGGAGATAACTTCACTCAACTTCACTTGCCCTATCATTGAAATAGACTCACTTTCAAGGACTCTGCATCTTAAGTTCTCGATATAGATTTCCTATTTGTTTGTTATTACTATTTATTTCTTTCTGCATTTGCATAGTTTGTTGCCTTTTGCACTTTGGTTGAAAACCGAAGTTGGTGCAGTTTTTCAATGATTCTACTATAGTTATTATTCTATTATGGATTTATTGAGTATGCCCACAAGAAATGAATCTCATGGTTGTATATTGTGGGATATATGTACTTTGTCAATGAATTTACTTTGAACTTTATATTATCGTCTAGCTTACCTTCATCTTTTCTCTCCTTGTGCTTTTTAAAGTGGTCTTTCTGTTAGTTTTAAAAGCTTCTGAATCCCCTAATTTCCCACTAATTTTTGCTATATTTTATGCCCCCCTCATTTGCTTTCATGGTGTCATTGACTACATTTTTCAGCCTCAACCTCCCTTTAGAATACTTCTTCATCTTTGGGATGCATCTTTTCTGCACCTTCAGAATTGCTCCCAGAAACTCCAGCCAATGTTGTTCTGCCATCATCCCTGCTGGTATCCTCGTCAATCAACTTTGGCCAACTTCCCTTTTATGACTTTGTAAATTCCCTTAATTCCCTTTATCTAACTGTAAAACTGATACATCCAATTTTAGCTTCTCCTCCTCAAACCGCAGAGAGAATCCCATCACATTATGATCACTGTCTCGTAAGAGTTCCTCTACCTTAAGCTCCCTAATTAAATCTGTGTCATTAAATAACAGCCAATCCAGAATTGTCTTTCCCTTAGTGGGCTTAACTTCATGCTGCCCTAAAAAGACATCTCCTAGGCATTCTATAAATTCCCTCTCATGGGATCCTGCAGCAAACTGAGTTTCCCAATCTAACTGCATATTGAAATCCCCCATGACTATCATAACATTGCCTTTTTTACACGTCTTTTCTATCTCCCATTGTAATTGCAGCACACATCCTGGCCATGTTGGAAGGCCTGTATATAACTCCCATCAGGGTCTTTTTACCCTTGAAGTTTCTTAACTCTACCCACAAGGATTCTGATCCCTGTCACCTCTTTCTAAAGATTTGAATTTACTTTTTATCAACAGAGCCACCCTACCCACTTTGCCTAACTGCTTATCCTTTTGACACAATGTTAAGTTCCAAACTATGATCTTCTTTCAGCCACTGCTCAGCAATACCCACAGCTGCCAATCTCTAACTGCGCTACAAGATAATCTATGCTGCATCATTCAAATATAACACCTTCAATCCTGTATTCAACATCCTCTTTGATTTTGTCCCATTACAATTTAAATCATCCCATTGGCTGCAATTTTGCTCTATCATCTGCCTGCCCTTCCTCACAATCTCACTACACACTACATCTGGTTGTATATCAATTGCCCCATCCTCAGCTCTCTCACTCTGGTGCCCATCCTCTTGCTAAATTAGTTAAAACCCTTCCCAACAGTTCCAGCAAACCTGCCTGCAAGGATGTTGGACCCCTCAGTTTCAGGTGTAACCTATCATTTTTGTATAGGTCAGAGATCCCAATGATATCCTACCCCATGAACCAATCCACACATTCAGCTGCCAAATTATCATATTATTACCCTTACTGGCACATGGTATTACTACCCTGGAGGTCCTCATTTTCACCTTTCTACTTAACTCCCTTTATTCTCTCTTCAGGACTTCCTCCCCTTTTCCAGCTATGTACCACAAGTTCCAGTTGTTCACTCTCCCCCTTTAGAATGCTGTGGACCCGATCCAAAACATCCCTGACCCGAGCACCTGAGAAGCAACGTACCATACAGGTGTCTCTTTCACGTCTACAGAATCTGCTACCTGCTCCTTTAATTACGGAATCCCCTTTCACTCTTCTTCTCCCCACTTCCTTTCTGAGCCACAGAGACAGACTCGGTGCGAGAGATTAGGTCACTGTAGCTTTCCCCGGTTGGTCATTTTGTGTGCCCCCCCCCCCAAGCAGTATGCAAAGCTCTATACTTATTCTTCTGTGTGTAATTGCTACTCAGTGTACATAAATATTGTTAATTTTGTGTACTGTTTATATTGGTGACATCTGCACCCTAAGCCACAACCTTTACAAACTGCAACATGTCACCAGGCTGTGTATGACAGGACTGTCTCTGAAGATCATAAACACAAAATAATCTGCAGAATGCTGGGGTCAAAGCAAACACTCACAACACGCTGGAGGAACTCAACAGGTCGGGCAGCATCCGTGGAAAAGATCGGTCGACGTTTTGGGCCGGAACCCTTCTTTTCCACGGATGCTGCCCGACCTGCTGAGTTCCTCCAGCGTGTTGCGAGTGTCTGAAGATCATATTACTTTTGCAGATCAATCTTTTGGACCTGAACATCAGGACTCAATGGTTCCTGTGGTAATGTTCTTTTGGAAGTTACAGAACTTGGCGAGGCCTTCCTCCTCTCACAGGTAGTATTTCTTGGGCAATCGTCCAACAACCATTAGCAGACCCAACAAAATTAGCAATTTTTAAATTAAAGGGGCCATGCCATTAAGCAAGAGGATCCTGCGAAATGCAGCTTTAAGTGTTCAGAAGTAAGGGTAGATTCCTAGAAGAAACCAAGATGATGGGGTCTTATGGTTGTTTTATTTCAGCAGAAAAGAGGGTAATTTTGATTGCACTAGAAAATGGACATTGGGATCATGACACATAATCATTCACTTTTCACTGATTTAAATATAGACAGCACACAGAATTTTACTGTTGTTCTCTACAGTGAGTTAAAAGTCCGGTCAACAATTACTGCATTGTTGATTGGTTGGTTGCATTAGCAGGAGCCAATATTGAAGTGGCCAACTCCCATTAAATCTAATTCGCATGGCTTAAAGCCAGCCTGCCCCTTTTACACTGTGGCTGGGAGCAAGTGTTGGCTGCCACCCAATGAGCGACCGCAGTAGGATTTTATGCTGCACCAGAGACGCTGGTAAACGAGCTGGGAAGTGGAGGAGATGAGCAGAAGACACCCCAGGCACCACAGTCAGAAGGTAGCTGATAGAGATACCCATGGTAGTCAATGCTGCAAGTCGTGCTGTGAGGAATTGTAGCATTATGATCAACTTGCTTGGTAGCAGCCAGAAGCCTAGAGGCAAGAGTTTCAAACCGCAATAGGCATTGGGGAATTCAAATAAATTTGGAATAAAAAGCTAGTGTTATCAGAATTAGAATCAGGTTTAATATTACTGGCATATATCACAGAATCTGTTTTGTGGCAGCAGTATATTGCAATACATAATAATAAAAAACTATAAATTATGATGAATATATATATGAAAGAAAATTAAATTAAATAAAGTTGTGCAAAAAGAGAGGGGAAAAAATAATGTTCATGGATTCATTGTCCATTCAGAAATCTGATGGAGCAGGGGAAGAGGCTGTTCCTGAAATGTTGAGTGTGTGCCTTCAGGCTCCTGTACCTCCTTCTTGATGGTACCAATGAGAAGAGGGCATGTGCTGGATGATGGGGGTACCACCTTTTGAAGGTGTCCTGGATGCCCTTCCCAACTGCTCTAGCAAACCTGCTTGCAAGGATATTGTTTGCCCTTAAGTTCAGGTGAAACCTGTCCCTTTTGTACAGCTCATACCTTACCCAGAAGAGATCCCAATGACCCAGAAACCTGAAATGCTGCGCCCTGCATCATTTTCTCAGCCACACATTCATGTGCCAAATTCTGATCCCCACTTACCCCAATCCAGAATAGTTGACCCCCTGGAGGGCTCAACTGGTGTGTGCCACAGGCAGCAATCCAGAGATTGCTACCCTGGACATCCTGATTTTCGGTTTTCTACCTAGCTCCCTACATTCCCTTTTCAGGACTTGCTCGGTTTTCCTTCTTATGTCATTGGTGCCATAATGTACCAAGAGTTCTGGCTGCTCACCCTCCCCCTTCAGCTTACCATGCACCAGATCTGAGATGTGTCTGACCCTGGAACCTGGGAGGCAACATACAGTCTGGGTTTTGCTATCACACCCCCAGAATCTTGTGCCTAATCCTCTAACTATGGAATCCCTCCTGCAGTCCTCTTCTCCTTCCTTCGCTTCTGAGCCACAGCGCCAGACTCAGTGTCAGAGACCCATGGTAGGCCGTCCCCCTCAACAGCATCCAAAATAGTATACCTCTTACTGAGGGGAATGGTCACTCTATACTGGCTGCCGATTTCCTTTTTTCTCCTACAGTCACCCATTTTCCTACCTGCTGCAACTTAAGGGTGACTAACTGCCTACAGCTCCTATCTATCACCTCCCGAGTTTCCTGTATGAGCTGAAGGTCATCGAGCTGCAGCTCCAGCTCGTTAACACTCTCTCTGAGAAGCTGCAGCTTGGTGCACCTAGTGCTGATATGGTTACCTGGGAGGCTGGAGGTCTCCCAGAATTCCCACATCTCACACAAAGAACACAACTCAGCCCCTGGACCCATTCTCACTGCTCTAACTATGCACTGAGAGGAAGAATGAAGAAAAAGAAGAAGCTCACCAGACACTGACCTCGCACAAGCCTGTTCTCACCAAAGCCTGATGGACCACTTGAACAATGGCCCACTCACACAACGACTGCTCTGCTTGTCCCTGTCTTATTCTTATTTGTCCTTGTTAATGAATTGCAACTGCGCCACCAAAAAAACAAATGAGAGCTCCTTTTTTAAATCTTTCACTTCCAGACCTGCTTGAGGCCTCCTCCGCTGATTCGACTGCAATGCCAAAATAAAATAGAAGATCTAATATTGTACCATCATTAAAGCAACACACATCAAAGTTACTGGTGAATGCAGCAGGCCAGGCAGCATCTCTAGGAAGAGGTACAGTCCAGGTTTCGGGCCGAGACCCTTCGTCAGGACTAACTGAAAGAAGAGCTCGTAAGAGATTTGAAAGTGGGAGGGAAAGGGGGAGATCTAAAATGGTAGGAGAAGACAGGAGGGGGAGGGATGGAGCCAAGAGCTGGACAGGTGATTGGCAAAAGGGATATGAGAGGACCATGGGACAGAAGGCCCAGGGAGAAGGAAGGGGGGGGGGGACCCACTGGATGGGCAAGGGGTATAGTCAGAGGGACAGAGGGAGAAAAAGGAGAGAGAAAGAAAGAATGTGTGTATATAAATAAATAACAGATGGGGTACGAGGGGGAGGTGGGGCATTAGCGGAAGTTAGAGAAGTCAATGTTCATGCCATCAGGTTGGAGTTTGCGTTGTACCATCATTAAGTCGTTTGACTTCTATGTACTGATTTCAGAAACTTTCCTGAACACATTTGACAAACTCTTTCCCATCCAGCCCTTTTACAGTATGGAAGTCCCAGTCAATATGTGGGAAGTTAAAATCACCAATATTTCAACATTCTGTTTCTTGCAACAGTCTGATCTCTCCACAAATTTGCTCCTCTAAATTCTGCAGACTGTTGGGTGGTCTATAATATAATCCCATAAATATGGTCATACCTTTCTTATTCCTCAGTTCTACCCATAAAGCCTCACTAGCCGAGCTCTCCAGTCTGTCCTGTCTGAGCCCTGCTATGACAGTTTCCTTGACAAGTAATGCCACTCCCCACACCTTTAATTCCTCCCGCTCTATCACGAATAAAGCAATGGAACCTTGGAATATTGAGCTACCAGTTCTGCCCCTCCTGCAACCAAGTCTCACTAATGGCTACAACGTGCTGACCCATGCCCTAAGCTCATCACCCTTTCCTACAATACTCGCTGCATTGAAATATTACGCAGCTCAAAACATAAGTAGCACCATGCTCAACTTTCTGATCCTGACTTTTTATGCAGGCTTAACAACATCTTTATCCATCACCACTCCACAATCTGTTCTAGCTCTCTGGTTCCCATCCCTCTGAAGCTTCAATTTAAACACCCCCTCCCTCATGGAGCACTAGCAAACATTCCCGCTTGGATATCAGTACTCCTCTAGTTCAGGTCTTCTTAGGCACTGGTATGAAGCAGAGAGAGATTAAAGATGTCTTTGGATACTCCCGGGAGTTGGTTGGTACTGGTCTTCAGAACCCTACTAGGTACACCATCAGGGTCTCACGCCTTGCAAGGATTCACTCTCTTCAAAGACATTCTGATGTTGGCCTCCAAGACAGAGATCAATTTACCATACCCCACGGCTAATCTAAAAACAATCTCTATGAATAAAGGCTTATGTCTAACATTCATATGGTCCACCACTCCTCATACACTCGGAGCTAAGGAACCTCACACCCACACTTCAGTTTCCACCCATCAGTTCTATTCAGTCATGACATTGTACAGCATTATACAGCATTCAGTCACTCACTCCTTCAGGACAGGATATTGTGGCACAGGAGAGAGTAGATGATAATTAGAGGGAGCAGTTCCAATCCTGTAGGAGGAAATGGAGTTGGCCACAATTTTGATGACTGTGATTATGATGCAATTGAAACTATTATATATGGTTTACCCTTACACCCAATACTTCTGTTAGCATCACACTTTACCTTAAACTCAGACTCTTTTTCAAATTATACAGTACCCACAGTTGATGTAATCATGCAATTCCTACATTTTTCATCAGAACACTAAACATCTTTTAAGATAGACAGGAAATGAAATGTGGTCTGATAGTAGTGGCAAATCATAACATCCGAAATATTACAAGTGATCAGCTTGGATACTGATGCTGCACGTGATTTTGATTAGAAGTGGCCTGTACTGAGCATCATCAGACTGCAATAAAAGACAGAATGTTGGAACAGATCAGTGAATGAAGCAGCAGTTGCGGAGGCAAAAATTGTAAGTCAAAAGTTCAGTTCAAGACTCTGCATTGGGACTGAGAAGGAACAGGAAAGACTGCCAGCATAAAGGGGTTGGGTGGGATAGAGACTGCTAGGTGAAGCCAGATGGGGAGAGGATGATAGATAGATGGTAGCAGGTGGGGATGAGGAAGGGAAGTCTGAACAAAGGGAGAAGAAAACTGAATGTGTTAATGGGAGGAAAGCACTGTTGGCAGGGGGGAGGGGGTGAAATTACTTGAAATCTGAAAATTCATATCATTGTATTGTAAGTTATCTAAGTGGACTATGAAATATTATTCTAATTTGTGTTTGATCTTTCTTAGCAAATGGGAGGGAGAATTAACATGACGTGCAATCAGAGGCTTGAGATTACTAATGTAGACAGGTGCTCTGCAAATATTCACCTTGTCTACATTTGGCTTCAGGAATGTAGAGGAAGTCACATTGTGAGCAATAAATGCAGAAGACCAGGTTGAAAGAGGCAAAGGTGAACCGCTGCCTCATTTGGAAGGGCTGTTTACATTGCTGGATAGCAGTGAGGGTGAAAATGAAAGGACACGTATTACACCTCCCAAGGTTGCAGAAGAAAGTGTCTGGGAAGGGACGACTGGACTGGGGGTGGGGTTATAAAGACAGCAGGGCCTCAGAAAGAAGGAAGGGGACAGGAGAAGATATCACAGATAGTGGGATCACTTTGGAGATGGCAGAAATGGTGATGGATGATGTGTTAAATGTGGAGGCTGGTGTATCAAGGGTGAGGAATAAGGGATACCTGAGGAAAGGGGAAACGAGAGCAGATGTGCAGGAAATGGAGGAAATATACATGTGCAGGTTCCATCAACTATGGCAGAGGGAAAGCCACATTTCTGGGAAAAGAAGAGGACATTTTGGAAGTTCTGGAGCAGAAGGTCTCATCTTGAGAACAAGTGTGGCAGAGGTGGAGGTATTAAGGAAAAGAAATGGCATCCTTACAGGAGGCTGGGTGGGAGGAGGTATAGTTGAGGTAGCTTTTGGATTTATTGGGTTTATTGAATATGTCAGTGACAAATCTGTCTCTGGAGATGGACAAAGAGAGATCTAGATAAGCAAGAGAAGCATCAGAGATGGTCCAGGTGAATGAGAAGACAGGGTGGAAGTTGGTGACATTGTGATGAAATGGATGAATTTTGCACTAGTACAGGCAGCAGCACCAGTGTAGTTTTTGAAGTAATAGAGAAAGAGTTGGGGGAGTTGGGTTGTGCCAGAACTGGTTTGGAACAAGGAGTGTTCCCCATATCTACCAAAAAGACAGGCATCTTTCAGGTTATTGTGAGACATCATAATCTTTAGGAGGTGTGAGGAATCAAAAGAGAAGTTGCTGAGGACAAATACTGTAGGATTCTTTGCCACGGGCAGCTGTGGAGGCCAAGTCTTTATGTATATTTAAGGCAGAGGTTGACAGATTCTTGATTGGTCAGAGCATGAAGGGATACGGGGTGGGGAGGCAGGAGATTGGGGCTGAGAGGAAAATTGGATTGGCCATGATGAAATGGTACAGCAGACTCAATGGGCCAAAAGGCCTAATTTTTCTCCTGTGTCTTATGGTCTGATGGTCTAAGACAAGTTCTGCCAAATGAATGAGGCTGTTATTGGAGGGGAACTGGTTTGGTCTTTGTTCAAGAACGAAACAAAAGATGCTAAGGTCTTTCTGATGAGGCTGGAGGTGTGTAGTGACAGGACATACTGATAAAAACAAGCCAGATATGATCAGGACATTGTAAGTTATCTAATGGGTAAAGACATAAAAGGGGTGCTGAATGTAAGTGGGGACTGTATCAAGGAAGAAATGATGGAGTCTAGAGGTGTGGCAAGAGCAGACATAAACAAAGGACCTGCCAGGGCAGTCCTGCTTATGGATCTCAGGTAAGAGATGAAAGTGGATATTCTGGGGTCGAGGCACTATGAGGTTGGATTCTGTAAAATGGGGATCTCCTGATGTCATAAAATCTGTAATGAACTGCTATTCATTGACCATATCCAGATAGAGGGAAAGGTATCAAGCGATGCTCATTTACCATTGACAGTCAGACAGACGCCTGGTGGAAATGACTCAGCCAACAAAATGTTTGGTGGTGTGGCAGTCCTATGAGAATGACAGAGTTCATTGTTTGTTAGTGAAGAATTTGGAGCCCAGCCTTTTTGGTGCCTGATACCTCAGTTTCTATTGCAATTTAGGCAGTATCCGAAACCTGCATTTTGCTCACAAACCCCAGAACAGTCATCATAGTTGTCAAGTATAGTTTGCAAAAAAGCTTAGCAGGTACCACAACAGATTCCAAGGTTGCACAATAGGAGAATGGAAGCAGCTCAACAAAACACACACCCTCTCTCTCAAAATTATCACTTGTCTACAAACCCTTTGCCACTTCCCCCAGTGTTGTGTCATTGCCCATCTGTCAACCTTGAAGACTACAGCAAATTGCCATTTACTCTAACTGTCTAACAGGAGTGACTAGTGTATACTCAGCACTCATTCAGGGAAAAATACAGTCAACTCTCATTCGTGACCACGGATGAGAAACTGCATAATATCATAAATATGCAACTTCAGTTGAGAAGGGTCTCAATGCTTCAGAGTTCAAGTCCAGAGTCATAGATTCTACATTCACTACCCTAACTTAGATTTCATTTGGGCTTGGATCAGGTTGTAGAATTGTCTGAGGAGTCTTTATGAAAGTATAGATAATGCAAATATGCTTTAATAGATTTACTCCATGAAGATATGGCATCCTTTTTGACTCTTCTTCTGGCCCTCTATTTTTTTACCAAGTGACAGAGAACCATATTTTTCAATTGCTGTACCCTTGTAGAGAAGGTGCTACTCAATACACAAAGCTGGAAAATCCCAGGATTATTCCCATTAATCATAGGGGAACAGTAATGTGTTTCAGGGTCAGGCATGTGACATGGAAAAGAATTTCAGGTGGTGGTGATTCCATGCACCTGCTGTCTTGCCCTTCTAGAATGGAGGTCATGGGATTGGCAAATGCTGTCCAAGAAGCTTTGGCAAGTTGTTGCATCTTGTAAATGAACATGGTATTCCTGGAAGGTGTTGAGTTTCTTGTTCGGAATTGCAGTCATCCAGCTTAGTAGAAAATACTCTATCATATTCCTGACTTCTGCCTTTAGATGGCAAAGTCTTAGGGCGTCAAGAAGTGATTCAGTTTCAAAAGGATATCCAACCTCTGAACTGCTCTTATAGGCACAGTATTCATAGTCGTTAATAGTTGCCAGGATGTTTATAGAGAAGTACAGCATAGAAACAGGCCCTTCAGCCCATCTAGTCCATGTCAAAACCATTCAAGCTGCCTACTCCCATCAACCTGCACTGGGACCATAGCCCTCCATATTCCTACAATCCATGTACCTATCCAAACTTCTCTTAAACGCAGAAATAGAGCTCACATGCAGCTCATTCCACACTCTCACAACCTTCTGAGTGAAGTTCCCCCTCGTGTTCCCATTCTATTTCTCACCTTTCACTCTTAATCCACGACCTCTGGTTGTAGTCCCACCCAACCTCAGTGGAAAAAGCCCACTTACATTTCTCCTATCTATACACCTCTATCAAATCTCCTCTCAGTCTTAAAATACAGTCCTAACCTATTCAATCATTCTTCATAACTCAGGTCCTCCAGACCCGGCAACATCCTTGCCCTTGTAAAATTTCTCTGTACTCTTTCAACCTTGTTTTACATTCTTCCTGTAGGTATGATGCCCAAAACTGCACACAGTACTCCAAATTAGGCCTCACCAATGTCTTATACAACTTTAACATAACATCCCTTCACCTGTACTCAATACATTGATTTATGAAAGCCAATATGCCAAAAGCTCTCTTTACAACCCTATCTATCTGTGATACTACTTTCAACGAATTACGCACCTGTATTCCCAGATCCCTTTGTTCTACCACTCTCTTCAGTGTCCTACCATTCACTGTGCGAGACCTGCCCTGGTTGTCCTACTGAAGTGCAAAACCTTGCATTGGTCTGCATTAAATTCCATCTGCCATTTCCCAGCCCATTTTCCCAGCTGATGCAAGCCATGATAGCCTTCCTCTCTGTCCACTGCACCCCTACTCTTGGTGTCATCTGTAAATTTGCTGACCAGTTAACCACATTATCATCTAGATCACTGATAACAAACAACAAAGAACCTAGCACCAATCTCTGCGTTACACCACTAGTAACAGGCCTCCAGTTAGAGAGGCAACCCGCTGATGAGACCTTTGATGTTGGTTTTGCCATTAAATATCATGAAGGTGTGGTTGGACTTCATGCCATTAGGGATCATAATTGACTGACACCTGTATGATATGTATCTTACTTGTTACCTAATAGTTCTGTTCTTACTTAGGTTCGACTCTCATTGTCTGAGGGTTTACTTGAATAGATTTCCACATCCCTATATTTGATGCTATAGTGAAGGGAAAGGTATTGAAGCTCAAGGTGTTTATGTCTTGGGCACGATTTCAAGGAAGCTCTGAAGCAATGCCCTGGGACTCATCCCAACAACTACAGAGGTATTCATTTGGACATTTCATTGACCTTAATTTTATTCACATATAGTCACATATAGTCAGACCCCGTACTGATGCCAAAGACAGCTGTTCTCAAAGTACTTCAACCATTTAATTCTTTTGCATGATCTCTTGTGGAGCAAATTGAACTGACCCTTCGATGACGTAGCCCTCTGAAAAAAATTGAGATGGATCATGAATTGGGAATTTCTGGATTTCAAAATAGCTAACGTGCAAGACCTTGGAGGCATCTTTTCCTTCCCCCGCGGATGTTGCTCAACCTGCTGGGTCCCTCCAGTAGATTGTTTATTGCTGCAAAAACTTGGTTTGCTTTGAAAGGGGCTGGAGGAATTGCTGCAGAGTTGACATTGTGTTGAGTGAAGTTAAGTCAAGACATTAGCTGCAGCATGGTGCTCATAATGGTGCTGGTAATTAGCAATGCATGCTGATTAATGCAACGTTCTGACTTCTGTGCAAACCTTCACCAGGCACCAACTGTTCACACGTTAACACCTTCACCAACACAATGCTCGGTGTGCCTCCTGCCAGAAATGCACACATCTCACATCAGATCAGAACTAGTTTAGCTCCTATAGTGCCCAAGAAACCCAGATTAGAATCAGACTTTACAGCCATTAGCTGCTTCATTTATTTTTACTTGCCTTTGGCATTTTATCTGCTGCATTTGAATGCATAATAACTGACTAGACTTCAAAAATTCATTTGTGTATTTGATACTTCCTGAGGACATTAAAACCAAGTAAATTTTACTTGTGCTTTCTTTTTCTCATAATCTGTTCTACAGCATTCAATCCTTGTGAAATTTACCTCCCAAACATATTCTTATAAAATGATTTGCCTCTGATATCATCGTTGAAAATTATAGCCCCTGCATGGAATAAAAACAAAATTGTTCTTGAGAATATGGACAACACTGGCAAAGCAATATTTTGATAAACAATAGGTAGTACGGGATACTTCCCTCCCAGATGAGTCTGTAATAATAATTCTGCCAGCTTTTAATGGGAATTTCCAATGGTTATTTATTTATTTAGGGATACAACATGAAACACAGGCTGTTCTGACCCAACAAGCACCACCCAGAAACCCACCTATTTTACACTTGCCAAATCACAGGACAATTTTATGCTGACCAATTAACTTACTTTCCAGTACACCTTTGGACTATGGGAGGTAGCTGCAGCACCCGGAGGAAGCCCGTGTGGCCTCGGGAAAAATGTACAAACTTCTTACAGAGGGTGCCAAAATTGAACTCTGAAATGCTCTGAGCTGTAATAGCGTTGTGCCAACCTCAATGCTACTGTGGCACCCCATTATTTCATTATTGAATGAAAGTTCATAGCTGCTTCACTACTGCTATACCCTGTCTATCAACTAATTTTCCTAGCTATGATTGGAAGGTTAAGAGGAAGATATTCCGTTTGCTGTGATTGGTC
This sequence comes from Mobula birostris, assembly GCF_030028105.1. Lineage (NCBI taxonomy): Eukaryota > Metazoa > Chordata > Chondrichthyes > Myliobatiformes > Myliobatidae > Mobula > Mobula birostris. The sequence continues at coordinate 30,487,186 of NC_092396.1, forward strand.
TGCTGCTACTTTTAAAATTTCCTATTGGAAGTGATGGAGGACTTTAAATAGGTCTATTCCATTCTGAGCGCATGCGTTCAAACTTTGGCTCATAGTCAGAAAACATCATAAAGTCTACAACTGTTAAGCAGACTCTGCTCAGACCCTGCAGTCTCTTCTTTCCTTGCTCTATCCAATAAACAGAAGGGAAAATGTACCCATTTGTACCAGGGTTGTTCATGGATGAAATTTCTGTGTGCTCTTTCCAATGATTTTACATTTAAGCAGTATCAATGGTGCTGTTTTTGAATCATTGCTCGATAATTATATAATTTCAGGAGTCCCATGCAGCAGGTAAATGCAACATGTGTTCATGTTGGATATGCTCACTCTCTTTAAATAAATGGTACATATTGACTATATAGCTGATGGAAATGCACAACATAGACAGTGAGGCAGTGTAACTGTGATAGTGTACAGTGTTGAATTGTTTCAGGGAATAGGTTTTCTACCTCTGAAATGTACCTTTGAAATCCCAGCAGGAGTGGTTAACACGAGAAGAGAGATCCTACACACAAAGGGTCCCAGGGGTTCACATGGATCAGAGTTAATGAATCAATGAGAGGAAGCAGCCAGGGAAGGCAAATGCTTGAAGCCATGCTCTTATGGCTAAGTCTCAGCCCACAAAACTTTACTGATCCCACATGTGTGGTCAAGGTCAGTGCAACACATCAACAAATTTTACCTATGAGGAAATTCACAACTACATTGACATACTGCTGTATCACACCTATCACTTACTGAACACAATCTTTATTAATCACTACTCCTAGCTCTCACTCATATGTCCTACCACACACTCAAGCATCTACTGTCACTCCAACACACACACACACCTCACAACCTCTCTCAGCTATTCAACTATGTCACAGGGAGTTGAACAGCAAGACAGAATACTAACACTGCCCTCTTTACTCTAATGGAATAGGCATAGAAAAGCAAGAACAGACTAGAAATGGAAGCCTCCAGCACAACCCGAGGCTGGCAATTGGTAGTGGGAACAAAGCAGTGGATCCAGGGAGTTCCGGATCAGAATGTCGAGGAACATGCGGCACTTGCTGTTATCGTTCCCAAACCCATTGTTCTCTCTTAAGGTGACAGTGTTCTGCTCTTCACTGTTTGCTCCCCACAACTTGCCCTTCATTGTCATCCACAGTTCCCCCATCACAAGAAGACAATCACTCAGCTGCTTAATTGCACCCATTGAAGTAAGTACAGCATGTAATATATAGGGAAGCAAAGACACATGGAAACAAGTAGTCATTGGAATGCACAAATTTAGCAATCGACAACTATTTGCTGTTGATTAAATATTTGGTATATGGCTCAGTTCTTGTACGATGGCGTGCTTAAAGCATGTTAGGGTGACAAGCACTAGGGAAAGCATTGAGGGATCTGTGTCAACACTGGTGGATTAAACTGCTTCTATCGGTTTCATGGTTACTGCATCTGATGCTAACTTCCTTTTATTGATTCAAATTGAAGTTCTCCAACTGCGTGGGAGACTTAAAGCTCCTATCTCTACATCAATGGGCTTGATCGCAGAAAGCTATTTCAATACCATTGAACCCCATGTGGGAAGCATGACTGAAAGCTTCAATATTTCCAGCTCAAAGCTGAGCAGGACTTGGAGTGAACGTTGTTATTGTACCCAAGCAATTGTTGCTCTTGAGCTTCTAGGTCGAGTCACAGTTTAATAACATTGGAATCAGGTTTAGTCTGACATATGTCATGAAATTTGTTGTATTGCGGCAGCAGTACATTACAATACATAATAATAGAAACTACAAATTACAGTAAGTAGACATAAAAAAGAAAATTTAATTGAATAAGTAGTTCAAAATGTGAGGAAAAGATATTGAGGGAGTGTTCACGGCTTCATTGCTCATTCAGAAATCTAATGGCAGAGGGCATAGAGCTGTCCCTGAAACGTTGAGACATACTGTATGCTAATGAAAAAGTTTTCTCAGGGTATGCTGAAATTAATTAAGGGACATTTATACTGCAAACATTGTTGGACAGCAGTAAATGTGGTGCATGGTGGAAAGCGGTACCATAGAATAATGCTGCTTCTTTAGCGTCTTTGACACTACACTAATATTTACAATATTTCCTTGTGGGGAGGTATGGTTACAATATTGCCTGTTTTCCATTTTTTTCAGACTTGATTCCCTACATAAGGGACTTAGTCCTACAATTAAGGCTCTTAATAAATGTAAATGCAATGAAAATTGCGAGGGTGGAATCATCAACAAATTAATTAAAATAGAGGAGCAGGGAGTGAGTTACGATGAAACTTCTAGGACAATGGGAGAGTGGAACTTTACTAGATTATAACTTTTTTTCTGAAAGTGGTATGAATCCTAAGTGAGACAGTCAAAAATCTGTATTAAATCCAATGGGGAATCCATATTGATGTTAAGGAATGAAACAATGGTCCATTGAAACCAGCACTGAGACAGATGTCACGAGAATCTCTTGTTTTGAAAAATTCATTACTAGATAGTGGTGCTGCAGCCTGACAACTCCAGAATCCAGACTTTAATCCTGACCATGAGTGTCCCAAAGATGTGTTAGCTGGTTGTTTAGTTGGCTGCTGTAACTTAGCCTGAGTGTTGGTAGCTTGGGAGATGATAGGCAGGTGAGACAGAATAGAGCAATAAGTGAGAAAATAGGATTGCTAGGATGCTGTGTGGGCTAGCAGAGACTGAATGCAATAAGTGCTATCAATGTCAAAAGGAAATATATGACAAAATACTATCTGCATCAGCATGCAACAGGAATCTTTCTGCAGCTTGACACTGAGACTAAAAGGATGATTGATTTAAGAAGTAGAAAGAATGACATTCATACTGGAGTGAAGAGGAATATAAGCCTTATAGACGTCAAAACCTGGATGAGTACCGGGCCAAGTAGAAAGGTCCATGACCCAATTAACTTTCTTGTATTGTACAGCAGATTTGTCTGATGATCAAGCCATATCATTATTAACCTCTTGAAAAACCAGTAGGGTAAATCAGCAAGAAGAGAAGTTAAGGGCAGATAATATTGAGATGTCTGAGTATTAAAGCTCATCTTCACCAGTATCAGGGCACCTGTGGCCTTAGGGCTGTAGGTTGGTGATAAATGCTATGAGAAGTTTTTTTTGAGTGGGAGTTAAGCAGTGTTTTCGCACTGAATTAAGAGTACTGTACTTTGTTCTCTGCATGATTTGTGCTAACAGTTGATTTGTGAATGATTAATGCTGCAAAATAGAGAAGTCTTTATTCTGCACCTTAAGAGAACTGTACCTACATTATTGATAAATCGAAAAATGAATAAATATGCAGTAAGGGTAAATCATTGAAGATGTACTCCAATAATCTGCCAAAACAACAGAGTACTCTGTTGGGGAGCATTCCTTTTGAGAATAGGTTGAGTGAACTCAGCCTTTTCTCCTTGGAGTGGCGGAGGATGAGGGGTAACCTGATAGAGGTGTATAAGGTGATGAAAGCCTTTTTGATATGGAAAACGAAAGGTATAATATGTTTTCGTGATCTATTTCTGGATAACTGCTTTATGCCTTTTGAGCAGTTATCTGAGAAATTTGATTTGCCTAGATCCCATTTTTTTAGATACCTACAAATAAGAAATTTTTTAAATACTACGTCGCCTACCTTTCCGACTTCAAATCCTTCTGGCATTTTTGATACAATTTTAGGTTTTAATCCTTTGCAGAAGGGATTAATAGCAATAATTTATGATATAATTATGAAATTACAGCCAGATATATCTGATAAAATCAAAAATGAATGGGAAAGGGAACTTCAACTTTCCCTACCTATAGAGAAATGGGAAAAAAATTTTCAATTAGTTAGTACTTCTTCTATATGTGCTAAACATACATTAATACAATTTAAAGTAGTACACAGAGCTCATATGTCCAAAGATAAACTAGCTTGTTTTTATTCCCATATAAACCTACTTGTAATAGATGTCACTCTGAAGTGGCTTCTTTAACTCATATGTTTTGGTCCTGTCCTCTTTTGGAAAAATGTTGGAAAGACATCTTTGATATTATTTCAACAGTTCTATGCTCCGATTTAAAACCCCATCCTATTACGGTAATCTTTGGATTGCCAATGGTAGAACATAGATCTTTGTCTTCTTCAGCCTCTCGAATGATAGCTTTTGTTACTTTAATGGCGAGAAGATCTATTTTGTTGAACTGGAAGGAAACTGATCCTCCAACTACATTCCAATGATTTTCTCAAACCGTATTAAGTTTAAATTTAGAAAAAATTAGAAGTGATATTTTTGACCCTTCGTTAAATTTGAAGATACTTGGAAACTTTTTATGCAACATTTTCATATGATGTAATCTGACCTTTCCGAATCTTTTTTCTAAAATTATATGATGAGAGGAGCAGAGTTAACGACATTATTGAACGTGTCTGATACAAGCTGTTGGTCTAGCCCTGTTTTGCTTTTTTTGGGGTTTTTTTTTCTCTTTTTCTTTTGTTTTTTTTGTTTATATATTTTTTTCTTTTTAGTTCTTTTTTAATGTTTAATCACATTATGAGTTTGGAAGTCTTTTATATCTATGTTACTTAAAATTCATGTTATATATGCTGATGAACATTTTTCCAATCTCTTTGTACCAACTTTTGTTATTGAGTTTATAATTTTGAAAAATTAATAAAAAGATTTAAAAAGAAAAAGAAAGGTGATGATGATGATGTGGATAAGACCATAAGATGATCATGTGGATAAGACCATAAGATATAGGAGCAGAAGTAGGCCATTTGGCCCATCGAGTCTGCTCTGCCATTTAATCATGGTCTGATCTAATTCTTCCAGTCATCCCCACTCCCCTGCTTTCACCCCATACCCTTTGATGTCCTAGCTGAAATGGCTAACACGAGAGGGCACAGGTTTAAGGTGCTTGGAAGTAGGTACAGAGGAGATGCCGGGGTAAGTTTTTTTATGCAGAGAGTGGTGAGTGCGTGGAATGGGCTTTCGGCCATGGTGGTGGAAGCGGATACGATAAGAACTTTTAAGAGACTCCTGGATAGGTACATGCAGCTAGAAAAATAGAGGGCTATGGGTAACCCTAGGTAATTTTGAAAGTTCTGTAGGTACATGTTCGGCACAGCATTGTGGGCTGAAGGGCCTGTATTGTGCTGTAGGTTTTCTATGTTACTCAGATTATGTTTTATCACCCTAATCTCTTTTGATGCCATTCTTACATTCAGAACAAATTCACAATATGGTTTATTTTAAATAAAGAAGAAAAAATAGGTTTTCTTCCTTTCTGAAGAGAATCCTTTGCTGTTATGTTTAAAACTCTCTCTGCTTTTCACGGGGATTGCTCTCACCATGATTCTCTTGTTCATCCAACCCTCCCTACTTATCTCCCGCCCGGTACCTATCCCTGCAAGTAGTCTAAGTGCTACACCTGCTCATTCACCTCCTCCCTCACCTCCATTCAAGGCCCGAAATAATTCTTCCAGGTGAGGCAACACTTCGCCTGTGAACCTGCTGGGGTCATCTACTATGTACAGTGCTCCTGATGTGGCCTCCTCTACACTGGTGAGGCCCGTCGTAAATCGGGGACTGCTTCATTGACCACCTTTGCTCCATCCACCAAAAGCAGAACTTCCTGGTGGCAAAACATTTTAATTCCCATTCCCATTCTGTCTTGTTGGTCCATGGCCTCCTCTTGTTCCACAATGAGGCCATCCTCAGGGTGAAGGAGCAACACCTTATATTCCTTCTGGGTAGCCTCCAACCTGATGGCATGAATATCGATTCCTCCTTCTGATAAAATAATTTTTCCTTCGTCCTTACCTTTTAACTCTTCTCACCTGCCTATCATCTCCTCCTGGGTCCTCTCCTCCTTCCCTTTTTCCTATGGTCTGCTCTCCTCTCTTACCCAATTCCTTCCTCTCCAGCCATTTATCTTTCCTACTCAGCTGGCTTCACCTATCACCTTCCAGCTATCCTCCTTCCCTTCCCCCCACCTTTTTATTCTGGCATCTTCTCACTTCTTTTCTAGTTCTGAAGAAGCGTCTCAGCTCGAAACATTAACTGTTTATTTATTTCTACAGATGCCACCTAACCTGCTGAGACCTTGCACCATTTTAAGTGTGTTGTTTTGGATTTCCAGCATCTGTAGAATTTCTCTTGCTTATAACATACAATTATTTCTTTTTTATGGATAGCTGGCCCAAGTAAACATAATTACTCCCTTTTCCAATATATATTTCCCACATCTCTCTTATCCCTTTAATTTCAAGACTCCACAGTTCTCCAAAATCTCAGCCTTTTTCCAATTAGGTATACTTATATGCCTTCCATTTACTGGTTCTCACTATTCTTATTGTTTAAACTCCACATTTCAATTTCTACAGCTAGATCTTCTTTCCAACTTTATGATAATCCATAAAACCCATTTCTTTGAACCATCTATTCCTGTGAATCACCTTGGAATATATTTCTGCCTTCAAGATGTCATATGCCCACAAGTGGTTCTGTTCCATGTAATTAATGGATGCACATTGACATATGTTCCTGGATGGAGGGTGTTACACAAATATCCTTGCAGAATGTTCTTTGAAAATTTCCACATCGTATCATGGATATATAGCATTTGTTGAAGTATAGGAACAAAGCTTGTACATTACGAGCGTTATGATTTACAACCACTGCTTTTATCTCCAAAATGGTTGACCAGTTAATCATTTTGTTCTTTTGATAATTCACTGCTGCCACTAAAATCAGCACTAACTGTTTTGAGGAAATTTCAAAACAAAATTCTGCTACTCATCCAGCAAACATTCTGGCAGAGCACATTCGACGCTCAGTGATCTTTGATCCAGTGTACTCCCAAATGATACATGTCTTCCTTTGCTTGTTTAGAACTGTCTGAGAGGCAGGTGCTGCTGTATCAAAGGCACAAGAGAAACAGCATTAATTTTCCTCGACCGTCTTAAAGAAAATTACCGTGCCATATGCATGCCAAAGTTCCTTGGATTGACGCTGTTCCAAACCTCACAAAAATGGACATTGTCATGCAGTGACACAGATATGAGGACAACGATAAAATATAGTGTCATCACCTGGTACAGGGAGCTAGCTGACATAAAAAAATCACTCAAGTTTTTTGTAGAAATTTGATCAAGTTTCTGTTTCATGATAGATCCCCACATTTGAAGAATCCCCTCTTCTTAAAAAATCATACTTAACAAAATCAAAGAAAATTATGATGTTGCACATTTCATGTAATATTGTGTTGACTCTACAGACTTAAATCTGTGTTAGTTGAAGTGGAAACTTCAGAATGCAGTGAGCTTATGGACAAAGTCTATCAGTGGGATAGACTGAGGGACAGAGTTGTCATTCATCTTGAATGGAACCCCATCAGGTAAAAGTTTCAATATGATGAAATCATACTGCAGATTTGTGTATATTACTTAGAATCATAACACATGCATCACAGAGGGAAGAGGGAGGAGGGAGGAGGGATGCCTGGAGTTCACACACTGTTACCAGACACAAGAATAGTAGCACATGCCCAATAATATTTTTAGAGAAGCCACAAAAGTTTCCATGTACCTGTGTTCAACTACCCACCCTGGGCTTTGATCAATTGTACCCTAAAAAATGGTTAAACTAACACACGCCAGGCACTTAGGTATTCCTGTAATGTACTTGTTAATGAAATTGCAATTGTACTGATCTGACTCTTTGAACTTTTGCAAAATGATTCAAAATATTGTAAAAATCATGATAGTCTCAGATGTTACACTTTTCAATATTTGATTAACACTTTCCCTTCAAATAGCAAAGTAAAATAATAGGGTATTGTCTAATTGCATTTAGATACTTAGAAGTCAGCACATATTAAAGCATTGCCCTATGATTTGGTTTGTCACCTAAGACCCGCGAAATCTATAGATGTACTGTGGAGACCATTCTGACAGACTGTGTCACTGTCTGTTTTGGGGGTGGGGGGTGGGGGAAGGGTGGTGGGCTATTGCACCGGATCGAAAGAAACTACAGAAACCCGTAAAATTAGTCAGCTCCATCGTGGGTACTAACCTCTGTAGTACCCAAGACATCTTCAAGGAGTGGTACTTCAGGAAGGCAACATCCATTACTAAGGACACTCATCACCCAGGGCATGCCCTCTTCTAATTGTTACTGTCAGGAAAGAGGTACAGAAGCCTGAAGGCACACACACAGCGATTCAGGAACAGCATCTTCCCCTCTGCCACACAATTCCTAAAATAGCCATTGAATGCATGAACATGACTTCACTTTTTTTTGATATATATTATTTTTGTTTTTACACTATTTTAAATCTATTCAATAAACATTTATATGCTTACTGCAATTGACTTACTTTTTTCTCTTTCTATATTATCATGTATTGCATTGAATTGCTGCTGCTGTTAACAAATTTCAGGACACATATCGGTGATAATAAACCTGATTCTGACTGACATAATCTTGGCTCTAATATATGCTGTAATACATAACTTATATCTGATGATGTACTCCTGCACTAGAACAATGATTACATTTTAAAAACACAAGTGATTCTGCAGATGCTGGAAATCCATCGATGGAGAGGAATAAGCAGTTAATCTTTCAGCCTGAGATCCTTCAGCAGAACTGAATGAATGTCCTCAGCCTGAAATGTCAAATGTTTATTCCTCTCCTTAGATGCTGCCTGACCTTCTGAATTCCTCCAGCATCTTGTGACTACCTTTCAAATTCTCTTCATTGCTAGTAAAGCTTTTTTTGATGATGAGGTTCTGTAAGGCACAATGAAAATACAACTCCTCTCTCTTTTTTTTCTTTTTTACTCAATATATCATTTAGACTATTAAATGTTTGAAAAGATTCAATTTTTTAAGGGTAAGCTTGAAAAGATCCATGGTTTGGTTTCATCTTCTAACTTATTTTCTCCCGTGATCTCAACTCACCTCCCTCTTCACTCTACAGTCTCTAGACTTCTAAAACTCAAATTGGTATCATTAAGAACTTCTTGATTTACTTTGCTTCCTTTCCAATGCTTTTCTTTCTTGGTGATGCCTTCCACTGCAAACCTTGACCCTTCATCTTAATTGCTCAGCGATTTAATTGATCACAACTTCAGACATGGTTGGGTTTATTCACACTGTTATCTCATTGGATTGTATTAAACAACTAATTAGCAAAACTTTTCAAATCTCACGCCAGTGTTGCAAGCATTCTAACATATCCACTTTACAATTACAATCCCGTTGTAGCTTTACTACATTAAATTGCTCAAGATGGGTTTAGATTGAGTGAGTCAAGTCATCGAAAGTTTTTGTATTCTACAATACGCAGCTGCGTCCTTAATTTGGACAGTCATGCTGTTGCTGTTGATAGAGAGGGGAAAGGAAAGTGACAGCCATGCTGACCAATGCATTAGATTAATGTTTGGTGTATGTATGGATAGTGAGCAAGTCCATCCAAGAAGAGCTAGATGTATATCAGTTAAGGAAAGTGATGACTTTGTGGGTATTGGCACAGACATCTCTGCAGGGCACCTGGCAAACTACAATTGACTTTACTGTGACTGTTTTCCTTAAAGGCCAGCATGTAAAAATGCTGAGTTCCAAAGGTATGGTCTAGAGCTCTCTTGGACTTGGTTGTTATAAACTTATATCTTTATCTTACCTGTAACTGAATTGCTTAACATCAAACTTTCAATGAAAGCAAAAAACAAAGCCATCACCTCCCACCCCACCACACCCTCTAAATTATTTTGTTTATTAGACTAGTACTGTTAGAGTGCTCCACTGTTGCAGGTGTCTTTTCTGAGATAAGTTTTAAGCTATCACTCAGGTAGCGTGTGGGCACGTGGCCAAGTGGTTAAGGCATTGGACCTGAAGGTCGTGAGTTCGAGCCCCAGCTGAGGCGACGTGTTGTGTTCTTAATTACACATTGCCAAGCTGTATGGGTCCTAATGCCCTTCCCTTGGACAACATTGGTGTCGTGGAGAGGGGAGACTTGCAGCATGGGCAACTGCTGGTCTTTCATACAACCTTGCCCAGGCCTGCGCCCTGGAGAGTGAAGACTTTCCAGGCGCAGATCCATGGTCTCGCAAGACTCAGGTAGATACAAAATGACTCGTATTTTGAAGAGAATCAGGATCACTGACATATGTCATGAAATTTGAAAATCATGGAATTCTTCATCCACGCTGCAGTCCTGATCAATATTTACACTATACTGCAACTAATACCTTGAAAATGCATGCTGGGATATGATGTGCATCAAACTTGGTTTCTGACTGACCCAGGGCAGATCATCTGAAGTATTGGAGTGACTTCCCATTATGATTGCAACTTCCAGTTATTGTCAATTATGCTGTTCATGTCTTGGTGCATCATCTCTGGTTGTAGTACTATGAATGGCTAGCATTGGTTGACGCTAGCCTTGTCAATTAAATCCAGCACAAATCTCATGAGGGGATTTGACACTATTGATGTAGCAGAGAGAAGTATGGATGTCAACCTGCTTCAGGAATCTGGGATGTGCCCTGTGCAGATGTTGAATCAGCAATGAGAGAAGATGAATGTAAAGACTACTTTCCCAAGTACTTCAAAAGGAAAGATCTGATGGGCTAACATGTGTAGTCAAGGTCATCTTTCAATGCATCTTTGCATGCTCATCCCACACACTTCACCATCAGCCCTGCACACTGTGCCATCAATCACCCACAGACAATCTCAAAAAGTTAGGAGTCATGGCCAACTTCCATGCAGACGAATGAACACACACACACAGACACACACACATACACACACACACACACCCAACCCCTTCTTGTCTCTAACAGGTTAGCCTACAAACCACATCAGACTCCAAGTCACAGAGTCACACTGCGGAAACAGGCCCTTCAATGCAGTTTGACAATATTGACCATACCTGACCATATTGAGCATACCTGACTATATTGACCATACCTGACCATATTTGCCTAACTGAGCTAGTCCCGTTTGCCCATATCCCTCTAAATTTACTTTTTTTTCTTGCCTTGAAAATACTATTAATAAAAATGCCACGAATATATAAAAATTATGTTACACACAAAGAACTTACTGAAAGAATATAGAAAATGGTGTAATCAAATATAGATATTGAGTCAGCAGTGTTCATCCTTAGACTTTCTGTTGCCCTCATACTAAGAGGACTCACATGAACAAATTTTGTAGTGAGAACTGCTAGACTGAACCGTGTTCATTACATACCTTTGCATCAGATCTAACACCATAATGACATTACAACCTGGAATGGATTTGCACAAGGACATGCTTCATTTATACTCAATAAATTTCGGAGGGCATGTTACACACACATTCTCAATGTGTTCAGTGGGGGACTTGCCTGTGGTATCTCCATCCTGCACATGTCCTACCAGTTCTTGATTCACACTCCCTATCAGCTCTCGATTTTTGGGCACATTGAGCAATGATGGGTTATGGATACTAAGCCTGTACATGATTCTGTGAACCGCCTGTTGTGCTTCACCCTTGCAGACTGCCTCTATCCTCATTGCTCAGGCTGCCTACTGTTCAGTGCATTTTACAACTGTCCATTTCAATATTCACAGAACCTCTTGAATAGCTAACTCCCTTTGTTGCTCTGCTGTTCTAGCTGTGTGTAATGTTTCTTGGCTTCTACACTTCCTCTTGCCTTTGTTAGGGAATGGACACCCATCCAAGATGTCACTTCCAGTCCTGTAGAAATTCTTAACCTGATTAAGTTTCAGTTCAGTTGCAATTTGTTTTCCTAAAATTCTTCATTCAGTGTTAGTTTCATGTTCAGACAACTGGATACAGTATTTGAGTATTTGGAGTCTTTGGCAAATCCTGGAAATCAGAGTTTCCAAGATCTCTTCAGTTAGTGTTTTGCACATTGTGATGCATTTGTTTTATTACACTTAGAGGGATTGGATGAGTGGTGATGGAGGGTGTGGGCTAGGTTGGAAGAAGGTGGGGGGAAATCATTCACATTAAAATTGATCCTTTTTCCACAACACAATTTTGCCTTTTGTATTTTGCTGATCTCACTCCGAAGAGGTGAGCTATATCACCAGAATGACTCTATTTCCTCTTAAGAAACAAAAGGGTAAGGGCTGAGATGAGAAAAGTAAAGTTAGGAAATCTAAAACTAATTCAGAAAGACTTCAAAATATACTGGAAATGGAACAGGGTATTGAAGGAAAAGGGAAGACTAATGTTTCAGGTGGGATCATTCAACGGAATCAAATCATTGTCTTGCTGCAAGCCAGTTTCTGGTCAGATGGCAACCTTTCTCTTGACCCCTGTATCTTCAATTTCAACTGGTACCATTGTAAGGTATGGTAAAAAGTTGTACGCAGGCAATAGCTATTCAAATAACTGAGGCTTGGCAAATATAAGACTATTGGACAATGGGGCCATTACAACCATCCTAGTCCTCACCCACTAACTACTGCTAATTTGATTGTGAACTAAATTTCAAGTTCAGGTTCAAGTTTATGGTTATCTGACTGTACATATATACAACCAAATGAAACAACACTGCTCTGGGCTATGGTGCACCCACAAAACTTATATCACTCATAGCACATAAAATATAATTCAAAGTGCATGAAGTGTATAGCACAGGTAAGCAGTAAACAGTGAAGTGTACAGTAAACGGTAAACCGCTGGCTGTCCTAGTGATGAGACCTCAGCAGAGGCAGGGTATTCATTAGTTTCACAGCCAGAGGGAAGAAGCTGTTACCCAGTCTGTCAGTCCTCGTACTGATGCTCCTGTATGGGGAAGGGTGGTAGAGATCCTCAACAATGCTTCTGTTCCTTCGTATGCAATGTTCCTGGTAAATCGCACAAATGGTGGCGGGGGTGGGGGGGCGGTGGTGGTGGAGGGAGAACCCAGTGATCCTCTTGGTGGTTTTTCCTATTCTCTGTAGGGTCTTAAAATCCAATACCTTACAGCCTCCATACCACACAATGATGCAGCCAAACAGGGTACACTCAGTGGTGATTCTGTACTAGATTCTTAGAATAGAGGCAGGGAGCCTTGCACACCTCAACCTCCCAAAAAAATGTAGACGCTGCTGTGCCTTATTGACTAATGAAGAGAGGTATTGTGGGTCCCAGTTAGATAGTCTGTTATGTACTGTACATACCAAGGAGCTTTGTGCTCTTCAGTCTTTCCACAGCAGTGCCATTGATGCGCTGTAGAGAGAGTTCACCTGTGCCTTCCTGAAGTCCACAAACATCTCTTTTGTCTTGTCCACATTGAGACTCAGGTTGTTGCTCTCACACCATTTGACAAGCCTCTCTACCTCTGTATGCCAACTCATCGTGGTTGCTGATGAGGCCAGCTGCTGTTGTATCATCAGTGAACTTAATCAAGTGGTTTGAACTGGATCTGGCAGTGCAGTCTTGAGGCAGTACAGTGAACAGCAGCAGGCTGAGCACACAACCCCGGGAGGGTGGGGGGCGTGGTCACTAGTGCTCGGACTTGAAATGCTGAAACGTTGCTGCCAACTCGGACTGACTGGAGACTTTCCATCTAGAAGTCCAAGATCCAGTTATAGAGAAGGGTGTTGACTCCCAATGAGGACAGTTCATCCACCAGCCTCTGAGGAATGATCATGTGAAATGCCAAGCTGAAGTCGAAGAACAACAACCTGGTGTCGGAGGCATTGTTTTCTAGGTGAGACAGTACGGAGAGGAGGGCTCGACGTACTGGTTTGAGCAGTAAGCTCCAATGTAGCTAGAACGTGGGAATTTATACGATCTATTACCAGCTGCTCAAGGTACTTCATGATTGTTGAGGTCAGTGTCACTGAGCGGTAATCATTTAGGCCAGTTACCGTTGCTCTCTCAGGCACTGGAATGATAGTGGTTGCTTTGAACCACTGTTGCAAAGAGATATTAAGGATGTCCATTCAGACCTTTGTTAGCTGGGCCACACAATCCCTTAGCACCCGACCAGGTATGTTGTCTAGCTTCACGGTTTTGCATGGGTTTACCCTAGCTAGGATCCTTCTCACCTCAGCTGCAACCAGACAAGGTGCCTATTCCTCAGAGGGAGAGGGGGATTTCCTTGATGTCATATCGTTCATTGCATCAAATCAAGCACAGGAGGCATTCAAAGCATCTGCAGTCTATCTCGTGTTTTTAGACAGCATTCAGCCTATCAGGAAGGGAGGCATTGCTGTCACTGGTGCATGGGGTGGACTTACAGCCTGTAATGCTTTGTATACCCTGCCACTTGTGCCAGGTGTCTCTGGGGTCATAAAGGTGTGAATTTTGTGTGAGTACTCTCACTTTGCCTTCCTAATGGCACTTAAGAGCGTGGCTGTTGCTGATCTTAGAGATATCCTGTCCCCCAATCTGAAGACAGTGTCCAGGTTCCTGAGCAGTGCTCCATCCAGCCTCTGCAGTCAGCCGTCGTTTCTGGTTTGCCTTGGCAGTGTGGTGTTTAATCACAGCAACGTCCTCAGTGTATTTTCCTATACAGCCAGTCACCGATCCCGCAGATTGATGTGACGATGTAGGTAGCTGCCTCTCTAAATAGGCTCCAGTCCGTGCTTTCGAAACAGTCCTTCAGCACTGAGGTGGCACATTCTGGCCTGACCTCCCCGTAAACTGGATTGACTCATTTAACCAGTGGTCTGCATGCAATGAATAGGAAAATGGATATGTGGTCTGAGTATCTGAGGTGAAGACAGGGGCCATCCTCGTAGGCTCCACAAATGTTGGTATAGACCAGGTATAAAATATTCTCTCCTCTGGATTTCTGGCAGCTTCTCTCTTTCTTCATCCTTGTGACTCACTGTTTCAGACTGAGTAGCATATTTGGCCATATCCTCTTGTTATTTATTTAACATGGCTTTTGCCCAGCTGTTAAGCAATACGCCTAAACATATTTGTCAGACCTGCATTATAAATTATGGATCGGAGTTTTTTGTTGCCTGGAATTGGTGTTGCCCTTTTCTGTCACAGAGGATCTGAACTTTCAAAAGCCTTCCTTACTGAATAAAGCAGCATTTGTACCTCCCAAAGAACTAGTAAGATCTTCCTAGGAAGATTTTATTTTCCAATTAATAGTCTAATCCCTTGTTAAACATCCCACAAAACAGTCAGTTCCACTGTAAGGGGAAATAGAGTGCTTTCTTTTTACACAGGAGACAAAATACAAGCTTTCCTATTTGTTACTGCGTATTTCTTACTAAACCAATGAAAGTATTGTTTCAGATCAAAATGAACTCCTTGTAGTCACATCTAATCAATGTCTGATCTCAATGGAATAGTTCTAAGCTATTTCTTTCCTTTATGCTATCTTATTTTCCATATTTTGCTCTTACCTGTGGTTCCTTTGCTCTTGAGAAGTATGCATTCATCAAATAGATCAAATTGCCGAGGCTAGAAGCCCATATGAGATAGGAGCAGAATTAGGTTGTTCGGCCCATTGAGTCTGCTCCACCATTTCACTAGGCGGATTTATTATTCCTCCCAACCCCATTCTCCTGTACCCTTTGACACCCTTGCTAATAAAGAACCTATCAACCTCTGTCTTACATATATCCAATGACTTGGCCTCAACAGCTGTCTGTGGCAATGAATCCCGCAGATTCATCCCCCTTGGGCTAAAGAAATTTCTCTTCATCTCTGTTCTAAATGGACGTCCTTCTATTTTGAAGCTGGCCCTCTGATTCTAGATTCCCCCACTATATGAAGCAACCTCTGCACTTCCACCCTATTCAAGTGTTATGGTAATGTAGTAGTTAATGCGATGTTATTACAGCTTGCCACATTGGAATTCGGAGTTCAGTTCCTGCGCCATCTGTAAGGAGTTTGTGTGTTCACCCTGTGATCATGAGAATTTCCTCTGGGTGCTCCAGTTCCCTCCCACAGTCCAAAGACATCTGGTTAGTAGGTTAATTAGCCACTGTAAATTGCCCCATGATTGGGTTAGGGTTAAATTGGAGGTTGCTGGGCAGTGCAGCCTGAAGGGCCAGAAGGGCCTGTTCTGCGCTGTACCTCAATAAATAAAGCAATCAAACTGCAGGTTAACTTTAGGGAATCCTGCATGAGGATTCCCACGACCCTTTGCACCTCTGATTTCTAAATTTCCTCCTTGTTTATAAAATAGTCTACACCTTTATTCCTTCTACCATGATCATACACTTTCCTACATTATATTCCACCTGCTGCTTTTTTGCCCATTCTTCTAATCTGTCCAGACCTGCAGACTCCCTGATTCCTCAGCACTATCTGTTTTCCCACCTATCTTCAGAATCAAGTTTATTATTATCACTGGCATGTGATGTGAAATTTGTTAACTTAGCAGCAGCAGTTCAGTGCAATACATAATATAGCAGAGAAAATAATAGTAATAATAAATAAAATTAATAATAAACAAATAAATCAATTGCATATATTGAATAGATTTTTTAAAAACATGCAAAAACAGAAATACTGTATATTAAAAGAAAGTGAGGTCATGTCCAAGGGTTCAATGTCCATTTAGGAATCGGATGGCAGAGGGGAAGAAGCTGTTCCTGAATCACTGAGTGTGTGCTTTCAAGCTTCTGTATTTCCTGCCTGATGGTAACAGTGAGAAAAGGGCATGCCCTGGGTACTGGAGGTCCTTAATAATGGACGCTGCCTTTCTGAGACACCGCTCCCCAAAGATGTCCTGGGTACTTTGCAGGCTAGTACCCAAGATGGAGCTGACTAGATTTACAACCTTATGCAGCTTCTTTCGGTCCTGTGTAGAAACCCCTCCATACCAGATATTGATGCAGCCTGTCAGAATGCTCTCCACAGTACAACTCTATAAGTTTTTGAGTGTATTTGTTGACATGCGAAATCTCTTCAAACTCCTAATAAAGTATAGCCGCTGTCTTGCCTCCTTTATAACTACATCGATATGTTGGGACCAGGTTAGATCCTTAGAGATCTTGAAGCTGCTCACTCTCTCCGCTTCTGATCCCTCTATGAAGGTTGGTATGTGTTCCTTCGTCTTACCCTTCCTGAAGTCCACAATCAACTCTTTCGTCCTACTTAGGTTGAGTGCCAGGTTTTTGCTGTGGCACCACTCCACTAGTTGGCATATCTCACTCCTGTATGCCTTCTCAACACCACCTGAGATTCTATCAACAATGTTTGTATCATCAGCAAATTTATTAATGGTATTTGAGATATGCCTAGCCACAGGGTCATATGTATATAGAGAGTAGAGCAGTGGGCTAAGCACCCCCCCCCCCACGAGGTGCACCAGTGTTGATCGTCAGTGAGGAGGAGGTGTTAACACCAATCTGCACAGATTGAGGTCTTCTAGTTAGGAAGTCAAAGATCCCATTGCAGAAGGAGGTACAGAGGCCCAGGTTCTGCAACTTCTCAGTCAGGTTTGTGGAAATGATGGTATTAAGTGCTGAGCTATAATTGATGAACATCTTGATGTAGGTGTTTGTGTTGGCCAGGTGGCCACAAAGCCATCAGTTCCATCATCCAAATCATTGATATGTAACGTGAAAAGAAGCTGTTGCAACATCGACCCCTGCAGTACACCATTAATCACTGGCAGCTAACCAGAAAAGGCCCCCTTTTTCCCATTCTTGCTTCCTGCCAATCAGCCAATTTTCTATCCATGTAATACCATAGGCTTTGGTTGGTTTTGAACATATTACTGTACTGGGTTGGGTTGTCTCCAATCTTGGCAATTTACTTGCAAACGTTTCATCACCATACGAGGGGACATCATCAGCGAGCTGTTGATTGTGGTGTGTCCTCTGAGTGCATGGTCTCCATATACTTTTTAATCAGCTGATGAAAGATTTAGAAGGGACCTGAGGAGCAACTTCTTCATGCAATGCATGTTGGATACATGAGATGAATTACTAGAAGTATTTGAGGCACGTATAACTTAAAAAGTATTCAGTTAAGTACATGGATAGGAAAGTTTTAGAGGAAAATAGGACTAGCTTGGTGACACCATGGTTGGCATAGACGAATGGGTTGAAGACCTGTTTCCAGGTTGTATTTCTCTATGACTCTATTACACTTAGTTGCAATTTGTGGTTGACAACATACTGTATCATTCTTAGATGCCATTGTCATCGACACAGCAATTTTGTATACAAGTTCAAATGACACATATTAAACTCTGCCACAGAATAACATATGGTGAATACAATGCAATTTTAACTCTGTTCGACCTCTCTGCCATCTTTGATGTGGTTAGCCATTTCCTTTCATTGCATCTCCACTGTTGATCAGGTCAGCTGGTTCACCCTGCTTAGCTCTATTCTTTACAATTCACTGCATCCAGAGAACTGGTCCACTACCCTACTCCCTGTGCCAGCCACTATCACAATCATCTTGGAACATACCTTGAGGACAAAAGGGACCACAGGTACTGAAAGCTTGTCTAAAAACATAATGCCTTGAGAGATCAGTGGATCAACCCGTGTCTGCGGAAGCAAAAGTTGTTGGGTTTGCTGACCGCAAAGTACTAAACTCAAATGAGGATCCAATATAGATAGCTACGAGTACTCTCAATAAAGGGAGGTTATACTGTAACCATCCAGTCTTCAAATGCTAGTTCACTTCCCTGTTTATTCTCCCCAGTGAGCTCAGATGCAAATGCCCACTATTTGAGCAGTGGATCCCACCTCCCACCAAAGAGGAGATACTTATATCTAACAAAATAGCTTAAACACAGTTCATTTATTTTTAGTGATACACATTTAATTTTCGATAAAATTCTTAAAACATGTTTAAAACTCACAGGGAATTTCTACCTTATAAAAGATTTCCAAATTACAAACAATTTCTAAAACACAAAGGATTTCCAAAACACAGGTATAATTCCTATAAGCTAAAAAGACATACCAACGAGTTTCAAATGAACAAATTGTCCGTCACAGAAATCGAAGACAAAGAAAGTGATTCTAGTTCCCCCTCTTTCTATCATTTTTCTTGATGTGCTTTAACTTTTCCTAAAAAGCTTGACTGCTCTCTTACATTTATACTGGTTTATTCTCTGTCACTTGGCTGACCTCACACACGTGCTATTTATTTCAGATACCTTTTCACACAGGTGGTCTAAAAGCTTCTGGGTACGGAGCTGCCAAACACCCACAATTTATGCGTTGAATGAATGCTGACTCTTTGAGCACACAAATCTTCCAACTGACAATAGATCAGCCATTTGACGTGCTAATTGACAGTATCAATCTGTTCTGCAATCTTCATGTGTTCTCTGGTTTGATACAAGCCCAATTAACATACTTCATTGTCATGTTCCCTCTAAGGTGTGTGTGAGCACAGATCTTTTGCTACTAGCGCAGAAAGAAATTTAAACTGCACAGAAAGGGTTGTCACCCTCTACCTTGTTGGCATGTTAAGTTTATTTCATGACTGTACACAATCAGATCTCGTTTTCCGGTTTCTGGCGTGGACAGTGTTGACAACAAGGAGTTTGTGTTGGTTTGTCTGTAGGTTTTAGAAATGGCTTATGTACTGTATACTGTTTTTATTGATGACATTATTGATTCACCATGTCGAATTCCAAAGAAGCAAAGGGCATGAAATGCAAAAGAACTGCTAGTTCATTTAAAGTGGAATGGCTTAATGCAACAATAGAAATTGCTACATCAAGGGCTCATGAGGTCAGGAACGTGCAGCTACGAGAAATATTTATGTACAATACAGAAACTGGTGTTACCTGCGTGATTTATCACAATGCAAAAGTTGCTGGAGAATTTGCAAGTGGGAAGAAGTGGTGTGATATTTGGAAACTTGACTTTTTAAAGCATAATTTAGCAAGGAAATCACATATGGATGGTGTGCAAAAGCTCTGGCGAGAAAATCCTTCATTACCCGCTGCAAGCATGCTATGTATGTTTTGAGAGAGTGCAGATGAATGAGAGTGAAAATGATCCATCTTGGGTACTAGCCTACAAAGTACCCAGGACATCTTTAGGAAGCGGTGTCTCAGAAAGGCAGCATCCATTATTAAGGACCCCCAGCACCCAGGGCATGCCCTTTTCTCACTGTCACCATCAGGTAGGAGGTACAGAAGCCTGAAGGCACACACTCAGCGATTCAGGAACAGCTTCTTTCCCTCTGCCATCCGATTCCTAAATGGACATTGAACCCTTGGACAGGACCTCACTTTTTAAAAATATACAGTATTTCTGTTTTTGTACGTTTAAAATAAATCTATTCAATATATGCAATTGATTGATTTCTTTATTATTGATTTTATTTATTATTAATATTATTTTCTCTGCTAGATTATGTATTACACTGAACTGCTGCTGCTAAGTTAACAAATTTCACGTCACATGCCAGTGATATTAAACCTGATTTTGATCAAACCTCGAGGACATCATAGTTCTTATTGACAGTTATTTTATTTCTTTTAAGCAATGAACAACAAACTGGACCTGATAGTTTATTACTGTTAGAATAGCTTCAGGTTTACTTCTACTTTAAAATTCTTTGTGCACGTGTTGTCACTGGGCACAAAATTGCACAGCACAAGATTTTTGTGCACTCTGGTGATTACAAATTAGAGGGAGCATTTCTCATTGTCTTACACTGTACCTTTTGAACAGTTGGTCTCATGTTGTGGGCCAACAATTTGCTCTATAGACAGTACTGTCTGTTTGTGAAGTTGTATTTTTAACTTCAGACTGCTTGCCATTTACATTAAGAACTGAAGCCTGGCTCCAGTCTAAGACAAGAAGCTAAACAAAGAATATTGATTGGAATTTTAGCTTACTGAAAAATAATTTGTTAATGTCTACAAGTGTTAGCTGCTGTGCTTAGAAAGCTGATCTTGGCAAAAAGGCTCTGTGGCCCTCGACAGTGAATATCTATCACAGGTATAAGTCAACATTTTGGGTCATAGAATTGTTAAGCGTAATAAACAGGCCAGTTGGCTCAACTAATCCATGCAAACCAATGGGCACCCCTCTGTATTATCCCAATTACCCAGCACTTGGTCCAGTGCTGCTTTATGCCCAAGTGATTCAAACATTGATCTAGATACTTTTCAAATGCAGTCAGCCACTTTCTCATCCAGTGTAGTGCAGGTACCCTCAGGGTGCAGAAAGCCACCTTCATATCGCCCTGAATATTTTCATACTTCGCCTAAATCTATGATAGGATCCCCTACCACTATTACTGGCCTAGTGTTATTCTCCCCTTCTGTACAACAATGTCCATTGTGATGCCGTGGACTTGGACTGCTGCTGCTCTCATCCTGAGAGGTCACCTCCACAACAATTACCACATAGCATACTTGTTAACACGAAGAATGACCCTAGTGGTCGCCTGCTCTGACTGCCTTTCATGGCGATTACTTATCTTCCCACTTTCAGTACTTGTGGAGCTATCTAGCTCACTAAACAGAGTGTCTACTGTGGTAAACCATGTATATATGTTGTAACTCGGTTACCTGTCTGGACACACCCCTCTGCTGACTGCCCCAGTGGCTCCTCCCACAGAGTCCTGTATAAAGGTGTTCGCCTTGCCCCGCCCCCTCAGTCCGGGGGCAGACACTCACTGTGGAGGTCGTATTGTACAGCGAATAAAAGCCTTTCAGTATTTTACCAAACCTCAGTCTTTTGGAGTAATTGAAGGTGCTTCAATTTTATTCGCTGTACGTTTTAAAACATGGAACAGGCCCTGAGACCAGAAAAATTAGACCTCAATCCGCAAACACCTGAAGCTGGAAATGCTTTCGAACTCTGGCTGGCCTGCTTCGAAGCGTATCTAGAGGAGATTAAAGCGACCGAGCCCGTAGCGAAGCGCAGAGTTCTACTCTCCAGGGTCAGTCCACGGGTCTATTCGCTGATCAGGGACCAGCCGAACCACGACATCGCGATGAACGCACTCAAAAGACAATACCTGCGGCCGATAAACAGCGTCAATGCTCGGCACCGTTTAGCGACACAGCAACAACGCCCCGGGGAATCGAGTGCTGAGTTCGTCTGGGCCCTACGGATGCTCGTGCGAGCCTGCAATTGCCAGGAGCTGACGGCGGCGCAGCATGCAGAACTCCTAGTGAGGGACGCCTTCGTTACGGGGACCAGGTCAGTGTACGTGCGCCAGCGGCTGCTGGAAAAAGCCGATCTTACCCTAAATTTGGCGATGGAGCTGGTTGAT
Source organism: Mobula birostris (assembly GCF_030028105.1). Lineage (NCBI taxonomy): Eukaryota > Metazoa > Chordata > Chondrichthyes > Myliobatiformes > Myliobatidae > Mobula > Mobula birostris. The sequence goes on from NC_092396.1 coordinate 30,509,427, forward strand.
ACGTTGGAGGCCGCTCTGCATAACTCCGAGGCTCTCCAGGCACGCGATCCCCCGATGACCTCGTGGATGCCGCAGACCCCGCAACCTGCCGGCGAATCGACCTCGGCTGCCGCCAGTCGTGAGTCCGCGAAGTGCTACTTCTGCGGACTGGAGAAGCACCCCCGGAAACGCTGCCCGGCCCGACCAGCTACCTGCTCCAGCTGCGGAAAAAGGGCCACTTCGCCAAGGTCTGTAAGTCAAAACCGCGAGCGGGATCGAGCAGCGCTGCGTGCGAGACATGGGGGCCGCCATCTTCCCTGCACACTGCCACCACGTGCGAGACGTGGGGGTCGCCATCTTGCCTGCCGCCATCTTCCCTGCACGCCACCACCATGTGCGAGACATGGGGGCGGCCATCTTGGTCGGCGCCTCCTCCCACCACCTACGATCAACGGGTGCTCATAGGGCACCCCACCACGCCGGACCAAGACAGCGACCCCACCCTGACTTCCGTGATCCTCGACCAGAGCGCTCCCCACCAGCTCGCAAGGTCAATGATGGACATCCTGGTGGAGGGGCACAGGCAGCACGGAGAGTTTTATCCACCCGGCCACGGTGCAGCATTGTGGACTCATGATACAGCCGGTAAGTTGGAGGGTCACCATGGCCTCTGGGTCACATACAACAGACATCCGGGGGGGTTGTGTAGCGACACTAGTGGTGCAGGGCACAGAATATCGGGACTTTACGTTACTGGTCTTGCCTCAACTGTGTGCCCCTGTGCTGTTGGGGTTGGACTTCCAGAGCCACCTGAAAAGTGTGACAATGAAGTATGATGGGCCCCTCCCGCCAATTACTGTCATAAATCCCGTTTTGTAGAGATATGTCACGTACCCTGCTACTGACCACACACACCGACCCGCGCATCCCACCCAACATCATGCCATCTGCCACACTACCGACACCACTTGCGGCCTCTCCACCCTCAGGATCCCTCCCCCACCGCTGTTCACCAACCTGACCCCCGACTGTAATCCTGTGGCAACTAAAAGCAGGAGGTACAGCGCGGGGGACAGAGCTTTCATTAAGTCGGAGGTGCAGCGGCTGCTCAGGGAGGGGGTCATTGAGGCAAGCACAAGTCCTTGGAGGGCGCAGGTGGTCGTTGTTCGGAATGGGGAGAAGAATAGGATGGTCGTGGACTATAGCCAGACCATCAATAGGTTCACGCAGCTCGACGCGTACCCTCTACCCCGCATCGCGGATATGGTCAATCAGATAGCACAGTACAAGGTGTACTCGACCATAGACCTAAAATCCGCTTACCATCAGCTCCCCATCCGCCGGGAGGACCGCCCTTACACTGCCTTCGAGGCGGACGGCAGGCTTTATCAATTCCTGCGCGTCCCCTTTGGTGTCACGAATGGTGTATCTGTCTTCCAGAGGGCAATGGACCGGATGGTGGACCAGTGCCAACTGAAGGCCACGTTCCCATATCTGGATAACATCACCATCTGCGGTCACGACCAGCAGGATCACGACAACAACCTCCAAAAATTTCTCCAAGCGGCCAAATCTTTCAACCTCACCTATAACAAGGACAAGTGTGTATTTGGGACCACCCGACTTGCTATCCTTGGGTGTGTCGTGGAGAATGGAGTCATTGGCCCTGACCCCGACCGTATGCGCCCCTTGTTGGAACTCCCTCTTCCCAATACCCTCAGAGCCCTCAAAAGGTGCCTGGGCTTCTTTTCATATTACGCCCAATGGGTCTCTAACTATGCAGACAAGGCCCATCCCCTGGTCAAGTCCACCACATTCCCCCTCTCTGCCGAGGCCCACGCGGCCTTCAACCGCATAAAAGGGGACATTGCCAAAGCAGCAATGTATGCGGTGGATGAGGCCATTCCCTTCCAAGTAGAGAGTGACGCCTTTGACTTTGCGCTGGCTGCTACCCTCAACCAGGCAGGAAGACCAGTGGCGTTCTTCTCCCGTACCCTTCAAGGCCCTGAAATTCGGCACTCTGCGGTAGAGAAAGAGGCCCAGGCCATAATGGAAGCTATAAGGCACTGGAGGCACTACCTTGCCGGCAAAAGGTTCACCCTGCTAACTGACCAGCGCTCAGTTGCATTCATGTTTAATAATAAGCAGCGGAGCAAAATCAAAAATGATAAAATTCTGAGGTGGAGAATCGAACTCTCCACCTACAACTATGACATCATGTACAGGCCTGGGAAGCTCAACGAGCCCTCCGATGCCCTATCCCGGGGAACATGCGCCAGCACGCAGATCGACCGGCTATACGCCCTACATGTAGACCTTTGCCACCTGGGAGTCACCCAGCTTTTCCACTTCGTGAAAGCCCGGAACCTGCCTTACTCCCTTGAGGAGATCAGGATGATGACCAGGGACTGCCAAGTCTGCGCAGAGTGCAAACCGCACTTCTACCGACCCGAAAAGGCACCACTCATCAAGGCCACCAGCCCCTTTGAGCGACTGAGTGTTGACTTTAAGGGCCCCCTTCCCTCCACCGACCGCAAGGTGTACTTTCTTAACGTAATTGACGAGTGCTCGCGGTTCCCCTTCGCCATCCCCTGCCCCGACACCACTACCACGTCAGTTATAAAAGCCCTGCGCAAGCTCTTCACTCTGTTCGGATACCCATGCTATATCCACAGTGACAGAGGGTCCTCGTTTATGAGTGACGGGCTGCGCCAATATCTACTGGCTAGGGGAATTGCAACCAGTAGGACCACGAGCTATAATCCCCGGGGGAATGGACAGGTAGAGAAGGAGAATGGCACAGTGTGGAAAGCCACACTCTTAGCCCTCAGGTCAAAGGGACTGCCAGTCTCCTGCTGGCAGGAGGTCCTTCCCGAGGCACTCCACTCCATCCGCTCCCTGTTATGCACAGCCACCAATGCCACCCCTCATGAGCGGCTCTTTTCTTTTCCCAGAAAGTCGACCACTGGAACCACCCTACCATCTTGGCTGACGTCCCCGGGGCCAGTGCTGCTCCGGAAACATGCGAGGAGCAATAAACACTCCCCGATAGTCGAGAGGGTTCACTTACTTCATGCGAACCCCCAGTATGCCTACATGGTTTTACCTGATGGGCAGGAGGACACGGTCTCCATCCGCGACCTGGCGCCCGCAGGAGCTCCGGGCCCCTACCCTGAACACTCCGTGGTGACTATTGACCCCGTACCCACCAATGTATGTACCTATGAGACACCGTGCACCCCAAACCCTATACAGACACCACACGACACTCCCATACTGGGCGCGATGCACACACACGAGGGATTACCGATGCCTAACGTGCTGGCACCTGAAGTCAGGCCAGAGCCAGCACAACCGCCATCGCTGGTGCAATCACCGCCGGTGCTACGTAGATCACAGCGACGGACTCGACCGCCTGATAGACTTAACCTGTAAATATACTTCTTGTAAATATTGTCAGTCACTTCACCCTGCGGGACTCTTTTTAAAAAAAAAGGAGGGGTGAATGTGGTAAACCATGTATATATGTTGTAACTCGGTTACCTGTCTGGACACACCCCTCTGCTGACTGCCCCTGTGGCTCCTCCCACAGAGTCCTGTATAAAGATGTTCGCCTTGCCCCTCCCCCTCAGTCCGGGGGCAGACACTCACTGTGGAGGTCGTATTGTACAGCGAATAAAAGCCTTTCAGTATTTTACCAAACCTCAGTCTTTTGGAGTAATTGAAGGTGCTTCATCTACCACATCCCCACCCAGATGGTCGATGCTCCTTAGTGAATCCATTCACAGCTCTAACTGCTCTAGTAAAGTCCCTGCATCAGGACTGAAAGTTAAGACAAAAGATTGCAAGTATACAACAGTACATGAGGAGGTGGGATAGAGGTTGGTAGGTCATAGGTGGTTCCAGATGGGGAGGAGATGATGGACAGTGGAATTAGGTGGTTGGAAGAAATGGGAAGGATAAACAAAGCAAGATGAAAACTTTATGGACAGAGGAGTGTGAAATTGGAAATTTCAGTAGTCATACCATTGACCTGTAAGCTATTCATGTGAAATATAAACGATTCAAAGTACAGTTAATATCAAAGTATGTTTGCAATATGCAACCTTGAGATACAAGACATTATTCCAATCTGGTCTGAGTTGTCTCAGTTAGTCCATCTCCATTAACATCAGCCTATTTTTATGTGGTTCTTTCAATTTTTATTTTGACTCTCAGTGGCAATGGATAAGTCTGAAGACAGACAGGTCAGTGTGGGAATGGGAAAGGGAGTTAACACGATACACAACTGGAAGCTTGAGATGGCCATTGCTGCAAAATGGTCACCTGGTCTAATTTGGTTTCCTTAATGTAGAGAAGGTCATATTGTCAGCACTGAATTCAGTAGACCAGGTTGGAAGAAGTGCAGGTGAATCACTGCTTCACCTGAAAGATTGCACTGTATAGGTCTTTGGATGGTTGAGAAGGAGGTAGTGTATGGTGTCCAGTTAATAGCAAAAAGTGAGGATGCAGTTAGGAAAAGGCTGAGCAAAGGAGCACCTAGAAGATCTAAAGAACTGTGTCAGGGAGTTGTGTACTCCATATCTCTATCACCATGCCAAGAAGTATATATTGGAGAAACTGGAAGGCCATTGAAGACCAGGATAGCAGAACATAAGAGCGCCTTAAAAACCATGAGAGCAGAATGAAGTGGGATCGCTGAACACTGCCTACTATGCTCATGTAGACCAAGGTTGGATGAGGCCAACATTCTTAGCAAGAAAGAGAATGCCTACAAGAGAAAGATAGGGAATCACTAGAGGGGGAGGATGTGGAGGACGTAAATATAGGTTCTAAGAGTGTAGGGATAGCTCCAGTCTGGCACCACACATTCCTAAAGAGGGTTTGGTCTAAAAAAATCAACCAATCAGAACAAGGCCAATTCAAACTAACCAATCAAGGATAGGCAATTAAGATCCAGCCAATTGGTTGGTCAGGCATTAAGCCCCACACATGTCCAGCTCATTCGAGAGGATATATAAGCAGGTGTCTCTAGGGGGACTTGTCATTTGACTAACTTGTGACTGAGGAAGACGGTTGGGTTTACTATTGAATTATTTAAAACAGTGTCTGTAGGTATGTGACTGTTAAGGCCAAAGGATGGCATAGGCAGATTTATTCAAATTTCTCTTAAATGTTGAAAATTGAACCCAAATCTCCCACGTCTGCTGGCAGCTCGGTCCATACTTTCACCACCCTTTGAAGAAGATCCCCCTCATGTTCCCCTTAAACAGTTCATGTATCGCCCATAATCCATTATATGTAGTTCTAGTCTGACCCAATCTCAGTGGATAAAGCCTTCTTGCATTTACCCTATCTACTGTATACCCCTCTCCTGCTTCATCTTACCACGTAAGTCCTACCCTGGTTTGTTCTACCAAAGTGCAACACCTCATACTTGTGTACATTAAATTCCATCTACCATTTTCAGACCATTTTTCTAACTGGTCCAGATCCCACTGCAAGATTTGATAGCCATCTTCACTTTCTACTACACCCCCAATCTTGGTGTCATCCACAGATTTGCTGATCCAGTTTACCACATCATCGTCCAAGTTACTATAACTTTCTGAATGCCTGTGACTGAACTCTCTTGATCAACTTCCCATGCAGGACTTAGTCAAAGGCCTTGCTATAGTCCATGCTGACAACATCTACTGCATTGCCTTCATCAACTTTCCTCGAAAAACTCAATAAGATTGGCTAGTCACAACCAGTCCTTGTCTATCCAAATATCCAAATACTTATATTTCCAGTCCCATAGAATACCTACCAGTAACTTACCCACTACTGACGTTAGGCTCACCAGTTTATAATTTCCCAGCTTATTTTTAAGAGTCTTTCTTAAACAACTAAACAAAATTAGCTATTCTCCAATCCTCCAGCACCTCACCCATTGCTAAGGACATTTTAAGTATCCCTGCAATTTCTGAACTACCCTCCCATAAAGTCCGAAGGAACACCTTGTCGGGCCCTGGGGATTTATCACTCTAACTGGCCTCAAGACAGCAAGTACCATCTTTGTAATATGTATATAGTCCATGACCTCTCTGCTGTTTTGCATCACACCCATAGACTGCGTCCATCTTCCAAGTAAATACAGATGCAAAAAATTAATTTAAGATCCCCTTACATCTCTTTTAGTTCCATGCATAGCTGACTACGCTGATCTTCGAAGTCCCTTGCAATCCTTTTGCTCTTAGTATATCTGTAGCAGTCCATGGGATTTTCACCTTGTCTGCTGAAACTCCAAGCCTTCTTTTAGCTCTCCTGGTATCCTTAAGTGTTCTCTTGCATTTCTTATACTTCTCAAATACATCATTTGTTCCTTCCTGCCTATACCTGCTATGTACCTCCACCTTCTTAACCAGGACCTCAATATCTCTTGAAAACCAAGATTCCCTAATCTGTTATCCTTGCCTTTTATTCTTACAGGAACATACTGTACAAACTCTGTATTCACAAAATTTCACTTTTTAAAGGCCTTGGTGCGGAGTCTTGTCACTCTTGCAGGTGGGTAGCTGAAAAAGACAGCGATCATGCACATGAGAATGCATACAGTCCAGCTTGTTAGGGTTTCTTTGTGATTGTATTTAACTCTCTCCTTTTGGTTCAGTCTTATCACATATTGATCAAAACACAGTGACAAAAACACTCTCTGCTTACCCTTGTCCACATTCCAGGAAAGAAAATGAGTGATAAAGATAAACACTGCTAAAGGAGCAGCGTTAATTTAGTTCTAGGATACTGCTTTCAAGTTGCAGTGACTGCATTAGTTTTTAGTTAGTTTGAGAGTTTTTAGTTAGTGGCCCTGTTGGCATATCATTTATTATTCTCCTTAGCTCTGTATAGTTGTTATTAAGAATTAGTAAACTGTTCGTTCTGTGTCTGTGTCTCTCCCTCTGTATTTGGGCCATTACTGAACTCTTCTCAGCCTCCCACTTACCTAAGTACACGTTTGCCTGAAAGCAACCTGTCTGAATCCACACTTGCCGGGTCCTTTCTGATACCATCAAAATTGGCCGTTCTCCAATTTAGAATCTCAACCCAGAGATCAGACCTAACCCTCTGCATCACTATCTTGAAACTAACGGTATTCTGCAAAGTATTCCCCTACAAAAGTTTTTGTTGTCTGTCCTGTCTCATTCACTAATAAAAGATCTAGTATCGTACTCTCTCTAGTTGGGACCTCAGTGCATTGATTAAAGAAACTTTCCTGAACACATTTGACAATATCCCATTCAGCCCTTTTATAGCATGAAAACCCCAAACAATATTTGGAAAGTTAAAATCACCTGCTATCACACCCTTATGCTTCTGGCAGCAGTCTGCGATCTCTCTACAAATTTGCTCCTCTAAATCCCACTAACTATTGGGTGGTCTATAATATAATCCCATTAACATGGTAATCCCTTTCTTTTTCCTCAGTTCTACCCATATCAACTCAGTAGACAAGCTCTCTATTCTGTCCTGTCCGAGCAGTGCTGTGACATTTTCCCTGACTAGTAATGCCAACCCTCCCCCTTTAATCCCTACTACTCTATCATGTCTAAACCACCAGAACCCTGGAATATTGAGCTGCCAATCCTGCCCCGCCTGCAACCAAATCTCATTAATGGTTACAATGACATAATGCATTGAACTGATCCATGCCCCAAGCTCACCAGCCTTTCCTATGATACTCCTTGCATTGAAATACACACAACTCAGAACATTGGTCCCACCAAACTCAACTTTCCAATTCCTGACTTTGAATGTAGGCAAACCTTCCCCTAAGTACATTAGTTCACTCCAGTTTAGGTGTCAACTGTCCCACCTGTACTGGGCCCACATTCCCTGGAAGAGAGCCCAATGATCCCAAAATCTGAAGTCCTCCCTCCTGCACCATCTCCTTAGCTACGTGTTAAAATGTACGATCTTCCTATTTCAGGCCTCACTAGTGTATAGCATGAGTGGAAATCCTGAGATCACAACTCTGGGAGTCCTGCCTTTTAACTTAACACCTAACTCTCTGAACTCACTTTGCAAAACCTCATCACCCTTTCTACCTATGTCATTGGTACCAACATGGACTATGACCTCCGGCTGCTCACCCTCCCAGTTCAGAATGCTATGGACTCAATTCAATGTCCCTGACCCCTGGCATGTGGGGGAGGGGGGTGGGCAACATACCATCTGGGTATCTTGTTCTCGTCAACAGAAATCCTTGTCTGCTCCCCTAACCATTGAAACCCTTATCACTACAGCTCACCTCTTCTTCTCCCTTCTCTTCCGAGCCACAGAGCTAGACAGTGCCAGAGATCTGACTGCTGTGGCGTTCCTCTGCTAGGTCATCTCCTCCCAATAATATCCAAAGTGGTATTACCTGTTGTTGAGGGGAATGGCCACAAGGCTACTCTGCACTAGCTGACTATCCCCGTTCCCCTTCCTGGTAGTCACCAAGTTACCTGTGTCCTGCACCTTGAGTGTAATACTTCCCTGTATGTCCTGTTGATCAACCCCTCCCGAATGATCCAGAGTTAATCCAGCTCCAGTTCTAATTCCTTAACATGGTCCAAAAGAAACTGCAGCTGGATGCACTTCTTGCAGGTGTAATTGTCAGGGACACCGGAGGTTTCCCTGCCTTCTCACATCCCGTAAGAGAAGCATTCCCCTATGTCGCCTGCCATCCCCACTGCTCTAACTATGCAATAAGAAAGAAAAGAATCAATGAAAATATCCACCCACAGCTCTGCCTGTCCTCGCAGAAGCCTCTATAAGCCAAAGCCTGAACTCCACAGTCTAACACTGGCCCACTCACACAATGACCTCTCCCACAAACTTCTTTTTATTTGACCTCGCCAAGTGACTAATTATGCACACTCCAACATCTCCTGGTGATGCGTGGCGTGCAGAATGTCCCAACTTCCCCCATTCATTTCTTTTGAAATCTCTGTCTTGCTACGCCCACCAGTAGAAATGGCAGAGGCTAGTGGGGTGAAAGGTGACCAAGGGAGCTCCATTGCTGTTTGTCTTGGAGGAAGGGTGGGTGGCTTGTGGCTTGAATGTGGGAAATGGAATTAAGTGTGAGGATTCCATCTGTTATGGCAGAATGCAAGCTACAGTATACTTCCATAAAGAGAACTCTTCAGAAGCTCTGAGGGGGAAGGCCTCATCTTGATTTGGCAGAGAAAGAAATTAATGAAAAGAGATAATATCTTTTTATACTGTTAAAATTTGTACCTTTGCTCCTGTATCTGAATATCATCTGAGGCATAGAGCCTGTTTTTATGCATTCTGATGATAACTCATTTCTATCTCCCTGTATCCCATTATCCATGTGCTGTAAATTTTTAAAAATTTTCACCACCATTTCTTGATGATTATAAGTTCTTCTAAGGGAATTGCCTATAATTATCACCATAAAGTCTAATGCCCTAAAACCATCAATACCAGATTATGTCTCAGATTGGTTTCCACTTTATGAGCTCATCAACCGTTTCCAGCTCTAAAATCTTCTCGATCACAAATCCATTTTAATCCCATTTGGGTTACCCAGCTCAGTACATCTTCTAATGAATCCATCTAAATGATCAAAGTAAATTTATAATCTAAGTACATAAATATTACTATATACTACCTGGAGATATTTTTTGCAGGCATTCACAGGAAAATAAAGAAATACAATAGAATTTATGGAAAGCTATGCATAAAAAAAGACTGTCAAACAACTGATGTGCAAAAGAAGACAAATCATGCAAATAATAAAAAAGTAAATAAATAATATTGAGAATATGAGTTGTAAAGTGCTTCAAAGTGAGTCTATAATTATGGATTCAGTTTAGTGTTGAGAAGAGTGAAGCTATCCTTGCTGGTTCAGAAGTCTGATGGATGTAGGATAATAGCTATTCCTGAACCAAGTGGCATGGGACCTGAGGCTCCTGTACCTCCTGCCTGATGGTAGCCGTGAGAAGAGAGCATGGCCTGGAATATGGGGGTGGGGGGTAGGGGGAGGTCTTTGATGATGGATGCTGCTTTCTTGTGGTGGTGCTCCTTGTAAAAGCACTCAATTATGGTGAGGGCTTTGCCAGTGATAGACTGGTCTGCATTCACCACTTTTTGTAGATTTTTCCATTCCTGGGCATTGGTATTTCTGTATCAGGCTGTGATGCAACCAGTCAGGATACTCTCCACCTGTGTATCTATACAGAGTTTGTCAAGGTTTTAGATGACATGCCAAATCCATCAAACTTCTAAAACTTCAATAGATGCACAATAATAATAAATAAATAGTAATCATTCTAGTAACTTCTAGATAGGCTCTCCATCATCCACTTACCCTAAAGTTTTCATCCAATTTTTATGAGTCAGATCTTACCTTGCCATTAGCAACTTCTAAATCCACAGAAATAAGTTTAAAGTTCTTACCCTCATGCTTCAAACCTTCATTTTTCATCTATCAGTATCTTTCTAATAACCTTGAGCTCTCCATAATAATCTTTATGTTTCAACCTCTGGCTTCATCTATGTCCGTCCTTTTTCAGTCAAATAGTCATGTTGTTTCAGCCATAACGGGAAATTTCTGGAAATGCTTTACAAAACCGTCATTGGATGGTCAAAGAGGCAACCACAGTAGACGGCTGCCTCTCTGACTGGAGGCCTGTGACTAGTGGTATACTACAAGGATCAGTGCTGGGGGGGGGGGGCATGTTGTTTTGTCATCTATATCAACAAACTGGATGATAATATGGTAAACTGCATCAGCAAATTTGCAGATGACAATACAATTGGGGGCAAAGTGTGAAGCAAGGGTAGGATATCCAAGCTTGCGGTGGGATCAGGACCAGTTGGAAAAAGGGGCTGAAAAATGGCAGATAGAATTTAACATACACCAGTTTGAGGTGTTGCTGTTTGGGAGGACCTGGGTAGGATCTACATGGTGAGCAGTAGGGCACTGAGGAGCGTGGTAGAACAGAGCGATCTGGAACGCAGATCCATAATTCCTTGTCAGTCACACTACAAGTAGATAAGGTCATAAAAAAGCTTGTGGCACATTGGCCTTCATAAAATCAATGTATTAAGTTTAGGAGTTGGGACATTATGTTGAAGTTGTATAAGACGCTGGTGAGGCCTAATTGGGAGTTTTGTGTGCAGTTCTGGTCACCTATCTACAGGAAGGATATCAATAAGTTAAGTGCAGAGAAAATTCACAAGGATGTTGCCAGGGCCTGAGATATATAGGGGAAGGCTGTTGCACTAGGAAAGGGGTTCCTAACCTGGGGACCCTGAACCCATCGGTTATTGGTAGGGATCCATGGCAGTACAAAGGTTGGGAACCCCTGGGTGAGAACTTTATTTTATCGAGAGTAGGAGAATAATAGAGGTATACAAAATCATGAGGAGTATAGATAGGTTAAATGTAAGCAGGCTTTTTCCACTGAGGTTGGGTGAGACTAGAATTAGAGGTCATGGGCTAAGGGTGAAAAGTGAACTGTTTAAGGAGAGCATGAGAAGAAATGACTTCACTCAGAAGGTGGTGAGAGTGTGGAATGAGCTGCCAGTGGTAATGGTGGATACGGGTTTGATTTGAATATTTAAAAGACATTTGGATAGGTATATGGATTGGAGTGGTATGGTCCGAATGCAGGTCGATGGGACTAGGCAGATTAATAGGTTAGGATGGACTAGATGGGCTGAAGGGCCAGTTTCAGTACTATAATGTTCTATGACTCTATGGACCACAGAGTTTATATCTTTACTGTCAAAAACATGCAATTATAGGTTTACCAGAATTGTACCAAGAGTTAAATTACTAGGAGACATACTAAGTTAATAATCTTGATTATTATATTTTGATTGTTCAGTGAACCTTTGAAGCATTGTTATACTGTACATTAATGATGCTCTAAAATTGCAAGTTATTTTTGAACAGGCTCATAGGTTTAATTGCATATAAATTGGACTCTTTGGTGGTGTCTGTGGAGCTAGACAGGAATATTCTCTTTCAGGAAATTGTGAGTGTAATTTGTTCATTAAAATGAATGGCTTGAAGTCAAGGTGAGTAATTTCCTGATATGTTCCTAATCTACTGAGATGAAAATGCTCCACGAATGTGGCAGAATGGATTTGGTGTTTTCAGAGCACCAAAGAAGCAATCCTCAAACCCCTCCCCCAAAGAATAAAAAATGATTATTTTTCTAAGAACTTTTTCATTATTTCATGATAAAATACATCTTACCTTTGATAAACAAATGTATAATAATGGCAATCTCTCTGTCAATCACTTCCTCTCTAAATGTTCTAATAGGTGAGATGGATTTTAGAATGATCTTGGCAACAAATCTGTGGTACAGCGAAGCCTTGGATTCTGTCTGTTGGATCACGGAGTCAGGAAGCCTAATGAAATATTGCAAGCTGAGTAGGCATTTATAAAAAGTAAGTATAGCTACAACAATACAGGGTATTGCTGATGTCATACTGCATTATTGCAACAATTTTTGTCTCCTTCCTTAAAAGATTATATACAGTAGGTTCCGGTTAATTAGGGCAGCTGTTTACTTGGGACATCTCTTAAAGAACAAAACTTAATCGAGAAAATAGCCGAGATTCCCTTCATTACGCCGCTTAATTGGGACAGGAGACCATTGGGACACTATGCTGCTTAATTGGGTCAGGAGACCGTTGCAAACAATTTTTAATTAGTATCTGTTGCGTAACTTATATGGCTGTTAGAAACAACACCATGCTTAGAGCGAGCAGTTTATAAGTAGCATCAGCTGTATGTGTTTGTGTTCAAAAAGCAGGATTTTTGTCACTGATAGTTGGCAAGAAATAAGCAATAAGAAAATTCAGAACCGTTTTGCTCACTGTAGTTTCAAGCACTCAGGCTTGGAGACGTGAGAAATGGCTTGGAGTGAAAATGGAATGATCCACTACTTTAACAAGTTAGGAATTACAAAGAATTTGATAATAGTATTGATAATGAATACCTTTAATGTTACAACAAAGATAAAAGATTTGGAGGATGCATTCATCTTATTGTATGAAGGCAATCCATTAGGTGCACAGGGTGTCTGCACTGATTTTGTTCATTTACAGTCGATCATAAAAACACTGCAGCTGAATTTCTCTGTCAATAACTATTAGGAACTAATACACAGTCTTATGGTACTGCAGCAGTATGCGTAGTATTCTAATTTGTTCTGAATTTCATTTAAATATATGACTCAGTTAAACAGTAAGTTGTCTTTCTTACACCTTTTAGCTATTTCCATGAAACTTCAACTTATTGGGCCAAAATGTACTGGTCAAGTTGTCACAATTAACTGGAATCCACTATACTAGAATCTGAGACCATTCAGATAAGATTTACTAAGCTGGAACAGGAGAGTAGAAAAGGATAAACAGCTAAAAAGTTAGCTCTGTATTCTTTGGAATTTAGAAGAATGAAGAGTGAAGCTTATGGAAACGTTAACATCCTATAGAGATATAACATGGTAGATGGTGAGATGTTACCACTAGTGGGAGAATCTCATATGAGGTGATATACAGTAGATAGATACAGTCATCATTTAAAACTGAAGTACATAAGAATTCCTTCTCACAGAAGGTTGTAATCTCTGGGATTCTCAATTCCAGAGGTTTGGAGGCTAGGTCACTGCAAGTATTAGTGAAGACAGAAATTTTCTTCCAAAATGGGTGAATTGAAGGCTATGTGGAACTGACACAGAAGGGCACAAATCAACCATAATCATTTGATTGGGCAGACTTGAAGATTGTCGTGTTCTATTTCCTTGTGCCTTTATGCCAAGTTGTGATCATCCGGCCCTTCAATCCTGACTTAATTACCTTTCTCCTGATTCTGGCCTCTGTGCATCCTACACTCTGTCACAGCCTAAGCAATTGTGCTTTCAGGCACCTATGCTTCATATTGATTCAGAAAGTAAATGCACGAGTGAATATTATCATGCAAGATATCATTCAAAATCTTTACTCCCTGATTGTGAGTCATTTTTGGTTTCCTTTCCAAACACTTGATAAACAATTTTGACATATTGCATTGCAAAATTTATTAATACACCAAAATAAGCAATTACACAGTGGTTCCTCCTTGATACCTATGCAGGATGTTTTGATGAACAAATTTTTCAATAAAAAGAATGAGCAATTTTTAAAGCCTTTAGTTTTGGGATAAATTATGATGATCAGATAACAGTATTTATGAAGTGCAATAATGGTGGTTAAATCACTGAAAGAGACTGGACAATTGTCCTGGAGACATAGTTTTTTAATTCATCATGGCAGTCAGGGAAGTTAAATCAAGTAATTATATAGACCTGCAATAAAAAAAAACAACTAGTATCAATAATGGTGATCACAAAATTATAGGATTGTTGTCAAACATATCTGGTCACCTACACCCAGTGGTCTCTTTATTAGGTGCCTGTACACCTGTTGTTAATGTAAAATCTAATCAGCCAATCATGTGGCAGCAACTCAATGCATAAAAGCATGCAGACATGGTCAAGCAGTTCAGTTGTTGTTCAGACCAAACATCAAAATGGGGAAGAAATGGGATCTGAGTTACTCTGATCATGGAATGATTGTTGGTGTTTCCGCAAGACCGGAGAAAAGAAGCTAAAGAGAAGATTTGAAAGGTGGGGGGAGGGAGGGGAGGAAGAAACGTCAGGCGACAGCTGAAACTTGGGGGGGGAGGGATAAAGCAAAAAGCTAGAGAGTTGGTTGGTGAAACGTTCACCTATTTTAACTCCACTTCCCATTCCTTTTCCGATATGTCCATCCATAGCATCCTCAACTGTTGAGATAAGGCCACACTTAGGTTGAAGGAACAACAACTTATATTCCGTTTGGATAGCCTCCAACCTGATGGCATGAACATCGATTTCTCAAACTTCCAGTAATGCTTCTAACCCCTTGTCACCATTTCCCATCTCCTTATCCCTCTCTCATGTTTTCTCCTTGCCTGCCTGTCGCTTCCCTCTGGTGCTCCTCCACCCCTTTCTTCTTTCTTCCACAGCATTTTGTCTTTCACGAATCAACTTCCTAGCTCTTTGCTTCAACCCTCCCCATCCAAGTTTCACCTATTGCCTGGCATTTCTCTCTCCCCTCCCACCAGCTTTCAAATTAAGGTTGCCAACTTTCTCACTCCCAAATAAGGGACAAAAGTAGCAGTCAAATACGGGACACTTGAGTTTACCCCGAGAAAGACTACCATGACCATGAAGCCTTGCGCGGGCACCTGTGTACGCATGTGCGAGGTGTGCATGTGTGTACGTGCCGATTTTTTTCTACAAGTCTGTTTTGGCTTAATCTTCCTGATTCTACACTGAAACTACACTGTACATACATTATTTCTACTTTATATAGGCTGTGTATTTATCATATAATTCCTGCTTTTACTATATGATAGTGTTATTTTAGGTTTTATGTGTTATTTGGTATGATTTGGTAGGTTATTTTTTGGATCTGGGAACGCTTAAAAATTTTTCCCATATAAATTAATGGTAATTGCTTCTTCGCTTTACGCCATTTCAGCTATGAACGGTTTCGTAGGAACGCTCTACCTTAGTGGGGGAAATACAGGACAAGGGTGGTCCCATATGGGACAAACCAATTTAGCCCAAAGTACGGAATGTCCCGGCTAATACTGGACAGTTGGCAATCCTGTTTCAAATCTACACCTCAGCTTTTTTTCTCCAGTCCTGCCGAAGGGTTTCAGCCCGAAACATTGACTGTACTTTTTTCCACAGATGATGCCTGGCCTGCTGAGTTCCTCCTACATTTTGTGTGTGTTGCTCAGAGCTCCCTTGTTGTTTGCAGTGGCAGACACAAAACTACCCTATCTCATCCTGCACTGTTACAGAGCTAAGTTGCTGTATATAGTCAGTGCAGCAAATTATTACCTTCTTTTAAAATATATCATTGCCCCCTTCCCAGTGACTGATGTGGTCCACTGGTAAAACACATATATAGTGTCCAACCACAGACACCCTTGGTTGGAGAAGGGAGTGCCCTGAAAAAATTTCATAAACAAAACATAGTTCCAATGTTCTCACAGGCAAGGGAGTAAAGAAATTTTGTTTGTGCAGGTAAATCTATTAATTTTAATTAAATAGTTTAATTGGAAGTTTAGATTTTGTCATAATACAGGAGGCAAGGCAGCCAATTTATAATCAGCAAGAGCCCATAATGAGGTAAGTGACAAGATAATCTTACCATGAGGCATGAGGACTCAGCTTTTTGTAATGTGCTGTGGGAAATTTTATATTAGGGCACCCTAGGCCTCAGTTTAGCATCACAGCAAAGTGGAATCTCTGAAGCACTTTCTGAGTAATGGACTTGGGTGTCATCCTGGATCGCGAGTGCTCAAAACTGAAACGGGTCTTTAACCACTATCCTTCTCACTCGCAGGTGAAAGTGGTCAACATTAACAAAGGCTTTGTTGAATATCAATGCAGTACCTTTGTGGACTGGGCAGAAAAGGTGAATTGAACCCTGGACCCTCTGCCCATATAATATTGGTGACATGCCAACCAAACTAAACCCTAGGGGGAGCTCACAGCTGATTCTTTTATTTATAATAAACTCATTTTGACATTTCAAATAAAAAATGTGTTGCTTACGTCTTGATATAATGCAACTTTGTTGCACTGCAGCAAGAAGTCCTCGAGTTTGCTGATAGCTTTTATATTCTGTCAACAGTAGTTAGATCTGACAGAAGCACCAATGTAGATCTTCAACTCCTGGTCTCAATGGCGGGTTAATAAATTGGAGTATCCAGGTGTCTTAAACAATGTTAAACCACAACAAAGATCCCCCATTGCTAACCCAAGCTGCATACCAACAATGAGGCACCACATACCAGTGATCACCTAATGGACCACACCCAGCTCACACTGAAGCCTTGCCTCAGGACAGATTTGATCATTAGGTACAAGTTAACAGAAACTAAATCTCTGCCACAACCCTACAACTGAACACCTTCTCCCGCCTCCCCTGCAACCTCCCACCGCTTCAATCTACTCCCCTCCACCACATACTGAGAGCCGATTGCTCAGCTGCTGAAACTGGCCACATTGTTCTCTGTTTTAATAGGAATTGGCTTAACCATAAATGATTTGGTGTTTATTCCATATATTGGGAATAAACGTCAACTGATGAAATGAAGAATTTATCCTTTGTTTATAAGCAACAATTTCATTTATTTGTGCTCCCAGAGCAGAACTTTCTGGGGACATATTAAAACAAAATTGAGTTCACATTCACCATTAATTTTCTGCCTACTTATTTTAATGGAATGAAATGTTCACCCATGGGCCAATATTTGTGAAAGTCATGTTCAGTAACTATATTTTACACACAACCATCTTGTTAGAAAATTCACGGCACCTCTTCACAGGCTGTTAGCATGGGCAATAATTGCTGGCTTTGCCAATGACTCGTACATCCCATGAATGAATCAAGGAAAGCAAACCCAGCAGAGAATTTTTTGCAATAAAATCACGTCTTGGGGATTTGGATATGGATCTTGGTGACTTTAATTTACTGTCGATGCAGTTTTCCATTCATTCCATGTGTGTTCTCAATGTCCCAGCAACATCTTGAATCTGACCCCATAGACTTAATTAGATGAAGGTGTTTCAAAATACTTCACACAGTAAATTGCTTTTTGGAGTGCAGTAGATGTTTTATGAAGCTAATACTCTTCAGATTTTACCCTCTTATTTTTCTGTACAATCCTTGGATGTAATTCTCATTTTATTCAACTGGGTGGAATGAAGAACAAGAGAAACATTTTAACCTGAGGTAGCCACAGATCTGATTCCCAGTTTCTAACTCCTCACGTGGTCATACAGCATGGAAACAGGCCCTTCGGCCCAATATGTCCATACTGGCCATCTAGTACCCATCTATGCCAATCCCATTTACCAGCTCGTGCTCCATAGCGTTCTATGTCTTGGCAATTAAAGTGTCCATCTAGAAGCTTTATAAATGTACTGAGAGCACCAGCTTCTTACATCTCCCTAATTAAGTTCATCTACCATTGATGATCATGAACCTAAGCTCTGGAACTCCTATTGATTGATTTTCTACTCTTCCATCCACTGTCTGGCAGAAGGTGTTAGCCTGTACAGGGTCCAGCCAACTAAATCAAGTTATAGCAAGTTGTCTTCAAACCCATGACCTTACATCCAGGGATAGTCCACAGAAAGCAGTCACACATCCAGAGCTAGTTTTGGGCCACATACCCAGTGCTACTGTAGGGCCAGTGACCACATGTCACAATGCTCCCATTAAGAGATTGACCACCTGCCTCTGGCTTCCTGTGCCCAAGAGCTTCAGGTAGGAAGGTGATGACCTGCTCTGGACTCTATCTAGGAGAGTGACTGCTCACCAACTACTGGAGCAGGGAGAGTGAGTGCCTTCTCCTGGTCTCAGATGATAATGACCACTTGTTGTGCATTTTGTAGGAATGATCAGAAGTCCCAGGACAGCGTCAAGTTGGTATGTGATTGGCTGGAGCACAGTTGATTCACAAATTGGATAAACTGTTGCCAGGTAATCAGAATTTGCCTTATTTCAAGTTGATCCATGGCTTTAAGACAGGCAAATAAGTGGTGTAAGAGGCTGGAAGATTCCATTAGAAATGGATGCCAGGTTATATTTCTTCCTGCAAAGGCTTAATGGTTGGTTTGAGGAGGAAACACAATTGGATGGATTTGAGGAACTCAAAGAATCATACAGAAACAGGCCCTTCAGCCCACCATATGTTTCCTAACCATCTGCTATTGAAGTATATCAATCCTGTTTAAACCAGCACTTGGCCTAAAGCCTTCTATGCTGTGATGAATGAATGCACATCAAGATAGCTTTTTAAATGTTGTGAAACCAGCTTTCACCAACTTCTTAGGCAAATGTGTTGCATATACCACTACTCTCAGCCAGGTCCCCTCTAATCCTCTGACTCCTCACCTAAAAACAGATGCACCCTTGCTTTAGATATCTCCAATACAGTGTTACGTTTTCCACTATCCACACTATCTATGCATGTTACAATTTTGTGTACCTGTATCAGATCTATCCTCAGTATTCTCTACTCCAAGGAAAATAAGCACAGCCTACTTAATCTCTCCTTGTAGCTAAGACACTCCATCCCAGGCAACTTCATAGTAAATGTCCCAACACTCTTTCCAGTGCATCCATATCCCTCTTATAATATGCTGACCAGAAATACACACTAGTTAGCCTAATAAAGTTTTATAAAGTTCAACCATGACCTTCAAGCTCCGATATTCTGTGCTCTGAATGATGAAGGCCAGGATCCCAGATGTTTTCTCCTCAACCGTACCTACTCGTGATGATATCTTTAAGGATCTAGGGATGTGAATGCTCAAGTCTCTCTGTTCATCAGTACTCCCTAGGATTCTACCACTTCTACTGTAGATCTTGCTCTTATCAGACTTCACAAAATGCATCACTTCTTATGTATTGGTATTAAATTCCACCTGTCTGTTGCACTGAATATAACTGATCTCTATCATTCTGTAATCTAAGACTATCTTCCTTACTATCAACAACACCAGTATTTATTCCTGCTCATCTCATTTCCTCTGCTTTCAGCGGATCCATCAAAGGTTCGGGTTAACTATAAAGTCATGGTGCCCAACATGGTAAGACTGGCCCACTGAGATTCTTGATTCCACAGGTTGACTGTTCTGTCCATTAGTCATGGGATGAGATGGGGTTCAAGGCTTGGGAAGGATATCACTGGCTGCACCAAAGAGCAGCTCATGTAAAAGCCTGAGGCCAAGACACAGTACTTTTATTCGCACATCACAGTTTAAAGGAAGACATTTAAAACTTAGCCCTTTAAGTTTAAAAATGCGCCAACACAGCCTTAATAAAGGTGAATGAACAGAGCATCTCATTGACCAGGTCACTTGTGTATCATAGTTGTATATTTTAAAAAGCTTGTTTTTTGAATGCTTACTGAGAGTAAATTAATTCCAGTTTTCCCAACTACTAATGTCCCTGTGATTAATAGCAAACAACACTTGATTTGTCAGGCAGCATCTCTGGAGAGGGCCAAGTCTTCCTTCTGTTTTTATTTCAGATTTTAGGTCGGAGATCTGAAAGGTCTCTCTCCACAGATCTGCCTGACCTTCTACATGTTTACAGCATTTTTCTTTTACTTCTGCATTTGCTGTCCCTTTGCGTCATTAAGTTTTCTTTGGTAACCCACTTCAACAGGCTATCATTTTGAAAGATGGCATGACCATAATGTTTGGTGCTCCGGGTTTACGTTTGAACACTGCACCAGCAAAGTAGTACCTTACAGTTTACCCTCAACCACTGAAAAATTATTGGTACTGACATACTATATTTATTTATTTATTGAAAAATACAGTGCAGAACAGGCCCTTCTGGCCCAACAAACCATACTGCCCAGCCTAATTCTAGCTTAATTAAAGGACAATTTACAATGAGCAATTAACCTACTAACTGTTAGGTCTTTGGACTATGGAAGGAAACCGGAGCACCCAAAGGAAACTCACGTGGTCACAGGAAGAATACAGAAACTCCTTACAAACTGTGCTGGAACTGAACTCTGAACTCCGATGCCTCGAGTTGTAATAGCATCAGTCTGACTGCTACAATACCATGGTGCCCTAGTGTTCATTACTGCAAAGGAGGGAAATGTTTTCTGTGAATAATTTCCTTCAGATTTATTTTTAAAATAGAGAATATTTAAAATTGTACCCTTTAAATGTATTCACTATAGGATCTAGTGCTTTCCTGGCGTATATGATGAATAAATTCTTCGTAGGCTTTCACCTGGGTACGGATATTGATTTTATCTGACGTTTCGATGACAAACTCTGCACCTTCATCAGGGATGATGCCTGGACATGTCTAGGCTGGTGGTATCTATAATCCCGTCGTCTGTCTCTCCTGATTGGTTAGTCCTCATCCAATCGGGTTTCCGCTGTCCCATCTTGTTTACAATCGAATTCCAGTTCTTAGAGTGGGATCTTGGTCTTTGTTAAAAATGTTTTCCTCTAGTTTTATTTCAATGGCTTCCTCCAGGACATGGACAGTTTGAGAAGAAAGGCCATGCTGT
Source organism: Mobula birostris (assembly GCF_030028105.1). NCBI lineage: Eukaryota > Metazoa > Chordata > Chondrichthyes > Myliobatiformes > Myliobatidae > Mobula > Mobula birostris. The sequence goes on from NC_092396.1 coordinate 30,530,566, forward strand.
TTGAATCTTAGGAGAAATTACTCAGAGGCTGCATAACCCAATGGATAACTGCGAAGACAGTCATTCAGGACAGACATTGGTGGTTTCATGGCAGCAAGGGAATCAGGAAATATTGGATAGGGCTGAAAATGGTGTTGAGGTGGAAGTTCAGCCGTGATGGCTGGGAATGGTGGATAAGGTATATTCCTCATGTCCTTTTGCCTTCAGAGTTCTTAATAAGAGTGAGTCAGAAAATTAACAGAAATTATGTCAGTGAAGATAATGGAATTCCCTAGCTAATCATTTTATAATGCAAGAAAGCTAGAAGATAGAGAGGGATAATTGATCATATTGCAATGACCGTGAGATGCAAATGAGTATTATGACTGAGAAACCCTATTATGAAAACACTTCCTCTATTAAACAATTTCCTTAATTATACAACTCTGATTACAACACCCTCTCTAGGACAAGATATTCCATCCCTCCTCATCTTTGAAATACAAATTACACCCACACATTGCAAAGTGCACTGATGCACAGCAATTAAGGATTTAGCCCTGGGGATACAAGAGCAGTAAGCTGTTCTCTATCTGAAATCTGTAAGATTTCACAACAAACTGATCTCAACTCTTCAGCAACTAAACAGTGTTGCATTCCGGTGAGCAAGTTAAAAGGGTGGGTTAGGGTGTGTGGGTTTGACGAGGGACCACTTTATGTTGATAGCTTGCAGAAACTGCTAAGATCAAGAGTTAAGAGGCAGGAGGAAATGGCAGAGGAAGAGGAGGATAAAAGCCAAACCACATATTATAGAGTGAAAAAAAAATGATTCTCTGGGTCACCAACCTTCCATGTTTGTTTACACCATAAACACATTATGTGGGGCCAGAAAGAAACCTGTTTCCCTGTTAGTCTTGCGAGCGTTTTATTACATGAGTTGAAAAAGAAATAGTCCTATTAAACTGTACTACATGGTATTACTTCTTTTTGTGAACTAATATCAAGTTTGTTGATACCCACTTATCCCCCAGCTGCATGGAATTGTTGTCCAAGAAAATTAAGTCAAAAGTAGAGAAGTTATAGGAAATTTGAAGCAGTCAGTCCCACACAGATTCAGTCAGAGGTAAAGGAGAGGGGAGGAAGTGAGCCAACTTTGATCATACATCAATGAGACAAGGACTTTGCACATCAGAAAGCAAAATCTGAATATAAGTGAATGGGAGTATTTCACTGTTTAATCCACAATCACTTACTATACATATGAAAGTAAAGAGTGGTCACTCAGATGTGTGTCAGGAGAAATCTTACATTACTGCATTGTTAACATATGACATAAACCATGGCGAGTAAAATGATTGCTGTCATTGATAATTGTTAATTTATTGAGGACAAACACTACATTCCAAGCCACACCCTGAACCTGTACTTTCTTTGCTCCCTTGACCAGCCGCTGAAGACAGTCCTGCAAAATAAAACTTGAACTAGGGCAATGTACATCCTTCTCTTCAATACTAGTCTGTTGATCCTCTCTTTCAACATAAAACTGCTTTGCGCCTATACCTTTTGCTACCCCCAACTCCTCAAATCTGCCAATATCCCTTGAAAACTATACCTTTCCTCCTATTCATCCCATGAACCCCTCACCCCCACCACCTTCAGTGCCAAATGATATAACGCTCATGCACTGGAGTTCCTGGGGTCTTCACTACTATAAGGTTGCAATACCCAGCTACATAAATCAGATCAGCAATTTGATTTTTTAACTATTATTCTCATAACAAAGGATCAGAAATCTGCCTCACTATTGTTTCAGCATTCTATGACTTTATGACTGATTTTCCCCTGCTTCCTTTTGCAGGGCCCAGGAGGCCAACTGCAGTTCTCTATACCTGTTCCTGATGCTGAATAATTTTTTTTTTGCCAAGTTTGGGTGTGTTAGGGTAATTTCCAAAAGATACAAATCAGCCCATTGTTTCCCGTGCTATAGATAAAATTCTCTGAAAACTGTGCAATGATTTATTGTAGGGTAGGGTTTGGATGACATTTTTATTCTGCGATCGTTTGTGGGAGGAATACATTGGTATATTAAAATTCCTGTGTATGGTTGTACTTGTCCTGAGAGAACTGTAAGGAATCAATAATTTCAGACTCCACCTGAAATTAGAGAGCCATCAAAGCTGTCTGCTGCCACAATTTGGAGGCAGTGAAACTACCCCCTCTCCTCCCCCTCCCCACCACCCGCCAACCTCTCGAGAGAAGAAAACAGACCAGACAGAGGAACTCTCCCATCAACAGGACCACAGTGTGCAACCCCCCCCCCCATTCCCGACCTATCCTAATACACGCTATCCAATGCATGATACATAACGACTAAACAATCAATGAATACAGAGAACAGAGAAGGCTCAGTAGTGTACGGGATCCCAGTTCATGTAATCTAATGGACGCAACAGACTGATAAGCAGAGAAAACCCCATAGTTTCTCCTTGACCCTCAGAGGTAACTGAGGTAGCTTTGGCTCACATTATTCAGCCCTGACCAGTTACATTCCACAGCTGACATTCCCTCTACGATGATGTTTCCATGGTTCCAATGGGACTGGAACGATAGTGCTCTGTAGACTGTTTGATCACCTAAATCTCTTTATAACCTTCAATCCTGTTGGAAACCCCCTGAGTGTTATAATAAATATAAATAGACCTGAACCATAGCATTGGCGAATGACTGCAGCCTCCTTTCCGTGTTTTAAGAAGCTGTCTGCCTTTAATTTTGTTGTTAGAGCAGCAGTTCATTCTGTTTTTTTTTAAATAAGCACGTTTTTATTATGTCTTTCCAGTGGAGAGGATTTAAATAATTTTCTGCTTGAGACGAGTCTGAAGTTTCAATCCAAAGTGAGATGTAGTCATCCTAACTTACTATTCAGCGCCTGGTTTGGAATGTCACTGATAGGGAGTTTCCCATGGAAGGGTTTCTGAATTTAGTGTGGCGCTGCAGGATTTAAAGGCTTGGAACAGCTTTAAAGGTGAAAGTATCCATGAAAACCAATTAGCAGAAGAGCAAAAAAGTTTATTGATAAAAATAAATACAAGCATGCTGAAGAACCATAAGTGCTCTGCTTCGACAATGCAGCTGTGAATGTGTTACGGGACAAAGTTAGGTCAGGGAGGGTGGCTCTGTTTTAAACAAACATAAGCACACCCAAGGGCAATGAAAGGAGATGACCAGGGTAATCAGAACCACTGCCAGCTCCGCACAGAGAGCCGGCAGGTACCAGGAAAAGGTTTAGCAGCCTTATTGCGTCAGCTAATTTAAGAGGAACTTGCCTTATCTCCCAAGAATACATGTTTTGAATGATTACTGATTACATCCGGAAAAAGTAGTTGAACTGATCACTTTCAATATTGAGGAAGCTGTTTAAAGCACTCTGAACAATCCCAGGTTCATTGAGAAGCAGCCCTTTTTTAAAATCCTCCATGCAATCAGCTACTAAAATTTAACTAGTGCCTGCACTCGCCATTGAACTTTTTACATCATGTCATTGGAGTTGAAAATCTTTGCGCCTTTTTAGAGCATTCAAGATCAACAAAAGCTTGGTTATTTTAAATTGTCTGACTGTCCCTTGCACTGCTAAGGATGAAGGTTATATTTCTATTGCAGTTGGAGTTGAGAATGGGGTGCACCGTTGCCACTGGATACTCTTTTCTAAAGTTTCCGTGCTCCAGGTAGTCACACCCCAAATCCTTCCAGCTCATGCTATATGAGATTGATGCAAAAAAAATTACACAATATTCTGAGGTTTTCATTTAATATTAAATGGCCTAATTTCTCTCTGATCAGTGACAGAGGGAGAGCCCGGTACAAAGGGCATAGGGGGAAATTGCATGTACAATGATTGAAGTTTATAAGACTATGGGTGCCACAGATGGAGTAGACAGTCAATACCTTTCTCCCAGTTGACGTGTGTTTGAGGTAAGAGGGGTAGTTTAAAGGAAATGTACAGAGCAAGCTTTTTACACAGACTGGTTGGGCCCGCAGTCTGCTGCCTGGGGTGGTGGTAGAGGCATTGAAAAGCTCTTTGATAAGCACCTGAATGTGCAGACTATGTAGTGATACGGACACTGTGTAGGCAGAAGGGATCAATTAAGTTAGGCGTTGAATTACTGGTTTTATTGGTTTGGTATAATATCATAGGCCAAAGGGCCTGTTCCTGTCCTATGTTACGTGGTATGTTTAGGAACGTCTTGTGCTGTCCCAGGCACACCATGCTGTCACGTCCATGGCCTGATGGTCGTGGCAGAGGGAGGGATTTGCCGGACTGAGTTAATGGATTATGGTGGTATCCAAACCCTCGGCTGCTGATTCACAAACGTGGATCGTCTCTGAAGATTCTACAATTTTAAATTCCATTTTTGACCCCTCAAAGTTCAAATTAAATTTATTATCTATGTACTTACGTGATACCATATACTACTTGGGATTAATTCTCTTACAGCCATTCACAATAAAAAAACTAATATAGTAAAATTTTAGGAAAAGCTATACATAAAAAAGACTGACAAACAACCAATAAGCAAAAGAAGACAAAACTGTGCAAATGAATACTGAGGACAAATGTTGTAAAGAGTGTCTGTAGATTGTAGAATCAGTACAGAGTAGTGATTGAAGTTATCCATGCCGGTTCAAGAGTCTGATCGTTATAGGATAATAACTGAACCCAGTGATGCGGGACCTAAGGCTTCTGTACCCCTTGCTTGATGATAGCAGCAAGAAAAGAGCATAGGCTGGAAAGTCTTTGGATTATGGGTGCTGATTTCTTGTGGCAGCTTTCCATGTATGGTAAATGTACTCAGTGGTGGGGAGTGCTTTGCCTGTGATTGACTGGGCTACTTTCTGTAGCTTTTTCTATTCCAGAGTATTGGTGTTTCCATACCAGGCCATGATGCAACCAGTCAGGATACTCTGCACTGTAAATCTATAGAAGTCTGTCAGTTTTTGGTGACATGCCAAACTTATGCAAACTTCTAAGAAAGTAGAGGTGCTGTTGTGCCGCTTTTGTGAAGACACGTACGTGTTTGTCCCAGGACAAATCCTCTGATAGGTTAACACTAAGAAATTTGAACAGCATCCTGGCAGCTCTGTAGTCACTATAACAGATGGTAGTTTGTCACTTTGAATTGAAATGCAGCTACAGAAGTTTATAGCTTCACTTCTCTGGATCATTAACTCAAGTTCTGTGTTCCTAATCCAGTGGGAACATCTATACTGTTGTTGTCTATACACTGAGGCCAGAAGAGAGATTAGGAAGGGTCTCATCTATGTTTGTCTGTTCTTAATATCCATTAAGATAAACATGTTGTTTCATGCTTTTACTCAGACTATTACTCATCAGGTGCTCGAACAGCAGAGTACCCTCCAAAATGGCCTTGTAGCCAGTCAATTACAGAACCAGCCACACTGAAAACAATAACAAGAACAAAACAGGGTTGTCAGCTGGGTATTGAGCTAAACACCAGAATTAGACATAACAGTAAGACTTAATCTGAATGACCCTGTAAAAATCTTCCTCACAAACATATGTCCCTAAATTGAAAGAGCTGCCCTGGAGTCTAGCCAAGCAGCAGCCAGATACAATCATGCTCAGAGAATCTTATATTGCAGTCAATATCCCAGCCTCCTCCTGGATTAACACCAGGTATGTTCTGCACCACTAACAGGATGGTCTCCCAAGTGGTAGTTGGGAAGAGGTGCCAATGGAAGTTCTAAACTTCGACTCTAAATCTCAGGAATCCTAGTACCATCTGGCCAAATACAAGCAAGGAGACCCCCCAGTTGATTACTGTTAAGCACCACTTCTCATCTAATGAATTGGCCTTAAATATAGCTTGGAGGATTCAGACTGATTTGTCAATGCACCATTATATAAGGTGATGGAAGCACTGCATTATAAAGGTGATAATGTAGTGGCCTCATCTGCAAACATCAACAACTTGGTGAAACATGGAGAACCTTAGCTTGTATTTAAAAAAAAACTTGAAACCTGAAAACCCACCAACCCAAAACAACATTTGACCTGATAGAGGTATACAAGATGATGAGAGGCATTGATCGTGTGGATAGTCAGAGGCTTTTTCCCAGGGCTGAAGTGGCTAGCATGAGAGGGCACAGTTTTAAGGTGTTTGGAAGCAGCTACAGAGGAGATATCAGGGGTAAGTTGTTTTACGCAGAGAGTGGTGAGTGCTTGGATTGGGCTGTCAGCGACTGTGGTGGAGGTGGATACGATAGGGTCTTTTAAGGGGCTCGTGGACAGGTACATGGAGCTAAGAAAAATAGAGGGCTATGGATAACCCTAGGTAATTTCTAAGGTAAGGACCTGTTCGGCACAGCTTTGTGGGCCGAAGGGTCTGTATTATGCTGTACGTTTTCTATGTTTCTAAATAATCATTGGCCTTAGCCTATTCAGTCTATGAACTATGATGTTCAATGGTTCATTTTACTATCAGAGAATGTATACAGTATGCAATCTGAAATTCTTACTCTTTGTAGACATCTACAAAACAGAAGAAAAACACCCTAAGAATGAATAACAGAAGTGATGTGATCATTAATTTAATTAAATAGTAATAACCATTGTTCCAGCATTTTCCTTCAAGGCAATGCCACGTGAATTGTACTGGAAACCAACTTTTTTGCGTGTACTCACAGAAATATCTGTAAGATTCTGATGCAGAGTAGCACTCATTGTACATTGAGCACACTGGAAACTGCAGACCATCCAGACAGACAAATCCTCTCAGGGACTAGTGTAGGAAGAGTCCTGTGGTTAAAAGCTAAATGTTCTGTCTACGTGATGAGCCGGGTGGAGCACTTTGAAGTCTCTTCAAGCTAAATCAATCAGGTATACTTGGCAGCTGCCCTACGGCTCCAAAACAAGCCTCAGCCAAAAGGAATTTTTATGATTTATCAGGAGGAATTCCTGCCCTAGAAGGAATTTACCTGGTGCTGGCCTGTCCATTTAGAAGCCCACTCAGAAGCAGGCAGTACAGCAAACAATCAGTATTCAGCACTGGTAAACACTTACCATTTGAAGGAAATCTCCTCTTGCTCTTTATTTTCTTCCTGATTTTTGATTTCACTGGTCAACTATTACTTCAGGCATAAGTTGGCATTACAGCAGTGGGCTTTAGGAGATGTTGTTTGAGAGATGTTGATTATAAGGGTCTGTATAGTGCTCAGATACAGTACTCATAATTGGGAGACATTTCAAAAGCTGATTTCAGCCTTACAAATAAATCACCTTTTAGCTACACATGAATTAGCATTAAAAGCATTTTTTAAAATCCATTTGAGAAGTCTGGATTGTTAATTAAGATTTGTGCTTGGTCTGTCTATTCCTAACGGAATATTGTATGAAGTCTACAAGGTGAGCCCAACATCCTTACAAGCAGAGTTTTGATCCCACAAAGCAACAACCTCCTACATGATTGACCAATGAATCAACTAGAGCACAACAGGGAAATCCAAGGCCAATAGGTGCAGATCAATCACTCAACAATGGAGGTCTATATAATAGTTACACGAGTCAGTTAGACAATCTAGAAGATCTAGTTCCATACAGGCCACACCAAAGAAATTAAATACATTGTACACAAGTGTGAAAGTTAGCATAGATCTAACAAAACTGTGCAAATAGAATATAATTGTCTCCCAGATGGATAAGAAGGAAGGTCAAATGACTACTCGCTACCTAACATGTTGCTAATTACAATTTTTTCAACACTTTCTCCCAAATTCAGCCTGTTTTAAGTCAAATGAAAGGTGGTACTGAAATTTGTAATGTGCTTATGCAGCATGAGCAAAAATCATGAAGCACTCCATTGCGTGTGCATGTACACAAGTGTGTATGTGTGTGCGAGCATGTGCACACGTGCATGAACATATGTTCAGTGCAATTTTCTTAAAAGGAGGGACATAAGTAAAATAATCTCATTCATGGGTAGTTAGAGTGGACCTCATTTAGCCTTCATCACTTTTGCCTCTCTACTTTACTAATTCATGGAATGTTGCTATCAGTATTTGATGTCCATTTCTATTTGCTAAAATTTGAAAGACCACCTCTGCCATTTCAGAAGTCCATTTAGAGATGGACACATAAAAAGAGCCTCTGTCACACATATCTAGACAGGGTAAGTAGAGTTCCTCCCTGAACTAAAGGGTTTCATAACAATGCTAATTTTCTTTTATTTGATCAAATGAATTTAAACTCAACTCTCATGATGGTATTTGGATCCCTGTCTCAGATAATAGTTCAATAATTTAGTACATATCCCATTTCTGTTTGATTTTATAAATAATTTGAACCCATTGTATTTTGGTTGCCTCTAATTTTAAGTTTTGCCCACCTTAGCATTCTTCAGCATGGCATAATTGATTATTTCAACTTAACAACATCTTCTGATTATTATTGTTGTACTTGTGTTGATAACATTTAAGCATTGAGTGCAGCTTATAAGTAGCCAGGCAAAATAGCTGAGAACTAAATCATATTATTTCTGATGACCAATCTTATGATGTAGTTTGAATAGAGTCATAAAGCAAGGAACCAGACTCGCTGGCCCACTGAATATGCACTGACCATTGAGACTCACTTACACTTTATCCTACTCAGATCCCATTTTCTCTCCTTACATTCCTTTCATCTCCCCTCCAGATTTTACCACTCACATACACACTATTACAATGGACCGTTAGCTTACTAGCGTGCACATGATTGAGATGTGGGAGGAATGGGGGTCACTGGTCTCTGAGGCATCAGCTCTACTAGCTGTGCCACTAAGCTACCCACTATAGGTTAATACTTGCTTTAAAGCAACACTGGCTGGAAATTGGTGAAACTGCTTTAATTGCTCAGATCAAACAACTGCTCCATGTCAAATCCACTGTAAGTAAAAAGCACCAGCAAAACAAACACTCCCATTTTTCCGCAAGTACGAGCAAATCTGAAGATGCTGGAATTTCAAGCAACACACATAGGAGTTGCTGGTGAACGCAGGTACCTCTTCCTAGAGATGCTGCCTGGCCTGCTGCGTTCACCAGCAACGTTTATGTGTGTTACTCCCATCTTTCCAACTGATTTTATATAATCCCAATTTTAATCAGTTGTAATGAAGTTATTCCAAGTGATATTATTAAATGAGTACTTGCTCAGATGAGATTTCTCTATTCTGCTAATATTAGAGATCATCAATATGATTAAAATAAATAACATTTAGGAAGTGGTGACTCTAAATAAAAAAGCAACACACAAAATAGAGGAGGAACTCAGCAGGTCAAGCAGCATCTACAGAAATTAATATGCTGTTGACGTTTTGGACCGAGAACTTTCTTCAGGACTGGAAAGGAAAGAGGAAGACACCAGAATAAAAAGGTGGAGGAAGGGAAAGGAGGATAGCTAAAAGGTGATGGGTGAAGCCAAGTGAGTACGTAAAGGGCTAGAGAGAAAGGAATCTGATAGGAGAGGAGAGTGTACCATAGGAGTTTGCATAAATGAAAAAAATAGGTATTTTTTTTCTGATATCCACTCAGCCTTAATAAATGATAAACTGAACCTGGTTTGGTTCTCAGACCTTCAGCTCTTGATCCCCATCCCTACGGTCTTGCTGTTCCTGGATGTGAAGAGTCAACAGGCTGATTCTCTGCAGCCGAAAGACATTTTCTGAGGTGGAGTGTCTCTGGGTGATGACTAGGCCTCAGGCAGTGCATTACAAGGGACCCAACACTGGAACACCATGAAAAGCTTTGGCAGCTCACTAATTGTCAAAAAGCTTTAGAATAGTTTTTAAATTCATAAGATGGTCAGGGAGACTTAAAGAAGTAATCAAATAAATTTAAAACCGATAAATTTAGTGAAATAAATTAAAATGATGAAGCATTTAAATTTTAGATATTTTAGTATTTTCAAACATCACAGTTAAATACTGACACTAAGTACACTAAGTAAAGCATTAAGATGAAATGAAATCCTTCAAGCACTTACCTGCTCTTATGCTTATTCACAAGGTCAGACTTGTAGGCCAATCTTCCCTGGTGGTCAAGTGAGAGGCCAGGTGTAACGTGCCTCCTGATCCTACATTCTGTATATCTGCTGCTAGATTCAATTGCAGTGGTGGAGAGAAAGTTCAGTTGTGGTCATCAGGATACTTCAGATTTCCTTCCTTAAAGATGCATGAACTAGAATCTGAGATGTTCTGGATATGGAATGGCTGGGAAGGTTTCTGATCGACCTGCTGGTTGCAGACAATGCCAATTAGGTCTCACCTTGTTGTCCACAAGGGAACATCATTTCATGATTCTAATTCTGTTACTGCTGTAGCCCTCACTTTTTATTTGCAGTTATTTTGTAAATAACACTACTCTTTGCATTTCTGGTTAGATGCTAACTGCATTTCATTGACTTTGTATCTGTACTTGGCACAATGACAATAAAGTTGAATCTAATCTAATTTATGGGAGTGGTCACTGAGAAGCTAATATTAGTCTTTCAAATTTGTTAACCTTAACGATTGAGTGCAAAACACCTAAAAGTTCGAAAGAAAAAGTTGCAGACGGAAATAAAGAAATAATTTGCATTTCAAAGTGTATATTCTTTATATCCAATGAACTATATTTGCAAAAGGTTCTCGGAATTTTGTCATCCTATACACTCAAGTATAAATTTAGGAGCATTGTTTTGATGTATTTTCTGAAATGTAGTGTTTATGGTACGACAAGTATTCCCTCAACTCAATATATAATCCCAACTTCAGTTCCCGAGAACTGTTGGAGGTAAAACCTAAGTCTTTATGCTGAAAATTGGATGCTACCAACTGGACCAAATTTTAAAAAATGGCAATGGCTGGTGATCCTACATTTTTAGGAGAAAGGAAGGAAGTGGCAGAGATTTTCAATATAAACTTACTGTGGGAGTCAAACCTCTTAAGAATGAGAGATGTGTGGTTCCAACATGGTGAGTATGCATGGAATAGGAATTGGAGTAGTGTGCAGCAACAAACAAGACCAGAATGATTGGAGAGAGAATTTAAAATGATCAGTATTCACTCTAATTTTGGGATTAAATGTGACCTGAAGATTTGAGAAGTACTGGGATGGTTTAAAAGAGCAGCAGCCACTTGCTGTTAAAAGGGTTTGGCCATAAATTGCCTCATTGGCTGTTGTTTGACATCATTTGAAAGAAGTAAATAATTATAATATAATTCAGAGTATCTTATGCAGTGATACTGATCCATTCCGCCGGTAAATTCCAGAGTGTGAACTGTTTATTTATCTTCTCCCCCCCCACCCCCCGATTCCCACTGCCACTGCTAGTTCTAATAGAATGGCATAGAAAGAGAGGACAGGAAAGCAACAGTAGAGCAGTCAATGAATCCAAACTATAATCAGGATGACCGTTAATAACAGCAAACTCTAAATGCATTGTCAGAGGAGAAAAAATGCACAGGTGTTTTTATCTAAGCACTTCTAGCTTTGACCTTTGAACATTAAGAGTAAAGATGAAAGGTTTCTCTTTTGTAGAACTGATAATTGAAGTGTATCTTGGGGAATTTTTCCTTCCAAAATTGTCAGTAGTGCAGAGATGTTCCCTTGACTGGCTGATTGTACAGATGCGGTGTGGACCTCCCAGAATCAGCCTGCAGTAAATTTCAGGTAGGAGCTTAAATACTTTCTTGTTATGAGTTCTGCTCTCCTGAAGAAAAGGGTACAAAACAATACTCACCAGGTCACAAAGGCAGGGGAGAACTGAGCCACAGAATGTGAGATCAGAGAGGCAGAATCGTAAGTGGACAGAGAATCACAGATATAGAAGATCACAAAGAAAGAGTTCAGTATAGATGGACAGATAGGATCAGTTACCTAGATAAACATAAACTTCAGTGTGACTTTGTAGTTTAAGTTGATTATGAATTTGTGCAAATAGCCTCTATAAGCTAATATCCATAACCCAGCATGAATCAGCCCCAGCATATGTCAGTTTCCACTAGCCAGATTCACTTGAATCTCTTTGAATTTACCCAACTATATTTGGTGCTCACAATGCTGGAGAAATCAAAATATTGTTTAACCACTTCTGAGCTTTCTGTTGCCTATTGTCTAATGCCCCATTCCACTCCCATTCAGACATTTCTCTGTGGTCTTCTGCACTGTTATAATGAGGCCCAATGTGAACCTGAGGAACAACATTTCATTCTCCCACATTTTATCAATTACCCACCCCCTCCCCTTTCGACTCTACTTCTTGAGTACCCTACAAGGAGGGACCAATTTACAGTGGCCAATTAACCTACTGACTTGTACATCTTTGGGATGTGGGAGAAAAACAGAGCACCTGGGGAAGCTATGCAAAGTCCATACAGACAGCACTGGAGGCCAGGACTGAACATGGGTCACTGGAGCTGTGGTTCGGTAGATCGACTTACAGGACCATTGTAATCCAGGTCAAATTACACCTCACTATCTTAGTATGATTCAATTTCCCGTAGCTCAGTATGACCCAACTTCCTAAGTCCAACAACTCAGTGCCCATTAACCAAATATGACCCAAATTAGGTGAGTGGTCATTAATCCAACAAGAATCCGCCTCTGATAACTCAGCAGGTCACGCTTATTATCCAGGCCAGGATCTCAATGACCTCCTCCTTCATGGGATACTCAGTAATATGTGTCCTCACATTACAGGCTCAGTAATACCTCTCCCTCCCCCTTTCAAATCTCTTACTAGCTCTTCCTTCAGTTAGTCCTGACGAAAGGTCTCGGCCCGAAACATCGACTGTACCTCTTCCTAGAGATGCTGCCTGGCCTGCTGCGTTCACCAGCAACTTTGATGTGTGTTGCTTGAATTTCCAGCATCTGCAGAATTCCTCGTGTTTACGTCAGCAATACCTGTCCTGTTATTGGAGTCAGCGATATCCACACTATCATTTCTGTCTCTCAGTGATCTCCCCTCTGATACTGCAGTCTTACATGATATCCATTTTGTCAGCGTCAGCAGTACATCTGTTGCCTTATTGGTGCCTCAGTTATATCAAATATGTGAGTTCTGTAACTGCTGTCAGTTTTGTTAATCGTGCCTCAATGACATCTCTTCCATTGCTGAAGTAGCAGTGATATCTATGTTGTTAATGGTGCCTATGTAATGTGTGTTACTGGTGTGTTAGTGATACCAACCTAATTATGCTCTCAGACTACCTTCAAACTTGCCATCAAGGAGTTGTCCCTAAGAGACTGGGATGAAAGGTTGTGCCCAAGAAACTGTGCCACCGACACTCTACCCCTGAGAACGTGGCCTCCAAAAGAGTGGCCAAAAAATTGTATTGGGAAATTGTGGCCCCCGAGATTGTGACATTTAGACAATGTCCCTTAGAATGTGTTCCCCAAATCTGTAATTGTCTTATCAGGCTTGTTCATCTGAGATAGTAAAAATCGAAACTGTACCGCAACACTATGTCCTCGAGGCTCTGCCCAAGATACAAAAGTATACACATGATGGTGTGTCACTCTTTACCTACCAAACTGTACTCCTGAATATATTTGCACATGACACTATGCTGCTGACTGTGGCCACGGCTGTGCCCTAAATCTATAATCCTAAGACTGTGCCTCAAAGATTTTGACTCCCAAGTCTTTCAGCCCTGTAACTGGGCCCCTAAAATGGTGGCTCACAAGTCTGTGCACCAGGAACGTGCTCCTGAATCAGTGACTTGGAGACTGTGCTCTGAGACTGTTCCTTGCTACTGCCTCCCCAGCATGGTACCACTGGGAATGAGCTTGTTGACTTGTCCTTGATCCTGATCCTTTGCTATCAACGCTGTGAAGCCCAAGTCTAAGCCCAAGCCCTTGAGAGTAGACCTGCCGACTTTCATTTTGCCCTTGACAGTGCTGCCAAGACTATAACCCTCTGACAATGTGAATCTTGTGATGGTGCTATCTGGAGTCTGTGAACCGACTGAGATTGTAACCTAGAAAATGTGTTCCCAAGATTACATCCCTAAGTCCATCACCCCTGAGACTGTAAGTCCTTGAGATGATGTCCAGGAGATGGTGTTACCATGACTGCTACCCTGATATGCGCTGCTGTGCTCCCTAAGATTGAGACTGAGATTGTTCCCTCAAGCATAGACTGTGTCCCTAAGGTTGTTTCCTCAAGAATTTGACTCCCAAATCAGTGCCAGTGAAATTGTCTCCCAGAGCCTTTGCATCCAGGGACTATCTCCCTGAAATTATGCCTCAGATTAGATGTGCATCAGGTGTTTGTTTGTGCCTTGATTTAGTGCCTAAAAGAGAGCAGGAAAGGCCAGAGGATCTCAAGGAACTCAACTTCACCTTTGTTGACTATGATATGAGCAACTGGAGAGCCCGGCAAAGGATTGAAAAACATCCTAAAACACTTGGCAATCCAGAGACACAAACCGCAAACACCATGTGACCATAACACAACAATGACAGCGAAACCTAAGCCTCTCCTGTTGTGCTACTTGGAGCTCAGGTCAGTAATATTTCAGGTATTTGCTAGCCATCAAATAGTGACACACACACACCAGGGGGTTGAATTCTTTCCTGTCAGGTCTTCTTGTCATTTGGCAAGTCTCTGCATTAAATTGAAGGAGGATTAAATTTAAAGAGAAGAAAAAATGACAGATAAATTCTTCAGAAACAATTTGAAGCTTTCCGTGGGCAACTAAGCTGATCGTACAATATAATTATGGATTTTCTCATTGTGCGTCTATAAAAAAATAAAATTAAAATGATCAGCAGGATCTGGCCAAGTTGCCTCAGGCTCACTGATTTCAACAGGAATATTCTGGAACTGTTGGGTAAATGGTGGAATATGATACTTCGGCTTAATTTATTATCTCTTGGTGAATGTTTCTGATTTCTGGTCTTTGGTTAATCCACAGCCTTGTGTGGACTTGAGAAGCATTAACATTTTCCCACATTTAAACCTAATATTGGTATTCAAGAAACACAGCGAAGAATTATAGTTCAAGTTCCGTGGATTTAGCATTGGAAAACGTGCAACAATTCTTGACTGCATTCGCAAGAAAATCCATAAGTATGAATATTGGCCGGGGGGGGGTGGGGGGGGAGGGAAATGGAATCATGATCTGTCCTGATGATGTTGTCCCTTGCTGTTGGTAGATTTCAATAAGACATCAGCACTAGGACAGTTGACAGTTGGCAGTTGGCTTCTATCACCACAGAACTGAGCAAGAGATGCTCAATAGTTTTCTTTGTAGATTCCAACTCAATTTGATCATTCTGACTGAGTATGTCTTTAAAACCAAACAGCATTTATGTCTCACAGTAAAAGTGGCCCTGTAAGAGAAAATATAAAAAACTGTCCAAGCCGCAAATCTGAAACAAAACCCAGTAAATTCTGATGAAAGGTCTTCAGCCCGAAACATTCACTCTTTTTCTCCCTCTGTAGATGCTGCCTGACCTGCTAAGTGTTTCCAGCATTCTCTCCTTTCAGCTTATTAAGAGCATTCCAGGTATTCCACAAATACATTACTGCTCAAAATCTGACAATAAGCAAAAGACTCGAACAAAAATAGGAGCATGAGTAGGCCACTCAGCCCTTCAAGTCTGCCCTGCCATCCAATACGATCACAGCTGATTTATTCCAGAACCCCTCTCCTCCTCCATACTAGTTCCACATAGCCCTCAATTCCTTGTCCTTTTAAAAAATTCATCAACACCCTTGAGAGGTTTGGTCTCCAATACTCTTCATGCACTCACCACCATCTGCTATAAGAAGATCCTACACACTTTAGTTCAAAATGGCTACCTCTTACATTATATCTATGTCCTCCTGTTTGAAATTATTTCACTAGCGGAAACGATCTCAACATTTACCCTGTCAGCCGCCCTTAGGTACTTAACGTTTCAGTTCAATCACCCCTCATACTAAACCTGATGGAATACAGATCTAACATTGTTAGCTGTTCACGATAGGACAGCCCTTTTGTCTCAGGAATTAGCCAAGCGAATCTCTTTGGGATTTCCTTCATTACTAGTATATGCTTTCCAACTTAAAGGAACCAAAGCTGTACACAGTACTCCAGGTGCGGTCTCTCCCACACCCTGTGGAATTATAACAATTATTCACATACAATAATATTAAACGGGTGAGTAAAGAAATCAGTGGCTAGGGTACTTTGGAGGATAACTTAAAACAGAAGAAAAAAGATGAGAGCTTTGGTGAGCGGATAGTGGCGGGGACAACACTGAAGCTTATGACCAAGGCTGTTAGAGTCAAGGGTATCTGCAACATAAGATGCAAATTGAGGAAATACTAGAGGACTTAATTAAATAAATCTCTTCAATAAGTGTCTGTTTCCTTTAATGGGTGAAGTGGTTTCATTCCTGGGAGCAGGCTTCAAACTAAGCTCAGACTGATGTGCCAAAACTCATCTTCATCAGCAGAGTCCGTTTCAATGAAATTTGAATCTGGCATGACCTCCCATCATGAAACCAGTACAAGTATGGCATGAATTGGCCACAAACATCCTCATCACCCCTGGGCTAGGGAGAAGGTAGAGAATCTGCACTGGTTTCTGCTCTTGATTAGTATCAGGTGTCTGTTGACTGGAAGATGTGTCTTTGTTTGAGCAGCAAAGGAGAGCATTGTATAACATGACCAAATCTGAACACCCTATGGGCTTATTTATAAAATCATATGAATGCAAGGGCAGTGACTAGCCCCAGCTATGACTTGGGATTGGGCTACATTATCCCACTTTCCTAGGATTTGCTGGTCAATCTTGGGTTTACATGGTATTACTGGTTCCTACCTCTTCTTCTAACATCAATACCTGATATTCACTGACTTGGCTAAGGTTTCAGTGGAGGCTGCTGGCAAGGACCTTAATCCAGCAAGAGTTTGAGTTGGTTAACCCAGTGGGGAATACAACAGGAAAATCACTGGAAAACAGCACAACCAACTAATTGTCTATTTCCCATTCATCTTCAATAACATTTCAACCCTCACCTCCTCTGTCACCCATTAAACATCACATTTTAATCTGTACCAGATTTAAAACTCCTTCCCTTGATGTGCCCAAACTAAGCAATAATTTTTATCTCTTAATCTTGATTAACAGTTTGCTTTTCAATTAATATTTTTGCTGAGTTTTACCTTCCTCCCAGGGAAGACTTTACAGGCCAGATGTAACTGATCTTTCAATGGAAGAAAACAGGATTCTTAACAGTATTCCCAGAGGTCAAATTACAGCACCACCAGGGAAGGGTTGAATAGTGGGGATGTGAGGATGGATGAATATTCTACAGTTTAGCTTGATTGCTGGGGGAACAGGGGATGTGTATGCAGAATATTCCTCAGTAGATTGATCCGGCAGAGTGCGGTCAACGACGAAGTATATCTGATGGGTGTTCTCTTGTTGCATCCTGCTTTGTATCCATGGTACAGGGTCAGATTCACACAGGTGTCCAGTTGTGCACAGATAATAACCATATCAATTAATTACAACACAATGACTGAAAACATTTCAAATCTGGCAAACAGCTCATGCCCTGGGATCAGGAATAACATTTTCATAGATGTACTATTTTCTTTATGTGCATCCACTGAGAACCCATATCATGGGCTCGGTTTTTGCAGCAGACCAACAGTTTTGTGGCTGAGATTCTAAACCAGGAAAATAAGTGAACCTCCTAGTTATTTAGCACTGGGTGCTGCAGAATTCACCTTTAGCTGCTTTGATTTTTGATGAAATCTCTTCCAGTAGCCGAGGCTGGGAAAAATATTCCCCCTAATTTGATCTATTACATAATTTTATCTGTTCTATTTCCTTATGACTTGGAATGAGGCTGTTCAGTACTTCCAATCTATGCCACTCCCTTTCCCTATAACCTATTCCCTCACAGATGCCCATGAACATCCCCTTTATCTTTCTGTCACACTTGAGATAATTTACAGAAGCCAAGTTAGCCTGACAACCAGTGCATTTTTGGGATGTGCTTGGAAAACAGAGCACCTGGAAGAAATCCGTAGAGCCACATTGGGTACATGCAGACTCTATATGTAGCAGCAGAGGTCAGAACTTGACATTTGAAGCCGCTGCACTACCTGCACTTTCCCCTGTACTCACAATGCAAGAGAAAACTATTTGACTCCGGGATACTCATTGCTTTGAGATGGATGGGTATAAGGTGCTGGAAATGAGACAAATGATTTTGATTATTTCTACATTAAGGTTTACTTTTACTGAGTCAGTGATTGTTCATTTTTATCCATGCTTTGTAGTTCCATTTTAATAAGCAAATGGACTTTGGCAATTATGGTGTCCAGGGTTTAGAGATCTCCATTTCAGGTGTCCAGCAGCACATTCTGGTGGCCCCACTAAAAAAAAAGCCAGTTGCTGGATCTGAAGAATGTACAAACTTAAAATATAAATATTTATTTTAGGTTACTTTGCAAGTAATTAACTATAGTAGAGAATTCACTGAAGCTTTGTCTCATGTCCATAGGCTAAGAATACAGGAGCAGATATCTTTGCTGCCATCATGGGTACAGTACCAATAGATGAAGAAGTTAGATCTATTTCCCTCACAGAGAGGTTAGTTTTAAATGACTGCCTCCTATTTTTGCAGTTGTGTACTGTTGTTTGAGAGTCTTCCACCAGAGAAAACATCTAAAAATCTACCCTGTCATAATTCTTTGATATTTAGATACTTCAGAAAATAAAAATCCCAAACCTCTGATAGTCCACTGATCTTAACTACAGGAGGCAAAAAATAATGTGTATACACTGGGGGTTACTGCCATGACAAGTTCATGTCTGACACATGGGTAAACTCTACTGGGAGTCACTGGGTAACATTCTCAATTCACCCTGCCACCTTCTTAATCAATAGAAATTCATGGTTTGGAAATATGAGATTTTACCCACTCACACAATGAGCAGTCGCTTCTAACCTTTAATGAGGGCCAATTCATCCAAACGGAGCAATTTCAAGCTGCAAATCGGTCAATATCTCCAAAACTACGTTGACATTGAACTTTCATATCTTGTAGTTCAAGAAACTTTCAAATGATGTGCTCTTACAAGAGTTAAAAATGCCAGTGTTTAAACAGTTAGATTAGTATTATTAACAGAAATTTACAGTAATTACAGACTATAAATAAATATACAATGCAGCCTTTGTTATCCGGTAAAGAGACACTCTAGTAATGCTACTGTAAGCCTATGTATATAGCACGCCCACAGCATTTTTCCTAAAACCCTTCTATTGACAAATTTCTCTTGTAAATATTTGCATTGCTGCTGTTGGTTATGGCGTGTTAGTGGTTTGTTTTCATTTTGTTTTGCTTAGCATTGCAGCAAGGAGGAACAGCTGAGAGTTGGGTCTTCTATTGATAAAACACAGTGGGCAATGCGAGGAATATTCACCTATTCTCTCTTGATTCATTGGAATGAGGTTTAATGATTACAGGGACTGTTGGCATTGCAGACTGGGTCAAGCAGTCAGTTTTTTTTCTGGTTTTCTATACAGGCTTTAAATTGTGCTTACTCAAGTTGAGCTTACTAATATTTCCAAATCAGAACTACATTAAGAATGAGAAGAAACAGGAATAAACAAACAATGCATATAATAAATCAAACTAAGTTTCCCCCATTGTTTCATTTGGTTCATTTGCCAGTTTCTTCGAATCTTTATCTTATGGTTCTTGACCTTCCTGCTGATGTGATATGTTCTTCTCATCCACTCAGTCAAGATCCTTCATGATCTTGTAAACTTTTATCAAAGTTTCTCTCAGTTCCGAGACAACAATCCCTGCTTCCCATTGGTGGAAAAGTTTTAGAATCAAATTTCCAGAGCCATTTGTTCCTACCAAGGAGTTTTACATTTTCCATAAGCCTCATTTCAATTGCATCCGGAAATGTTATTTCCTGAAAGCATTAGGTTTATATTAGCTGTATTCTTCAGTCACTTCCATCGATCTTTCATTCCTTCATTCCAATAAATTGAATCTTGAAGGCAGTGGGCCCAGGAAATGGGGGAATGTTGAAAAGGTTGCCTTGAGGCATTGCTTTCATTATTCCTCAATGATCCTGCAGTGGGTCATCCCATTGAAAGGGTGGATCGTTTGCAGTCTTTAGTAGAAATGGATTTGCCATGTCAAATTATCCATTCCCCACTTACCCCCCTCAAAAGTTCTTTGGTGAGTGATATTACACACATAGGGTAATCCTGCAATCTGGCATTCAGATGCTGAATGATACCTGCATCAGCATAATGAAAATGATCAGAATCAGGATTACTATCATTGGCATAGGGTGTGAATTTTGTTGCTTTGTGGCAGCAGTGCATTTAGTTCATAATAATAAAAATATTAATTACAATAAGATACATATAAAAATTAAATTAAGTACAAAAAACACCAAAAATAGTGAGGTAGTGTTCATCAGTTCATTGTCTATTCATAAATCTGATGACAGAGGGAAAGAGGCTGTTCTTGAAATGTTGAGTGTGTGTCTTCAGGCTCCTGTACCTTCTACTTGAAGGTAGCAATGAGAAGAGGGCTTAATCTGGATGATGATGGTCCTTAATGATGGATGCTGCCTTTTTAAGGCATCATCTTTTGAACATGTCCTCAATGCTGGGGTGGCTAGTACCCACTTTGGAGCTAGCTGGGTTTCCAACTTTCTGCAGCTTTTTTCTGATCAGGTACAGTACACTCCCACCCCATACTAGATGGTGATGCAACCATTTAGAATGCGTTACACGGTACATCTGTAGAAATTTGTGAGAGTCTTTGGTGACATACCAAGTCTCTTTAAACTCCTATTGAAATATAGCCACTGTTGTGTGTTGTGTCTTCTTTGTAATTGTATCAATATATTGAACCCAGGATAGAACTTCAGAGATGTCGGTTGCCAGGAACTTAAAACTGTTCACCCTTTTCACTGCTGATCCCTCAATGAGGACTGGTGAATATTGCCTCAACTTCCCCCTTCCTGAAGTCCACAATCAATACCTAGGTCTTACTGACTTTGAGAGCAAGTTTGTACCATCGGCAAATTTATAAATGGCATTTGACCTGTGCCTAGCCATACTGTCCTGGGTGTAGGGAGTGTAGAGCAGGGGGCTAAGCATGCATCCTTGAGAACACTGATATTGATTGTCAGTGAGGAGGAGATGTAATTTCTAATCCGTAGTGATTGTGGTAACCTGGTGTGGAAGCCAAGGATCCAGTTACAGAAGCCCAGGTTCAGGAGCTTGTTGATTAGAACTAGGGGTATGATTGTGTTGAATGCTGAGCTGTAATCAATAAACAGCCGCCTGACGTAGTTGCTACTATTGTCTAGGCGACCCAAGGCCGAGTGGAGAGCTAGTGAGATTGCATTTGCTGTAGAGTTGTTGTGCCAATAAAAATTTGCAGTGGGTCCAGGTCCTTACTTAGGCAGGAGTTGATCCTGGCAATGACCACCTCTCAAAGCTCTTCATCACAGTAGACATGAGTGTAGCTAGGTGATAGTCATTGAGGCAGCTCACCCTGCTCTTTCTGAGCACTGGTATGACTTTCACCTTCTTGAAACAGGCGGGACCCTCCGACTGCAACAGATTGAAGATGCCCTTGAAGACTCTCACCAGTTTGTAGGCACAGGTTTTCAGTACCTGATCAGGTACACCAACAGGGCCTGATGCCTTGCGAAGGTTCACCCTCTTGAAAGATGCTCTGACGTCAGCCTCTGAGACAGAGGTCACAGGGTCTCCAGATGCTGCAAGGATTCTCACAGGTGTCATTTTATCTGCCCTTTCGAAGTGTGCGTAAAAGATGTTGAGCTCGTCTGGAGTGAAATATCACAGCCAATCAAGATGTTAGGTCCTGCAAACCCTGACAAAGATAATGTGACTTTGTCTCTAACTTCAAGTGGAATTGTGTTTTCACTCTTAGAATAGCCATCTATAGGTTGTACCTGGACTTCTTGTGTAGATCTGGATTACCAGTCTTGAATGCCAGAGACGTAGTCCTTAGCAGACTACGAATCCCCTGGTTCATCCCTAGCTTTTGATTTGGGTATGTCATAATCATCAAGCATATACATTTCTAACTACTTTACATTCTGGGAAACAGAACACCAGACTGTAATTGCTTCTGTAGATATATAAAAGGATAAAGACTAGAAATGGGAATTTATAATGAGAATCAAAGAAATAGCAGAGGAATTAACACATGCCTTATGATTGTCTTAATGGTGGAAGGCACTAATTATGTGGAGAACCAAGATCTAGTGTAAATAATGAAACGTGCTCATCAATAAATACTATCCAAGAGCATAATAAGCCTAGAAACTGATAAATGCCAAGGACTCAATGATTACATCCCAGAGTTTTGCAAGAGCTGTCTATAAAGATACTGAATTACTCTCATTGCCATCTTAAAAGTCTATAAATTCTAGAGTGCAGATTTAAGGAAGGAAGGAAAGAGAATGCTGAAATCTACTCACCTGTTTGCCTTACATCAATAGATGGGAAAATGCTGGAATATATTACAACGGATGTGATATCAAGACACGTATAATAATAATATGATTGAGCAGAGTTAACACGGATTTATGAAAGAGAATTTATGTTTGATTACGTAATTGGTGTTTTTTTTTGAAGAGAAGCTGATAGGGAACCAGTGGATCTGGTGTATTTTGGTTTTCAGAAGGCTTTTGATAAAGTCCCTCACAAGAGATTAGTGATCAATGGAACTGCAGTAGCATGTACTGAGAAATGGTTAACAAATAGAAAACAAGTACACAAATTCTTAGTGGACTGATAGATTGTAATTAGTAGTGTACTGCAGAGATCAATAATTCACCCCAACTACTTACAATCTCCGGCAAAAATTCAAAATTTGCAATTTGATTGGCACAGTGGCGGAGCTCATCGAGCCAGTGCTTTACGACACCAGCAACTAGATTTGAACCTGCTCTTGGAAGCTATCTGTGTGGAGTTTGCACATTCTCCCTGAGATCATACAGGTTTCCCTGGGTGCTTCAGTTTCCTGTCACATCCAAAGACATGAAGGTTGGTAGGTTAATTTCCCACTGTTAATTGCCCCTAGTGTGTGGGGAAATTGATAAGAATAAGATGGAATTGATTAATTGGATGCTTGATAGTGAGACTCAGTAGTTGTTTTCATGCTGCATGACTACATAAAGCTAAATAGGAATTCACTGGGTGATGAGATGGCAAAGTAGCTTCAATGGCATGTTGACAAGCCAGGTGAATGCACAACAACATGGAACATGAGGGGCAACATGAAAAAATGAAGGTATCCTGTTCAGTAGAATACAAAAACGTTGAGGTTTTTTTTAAGTTGTAAGTGATTGGGAAATTTTGACCCAATGTTGTATACAAATCACTGAAAGCTAATATACAGGTACAAAAGGCAATTGGGAAGGCAAATATATCTTGGCCTTGGATTTCACTGTGGATGTCTGACAATTATTTAGGGCTTTTGTGAGAATACTGTGTACAATTTCCTAAAGAGAGACAAATTTGGTACAGAGCAAATGTAGTAAAAATTATAGTCATAGAGTGATGGAGTTGTACAGCATGGAAAATGGGCCATTCAGCCCATCACTTTCATGCAAATATTTTACCCTTCCCCACTAATCCCATTTGCCCATGTTTGTACTGTAATCTTTTATGATTCATCACACTGATTTCAGGCATAATGGGTTTGTCAAATGAGATAACAGTGAGTAGGCTAAACCAGTATTCTCTAGTGTATAGAAGAAGAAGAGCTAACCTGATTGAAACTTGCAAGTTCTCTAAGCGATTGACTGAGAGGTTTCCCTTGTTGACGAATCTAGAACTGGAGGGCAAACTAAAGTCATTTGGACTGAGATCCAGCAAAATTGTTTTACTTAGGATGGTGAATCCTTGGAATTCTCTACTCCTGTGAAGACTCAGATACTGAAAACTTTCTAAACAAGAATTGATAGATTTCTGGGGATTAGAGGAATAAAGGAATATTAGAAAAGGCTAGGAAAATTATGTTGAGATGGCTGAAAAATCAGACATGGGATTGGTAACCAGTGTTTGAATGGCCAAGTGGCCTACTGTTGCTCCTCTGTCTAATATTCCAAAGATAGCTACCTCATTTTTGTAATAAATGCATAGATTTGGCAAGTCGTGTAAAAAAAACTTTATTTCTTTGGTGAGTTTTGAGGGTAATCTGTACACAGTTGACAGTACCCACAACAACCTGAAGGCCAGGCTACATGCATTTCAGCTCACTCTTTAAACTGACATTCCAGTGTACAACTGAGAAGGTACTGCAGTAAGGCCGTTCTTCAGATGAGACATGATACTGACAGCCTGTCTGCCAAGTCCAATGATTAATTGAAGGTCCCACAGCATTAGCTGAAAGTGAACAGGGGGCTTTCCCAGTGACCACGCCAAATTCCTCCTTCAATCAATAGCGGCAAAACAAAACAGCTTGACTGGATTCCTCTGCCTGCTATTTAGGGAATGTTGCAGGCGTGGAATGGCTACCACATTTGTCAGTCCAACTACAATCACTGCACTTCAAAAGTGATTCTTTGCATGAAGTGCTCCAAGGATGTTTAAACATGATAAAGCATTATATAAATGCAAGCATATTACAAGCACTTGATTGTTCAACTCATGTTAAGCATATGTCAACAAATTCAGTCATTTGCTCTCCACAGGAGAGCGGTAGTTCACAAGCTAGTGATGATCTCCAGATTGTAGGAAAAGGACAGATTACAAGATAACAGTTACCAGAAATCCACCTAGGACAGACAGTTACTCAGCTCAGGATTAAAACCGGATCCTGCCTCAGCCCATCTGCTCCAGATATATTTACCCATATACTTGCCACCTGCAGATCCAACTAATCCAATGGTTTCTTGACAGGTTTTACATTCTGCAAAGTTCATTTTTTGCTGAACTCTGTCAATACTCCGCACCATCATAGTCACTGCTCGCCTTGTCCTCCCTGGTCTGCACACATAGTTGGCCTCTCTTGTTCTATCCTTCATAAATCCTTATCATTGCTAACAGTCTTTCAAAAAGAAACGTTATTGTTGCTGAGTTGCCGTTGACTCATGACAACCCTTTAGATAGTGTAGTTGCCCATAAGGTTTTGGTGGCAAGACATGGAAGTAGATTGCCCTGCTTTTCTTCCTTGCAGATACTGCTGCTGCCCAGCTTGGGACCTGGCTGAAACTCAGGACCATCCGCCTCAGAGTCCAGTGCTGATTCCACTGCAGCACCGTTTGTTACCGACCCTGAAATCTAAAACTTATCTCATTCTCATTGTAATGGATTATTTGTGCTAGTTACAGCCTTGTAGCGAAGTAGGTATGTAAAGCTGTTTCTGGTGGAACATCCAAACAGTCAACACTGCAAAGACTGTTCTTATATTCTTTGCAACATACACACAAAATGCTGGAGGAACTCAGGTGGTCAGGCAGCTTCTACAGAAATGAATAAACAGTTGACATTTTGGGCCCAGACCCTTCTTCAGGACAGCTGGATCCATCTAAGCACAGGGCCGATTTGGAAAGGTCGAGTATGAACTGGAAGTGGCTCAGAGTGTATCAATGTGGCGGGGCCCTGCTCTGAGTGCGGGGAATGACCTGGTGCTTAGGCAATTTAAATGGGCCAGAATTATAGACTTATAGAACATAGAGAGTAGAACAATTCAGCACAGGAACAGGCCCTTCAGCCCATGATGCTGATTTAAAATAGAACTCTTTTGCCTCAACATGATCCCTATCTCTTGATTCTCTGCATATTCTTATGTTTATTCGCAGCCTCTTAAACATCACTAGTGTACCTGCTTCCAGCATCACCCCTGGCAGCCTTTTCCATCCGGGCCAGATGGACTGAAAAGGCAGGATGCCGCGTTGGGATCCCAGGTGAGGGTCAAGCCAGTTCTGCTCCGTGACACTTTACTCCGCTCTCCTCGGTGCTGAGGCTGTGTTGTGTTTTGTGCTTTATGTCTGCTAGCTTTGCGGTGATTTGCCCCTCTGTGTGATGAACTGAGACTGAGACTATGGGTGCTCTGGGCTATGAGTTTATGTACTCAGTTTTGTTCTGAATGCTGATGCTTGCTTTACTGTTTGCATGATTTGTTTTTTTTTCTCTCTATGCCTTGGTCTTTTTAAAATAGGAGTCTTTCGGGTTTCTTGTTTTGTGGCTGCCTGTAAGCAGACAAATCTCAAGGTTATATACTTTACACATACTTTGATCATAAATGCACTTTGAACTCTGAACTTTACCAGTGGAAGGTGGATGTTTTATACTTTAGGTAAAGAAACATAGTTCGTTCAATTGGATCATAAAAGGCTCATCATTCTGCAAATCAATCCCATGAGAAACTTCGATAGTAAGGACAGGTTCATTTATGATTAAGTCCCAAATACAGTCTGTTTCCTAGATAGTCACAATATATGATTAATGTCACCTCATCTTGGTTCCATTAACTGGACAGATTCAAATGGGGTTGTAGTGAAGCTACAATAATTAGTATCTCCGGTAAATAAAGAAGCAAAACTTTCAGGTAGGGTTTCCGCTTTTATTTTCTTTCAGTAATCTGTAATGGAAGATCAGCATGAATGGAGAGTAGGCTAGGGCATTCTCATCTGATGAAACAGAATAGCTAGTATTATTCAGGCTATACTTTGGAGAAGGAGCACCGAACTGGGAAGCACTGAGGATTCTCATTGAGCTACGGAACATAGTGCATAGAACAGTTCAGCACAGGAGAAGGCCCTTCAGCCCATGGAGCTGAATTAAAATAGATCTCTTTCGCCTTAACATGATCCACTTCTCTCAATCCTCTGCGTATTCCTGTCTCTCTAGCAGCCTCTCAAACATCACTCTGGCAGCCTTTTGCAGGCATTTACTATTCTCTGTGTTATATAACTGTGCATTTATTAAATCCTGGACATGGAGGCAGGAGGAAATACATGCAGAGTTCAGCCCTAAAGTATGCTACCTATTAAACTATGTAAAATAAACAAATAGACTTTTATCTTCCCTGAAGAGGGCCTTAGCCCTTTTAAATGTGCACGATAACTGCTTAGAGTTTGTCAGAAGCTCCTCCTGCATTGGTTTCCCCTGAAGTAGTCAGTTTATTCCTCTTGCACTTGCTGAACATAGGGAAAGCTTCCAACCTGTGAAGCAATTGAGTGCGGAGCTGGCAGACACAGAAGTGCTTCAGAAAGTCTGACAGCTGCCACTCCTAATTCTGCCTTCTGGTCTCCTCCCTGATCAATGTCAATCCAGACCCCGCTGTTGGCTGCTGTTTTTTTATGTCTCTAAGTATGCCCCCCACCCCCCCGTACGAAGATTCAGTGATCCTTGGGCTCCTGAACTAAGCCAATCCCCTGCCTGAGCCTGGACTGACTGCCGGGAATGGACACATAGACCTGAGGGCATCTGCTACTGCCCCTGACAAGCACCAGTGTTGGTTCCATTGTAATGTGATCCATGATCCCATATTAGGGAGTTCTGTACTGGTAACCCAGCTCACACTGCTCTCTACCCTCACACCAGTCGTCCTTTATATAAAAAAATACAAGTGCCTGATTTTTTTAACGTTCACGAAAAACCCCACAAGACGGGGGGAGAAAAATAAATTTTAAATTCGATCTCCTAGCACCAGGAGTTAAATGCATTTTTATATTAACAGTTTGAGGTTTTTTTTAAGCAAGCTGTTCTCACACAAAAGCACCTTCTGAGAAAGCAGCAGAGAAAAACTGAAATACATTCATTAAATGTTGCTATGGCCCTTCGCAAAGGCTGACTGTTCAGCTGGCATAAGACATAACTCGCATTGTACATTTAAAAGTGCCTCAATTCAGTAGGAAAATAGAGGCCATTCACAATGTGGGTAACACGATAACTTGCAGTCAAGGGTTGGGATTAAGGAAAATATTTTGTTTTTTGCACTGGCTACAGGTAGGACATGGGTCATGCCGATGGCTTTTGGTCTCTAGATCTGAACAGGCCAAAGCATTAAAAGGCCACCACTCAGCTATTGCTCAAAACTACCGAATCAAAGCGGCAAAGATTGAGAATTGAATCATGTGCTGCATGTCTAAAATACTTCCCTCTCCCAAAATAAAAGCTACCCTTTGGTTTTTTTAATATAAATCCTGTCACACTTGACATTTATATCGATGCAGTTTTGTACACATTAACCTAGGAAACTAGAAGCAGCTTCCAAAAAGCTGATGGACTCAGAGGCAACCAAAATAAACAGCTTTCTTTTAGTAGAAAGTTTTAATGCTCTTAATGAAAGGAAATTAATCCCTTGCATTTCTATTGCACCCCTCACAAGCCCAAGACATCCTGAAGTGCTTTAGAAGCAATGAATTGCTGTTGTTACTACTCTAAAACAGGGAACTTGGCAGCTTATTTATGCACAATAAGATTCTGCAGACAGCAAAGAAATAAATTACTAGAGTTATAGAGTCATTGAGTCATAGAGCACAACAGCATAGAAAAAGAACCTTCGGCCCATCTAGTCCATACCAAATTGTTATTCTGCTTAGTCCCAACAACCCGCGCCTGGAACATACATCTCGATATTCCTCCTATTCATACACATAACTAAACTTCTCTTAAGTGATGAAATTGAACCCACATCCGTTAATTCTGCTGGCAGCTTGTTCCACACTTGCACCTCCCTCTGAGTGAAGATGTTCCCCCACAGGTTCCCCTTAAACGCAAAGTTGTGGGGCCGGATGACATTACTGGGTTAGGTTTTGACAGACTGTGCAGCCCAACTAACAGCAGTAGTGATGGATATATTCAACATCTCTCTGGAGAAGTCCATTGTCCCCTCAGTTTTCAAGGCAGCAACCATCACTCCAGTGCCAAAGGTGACAGTAACCTGTCTAAATGACTATCGTCCGGTAGCATCAACCATTATGAAATGCTTACAGCGGCTGGTCATAGAGTGTATTAAAGCCTTTCTCCCTGCTACATTGGACCCTTCCTAGTTTGCTTATTGCTTGAATTGATTCACTGATGATGCCATAGCCTCTGCCCTCCACTCTGTCTTGTCCCGTCTTGAAAATGAGGTCTCATATACCAGGCTGCTGATTATAGACTTCAGTTTGGCACTTAACACCATCATAACCCAGAAACTGGTGGAGAAACTTTCCTCGCTGGGTGTCAGCAGCTCCCTCTGTAACTGGATCCAAGACTTCTTAATGTAAAGGCCACAGTCAGTTTGTGTGGGAGGCAATGTCCCTAGTCCCATTACACTGAGCACTGGTGCTTCCCAGGGCTGTGTGCTCAGCCTGCTGCTGTTCACACTGCTGACACACGACTGTGTTGCAGGATCCAGCTCAAACCCTGTCATAAGTTTGTGGATGACACCACAGTGGTTGGCCTCTTCAACAACGATGATGATTCAGAGTACAGAGAGGAAATGGAGTGGCTGGTAAACTAGTGTCAGAACAACAACCTAAGTCTGACCATGGAGAAGAGCAAGGAATTAATTGTGGACTTCAGGAAGGTGCAGATGAACCTTCCCCCTCTGTGCATACATGGCTCCTCTGTAGGGAGTTAAGTGCACCAAGTTCCTGGGAGTTCACATCATATATGACCTCACCTAGTCCCTTATGACCTTCCTGAATAAGAAGGCACAGCAGTGCCTCCACTTTCTAAGGAGATTGACGCAAACAAGGTCCACCGCACCACCACCCCCGCGCCCATCTGACTGAATTTTACAGGAGGACCTTTGAGAGCGACCTTACAAGATGCATCTCCATCTTGTATGGGAGCAGCAGAGCATCGGACTGGAAGTCCCTACAAAGGACTATGAGAACAGCTGAGAGGGTCATAGGGGTCTCCCTACCATCCATCAGGGACACTTATCAGGAGCGCTGCATACACAGGACCCTTCGTATTATCAAGGATGACACCCATCCTTCCAACATCCTCTTTGACTTTCTACCATCAGGCAGTAGACTCTGATACAAAAAGACAAAAATGGTCAGGATGGGGAGCAGTTTCTTCCCTCAATGCATAATTCATTTTTAGATTTTATTCTTAAATCTTAAGTTATTGTGTGTTACGTGTATTACTGTGCCTTACACTCTGGTCCAGAGAAACGTGTCTTGTTTGACAGTATACATGTATATAGTTAAAAGACAATAAACTTGACTTAAAATATTTCATCTTTCACCCTTAGCCTATGACTTCTATTTCTAATCTCACCCAACCTCAGTGGAACCCTTGCATTTACCCTATTTATACCCTCCATAATTTTGTATACCTCTCGCAAATATCCTCTCATTCTCCAATCTTTCATGGTAAAAAGTCCTAATCTATGCAACCTTTCCCTATAGTTCAGGTCCTCAAGTCCTGGTAACATACATGTAAATGTTCTTTGTACTCTTTCAAACTTACTGATTTATTTCCTGTAGGTTAGGTGACCAGAACTGTACTCCATACTGCAAGTTAGGCCTCACTAATGTCTTATACAAATTCAGCATAACATCCCAACTGCTATACTCAATACTCTGATTTACAGTGCCTATAAAATGTATTCGCCCCTCTTGGAAGTTTTCATATTTTATTGTTTTACAACATTGAATCACAATGGATTTAAATTGGCTTTTTTGATACTGATCAACAGAAAAAGGCTCTTTTGTGTCAAAGAGGAAGCAGAACTCTACAAAGTGATCTAAATTAATTACAAATATAAAACACAAAATAATTGGCTGTATAAGTTTAATATGAGACACCAAATCGTCACCGATGCAGCCAATTGGTTTTAGAAGTCACATAATAAGTTAACTGGAGATCACCATGTGCAGTCAAGGTGTTCCAATTGAGTGTAGTAAAGATACACCTGTATCTGGAAGGTCCAGTTGCTTGTGAGTCAGTATCCTGGCAAAAACTGCACAATGAAGACAAAAGAACAGTCCAAGCAACTCCACAAAAAGGTTATTGAAAAGCAGGAGTGAGGAAGTGGATACAAGAAAATTTCCAAGTCACTGAATATCCCATAGAGTACAGCTAAGTCAATAATCAAGAAATAGAAAGAATATGGCACAGCTGTAAATCTACCTAGAGCAGGCTGTCCTCAAAAACTGCAAGAAGGGGATTAGTGAGGGAGGCCACCAAGAGACCTATGACAACTATAAGCTTCAGTGGCTGAGATGGATGAGACTGCGCATACAACTGTTGCCCAAGTGCTTCACCAGTCACAGTTTTATGGGAGAGTGAGAAAGAGAAAGCCACTTTTGAAAAAAATCACATGAAATCTCGGCTAGAGTTTGCCAGAAGGCATGTGGGAGACTGAAGTCAGCTGGAAGAAGGTTCTATGTCTGATGAAACCACAAGTGAGCTTTTTGACCATCAGGCTAAATACTATGTTTGGCATAAGCCGAATACCACGTATCATAAAAAATGCACCATCTCTACCATGAAGCATGGTGGTGGCTGCATCATGCTTTGGGGATGCTTCACTGCAGCAGGCCCTGCAATGCTTGTGAAGGTAGAGGGTAAAATGAATGCAGCAAAATACATGGAAATTCTGGAGGAAAACCTGATGCAGTCTGCAAAAGAACTGCCACTCGGAAAATTTGTTTTCTAGCAAGACAATGGCCCAAAACATAAAGCCAACGCTACACAGGAATGGCTTTTAAAAATAAAGAAAAATTTCCTGGAGTGGCCAAGTCAGAGTCCAGACCTAAATCCAATTGAGAATTTGTGGCTGGACTTGAAAAGGGCTGTTCACTCACAATCCCCTTCCAATCTGAGAGCTTGAGCAGTTTTGTAAAGAAGAATGGGGAAAAAATTGCAGTGTCTAGATGCACAAAGCTGATAGAGACCTATTCTCACAGACTCAAGGCAGAAATTGCTACCAAGGGTGCATCTACTAATTACTGACTTGAAGGGGGTGAATACTTATGCAATCAATTATTTTGCGTTTTATATTTGTTATTAATTTAGATCACTTTGTAGAGATCTGTTTTCACTTTTACACAAAAAGAGTCTTTTTCTGTTGATCAGTGTTAAAAAAGACAAATTAAATCCATTATGATTCAATGTTGTAAAATAGTAAAACACAAAAACTTATGGGAGGGGGGGAATGAATATTTTTGATAGGCCAATTTGCCAAAAGCTCTCTTTATGACTCTATCTACCTGTGGTGCCACTTTCAAGAAATTATGTATTTGTATTTTTAGATCCCTTTGCCCTACAGCACTCCTCAGTGCTCAATCACTCACTGTGTAATACCCTGGCTTATCCTCCCAAAGTGCAACGCCTCACTCTTGTTTGCATTGGCTTAATTTTCAGCCCATTTTCCCCAGATGATCCAGATCCCACTACAAGCATTGAAAACCTTAACATGAGGAAATCTTATTCACTTTTCACTGCATCCCCAGTTTTGAAGTCATCTGCAATTTGCTGATCCAGTTTGTACATTATCCAAATCATTAATATTTCACTTTAGAAGTCACCCACTTAGCAAGTGTCCCTTTGCTAGAAAAAAACCTATCCTAATCTACACCTGTCAGATTCTTTCTGAAGCCATCTAAGTTGGCCTTCATCCAATCTAGAAACAAAATCCAAAGTCCTACTTTTCTATTTTTCTTCATAATTATTTTTCTATTTTTCTCCATAATTATCTTGTATCTAATAGAATTGTGATCACAGTCACTTGCCCTGCCTTGTTCCCTAATAGGAGATCTAGTATTGTACACTGTCTTGTTGGGACCACTCTATACTGATTTAGTAAACTTCCAAAAGTTTAATGTAAATTTATTATAAAAGTACATATATGTCACCATATTCAACCCTGAGATTCACTTTCTTGCAGCTGTACTCAATAAATTCATGATAGAATAATAACCATAACAGAATCAACAAAAGTCTGCATCATTAGTCCACTCCTGTTCAGGTGGAAATCCACCATACTTAACCTTTTAGTTACTGTCTTTGGGTGGAAACTTAACATCCTCATCTCTCCATCTACTAGTCCATGTATTTTAGAGATTTTGGACAGATATTGAATTGTTACGAAGCAGATGGAGAGGATTTGATCCATTGAATCTATGCTGGGTTCTGGTAGACCAGTGCTATTACTCCAATTACCCTGCTCTTTTATCCATAGCTCTATAAACTATTTTGACTTAAATGCTACTAAAGAGATGCAGGTGGGTAAGGAAATGGGGAAATCACCTTACCACTTCTTCAAAATATATGTACCTCCACCTGAGAGCGGATGAGGTCTCTGTTAATGATCTCATCTGACAGAAGGCAACTTTGACAGCCTGGCATTCCCTCAATGCTGCACGGTGATGTCAGCCTGGATTATATGGTCAATTCACTGGATTCCCAACTTCCTGCTAAGGGGCAATGTTGTTGTTAAGTGTGACACAGCCTTTGGCAATCCCACATACTTTGCAGATATTGTCAATGATCTATAAAATATATGGAAGATGGTGACTTTTGTTCATTCTTGCTACTTTAATATCCCTGCTGCATTAATATCTTTTTTCCTTCCCCAAGTTCTTGCTTGTATTATCTTCACCATCCCCAACCATTTCCATTCATGCTGAAATTTTCCTTATCCTCTCAGTCATTAATATCACCACTCACATTTTCTGTACTGCCTTTAATACGCACAACTTAAGGGTAAATGTCCAAGGGAAAAATCTTCTTGCTGATGTTTCTGTCATGGCTGTTGGCCTGTGCAGTTCTTCTTCACCACTGCAATCACTGCCCCAGCATCCCCCCCCCCACCCCCACCCCAAGCAAATGCTGCTGACTGCCTCTCATCACGAGTATTCCTCATCAACTCTCACAGAAATTGGAAGAGTGCCGCATGGTGATTACTACCTGAAGTCAGAGCAGTGAGGCTCTCTGGTAAGAAATTTAATGAGACATGCCCATTATTCCTAAAACAGTATGACATTACAAGAAGAACCTGATTGTGCTGTTTCCAAAAGGCAACAAATAGTTTTAAGAGTTTTGTAGAACACTGCTAAGCAGCTTGCTAATGCTGATAGATAAACAGAGACTACTTTCTGACATGCCCGAGCAAGCCACTTAGTTTAATTGGGTTGTGCAATAATCCTGGCCTCACTGCTTCGTCCTACAATCCTGAATGAATTGATCCTTGATTGCGATATTCTGTGCTTGATATCAATTGGCCATTGATACCTGAAAGTTATGTTGGTGTCTTACCAATAGACTAATTTCCTTCCCTTTTTGTGAGCAGCCCTTCTGATGCTGCCAGTTAGTCTGGTTGCCTTTTCCCAGGACTAAGGCAGAAAGTTCAGTGCCAGCATTAATGACTTTGTCACTATGAATGGTGAAAATTGGCTCCAGTTTATTAGCATTCCTACAAATTGTCAGAACTTAAATATTGCTTCATTTTGTTAGTGGGCAGATTAAGAAGATTTCATGTAACGTGTGCCAGTAACGGAAACTATCTATGCCAAAATTAAATTGGGTTGTTACTGTACACGACACAAACAAATGGCTTATATTAGAGCATATTACTGTATGAAAGAGAAGCAAAACTAGCAGTTGGGACCCTTGTTATTCCACTAGCAGTTATTCAAAAGGATCATAGTTTACCTTTCACCACAACATTACTTTCTTGTAGTAACCCCATATCCCTTGATTCTCTTAATGCTTATACATTTATTGATCACTTTCTTAAAAATGGTCATTCATTCTTGGGTAGTAAATTCTAAAGTTTCATTACCCCTGGGTGAAGAACATTCACCTCTGTCTCTAAGGGCCTTAGATAAGAATGTCCAAGACATCCCAGGCATGCAAACACAAACTTTACAGTTACCTTGTCAAGCTAAATAGAAAATTTGGATAACACAATTAATTACGGATAAAGGGAGCCATTCAGTCATTCTCAATTCAATAGAGACTGCCTAACAACACGCCTCTAGGCTCCAGTCAATCCTTGAATGATTCAAGTATTTTTGGCTCCTCTGCTGCAAGGTTAACCACTGTATTGATCATCTAAGTTGCTGCTTCCAAGCAAATGAAGAGGAGGTTGTCTAGGAAAGACCTTCTCCTTCTAAATCCATACTGACTCCTGTTAAGACCATAAGATATAGGAGCAGAACTAAGCCATTCACCCATTGAGTCTGCTCTATCATATCTGATCCATTTTCCTCTCAGCCCCAACCTCCTGCCTTCTCCCCGTATCCCTTCATGCCCTGACCAATCAAGGCTCTAACTAGATTACTAGTTTACTGTGGTGTAGATTATTTTCTTATGGTAATTAGTTTTATTAATTTACATGAAATGGAAGACCTGTTAGCATTATTAATCCAAAAATAAATCCACTTCCCCACCTGCCTCGAGCCACCAGATTTCGATGCAAATTACATTTGCTTTAAATGATTAAATGCTTTCCATCTCAACTACTCAAATCTCTCCAAACCTTTCCCCTCATTCCCAGTGAAAATTTTGCATTAATAGTTTTGTGTCTGGAGGAAGTTTGTGAGAATGTGGGGGTGGGAGCATAAAAATGGGATTAGTGCAAGGTTAGTGTAAATGGACAGTTGATGATCAGTAGTACTTGCTAGGCCAAAGGGTCTGTTTCTATGTTGTATCACTATGACCCAGTGAATATAATCCTTCATCCCTAGTTCTACATACAGCGAGAATAATCTCTCCCTCTCACTGCATTTTAATGAATGAAAAAGAGCTTTATGAGAACTCAGGATATTTTAAAGGAAAAATGAAAACATCTGCAACAGTTAGCACTGCTGTATTACAATGTAGCATTCAAGATAGTGCATTAAATGGTGACTGTTTGCATACAACTCCGATGGGAATCATCAAATATTCTCATTTACGATTACCACAGCTGGAATCCACAGACACAGCCATGCATATTTTAGTAAGCAGCAGCTTTTACGATGTTAAAAAACCTACTCATATTCAAAGTTGACAAATCTTGGATGGCAGACTCAGCATGTGAATGCAGTTCCCCTTTAAGAAAATGAAAGCAAGGACGCCGTGCCAGTCTACCCGATTGAAACAGAGAGTCCTTAGACTTCTACTCCTGTCTATCCTGATGGCAAAAATGCAGTCACTGGAAAATAAAATCGAAGACCTTGGAGCAAGATTGCTGTACCAAAGGGACATCAGGGAATGCTGTGTACTTTGTTTCATGGAAACATGGCTAACCCCCACCATTTCAGATGCAGTGCTGCAGTTCAATGGCTTCACCATTGTCTACAAATGCAGGACAGCTCAGGCTTTTAATGGCAGAGAAGATGGAGTATGCTTTATAATTAAATCATTGTGGTGCATAAATGTGCCGGTTCGATCTCAGTCCCGCTCACCAAACCTAGAAAATCTAATGGTCAAATGCCAACCATTTTATCTGCTGAGGGAGTTTCAACCATCATCATGGTAGCAATGTACATTTCACCTCAAGCCAACATCAGGCCCTAGAAGAGCTGATCAGCTTAACTAGCAGGCACGAAACTGCGCACCCTGATGCCTTCCCAATCATTGTGGAAAATTCCAACCAGGTTAGCTTGAACAACTATCACCAACATATCAGCTGTGGAACCAGAGGAGCCAACACACTCGACCACTGTTATATCACCAACAAGACCGCTTACTGTGCCATCCCACACTCACACTTTGTAAGGTCTGATCACCCGGCTGTACTTCTACTCCCAGCATATAGGCAGAGACTAAAGACTGCAGCACCAGTGGTGAGGACCAAGAAGGTACGGTCATGGGAGGTGGAGGAGTGCTTACAGGACAGTTCTGAATTGGCGGACTGGACAATATTTAGGGATTCATCTTCACGTCTGAATGAATATGCCACAGTTGTCACCAATTTCATCAAGACTTGTGTGAATCAGTGTGAGCCTTTAAGAACAAAATGGACATACCCTAACCAAAAGGCGTGGATGAAGCAGGAGAATTGTTGTCTGTTGAGGATTAGAATTGTAGCATTCAAGACCAGTGATCCAGAACTATAAAAGAAGTCCAAGTATGACCCACAGAAGGCTATTTTATGGGCAAAAAAAAAGCAATTCTGATTGAGGTTGCAGAAGGAATCAAATGCACATCAGCTCTGGGAGGGTTTGCAGGCCATTGCTTCCTACAAAGTGAAACCTAACATTGTGAATGGCTGTGAAGCTTGAATCCCAGATGAGCTTAATGCCTTTTACACATGCTTTGGAAAGGGAAAATAAAACTACATCTGTGCAAATCCCTGCAGCATCTGTGATCTCTGTCTCAGAGTCTGACATCAGAACATCTTTCAAGAAGGTGAACCCTTGCAAAGCTCTGTTGGTGTACCTGGTAGAGTATTGAAAACCCATGCCAACCAACTGCTGTGAGTGTTCAAGGGCATCTTAAATTTCTCACTGCTGCATTCAGAGGTTCCCACCTGTTCCAAAAGAGCAGGGTGAGCTGCCCGAATGATTGTTGCCCAGTTGCACTCACATCTACTGTAATAAAGTGCTTGGAGTGGTTGGTCATGGCAATAATCAACTCTGCCGAAGCAAGGACCTAGACCTGCTGCAGTTTGCCTATTGCCACAATAGGTCTACAGTGAATGCAATCTCACTGGCTCGCCACTTAGCTTTGGATCACCTGGACAATAGTAATACCTATGTCAGGCCACTGTTTATTAACCACAGCTCAGGGTTCTATACAAACATACTGTCAGTTCTAATCAAAAAGTTCCAAAACCTGGGCTTCTGTACCTCTCTATGCAACTGAATCCCTGACTACCTCACCTGGAGACCACAGTCTGTATGGATTGGACATAACATTTTCTCATCATTGATAGTCAACATTGGCACACCTCAAGGATGAGTGCTTAGCCCACTGTTCCAGTCTCTCTACACCCATGATTGTGTGGATAGGAACAGCTGAAATAAGAACATCAGAAATAGGAGCAGGAGTAGGCCATCTGGCCCATTGAGCCAGCTATGCCATTCAATAAGATTATGGCTGATCTGGCCATGGACTCATTTCCACCTACCTGTCTTTTCTCCGTTTTTAATTCCCCTACTATGCAAAAATCTATCCAACCGTGTCATAAATAAATGTACTGAGGTAGCCTCCACTGCTTCGTTAGGCAAAGAATTCCACAGATTCACCGCTCTCTGGGAAAAACAGTTCCACCTCATCTCCGTCCTAAATCTACTCCCCCGAATCTTGAGGCTATGTCCCTTAGCTCTACTCTCACCTACTAGTGGAAACAACTTTCCTGCCTCTATCTTATCTATCCCTTTCATAATTTTATATGATTCTATAAGATCTCCTCTCATTCTTCTGAATTCCAGTGAGTACAGTCCCAGGTAACTCAATCTCTCCTCATAGTCTAACCCCTCATCTCTGGAATAAACCTGGTGAACCTCCTCTGCACTGGCTCCAAAGCCAGTATATCCTTCCTCAAGTAAGGAGACCAGAACTGCATGCAGTATCCAGGTGCGGCCTCACCAGTACTGTACCCTGTACAATTGCAGCATAATCTCCCTGCTCTTAAATTCAATCCCTCTTGCAATGAAGGCCAAGATTCCATTTGCCTTCTTGATAGCCTGCTGCACCTGCAAACCAACCTTTTGTGATTCATGCACAAGTACTCACAAGTCCCTCTGCACAGCAGCATGTTGCAATTTTTTTACCATTTAAATAATAATCTGCTCTTTCATTTTTCCTTCCAAAGTGGATGATCTTGCATTTACCAAAATTGTACGCCATCTGCCAGACCCTTGCCCAGTCACTTAACCTATCTATATCTCTCTTCAGACTCTCCATACCTTCTGTGCAATTTGCTTCTCCACTCAATTTAGTATCATCAGCAAACGTACATACACTACACCTGGTCCCTTCTTCCAGAGGGGACCAAATGCCATCTGTACATTTGCTGACAACATAACTATTCAAATGGTGATGAAGAGGTCTACGGAAGCAAGATAGATCAATTGGTTGAATGGTGTCACAGCAATAATGTTGCACTCAATGTCAGTGAGACCAAGGAATTGATTCTGGATTTCTGGAAGGGTAAGCTGAGGGAAAACATTAGTCCTCATCAAGGGATGAGAAGAGGAAAGGCTGAGCAGTTTCAAGTTCCTGGGTGTCAATATCTCTGGGCCCAACATATTGATGCAAATACAAAGAAGGCACAGCAACAGCTTTATTTCATTAGGCATTTGAGGAGAATTGGTATGTCACCAAAGATAATTGCAAATTTTTACAGATGTACCATGGGGAGCATTCTAACTGCTTGCATCACTGTTTGGTATGGAGGGGTCATCAGAAAAAGCTGCAGCAACTTGTAAACACAGCCGGTTCCATCATGAGCACTAGCATCTCCAGTATCCAGGACACCTTCAAAAGATGATGCCTCAAAACTAATTTGCAAGGGGGATGGGACCCAGAGCAATAGAGCAGTGAAAGAAGTGCATGGAGTAAAGCCAGATCTAACATATAGAGAGGCTTTGAGGAAAGAGAAGCGGAATAAACGGTGTAAAGACAGTAAGGTAGAAGGGCTGAAATGTGTGTACCTCAATGCAAGAAGCATCAGGAACAAAGGTGATGAACTGAGAGCTTGGATACATACATGGAATTATGATGTAGTGGTCATTACAGAGACTTGGCTGGCACCAGAGCAGGAATGGATTCTCAATATTCCTGGATTTCAGTGCTTTAAAAGGGATAGAGAGGGCGGAAAAAGGGGAGGAGGGGTGGCACTACTTGTCAGGGATACTATTACAGCTACAGAAAGGGTGGGTAATGTAGCAGGACCCTCTTTTGAGTCAATATGGGTGGAAGTCAGGAACAGGAAGGGAGCAGTTACTCTATTGGGGTATTCTATAGGCCCCCTGGTAGCAGCAGAGATACAGAGGAGCAGATTGGGAGGCAGATTTTGGGCAGGTGCAAAAATAACAGGGTTGTTATCATGCAACACATATAAAAGTTGCTGGTGAACGCAGCAGGCCAGGCAGCATCTCTAGGAAAAGGTGCAGTCGACGTTTCAGGCCGAGACCTTTCGTCAGGACCCAGGGTCTCGGCCTGAAACGTCGACTGCACCTCTTCCTAGAGATGCTGCCTGGCCTGCTGCGTTCATCAGCAACTTTTATGTATGTTGCTTGAATTTCCAGCATCTGCAGAATTCCTGTTGTTGGGTTGTTATCATGTGTGACTTTAACTTCCCTAATACAGGCACCTGATTAGTTCCAAGGGTTTAGATGGGGCAGAGTTTGTTAAGTGTGTCCAAGACGGATTCCTGTCACAGTATGTGGACAGGCCGACTAGAGGGAATGCCATGCTAGATCTCGTACTAGGTAATGAACCGGGTCAGGTCACAGATCTCTCAGTGGGTGAGCATCTGGGGGACAGTGACCACCGCTCCCTGGCCTTTAGCATTATCATGGAAAAGGATAGAATCAGAGAGGACAGGAAAATTTTTAATTGGCGACGGACAAGTTATGAGGCTATAAAGCTAGAACTTGCGGGTGTGAATTGGGATGATGCTTTTGCAGGGAAATGTACTATGGACATGTGGTCGATGTTTAGAGATCTCTTGCAGGATGTGAGGGATAAATTTGTCCCGGTGAGGAAGATAAAGAATGGTAGGGTGAAGGAACCATGGGTGACAAGTGAGGTGGAAAATCTAGTCAGGTGGAAGAAGGCAGTATACATGAGGTTTAGGAAGCAAGGATCAGATGGTTCTATTGAGGAATATAGGGAAGCAAGAAAGGAGCTTAAGAAGGGGCTGAGAAGAGCAAGAAGGGGGCATGAGAAGGCCTTGGTGAGTAGGGTAAAGGAAAACCCCAAGGCATTCTTGAATTATGTGAAGAAAAAAAGGATGACAGGACTGAAGGTAGGACCGATTAGAGATAAAGGTGGGAAGATGTACCTAGAGGCTGTGAAAGTGAGCGAGGTCCTCAATGAATACTTCTCTTCGGTATTCACCAATGAGAGGCAACTTGATGATGGTGAGGACAATATGAGTGAGGTTGATGTTCTGGAGCATGCTGATATTAAGGGAGAGGAGGTGTTGGAGTTGTTAAGATACATTAGGACGGATAAGTTCCCGAGGCCTGATGGAATATTCCCCAGGCTGCTCCACGAGGCGAGGGAAGAGACTGCTGAGCCTCTGGCTAGGATCTTTATGTCCTCGTTGCCTACAGGAATGGTACCGGAGGATTGGAGGGAGGCGAATGTTGTCCCCTTGTTCAAAAAAGGTAGCAGGGATGGTCCGGGTAATTATAGACCAGTGAGCCTTACATCTGCGGTGGGAAAGCTGTTGGAAAAGATTCTTGGAGATAGCATCTCTGGGCATTTAGAGAATCATGGTCTGATCAGGGACAGTCAGCATGGCTTTGTGAAGGGCAGATCATGTCCAGCAAGCTTGATAGAGTTCTTTGAGGAGGTGACCAGGCATATAGATGAGGGTAGTGCAGTGAATGTGATCTATATGGATTTTAGTAAAACATTTGACAAGGTTCCACACGATAGGCTTATTCAGAAAGTCAGAAGGCATGGAATCCAGGGAAGTTTGGCCAGGTGGATTCAGAATTGGCTTGCCTGTATAAGGCAGAGGGTCGTGGTGGAGGGAGTACATTCAGATTGGAGGACTGTGACTAGTGGTGTCCCACAAGGATCTGTTTTGAGACCTCTACTTTTCGTGATTTTTATTAACGACCTGGATGTGGGGATAGAAGGGTGGGTTGGCAAGTTTGCAGACGACACAAAGGTTGGTGGTGTTGTAGATAGTGTAGAGGATTGTTGAAGATTGCAGAGAGACATT
The DNA here is from genome assembly GCF_030028105.1 of Mobula birostris. Taxonomy (NCBI): domain Eukaryota; kingdom Metazoa; phylum Chordata; class Chondrichthyes; order Myliobatiformes; family Myliobatidae; genus Mobula; species Mobula birostris. Next base: position 30,572,387 of record NC_092396.1, read on the forward strand.
GATAGGATGCAGAAGTGGGCTGAGAAGTGGCAGATGGAGTTCAACCCGGAGAAGTGTGAGGTGGTACACTTTGGAAGGACAAACTCCAAGGTAGAGTACAATGTAAATGGCAGGATACTTGGTAGTGTGGAGGAGCAGAGGGATCTGGGGGTACATGTCCACAGATCCCTGAAAGTTGCCTCACAGGTGGATAGGGTAGTTAAGAAAGCTTATGGGGTGTTGCTTTCATAAGTCGAGGGATAGAGTTTAAAAGTCACGATGTACAAAAAGGATACAATGGGACTGACAGTATTTATTCTGTTGGGGGAGTTTAATGGGCCAAATGGCGTTCTTGTTTCATAGCAAATAAGTATCACAATTTACTGAAGTTCTAACCTGTATCATCAGAGCAATGGAAGAAGTGAGGAAAGGGTATAGAAAAAGTGGAAATATAAATGGACAAACTAAACTATATTTTGATTTTACATTTTTAAAAAAAGATATTCAGTTTAAGAATTTAATTATATGATAACTGATCATAATGAAAATCTGGAACTTAAACCTGGATCTGATAGAGGCTGCTGGTGTGGGTTTGGTGGGCTTTGAACTTATGATATGAAGGCCAATCAGGGTGTCTATCACCCATTGTCCAATTGAATGGTGCACAGGCTGACAAGACTAATGGGCATGCTCCTATGAAGAAAGTGCAGTAAAAATCCCAATGTATGAAGCAATTAGCCATTGTTGATAAATTTAGTATGGTGCATGGGCAGACATATTGGTTACGAAAATCAGCAGATGACAATATCAAACAGCTTGTAGGGTGTAGTCAATCCTACAGCCCCTCAACAGTTAAGGTCGTGAGCCTGAATGAGAGGTGGGTACTGTGGTGCAGCTGGTGGAGCTGGGTTGAATCCCGACTTCCAGTACTGTCTGCATGGATTAAGCATGTTCTCCTTCTGGCAATGAGAGTTTCCCCTGGATCCTACAATCTGTTTTCCTACATCTCAAAGACGCATAAGTTGGTAGGTTAAATTCCCACTGTAAGTTGACTCTAGTGTGGAGGTGAGAGGTAGAACCTGAGACTTATTCTCCCATGGCAATGCTCGGAGGATAAACTGTGGTGGCTATAGGATGTCTAAGTAGATGCTTGACACAAACTCAGTGTGCTGATTGGCTCTCTAACTCTGTCACCGGTTGGGGTTGCCACCTGAAAGGTAACAACAAATTTCCTTTACTTTTATCTTTCCCTCATAGCCTTCAAGGTAGAGAATTCCAAAGACTTACCGGCATCTGAATGAACGAATTTGTCTTCAAATCCATCCTAACTGACCTACCTACTTTTGAGATGGAGACTGCTACCAATTCTAAACTTGTCAGTGAGGGGAAACTTCTTCTCTATATCTACTCTATTGATATATTTTTATTCCAACAAGACCACCTCTCATCTTCAAAAAGAAAAAAAAAGAGCTCAAGCTTGCAAAGCCACTTCTCAGAAAACAGACAAGAGAAAATCTGCAGATGCTGGAAGTACAAGCAACACACACAAAATGCTGGAGGAACTCAGCAAGCCAGGCAGCATCTACGAAAAGAGTACAATCGATGTTTCCGGCTGAAACTCCTCATACAAGAGACCTGCCATCCCAGGAACCAGCCTGGTGAATCTTCATTGTCTATAGGAAATCAAGGAGAACAAACTATTGGGTCCTAGTGAGAACAGGTTTGTAGTCCAAGTTTCCAGATGTAATCTATCTGACACCCTGTAAAATTGTGGTAAGACCCTCTTAGTTTTGTATTCAAACCCTTCAGCAATGAAAGCCAACCTACGATTTGAATACTTGCCCTTTGCCATCAAAGGAAGCCTTTCAGAGAGTCAATCATCTTGCATGTTTTTATCTACAGCATACCTTATTATCACATCTTCTATCTCCTACTGCCATTATGATACTGTGCTTAATCCCTGCAGTTTGCCTATTATTAACCACCTACATCAATCAACCAATTTTTTGTTAATAAATGCACTCTAGCCATTCCACTACCAGAAAAGAAGCTTGCACTTTACCTCCACCCTTCCTCCCCACCTCTAGCAAATAGCACAGAAATCAAGAGCAATTTGATGCAAATAATTGGGATTTGAGATACAGACTGGCTCTGATCCTGTTAAATAGTAATCCAAGTTAGATCTTACTCCCCATTATTTTCTTCTTCTCTAATTTCACTTCACATTTCTCAGTTTGGAGATGAGTAGGGGCCAACAAGTCTGCACTTCCCTACTAAAGCATACTGATTCCTGCCCATTAACTCTAGAGACATGGGCATATTCCATGCTGTGAGCCAAAGTGAAAAAAAAGATGTAATTTTTATCAGCTTCTACCTCATGAACAATAATAAATTAATTTTGGGGGAAAATGCAGCTGTATGTTCACACAATAGTGCAGCTTAAAGCCACTTAACAGCTTACAGTATGATTCATGAACTAGGTTCTGATAGAGATGCACAGTTAAAGCAGAAGGCTGGTGATTTTACTTTTTGACCCAATCAAATGAGGAACCATGGATACTGGAGACCTAAAACAAAATAGCAACTGCTGAAAGGGGGTGAAGGATTTTAGATGATTCTCTCAGCAGACTGTAGACTTTATTATTTTTTTCCAAGCACTTTATCAGTTCCAAATTTAATTTATTTCTGTATAGGATGGCAAAGTTCTTCCCCTCAATCCCATTTCCGCACCCCTCCCACCCCACTAAACACCCTTGCAAATCATTGCTGAGATTTGTACCTTCACTTGGGGTGAAATGGTAGTACTTTTGTTCTTGATATCAAAAGCTGAGAGTTCATGAACTATTTCAGGAACACGAACATGTACTAGAAGTTAGTGCAATACTGAGGAAAAACTGCAGTGTCAAAGTGACTTCCTTTAATTGAGATGATAAGTTGAGGCCTCTTCTTCCCTTTTAGATAGATTTGAGCAAGCAACATGAAGTTTTCCCAATTTTCCTGCATGATATTTATTCCTCATTCAACAATATTAAAGTAAATTAGAGCATAATGTCCTAATCCTATTTTCTGCGAGACCTTGTGATGATCCAATTGACTGTCTTCTTTCTTACTACAATTGAATGATACCTAATTAGCTTTAGGTTTCTGGGGTTATGAAGATTTTTCTATGAATATATTTTTTCCTTCTAATAGGAAACTTAATCAAATAAGAGAAAGAAACTTTGTCCACCATGCCAAAGACCTGAAAATGCTTTGGAACAAGTTTGTAAAAGGCACTATATAAATGCAAGATTTTTTTTTCCTTCTGGAGGATAATTCCCTTTCCCAAAACTACAGATTTTTATTTTAGTTGGCATCTTTTATGGGAGAATGGGATTAAACTTTCATCATCGAAGTGCCAGCAGTATATTTCCAACAAAGCTCATTTTTGTTATCTGTTTGGGTTTGGACAATAAAACTAACATTTTTTCCCCACAATGGAATAAATGCCTTGATAATTGGTGGTGAAAGACAAAGATCAGAACTTTTTAAGCTTTTTAGTACTTTCTTCACCCCATTGGTTGTCTCTTAGTCTTGGGGAGTGGCTTGTTGTCCATATTAACTGAGCCTTCAGGATGAATTTTAAAGCCCTTTGGGTTTATATATGAATGTTTATGGTGTTGCCTTTCACATAATAGGTACAAATTATGAAGATTTTCTCCAAATACAACTTAATTCAACAGCGAGGAAAGATTTCCCTCCTTCAATCAGGGTATTATATTACAACTAGTTTTAAACTTCTGGCTCTAGGTTCTAGCCATGTGCGACCACTCAAACTGTTGATTGCACCTATATTTCAATGTTACCAGACAACAGCTACAGGAGTGTAGCAAACACCAATACTCCCTTTCTCTAAATACTCATAAAACAACCTCATGTCCTTTGTACAAAAGTACAATGTGCCCCTCCCATTAAGCTATAGGAACATACAATGTGATTCAGTTATGGCAAACACTAACCTGCTCCTCTAGTTAAACGACTGGAAACACTGGTGGCACAATGGTGAGGTTAGTAAAGCTCCAGAATCCCGGGTTTGATCCAGACCACTGGCATTCTCTGTGTGAAGCTTGCATGCCCTACCAAATCATTGACCGTGGATTTCCTTTTCTGTTGTCTCGTTTCCTCTCACGTCCCAAAAATATTCGTCAATATAGGTCAATTGGCCACTGTAAATTGCTGTTGATGATGATGGCTGGTTCTTCGCTTGCGAAGATCAGGAGGGAAAACCCCATCGCTGTAGGACTTTTCTTCCCGCCTGCGCTGCGTGGGTTTATAGTGAGGATCGGTGCGCGCGGACTGATTCCACTCTTTAGGCCGGGGGAAGTTCCACAATGAGCTGCGACCGCATCGGAATTTTCCTTCTCCTAGACAGACTGCCTGACAAGGCTAACGAGTCCCATCTACCCGGGTTTGGAATCGGAGATGTCCTTCCCCTAGGCTGGCTGCCGACCAAGGCTGATGCGCCCAGCCTGCCCGCCCAGTTATACCGCTGGACACTCGGTCGCGCCATGACATCGCAAGCTCAGTAAGAACAGGGACGACGCATGAAGGCGTTGCTATGGGCACAGTAGTGCAGGAAAGGCCATATGCGAGTGTCCTCCTGCATGGCAAGGCAACAGTGGTCCTGCGGCGATCACTACACTTGAAAAGGAGAGGCAATGGAAGACGCTTCACCTTTCTTAAATGAGCAGGACGTCCAACCCAGGACTCACCCGTTCCCAAATTGCAGCTAGCCTGCTGATGAATGGTAGAATCTGAGGGGCTTCTGATGGAAACGTGGGAAGAATAAAATAGGTTCGTGTAGACTTAGCGTTAAAGGGAAGGTCGCAGTCGACCCAATAGGGTGAAGAGACTGTTTCCACGCCATATCTCTATATTAATCCATGGCTCATTGACCAATACACCGTCCGATTAAGTTACTGGAAGTACTAAAGTGACCCATTAGATTACAAGAAACTCGATGCTGCCCCTAAATTACAGGAATTAACAAAATGTCCCTTCCATTAAACTACTTCTTTCCCATTGGATTACAGGTAGCACAAATATGCCTCCTTCATTAGATTACAAGAACTCCATGTCTAATTGAGCATTTTCCCAACCGTTTATGCTCTTCGTGCATTTCCACTAGACCATCAGAAATCATTTATGTCATTGGGTCAACACAGTAGTGAGGCAGTTAGCATTATGCGATTACAGTGCTAGCGACCCACCTGCTGTCTGTAAGGAGTTTTATATGACCCTATAACCATATGGATTTCTTCCAGGTGCTCCATTTTTCTCCCACATTCCAAAGACATATCGATTAGTAGGCTAATTGGTCACAGATGTGTAATTGGGTACTGCGGGCTCGTTGGGTCAGAGGGACTGTTACTATACTGTATCTCAAACTAAAATAGATTAAACCTTTTATTAGCTGCCCTCCAGCCCCCAGAACTCGAAAATGACCGAAGGTAAGTCCCATGTTGCTGTGGGGTGTTATTTATTTATATAGTATTGCAATTTATTAATGCTGTGGGTGTCATTTACTTCCCCAGGGACTACAATAATTAAGAGGAAAATTGGGTCTAGGGGCATGGATGTGCGACTATCTAATGGACTTGGACCTGTGGCAATGCTGTTCCAATCTGGTAACCAAGAGCTTCACTAGTTTCATCCTTCGGTTCTGATTATTCCACAATCCCATAGAAGTGCTGTCAAATCCATTTATACAAGCAACCTTAACAAGCCAATTGATAGGATTGAGGCAAGATGTTGAAGATACCCCCTCTACCCTCTTTATGCATAGTGCGAGATGGCTGCTATTTGTTTCACAGCTTTAATGCTAGGGCACACTGCTGTCAAGGTTCATGCGGCAAATTGTGAAGTTCTAACTAAATGGTAGTAATGGGGGACAAGGAAATGGTGGACAAACTGAATAAGTACTCCACAATCAGTCTTCACTGTGGAAGACAGGAGCAATATGCCGGAGACTTGAGAGTGCCAGGGGGCAAAAGTGAGTGCAATTCTAGGGAGAAGGTGCTTGGGAAGCTGAATGGTCTGAAGGCAGATAAGTCACCTGGACCAGATAGACAACACCCCAGGGTTCTAAAAGAGGTAGCTGAATAGATTGCGGAGTATTAATAATGATTTTTCAAGAATCACAAGATTCTGGAATGGTTCTGGAGGACTAGAAAATTGGAAATGTCACTCCACTCTTCAAGAAGGGAGGAAGGCAGAAGAAAGGAAATTAGAGACTAGTTGGCCTAACCTCAGTGGTTGGGAAGATGTTGGAGTCAATTTTTAAGGATGTGGTTTCGGGGTACTTGGAGACACATGACAAAATAGACCAAACTCAGCATGGTTTCTTGAAGGGAGAATCTTGCCTGACACATCTGTTAGAATTCTTTGAGGAAATATCAAGCAGGATGGACAAATGTGTATTGGTGGATGTTGTGTACTTGGCTTTTGAGAAGGCCTCTGACAAGGTGCCACACATGAGGCTGCTAAACAAGCTATGAGCCCATGGTGTTACAGGAGAGATACTAGCATGGATGGAGCATTGCCTGATTGGCAGAATGCAAAGTGTGTGAATAAGGGGATGCTTTTCTGATTGGCTGCTGGTGACTACTGGTGTTCCACAGGGATTTATGTTGGGACCACTTTTTTACATTGTATGTCAATAATTTGAATATTTTGATTACGGAATTGATGGCTTTTTGGCCAAGTTTGTGGACAATATGAAGATGGCTGGAGGTGCAGATAGTTTTGAGGAAGTAAGGATGCTGCAGAAGGCCTTGGACAGGTTAGTAGAATGGGCAAAGAAGTGGCAAATGGAATACAGTGTTGGGAAGTGTAAGGTCACACACTTTGATAGAAGGAATAAAAATATAAAGTATTCTCTAAACAGGGAGAAAATTTTAAAATATGAGGTGCAAAGGGATTTGGGAGTCCTTATGCAGGATTCCCTAAGGGTTGAGTTCGTGGTGAGGAAGGCAAGTGCAATGTTAGCATTCATTTTGAAAGGACTAGAATATAAAAGCAAGGATGTGTTACAAAGGCTTTATAATGCACTAGTGAGGCCCCACCTGGAGTATTGTGAGCAGTTTTGGGCTCCTTATTTAGGAGAGGATGTGCTGACATTGGAGAGTGTTCAGATGAGGTTCATGAGAATGATTCTGGGAATGAAAGGCTTATCATACGAGGAGCGATTGATGACTCTGGCACTATACTTGCTGGATTTAAAAGAATGAGGGGGGATCTCATTGAAACCTATCAAATGTTGAAAGGCCCAGACAGAGTGGATGTGGAGCAGATGATTCCTACAGTGGGGGAGTCTATGACCAGAGGACACAGCCTCAGAATAGAGGGACAGAGGAACAGAGATGAGTAGGAATTTATTTAGCCAGAGTGTGGAGAATCTGTGGAATTTGTTGTCATAGGTAGCTGTGGAGGCCAGGTAACTGGGTGTATTTAAGGCAATGGTTGATAGCTTCTTGATTGGTCAGGGCGTGAAAGGTTATGGGGAGAAGGTGGAGAATGGGGCTGAGAGAGAAATAGATCCACCATGATAAAATGACAGTGCAGACTCAAGAGGCTGAATAGCCTAGATCTGTTCTTATGTCTTATGGTCCAATGACACTTTCTGTCAGTGTGATTGAGGAATGCACGTTCCATATTACAGCTTGTCAAATAGTGCCAAAAGTTCTTTCACTTCTAGTGGAAAAGGTGGGGGGGGGGGGTCTCTGTTTAATGCCTCTTCTGAAAAATAACACCCTTCACTGTGGAGCAGTTCCTTAATGCTGGACTGACCAGTCAGACTAGGCTGTGCTGTTTAGTCACCAGGAGAGGTGATATGCTATGGAAAAGTGTTGTTCCCTGGTTTGTTGGTTCAGAGGTGAAGTGATTTATGTCAGAGGCTCCTAAACCATTATCTACGGAAACTGAGTTAGTGAAGCTGGCAATAGATGGGATAGTATCAGCTGGAGTAACCGCAGTACAGCTGAACTGACATGGGCGAGCAAGGCCCTTCCCTGTGAAATATGTCATTTCAAGCGAATTGTCACCAGCGGTTGAACATAGATTGATTAATGCATAGATTACTTATTACTTTGTAATGGTTAGGGATTGTTGACTATTCTTTAGTCTGAGGAGGCTGATTGGCAAACAAGCCCCAATTGCTGTGTCACTTTAACTGAAGCACTTACAGAATTCAGCGACAGTAAATTCTCTACACCCTTAGATTAAAAAACAATCCGGCATTTGGCAATATCTCAAAAATTGAAAGCTATAAATTAACTCAGAGAGCAGAAAAAAAAGCCAATGGAATGCAGCAAGACATGTCAAATTCAAACTCTTGCTTTTTGTGGTTTGAGTCACCAAGAATAAACACATTCAGCTGCCAGGTATGCCATCTCTCTGTGGGTATAATTATTTAATGAGGGTTTAAGTATTTTACAAACCAAATCCTGATCCCAAGGATTCTTTTATTCATTGGCTCTGGTTGCCCTTGCTGTGCCCTTTATTTTCTGAGAACACTGCGATCAATTTGAAAAGGTAAGCTGCACCTAGGCTCATCTGACAACCGTTTTGTAGAAGCTCAGAGGAAAGTGACATAGAACAGTAAAATACAGTACAGGCCCTTCGGCCCATGATGCGGTGCTGACCTTTTAACTTACTCTGTTTTTCTTACATCCCTGTGCCTATCTAAGTGTCTCCTCAATGTCCCTTATTGTATCAGCCGGCAGTGTGTTCCAGCCACTTGCCACTCTCTTGAGTAGAAAATCCACCTCTGGCATCTCCCCTAAACTGTTCTCCACTCACCCTGGAAGGATGCTCTCTGGTATTAGTCGTTACTGTCCCGGTAAAAAAAACGGTGCTGGCTGTCCACTCCGTCTACACCTTTTATAATTTTATACACCTCTATCAAGTCATCTTCATCCTCTGTTACTCCAAAGGAAAAGCCCAAACTGGTTTAACATTTCCTCATAAGGTATGTGAAAGTAAGCAGTGGGGGAGTGGCAATTTTATACATCCTTTAAATGGAGTAGTCAGCTTTTGCAGATAAAAGTAGTGCATGACTTTGTAGTTAGGAGATCCCAACCTTTTTTTTAATACCATGTGGACCCTTACCATTAACCGAGGGGTCTGTGGACCTCGGGTTGGGAAGCCCTGTTGTAAGTTAAAGAGGCCATAGGTTAAGTCCTCAGTCTGACTAGACTTAGCTTGTTTCAGACATAACTATCTGTGGTTTAAAAAGCCTTCAGGCTTTGGAGAGAGGAAAACTGTCAGCCAGGTTTCTTCTTTGATGGATATTCACTGACCTCTGCTGGGAAGGATTGTAGGTATGGACACTGTGATACAGTCTAACACAACAGATAGTGACCAGGTCTATGCAGAGAGAATGCTCCACACAGGCAAATTATTGCCTTGGGGGTTCTGTAACTTGAAAGTGCCCTGTTGAAGCAACTCAGTGGCAAACCAGAGAAGGTTCCATAAGAATATCAGGAGGGAATTGCCTACATTGAATATCTGGAATTGTCTGTGTGTTTTAATTACTTGCTCTTTCAGTCCAGGAAGTAAAACTCGGTGCTCTCAGTTTTGATTCCAAGTTTTCATCTTGTGTGTTTTTTTGTGGTAGGACGCAGCAGGTGTGGTTAATCATGGGACTGGACAATGTCATTATTGAAATATATTTGTAGATCCAGTGCAGGGAACAAGTAATTCCACTTTAGGACAGTTCTGATAAATGAGAGTCCTATTCGCAGATGTTCACGATGTGCTTTGAATACAGACTGAAGCTTATCCTCTGTTGAATGCTCCAAAGATGTATTTTAGTTATGAAGTACTTTGCTTCTGAAATTTACTTCTATTTACTTCTTTGCAGCTGAAATTTAAGGGTTGAATACAACGAGTAGGCAAGACTCAGCCCAATACATCCACAACACACTGGAGGAACTCAGCAGGTTGGGCAGCATCCGTGGAAACGATCAGTCAACGTTTCGGGCCAGAACCCTTCATCCCTCCTGATGAAGGGTTCCGACCCAAAACATTGACTGATCGTTTCCACGGATGCTGCCGGACCTGCTGAGTTCCTCCAGTGTGTTGTGAGTGTTGCTTTGAACCCAGCATCTGCAGAGTATTTTGTGCTTTTGAGCCCAATACATCATCTGTTCATCTCTCCCCACCTTCAAAATTATATGAGGCACTTCCACTAGAATCTAATACTGTACTTATCATTAAAGATCCCCACTATCCAGGCCATGTCATCTACTTACAGATACCATCAGGCAGGAGGTACAGAAGCCCCATCCCACAGGGTTCAAGAACAGCTACTTCCCTTCAACCATTCAGTTCTTCAGCCAATCCACACATACCTAACACCCCTGATGGCATGAACATTGACTTCTCTAACTTCCGCTAATGCCCCACCTCCCCCTCGTACCCCATCTGTTATTTATTTGTATACCCACATTCTTTCTCTCTCTCTCCTTTTTCTCCCTCTGTCCCCCTCACTATACCCCTTACTCATCCTCTGAGTTTTTCCCCCCTCCCTCTTTTCCTTCTCCCTGGGCCTCCTGTCCCATGATCCTCTCATATCCCTTTTGCCAATCACCTGTCCAGCTCTTGGCTCTATCCCTCCCCCTCCTGTCTTCTCCTATCATTTTGGATCTCCCCCTCCCCCTCCCACTTTCAAATCTCTTACTAGCTCTTCCTTCAGTTAGTCCTGATGAAGGGTCTTGGCCCGAAACGTCGACTGTACCTCTTCCTATAGATGCTGCCTGGCCTGCTGCGTTTCACCAGCAACTTTGATGTGTGTAGCTTGAATTTCCAGCACCTGCAGAATTCCTCGTGTTTGCATTTTTAAACACACCTAACTACTACTTCAGCATAGAAATACAACTACCACTTTGCACTACTGTGGACTTTGTTGCTTTCTGTTCTTATTGTGATCTTTCTTGTATAATTCTGTATAACTTATATTTAATATATAATTCTCTTGTAAATGTTGTTCCTCTATGTACCTGTGATGCTGCTTCAGGTAAGTTTTTCATTGCAACTGTATATACATGTCTTTCTGCATATGGCAATAAACTTGACTCTCAATTTTAATGAACATAATCCTCCACATCTTGCTTCTACCAGAGGATGAATATCTAACTCAGTGTTCCCAGTGCTTTGTACTTGAAAATGTGGAGACACATGAGATTGTTCCATTGCCAGTTATTTTACATTGCTCTGGAAATTTAACCAGACACTCGGATGTTAAGACACCTTTGCCATTCATTCTTTCTCCCATTCGGAAGCACTATTGACAGATTCACCAGTCTTCTTTGGATTGCAAGAAGCCTTAGTCCACATTCGCCTGGCATTCACTGTGTTTTCATACTCCTATGACTTCCCTCAGATAGTTAATTGAATTCCTTTCCTTCATATTTGGCAAACCCCACTTCCACATTCCACTGATCTCAACCTGACCCTAACCCAACAATCTGGCAGCTCCCCCGACCTTGTATTACCTCATTACTATTGAAAATTCCTGTCTTATATCCCCACCCCCCAACCCGACTTCCAATGTGTCATTCCTGGATCCATAAAGAAAGCCAGTGACACAACAGCATTCAGCTGCCTCACCGTTCAATCCAGGAATTTCCCAGCATAGATCAGTTAAGGTAAGGATTTCAAAATAAAACGTTTTTCCCCACTTCTCCTGAAAGCATCAGTCTTTGCTGATTTAAGGCTTATATGTCCTGTACATAATTGTCTTTTCCAAACTCTGGGGCCACAACATTCAGCTTGCCAGAATAATTTCTTTTTTACTCCACTGCAGATGACACACGATGAAAACTTGTTTGGAAAAGTCACTGTATGAACAGTAGGCAAGTATTGATTCAGATGCATTTCCTTAAATGCACCTGATGCTAGCTCAGTTTTCTGAGGCGGCTGACTCATTGTCCCACACAGAGAGACATGGTTCCAAGTTTGAACTCCTGGCTGGTGAGATGGCACCACTCTTACCTGGCTTAAGGACAGGAAAATTCACCTTGTTTACAATAGTGGATTCGTCTGTGTAACTTTTGGGGGGCGGGGGGGAATAAACAGTGACATTTCGGGCCAAGACTCTTCATCAGGGCTGGAGAGAAGGGGTCAGAAGCCAACACAAACACAAGAGATCCTGCAGGTGCTGGAAATCTTGAGCAACAGACACAAAGTGCTGGAGGAACTCAGCAAGTTAGGCAGCATCTATGGAAATGAATAAACAGTTGACGTCTTGGGCCAAGGAGTACAAGTGGACAGATGCGAAATTAGAACAGGTGAGGGGGAAGGTGATGAATTAAGAGCTGGGAAGTGATAAGTAGAAGTGGAAAAGGGCTGAAAAGAAGGAAATTTAAGAGTAGAGGACAGTGTGCTATGGAAGAAATGCAAGAAGACAACACCTCATTTTCTGTTTTGGGTAGTTTCCAACCTGATGTCATGAACATTGACGACTTTAACTTTATTTATTGAGATACTGCATGGAATTGCCTCTTCTAGGCCTTCAAGCTGTGCTGCGCAGCAAACCCTGCTTTAACCCAAACCTAATCATGGGACAATTTACAATGGCTAATTAACCTACTAACAGGTACATCTTTGGACTATGGGAGGAAACCGGCACACCCGGAGGAAACTCACGGGGAGAAGATGCAAACTCCTTATAGATGGTGCTGGAATTGAATTCTGAACTCCGACGTGCCGAGCTGAAATTGCACTAACCACTATGTTACCATAGCACCCGGATAGAGTGGAAGTGCTGCGTGATGTGGGAGCTGGTGGACCCCATTGTGGTCCCTGTTGATCACATCAGCAACAAGTGCTGGTTGCTCGAGGAGCACAGGCCCAAAGTTGATGACCTGGAATCCTACAGAGGGTGAGTCTAGGATCAGAGGGTACAGCTTCAGAATACAAAGACATCCCATTAGAACAGGGATGAGGAGAAATTTCTTTAGCCAGATGGTGGTGAACCTGTGGAATTTTTTGCCACAGATGGCTGTGGAGTCCAAGTCATTGAGTATATTTAAAGTGGAGGTTCATAGGTTTTTGATTAGTTAGGGCATCAAAGGGTATGGGGAGAAGGCAGGAGAATGGGGTTGAGAGGGATTATATATCAGCCATGATGGAATGGCAGAGAAGACTCAATAGGCCAACTGGCCTAATACTGCTGCTCTGTCTTGTGGTCTTACGGTCTAAAAAGATACCAAATTATAAATAATTACATAAAGTAGGGATGCAGGTGTGATCATCAGGGGTAACAATGGTATTCCACCAACTCCCACGTCATGCAGCTACAACATGTCACTGATCAGGTGATGTGTTGTAGCTGCATATGTGAGACCTGGTGGACCCTGATGATCACATCAGCAACATGGTTGCTCGAGGAACTCAGGTTCAAATTTGATGACCTGGAATCTGAACTTCAAGCACTACAATGCATCAGAGTGGGGAGAATTATCTAGACGCAGTGTTTCAGGAGGAAATGACGTCCAACAGATTAACTACTTCAAATTCAGTCTGCAGTCAGGGACATGAAAGTGGGAGTTATATACAGTACAGGCCTCCAAACAGTAGCCAGGATCAGGTGTACAAATTACAATGGGAGATGTGCTGTACAGATTACAAGTAAAAAGGCCAATGTTATGAAAGTCAGGGGATTTCATTATGTAGGTAGATTGGGGAAATCAGATTGGTGATGGATCTGAAGTTGGTGAGGATGCCTACAAGTTGGCTTTTCAGAGCAGCTTGTGAACAGGCCTCTCGGGAAAAGGCAATACTATGTTGTGTGATAAACTAGATTTAAGCTTGAGGTAAAAGAACCCTTAGGAGGCAGTGATCGTAATATGATGGGATTCACCCTGCAGTTTGAGAGGGAGAAACTAAGATTGGATCCATTGCTATTACAGTTGAGTAAAGGTAACACCAGAGGCATGAGAGAGGTGGTGCCAAAGTTGATTGGAAAGTGACTCTACCAGGGATGACAGTAGAGCAGCAATAACTGGAGCTTCTGAGAACAATTTTGAAGCAGCGTGATCAGTTCGTCCCAAAGAAGGAAAAAGCATTCTAAATGAGACAATGGTAGCTGACAAGCAAAATCAAACACAGCAAAGAGCAAAAGAGGGGGCATAAAATGTAGCAAAAATTATTGGGAAGCTAGAGGATCAGGAACAGTTCTTTCAGATATAGAAAGGTAAAAAGAGAGGCAAGCTGGATATTGAACCACTGGAAGATGACGATGGAGAGGTAATAATGGAGAACAAAGAAATGGCAGATGAACTGAATAAGTGGAAGACACCAGCCATAAGCCAAAAATTCGAGTGTGTCAGGGCAGATGTGAGTGTAGTTGCTATTATTAAGGAGAAGATGCTTGGGAAGCTGAAAGGTGTGAATGTAGATAAATCACCTGGATCAGATGGACTATACCCAGGGTTCTTAAAGAGGTAGCTGAAGAGATTTTAGAGGCATTAGTACTCATCTTTCAAGAATCATTAGATTCTGGAATGGTTCTGGAGGACTGGAAAATTGCAAATGTCATTCCACTCTTCAAGAAGATTGAAGAGTGGACTGGTTGGGCGCAGGAGTACATTCAGCCAGAGACTCATTCCACCAAGATGCAAAACTGAGCATCATAGGAAGTCATTCCTGCCTGTGGCCATCAAACTTTACAACTCCTCCCTTGGAGGGTCAGACACCCTGAGCCAATAGGCTGGTCCTGGACTTATTTCCATCTGGCATAATTTACATATTATTATTTAATTATTTATGGTTTTATATTGCTATATTTATATTCTATTCTTGGTTGGTGCAACTGTATCGAAACCCAATTTCCCTCAGGATCAATGAAGTATGTCTATCTATCTAAGAAGGGAGGGAGGCAGAAGAAAGGAAATTATAGGCCAGTTAGGCTGACCTCAGAGGTTGACAAGATGTTAGAGTCCATCATTAAGAATGAGGTTTTGGGGAACTTGGAGGGATAATCTTGCCTGAAAAATCTGTTGGAATTCTTTGAAGAAATAACAGGCAGGATAGGTAAAGGAGAGTAAGGGGATGTTGTATCCTTGGTTTTTCAGAAGGCCTTTGACAAGGTGCAACATAGGATGCTGCTCAACAAGATAAGAGTACATGGTATCACAAAAAAGATACTGGCATGGATAGAAGTTTGATTGACTGGCGAGAGGCAAAGAGTGGGAATAAAAGGGGTCTATTTTGCTTGGGAACCGGTGACTAGCAGTGTTCTGCAGAGTATTGGGAATGCTTCTTTTCACATTGTATGTTAATGATATGGATGACAGAATTGATGGTTTTATGCCCAGATTAGCAGAAGACACAAAGATGGGTGGAAGGGCAGGTAGTTTTGAGGAAGCAGGGAGTCTGCCGAAGTACTTGGACAGATTAGGAGAATGGGCAAAAAAGTAGCAGATGGAATATAGTGCAGGAAAGAGTAGGGTCATGCATTTTGAGAGAAGAATTAAAAGCAGAGATTATTTTCTAATCGGTGAACAAGTTAAGGATTTAGAGGTATAAAGGGACTTGGGAGTCCTAATACTAAATTCCCTAAAGTTTAACTTGCAGATTGAGTTGGCAGTAAGGAAGGAAAATGCAATATTAGCATTCATTTTGAGAGGATTAAACTGTAAAAGCAAGGATATAATGCTGAGGCATTGGTCAGAACAGATTTGGAGTATTGTGAGTGGTTTTGGACTCAGCATCTAAGAAAGAATGTGCTGACATTGGAGAAAGTCCAGGGGAGATTTTCAAGAATGATCCCTGGAATGAAACTGTTAATGTGTAAGAAGTGCTTGATGGCTCTGGGCCTGTAATCACTGGAGCTTAGAAGAATGAGGAGTGATCTCATTGAAACTTACTGAATATTGGAAGGCCTAGATAGAGTGGACATTGAAAGGATGTTTCCAATAGTGGGAACGTCTAGGACCATAGGGCACAGCCTCAGAATACAAGAACACCTCTTTAGAACAGTGATGAGGAGGAATTTCTTTAGGTTGTGAATCAATGGAATTCATTGCCACAGACATCCCTAGAGGCCAAATCATTGGATATACTTAAAGCGGAAGTTGATAGGTTCTTGTTTAGTAAGGGTGTTAAAGGTTATGGGGAGAAGGTAGGAAAATGGAGTTGAGAGGGAAAATAAAGCAGCCATGATCAAATGATGGAACAGAGTCAACGGGTGGAATGGCATGATTTTGCTTCTATGTCTTGTGGTCTAAATGCCTGATTAAACTCATCCTGTCTGCCTGCGAAATGTTGATTTTGCTCCATTCTCCGCACATTCATGTGCCTATCTAAGAGCCCCCTTAAATACCTCCATCATAATTGCCCCCGCGACCAGTCCTGGCAGCACAATCCACAAAGCCACCACTCTCTGTGTAAACTACTTGCCCCAAACATCTCCCTTGAATTTAACCCCTCTCAGCTTAAATACAGACATCCTAGTACTGTAATAAACATTTCAACACTGGGAAAAAGATATTGGCTAACTATTCATAATATTTTATAAACTTTTATTAGGTTTCCCCTCAGACCCCACCACTCCAGTGAAAACAAGCCAGTTTTGACTCATGGCTCAGAAACACAAAATAATCTGCAGACGAAGTCCTGACGAAGGGTTCCGGCCCGAAACGTCGACCGATCTTTTCCACGGATGCTGCCCGACCTGCTGAGTTCCTCCAGCGTGTTGTGAGTGTTGCCAAGCCTCATGACTCAAGTACTCAGTTTCCAGTCAGAGACGGAAGTGAGAAAATGAAAAATAATTGGAACTGTTCTCTCCTCAAGAACCAGAAACTTCTCCTGAGACAGATAGAAAGTACGTTTCTGGGAAATGAGAGTCATACAACTTATCTCCATTACCCAATCAATTGATAGGTGCACCTAGAGAAACAAACTATGCATTATCAGGAACACACACCCTAATGCCTCATCACCTTCTATACACTCAGAGCTAGCGACAGGGGAAGGAAATGGCACAGGGCTGTTTGAAGACTTCAGTGCCAGTTTCATAGAGCTGACTTGGAGCTGAGTCTTGTTTTGATTTGCTTTACTGAGAAAATGACATGTCATTCCTTTTATGGGCAGAGCTACGATGGTGCTAGACAGTGACTTCTTCGAGCTTACCTGCCGAAAGAGTTTAATTTCTACCTTTACTGTTTCTCTTTTTCCTTTTCAAGTTGACGGGGTTCTGTCAAAGGCCCTAACCTAGAGCTATACTCAAACCAAGCAACACACACAAAATGCTGGAGGAACCCAGCAGGCCAGGCAGCATCCATGGGAAAAAGTACGGTCAACATTTCAGCCTGAAATGTCGACTGTACTTTTTTCCACAGGTGCTGTCTGACCTGCTGAGTTCCTCCAGCATTTGTGTGTGTGGCTCGGATTTCCAGCATCTGCAGATTTTCTCTTGTTTGTGATTTGATTACTACTCTGCGAAACCTATCCCAAAGAAGTTTAAATCTTCCCTGAGTCCTGTCAAAGGGTTTTGGCCCAAAATGTTGACTGTCCTTTTTTCCATAGATGTGCCTGACCTGCTGAGTTCCTCCAGCTTTTTGTGTGTGTTGCCTGCACTCAAGCCCCGTGAGGATGGAACCCATCACGGGGCTCACTGGCCAATCATTTTTCGATATGCCAAGGATGCGGCCTAGAAGACGAGCACACCTTTGGGGTTCTGAGGCATTGTGGCCCCAGGGACAAGCTGATTCCATGCCGGAGCTGCCGACTGAGGTGCCGTGAGAGAAAAAGGACATTGGCAACAGCAGATCAGCTGTCGGGCCAGGGGGCTCTGTACTCAGTGAATTGCATATACTTTCTCTTTGGTGGGGGGAATTTGTTGCTGATTCTTGAATCGGAGAACTCAGAAAAAAGTGACACAGCTGACTTTAACTGTAAATCAGCGAGTATTGTTTTTCATCTTGTTAGTCTTCCTTCTCGGTGTGTGACACCTCTCTATCCCTTTATTAGGGAGAAAGGGAGCCTGTGGTACGTCAAATTGTCAGGAGAATGAGTAGTTTTTGTGGTACTGCAGATCATGGTCTTTCCTGGGGGCTTTGCTTGGTGAGTGGTGGGTGCTTTTTTGCTGAAATAAGGGGGGGAGTGGAGGGTCAATGCTTTGCTGCTGCGTGTGCATGAGCAGGGGAGTAGGGGGCTTTGGGGTTCTAACGCTGTTACTGTCACTCATTCTTTGGGGCACTATTCTGGTTTTGTGGTTGTCTGCAAAGAACAAGAATTTCAGGTTGTATATTGCATACATTCTCTGATATTAAAACGACACTATTGAACTATTATTTTAACTCCCTCTTCAAAAGACATTTCTTACTGTGGAATAGACAATGGCAAATCTGTGGCAATTTCAGAGCCAGTAGGTGTCAAACCTCAACAGTGGGCCACTGTATAGTGACATGGAGTGTTGCTTCTGTTACCTGTTGCCCAGCCCATGAGTAATTTGGCCTTAGATTACTGTATGTACTGGCTGAAATTAAGGAACTCATCAGGAGTAAATCATAAGACGTTGTCCTTCCTGCCTTAGTACATGTGACAATGCATTTATTCACTGGGTCATCAGGTGTGCTGTATTGCATTGTTAAAGTGGAATCACTGTGAGTCAAAACATAAAGGGCATGGCTTTTCTATTTACAGTGCTAAAGACAACAGCCCAGGCTAGTTAATAATTTGGCTGGTTAATTAAGATAAACTGCTGTTATCATCTACTCTTTGTCTGCCCGCTTTCCTCTGTCTGACTTGACTCTGATATGTCAGTGACGAGCCTCCAGGTGACAGACACACCAAAGCTGCCCCTGTAAGAAGTGTTGAGAAATCAGGAAATGTACTCTGGTGCTTCTCCCTGCTCTGAATGGAGGCTACAGACACATGCCTTTCAGCAAATTATACTGCATAAATCCCAAGGGCATTTGGTCAATCACTAATAAACTGAGTTCAGCCTCAGCTGAGGCTATGTGGTGAGGTTCACCATTGCTTACTTTCAATGTGGAGTCATTTGAAACTACTTCCCTCTCATTCTTACTCTCGTCTCAATTATACATGGACAGATGCTGAGGGACCATGCAGCCCAGCTAACAAAAGTTTTGACGGACGTCTTTAATATCTCTCTGAGGCAATCCACTGTCCCTGCAGTCTTCAATGCAGCCACCGTCATTCCGGTACCCAAGAGAGCAACAGTAACTGGCTTAAATGCTTACCACCCAGCGGCACTGACCTCAACAATTATGAAGTGCTTTGAGCGGTTGGTAGTGGATCATATAAAATCCCTCCTTCCAGTTACATTAGACCTCTTCCAGTTCACCTACCACTGAAACCAGCCCACTGATGATACCATAGCCTCGGCTCTCCACTCCATCCTGTCCCATCTGAAATATTATGCCGTGTAAGTCAGGATATTCTCTATCGACTTCAGCTTGGCATTTAATATGATCATCCCTCAGAGGCTGGTAGGTATACTGTCCTTGTAGAGACTCAACACCCCTCTCTGTAACTGGATCTTGGACTTCTTGATGGAAAGACCCCAGTCAGTCCAAATTGGTGGCTCATTTCAAGGTCCATTACACTGAGCACTGGTGCCTCCTGCCCCCCAAGGTTGTGTGCTCAGCCCTCTGCTGTTCATGGTGTTGACTCACGACTGCACTGCGAGATTCAACTCAAACCACTTCCTCAAGTTTGCTGATGATACGACAGTGGTTGGCCTCATCAGCAACAATGATGAGTCGGCATTTAGAGAGGAGGTAGAGAGGCTTGTCAAATGGTGTGAGAACAACAACCTGATTCTTAACATGGACAAGACTAAAGAGATGATAGTGGACTTCAGGAAGGTGCACTCTCCATTGCACATTAATGGCTCTGCTATGGAGAGAGGGAAGAGCACAACATTCCTTGGTGCGTACATACTAGGCAATCTAAACTGTACCCTCAACACTAATTCACTCGTCAAGTGGGCACAGCAGCATCTATGCTTTCTGAGGAGATTGAGGCATGCAAGGCTCCTCACCCCTATTCTAACCACTTTCTACAAGAGCATCACTGAGAGTGTCCTGTCTGACTGCATCATTGTGTGGTACGGAAGCTGCAAGGCTTTGGACCACAAGACAGTGCAAAGGACAGTAAAAACTACTGAGAGGATCATCGGAGTCTCTCTCACCCCCATATGTAACATTTCAAGATTCAAGATTCATCAAAGAATGTATAAGTTCTACAGCCTTGAGACTTGCTCGCTCACGGGTAGCCACAAACTCAAGAAACCCGAAAAAATCTAATTAAAGAGAAAAAAATAAAAGACCAACACCTGATGCGCACAGAAAAAAAACACAATTCATGCAAGCAATTGAAGCAAACAACAATATTCCGAACCAAAATTGAGTCCTCAGATCCGAACCCTGGAGTAGCCCAGAGTAGGCCCAAAGCCTCGCCTGTCAGTTCATCATATTAGCGGGCACAGAGCACAGCAACTGGGGCAGACTTCATTGCCTCAGCACCATGGAGATGACCATCATGGAGAACGAGCGAAAACAGCTCTCACCCCCAAACCAGACACCCCACCGTTTCAATCTATCTGGGCTGGCGTTTAAATTGAACCAACAATGGAAAAACAGAACGCTCCAGTGTCCTGGAGAAAGGAGTGAGGATCAACTCTTGCCTCTAATCTGGGCCGGATTTACCAGGAGTGTTGCAGGTGTAGGGCCCAAAGCATTATTGAGGATCCCTATCCACCCATTCCACAATTTCTTTGCCCCACTACCATTAGGAATGAGATACAGAAACATCAGGACCAGGATTACCAGGCTGGGTAACAGCTTCTTCCCCCAGGCTGAGAGACTAATGAATACCCTGACACCAACAAGATCACCCAGGACAACGAGCTGTTTACTGTTTACCTGAGCTGCACTTTACTACATACATTTTGAATTACATTTTATTAACTTATTTATAGTATAATATATTGGTTAATGTTCTGTGTGTGATATATGTTGTGTGGGTGCACCGCGGTCTGGAGGAACGTTGTTTCATTTGGTTGTATATATGTACAGTCAGATGACAATAAAATTGAACTTTACATTTTACCAATCTCACATTGTGAAGGCAATGTTTAAACGCCACATAGAAGTGGTATAAGAACACAAGAAATAGAAGAACAAGTAAGCCTCAACAATACCTTCTTAACACTAACTATCCCTAACTCTTGAATCCATTTATATTCAAAAACCTACGTCTTGAGTACGTACACTATAATTGAGCCTTCTAGGGTACTTCATCCCGAAGGATTCACTTGCCTCAGCTTAACATCTCTCCTGTCCTGCCATGACTGTTTTACATTTAATTATTTCATCTTTAATAGTCATAGAGTGAGAGTCAGCACAGGAACAGGCCCCTTGTTCCATTGAGTTTTTGCCAACAATCAAGCATCACTTTGTATTAATCCTACACTAATACGACTCTTTTCACAATTCCTTCAACTCTCTCTCAGATTTTAATCCTACTCGTCATAGTGGCCCAATATATCCTTGGAATTTTGGGGGAGATCTGCAGTACCTGGAGGAAATGACAGGGTCAAAGGAAAATCATGCAAGCTCCACAAAGGCAGCACCATACCGTACGTCAAGACTGAACCTGGGTAACGGAAGCTGCGAGGCAGCTGCTCTATCATCTGCACCAAGGGGCTGTCCTTAGCTGTGCCACTGACATTTATTGTCCTTCCTCACTGAAATCCTTCGCTCATCAAAGTCCACACTATTGTTAATGTCCACAGTTTCGTTTTCCTGGGAGTCCAGAGTTTCGTTTACTGTGGGCGTCATGTATTCCCAGTTTCGTTTTACTGGGAGTCCACAGTTTTGTTTCTGTGAGCGTTACCTGATAGCGTATGCTGACGGTATAAAAGAAATGTCGGCCTAGTGCTGAGAAGGAATCGAAGGAAAGAGAGAGAGTGCAGGCTTCGAGCTATCAGGGAACAGCTCATGATCAAGAAGGGTGAAGTCTAAAGCTTACCCATACCCCAAGGATTGGGTTAATCAGCGGCGCACTGTGCATTGTGGAGACGTGTCTGTCCTTCGTATGATCCATGGGTGTGGATTTCATGACAGTCACTTTGTGAAATTGCTCTTTGTGGACTTAGGAACAGTATTCCTTGGCTGGGATCTTCGGTAACCATTTCTTCGTTCACTTGCCGTGGAATCTTTGGAATTCGTCGTGATCGCCTCGTCACTGCACTGTGAACCCACAAGTCTCTCCTCTCACCTATTTTGTGAATTACTAGGACTCTCTGAACTGTCACTTTAAGACTGTGCTTGAGTAAGATTTGTTAAGAACAGGTTCTAAATTTGACTGTAGATGCATAACACTGTTAACTTCTGTTTAAGAAAGTAGTTTATTTAATTTTATATATTTTTGAGTAGATGTAAATAAGTGTAGTGGTTTTAATATTAACACCCGACTCAATTTGTCATCTCTTGCTGCTGGTATGTTACAAAGTCATAACACTATGTACAGATGAAGTGAGTGGCAATGCACAGTATGGTTTAAAAAAAACCACTGTGGTTTAACAGGACCTACAGACAAATGTGAGACAAAGGCAGGACTCAATTATTGAAGATGTTGGGAATTCGAACATTCAGGCAGTATCTATGGAGAGAGAAAGATAATAATTGTTCAGGTTGATTATTTGTGGAGAGTATTTCTGGG
Source organism: Mobula birostris (assembly GCF_030028105.1). Classification (NCBI taxonomy): domain Eukaryota; kingdom Metazoa; phylum Chordata; class Chondrichthyes; order Myliobatiformes; family Myliobatidae; genus Mobula; species Mobula birostris. The sequence continues at coordinate 30,595,103 of NC_092396.1, forward strand.
AAATCAAGGTTATTATTCAGAGCACATTTCTGGGCTAAAGTTGAAGGTACTTCACACTGCTTCTAAACCATGTTACATTGGACCAGCAAGTCTTTTGGTGCTGAGAATGGATGCTCCCTCTTTACTACTCCATGCTACTGACCACACTGATTTTAACATCTCATTGGGAGATATGATGGAAAGATTTCTGATTTCTTATTTCTCAACTTTTCTTTACTACTTTCTGACGTAATCTGCACAAGAACTCATGGCATATGGCCATAAGACATTGGAACAGAATTAGGCAACTTGGCCCATCGAGCCTGCTCCAGCATTTTATCATAGCTGATTTATTATCCCACTCAACCCCATTCTCCTGGCTTCTCTCTGTAACCTTTCACGCTCTGACTAATCAAGAACTCACCAACCTTCACTTTAGATATATTCAATGAGTTGGCCTCCACAGACTCCAAGGCAATGAATTCCACAGACTTACCACCCACTGGCTAAAGAAATCCCTCCTTATCTCTGTTCTAAATGGACATCTCTCTATCCCAAAGCTGATCCCTCTGGTCCTAGACTCACCCACCATAAGAAACATCCTCTCCACATCCACTCTATCGAAGCCTTTCGATATTTGATAGGAGTCAGTGAGATCCCCCCCCCACCCACCATTCTTCTGAACCATCAAGCACACCTCATAAATTAACCCTTTCTTTTCTGGAACCTGCCCTGGACTCTCTCCAATACCAGCACATGTTTTTTTAAATAAAGGACCCAGAACTGCTCACAAAACTCCAAGTGTAGTCTGACACTGACCAATGCTTTATAAAGCCTCAGCATCACATTCTTGCTCTTATATTCTAGTGCTCTTAAAATGAATGCTAACGTTGCATTTTCCTTCCTTACCACTGACACAAACCTGTAAGTTAAATTTTAAGGGTCCTGCATGAGGACTCCCAAGACCCTTTGTACCTTTGATTTTTGACTTTTCTCCCCATTTTGAAAATAGCCTGTATCTTTATTCCTTCTACCAAAGTGCATTATCATACGCTTCCCTCTGCGGTAATCCATCTGCCATTTCTTTGCCCATTCTCCCAGACTGTCCAAGTACCTCTGCAGATTCCCTGCTTCTTTATCACTACCTGCCCCTCCAACTATCCTTGCATCATCTTCAAACTGAACCACAAAGCCATCAATTTCATTACCCAAATCATTTACATATAACATACGTAGCATGAGAACATGCAGTCCCAACACAGACCCCTGTGGAACACCACCTGTCACTGGTAGCCAACCAGATTAAGCCCCCTTTATTCACACTCTTTGCCACCTCCCAGTCTGTCAATCTTCTAACCATGCTAGTATCTTTCCTGGAATACTACAGATTCTTATCTTGCTAAGCACTCTCATGTGTAGCACTTTGTCAAAGGCCTTCAGAAAATCCAAGTAAACAACATTGACTAACTTTCCTTTGTCTATCCTGTCTGTTATTTTCTCAAAATATTTCAGCACATTTGTCAGAGAAGAATTCCCTTGAAGAAAATCATGCTGACTTTGGTCTACTTTGTTATGTGCCTCCAAGGGAGAAGTGGAGAGTCTGTCATTGTGCCCGACGCTGGCCCCCTAGGCCTGAGTCGATGTAGTAGTAGTAGTAGTAGTAGTAGTCCAAGTACCCCGAAACCTTGTCCTTAGTAAAAGACTTCATATCTTCCTAACTACTGAAGTTAGGTTAACTGACCTATTATTTCCTTTCTTCTGCCTTTCTTCCTTTTTAAGGAGTGGAGTGACATTTGAAATTTTCTATTCCTCTGGAACCATTCCAAAATCCAGTGATTCTTGTGTAATGACTTGGGAAAGGTTTCCCTGCTAATGCAATGGTTTCTCTGTAGCACTGTGTTTGGGTTATTGCTAAAGATAACAGGGGCTTTGGATTGTGTGCTGGCCAATGAGGGAAGATGTTCTTTCTTTCTTGTGTGCCCAAGCGAAGGTTTCATGGTCTTCTGTTCAGCGGAAGATGGAGAGAGAAGATGCCTGAATGGGGAAGTTGTAGACTACAGGACAGAGTGGACTTGGAATGGGGTCGGGATTTGACGCCTGGAGAGAAATCAATGGAGAATGAAAAGATTGGGAAAACAGTGAGCTCCAACGTTGCCCTTTTTCTTTTCTGTTTTCTTTACTAACCCTATAGTCAAATTAAAAATTATAAAGTCAGAAACTCCAGCCATTGCTGTTCTGCATTCATCCCTGCTCGTGTCCCTTTCCAATCAACTTCAGCCAGCTCCTCTCTCATGTCTCTGTAATTCCCTTTTACTGCACTGTAATACTGATACATCTGACTTTATCTTCTCCCCCTCAGACTGGTGAATTCTATCATATTATGGTCACTGTTTCCTAAGGGTTCCTTCACCTTAAACTCTCTAATCAAATCCAGTTCTTTACACAGCACCCAATTCAGAGTTGCCTTTCCCCTAGAGCTACCTGGGGTTCACAGACCCCTTGCTTAATGGTAATGGTGCATGTCATAAAAAAGGTTGTGAACTCCTGCCCTAAAGGGCTGAACCAGAAGCTGCTGTAAAATGCCATTGCATAAGCATTCTACAAATTCCCTCTTGGGATTCAACACCAACATGATTTTCCCAATCTATCTACATATTGAAATCCTCTATGACCATTCTAACATTGCTCTTTTTACATACCTTTTCTATCTCCTGTTTGATTCATATTCCACATCCTGGCTGCTGTTCAGAGGCCTGTTTTTAACTTGCACCAGGGTGTTTTTACCATTGCAGTTTCCCTAACCCAACCCAAAAGGATTTTACATCTTCCAATCCTATATCACCTCTTTCTGTCTTTTCAAATCTTTTTATTGTTATATTATACAAAAGAAATAACATGAGTACATTGAAGTAACAACATTTACAATGTCTCCAAAGAAGACATTATCTTAAAGATTGAAAAAAAAATTTGTGATAACAAAAAAAACCTACTAAGCAGAAAAAGTGAGAAAAAAAGAACCCATTAGGTGTACAACTTCGGAGCCATGCGTCATACAAAAAGCTTCTAAAAATATCACCTCTTTCTAAGGATTTGCCTTTTTTTTTAACCAACAGAGCCATGGTACAGAATGGAGATCTGAAAATCACATGGTCTATGTCTGCATAAACAAAATGCATTACATAGAAGCCTGGTTCTCTATTTTCTCCTCTGCTTGGTTTGGATTTAGTCCCATGGGGAAATATTCACCTTGGCAATGGAATCTCACGCAAGTGAATATTTGCAAATTGGTTAAATGTGGTAAACATCAGTCAAGCCTCAACCCATTGCTTGCACACCATCCTCACAACTGAAAATGCTGAAAACACTCAGCAGACCAGAGAACATCTGAGGGAAAAGAAATGGAGGTTAATATTTCAGGACTGGGGCCCTTTTTCAGATGCTGATTGACTTGCTGAGTGCTTCAATCACTTGTTGTTTTTATTTCTAGCATCTGTAGTTTTACTTCAATTTCCATCCTCACAGCAGAAGCCAATGGATAACAACTAGCATTGGCAATTCTTTGATCTGGAGTCTACCCTAGAGAGCTCCAATTGACTTAATACTCATACTTCATAAGAAAGGGAAGACAGTGAGACCAAACTCATGTTGGAGGAGAACTAGTTTTCAGAGGACTGGGAACCAGATCCCTAAGTCAGTAAGGGAAGGATCAGACCAGAAGGTAGATATCAGGAAAAGAATTGAAAGGCAGAATTGAAATAACAGGTATGATGGGTCGGATAGTTTGAAGTGTGTATATTTTAATTCTAAGAGTATTTCAGGTAAGGGTGTTGAACTTAGAGCATAATTCAGTATATGGAACTATAATGCTGTAGCCATTACTGAAACTTGGTTGAGTGGGGGCAGGAATGGGTGTTTAATGTACCAGGTTTTTGATGTTTTAGAAAAGGTGGAGGAGGAGCTAAAAGAGGGGTGGGTTGCACTACTAATTGGGGACAATATCACAGTTGTACTCAGAGTGACATAATGGAAGGGTCAGACTAAGTCCATTTTTGTGGAACTCAGGAATATGAAGGGTGCAATCACACTGATGGGATTGTATTACAGACCCCCTAATAACCACCAGGACATTGAGGAACAGGTATGTAATCAGATTTAGGAAATGTGCAAAAAATAATCGGGTTGTTGTTGTGGGGGATTTCAACTTCCCTAATATAAACTGGGACCTTTTTATTGTAAGGGGTTTAGATGGGGCTGTATTTGTTAAGTGTATCTAGGAATGCATGGGATCGTTCGATGTGGAAAGCCATGATCGCCCAAGCGTGTAGCGCACAAGGGACATGAAGAAGAAGATCCAGGAAGGTTTCTTAAATTAATATGTCAATGATCCAACAAAAGGAGGGGCCTTACCGGACCTGATGTTGGGTAATGAGCCTGGCCAGGTGACTGACCTTTCAGTGAAGAAGAAGACTGACCTTTCACATGAAGAAGATGATCCAGGAAGGTTTCTTAAATCAATATATCAATGGTCCAACAAAAGGAAGGGCCTTACTGGACCTGGTGTTGGGTAATGAGCCTGGCCAGGTGACTGACCTTTCACTGAACAGTCAGGGAACTGTGACCACAACTCCTTACTTTACAGGATAGCTATAGACAAGGATAGGTATGGTCCTTGTGGAAGAATTTTAAATTGGAGTAGTGCAAATTATGAGGGCATTAGGCGGTTATTAAGAAGCAATAATTGCGAACACCTTTTCTCTGGCAAGTCCACATCAGACATGCGGAGCGTGTTTAAATATCAATTGTACAGAGTACAGGAAAGGTATGTTCCTGTTAGAAGGAAGGACGAGGATGGAAAGGTAACAGAGCCTTGGATGGGCCAGACGTCATCCCAGGGTGGGTCCTCAAAGTGTACGATGAACAGCTGGCTGGTGTGTTTGTGGACATTTTTAATCTCTCCCCCTCCCAGTGCGTAGTACCCTCCTATTTCAAAATCGTCCATCATTGTCCCTGTTCTTAAGAAAATCAGGATAGCAGGCCTGAATGATTGGCGCCCTGTTGCACTCACCTCAATTATAAGCAAATGTTTTGAGAGGCTGGTTAAAGACGATATCTGCAGCATGCTACCACCCACACTGGACCCCCTACCATTTGCCTACCAGCAGAACCGGTCTACCAATGATGCCATAGCCACAGCACTACACTACACACCATCCCCACTCACCTGGAGAAGAGGGATACATACGTTAGAATGCTGTTCCTGGACTACAGTTCAGCAGTCAACACCATAATTCTTCTAGACTTGACAGGAAGGTCAGTGATACCGGCCTGCACCCCGCTTTGTGCAGCTGGATCCTAGACTTCCTATCGGATCACCAACAGGTGGTAAGGATGGGTTGCCTCACCTCTACCCTTCCGACCCTCAACACAGGTGCCCCCCAGGGCTGTGTCCTGAGTCCCCTCCTCTGCTCCCTTTACACCCACGACTGTCTGCCACACACAGCTCCAATCTGCTGATCAAATTCACAGATGACAAGTTTAATCTGCTTTATTTCTAGTGGTAATAAGACAGTGCACAGGGGAGAGGTTGACACCCTGACACAGTGGTGCCAGGTTAACAACCCCTCCTTCAATGGCCAAAAAACAGAAGAGCTGATCATGGATTACAGGAGGAATGGAGACAGACTCACCCCGATCAACATCAATGGGACTGCAGTTGAGAGGGTGAGTAGATTCAAGTTCCTCAGTATACACATCACAGAAGATCTCAACTAGACCGTACACACCGGCTGTGTGGCAAAAAAGCACAAGAGCGTCTCTTCCACCTCAGGTGACTGAAGAAGTTCGGCATGAGCCCACAAATCTTCAAGACCTCTACAGGGGCACTACTGAGAGCATCCTGACTGGCTGTTGTCATTGCCTGGTACAGGAACTGCACCAACCTTGATCGCTGGGCACCGTGGAGATTGGTAGAGACAGCCCAGCGCATCTGTGGATGTGAACTTCCCTCTATTGAGGACATTTACCGCAGCAGGTATGTAAAGAAAGCCTGGAAGATCATCGAGGCCACCAGTCCCCCCAACCATAAGCTGTTTCAGCTGCTTCTGTCTGGCAAATGGTACTGCCACATTAAAGCCAGGACCAACAGGTTATGGGACAGTTTCCTTCTGCAAGCCATTAGACTTATAAATTCACATGTCTGTACATTATGACAGAGTCATAACACAAAGAATTTTACTCCCTCACATTGTGGGATGGATGTAAGATTTAAGTAAATAAATGAATAAATTCAATGTACTGAATTGACTTTATTTCTTACGTCCTTCACATACATGAGGAGTAAAAATCTAGGTTGCGTCGCCGTCTAAATGTGCAATGTGCAATTTATAGTATGTATAGCAGGGCAGTCAATATAACACAGAAATACAGTTGCATCAGCATGAATTAATCAGTCTGATGGCCTGGTGGAAGAAACTGTCCTGGAGCTTGTTGGTCCTGGCTTTCATGCTGCAGTACCGTTTCCCGGATAGTAGCAGCTGGAACAGTTTGTGGTTGGGCTGATTCAGGTCCCCAATGTTCCTTCGGGCCCTTTTTACACACCTGTCTTTGTAAATGTCCTGAATCATGAGAAGCTCAGATACGCTGGGCTGTCTGCACCACTCCCTGCAGAGTCCTGCGATTGAGGGAAGTACAGTTCCCATACCAGGCAGCCAGTCAGGATGCTCTCAATCATGCCCCTATTGAAATGTCCAGGGAGGTGATGAATTTAGTCAAGAAGAAGAAAGAAAAATATGTAAAGCTTCTGAAATCAGGATCAAATGAAGCACATGAGGAATATAAAGAAACCAGAAAAGAAGGGAATTAGAAAAGCCAGGAGGGGACATAAAAAGTCCTTGGCAAGTAGGATTATGGTGAATCCCAAGGCATTCTGTACATACGTTAAGAGTAAAAGGACAACTAGGGAGAGGCTGGAACCACTTATGGATAAAGTGGGTAACATTTGCTTGGATGCAGAGAATGTGAGTTAGGTACTTGAATACTTCGCTTCAGTAAAGTAAGGAAAAATATATGGAAGACCACGAGATCAGTGCTTAGTGTATAAAGACGGCAGGGTGTTTAGAGGTCAAGGAGGAGGAAGTCTTGGGCTTATAGTGAGTATAAGGTGGATAAGTCCCCAGGGCCTGATGGGATTTATGCCAGGTTATTGAAGGAGGGAAAAGATGAGATTGCTGGGCCCTTGACCACAGGTGAGGTCCCGGAGGATTGGTGAGTGGTTAATATTGTTCCTCTATTTAACAAGGGAACAAGGGAAAATCCTGGCAACTATAGACAGGTGATTCTCATGTCGTGTTGCAGGTAATTTGCTGAAAAATAATTCTTTGTGATTGAATATATAAGCATTGGGAAACTCATGGCCTAACTAGGAGGAGCCAATATCGCTTTGTGCATGTCAGGTCAGGCCTTACCAACTTGATTGAGCTTTTTGACAAGTTGATGAGAGAGATTGATGAGGGTAGCATAGTGGATGTTATCCACATGGATTTTAGTAAGGTGTTTGACAAAGTCTCTCATGGCAGGCTAATCCAGAAAATTAAGATGCATGGGATCCATGGGGAATTGGCTGTTTGGATCCAGAACTGGCTTGCGCACAGAAGACAGAGGGTAGTGGTTGAAGGGACTTATTCAAGCTAGAGGGTTGTAACTAGTGGAGTTCTGCAGGGATCTGTACTAGGGCTTCTGCTGTTTGTAATGTATATAAATGACCTAGAAGAAAATGTAAATGGGTGGGTTAGTAAATTTGGAGATGATACCAAGATTGGTGGAGTTGTGGCTAGTGTAGAAGGCTGGCAAAGAATACAGCACTCTATCGACTAGTTGCCAATATGGGCTGAGAAATGGTAGATAGAGTTTAACCCAGATATATGTGAGGTGTTGCACCTCAGTAGGACAAGTGTAAGGAGGCAGTACATTGTTAAGGACAATGTCCTTAGCCGTGTTGCTGAGCCAAAAGATCTTGGGATCCAAGTTCATAGCTCCTTGAAAGCGGGTATACAGGTTGAAAATGTAGTTAAGAAGGCTTACGGAATGCTTTCTTTTATTAGTCAAGGCATTGAGTTCAAAAGTCAGGAGGTTATATTACAACTTTATAAAACTCTAGTTAGGCCACATCTGGAGTACTGCAGAGTTCTGGTCACCTCACTATAGGAAGGATAATTGAGGCTTTGGAGGAGGGTGCAGAAGAGGTTCACAAGGATGCTGCCTGGTTTAGAGTGCATGTGCTATCACGAACGGCTGGATAAATTTGAGTTGTATTCTCTGGAGTGCTGGAGGCTGAGGGGAGATCTGATAGAGGTTTACAAGATTATGAGAGGCATCGATAGAGTGGACAGGAAGTATCTACTTCCCAGGATTGAAATGTTTAATACCAGAGAGCATTGAAGGTGAGGAGGTTAGGTTCAAGGGGGATGTGAGGGGTAAGTTTTTTACTCAGAGAGTTGTGGATGCCTGGTATGCTGGTAGACGCAAATTAATTAGAGGTTTTAAAGAGATGCTTGGAGAGCAAATGGATGTAAGAAAGACAGAGGGATATTGACATGGTCTAGGTAGGAGGGATAAGTACTTGTGTGTTTTTGCTTTGTTTTTTAGCTGGTTCGACACAACATTGTGGGTCAAATGGCCTATTCCTGTGCTGTACTCTTCTACCTTCTACTCATTCTATGTTCTTTATGTTCCATTACTGTAGCCTCCAATCTAATATCATGAACATTAATTTCTCTAGCTTCCACTAATTACTTCCCCTCCCCCTTCTCTCTTTTTCCATTCCCCATTCTGGCTATTCTCTCAACCTTTCCCTCACCCGACCACCACCTCCCTCTTTCTTGTTCCCCTCCATCTTCCCATCCTTCCATGGCCCAATCTTCTCCTCGGCCAAATTCCTTCTTCTTCAGCCCTTTTCCTTTTCCACCTATCACCTCCAAGCTTCTTACTTCATTCTCATTCGGGCTTCTGCCCCCCTTCCTTTCCAGTGCCGATGAAAGGTATTGGCCCAAAATGTCGGCAACATCTATTCCCCTCCATAGGTGCTGCCTGACTTGCTGAGTTTCTGCAGCATTTTGTATGTGTACCAATGGGAACCTTCGGATCTGTCCATGTCAGTACCACGTTAGGTAGCAGTCTAAGTTACCAACTCAGCAGGAGAAGCAATCTCTCATGACTAATTTGCCCAGTTTTCTCGACACCTTTTCATGTTCCTCATTGGCTTAAACTGTGACTTCAATATGTCTACATCATATGGCCCAATGTTTAACAACATCTTTTGCTAGTACACCACTTTATTCTTAGATGATTTTCTGTAAAACACTCCAAAATATATTGCATGTCCTGGAGAGTCCACTGTGACCCCGCATTTCTCCAGTTCTTTTTGCCCCTGATCGTCGGTGATGTAGCATTCAGTGCAACGCTCTACAGTGCCAGCTATATAATCAGGGTTCAATTCTTGCCTTAGTCTGTACTTGCATGATTTTAGTTTCCCAGCAATACCCACTGGAGGAAGTCTTGCTGAATAAATTTATTCTCAGCTGAGATCTTTACTGCCATTTCTTGGGGATTATTTAAGCATTCTTTGTCAGATCTCTGTAGGCTGCAACTGGCTGAACTTGGCAAAACCCATGTCAGAATGAGCAGATTAGATCAGCTTTCAATTACTTCCTTAACATGAGAGCTGAAAGTCCTTCTTCATGTAAAAGAGCCAGGGCTCCAACTTGACTCGGTTGAATGCACACTGCATAGCTCCACATTGTGGGCCCTATTGTCATTCTCTTTAAGGTATTTAGCAGAATAATAAAAACAGGCATATACATTGCTGACATACCGTGAGAGATGTTTGTTGGCTGCCAGTTTCCAATGTTATAATTTTTTTTCAACCTGAACAATGTATATTCTATGCATTGGTTCCAAATAATTAATTCAAAAGCATCAAGGTTATACTTGTCAGGCTTATCTTGGCTGGGTTTCAAAACTATCACATATTAAAAGTGCATAATACTCCATTTACCATACTTTAGCAAACAGCCTAGCGCAGGTTTCTAGTATTCATTGTCACTTGACGTGCAAACCTGGTACATTTATTGCCAAAGAGTGTCAGGGCCAATTAATTACAACTGAAGCACTCAGCGTTGTGCTGCTGGTGTTTAACCCTTCTTGATGTTCATTTCTTTTGTTAAGATCAAGCGCCTTCTCAATAGATCCTATCCTACAGGTGCTGAGTAAATTGATCTCAGCTATGATATACATTGATTGCTAAGGTTGGACTCCAGATGAAAGGTCTTGACCTGAAGTGTTGACTGTCCATCTCCCTCTACAGATGCTGCCATACCTTTTTGTTTGCCTTTCGTTCAGATTTCAGCATTTGCAGTCTTCTGTTTCCTGCACTGCCGACCGTCACTCGTTGACCCCCCCCCATCCACCAGTAACATCCCCTCTCCCCCACTTCCTGGACTTTATTGTTTGCTGCATGCATACTGAGCTCAGGATCTGCTCAGTGTGATACTTTCTGGGGAAGAAAGGTCTGTAAACAAACACAAGTCAAAGAACTAATTGTGCACGGTTCCAAACTAGCTTCTGAATCCTAAGAAGCTGTTCTGGAACAAGAGACTGTGTCTCAAAAACAGAAGGTCAGGAGAGAAAATCAGGGGCAAAATATCCAAGAGCATCAATAAACCTATGAGAAATCACAGCGTATCATTCTCTGTAACTTCCACCATCTTCAACCAGATCCTGACACTAAGCACATCTTTCCTCCCACCTACTCTCCACTTTCCACAGAGATCGCTGTCTATGACACTCCCTAGTTGACACATCCCTCCCACATCCCTCCTGGCACTTATCCCCGCGAGCAGGCCAAGTGCTACACCTTAGGACTAAGTGCTGGTAATCGGGATTAGTAGAGACAGGTACTTAATGGGCATGCTTTGCCAAAAGGCCTATTTCTGTGCTGTTCAAATGTATGACACCTTGCTTAAGATAGGCTGGTTGAGGCCAGAGATCTCCAGAATCCCCACACAATTGGCAGGTCCCTGCAAGCAACAAGTTGTCTCTGACATTCCATCCATAAAGTGGCCAACTATGACTGGCCAGTGACGAGCTCTCAAGAATTTCACCCCCACTGCACCACACTACAGATCTGTTACGACGCTGATTATCTTTTGTCTTTTTCTGTTAGTCACCCAGCTTCGACCTTTCAGTGACCTCGGGTCATGCCTTCCTCGTCCACTCAGATTCAGCAGCGAAATTGCTGGTCAGGAATGTACACAGTGGGGGAAATGAAGGGTAAGCATTAACAAACTGGATGTTTTATATAATTCTACACAGGTGTGCATCAGTCTGATCTCGCATCACGCTGTCTTCCAGCACAACCTATTCACTGATACTAAAGGTGACACAGGTGTTTGGAATGCATCCCAAAGGATGTGGAAAGTGAAGTATAAATATCATGGTTAGTGGTTCTTGCAGTAACAGAGCAACCTTTTGCTAATGCTAGTCACCCCCCCCACCCCTTATTAACTGTATTTTAAGCTATATAGGCTGTTATTTTGCTAGTGAAAGGCACACGTCTTGTGCTCAGGATGGAGGAGCAACACCTCATATACCGTTTGGGTGCCCTCTAACTTGATGGTATGAATATCAATTTCTCCTTCTGGTGAACAAATCTTCCCCCCCCGCCCTTCAATTCCCCACTTTGACCTTTTACCTCTTCTCACCAGCCTATTACTCCCACCCCCATGTCCCCTCCTCCTTCCCTTTCTCCTATTGTCCATTCTCCTCTCCTATCAGATCCTTCTTCTCCAGCCCTTTATCTTTCCCTCCCACCTGGCTTCACCTATCACCTTCCAGCCAGCCTCCTTCCCCTTCCCCGCCCCCAGCTTTTAATTCAGGCATCTCCCCCCTTGATGCTCCGTCCTGAAGAAGAGTCGTGTCCCCAAAACATCAATTGTTTACTCTTTTCCATAAATACTACCCGATCTGCTTAGTTCCTCCAGCATTTTGTGTGTGTTGCTTTGGATTTCCAGCATCTGCAGATTTTTTCATATTTGAGGCATTTATTCCATATTTGTTAAATAAATAGAGTTAACAATAATTATTCAAGAACTGCTGTGTACATAATTAGGCTTTGTTTTGTTTTACTGGAATAGTAGCTTTCAGTGTCATATTATAGCTGATGAACTCGAAGAATGGCACTTAACTTACAGTAAGACATCTGGTCTGTACATTGCTTTGAGTAATTTCAGATCATAACCATAGTGCCCATTTCTTTCTGGACAGCATCCACTCTTAATGATATTCGCCAAGCTTCCTTGGATCCAACCTGAACCATAAATCAATCATCTCAATAAACCTTCATCACAACCTGGATCACTCCTCAATTACTCTCAATAAGCTCTCCACTTACCACAGCTCCTTCCCAGTCAAGCATATGACATGCAGCACCTGCATTTTCACCTCAAGGGAGCCAAACATTCTTTCCAAGTGAGACAACAGTATCTATTTCTTACAGTTTTGTGGGCTGCATTCACTGCTCACTACATGGGCTCTTCTTCCTCGAGGAGACCGAACTCATATTGGAGAGTGACTTCGAAAAAGGAGCAAGCCAACTATTCCCTGAATCTGTCCAGAGTGTCAAAAAGATCATAAGACATAGGTGCAGAATTAGGCCATTCAGCCCATCAAGTTTCCTCCACCATTCAATGATGGCTGATTTATTTCAACTGATGCTGGAAATCCAAAGCAACACATACGAAATGCTGGAGGAACTCCGAAGGCCCAATGAAGGGTCTTGGCCTGAACTGTTGACTATTTACTCTTTTCCATAGATGCTGCCTACCTGCTGAGTTCTTCCAGTATTTTGTGTGCGTGTGCGTGGGCGGCTGATTTATTTTCCCTTTCAACCCTATAACTGATCTGACCTTGCCTTTCCCTGCCCAGCTGCGTAACCCCTGATTGCCTGTAGTCTAACTACCTATCTGAACCCTGAATAAACTCAACAACCCAGTATCTGTGTACCTCTGACACGGCAGCATTTGGTTTTGTTAGAATTTTGGTTTAATTTTAATAGATGCACCATAGAAAGCATTCTTCTAGGGTGCATCACAACCTGGTATGGAAGTTGTCCTGTCCAAGACCGGAAGAAGCTGCAGAAGATCGTGAACACAGCGCAGCACATCACACAAACCAATCTTCCGTCCTTGGACTCGCTTTACACGCACGCTGTTGGAGCAGTGCTGCCAGGATAATCAAGGACACGACCCACCCAGCCAACAGCCAACACACTTTTCGTCCCTCTTCTCTCCGGGAGAAGGCTCAGGAGCTTGAAGACTCGTATGGCCAGATTTGGGAACAGCTTCTTTCCAACTGTGATAAGACTGCTGAACGGATCCTGCCCTGGACCTGGGCCGTACCCTCCAAATATCCGGACCTGCGTCTCGGTTTTTTTGCACTACCTTACTTCCCATTTTCTATTTTCTATTTATGATTTATAATTTGAATCTTTAATATTTACTATTGATTTGTACTCCAGGGAGCGGGAAGCGCAGAATCAAATATCGCTGTGATGATTTTACGTTCTAGTATCAATTGTTCGGCGACAATAAAGTATAAAGTATAAAACTTTAGATTGATGCTTCAGTTTTCTGAGGAAGAAAAAGAATGAAAACAAAGTGGTGCCACTGTCTCCCAGCTCCAGTGACCCAAGTTCAATCCCACCCGCTGATGCTCAGTGTGGTGATTGCACATTCTCCCTGTAACCAAATGGTTTTCCTCTAGGTGCCCAATTTCCTCCCACATCCCAAAGACATATGGGTTGGTGGGCTAATTGTCCTTTATAAATTGTTCCATTGCTCCCAGTGATTGGTAGCATCTGGGAAGAATTGATTGGAAATTGGAGATATTAGTGTAGGATTAGTCCAATTGGGTGCTTAATTGTTTGCGTGGGCTGAAGGTCCTTTCTACATGCTGCCTGACTCAGGTGTTGAGGTTCTATTTGCAAGTTGCTGTTAATGTTGCAACAGTGCAGTTTTGAAATAATTCCCCTTGAAAGGCCAGCGTAACCTAAAAACAAACTGTTAGTCCTTACGGATAAAATTCTAAAGGTGATGGCTAGGCATCCTTCATTAAGAACCCTCTCCATCTCGGACATTACTACGTCAGGGAGGAGGTTGAGAAGTATAAAGACTCAGACTCAATGATTCAGAAACAGCTTCTTCTCCTCTGCCATCAGATTTCTGAATGGTACATGAATCCATTAACACTACCTTGTTGTTCTTTTATTTGCACTATTTATTTTTGTAATTTATAAACAACAAAAAAGCACATCATATAAGACAGTGATAATAAACTTTATTTTATTTTAATCTATTTAGAGATACAGCCGCAACGCCCAGTAACTCACCGATTTAACCCTAGCCAGGACAATTGACACTGACCAATTCACCCACTAACTTTGGACTGTGGGAGGAAACTGGTACACCCAGTGTAACCAACGTGGCCATGGGGAGAGCATACAAGCACCTCAGAGACAGTGAATTCGCAACTCCAGTTGTCTTCGAGTTGTAATAGCGTCACGCTAACTGTTACGGAAATGTGGTGCCCTGATTCCCTCAACCAATATTACCAAAATAAGACAAAATTAACTCACTGTTCATCTCTTTTTAGTGAGGAATGGCCGCTGGAATCCTCTGCAGTCCTGATGCAGAGTTTTGACTCAAAAATGGACGATTCTTTTCCTCCCACAGACGTTACTCGACTGACATCCTCCAGCAGATTGTTTGTTGCTTCTGCAGTTACTGACCTTCAAAAGGTAGTTAATGTTCTGAAGATGCAACTAAATCAGTGCTAATATAATAATGTATTATAAAACACATATTTGTCATGAAAGACCATTGACCTGGAATGTTGATTTTTCTTTCTCCAGAGATGTTTCCTGATCTTCTGTTTTATTTTACATCTCACCATATTATAGTGAAAATGTTGCTCACTGTTGAAGTGAGTTACCCCATGCAGGAAGGCCTAGCTTTAAATCCCAGCAACACCTAGGTATGTTGATTCCAGACTCTGCAAATTTTGTACAGGCTGCACATGGTATAAAAAGTAAAAGCTATTCATACAATAGTTAACATTCAATATCTTTATCATGTAAAGCAATTGTTTCCTGTTAGTCATCAATCCCTGTGTACAGTAGATAAAGTCAATTACCCAGTTAATTATTACTAACATTACCTGTCCTGGTGCATTTTATATTGCTTAGTTAACTCTGTCTGTAAATTACATCAGCTTCTATCTTTATTATAAAGTATTGTGGCCAAGAATAGGGCAGGAATTTAAGTGGAACTGTACCTAATCCGTGAAATAGCTGAATGAGTATATAAACAGTGCAGCCAGTGGGTGCCACAGCAGCGGAGTATTCAGCGTGAAGCTATTACAGTTCAGGGCATCAGTTCGGAGTTCAGTTCCGACGTTTCTCTGTAAGGAGTCTCTGTACGTCCTCCCCGAGGGATGCGTGGGTTTTCTCCAAATGTTCCCGTTTCCTCCCACGGTCCAAAGATTTAGTAAGTTAGTCGGTCATTGTAAATTGTCCCATGGTTAGACTAGGGTTAAATCGGTGAGTTGCTGGGCGGCGTGACTGATTGGGCTGGAAGGGTCTGTTCCACACTGTATCTCAATAAACAACTGCTCAGACGAACTTATTGGTCCTGGAGAAAAACAGCTCCTGTTATATAATCTCAGACAATAACCTCTATAAATAACATACTGAATAGCTAACCTTGTACATTGTATACCTGTTTATGGAACAGCAGCCACTATTCAGTGTGTTCCTGTAAATGGAACAGCAGACTCTTTGGTCTGTGTGGTTCTGTTGGGAATAGCAAGTCCAGGACAACTAATGACTAACTCATATTCTGTTTTAGTAACATTATTTATATAGGTGCATCAGGACTGCATTTGTATATGGCATATAATATTGACAGAGACTATATTATATATACATTTATGATACATACTATATATACCTATATTAAAATGAATTTTATATATAATATATACCATATATCATTCATTTGCTATATACACACACACACACACATATATATAAATACATATGTGTGTGTGTGTGTGTGTATGTATATATATATATAAATAAAACATATGTATTTAAAATTAACAACACATCGTAAGATAGTGATAAACGATATGCAAGCCATAGGCAAGACAAGGTAGTATGATACGGAGTGAAAGCTGTTGCCCGTGTAACAGGCTCCCCCTCTCCACGCAGCTGATGAATATAAAGGAACGGCAGAGACCGATACAGTTTGGCACCGGTGGCATCACTAGTATTGCTAGTTAGCACTGAACTCATCTGGAGCCTTAGGGACGCCAGTTCTGGATTTTTCCTCAGGGTTCACCCCCGAAGCCTTCCCCATGAGTGGGTATAGCCGCGAGGCAGTGGAGGTTTGAGATCAGAGTTTTCTTTCTCCTAGATGAGCTGCCAGTCACTGCTGACAAACCCCATCTGCCTGAAACAATTCATTTTAAGCAGCTAGTTACCCACCTTTGCCCCTTCTCCTGTCAGTAGATTCTTCCCAATACCACCAATGGCTACTGTATAACAACCTTAAGATGGTAAATATCCTTAGAGAGTCTCCTTTCTTTTCATATCACTATTCTGCCCCCACCTGCGACTCTCTGACTTTCACCTCTCTCATGGCTACTCCACCTCCACAGCCTAGGCTGTGTCTTTCCACTTGTCATATGTTTCCACACCAACAACCATCCACGCACGTGCTACAGCATTCTTCTGTGGCTGCATCTTATGTAATCTTGTTGTTGGCTTTGAGCCTTTTGCTTCATTTAACCTTTATGAAACCTCCATATGTTATTTGAATTTACCTTTGAAAATATTGCTAATACAGGCATAGATCTGCATTCTTTGCCTCTGTACCAGAACACACTGTAGATACAAAGCTAGCAATGGTGTCTGGTCTATTTCTTAACTTCTCCAATGCTTCTGTGCTGTTAGATTCTTGTCTATGAGGTGCAATATACTTAAGTTAAGTACTGCAATCGTGGCCTTAGGTACCCTCACATTAATTGTATATCCTTCCCTGAAGACTCTATGTGAGCCAGACTAATTGCAGTCTTGGCAAATTCTTGTGAAGTTAAAGTTCATAACAACACAAAAGCTGTTACTGTTGTTTTTTGAACATTTCTATAATGGTAGCAAAACGCTATAAGAATACTCAAAAAGGAGTTTATTCACAGTGATCTCCAGCGGCTGCATGTTTGTAATTATTCTGTGGCAAAATCCTACATTCCTAGAACAAGTATTTGTGTCACAGCTTGACAATGATGTCAGACTCTTCATGCTGTTGTTCACCAAAATCTGTTCTAACAAGCCTTGTGGTGGGTTAGAATCCATAAGGTGTCTGAACTAACTGTCAGCACCTCTTCGTCCTCCGCCTGCATCAAATACATCCTCCTCTCTGTTCCAATATAAAATGTGTTGTCATGTTAACCAAACCGCTAATGGATTTGATAAACCTAGGATCAGTAATTTAGTCGGGACTACTGTTGACAATCCATTTACTTTTGAAAATGTTGTGTCTATCAAAGTGAGCATTTGCTGCAGAGGAGCGAACTAGTTTTGAGCATTCAGGGTCTTGGGTACAACAGTAGTGCATTGTTAACCGTTGGGGCAGAAAGTTTGGATGATTCCCCCCTCACCCTCCGCCCAATCTCATCTCATGCCTATTTGCTCATTTTTCTACAAGGAATGGATAACGTGCTCCTCTCGGTATAGCTATTTGCTATATCATCTTAAATATTACCTCACAGCACTCTAGATACTAGGAAGTATCCTACCTGGATGCATCTTGACTTGGTATGCCAACTGCTCTGCCTATGAATGCAAGAAACTGCAAATTTCCAGTCACAGCACAGCACAGCACATCAAAGAAACCAGCCTCCCCTCCATGGATTTTGTCTGTACTTCTTACTGCCTCAGTAAAATAGCCAGAATGATGCAAGACCCAACGCACCTCAGTCATTGAATCTTCTTGCCTCTGGAGTGAGCACTACTACTACTACTACTACGTCGACTCAGGGCTAGGGGGCCAGCGTCGGGCACGATGACGGACTCTCCACTTCTCCCTCTCCCTCATCAGTGTGCTCAGTTCATCTACATTAGCTGCGCCGCGGTCTTCTAGGAGCGTGTTGACCATAGTCTTGGGAAGGCGCCCAGGGTTCATCCTTCCGTGCTTGGGCTCCCATATGATGACTAGGCTGGCAGGTAGCTCGGGGTGGCGTAGACAGTGCCCCGCTAGTTGCAGTCTTCTCACTTTGATTTTAGTGGTGAGCATCGGTAGGTTGTTATAGAACTCAACGTTTGTCATGTGCTGTTGCCAACTCACGTCAAGAGCCATCCAGAGCATTCGTGTATAGCAACCACCTAGAGACTTTTGCATTGTCTTGGTGAGTGTCCACATCTCGCAGTGAGCAGAAGATTCAAAAACCTGAAAGCACGAACCACCAGGCTCAAGGCCAGCTTTTGTCCTGCTGTTATGAATTTATTGAATGGTTCCCTTAAAGATGAGATGGACTGTTGATCTCACAATCTACCGCATTATGATTTTGCACCTTATTGTCTGCTTGCACTGCACTTTCCCTGTAGCTGTAACACACTATTCTCCATTCTGTTATTGTTTTACATGGTACTACCTCAATGCACTGTGTAATGAATTGATCTGTATGAACAGTAGACAGGACAAACTCTTTTAGGCATCTCAGTACATGTGATAACAATAAACCAATTGCAATTTCTGACGGTAACCAAGACAGTATCTGACACATGGCAGAACTAGGACCGTGATTGGATGTGGTAACTATAATACACGTTATTGCTGGTGAAAGAAGAATCCTTGAATGACATAAACGTTGTTGATAATCATCAATTAGAATGTAATTCATTGCACTTCTTATCAGCCACTACAGGAAAAAATATAGTATTATCTGTTAGTTATTATCTAAACTCTCTGGCAGCAATCTGTTATATTTGTTTTTAAACAGTTCACTAAGATCTTCATTGCTTGATAATACATTGTACATGATTTAGACACATTATTCTTCTTTGATCCGAACTGCTCCTGAAGTTTCAGCACAGTTTCACAAGGGAAGTAGCACTCCCACTCCTCACCAAATGAAGCTTCATTCTAAAATCTGGCTCATCAGAGGCTTGATGGCATTTCGACATGGTCCTATTTGCATCTGCCTATAGGGTATAAGGATCTTCTTGGGCAGGGTGCTGAGGTAAATTAAGGTCCTTAGATTCTATCTCCTCTGCCCTTTCTTTCCAGTCCTGATGAAGGGTCTCAGCCTGAAACATTGGCTGTTTACTCTTTTCCATGGATGATGCCTGGCCTGCTGAGTTCCTCCAGCATTGTGTGTGTATTGCTTTGGATTTCCAGCATCTGCAGATTTTCTGGTGTTTTATATTCTATCCTGTTGGGGATCAGTGAATTCAACAGAAGTAAGAATGTTATGCCATGAAACTACCATTATTCAGCTGTTGGGTGTCAGATTTAGAGCTTTGTCCTTTAAAAGTGGGACACTAGATCACAGGCTTATGTCCATTACAATTTTATCACTGATCTTCATCTTGTTTGATGAAAATGTTGTGCTGCATTCACAAGACAGGAAGGGAATTTTCTCCACACACACTCACTCTCCCACTGGTGATCTGAGCAATCATTTCACTTAATCATTAATCCTTCCTAGTGATGGTGACAAGGATGAAATATCATGCAGAAATGGTAGTGACGCATTTGGCAAAGGGGAAAATTGCTGGCCATTGTTACATGGAAGACCTAATGCTGGAAATCATGAGAATTGTCCTATCATCAACACAGTGAACACTGTCTAAGTTTCAAGGCCAGAAATGGAAAGTTCGAAGTATGGACCTGTAATATGGACTGAGATCTCTGCTCCCAGAGCATTCTGACTTGTGGCTCATTGCAGTGTTCTAGAAGATCAGTTATCCCAACATGTTTCCATCCAGAAACTGCAGAGGGAATGAATTACAGGGCAGGTAGGGATTGGAGGTCATGAGAGAACTATAAAACTTCATGGGCTGTAGAGTTACGATGCTGAGATACATCCTAGTACGTGCCGGGACACATCATCAGTGATGTAACCTAGGGCCATCGGGCTTGGGTCTTTCAACATCACACAGTCTTGCTCAGGTGACCCAGCCAGGGTTGAACAGGCCCCAGCAACGTTGGTCAATGGGTCACACCTCTTGATCTATAGCCATCTGGAGGCTTGCTCAGCAGCCTCTGTGATGATCCTGATGGCTCTTTCCTTTGCAGCCTCCGTAATGCCAAGGAAAGAGTAGGTTTTGCACAGCGAGCAGCCAGCAAAACCTCTACACCCCACCTCTTTAGGCTCACATCGTGCCCTCCAGCCCTGTCTCTGGCACTGTTGTACCAGCTCCTGGTATCTGGCTTTCTTATGCTCAAATGCCTCCTCCATCCGGTTCTCTCAAGGAAATGTCAGTTCTACCGTGACCACCTGCTTTGAGGTTTCTGACAGAATGACCAGGCCTCAGTGATGATGATGTGATGAAGTCAGGGAACTTTAACTGCTCGCCAAGATCGGCTTTCAGTTGCAGCCAGCCACCATGGTGAGCAAGCCTGCTGGTGCTCTGGGCAGTTGGAGTTAAACAGCATGGGAACTGGCCTTTCACTGCAACTATATCAGGCCAACCAAGTGACCTACCTGAGCTAGTCGTACTTGTCTGCATTTTACCCTTATCCCACTTATCTTGGAAAACATAATGATAGATATTTGATGATATTCTAAGATATCCTACTGTAATTACATAGAATTGCATTGATGTAGGGAGTATGTTATGATATAGACCAACACAACAACAATCGTGCTTCCAGTAGATGTCACAAATATCACTGGCTTAATAATCATTTCATCTGTTTTATGCGACTTTATTGAGGAATGCAGATAACCAATGAAATGCATGAATAACCGCTCATTATGGCACAGGAGATGTAATGTCTGCTCAGGTGGGCAAAATGTGCTTGGATTTAATAAGCCTTGTAAAAGGTACAATTCTGACAATCGGATAATCTCCTCGGAGTATAAATCATGATTGTCGATGGGATCACTGAGCCGAAACATATTGAAAGATGAAGGTAAGGCAAGCTTAGGCAACCTGAATAAGGCAGCTCCAGAAATCATCCAAGATATTAACAACTAAATGAACTGCATCCAGCACTCATAGGGTTACATGAAAAGTCTCTCTCACACACAGACTTCAATCCATGTTGTGTCTTTTTTTAAATTCACACATTGTTCTCTAGGACATGTGAACAAGCATCTTGGTTGTTTTTCAGTGGTCACATATTTTCACTCAGGAATGTGCTGGCAAAATAATTAAAGATATTATCAAAGTACAGGCTGGAGGTGCTGAAAAGCATATTGGCGATCGACGGGGCAGAAAGATAAACTGACAGTGTGCATCTGAGTGCAAGCCAGCGGCCGTCACTGAACGGGACACAGCACACAGTATCTGGAGATTAGACTGCACTGGAAGGGCTCAGCCTGCTGCTATTTATGCACACAAACCTCAACCGGGTTATCAATGGATTTCAAAAGGCCTTGTCTGCACCCCAGCCTGCAAAATGGAGGGATGCTCAATTTGCAGCTGCTTCCAGTCATACTCAGAGTTTGTAAACTCTGCAAATCTGCCTCTGTTGATATTAAGTCAGGGCAAAGTTCCCAACTATTGTAGCTGCCGTTTGATAGAGTTTTCTTCCATCCTGTTTATTAGCGGGGAAGTGAGGTGAGGCTGCATTTTTATTAAAGCTACTTTGATTTGACGAAATAACCTAAGCAATGGTACTGATTTTTCTACTGCCTGCTTTTTATATTTTTCTCACCTCCTCACCTGAAGGCGCTGATATGCTCCAGTTACTGGAATTCAAATTGGTTTATTATTTTCACAGGTAACAAGGTTCACTGAAAAGCTTGTCCTGCATACTCTTCACACAGATCAATTCTTTGCACAGTGCATTGAAGTAAGAACATAAGATATAGGAGCAGAATTAGGCCATCTGGCCCATTGAATCTGCTCCCACCTTTCAATCATGGCTGATCCTTTTTTTAACTCCTCCTCAACCTGTGTTCCCGGCCTTCTCCCCATAACCATAAATAGTACAAGGTGAGACAATAACAGCATGCAGAATAATGTCCAGGTTACGTAGAAAGTGCAGTACAGGTGGACAATAATAGTAAATCATAACGAGTTAGATTGCGAGGTCAAGAGTCTATCTTATCACACTAGGGAATCAGAATCAGGTTTAATATCATTTGTTGTTTTACATAGTAAGGGAATTAAGGGTTATGGAGAAAAAGCAGGTAGATGGAGCTGAGTTTACCGACAGATCAGCCAATGGTACTGTACGTGCTTTCAGGCTTTTGTATATTCCGCCCGATAGAAGAGGAGGGAACAGAGGATATCCAGGTTGGTTGGGTCTTTGATTATAGTGGCTGCTTTACTGAGGCAGTGAGAAGTGTTATCAGAGCCCATGGAGGGGAAGTTGTGCCGAGCTTTGCCAGCTTATCCTTACTGGCATGCTCCGTGCTTGCACGTTAGCTGTGATTGCCAAAAGGCGGTTTACCTCTGGAACCTCTCAGATGGATCTACCTCCCACTGATACAGGAATGTAGGAGCAGGTGTAGGACATTTATGTCCTGAAACCTCATACATTGTTTACTCAGACCATGAATGATCCTTCATGTCTTCCACCATAGTGTTGAGGAAATTATAATCAGTTAATTAAAACATACAGAAATTTTTAAATGTTTGCTTTTATAATGGTGAACTGGAAATGATGTGGTTGTTAAGAGAGATGTATCTGGATACCTAATGAACCTACAAATATCTCCCTATTTCCTAATAATTCATTTAAAGTGCCTGACAAGCCAATTAGTTGTTAAAGGTATGTAGCTCACCAAAGCTTCTCCTATTCAAACAATTTTTAACTTACTTATTCATATTTCATGATCTATACACTGGTGTCAAGATAAGCATCTATTTCCTGTCCCTAATTGTCCTTGAACTGAGTGCCTTGCTCGGCCACTTTATGGGGTATTTAATAGTTAATGATTTTGGTGGGCTGGACTCACATTGAACCCAGTCCAGATAAGGACACAAGATTTTTTCTGGTGAAGGATATGACTGAATCAGATGGATTTTTACAATAATCTGGTAGATATCTTTGTGGTGACCATAATGGCAGATTATCTTCCAAAATTCTAGATTAGTAACTGAATTTAAATCCCACAGCTGCCAATTGAATGTAGACTTCTGGGCTGTTAGTCCAGTGCTCTGGATTACTACATTATTAATTTACTTACTGGACTGTTAGTGGTAGGCAACAAATGTTACCTTTGCCAGTGTTGCCAAAACCCCAGGAAATGAATAAATCAACAATTACCTGCCTTACTGTCTTTAGTATTACTATCTAACAAAAGTCAACTTTTGAACATCCAAATTCTTTTGTCCAAAACTCCAGAACATTATCAAGATGTTATAGTGAAGCACAAGGTCCTCTTAGGCAGGCTAGCCAAAAAAGTAAAAGCCCATTGAATCCAAGGGAGAGTGCTAAATTGGATTCACAATTAACTTAGTGGCAGGATACAAAAGTTAATGCTGAAGAATGACTAGAGGGGTCCCACTTGACTCAGTACTTGGTACCTTCCTTTTTTGGTAGTCATCATCATGGCTCTGTCTACGTAGACAACGGATGCTCCCGTTCCGGGACGCAGACCTGGGTATTAAATATGGAGATCCTGGGCTGCCCAGACATCAAGATCCCCCTCTTGGCCTTGCGGATGTGGTCTAAAGGAACGTGAAGAAATACATTTGGCATCAGCTTGGCTGCAGGAGCTGCCGGGAGGTGACGTGATACGTCATCCAACCGTATTAGGGGCTCCACCCTGGATTTGTGTAGGGTTTACTCCTTAGCCTTCTCCTCTCCCGAAGATACCCACAAGGCAGTGGGATCCGTAACCCTGGATAGAGGCCCATACCAGTAGTAAAGTGTTTTGTAGTAAAGTTTAATAAAACCATCAGGCATAGGAGCAGAATTAGGCCATTCAACCCATCAAGTCTGCTCCACCATTCAGTCATGGCTGATTTATTTTCCCTCTTAACACCATGCTCCTCCCTTCAACCTGTAACCTTTGACACCCTTACTAATCAAGAACCTTCTGCTTTGAATATACCCAAGTAAACTGGCCTGCACAATGTCTGTGGCAATGAATTCCACAGATTCACCACCCTCTGGCTAAAGAATTTCCTCCTCATTTCTGTTCTAAAGAGATGTCCTTCTATTCTGAGACTGTGCCCTCTGGTCTAAGATTCTCCCACTATTGGAAAGATCCTACCCACATCTATTTTATCTAGGTCTTTCAGTATCCCCACCCTTATGCAACAGATGCCATTTGCCCTGTTAACCACATGCTGTATCTGCCTGTTGACTTTTTGTGATTCATGCCGAGGAAACCTTAACACTTTTGTACGTAGTTCATCTGCAGTGTTTCTCCATTTAGGTAGACCTAAATAAAAGGGGCATGATAAAAAAGTTTGCATAACGGTAGGTGTTTCAGAATAGGGAAGTATTGCTACATTACATGGAGGACTGGTAATGCCATACTTGGAGAACCGTGTCTCATCTTGGTTCCCTTATTTAAGGAAGGATGTACTGGCATTAGTGTCAGTCCAAAAATGATTTACTTGGTTAATTCCCTGGATGAGAGGGTTGTCCAATCACAAGTGGCTTAAAAAGTTAGACTTTCAGTATATTCTTTGCGGTTTAGAAAAATGAACAATGATCCTATTGATAGATAAAAGATTTTGAGAGAGCATAACAGGTTAGATGTTCAGATGTTTCCACTTTTGGGAGAAACTCAATAGAGAGGACATAGATACAACATAAGGCAGTGGCTATTTAAAACGGAGGTGCCAAGCAACTTCTTGCAGAGGGTGCCGAATCGTCTGCCATGGGGTATTGTATATGTTGTAGAAGCATTTTTGAAAGATTAGGGAGATGAGATCTACAGTGAACCAGCACAGAAGAGGAAGTGAGACAGCCAAGATCACGTTGAGTGTTGTGTCAGGTCTGAGGGGTTGTGTGGTCTCTTCCTGCTCTTATCCTCTGATATTTTTAAAATTCTTATGTTCACGGATGAGTGCACAATGTTTATTTGCATTCACAATTCCTCAGCAAATCAAGCAGCCCATGCCTGAGTGTATAAAGACCCAGACAACATTCAGACACATCCTGACAAGCAGCATATCAGGACTCAACAGCAACACATACAAAATGCTGGAGCATTTTGTGTCTGATAAGTAGCACACAACATTTACCCCATAAAAGCTCGAGGCAAAGAATATCGCTGACAAGTGAAAATCTAACCATTTACTCTTGAGTTTCATTGGCATTGTCTTCGCTGAATCCCCTATCATCAACATCCTGAGAGTCACCATTGGCCAGCAATCCAGATGCATCAGCTGCATAAATACTGTGGTTACAAACCTCCTGCCATCCCAGATCCTTGCAGCATTAGTGAGGCGCGTGACAGGAGCATAATTGAATGTTCTCCAGCTGGCTAGATGAGCCCAGCTCCAGTAACACACAAGTAGCTGAACACCATTCTGGAACTAGCAGCCCATATAATAGGCATCCCATCCGCCATGCTAAACACTCATTCCCTCCACCACTGGAGCTCAGTAACTGCACTGTGTGCCATCTGCAAAATTCATTCCAGTTACCTGCTGGACTGCTCTACCTCGATGTTCTAAACCTGTGACATCTACCAGAAAATGGCCAAGTGGGTGGCTCTCCTTCAAGTTATAAAGCATCCTAACTTGAAGATGTGTTATTGTTGTCACTGGAGACAAAATTTTGGAATTTCATACTGAGCAAAAATGTGGGACCACTTTCGTCAGGAGGCCAGCAGTGGTTGAAGAAAGTAATCCATTAACACATAGTCAAGGGTAATTCAAAATGGGCAATAAATTCTGCCCTTGTATGTGACACCCAGATCCTGGAAAATGAACTAAGATTTATGGTCTGGTCACTTAGAAAGGAATAAAGTTATTTGTGATTTAATCCAAAGAACCATGAGATAATGTGTTTGGGAAGTGTATCAAAGCAAGGTAATAAATAGCAGGGAACTGAGTGATGTGGAAGAATAAAGGGGCCTTGGAGTGTTTGTTCACTAATTCTTAAAAGGTAGCTCCCTGGAGATCGATTTTAGCTTAGGATAGAAATTAGTTGTGAACTGTATACAGCATGTGCTAGGCCACAGCATGAGTACCACACATATTCCTGGTCACCACATTACATGAAAGATGTGACTTTTTCACCTGTGAGGATGAAGAGAAGAAAGATTAGATAGACTAGGGTTGTCATCTTTGGATTTGGGTGGCTGGACGGGAGACAACTGAGGTGTACAATTATTGTGAGGAGCTTTGGTAGAGTAAATATTTCCTGAAGCAGAGGGGTCAAAATCAGGGAGTTTAGATTTAATGAAATTGGTAGAAGGAATTTGTGGGGGGTGGGGTGTGGTGGGGTGCAAGATGAGGAAAAATGTTTTCACCTGGAGCTTAGTGGGAGTTTGGAACTGGCTGCCTGAAAAAATGATAGAAGAGACAGAAAATTTCTTACCATTTAAGAAAGACTTAAATGTGTTTGAAGATCAGTGACAGACAGGACTGTGGAAGTAGTAGTAGAAAGAGTGGTTAGGTGTGAGACACTCCCACTATTTGCAAATAGATTTCTGATTTCCCTTCCAAATAACCTGGTTGCATTTTAAGATCATGATCTCTTGTTCTTTTCACCCCTGCCTTTCTCCACCTTAATCACCACAGATAACCCCATCCCTAACATTCTCAACAGAACAAACCTTTTGCATGTGTTGACCTTGTAGAATCTTTTAAACATTTAAATGTTTTACATGGTCTTGATATATAAATACATACACAATCCAGCAGGGGTCACTGGATAGCAGTCTAGATCAAGAAACCCCAACTGATTTCCTTTCCCTTCTTGAGTAAACCATCCATTATCCCAGTACCATTGCCCAAAGGGAGATCTGTTGTTGGTGAGGAATATCTGTCATATGTCCCTGTAGTGGAGCTTATCTACTGCCATCTGCTGCCAAGAACCCATGGACATTGGTAAGGGCAGCATACCGAAGTTTGACTTTGGTGGTCAGGTTATCTGTTGACACCCAAACAGAAAGTTCATGGTCATGTGTTGTGTTGATAAGTGAGGCAGCAGGTGCACTGGTCAGCCTGAATTATCCACTAACTTTGCATTTCCACACCCAGTGGGAGCTGTGCCAGGCTGAGGGGGCAATGGTTTATAACCCGTCACTAATTTTGAAGGTGAATAACTACCGTTGGGAAAGTAAGTGCAGCATTTAGATTGCTCTCAGCAAGGCACACAAGCACCAAATAAATGTACTGTTAGTTAACAGGCAACGCTTCAGAATCGTATCTAGAGAGGCCAACTCCACCGAAGTCCCACTGTTCCCCAACGACTGTGAATTAGCATTGCCTCAAATGGGGTAGATGATTGTGGATAACATTATTAGATCCTTGCAAGATTAAGTGTGAATAAAGGAGAGGTCTATATGTTCCTTCTTTTCCCATGTCCTCACTGTATTGGAATCTACAACACTCCTTTCCAATGACCAAAACATTTCTTACCACAAACCTCAACAACATTGTTTAAGATGGAGACATCCTGATACCAAATAGTACCATTGAGAAGAGAGGTTAGAACTACACATGATCACCAAATCAGCCAATCATGTTCTACCAATAAATTTGCATTGATCTGATAAGGTTCTGCTTTTGAAGGAAGTGGGAGGATTAAACTTTCTTCAATTTCCTGATTTCCAAAACCCAAACCTGCTGGATCCATTAATTACTTTACCTTTTTCTAGCTACACTTTGCTTTATTTAAGGTCCTAACTCGCAGAAAAAGAAGGAAAGAGTTTATTTTGATATGGGCAATGTTGTGACCTAGTCTACTGTAGTGGAGGCAGGAAGTGTAACTTTAGAGCAAACAGATTGGAAATAGACTTGAAAAAAAAGACGTGTAGAATATAGTTAGCTTTTTAAAGCACCCGGCAAAGGCTTGATATTCTCCAACCATCGATTCCATGATTGGTTAAGAAAGAACTGGCATGGATAGTCCCACCTTCCTCAAGGACAACAGTGCAACAAAGTGAATGAGATAAAATAATAAAAACTGGGATATGCTTTGCAATGTGTTTTAGGACAGTTAGTTTATAGAGTGGAGCCATAACATTTCTATGGATTAAACATAAGACGAAAGGGAACCGAATGACAGATGGAGTTTTGTGGGATCTTTGTTCAAATGTGCAAAGACAGATAGATGAAACTCTCCTCTCTCTGACAGCTGTCAGAGGTGCTTAGTGAAATTAGTCGAGGCATTCTTAATTAAGATTCCAATAGACTTTAGTCTACAGCTCAAATGTGGCATTAGTGGGCACTAAGCCTCTGCACTAGACAAAGAGACCATAAGGCAGGAGATGAAAATATCACAGTGGTGCAGTACGGGTGGTCCATAGAGATGAGCAGTGAAAACATTGTGCATGTGGCCCATTCTACAGCCGACCTGAAAATGCTCGATACTGTCGTAGTGTGCAGAGAATAGAATGTTAGCCAGCGCTCAGCACCATCAACCCGTTGAGCACATATAGAAGGAATTCAAAATATTGTACTCTGAGTGACAGGATACTCACAGATGGCCTGGTTGCAGAATCCAGTGTCCAGTGAACTATACAACCAATAAGCGATGTAGGCTGTGAAGGGAACAGAATCCAACTGGATGGCTCCAGTCAAAAGTTGGGAAATCAGTTTGGTTCCCACTGACCCCTGCTGGAGAGTTCAAGTACTTCTCGAAAAGTGAGAAAACACACCAAATCCTCGATCTAGAAATCACAGAAAATTTGAGGAGCCATAAGTCAGGCAGCATCGGTAGGGAGTTACAAGCTTTAAGTTAATGACTTTACAGGACTCCTGATGAAAGGTCACTGACACGAAACTTTAATTCTGCTTCTGTCTCCAAAGATGCTGCCTGACCTGCCGAGTGTTTCCAGCACCTTCTGCTTTTATGCCAACTTGAGTTTGTGATGTGTTCCAACGGTACGCACAAATTCAGGCAGCAGTGGAATAGAACAGGACTGGGCTTGAATATGATGTCCCTAATTGGCAAATATCCCTCCAGCACCATACCAATCTCCATCCGAACGAAACGGTCAGTTCAAAGTGGGAGAATAACAATTAAAAGTTCATTGTGGAGAATTCCTCACTCTTCCTCAGAATCATAATGTGTCTTTGTTGACTGAAACCCAGCCAATGTTTTGCATTCTTGTGTCTGGAATGCAACCTGAGTGAAGTGCAGTGGGGAAAGCTTCCTCACAGCATCATCTGCACCTTTGGGAGTGGAGGGGTGCAGGCACTAATGCAAGCAAGCTCAATGTAAAATAACTATGCCCCTATCAAAAGCCGAAGGATTCCTTGGGAGTCTCTCTCTCCCTCTCACTCGATGTAGCTGGAGTACTGAGTCCTGGGCAAGGTTTTATCAACATGATTTACAGATTAGACTCTATAGTTCACATTATGACGTGTTTCTGGTTTTTGTTTGCTCCGTTTTTTGTTGCTATCTCAGGTGATTCTAATCGGGGTGCCCTGCAGATAATGCACAACACAGTGCTAAATTGAATTGGTCTGAGCTGAACTGAATATGCCTGGACTCTGTTGATTTTTGCATTTTATATTCTGGGTTTCTTGCTTGTTTTTTTGCTGTTGTGTGATTCTTATTCACATGTGTGTGTGTGTGTGTGGGGGGGGGGTGGAGGGTGTTGATGTCTTTCTTTGAACGAGTACCATGGTTTTCTTTGTTTCGTGGCTGTCTGTGGGAAGACGAATCTCAGGGTTGTATACTGCATACATACTTTGATAATAAATGTACTTTTTGAATCCTTGAATCTTTAAAAGTTAAGGGTACTATAAGCCGAAGTCATCAACTTTTAAGAAGCACTGAGCTCATTAGCTAGATTTAAACAAATGGTGCTCTTACACGTAAGGAGTGAGTGTTGGTGAAGAGAGGAGGCAGACTTTAGTACAATGAGCTGTCATTATCTCTTAGACCACAGTACAGCATGTCCTTCCTTTGTTTATTTAGCTACTCCTTTATAAATTCCCATCAACACCCTACTCTCCTGCCCATACAGCTGAAGGACGTGTGTGATGCCATGACCTTTCATTAAAATTGAAAGAAAAGAAGGAGGTTCACAAATGGCAAAGGGAATCTGTAACATTCATCCACTGTTCCTCTAGTACAGGGGTTTTCATCCTTTTAAATGCCAAGGACCCCTACCATTAACTGCAGGCTCCATGGACCCCAGCTTGGGAACCCCTGTTCTAGGACATCACACTACAAAGCGGATAATTTACATGGATATCATGTGTCACAATGACTGACAGTTTCATGGAAAGCTGGATGAGTTTTGTCAGTAAACTGAGTAAGTTAGCTCGAATGAGGAAAGGATTATAACACAAATATATCCAAGGGTATACACAGGGCAAACACCATTATTTAGGTCAACATAATAGTCTAGTGTTGAATGCAGATTTGCAACAGATGGTATAACTTTGTGGCAGAGACTTCTTATATCAAATTTTGGAAAGTGAGAGGGAAAAGGGTGGTGCAATGTGTTATTGGACATCTTCTCAACCTTGGGATCTGGATAGGGGAGTTATCCAGAGAACTGGATCTGAAATCTCACTATGCTGAATGTGAATAATCCTAAATCAAATAGTTTTCTTTTTATTTTATGACACACTGAATCCCCATTTTAGTTTGACCCTTCTCCCTTTTGTTGCAACAGAAATATTTAATTTTGGAGAGACTATGTCATTTCTCAGTATCTATTACTTTTTAAAGTGCCTCTGTTGTTGTAAAGTAAGGAACAAGTAGTTAAACTGGTGGTTTCATTTTATTTTTGAATGACCAGATTCATCAGGAACCAGAGATTTTGTAGTTTTTCAATGAATACTATGGGATGTTTAAAAGAGCTTGGGCTGCATTTCTCTTCTGATGGGCAGCACCTTCAGTACAGTAGCGTAATAGTGTAACAGTCACCAGCACCAACAGTCATCATTCGAGGTTTGATTCCCACCACTGTCTGCAAGGAGTTGGCATGATCTTCCAGTAACTGGGTGCTCCGGTTTCCTCACGCGTTCCAAAGATGTACAGTTCAGGTTAGTGAGTTGTTGTTATGCTATGTTGGTGCCGGAAACGCAGTGATACTTGCAAGCTGTCGAGGACAATCCTCGCTGATTGGATTTGACATAAGCGATACATGTCACTGTACATATGACAAAGAAAGTTAATCTTTATCTTCAACAATGCAAGACTTGCTCAGTTACTTTACCACATGTAGTCAGTGTGCATCTCGGGGCAATATCCTCTGGATCCAGAAGCACCTGTACCACTGCAGATATTATAGCATAGCGCAAAATCTTGGGTTTGGAAAAATGTTGGATAAATGATGCATCTTATTTTAAGACTTGCAGTAATGTAGGGCTCAATTAAGCATATTTTTTTGAAAATACAGTTATAGACTAAATCATCTGAAAGGTGGCTTGTCTTTCCACAGGCCAGCATGGCCTCTGGGGTCTCTAAACATTTTTCCCTAACCCCTGGTATCTCTCTTCAGTCTCCAGTTTGCAGTAGTACAGTGATCCAGCCACTACTTCACAGCTTCAGTGGCCTGGGCTTAATCCTGAGGTCCAGGGCTCTCTCTCTTTGTTCGTATAATCTGTCTGTCTGCAATTTCATATGTTTTCTCTTGTGATCTGGTTCCCTCCTGCATCCCAATGGATGTGTAGATTGGCAGGTTGATTGTCCACTGTAAACTGGCCCTGAGAGAGGTAGGTGAGAGGTAGAATCTGTTTTTTTCTGGGAATATGGGAGAATAAAATGGAGTTAGTGTAGAGTGAGGACCTGGTGGACCAAGTTGCTTGTTTCTGTGCTGTGTCGTCCTATGATTCTAAGCACTTTTGAAACCTGACCACTGTTGTACCTCAAGTTTGAAAAATAGTCACTATTTGCACAGCAGAAGTCCCACAAAAAGCAATGTGATGTTGGTTGAATGAAGGATAATGACATAATAATGGAGAAAATTCTTCCAAGTAGTGAATTGTAAATAGAATAGAACAAGTAGCCTAGATTTGTACTGTAATCATCAGAATGCAACTAGAACCCGTAATATTCTGCTTCTGAGGTAAGTAGACTGTCAATGAGTTATGGCGGCTGATACTATATGCTGCACTTGACTTCTCCATCATTGTCTTCAGATGTACAATGCATTAAATACATATATTTCATCTACATCCACTCTTTTAGTTCCCCATCTACTCTCTTCCCTCCAGAATGGAGGCATTGATTCCTGTTGGAATACAGCTGTCTACAGCTGTTTGATATTGTTCTTCATGTTGCTAGGAAAGTAGATTATGGAAGGTCAATCACATCCTCAGTGCAAGCAAACATCAAATGAACCTGGGGGGGAAATTCTGTCTGACTACTTCTGGCCCACCTCTTCCACCCACCCAAGCTCCTGCTTCTCTCACCCACTCATGACCTCCTTGTCACAATTCTTGCTGAAAACAGTCGACTCTGCAGATAAAAGGTTGAACCTTTCAAGTCAGTGTACAGGGGGACAGAACAAATCACCAGGGGATTGGTGCAAATTCCCTATAACTTTAAATATTTTTATTCAGTGGAAAAAATGAAGAATAATCAAAACTCTCCTGTGAATTCTGTATATTGTGTTGTACCCAAAACGTAAACTACGTCTTTCTTGTCCCCATCAGCCATTACCTGTCCCGCCTATGGAGAATCCTGTAGTTCCTGGTGGCTTCATCAGAAGTTTTAGGACCAACAAAGCAGATGGGAAGTATGCCATTCTTAATTCTGAAGGAAATCTTGAGATGAATCACCCTAACCACTAATTATTGGGCTAATCTGTCAGCGCCATTCAAATTATAGGCATAAAATTTGTTGCTGTGGACTGTATGTTCCTCTAAGTAAATTCTTCAAGAGTGAGGAGAGGAAGAGGATTATATATCACTTCTTCTCTTAAAGTAGGCTAGCAGTATTACATCAGCTACCATTCCATCTTAGTAGGGTGAGGACTTGTTCCAGTGATGGAAATTGGAGACACAATTGCTGTACAAAGTTAGCATGCATACATACACACACACACACACACACACACACACACACACACACACACACAATCTAAATGCACACAGATATATGTTGACCATGCTTTCAGCAGCATGACCTTTCACATACTCTGTTCCTGACCTTCTCCTCCTTGGCCGACCTCACCCTAATCACCCTCAGTGCCTTTTCCTCAAACCCCTTTCTCCTCATTGTTGGAGTGGAATTCACGGAAGGTATTCAAGAGAAATTTTTAAAGCAGCATGTGTTGGGGGGGGGGGGCGCTGTACTAGACCTGTGAGGATGGGAAAATAGTGTAAGTGTCTTTAGAGGAATCATTTGGAAAGAGTGACCATAGCTTGGTAAGTTTCAAGGTAATAATGGAAAAAGATAATATTGGTTCTAGAGAGAAGGTCTTAAATTGATGGATGGTTGAACAGTGTCTGTGCCTGGTAAAAGCTGCTAAAGAGAAGGCTACACCTGATAACTCGGGAGCATTCAAGGAATAAAATAGTAAGAGCTCAGAGCCAGCATGTTCCCACAAGGGTAAAAAGCAAAGACAATAATACAATAAGACTGCTGTCGGAGCAGTGCTGCCAGGATAATCAAGGACACGACCCACCCAGCCAACACACTTTTCGTCCCTCTTCCCTCCGGGAGAAGGCTCAGGAGCTTGAAGACTCATATGGCCAGATTTGGGAACAGCTTCTTTCCAACTGTGATAAGACTGCTGAACGGATCCTGACCCAGATCTGGGCCGTACCCTCCAAATATTCGGACCTGCCTCTCGGTTTTTTTGCACTACTTTACTTTCCATTTTTCTATTTTCTATTTATGACTTGTAATTAAAATTTTTAATATTTACTATTTTTTAATATTTTTAATATTTGATATTTGTCATCCCGGGAGTGAGAAGCGCAGTATCAAATATCGCTGTGATGATTGCACGTTCTAGTATCAATTGTTTGGCGACAGTGAAGTATAAAGTAAAGAGCCTTGGTTTACAAAGCAAATAGAACATTAGATCAGAAATAAGAAGGAAGCATTTCTCAGGTAAAGGAATTATGTTCTGAGTGCCTCCTTTGGTGGACAAAGATGAGAATTTAAGAACAAAGTTGGAGGCCAAAAGAGGACATGAATTGGCCTTGATAAACAGAATTAAGGAGAACCCCAAATCCTTCTGCATGTATACCAAAAGCAAAAGCGTAGCTGAAGAAAGAGAATGTCGATTCAGGGACCAGAACGGAAAGCTATGTGTGGAGCCAAGGAATATCAGCAAGATCATAAATGAATACTTCTTATCAGTATTCAGCAGGGAGAAGAATGTGGAGGATGGAAGGTTAGGGGAGGGGCACACAGGCACTTTGGAACATAACTGTGACAAGGACCTGATAGGATGAAACACAAAGCAACACAAGAGATTGCAGGAGCTCTGACTTTCTCCTTTGATGCTCTCTCCACTTGGGCTTTCCTCTCTAGAATAAACTGAACCAGGTCATCTTCAAGGTCTTTGTATTTTTTAACCAAAATTAGGCATGACTTTCCCAGGCTTAATTTCAACAGACATGCCATAGTTTTAGAAACATAGAAACATAGAAAATAGGTGCAGGAGTAGGCCATTCGGCCCTTCGAGCCTGCACCGCCATTTATTATGATCATGGCTGATCATCCAATTCAGAACCCCGCCCCAGCCTTCCCTCCATACCCCCTGACCCCCGTAGCCACAAGGACCATATCTAACTCCCTCTTAAATATAGCCAATGAACTGGCCTCAACTGTTTCTTGTGGCAGAGAATTCCACAGATTCACCACTCTCTGTGTGAAGAAGTTTTTCCTAATCTCGGTCCTAAAAGGCTTCCCCTCTATCCTCAAACTGTGGCCCCTCGTTCTGGACTTCCCCAACGTCGGGAACAATCTTCCTGCATCTAGCCTGTCCAATCCCTTTAGGATTTTATACGTTTCAATCAGATCCCCCCTCAATCTTCTAAATTCCAACGAGTACAAGCCCAGTTCATCCAGTCTTTCTTCATATGAAAGTCCTGCCATCCCAGGAATCAATCTGGTGAACCTTCTTTGTACTCCCTCTATGGCAAGGATGTCTTTCCTCAGATTAGGGGACCAAAACTGCACACAATACTCCAGGTGTGGTCTCACCAAGGCCTTGTACAACTGCAGTAGTACCTCCCTGCTCCTGTACTCGAATCCTCTCGCTATAAATGCCAGCATACCATTCGCCTTTTTCACCGCCTGCTGCACCTGCATGCCCACTTTCAATGACTGGTGTATAATGACACCCAGGTCTTGTTGCACCTCCCCTTTTCCTAATCGGCCACCATTCAGATAATAATCTGTTTTACTATTTTTGCCACCAAAGTGGATAACTTCACATTTATCCACATTAAATTGCATCTGCCATGAACTTGCCCACTCACCCGACCTATCCAAGTCACCCTGCATCCTCTTAGCATCCTCCTCACAGCCAACACCACCACCCAGCTTCGTGTCATCCGCAAACTTGGAGATGCTGCATTTAATTCCCTCATCCAAGTCATTAATATATATTGTAAACAACTGGGGTCCCAGCACTGAGCCTTGCGGTACCCCACTAGTCACCGCCTGCCATTCTGAAAAGGTCCCGTTTATTCCCACTCTTTGCTTCCTGTCTGCTAACCAATTCTCCACCCACACCAATACCTTACCCCCAATACCGTGTGCTTTAAGTTTGCACACTAATCTCCTGTGTGGGACCTTGTCAAAAGCCTTTTGAAAATCCAAATATACCACATCCACTGGTTCTCCCCTATCCACTCTACTAGTTACATCCTCAAAAAATTCTATGAGATTCGTCAGACATGATTTTCCTTTCACAAATCCATGCTGACTTTCTCCGATCATTTCACCGCTTTCCAAATGTGCTGTTATCACATCCTTGATAACTGACTCCAGCAGTTTCCCCACCACCGAAGTTAGGCTAACCGGTCTATAATTCCCCAGTTTCTCTCTCCCTCCTTTTTTAAAAAGTGGGGTTACATTAGCCACCCTCCAATCCTCAGGAACTAGTCCAGAATCTAACGAGTTTTGAAAAATTATCACTAATGCATCCACTATTTCTTGGGCTACTTCCTTAAGCACTCTAGGATGCAGACCATCTGGCCCTGGGGATTTATCTGCCTTCAATCCCTTCAATTTACCTAACACCACTTCCCTACTAACATGTATTTCGCTCAGTTCCTCCATCTCACTGGACCCTCTGTCCCCTACTATTTCTGGAAGATTATTTATGTCCTCCTTAGTGAAGACAGAACCAAAGTAATTATTCAATTGGTCTGCCATGTCCTTGCTCCCCATAATCAATTCACCTGTTTCTGTCTGCAGGGGACCTACATTTGTCTTTACCAGTCTTTTCCTTTTTACATATCTATAAAAGCTTTTACAGTCCGTTTTTATGTTCCCTGCCAGTTTTCTCTCATAATCTTTTTTCCCCCTCCTAATTAAGCCCTTTGTCCTCCTCGGCTGAACTCTGAATTTCTCCCAGTCCTCAGGTGAGCCACTTTCTCTGGCTAATTTGTATGCTTCTTCTTTGGAATTGATACTATCCCTAATTTCTCTTGTCAGCCACGGGTGCACTACCTTCCTTGATTTATTCTTTTGCCAAACTGGGATGAACAATTGTTGTAGTTCATCCATGCAACCTTTAAATGCTTGCCATTGCATATCCACCGTCAATCCTTTAAGTGTCATTTGCCAGTCTATCTTAGCCAATTCATGTCTCATACCTTCAAAGTTACCCCTCTTTAAGTTCAGAACCTTTGTTTCTGAATTAACTATGTCACTCTCCATCTTAATGAAGAATTCCACCATATTATAGTCACTCTTACCCAAGGGGCCTCTCACGACAAGATTGCTAATTAACCCTTCCTCATTGCTCAGAACCCAGTACAGAATAGCCTGCTCTCTAGTTGGTTCCTCGACATGTTGGTTCAAAAAACCATCCCGCATACATTCCAAGAAATCCTCTTCCTCAGCACCTTTACCAATTTGGTTCACCCAATCTACATGTAGATTGAAGTCACCCATTATAACTGCTGTTCCTTTATTGCACACATTTCTAATTTCCTGTTTAATACCATCTCCGACCTCACTACTACTGTTAGGTGGCCTGTACACAACTCCCACCAGCGTCTTCTGCCCCTTAGTGTTACGCAGCTCTACCCATATCGATTCCACATCTTCCCGGCTTATGTCCTTCCTTTCTATTGCGTTAATCTCTTCTTTAACCAGCAACACCACCCCACCTCCCCTTCCTTCATGTCTATCCCTCCTGAATATTGAATATCCCTGAACGTTGAGCTCCCATCCCTGGTCACCCTGGAGCCATGTCTCTGTGATCCCAACTATATCATAATCATTAATAACAATTAGGTAGCATTGTTTTCACTAGAGCTTGACACGACAACTTTTGCTCTATTGCTGCAGCTTAAGTTGACTTTCAATGAAGGAAGGTAAGAGAATGGCTGGAAACATTCATATACCTTGATTGAACACAATGTTCTGGTCCAAGGAACGTGAGATTACACCCTCATGTAAAATTTACCATAGAATACTGCAGTCTGTGTTCATGACCGACTGCTGCTCAAAGAATTTCTTTGAGTTTAGATGTAGTTCACTTTGCCTGCAGATTTAAATCATTCTTGCTCAGAGCATGTGGTCTTTCACTTCCAGGAGCTGGGCTTGAATCCAGAAAAGACAGAAGCAATTGGAATTTCCATTCTGAGAGTTCTCTAGTTACTTCTGGCCTTGTGGAAAGTACATCTACGGTTTATCTAACTTCTCTCCATGTAATTGTGGTATTAAGAATAAGGATTCATATCATTGTCCATTACAATTGTACATTTAGAGCCCTATTAACACCTAAACATTTGGTCTTTATAGTTCTTCCTGTCTGTTTTTTTCCCCCATTAAGATATTGGATGTGACATTTTTCCAAGTTAAGGCCGCTATTGTTCGTCTGACTGGAGTTTTATTCGAGTTTCACTGGAGCTGGGGGGACTGGAACAGTTTATTCTGCTTTATAGCGAGATTAAAAATCTCACAGTCAGTTGTGTTGGGGAGGGATCAAAAGATCAAAAATCTTAAAAAATGTTATGCACAGAAGGAAATAATTTGGTCCAAGGCACTTGCTCTGGGTCTTTGAAGATGATGTCCAATATGGTCCTTTCTCCCCCATAAACACACCATCCAAATACATATTCAATGGTCTTTTGAAATCTTGTATAGAGCTGGCTTTTATTTCCCCTCCCCACCTTTTAAGTAACGCATTTTAGATTTTAACAGCTCTGTGGATGAAAGTATTTGCTCATAATTATGGCTCCAGCTTTTGTTGTTGATTACTTTGAATCCTGTAGTCTCTTGTAACCTGATCCAATTGCTCATGGATTTAACTTCCTCCAATGATGAGCAGGAGATACTGGAAATACCCGGCCAGTCAGGAAGCAACTGTGGAGAGAGAACTGGAAAATGTTAGATGCAACAATGTCTAAAATGCAGAGAAGGAGGGAACGAAAGAAGAGAATAAAAGGGAAGGTCTGTGGAAGAGTGGCAGACAGGATAGTTTGAATGAAATGGAGTAATTGGGAGGACTGCAATGGTCTCTGGATGTGAGGTGCTGGAGTCATTTGAAAAGAATAAATGGAATTAATGAAGACGAGCAATAAAATCTGAGAGGGTATACCAAAAGGCATACGAGGGGAGGGTTAGATGGAAGAGAAGTGCAATTGCAGTTACTTCTGAGAAACATGAAGTTTAATGAGCTGCTTGATATGAGTGACATGTAGATTTGGAACATGACTCCATATCACCTTAGGCTTGGGTTGTAATCCTGTACTTTACACTTTTAAATATGCCCCAAACCTCTGTATTTTGTCATATTTGTTACCTTTAAAATTTAACCCTAGGTTATGTCCATCTTAGCTCCAATTGAAAAGTATTTACTCTCATCCTATGACAAGATGCCATATAATGCCATATGAGCAAGCCATTGACTAATTTTACATGTTGGTTTACACATCAATGTGTTACTGAGGGAGTGAAATGATGTCAGAAATTCTGTCTCTCAGATAGATGTTAAATCAGGTGATGGTCTGCTTGTTCAAGTACAAATGGATGAAGGAGCAGGTAAAAGTACCCCTCAGAAAAAGAAAGGGAATTGTCCTAGTGTACCAGTCAAGATTTATCCCTTAACCAGCACCTCTAAAACATTATTTTCAATTTATTGATCTCCTGCTTGTCATATACAAATTCACCGCTGTCACACCCCAATTTAACAGTAACAGCAAGCAAATTTGTCCATTACCTGCAAAGTGCTTTTTTTTTGTGAGGTGGATTAATAAATACAAGATCTTCAAAGAGAACATATTTCAATGCACAGAGTATTGTAGGAAAAGCAGATGAGCTTAGGGCATGGGTCGGCACATGGAATTATGACATTGTTGCCATTAATGAGACTTGGTAGCAGGAGGGACAGGACTGGCAGCTCAATGCTTCGGGCTCCCATGATTTTAGATGTCATAGAGCAGGAATGATTGAAGAGTGGGTGTGTTACTAGTCAGGGAAAATGTCATGCCAGTGTTCAGAGAGGACAGACTGGAGAGCTATCTAGTGAGGCTCTCTGGGGAGAACTGAGGAATAAGTAACATATGATTATGTTTTTGGAATTATATTGTAGACCACCCAACAGTCTGCAGAATTTTGAGGAGCAAATTTATAGAAAGGTTGCAGACTGTGGCAAGAACATAAGGTTGTGATATTAACGTTCCACATATTGACTGGGACTCCCACACTGTAAAAGGGCTGGACTGGAAAATTTTGTCAGATGTGTTCAGAAAAGTTTCCTTAATCAGTATATAGAAGCCCTAGCTAGAAAGACTGTGATATTAGTTCTCCTATTAGGGAATGAGACAAAGCAGATGACAAAAGTATGTGTAGGGGAACACTTTGCATGTAGTGACCATAATGACATTAGTTTCAAAATAATTATGGAAAAGGAATAGGTCTGGTCTGTGGGTTGAGATTCTAAATTGGGGAAAGGCCAATTTTGATGGTTTCACAAAGGGAAGTGTGGATTTGGACAGGTTGTTTTCTGGCAAACGTGTACTTAGTAAGTGGGAGGCTTTCAAAAGTAAAATTTTGAGCGTAGAGTTTGTATGTTCCTGTCAGAATAAAAGGCAAGGATATCAGGTTTAGGGAACCTTGGTTTTTGAGAGATATTGAGGCCCTGGTTAAGAAAAACAAAGAGGTGCATAGCAGGTATGGGTGGGTAGGAACAAATGTGGTCCTTGAGGAATACAAGAAATACAAGAGAATATTTAAGGAAACCAGGAAGGCTGGAAAAGGGCAAGAGGTTGCTCTAGCAAACAAGGTGAAGGAGAATCCTAAGGCTTCTACAGATATATTAAGAACAAGCGGATAGTAAGAGACAAAATTGGTCCTCTGGAAGATCAAAGTGGTAATCTATGCATTGAGCCAGAAGAGGTGGGGGAGATCTTAAATGAATTTTTGCATCTGTATTTACTCGGGAGATGGACATGGAGTCTGTAGAAATGAGGCAATGCAACAGTGAGGTCACGGACCCTAGACAGATTACAGAGGAGGAGCTGTTTGCTGTTTTGAGGCAAATTAGTGTGGATAAATCCCCAAGGCTGACAATGTCTTCCCTTGGATGCTGTGGGAAGCTAGTGCAGAAATTGCAGGGGCCCTAGCAGAGATATTTAAAACATCCTTAGGATTGGAGGATAGCTAATGTTGTTCTGTTGTTTAAGAAAGGTGCTAAGAATAAACCAGGAAATTATAGGCTGGTGAACCTGATAACAGTAGTGGGAAAGTTATTGGAAGGTATTCTAAGGGATCGGATATGTAACCTTTTGGATAGACAGGGACTGATTAAGGATAGTCAACATGGCGTTGTGCACCTTAAGTCGTGTCTAACCAATCTTACAGAGTTTTTCAAGGATATTGCTAGAAAAGTTGATGAAGGAAAAGCAATGGATGTTGTCTACATAGACTTTAGCAAGGCCTCTGGCAAAGTCCTGCATGGGAAGGCTCAGTCTATTGGACTCAAGATGAGGTAGTAAATGCAGGGGAAGCCAGAGAGTGGTATTAGATGGTTGCCTCTCTGACTGGAGGCCTATGACCAGTAGAGTGCCACAGGGATCGGTGCTGGGTCTGTTGTTATTTGTCATCTGTATCAACAATCTGGATTATAATGAGCTAAACTGAATCAGCAAATTTGCGATGTCACCAAGATTCAAGGTGCAGTGGACAGTGAGGAAGACTTGCAGCAGGATTTGGGCCAGCTGGGAAAATGGGCTGAAAAGTGACAGCAAGAATTTAAGAATTTAATGCAGACAAGTGTGATGTGTTGCATGTTTGGAGGACCATCCAGGGTAGGTCTTACACAGTGAGCAGTAGGGCATTGAGAAGTGTGGTAGAACAGAGGGAACTGGGAATATAGATCCATACTTCCTTGACAGTGGCATCACAGGAAGCAAGGGTTGTAAAGAAAGCATTTGGCACATTGGCTTTCATAATCAATGTATTGAGTACAGGAGCTGGGATGTTATGTTGAAATGGTATACAATGTTGGTGAGGCATAATTTGAAGTATTGTGTGTCGTTTTGGTCACCTACCTACAGGAAGGATGTAAATAAGGTTGAAAGAGTGCAGAAAAACTTTAGAAGGATGTTGCCTGATTAATGGTCTAGTACAGACTAGAAGGACTGTGGGCTGAAGGGCCTGTTTCTGTGCTGAAGTATTCTATGAGTCCATGACTCTAAGTATGGCTACTATATAAATGCTTGTATAATGATCAGGACTATAGGATACAACAAGTTACCACATAGTGCTTTTGTGGAATGTGGCAAGGTAACATGTACCCTAAATGTCCCTCAAACTGGTTTAAACCCACATCTCCTGTTCTTCTGCCCCAGTGTACATGGGTTATGTTTATCATTTCAGTCCTGCCTTTATCCACATGACACTGACATCAGCAACTAGTGAAGCCCAAAACTTTCAAAACTAGCTTGGAGCATAACTTTAACAGAAATGTCTATTTGTGATTCTTATTATTTATATCCGATAAAAATTATTTAAGCATAGCTGTTAAGATTTTCTGAGTTTAATTATCATAATATTAACAATAAAATCCTGCAGATGTTACAAAGAAGATTTAAAACCATCTTGTCCATCTTTTAAAGAAAGTTATGTTACCAAGCTAAGTGCATAAATAGCCTACAACTTTATGGAGTTCAAAATGGCTCAGAAAGCTTCTGTGGGTTAATGCATAGAATGACCATGGGAGAAGTAAATGTTGTTTTATATGTGAAATGATTTTGATTAGTAACTGACCTAGGTTCAGACTTTTTTTGTTTGCCTAATATTATTATGATCAGGCTCTTGAACTTCACTTGCCCCATCATTCATATGTTGCCATGACCAATAATCTCACTTTCTAGGACTCTTTATCTCATTATCTCATGCTCTCATAATTTATTGCTATTTATTTGTATTTACATTTGCACTGTTTGTTGTCCTCTGCACTCTGGTCCATCTTTCACTGATCCTGTTTACAGTTACTATTCTATAGATTTGCTGAGTGTGCCCACAAGAAAATCAATCACAGGGTTGTATATGGTGACTTTGATAATAAATCTACTTTGGACTTTGAACTTCGAACTATAACTAGTTGTAGAGTCATAGGGAATTACAGCAGGGAATCAGGTCCTTCAGCTCACTGAGTCTACACTGGTCCAACTATCCATTTACACTAATTCTACATTAGTCCCATTTTTTATTCTCTCCACATTCTCATCAACTACTACCAGTTTCTACCACTCACAGATGTAATTATGATTATGAAGACACGTAGTCCTCTTTTACTGTCATTTAGTAATGCATGCATTAAGAACTTATACATTATTTCCTCCAGTGTGATATCACAAAACACAGGACAGACCAAGACTGAAAAAACTGACAAAACCACATAATTATAACATATAGTTACAACAGTGCAACAATACCATAACTTGATGAAGAAGTCCACAAGCACAGTGAAGTTCAAAGTTTCTCAAATGTCCCACATCTCACGCAGATGGGAGAAGGAAGAAAAAACTCTCCCTGCCATGCCGACCACAATCCGACTCTGAGTCATCCGAAAACTTCAAGCTCTGATCAGCTCTCTGACACCGAGTACTGAGTGCCATCTCTGTCCGAGCAATTTGACCTCCTTCTCGGTTGCCAAAAGCAGGCAACGCCAGGGATTTTGAGGCCTACCCTCTGAAAGATTCCCGACCACACAGAAACGGCAGCAGCGAAAGGGCATTTGAGAAATTTCTCCAGATGTTCCTCTGTGTTTTCACGTCCATTCCCCATCAAATCAGAATTGTCCACGTCCCCTATTTTTCACTGGAGGGCTGCGCCCACACAGGCGCGCTGCCATCTTCTCCAGATACAATGTATAGTGGTCAGTTAATCGACCAACATGCACAGTTTGGGGATATATAGTAACACAAGAAGGAAACCTACACAGTCATAGGAAGAGTGGACAAACTCCACACAGACAGCACTGGAGGTCAGGATTGAACCCATGTCTCTCATTCAATCAGCTAGCCCAAGCTATTATATCATTCTCTGCACCACTGTGCCACCATTGTCGGGGAATATATTAGCTCCACGTGAGTTCAAGCAGAGCTTCAAGGCTAAGGCTTGTGCATTCTCTGTCACTTTTACAGCACTGCACGACTGCAGCTACTGTTCCTTATCCAATGCACACTGAGCTTCTAGTTTCCTGTAGTTCCACCTGTAAGATATATCTTACCTCTAATTGCAGAAGAGCAGGGAGGTCTGCCAACCAAAAATAAAATAAGCAACCTTTCATTTTATCTGGTATTTGTTGGAGCTTGCACTGTGCCAGATGGATAATCTAACCCGATGACAAGGGTACATATGGAATGGATTAGTGACATAAAATGACAATAGGAATGTAACTTCAAATTAATCTAGGCATCTATATCATGAGCATCAGGTCCCTTCATGCTGATGTAGTGATCACAAAAGTGCATCAGTGTACTGTATGTACTGTCTTAGGCCTCTGAGAAGATTCGGCTAATCCAGGAGGACTCTTTTGAACTTCTACAGATGTGCTGTAGAAAG
The DNA here is from genome assembly GCF_030028105.1 of Mobula birostris. Taxonomy (NCBI): domain Eukaryota; kingdom Metazoa; phylum Chordata; class Chondrichthyes; order Myliobatiformes; family Myliobatidae; genus Mobula; species Mobula birostris. The sequence continues at coordinate 30,639,679 of NC_092396.1, forward strand.
TATCCTGACAGATTGCATCCCAGACTGGAATGGCAACTGCTTTATTCTGGACTGACAGAACCTGCGTACCGTAGTAAACATGGCACGGTTCACCACAGGCTTGCCATTTTCTTCCATCCCATCCATCTTCATCATGTGCTGTTTAAAGAGGCTAATAGTATTGTCAAGGATTTGGGCCATCTTGGCCGTTCCCTTTTCTCTCTTCTGTCTTCGGAGAGAATCAGAATCACATTTAACATCACTGGCATATGTTGTGAAATTTGTTGTCTTAATGGCAGAAGTACAGCGCAACACATGATAAGAGAATATTAGTTAAATTAAATAAGTAGTGCAAAAATAGAAATGAGAAAAGCAGTGGGGTGGTGTTCATTGGTTCAATATCCATTCAGAGATCGGATGGCAGAGGGGAAGAAGCCGTTCCTGAATTGTTGATGTGGTAAACCATATATATATGTTGTAACTGGGTTACCTGTCTGGACACGCCCCTCTGCTGACTGCTCCTGTGGCTCCTCCCACACACCCCTGAATAAAGGCGATTGTGCCATTGCTCCTCCTCTCAATCCAGGGGCAGATACTCAGCATGGTGGAGGTCACATTTTATTGCTAATCAAAGCCTTTCAGTATTTACTCTACTTCCAGTCTTTTGGAGTTATTGATGCTGCATCAGTTGAGTATGTACCTTCAGGCTTCTGTACCTCCTTCCTGATGGTAGCAATGAGAGCAAGGCATGACCTGGGTGGTGGGGGTCCTTAATGACGAACGCTGCCTTTTTGAGGCATCGCTCTTTGAAGATGAAAATAGAGGAGTTTGAAAGCCCAGACTACTGTGCTGTGGTTTCTTCTCCATGGCTACTGGACTCCTGAACCAATCATCTCTTTCATATCCCCTTCCTGGTGGGGCAGTCACATTCTTGAACCCTTAACCCTACCTCTTCTGTTCTTTCTACTTTAGTATCTTATTGCACTACTTCAGATTGCACTACCGCCTTTCTACCATTCTACTGTGCTTGTCACTGTATTTATTGTTGAATTCATTATTACCAATGTGCACGGTTTCCCATGTGACCTTCATGCAAATAAGGAATCTCATTGCTCTCCAGTGTAAATGGCAATAAACTAAACAAGATAATCATTTTAAAAATTATTTATTTATGCAAATACTGGACACTTTTCATTTTTCAGAACTGCAATTTCAGTATTCACATCACTCTCTCTCCAACACTTACTGTCTTTCAATCGGTATCCTTCAGCTGATGAGACACAGATGGTGGAGGGGTGTAGGGGTGCGGGTGTGGTGACCATCTTGGGCTGTGTGCCTGCCATGTGGGAGTAATAGTCACAGCTGGTTCACAGACGGCATTAGAGAACAAAAGAGTAAATACTGGAAACACTCAGCAGACCAAACAGCATCTGTTTTGAGAACAGATAAGTTTACATTTCAGACGTTGAAGTTTCATCAGAATTCAGCACTAGAAGATAACATTAATATCAAACAATGTAATACCTTGAAGGAGAATCATCCGAAACCTCCTCCATTTTACAGCCTTTCACTTAATGGGCATCCGTGTACACACATAATCATTTTTAAAGTTGTCTTCAGGTACCCCAAGAAACTACAAAGAGTTGGGCACAACATGGAAACCAGCTTCCCCTCCATGGGCTCTGTCCATGCTTTTCATTGCCTCTTTAAAGCAGCCAGAGTAATCAAAGACCCCATCTGCCCTAGACATTCTCTCTTCTCCACCTTCCATCAGGCAGAAGATACAGAAGGCTGCAAACATGGACCACCAAGCTCAAAGATAGTTTCTACCCCATTGTGACTATCGAACAGTTCCCTGGTGCAGCACGATAGACGATTGACCTCATAATCTACCTCATTATCAACTTGCACCTGATTGTCTACTTGCACTGCCTTTCTGTGTAGCTGCTACACCTTATTCTGCATTTTGTTATTGTTTTACCCTGTACTATCTCACTGCACTGTGTATTGATTTGATCCGTATGATCACTATACAAGACAAACTTTTCTCTCTACTGTACCTCAGAACATGTGATAATAATAAACCAATTCCATTTCTGATGTTAGCTGCAGTCTCAGCTTGGATCAATTTAGACGACTTATATCAATGCGTCATATTCATTTCTGGACACCAAATCTAGACTGCTGCTTTTGTGAAATACTGGGGTAATGCTGGAGTGTTTGAGACTCTGTCCTTTACAAATGAACATGTGAAAATAAAGATGGAAATAGACCACCAGTTTTATCAGTATCACCCTAATATACCACTCTCTTGTAGGGGAGTTGTTCAAAGAACAAGAAATGCAAATATTTGTGTTTATTGGGAAATCCATTCCTTATCTTTCTGAGACAATCAAGTAAAGTCCAAGTGACTGTATCCCACTCGTTGCCTCCTGCCAATCAGCCAGTTCTCTATCCATGATAGTATCTTTCCTGTAATACCCTGGGCTCTTATCTCGTTCAGCAGCCTCTTGTGCTGCACCTTGTCAGAGGCCTTTTGAAAATCCAACTGCATAACTTCCACTGATTCTCAGTAGTTCAATAGCTCCACTTAATATCAGAGAAATGTAGACAACGTACTGTACATCCTGAAATACTTCTTTGCAGCCATCCACGAAAACCAGCGAGCACTGTGAGGGTCATGTTTTTTGACTTCTCCAGTGTGTTCAACACCATCCGCCCTGCGCTGCTGGGGGAGAGGCTGACAGCGATGCAGGTGGATGCTTCCCTGGTATCATGGATTCTTGATTACCTGACTGGCAGACCACAGTACGTGTGCTTGCAACACTGTGTGTCCGACAGAGTGATCAGCAGCACTGGGGCTCCACAGGGGACTGTCTTGTCTCCCTTTCTCTTCACCATTTACACCTCGGACTTCAACTACTGCACAGAGTCTTGTCATCTTCAGAAGTTTTCGGATGATTCTGCCATAGTTGGATGCATCAGCAAGGGAGATGAGACTGAGTACAGGGCTACGGTAGGAAACTTTGTCACATGGTGTGAGCAGAATGTGAAAAAGACAAAGGAGCTGGTGGTAGACCTGAGGAGAGCTAAGGTACCGGTGACCCCTGTTTCCATCCAGGGGGTCAGTGTGGACATGGTGGAGGATTACAAATACCTGGGGATACGAATTGACAATAAACTGGACTGGTCAAAGAACACTGAGGCTGTCTACAAGAAGGGTCAGAGCCGCCTCTATTTTCTGAGGAAACTGAGGTCCTTTAACATCTGCCGGACGATGCTGAGGATGTTCTACGAGTCTGTGGTGGCCAGTGCTATCATGTTTGCTGTTGTGTGCTGGGGCAGCAGGCTGAGGGTAACAGACAACAACAGAATCAACAAACTCATCCGTAAGGCCAGTGATGTTGTGGGGATGGAACTGGACTCTCTGACGGTGGTGTCTGAAAAGAGGATGCTGTCTAAGTTGCATGCCATCTTGGTCAATGTTTCCCATCCACTACATAATGTACTGGGTGGGCACAGGAGTACATTCAGCCAGAGACTCATTCCACCGAGATGCAGCACAGAGTGTCATAGGAAGTCATTCCTGCCTGTGGCCATCAAACTTTACAACTCCTCCCTTGGAGGGTCAGACACCCTGAGCCAATAGGCTGGTCCTGGACTTATTTCATAATTTATTGGCATAATTTACATATTAATATTTAACTATTATGGTTCTATTACTATTTATTATTTATGGTGCAACTGTAACGACAACCAATTTCCCCTGGGATCAATAAAGTATGACTATGACTATGACTAAACAAAAGAGTGCCCCAAAAAATGAGTGACAGTTAAAATGTTAGAAGTTGAAAGCTGCCCCTACTCCTTTGTCTATCTTGCTTGTTATTTCCTCAAAGAATTCCAACAGGTTTGTCAGGCAAGATTTTCCCATCAGGAAACCATGCAGGCTTTGGCCTATATTATTATGTGCCTCCAAGTACCTTGAAACCACACCCTTACCAATCGATTTCAACATCTTCCCAACCACTGAGATCAGGGTAACTGACCTACAATTTCCTTTCTTCTGCTTTCCTCCCTTCTTGAGAGTCGAGTGATATTTGCAATTTTCCAGTCCTCCCCAAACTATTCCAGAAAATAGTGGTTCTTGAAAGATCATTACTAATGCCTCCATAATCTCTTCAGCTACCTCTTTTAGAACCCTGGGGTGTACACAATCTGGTCCAGGTGACTTATCTACCTTCAGTTTCTCAAGCACCTTCTCCCTAGTAATGGCAACTGCATTCACCTACCGGATGTTGAAAGAACTAGATAAGGTGAATGTGGAGAGGATGTTTCCTATGGTGGGGGTATCCAGAACTAGAGGGCACAGGTGCTGCCTGACCCACTGAGTTCCTCCAGCACCTTGCTTTTTGCGCCAATAGAGCAGCCGTCGGCTCCTGAAAGCTCCAGCATCCTGGTTCAGCAATCTGACTCCTGCTGGTCTGCTGCTTGAGAACGCACCTTCTCCATGGAAATGTGTTTGTTTCTCTGGTGCTTTGGTTTTCACCACATCTCAATAGACAATAGGTGCAGGAGTAGGCCATTCGGCCCTTCGAGCCAGCACCGCCATTCACTGTGATCATGGCTGATCATCCACAATCAGTATCCAGTTCCTGCCTTATCCCCATAACCTTTGATTCCGCTATCTTTAAGAGCTCTATCCATCTCTTTTTTGAAAGCATCCAGAGACTTGGCCTCCACAGCCTTCTGGAGCAGACCATTCCATATATCCACCACTGTCTGGGTGAAAAAGTTTTTCCTCAACTCCATTCTGAATGGCCTACCCCTAGTTCTTAAACTGTGGCCTCTGGTTCTGGACTCACCCATCAGCGGGAACATGCTTCCTGCCTACAGTGTGTCCAATCCCTTAATAATCTTATATGTTTCAATAAGATCCCCTCTCAGCCTTCTAAATTCCAGAGTATACAAGCCCAGTCACTCCAATCTTTCGACATATGACAGTCCCGCCATCCTGGGAATTAACCATGTGAACCTACGCTGCACTCCCTCAATAGCAAGAATGTCCTTCCTCAAATTTGGAGACCAAAACTGTACACAGTACTCCAGATGTGGTCTCACCAGGGCCCTGTATAACTGCAGAAGGACCTCTTTGCTCTTATACTCAGTTCCCCTTGTTATGAAGGCCAGCATGCCATTAGCTTTCTTCACTGCCTGCTGTACTTGCATGCTTGCTTTCAGTGACTGATGTACAAGAACACCCAGAGGTACCATCTCAAAGAGGTACAGGCTGGTAGGTTAATTAGTTGCTGTACAATGCCCCTAGAGTGTGAGCAGTAGGGCATGTTAATGGGCATGGTGGTGTGAATAAAATGGAATTAGTTTAGGATCAGTAGAAATGAGTACTTGATGGCTGGTGTGAACCTAGTGGCACAGAAGGGTTATTTCTGCGACTACAGCTCAGCATTCAATACCATTATCCCCTTAATGCTAATCAATAAGCTTCAAGACTTTGCCTCAATATCTCCTTGTTTGGATTGGCAACAACATCTCCTCCACAATCTCCATCAGCATGGGTGCTCCACAAAGCCTAGCCAACCCCCTTCTCTATTGCTTTACACTTATGACTGTGTGGCTAAGCACAGCTCCAATGTCATATTCAAGCTTGCTGGCAACACCACTGTCATAGGCCGAATCGATGGTGGTGACAAAATAGCATCTTGGAGGAAGATTGAAGTGGTGCCACAGCAACAGCCTTTTACTCAATGTCAGCAAGACTAAGGAGCTGATTATTGACTTCAGGAGGAGGAAACCAGAGGTCCATGAGCCAGTCCTCACTGGAGGATCAGTGGTGGAGAGGGTCAGTAACTTTAAATTCCTCAGTGTTACTATTTTAGAGGACCAGCACTTAAAGTGAAATTTTGAAGAATGAACGTCAGCTCTTCTGCTTCCTTAGGAGCTGGTGAAGATTTGGCATGAAATCTAAAAACTTACCATACTTCTGTAGTTGTGTGGTGCAGAGTATATTGACTGGATACATCATAGCCTGGCATGGAAACACCAATGCCCTTGATTGAAGAATCCCACAAAAAATAGTAGATACAGCCCAGTCAGTCACAGATAAAGCCCTCCCCACCATTGAGCACATCTATATGAGACATTGTCACAGGAGAGCAGAATCCATCATCTGGGACCTCCACCGCACCCAAGTCATGTTCTTTTCTTGCCGCTGCCATCAGGAAGAAGGTACAGGACCCTCAGGACTCACATCACTAGGTTCAGGAACAGTTCTACTACTCAACCAACACACATCAAAGTTGCTGGTGAACGCAGCAGGCCAGGCAGCATCTCTAGGAAGAGGTGCAGTCGACGTTTCAGGCTGAGACCCTTCGTCAGGACTAACTGAAGGAAGAGTGAGTAAGGGATTTGAAAGTGGGAGGGGGAGGGGGAGATCCAAAATGATAGGAGAAGACAGGAGGGGGAGGGATGGAGCCAAGAGCTGGACAGGTGATTGGCAAAAGGGGATACGAGAGGATCATGGGACAGGAGGTCCGGGAAGAAAGACGGGGGTGGGGGGGGACCCAGAGGATGGGCAAGAGGTATATTCAGAGGGACAGAGGGAGAAAAAGGAGAGTGAGAGAAAGAATGTGTGCATAAAAATGAGTAACAGATGGGGTACGAGGGGGAGGTGGGGCCTTAGCGGAAGTTAGAGAAGTCGATGTTCACGCCATCAGGTTGGAGGCTACCCAGACGGAATATAAGGTGTTGTTCCTCCAACCTGAGTGTGGCTTCATCTTTACAGTAGAGGAGGCCGTGGATGGACATGTCAGAATGGGAATGGGATGTGGAATTAAAATGTGTGGCCACTGGGAGATCCTGCCTTCTCTGGCACACAGAGCGTAGATGTTCAGCAAAGCGGTCTCCCAGTCTGCGTCGGGTCTCGCCAATATATAAAAGGCCACATCGGGAGCACCGGACGCAGTATATCACCCCAATCGACTCACAGGTGAAGTGTTGCCTCACCTGGAAGGACTGTTTGGGGCCCTGAATGGTGGTAAGGGAGGAAGTGTAAGGGCATGTGTAGCACTTGTTCCGCTTACACGGATAAGTGCCAGGAGGGAGATCAGTGGGGAGGGATGGGGGGGACGAATGGACAAGGGAGTTGTGTAGGGAGCGATCCCTACTACTCAACCATCAGGTTGATGAACCAAAGGGGATAACTTCATTCAACTTCACTTGCCCCATCATTGAAATGTTCCCACAACTCAAATGCCATCTATAAATTTGCTGATGATAAAACCATCGTTGTTAGAATCTCAAATGGAGATGAGAGGGTGTCCAGGAACAAGCTGAGTGGTGTCACAGCAACAACATTGCACTCACTGCCAGTAAGACGAAAGAGCTGATTGTGGGCTTCAGGAAGGTTAAGACAAGGGAACATAAACCAATCCTCACAGAGGGATCAGATGGAGACAGTGAGCAATTTCAAGTTCCTGTGTGTCAAGATCTCCGAGGACCTAACCTGGTCCCTACATATCAATGCAGCTATAAAGAAGGCTATATTTCATTAGGGGTTTGAAGAAATTTGATTTGTTACCTAAAACACTCAAAAATCTCTGTAGATGTTCCATGGAAAGCACTCTGATAGGCTGCATCACTGTCTAGTATGTGGGGGGGGGGGTATCGAAAGCACTCTGATAGGCTGCATCACTGTCTGGTATGGGGGGGGGTATCGAAAGCACTCTGATAGGCTGCATCACTGTCTGGTATGGGGGGGTTATCGAAAGCATTCTGATAGGCTGCATCACTGTCTGGTATGCGGGGGGGGGATATCGAAAGCATTCTGATAGGCTGTGTCACTGTCTGGTACGGGGAGGAGTATTGAAAGCATTCTGACAGGCTGTGTCACTGTCTGGTATGGGGAGGAGTATTGAAAGCATTCTGACAGGCTGTGTCACTGTCTGGTATGCGGGGGGGGGATATCGAAAGCATTCTGATAGGCTGTGTCACTGTCTGGTATGGGGAGGAGTATTGAAAGCACTCTGATAGGCTGCATCACTGTCTGGTATGGGGGGGGGTATCGAAAGCACTCTGATAGGCTGCATCACTGTCTGGTATGCGGGGGGGGATATCGAAAGCATTCTGATAGGCTGTGTCACTGTCTGGTATGCGGGGGGGGATATCGAAAGCATTCTGATAGGCTGTGTCACTGTCTGGTATGGGGAGGAGTATTGAAAGCATTCTGACAGGCTGTGTCACTGTCTGGTATGGGGAGAGGTATTGAAAGAAGCTACAAAAAGTTGTAAAATAAGTCCGCTCCATTTTGGGTACTAGCCTCCGTAGTATCTAAGACAACTTTAAGAAGTGGTACCTCAGAAAGGCGATGTCCATTATTAAGGACCCCCATCACCCAGGATGTGCCCTCTTCTCGTTGCTACCAACAGGGAGGAGGTACAGAAGCTTGAAGGCATACACTCAGCGATTCAGGAACAGCTTCTTTCCCTCTGCCATCCAATTCTTAAATAGACATTGAACCCAAGAACTCTACCTCACTTTTTTAAATATACATAATGTAATTGATTTACTTACTTATGTTTTTCTTTCCATATTATCATGTATTGCATTGTACTGCTGCTGCTAAGTTAACAAATTTCACGACACATGCCGGTGATGATAAACCTGATTCTGATTCTGAACCAATGGGCTCACTTTCAAGGACTCTGCATCTCATGTTCTCAATATTTGATGCCTACTTATTTATTATTATTATTTCTTTCTTTTCGTGCTTGGACAGTTTGTTGTCTTTTGCACACATTACTGCGGTCTTTCATTGATTCTAATATGGATATTATTCTATTATGGATTTATCGAGTATACCCACATGAAAATGAATCTCAGGATTGTATATGGTGACATATATTCACTTTGATAATAAATTTACTTTAAACTGTGAACATGAGCCTGACTCTGAGCAGCCTGACACTGACATGTTAGCATCACCCTGAGATTCCGCAGAACCATGAACACTTTGACTGGCCGTGGTGGTACTTCATGGAAGCAGATCGCTGATTCATCACCTACTGTAGAGCTGGAGTGCTGAGAGTGACTGCGACTGAAGTGTGTTAGAGGAAAAATGATGCTCCCCTGGCTGCGAGCCACTTTCCAGGAGGTGTACAGGATGAACTTAGTATCTTGTGCATTTAGTGTGACAAGCTAGACATATGTTGAGACTAACACTCTACCGAGCAACGCACACACAATATGCTGGAAGAACTGAGCAGGTCAGGCAGAACCTATGGAGGGAAATAAACATTTAACATTTTGGGCCAAGAACCTTCACCAGGACTTCCTTGTGTCTCTCATTTAACACAGAGCTTCCCTGTTGAGGTCCTTGGCTGATGCCTCCGAGGTAGGTCCATTACATGGAGTAAACTGCAGCATTGAATACAATCAGCTGCCTCACGGTACATAATGTGCCCATGAAATCATATCCTGCCCTTGCTCTTCTAGTATCACAACACGTCAATGGTCTGATTTGGTGATGTGATCTGGTTTCTTCCTGGTCAGCCTGCGCAGACAACACTGGCAATACTGCAGCTATGGCCCTTTTTTGCTAAGTATTCAGCACAAGTACAGCATCTTGTAAACACGGAGGTCATTTCACAACAGAGGAAGGAATTACAAAGAGCATTTGATACTTGCATACCAGGGAGACCACGAAGTTCCTCAATGGCTCCTAAAGGATGGGACATAGCTATCCCAACAGGAGGGTGATGGTGTTCTCCAGTCTAGACATGCTCAGAGCAAAAAGTCCCTTTTTCTTTGCAGTGAGTCTTGAGTTCTTCAGGTTTGGTATTGTTCAGAAAGAAGCAAGATTGTAAAATGGATGCATGACAAAGAGGAATGTTGATGCCTCTGATCAGCTAATACTGTGTGGAGGAGGTTTTCCCCCACACCTCTCCCTCTTTCCTTCAGTGTCTCTCTCCCTCTCCTTCTGTGTTTCTCCCTCCCTCTCTCCTTCTTCTCTCTCTTATACTATTAGTAAATCTCTGACAGTCAGGGTGGGTGTGAGGAAGAAATGGAAGGAAGTTGAGAGAGAGGGTGTAGGGTTTCTGTCTGATCAATTATTGAGTGTAGGGAAGTGAGGGATTTAGTATCTGCCTGACAGGGGAAAGAGGGGGAAATGAGGGAGGCACAAGAGTTTCTGCAGACACTGGGAATCTTGAGTGACACACACAAAATGTTGGCGAAACTCAGCAGGTTAGGCAGCATCCATGGAGGGAAATAAATAGTTGATATTTCAGGCTGAAGCCCCTCGTCAGGAATGATGCTGCCTGAATTGTAGGGTTCCTCCCGAATTTTGTGTTTTTCAAGAGATTGCACAGACTGAGCAGAATCTGCTGAAATGTTGCAGATCTCAAGAGGTTTTCTTGGTATTAGCCACAGGTTGAATTTACCCATTCAGAATAGAGACACATTACTCATAATAGTTGCTAAATTTTACACAAATGATATCCAATGTTCATTTGCTAATCAAATTGGTACAACTAATCAGCTGCATTTGTTAGATATGGGAAGTTGGAGTGTGCAGTGTGAGATGGCTTCGACATTTTTAATATTGCACCCCTGAATACTCTTCCAAAGTATTTAATTGTCTATAACATGCCAATGGACTTCTAAAGCCACCATAGGTGTAATGTTCTTTCCTTAAAGACTACCTTGGAGGAAAAAATCCAACCCCAATGATTTTGAACTACCATCTATGTACAGTATTACCTAACACTGTATGAAATAGTTGTTAATAATTTATTGCTTTAATTATGATTCCGAACAAGGCCAATGTTTCTGAATATTGAATTAATGGTTTATGAATATAATACTTATTTAAAAGAATATATTGTAAGTGTAACACACAGTGCAATGGGAAGTGTACTGAATTCTGAAGTAGGGTAGTGGTGAATAGGAAATGAAGAATGATTAATGGGATGTATGAGTTAGCAGTCCTTTTTAACAGATGGGTTTAATTTAGCTCATTGAAAGTTGTACTAATTCATAGCTATATGCTCACTGTCTATCCAACTCAATGGGGTGAATGAATTAAATAAATGCACCAGTTGAAATGAGTAGACACTCACAATTAAATTAAATTCTTCCCTTTCGCTGATTGATAACCTATCAGAGATTATATAGTTTCTCACTGGTTTTCCATCAGCAGCCTGCCTTATCAAAGACTCACTGATATCACAAATCCAGTAGAAGATAGTTGCAGCAAAGTAACAATGTAATATTGATGGCCAACTTTGAAAACCTACAAAAAGACTCCTGCTCCTAAATTACAATCTCACTTTAATTCTTTTGAATCTGTTTAGTACCTTCCAAATATCACTGGGACTCTGAGTCTATGGGTTTCTTAGTCTATCTTCCTTCTTTCTTTCTCATTGAACTAAAAGTTCCAATTAATCTCACTGCAAACTCAAATAAAGTTTATTCTTCCTAAGCTTTTCAACCTTAAGTCATTTCTTGAGGGTACTTCAGATGTCTCAGTTAGAATGAACATTTATTGCATAGTATTCCAGAGAAGTTACACTGATACTATTGAAGAAAATTAGAGAGTAAAGTCGTACAATCCTCTGGAATTATATTATAAAAATTTTTATAAGAATTCTATTAAACATTGATACTACAAGTTACATTGAGATCGAATGTTGGACAGGAGTAACTTCAGTTCATAAATGGACTAAATAGGTTGAGTGATGTTTGCAGTTAATGTGTTAATGGATTAGTGTGTATCCACTGTTTACAGCTGACAGGCTGATCTCTGTTTTTCTGAAGTGCGATACACCTCAATGAGGATTTACAATACATTCAAACAATTTCCAACCATGAACCACTGAATGAGTTAAAGACATTGAACAGTGTGTTGAGACTATCAAAGCATTTGTAAAATTGTTCCATGTGATAAGGCACTAATGAGAATGAGATGGCCTTCTTTAAGGGGTGGAGCAAACTGAGTGATTACATTCTTATCTGTAACAGACATGGACCAAAGCAATACTTCAGGTCAATAGAGATCCCCCAGCTTCTGTATTCTCAGCTACAGCCAAAGTAATTACTTCCATCTTATCTCTTATTGCTCCTGGAGTGCAGGGGTTCCTGTCCAATCAAAAGTTTACTTTTAGTGTCAAAGGTCAGAGCTATCAAGAAAATGCTGAAGGAGGAGAAAAAGATCAGGAAGCTTTAGTGGTAGAGCAAATATTCATTGAGCAGAAGCAATGATGCCTCTTCCATTTTGTGCCTAATGCAGCTTCAACAGATTGTTTAATAGCATAAATTGTGACAATCATAATTACTATAGGCAGCTTACAAAGTAAATTTAAAACTATACTCACAAAATGCTGGAGGAACTCAGCAGGTCAGGTATGGAAATGAACAGTGATAGTTTTGGGCTGAGATCCTTACTGAATAAGTCCTGAAAGAAAGTACCTGACCCAAAGTGTTGACTGTTTGTTCATTTCCATGGATGCTGCCTGACCTGCTGAGTTCCTCCAGCACTTTGAGAGTGTTGCTTTGGATTTCAGCACCTGCAGAATTTCTTGTGTTTACAAAGAGAATTGTTTTAGTTTATTATTGAAACTAAAACTTGAAATTATAAAGAAAGCTATATATATTAATATAGCATTCATTAGTATCAATGTTATCAAAGAATTGAGAGATGTTTTATGAATGAATGTGGATTATACAGTATCTGAATTAGTACTTTGGTGATCAGTGGAAGACTAATCAACCCACTAAAGTGCTATGACCCTGATGGGAGTTACTTGCAGGTCTCAGAACAGTAGCCAGGATGTGTTCTACAAATTACAGTGGGAGATAGAAAGAGCCTGTTAAAAAGGCAATGTTATGTTAGTCATGGGGGATTTCACTATGCAGATAGATTGGAAAAATCAGTTTGATTCTGGACCCCAAGAGAGAGGATTTATGGAATGATGACTTTTTAGAGCATTTTGTGGTTGGGCCCACTAAGGGATCAGCAATTCAGGATTTGGTGTACTGTAATGAACCAGATATGATTAGGGAGCTTAAGGTAAAGGAACACTTAGGAATCATAGCATGATAGAATTCACCCTGCAATTTGAGAGGGAGCTAAAATCAGATGTATCAGTATTACAGTGGAGTAAAGCGAATTACAGAGGCATGAAAGAGGAGCTGGCCAAAGTTGATTAGAGGGAGACACTAGCAGGGATGATGGCAGCAGAGCAGTGGCTGAAGATTCTGGGAGCTCTTCAGAAGGTGCAGGATAGATACATTCCAAAGATGAAGAAGCATCCTTAAGGGAGGATGAGGCAACTATGGCTGACAAAGGAAGTTAGAGACAGGATTAAAGCAAAAGAGAGGGTATATATTAGAGAAAAATAGTGGGAAGTTAAAGGATTGGGAACTTTTTAAAAACCAACAGAAGGCAACTGAAGAAAATAATAAGAACAAAAAGATAAAATGAAAGTAAGTTTGTCAATAATATCTTAAAGGATACCAAAAGTTTTTTTCAGATATATAAAGAGTAAAAGAGAGGTGAGAGTAGATATTGCATCACTTTTAAAACATCGCTGGGGAGATAGTAATGGGGGACAAAGAAATAGTGGAGGAACTGAATTAGTGTTTTGAACCATTTTTCACTGTGGAAGACACTAGTAGTATGCCAGTAGGTCGAGTGGGTCAGGAGACCCTGAGCCAATAGGAGCAGAATTTGGCCTTTCAGCCCATTAAGTCTGCTCCACCATTTCATCATGGGTGATCCCAGATCCCATTCCACCCCATACAATTGCTCTCTCAGCATATCCCTTGATGACATGACCAATCAGGAATCTATCAACTTCCGCTTTAAATATACCCACAGACTTGGCCTCCACTGCAGTCTGCGGCAGAGCATGACACAGATTCACCACTCTTTGGCTAAAAAAAATTCCTCCTTACTTCTGTTCTAAAAGGTTGCCCCCTCAATATTAAGACCCTTCATCTGCACTGAAAGGAAATAGCCGGTGTAAAGCAATGAAGGGTCCCCTGTTCTATAGGAATTGTTTGTCAAGGTTGTCAGAGAGCTGGAGACATTTGCAATGGTAGCAAGATCTGAATCAGATAAGATCCTTATGGCATGACTGGCCTTGTCATGCAAAAGTCCCTCTGAAAACGCAGAGTTTAAACGTCTTATCTTTCCTCAGAAAGAAAATGTAGAAGTCTCTTTGGGAACATGGAGCTGCAGTGACGTCAGTGACCCTGTATGCCCTGGTGCCATTGGAAGGAGCCTAAGACCACAAAGGGACATTGACCCTGGGCTCTACTGCCCGGTTCTCTGTGATAACAGATTTGTTAAAACTTGGCTAACAGAGACATTTCTCCTCAAAGGAGTAAAGTTTGGACAATGTGTCCTTGTGGAACCAGGTGGGATAAAGTCCACAATAGAGAACCTTTCTATCCCTTCCATTGCCAACTATTGTACCCATGTTATAGAAGGCTACAGACTATGTACTGTTAAATGAGATTAGTATACACTCTGTGGCCACCATATTATATACCTCCTATACCTAATACAGCGGACACTGAGTGCACTGTATGTTTGTAGTCTTCTGCTGCTGTAGCCCATCCACTTCAAGGTTTCGACATGTTGTGCATTCGGAGATGCTCTCCTGCATACCACTGTTGTAACACGTGGTTATTTGAGTTACTGTTGCCTTCCTGTCAGCTTGAATCAGTCTGGCTATTCTCCTCTGACCTCTCTCATTAACCATGCATTTTCTCCCACAACTGCTGCTGACTGATTGCTTTTTTGTTTTTCACACCTTTCTCTGTACACTCTAGAGACCGTCGTGTGTGAAAATCCCAGATCAGCAGTTTCTAAGATACTCCAACCTTTGGCACCAACGTTCATTCCTCTGTCAAAGTCACTGAGATCACATTTCTTCCCCATTCTAATGTTTGGTCTGAACAACAGCTGAACCTCTTGACCATGCTTGCATGCTTTTATGCATTGAATTGCTGCCACATGATTGGTTGATTAGATATTTGCATTAATGAGTGGGTGTACAGGCATACCTAATGAAGTGGCCATTGAGTGTAGATAGGTACTTCGTGGTTGGCATGGCCATGATGGGCCAAATGGCCTATTTCGGTGTTCTTTGACCCTATCATTCTATAACTTTGGGAGCCCTGGCTGTACCCATGCCCCATCTGATGCTTCTGCTTGATTTATGAATCCAGCAAACTTAGTGGGAGCAGTTTTCAAGTTTGAACGTGACTGTGGAGTTCGGTAGAAGCATCACTGGTGATGAAGAGTAGTTCTTGCAAAGACCAAGTACTCTCCAGAGCATGGAGCAGTATGCAGAAACTCTCAAGAAGAAAGTTAGTGCCACTTTAAATCACACAATGCCTGAAAACCTGGATAGTTTGTGAGTGGCCAAGTCCAGACAGGTTTCGGAAAAAATTACTCTCAGCAATACTAATAAACGATGAATGACATCACTAAATCTGTGGCTGGTGCCAGACACACATTAAGAAAGCAAGTGCGACTCAGGTTGGGAAGAATCCATTTGAATTTCCAGACTCATGCAAAATAATGCAGAAATGACCATTAACGCATTTCACTTGAAGAAAAGTCAACTTTCGTTCACTTGGTATTGAAATAACTAATTTAATTTTTAGGCCTACACACAAAAAGCCTCACATATTTACTGCTATGCTCGTACTTGGGTATTGATATTGCTGTTAATCAATTATTGCAGAACATACAGTACAAACACCCAGTGAACAGCTTGTCTGGCATACTGTTCATACAGATCCAAGTCAATGCACAATGCATTAAGGTAAAACAATAACTGTAATGTATGGATCTATTTATTTTAGAGCAATGCCCCCCCCCCGCTTACCACTACGTTTTGAGCTGTTGTCTGTGCATGCACACTGTTCTCTCTCTCTCTTTCTCTTGCTGCATGTGAATACACCAGTTAAAACCATCTCCTGTGTGCGTGCTCTTATTTAATTGATATGCAGTTGTGCATGGACACAACAAATTGGCAATGAGTATGAACCTGAATGTCAGAACGTATCACAAACTGCACTGACAGTTATGGGACGAAACAGCAGGAGTTAAACAGCATGACAAAGCCAAAGGACGCATGAGTTGCAGTGAAAGACATGGCAAATTTAAAGTGATAATAATGTGGCCATGACTTCAGTTGGGAAAGTTGATGAATTTGATAACGCTTATGAAGGCTGGGAGTCGAATGTTGAGAGCATTGAACGGAATTGTAATGTGAACAATGTGGCGGAGCAAAAGAAAGCCCCTAATGGGCCCAAGAACGTATAATCTCTTACGCAACGTAGTAACCCTTTCAAAGCAAGATGTTTGATGAAATTGTTACAATTTTACAAAATCACTTGAGCCCTAAACCTCTGGTAATAGCTGAGAGATTTAGATTTTACAAAAGAAACCGGTCAAAAGATGAAGGTCTTTCTGAATACATTGCTGAACTGCACAAACTTTTCCAGTACTGTGTCTTTAGAGATGGACTTTCTTGTGCATTAAGGGACAAGCTTGTATAGTCAAAGCACTCAAATGAGGCTATTATCCGAAAGAGACCTAACCTTAGAACAGGCATTAACCATTGCAATACCATTAGAGACTGCAGCAAAGGATGTAGCAGAACTACAGAAAAGGAGGTAAGAATGTGAAATGCACAAAATGTCCCTGAATGGTGCAAAGAGCCAAAGATGTTATCGACATGTCAATCCTCCCATGATGCAAGTGACTGTTGGTTCAAAGAAAAAGTCTGCAGAAAGTGTCACAGACAAGGTCACATAGAGAGAATGTGCAAGGCAGACAAAAAGCACAACTGAATGAAAAGTCTCAAACACAAAACTAAGCAAATGCATAAAGTTACCAAATGTAAAACAGAATCGGACATCATAGAGTCTGACAAAGGTGACCTGTCATGCCTAGAACTGAATAGTATAACTCAAGCAGATCACAAAATCATTTGGGTCGCAATAGATGTATCTGGTGTAAAGCTGAAAATGGAGCTGGAGATGGGATCAGCTTTGTCCATAATTCCAGAGGCTGGCTACAACAGACTGTTTTCTAAGATACCATTAGAAATGACCTCAGTGATGCTAAAGAGTTACACAGGTGAAACAGTGTCTCCCAAAGGCAAACTGGAAGTGAATGTGATGTATAGAGACTAAATACGGCAGTTAGAGGTTTATTTATTGAAAACTGGAGGGCCAGCACTTTTCGGATGTGAATGGTTGAGAAAAATCCAACTAGACTGGCACTCAATCAAGACTCTCAGTGTGGCATCAACAGGCAACAGCAGCCCAAATAGTAGCACTAACCAGAGACTGGAACAGCTGCTTAATGTTAATGAGAAGGTGATTGAGAAGAGAATAGATAAACAGATCAAAGTCTTGGCCAAAAGCTGTTCAGGATGTCAAAAAGTTCAAAAAGCATCCCCACAGTCACCATTACATCTGTGGGAGTGGCCGTCATCACCATAGCAAAGAGTACATATTTGCTTTGCTGGACTCTATCTTTCTGATTGCTGCAGCCAGAGGTTATGCCAATGGAGATAACACCTCAGCAAAGACTGTCTCTGCTCTGAGGACATTATTTGCCAGAAATAGCTTACCAGGACAAATTGTGAGTGACAACAGACCACAATATACGTCAGAATTATTCTGACTGTTCATGAAGTAAAAGGACATCAGATGTTTCAAGTCAGCTTCTCCACGAATGGGTTAGCTGAAAGGCTTACCCAAACTTCCAAGAAGTCCTTTAAAGTGATGACCCAGGAGGACGTTTATCTACCGCACAAAGTGGGCAACTTCCTTTTTGTAAATCAGAACTCTGTTCATGCAACATCAAATCAAACACCCTCAATGCTGCTCATGAACAGGAATCTGAGATCTCACAGAGACCTCCTGAAAGCGGACCTACAGAGGGAATTGCAGAATAAACAGTTCAGCCAGCTGCCAAGTGAAGTAGCAAGGATTTTTGAGATTAGACAGGATGTCCTAGTGCGTGATTACCGAGAATACAAGTGGACACCCAGTAGGGTAGCTATAACAACTGGACCACTGATGCACACAGTGGATGTTGGAGATCAGACATGGAGACATCATGTGGACTGGACACTCGATGCTCAACCAAAGAACACACCCGATTCGACTGCATCCAACAAGACAGACACATTACAAATACCGGACATACCTCTCAGTGATGAATCATGTCACTGACAGCAACATGACACCAGCAACTGAGAACATTAACAAGACACTGCTAAACCTGATGCCACCCCACTGGTCCAGAGCCACTATCCTGAAAGAAGCAGAGCAGCACCCGAAAGACTGAATCTGTAGTATAGGGAAGTTGGTTATGGGCTGTTGTTGGGAAAGCATGCTTATTTGGAATATGGTTTATGAAAGGGAAATTGAATGATTTGTACATACACAGTTTTATGTTGCATTAATCTGAAGGGGGAGCAAATGTAATGTATGGATCTATTTTTTAGAGCACTATGTATGAACTGTTGTCTATGCATGCGCATTGCTCTCTCTCTCTCTCTCTCACACTGCAATGTGAATACACCAGTTAAAGCCAGCTCCTGTGTGCGTGCTTTTATTTAATCGACATGCAGTTGCAAAGACACAACAAGAACATTGGTCTGAGGAATGTTTCTTAGATCAGCTGAACCTTTCGGTTACTTCATGTCCTGCACAAATATCCCTCTAATTACCTACACCCTCATTGCCTGTGTATTCTCAGAGCAGTTCAGTTCCTGTGGAACACTTACAAAATGCTGAAGGACCTGAGCAGTTCAGGTAACATCTGTGGAGAGGAACAAACAGCCAATGTCTCAGGCCAAGACCCTTCATCAGGACTGAAAAGGAAGGTGGTGAAAGCCAGAAACTTCCTTTCTTACCTGATTCCCACATCTGTTCTTTCCTGATCCCCACATCCGTTCTTTCCTGATCCCCACATCCTTTCTTTCCTGATCCCCACATCCTTTCCTGTCCTGATGGAGGGTCTCGGCCCGAAATATCGACTGTTCACTAATCTCCCTTGGATTTCCACTATATGCAGAATTTCTCTTGTTTGAGATTCTACAAACGATGGAAATCCACACACAAAATGTTGGAGGGACTCAGCAGATAAGGTAGCATCTATGGAAAATAAGTTTTGGGCCAAGACCCTTCAGCAGATTTGTAGAATCCTTTGTGTTATTCAGCTTCTGTGATCTAAACTGTAGAGCAAATGTTTCTGTTGCACAATTGCTATCCAAGAAATGAGTGAGGTGATAGAACAGCTTTCAACGTCTGGACAATTCAAATCTAGTGGTTAAATGCTGTACAGATTTTAATATTTCATGGAAATGCTAGTGATATAATTCAAAATGAAGATGAGTGTGTGACTTGAGAGAACCATGTGAGAGGTCATGTTCACTTCAGCCTGAATCCCTTGATCTTCTTGGTGATATAGGTCGCAGGTTTGGGAGGTGCTCTCAGAAGCAGCCCAGGTGACTCATTGTGGAACATTTTCTAGATTGAACAAACCACTGCCAATGTGCATCAGAGCTGGAGCAAATAAGTGCTTAGGGTAGTGAATGGTGTCTGCTCCCTTGAGAGTTGGTGGAGCCACACCCATTCAGGCCAATGGCAAGGACTCCTGGCTTGTGCCTTGTAGAGGGTGTTTGGATGATGGGGAGTGAGTCATTTTCTACAAGGTAATCAGCCTCAAACCTGCTCCTGTAGCCATTGCACTCATATGGCCGGTTCAGTTAAGTTCTGGTCTTGGGGAATCTTAGGATGCTGGGGACTCAATGATCATAATGTCATTGAACATTTCATGTGGGTGGCGAGTCTTTTGCTGGTATTAGGCAGTGCCAGGCAATTTTTCAGTGTGGTTATTATCTGACAGCCACATCCAAAAACTCCGAGGGAAAGTTGGCTCTTACAATTCTCTCTTGAAAAAATTATCAGGTACGAAATGGGGAGCTAATGCTCGCACACTTAGATCAACTGCCCTGGCACTCTGCTATGCACCTGCAGAATACTGTGCACCTGTGTGGGGCAGATCAGCCCATGGGAAGAAAATAGGCCTGTTGCTTAACGAAGCCTGCCGAATAATCACGGGCACACTGCGCCCCACACCCACTAACATCATTTACAGACTGGCAGGCATTGCTCCCCCAGAAATCCGAAGACACACTACAACAAAAATTGAAAAAGGTAAACAGAACTCGGATCCACAGCACCCACTAAATCATCATGTGCCAGTTTCCAACCGCCTAAAATCGAGGAAATAACAGTAGAGGAACTACCACATGGAACATTCCCCCCCCCCCCAAACAAACAGTATTGACCTCTGGCAACAAACAGAAGCCAGAACCCCACCAAACAATACAGTGCAAGACCCCACAGAGATGTTACCAGACGGGGCACTGCTTGACAGACGGAGGTGGTGCACTCTCATCAGAGCGAGAGCGGGAGTTTGTAGGACAGGAGACAATATGGTGAAGTGGGGTTTAAAGACCAGCGAATCCTGTGAGTGTGGCAAAAGGGTGCAGAACATTGAACACGTTCTGCGCAACTGCCCACTCTCACCTGATTTAGCTGACACTGACCAGCTCAACATCAACCAAACAACACCAGAGTGGCTGTCTGGTGTGACAAGCTATGATGATGACCTGACACTTATTAGCTCATGGCTGATTGTTGTCCAGATTTGCATCCTGCAGACATGAGCTACTTCATTTACCGAGGGACTGCAAATGGAGTTGAATATTGTACCGTTGTTCATGATGATACCCTCTTCTGACTTTATGATGGGAGGAGGGTTATTGATGAAGCAGGTTAAGGTGGTTTGACCAAGGACATAGGCCTGAGGATCTATTGCAGTGATATCCTGGGGCTAAGCTGATTGACCTCTCACATCTACAGCCATCTTTTGTGTATCGTAAGGCCAGTCATTGGAGAACTTTCCCATTAATGGCCATTCATTTCAGTCTTACCAGGACTCCTTGATACCTCACTTGGCCCAATGTTGCTTCAATAGCAAAAGCCGTCATTCCCACCTCTTAACTTCTTTTGGTCCATAATTGGATTAAGGCTATGATGATGCCTACAGCCAATTGGTCCTGGCCCAACTCAAAATTGTGCGTCGGTAAACAACTTCATGGTGAACAACTGCTGCTTGATCGCACTGTCGATGACACCTTCTATCACTTTATTTTTGGCTGATTGGGTGGTAGTTAACCAGATTGAATCTGTCCAGCTTTTATAACTAGGACATACCTGGGCAATTTCTCACATGCTAATGTTGTAACTGTACTGGAATAGTTTGACTAGTTCTGGAGACCACGTCTTCAGTGTTACAGCAAAGCTGCTTCCTTTGTTGTTTCTTGTTATCTCATCTGTTTATTGATATCACATGGTGTGTGCAAATTCTGCAATGGTCGAGATCTCAGAGGAACTTGAGCTGGATCATGCATGACCACAAATGTGGTGAAGAATGGACACAGTGGAAAACCTGTACCCAGCGACGAGGCTTCAGTCTTGTCTTTAGCATTCGATGTTGGGCCCCACACTATTGAAGAGAGGAATTTCTTGGAGCCTCCTCGCACATTTAGCTGTTTCAAGGCAGTTAGTCCACCTTTGGTCTCCACCTGGCACTCAGCTCTCACCTGTGGCTCCCCGTAGCTGTTTGCATGCGACAGCGGCCACACCCCGGGCAACGGCTTCAACAAGCCGGCCAACCCAGGTGAGGGTAGCCGACGGGTCTCAAACCCTCGGTGAGATAGGGAGTTGTCTATCCCAGCATGTGAAGACAGACTCCGGCGGATTGAGCGGACGAGACCGATGGAAGGTCCAACGGTCAAGAAGGCAGTCTCTGCAAGCGTCGTGGAACGTGTAGAGCAGGACAAGACACAGAAGACGTCCTGGTCATCCACTGCGCCTAGTCCCATCTCCAGCCGTCTCGATTCTGTCTTGCCACTGGATCCAGATGGGAATTGGGAAGAGAGAGTGAGGCTGACGCTGCGCAACTCTCCCTCACTTAAATCCAAATCATGCGCTAGCCTCGACACCATCATAATGGTGTTGAGGTCCTCATCGACATTGACGATGGACGAACACACTAAGCTGGAACATCTTCAGCAGGCTCATCGCTGACCATTCTTCCAGTTGCAATTTAACTGCATGGCTTGCGAGACCACTTCAGAGACAGTCTAAAAGTCAACCACTCTAATAATCCAGACAACATAGTCAGAACTACAAAGTGCAGAGAAATGCAATGTTATAAAGCTCTGATTTGGCCACATTGCATACAGTTCTGGTCGGCCACTATAGGATGGAATTTGAGGCTTTGGAGAGCGTGCAGAAGTGGTTTACTAGGATGCTGCCTGGTTTAGAGGGTATGTGTTGTCACAAGAGGCTGGATAAATTTGAGATGTTTTCTCTGGAGAGCCGGAGGCTGAGGGGAGATCTGATAGAGGTTTACAAGATTATGAGAGGCATAGATAGAGTGGATGGAGAGTATCTGTTTCCCAGGGTTGAAATGTCTAATACCAGAGGGCTTGCATTGAAGGCGAGAGGGGGTAGGTCCAAAGGGGATGTGAGGGGTAAGTTTTTGACTCAGAGTAATGGATGCCTGGAATCCACAGCCTGGTATGCTGGTAGAGGGAAATACAATAGAGGCTTTTAAGAGATGTTTGGATAGGTACATAGATGTAAGGAAGATGGAGGGATACGGACATGGTATAGGTGGGAGGAATTAGTGTTTGGATGTATTTGATTTGCTTTTTAGCTGGGTTGGCACAACACTGTCAGCTGAATAGCCTGATCATGTGCTGTACTGTGCTATGTTCTAAACCTAGGGGCAGTATCTAACAATCATGCAGGTCAATTGTGCGGACATTGGTAATACATGACCAGTGAACTAATAGAGCTCCAGCTGCAGGAAAATAATGCACATCTTTATGATAAGTCAAACAATTTACTGCATCTTCCATGGACAATTTAATTGAAAACTACTATTAAACAATTTTCAATTAAGTAAAACATAGATGAAGATTCAAATGTTCCCAAGGCAGAGAATGAATATGCTGGCAGGGGTACTGGTATCAATATTTTCTCTTGTTTTATCATGTTGAAATTTGTATTATACTAATATTCAATTAAAGTGTAACTAGATATTGTGTCCGTAGGAGTACAGATGCAGAGTCTGAGAGAATCCCAGGGTTATACTCTGTGCTTTCGCAGTAATCGGTTAAATACATCATTAACGAAGGCCGATGAAGTCATGCCTTCGGGGTGACAGGCAAACCGGGCCAAACGGATAATGCATTAAAATGGCAGGAGTGTCACTTTGACATGCTTTGGTGTTAAATTATTCACCTTGATGACATAAATCTTCTCTAATCCCATCATTCCATGCCCTTTCACCCTCACAGGGTTGAGAAATGAAAAACTTCCGTGACTCAAGTGGCTCACCTTGAACTTTCTGCAAGGTTCATGTTTCTTCCTTATCGCTTTGTAGTCTCAGGGATTTATTCTGATATATTAAGTACAGGATGCAGCTGGTGACAATTATAAAGAGGGCCAGGTGCTGCTTCAGTTATCACATCAAAACTCAGGAAAGGTATGTGGCTCTTGTGGGGGGTAAGGAGTTCTGGGAAGGTTGCATGGTGGCAGTACATACAAATGATTCCAGGACATAAATGGTTAAAAGTTGGAGATCCCTGAATGCAGAACCAGGAGGAACAAGGGCACACTTCCTAACTACATTTCTGCTAGCTCTTCCTCTGTTACTCTCTTTAAGCCAGCACTGTGCCAGGGCCAGCTCTGAAAACTGGTTTGTTTTCATCGGAGGCCATACCACCAACCCACATGCTACCACCATGGTCAGAGACCCAGAACAGACTAGGGACACTCTACAGTTCAGGCAGTATCTGTGCAAAGAAAAACAGAACCAATGTTTTAGGGCGGAGGCCCCTCATCAAAATGAAGTGTCTTCAACTTGAAACATTAACTCCGTTTTTCTTTCCACGGATGCTGCCCGACCTGAAAAGTGTTTCCAACTTTGTAATTTTATTTCCAATTTCAGCATCTGCAAATTTTTTTGAATTTCAGTTAGTGCCAATTTGTATCTACCCTTAAAATATTCAAAAGTACTGCTTCTCCCACATATGAGGAGATTTCCAAAGATTTAACATAAGTAGACATAAGATATAGGAGCAGAATTAGGCTACTCGGCCCATCGAGTCTGCTCCGCCACTTCATCATGACTGGTCCAATTTTCCTCTCAGCCCCAGTCTCCTGCCGTCTCCCTGTGTCCCTTCAGGCCCTGACCCATAAGTATCTATCAACCTCTGCCTTAAGACCTGGCCTCCACAGCTGCCTCTAGCAAAGAATTCCACAGGTTTACCACTCTCTGGCTAAAGAAATTCCTCCCCATCTCCATTCTAAAAGGATACCCCTCTCTTCTGAGGCTGCGTCCTCTGGCCCAAACCATCAACTGTACTTTTTTTCCATAGATGCTGCCTGGCCTGCTGAGTTCCTCCAGCATTTTGTGTGTGTTGCTCCTTTTGGCCCTCTCCAGTTTCAGCACATCCTTTCTAAGATAAGGGGCCTAAAACTGCTCACAATACTCCAAGTGAGGCCTCACCAGTGTTTTATATAGTCTCAAGATTACATCCTTGCTTTTATATTCTCATCCTCTTGAAACCAATGCTAACATCACATTTGCCTTCCTCAACACAGACTCAATCTGCAAATTAACCTTTCGAGAAATCTGCACAAGGTCTCCAAGTCCCTTTGTACCTCAAGTTTTTTATACCTTCTCTCCATTTAGAAAATTGTCTATCCTTTCATTTCTTCTACCAATGTGCATGACCGTATACTTCCCGATACTGTATTCCATCTGCCTTTTCTTTGCCCATTCTCCTAATCTGTCCAAGTCCTTCTGTAGTTGCCTCTCTACTTCCACAAAACTACCTGCCCCTCCACCTATCTTCGTACTGTCTGCAAACTTTGCAACAGAGCCATCAATTCCACTATCCAAATCATTGACATTTAATATTAAAAGAATTGGTCCCAACACAGACCTCTGTGGAACACCACTAGTCATCGTACGCAACCAGAAAAAGCTCCCTTTATTCCCACTTTTTGCCTCCTGCCAATCAGCCACTGCTTTATCCATGCTAGGATCCTTCCAGTGATACCATGGGCTTGTAGTTTGTTACGCAGCCTCATCTGTGGCACCTTGTCAAAGACCTTCTGAAAATCCAAGTACACAATATCAACCAATTCTCCTTTGTCTACCTGCTTGTTATTTCTTCAAATAATTCCAGCACGTTTGTCAGGCAAGATTTTCCCTTGAGGAAACCAAGCTGATGACGGCCTATTTTATCATGTTGCCTCCAAGTACCCTGAGACTTTATCCTTAATAATCAACTCCATCTTCCCAACACTGAGGTCAGACTAACTAGCCTATAGTTTCCTTTCTTCTGCCTCTCTCCCTTCTTGAAGTGTGGAGTGATATTTGCAATTTTCTAGTCTTCTGGAACCATTCCAGAATCCATTGATTCTTGACAGTTCATGACTAATGCCACCACAATCTCTTCAGCCACCACTTTTAGAACCCCAGGGTGTACACCATCTGGTCCAGGTGACTTATCTACCTTCAGACCTTTCAGTTTCCCAAGAAGCTTCTTTCTGTTAATGGTAACTTCACAGACGTCATGAGCCCTAACACTTAGAACTTCGGCCATACTGCTAGTGTCTTCTGCAGTGAAGACTGATGCAAAGTGCTTACTCAGTTTATCTGCTATTTCTTTGTCTCCCTCCACATCATTTTCCAACAGTTCAATTACCACTCTTGCCTCTCTTTTACACTTTATGTATCTGAAAAATCTTTTGGCATCCTTTTTAATACTATTGCCTACTTTACATTCATATTCCATCTTTACCTTCTTAATGACTGTTTTAGCTGCTTTCTATTTGTTATTAAAAGCTTCCTGATCCTTCAACTTCTGACTAATTATTGCTCTATTATATACCCTCTCTTTGGCTTTTATGTTGACTTTGACTTCTCTTGTTAGTGATGGTTGTGTCATCTTGCCTTTAGAATACTTCTTCCTCTTGGGGATGTTCATATTCTGTGCCTTCTGTATTGCTTCCAGAAATTCTGCTGTCCACCCTGCCAATGTTCTTTTCTAAACAACTCTCGCCGACTCCTCTTGCATGCCTCTGTAATTCTCTTTACTCCACTGTAATACTGATACATCTGACTTTCACTTCTCCTCCTCAAATTCCAGGGTGAATTCAATCATATTATGAACACCTTTCCCTAAGGGTCCTTTTACCTTTAGCTCTCTAAAAAATTCTCGTACATTGTACAACACCCAATCCAGTAGCGCTGATCCCCTCGTGAGCTCAACCATGAGCTGCTCTTAAAAAGCCATCTCATGAGCATTCGAGAGGTTTTCCCTCTTGGAATCCAGCACCAACCTAATTTTCCCAATCTATCTGCACATTGAAATCCCCACGTCTATTGTAACATTGCCCTTTTGGCATGCATTTTCTATATTCCATTGTAATTTGTAACCCACATCCTTACTACTGCTTGTGGGTCTGTATACAACTCCTGTCATGGTCTCTTCACACTTGCAGTTCCTTAGCCTTATCTACAATGTTTCAACACCTTCTAAACCTATATCACTTCTTTCAAATTATTTGATTTCTGTTTACCGACAGAGCAAAAGTGCCCCTCTGCCTACCTGTCTGTCCTTCTGGTACAATGTATGTCCTCAGACGTTAAGCTCCCAGCTATAATCTCTTTCAGCCATGATTCAGTGTTGCCTACAGCATCATACCTGCCAATCTGCAACTGTGCTACAAGTTCATCTACCTTCCTTTTATAGTGTGCATCCAAATGCATCACCTTCAGCCCTGTATTCACCCTTTGCAATTTTGTCCACCTTTGACGTTGCAACTCATCCTATTGACTGCAATTTTGCCCTGTCAACAGCCTCTCCTCACTAAACATTGCCTCTCTTTGTAAACCAGCTACCTCATCTTCAGCACTATCATCTGCCCTTCCTATGATACTTCATGCATAGCTCAGGACACCAGTCACACCATGCTTAACCTTTTGATTCCTAACTTTGTCTGAGGTCTTACAAACATCTGCCTCCACAACCTCTCCACTAACTGTTCTGGCACTCTGCTTTCCATCCCTCTGCAACTCTCATTTAAACCCCTCCATGCTGCATTAACAAACCTTCCCGCTAGGATATTAGTCCCCCTCCCATTCAGGTGCAAACCATCCCTTCTGTACAGTGATTAATTAATCTGCAGCTGGCATGTCTTTAGCTGTGGAGGAAACCTGAGCACTTAGAGAAAACCTACTTAGTCACAGGGAGTTTTCAATAACCTTTTCGCAGAGTTGCTTGGAGTGTTCTTTTGTCTTCATGGTGTATTTTTTACCAGGATACTGATTCACCAGCAGTTGGACCTGCTTCTTCTTCTTCTGACTTTTAATGGCAGTTGGTAGTCCAACTTAAAGATGCATTACCGCCACTAACTGGACTGGAGTGTGGTGTAGAGAGTTTGGAAGTAAAACTCTTACTAGTTATTTATCAACTGAAAACTAAAATTACCCTATAGATTTTAAATAATGAAATACAATAATCTGAATTAAATTAAAGTCACTTCTATAACTTAGTAAAGTTTTTAAATGAAAACTGTCAACCTACAAAGCTAATGCTGCAGCCTGCATTTGTTTTCTTTCAACCTTATGTGCTTCATATTGTAAAAGAATGTGTTCAACTGTTTCATAATGATGACAATAAAGGTGTGACGTGTGGCCAAGTGGTTAAGGCATCGGTCTAGTGAGCTGAAGGTCGCTAGTTCGAGCCCAAGACGAGGCAGCGTGTTGTGTCCTTGAGCAAGGCACTTAACCACACGTTGCTCTGCGACAACACTGGTGCCAAGCTGTATGGATCCTAATGCCCTTCCCTTGGACAACATCGGTGTTGTGGAGAGGCGAGACTTGCAGCATGGGCAACTACCAGTCTTCCATACAATCTTGCCCAGGCCTCAGTCGACATCGAAAAATCGATGAACAGGCGAAGAGAAGAATGATGACAACCCCTACACACCCCAGAGTGATGTTTTCCAACAAGATATAAGGAATGATTAAGCATATTATGCCCAATTTTAAGTCGAGTCAATATAATTCCTTCCCTTCTTGTCTTACCCTTCTCCCATGAATCCAACAGTTTCATATGTTCTGTAAAGGAGTCTCTCCTTATGCTCATTATCCCATAGGTCTTGTCATAATCCCCTAATTCTTAGCCAGCTGGACCTTCCAGATACAGGTGTATTTTTACTACAATCAATTGAAACACCTTGACTGCACACAGTTGGTCTCCACTTAACTAATTATGTGACTTCCAAAACCAATTGGCTGCACCTGTGATGATTTAGCACGCCGTATTAAAGGAGGTGAGTACTTATGCAACCGATTATTTGTGTTTTATACTTATAATTAATTTAGATCACTTTGAAGAGATCTGTTTTCACTTTGACATGAAAGAGTCTTTTTCTGTTGACCTGTGTCAAAAAAAGCCAAATTAAATCCACTGAGATTCAATGTTGTAAAACAATAAAACATGAAAACATCCAAGATTACTCAAATGTTGTTGTATTATTAAATACACAACAGAGACCCCAGGTTCACAGAGCTGTGAAGCAGCAGCACTACCTGCTGCACCGGTGTTGTCCAGTCTACAAGGTGCAGACACTCCTGCACCTGGGGTGGGAGCTCCAAGAATTTGGTCAGCTTAGAAACATGGAAACTGGCCCTTCAGCACTCTGAGTTGACACCGACCACTAAGCAATACCAGGCATACACTGACGCCATCTTCTGCCCACATTCCCATTCAGCTCCCTCGAGGTTCCTGCACTCATCTGTACACCAGAAGCAATGTACAGAGGCAGATTAACGTCCCAAGCTGCGTGATTTTGGGATGTGGGAGGAAACCAGAGCACCTGACTGAAACCAAGTGGTCACAGGGAGAACAAACACTCTATGCACACAGCAAAAAAGGTCAGGATCGAATCGAGGCCACTGCAGCTGGGAGAGAGCAGCTCTGCTCACTGTGAGAAGGAAATATTTTAGGTGGGACAGGGAGCTTCTATACCCTGAGGTAGGATTAGAGAGATCAGTTACTCCTGAGTTACCCATGTTTTCTCATTGGAAGGTATTTCATGATTTCGTGAGTCAGAATGTACGGACACACACACACACACACACACACACACACACACACCAACCACCCGGAAGGTGCCAGGACAGAGATGGGGGAGGGGGGTGGAAGAATGGAAGAATGGAAGAATGAAAGGGTTTGTGTGAGAGAAATGAAATAAACTTTACTAGCCCGGTTCACTTAGAGATGCACATTCACAGTATCTAAAACCAGACAAATTGATTATACAGTTTTGCAAACTGCATGTCTAATCCTATCAAGCTACCCAGAGTTCAGAATCACCTGCTGTGTCTATGCAGTGACCTCAGAGAAAAGGGAGAAAAATGTGAATCTACTTGTGTTCATACTGAGAAATCCTCACAATAGCAAAGTATGACCTTGTGCTCCCCAGCAAATCCTGAATTAATTAATCAGGGAAATCCCCGTCTCCTGAGACTAAAAAAAAGATTTACTGTTTTCCAGAGAAACCAAAGGATTAACAAAATCAGTAACTTCAGGACACAACAAGACAGTTTCATTTTTCGCTCTCTGATGCACTTGCTGATTAGCTCTCAAAGGCAAGTTGCTGAAGTTAGCAAGCATCTCAGCAGACGGGGATTGTAGCTGCTTCCTGCAGTCACCCATTTGCACTCACCCCATAGAAAAGTATCTATTAGCTTTGCATTCTCTTGTCATTGTTAAGAAAAGTGTAACATTATTTATTAACCCTTCCTGGTTTCCCAAAAGTCTTTGCCCAAATTTGCTTGTTTATGTTGGTCATTTGGCTCCTTGCAAATCATTCACCCTCCCATACATCACACAATTAATTATTCTCATACACACGCATATAAATGGGGCTTTCCATAAAGTGCAGCATGGTAGCATTGTGGCTAGCACAACACTTAACAGTACAGGTGACCCAGGATCAATTCCGACTGCTGCCAGTATGGAGTTTTTTACATTGTCCCCATGACTGTGTGGGTTTGCCCTGGTTTCCTCCCACAGGCCAAAGATGTAGGTTAATTGGTCATTGTAAATTGTCCCGTGATTAGGCTAGGATCGGGAGATTGCTGGGTGGCACGACTTGAATTCCGTGCTGTATACCTATAAAGAATTTGTAAAAAGCTACTGGGAAATGACCAGGTACAGACACCCTCACAAGTGTTACCCTGTGTAACTGTAGGGCAGAACATCGTTGCTCAGTCTGCTTCCAGTCCATCTAATGGGTTTAGCAGAGATGGGCACATGGTCCAGTTGGACCCAAGCCCCTGTTCCAGTCTGTACTACTCAGTGACTCATTGACTTGTCACAGTAATTCCTCATCCCACTGTCTCCCTGCCTTCTTTAGCTTTGGCCTATGAAGCTCAACATAAGTTTACAGAACTGTTTCTTGTCTTCCATTCAGGCATGCTGCAACCTTTCAGATCACTCTGCATGGAGAGGGGAGACTGTCTTTTTATCGCTGGGGGATCACTCTGCATGGTGAGGGGAGACTGTCTTTTTATCGCTGGGGGATCACTCTTCATGGTGAGGGGAGACTGTCTTTTTATCGCTGGGGGATCACTCTGCATGGAGGTGGAGACTGTCTTTTTATCGCTGGTGAGATCGCTCTGTTACAGAGAGTGAGAATGTCGCCCAGGTTTTCTGCATTTTGGATGTGGACTTGGACTGTGGACTTTTTTTTTCAGGCTTACAGTTTTTTTTTGTATTCTGTGTTTCTCACCTGATCTTTCTCATTTTTTTGTGTGTGAGGTGGTGGGGGGGGGGGAATTTAGATGTTAATGTTCCTTTTCCGTTTTTGTTAGTTTTTTGTGTGAGGTGGAGGGATTTGGGGGTTGATGATCATGCTGCCTTTCTTTTCTTAGTTTCATGGCTATCTGGAGAAGAAGAATTTCAGAGTTGTACACTTTAATAATGAATGAATCTTTGAATATTTGATTTATTAATGACTTAACAGTTTTGGAGAAGCAACCTTTTTTTAATTAACTGACTAGGTCCTTAAGGTTGTTATAGCCAGGGGTGGTAATGAGGATACACTCATTATCTATTAAATGCTCACAATGGTGAGCACCTCAAATAACCTCTGACAACCAAGTCCAGATTTGGCTTAGCTACTGAGCCTGGCAGAACTGTTTCCGCTGACAGGAGAAAGGGCAAAGGCAGATTACTGGCACCTTAAAACCAGTCCCTCCGGGAAGATGGGGCTCTTCAGCCATGGTTGGCAGCTCATCTAGGGAAAGGTAAACTCTGATCTCAAACCTCCGCCGCCTCGCAGCTGTACCCACTCATGGGAAAGGCTTCGGGAGTAAACCCCAAAGGAAAAATCTGGAGATGGGGTCCCTAAGGTAGTGCTATGTTGAGTTCAACACTGACTGTCAACTCCTGCGACACTGCTGGCGCCAAACTGTATCGGTCACTGCTGTTCAGATGTGTGGAGAGGGTGAACCTGCTGCATGGGCAACAGCTTGCTCTCCATATCATACTGCTCTGACTTGTGTATCTAGACAGCTGGGATACAATATCCATGGTTGACCCTGACCAATGGAGATGTTAGAATTAACCAGCTCTAATGTAATGTTGTCTACCTACTATGTTAACTGCTTCTCTCTGCATACCTGTTGTCTGGCTTGCTGAGCATCTCCATCATTTTCGTGTTTTTTTTTGCTTTTAGTTCACATTTTCAGCATTGGTAGTTTTTTTTTGCTCATTAGCGTCATACTAACCTCCATGTGGAAGTCTGCTAGATAGTGAGGGATTTTTATTTTTGAATAGAAGTTACTACTTTGCCATGTGATGCGGGAGGAGGGGTGCATTGCCAGCAGCTGCCACACCAGGGTCACTTACGTCTGCCAGTGCACAGAATTAGATTGCCCTTGAAAGTAGCTAATATGTTGAGAATCTTTTATAACAAAGCAAAGCCAAATAAAGCGTGAACAGAAAACACCCTAGTGCCTGTTTTATATTAACCATGCTGCAGATGGGTTTTGATGTTTGAAAACCCTTTGTAACTCTTGTTTGGTTGCTGGAAGTCTATTTGCCTTCCTTCCATGTCCATTCTGACATCATTAATGATATCCAAGAATCTCTTGTATGTGACTGGTTGGCTTCATACTGCTGCCCCTACCTATTGAAGGAGCATGGGGATTGGTGGAGAAGGGAGTTACCCGAGCGATGTTACTGGGAGCTAAAGAGGGGACCTCAGAATGGAGGAAATGAGGATTAATACCCCCAGCAATTGGAAGGCTACCACAAAGATGTACTATCCATCTAAAAACTTGGCAAAGAACAAATCAAATTTAATATGAAGTTGAGGGTTTGCCAGTGATCGGAAAACACAAATTTATATGTTTTACATGTAATAAGTGTTCATTCTAGTTATTTGTACAGCTATAGTTGTATCAATGAATGATTAACAATACATCGGTGTAGTAATCCCTGGATGAGCCTTGCAACTCTAACATAAATGGACCAGTTCAGATCAAAACTCTATTTACAGCCAGGAAAGAACCTAGAGAAGAATTCACTGTAGGGAAAATCTGAGGAGTCAATTATAGAGAATTACACAAATTCTTGAACAGTAAAGAGCATCATGTATGAAATTACAGCTTTGGGCCTTAACAAACCAAACGTGGACTTTGTGAGTACTGTGTGGAAGGACACATGCAAGGAGGCTTTAGGAACATCAGAAAATGTGGTCTGTGAAGTTTGACAGGATGAAATTACCTGTAAACATGGCAGACCAGCTGCTAATATCAGTGTGACTGTGAGGAGAAGGAAAGGTGATGTGAAACTATATTGTCCATCAATCATAATTACAGCATCTATGTTGCTAATTGATGTCAATCTTTGGAGGTGTAATGCTATACACACAATAATCTCAGGCCCAACTAAGGGAACCGACTGCAGAGAGGAAAGGTGAAAACTGCAGAGCATTAGGTAAAAAATATACACTTTGTAATTCATAATGAGGCTAATTTTGTGTACATTGTAATTCAATGATAGAAATAGAGAATGGGGGTGATTTGTACAGTATAATTAGTTCTAATGAATTCCTATAAATGCACAGGAAGAATTGGTCATAGTTAATATGCTTATAGCAGAATTGTGACATGAAAAATGAATGAGTCATTGAAAGGGAGAACCCCTTCAGTTGCTAGAAAATAAGATGAGGAAATGATCTACTTCAGTCATTTCACTTCACCAGTGACCTGGGTTTCCAGAGTAACGCCCCATTCATTGCAGAGTGAGCAATTGCCATAAAGATCCAGGTTAACATAATTCAGTGGAGTGGAAGGTTACTTGCAAAGAGTTTACAAATCTCTCCACTGGGCCAGGTTGAGAACAAGAATTACACTGGAGATGTGATGTTTGTAGAATAATACAAACATTAAAATGAGGTGCAGATACTTTACATCCGGGCTCTCATAGTTAGAATTGCTGTGTTTGCTTTTTGGTGCAATCACTATCTCTTCCCTAATGGTTTACAAATGCTAGAGAAAAGATTATAAAATATAAATTCAAATCTCAGTTTTCAAGATGTGAAACAATGTTTACCTGCATTTCCATTGCCTGCGGATTACTTCTGTTGATTTTACAGACCTTGATCTGAGGCCAATCACTAGAGGAAAATTAAAGGAAGAAAATACAAGGAGAAGGAAAAACAGCCATGAACGGTGTTTATCCCATGGCACTTTTGAAGCTGGGGTGAAGAGACATTCTTAGGGCACCATAAACTGATTTGCGGTGGTACATAGCCAAGCTTTTACCCACCTACGATGATAATGGGCTGCCTAAACATGAGTTGGGTTAGGGTTAGTCTCTAACTGGGAACTTCAAATCAATGTTTCCTCTACAACCCGCTCCGGCCTTTTACCACTTCTCACCTGCCTATCCCTTCTCCCTGTGTTCCCTCCTTCATCCCTTTCTCCCATGGTCCACTCTCTTCTGCTGTAAGTTACTTTCTTTTCCAGCCCTGTACCTTTCCTCCCAGCTTGGCTTCACCTGTCACCTTTTAGCTAGCCTCCTTCCTCTCCCCCCACCTTTTATCCTGACATCTTCCCCCTTTCACCTCAGTCTTGAAGAAGGGTCTCGGGCCAAAACATCGACTGTTTATTCACTTCCATAGATGCTGCTTGACCTGCTGAGTTCCTCCAGTGTGCTGTGTGTGTTGCTTTGGATTTCCAGCATCTGCAGACTCTCGTGTATATAATTTTTGCCTCAAACCTTTTTCATTGCGTTATAATTTCCTTTGACTTTCTCTGTTTTGACAATACAATCACTCTTGCTACTTTGGTGACCTCCCCTCTAAGGCTCCAAATAAGTCAATTTTTAAATTTACTGAGATACAGTGCAAAATAGGCCCTTCTGCCCCTCCGAGCCATGCTGCCCAGCAAACTCTGATTTAATCCTAGCCTAGTCACAGAACAATTTACAGTGAACAAATAACCTACCAACCAGTACATCTTTGGGCTGTGGGAGGAAACCAGAGCACCCGGAGGAAACCCACGCAGTAACAGGGAGAACATACAAACTTCTTACAGGCAGTGGCAGGAATCTGGATCGAAATCTCTTTCCTTGTTCCTCATTGCATTGTTACCATTAGTACCATCTCCTCCTGTAACTCATTAATTCTTAACATGTTAAACATATGTAATTCCTACAATCCTGTACTCTTCCCTTTTCTCATTAGGGTATTTGGTTAACATGTTATGTTCAGAGTTCAAATCCCATCCTAAACTGTGGAATGCAGCTCCATGAATCTAGTCAATTGTGGGCTGATTAAAGAAGAAGCATGAAGCAGCTGCATTGTGGTAAAAGCCAAACTACTCCCTAATGTCCTCCAAGAAAGGTAAAATGCTAATTTAGCCTATGAGGAAATCTCATCCCACACAATGTGGTTGACTTCTAATGCCCTTAGGTCATCCCACTGCTGTTCATGCTACTGAGGCATGACTGCACTGCTAGACAGTTCAAACCTCATCATCAAGTTCGCCGATGACACAACCGTGGTTGGCCTCATCAGCAACGATGATGAGAAGTCATTCAGAGAGGAGTTAGAGTGGCTGGTAGGTAGAATGGTATGAGCACAACAACTTGAGTCTCAATGTGGACAAGACCACAGAGATGATTGTGGGCTTTAGGAAGGGGCAGGCTGACCACTCCTCACAGCATACACTCGCCTCCTCTGCAGAGCGAGTTAGAAGCACCAAATTTCTGGGAGTGATCTTACCTGGTGAATCAACACCACCACTTTGGTCAAAAAAACATAGCACCCTCTCCATTTCCTGAGGAGATTGCGACATAGTGAGGCTTTGCCTCTTCCATTTTAACCAATTTTTACAGAAGCACCATTGAAAGTGTCCTGACCAGGTATATGACCACAATTCCCTACAAAGGGTTGCGAGGACTGCTGAGCAAATCAGCTTCCACCCATCAGGGATGCTTATCAGGAGTGCTGCATATGCAGGGCCCTTAGTGTTGTCAATGGTCTCTTCCATCCATCCACCAAGCTCTGAGCCCCCACTATCAGGCAGAGGGTACCGTAGTATTAAGATGGGAGGTAACTTCTTCCCGAAGGCCTTAGGACTATTGAACTCCCTGTTACCACCCAATTGGCATGAAGTGCCAGTAGCTTTATACTGTTTATTTTCAAAGTTCAAAGTATATTTACTATCAAAGTATGTATGCCGTATACAACCCTGAGATTCATATTCTTGCAGGCATTCACAAAACAAAGAGACACAGTTAAAAAACCCATACAGCAAAGACCATCAAACGCCGGATGTAGGCGCAAAAGAACAAATTGTGCAAACAATAAAAAAGTAAAGAAATAACACACAGAACATGATCCGCAGTATCCCCAAAATTGAGTCCGCAGCCAAGGAGCCAGTTCTGCGCTGAGGCCTGTGAAGCCAGTCCAGAAGCCTGATGGCTGCAGGCCATAGTCACAGAGCCAGTTCACCGCTGAAGAATGTAAACTTCATGGATTAATGAGCTGAACAGCAGATTGTCCTTCACCCTTGGCCTTGATGCCTTGATCAAATCACAAAAAAGTACTCAAAAAGGAACATGAACTGCAGAAAGTGAGTCTGCAGCTGTGAAGCCCATTCAGGGCTGAGGCAAGTGAAGCTTGTCCAGGAGCCCCATGGCTATAGGGCAACACCTGCTCCTGAACCTGGTGGTGTGGGACCCAAGAGGCCTGTACCTCCCACCTGTTGTCCGTAGTGAGAAGAGAGACGGGTTGAGTGCAGGCAGACAGCTCTGAACACCTGTTTGCTTTCCACTCTCGTCCTCAACAATTTGATGGAGCTGACTACAGATTTGTCTTCTGCTATCAGTCCTCAACGCAGTGTCCACCCCCCAGTGATGGCTACCCCAGCTGTACCTGCACTCTCCAGATTCTAGTTCGTTGAATCCCCCAGGATTTCAGAAAAGAACCAGATCATGTAGTCGGTTCAAAAGAACATGCTCAGACTCCAGCAATCACAATTCAGTAGTCTTGTGAGCTGTCTCCAAAAATGTCACATTGGTCACTGGCACCATCTTACTTTTTAATTTATGTCGTAAATGTACATTATTATTTGTTAATTTACTAGTGGTAATATTACACACACTTCATATAGATATACTTGTGTGTGTGTGTGTGTGTGTGTGTGTGTGTGCGTGCGCCTAAGACTTCTGCACAGTATTGTATACTGCCAAACAAAACAGCATTGCTGCAGACTAACATGCACAATATATAAAACAAATTTCATGATATATTGAGCGATGATAAACCTGATTCTAACTTGAGTCCCCAATGTGCACTGAAAATGGGAAAGGGGGCAGGGGGAGGGTTGGGAAAAGGAGAAGGAAGGGAGAGAGGAGGGAACAGGAAGCACCAGAGAGACATTCTGTAATGATCAATAAACCAATCACTTGCAATCAAATGACGTTGCCTGGTGCCTCAGGACTGGGTGTGTCTGCACCCACATCAACACCCGCCCCGGCTCTCCTCCTCTGCCACTTCTCCCATCCCTCCTGCGGTGCTCCACCCTCACTATTCCCAAAGTCACCCTCCACTCCACATTGACAAATACAGTAGAGTGCAAAAGTCTTAGGCACCCTAACTATATATATATATATAGATAGATAGATAAATATGTGTGTGCGTGTGTGTGCCTAAGACTTTTGCATAGTACATGTGTTTGTTTGAATGACAATAAACTGA
Organism: Mobula birostris; assembly: GCF_030028105.1. Classification (NCBI taxonomy): domain Eukaryota; kingdom Metazoa; phylum Chordata; class Chondrichthyes; order Myliobatiformes; family Myliobatidae; genus Mobula; species Mobula birostris. Next base: position 30,677,161 of record NC_092396.1, read on the forward strand.
ACTTGAACTTGAAGAATGGGGATAAGTACTTCTTTGGCAAGTACAAAACCAAATATCTACAACTCAATTACTCACTGACCAAAGGTGATGAACTTGGAATCCTATAGACTGGCTCAGATAATGCTAATTTGGATTCAGTCCAGACGAATTTAAAACTGGCCACGCTGCAGCAGTCAATGAGTTGGAAACATGACTCCTGGCAAACAAGAGACTCAATTGACTTGTAAAATGAAATCTAGCGGATAGAGAAACTGCAGCAACTTCTCGCAATAAACAACAAGATGGTGGTTATAAATAACGTAAGCTTACAAGAAAATGGCAGATGCTGGAAATCTGAAATGAATCTGCAAAAGCTGGAAACACTCAGTAAGTCAGGAAGGAAAAAACAACTAAAATTTCATGTCTGAGACCATTTGGCAGGTTTGGGAAAGGAAGAAAACAAATTAGTTTCCAGGAGCAGAGAAGGTGAGGAAGAGAGGAACAATGGGAATATCTGTTAGGGTGAAACTAATTAAATTGATGTAGAGATTAGAATCAGATTTTATTTCTTTGTCTCTGCTAGCAATTGCTAATAGAAAGGCTATGGGGCATGGCCAGCAGGTCAAATTAAACTGATAGAAAGAGAAAACTGATCCAAACTCACGAATGGGTGACAAAAAGTGGCCACTTCAGCTAGAGAAGGAATTAAATAGATAATGACTTCAAACTGGAGAATTCAGTAATGAAACTAGAATCTTGCATTGTGTCCAGAGGGAGGATGAGATGATGTTCCTCAGGTTTGTAATGGGTCTCACTGTAACAATGCAGGAAGCTGGAGACAGATAGGTCAGAGTGGGAGTGGAATGGTTAATTAAAGAGGCAGGCACCTGGAAGCGCAGGGTTGCCCCTGCAGACTTAAAAGGTAAAAAGGCAGGTGTTACATCTCCTGTAGGTGCACGGAAAAGGGCCATAAAGCAAGGAGTGGTTGGTGGAGGTCAGGCTAAGTTCAGTATATATAATTGATCACATTTGCCAATTAGAGCATCGTAAGAGAGCAGTATTTTGTCACTATGCTTAATTCGCTGTAAAATTACCTTATCACTTTCATTCTGGTTAACCATAGAACTGACATTTTTTGCATCCATTAAAAATGATTCTTGGCATCAAATAATCATTAATACCACTTAGTCTCCCTTACCATATGAATCCTGAGGGTGTTTTATGTCATGTGATTTGATTCTCTGATGATAAACCTCCTTATAAATTTGCACTTGATAATGTAATAGTGTTGAATTCACCAAACTCTTGCACTTTTGGCCATGAAAGCAATTTTTTTTTTGTTTTGAGAAAGACTAAAAATATATTCCTTGAATTAGGTTGGAATTAAAATTAGCTCATTTTGAATCCGTTCATGTGATTCCAAGTTCATCACCTTTGTTTAATGAATAATTTGACTGTAGTTTATTACTTTTGATAACTTTACAAGGCAGTATCTGGTGCCAATTCTTCAACCTCCTACTGGCATCAGGAACTGACTATGATCTATAACAATTGGAGATCCATGTAATCTTGAAGATATTATTGAGCCAAATAAGTTTGCTTTGGCCAGAGTTAAAAAAGTCTTTTTTTTTTCTTTTCTGGTGCATTTCACAATTAATTACAAGTTCATCCTACAGTGTGCTGATTGACAGAGCCCGAAAAGATTCCAGATCCATTCCTGTTCACCTCTGTGAAGCTATTGCAATTCCGTGTGTTATCTCAAGTGCAGGTCTCAAGGGATGAACCCCAATTTCACTGCCTCTTCACCCTTCCTGGAAGGTAACCAAAGGGTGAGATCAGGGATGGGGACAACTGTGTTAACCCCTTCCACCCTTCCCACAATCAATAACCCTGCTGAAATTCACTCCCGGGCTCAATGATGATAGACAATAGGCAATAGGTGCAGGAGTAGGCCATTTGGCCCTTCAAGCCAGCACCGCCATTCACTGTGATCATGGCTGATCATCCACAATCAGTATCCAGTTCCTGCCTTATCCCCATAACCTTTGATTCCGCTATCTTTAAGAGCTCTATCCATCTCTTTTTTGAAAGCATCCAGAGACTTGGCCTCCATAGCCTTCTGGGGCAGAGCATTCCATATATCCACCACTCTCTGGGTGAAAAAGTTTTTCCTCATCTCCGTTCTGAATGGCCTACCCCTAATTCTTAAACTGTGGCCTCTGTTCTGGACTCACCCATCAGCGGGAACATGCTTCCTGCCTGCAGCGTGCCCAATCCCTTAATAATCTTATATGTTTCAATAAGATCCCCTCTCAGCCTTCTAAATTCCAGAATATACAAGCCCAGTCGCTCCAATCTTTCGACATATGACAGTCCCGCCATCCTGGGAATTAACCTTGTGAACCTACGCTGCACTCCCTCAATGGCAAGAATGTCCTTCCTCAAATTTGGAGACGAAAACTGCACACAGTACTCCAGGTGTGGTCTCACCAGGGCCCTGTACAGCTGATGTGAACAAAGTAAAAGGTCTGGCACATATGGAACTGAAATAATTGAATGGGAGCTGCAGTAATCCAGCTACAACCTCCCTCAGCACAGGCGCAGGCTCTGCCAGTAAGCAGAGTGTCAGGGACAACTGATACAGTGCTAAAGTTGCGGATCCTTCATTACCCATCAAAATGAATGCTAATCATTGAAAGGGAAACTCCAGGGGAAACAGCTGGAAAAGCAGATTACTAAAGTTTACCTGCCACTCTCTATGCAAAATTAAAACACACTAGTGTTCTTATTTCCACCCTCACTGCCAATCCCTTAATGCATATGGGAGGTCGCTGCTTCATGTGCAGTCAGCCTGAGATCCCATACACGGTGACATCACCCACTGGATCATATACATCTCTCCACTCCACATTGACAAATGCAGTAGTGTGCAAAACACCTCAGGCATCCTAACCCTGGCGTTCTGAGCAATCAAAACGTGGCGAAAATGGTCCACCCTAAATGGTTCTACAATTATTTTTCCTTTCATTTTTTAAAAATTCACTTTGTGGTTGTTCTTCTGGCACTGCTCTGAGTTGTTCTGTCAAATGAATCCAAAGGCATTCAGCATTAGTGAAGTAGGTTTCAGTGGGAAGTTTCAAAGTGGAGGTGAAAATATTGCATCTACATAACTTTAAAATAACTAACTCCTTGATGGTGGTCATTTTCAAACCTCCACTTAGAAAAATATAATGCTATAAAGGGTAATATTCCTGAAGAAAGACTATTTAAAGTTTCTAATTTTGTAAGGGGTTTCCCTCTTGATCTCCTCTGTGTGTAAGACTGCATGACTGGTAGAAATTAATCCTTGATTGTGTTAGTTAAGCATGCATTCAGTAGTGGCTGCATGTTACACTGCTTCCTAACTTGAAGCCTGTTGTATGCATGCATGAATTTAATGCAAGTTTAGTCCATGTTTCAGTGTGCAATTTTTCACCCCTCAGGCTCTGTGGAGCCCAAGCGCATAGCAAGTGTTACGTGCATTTATGTTTAAGGTTCCTAATTTGTTATTTGTTGACACTCTTTTCTGTGTTTGTCAGAGACTTTTGCACCAAAGTTTCCTCCGCTAGTCAGTGAGCCAGACCATCTTTGGAAATCAAATTTAAGAACAGTTGGCTGCCTCCTTGGCCTACATGAGCCCCTTTAACAGCCAGCTCCGGTAATCACAATGCAGTCTGAAGATGTCCTTAGAGAACCAACCCCTTGTTTAACTGGTCATCATCAGATATGCCAAATGATAACCCATAGCAATAAATCCCAGGCAGCTAAACAGTACAGTAGATTCCAGTTAATCAGGGCACGTTGGGACCAGTACATTTTGGCCCAATTTCGGCTGCCACAATTAGCCGGTTTTATGGAAATAGTTAAAAAGGTATATAAAAAAGGAAAATTACCTTTCAAATTAAGTACTTAAATGAAACACAGAACATTTAAAACACCACAAACACTATTACAGTACTATAAATCTTTGTGTCAGTTTCTAATGGTTATCGATGGAGGAATTAATCCAGTGTACACTGTTATGTTCTTTTGATTGACTTTAAATGAACAAAATCAGCACCGACACCTAGTGCAGATAATGGACTGCCTTCAAACAATGCCTTAGACAATTGCATCCTCCAAATCTTCATTTTCATTTTCACTCCCAGTCAGAATGCTTGAGAGGGCCGTGAGAAAAGCAGTTCTGAATTGTCTTTCTGCATAATATTCACCAGCTATCAGTGACAAAAGTTACTGCTTTTTGAACACAAACACACGCCAGTTTGCTCTAAGCATGGTGTGGTATCTAACAGCTGCATAACATGCACACAAATGCCACTAGTTAGAAACAATTCAGCAACAACCTCCTGTCCCATTTAAGTGCGGTATAGTGTCCAAAATAAACAGAGGGATTCCTGGCTCTTTTCTTGATATGAGTTTGTTCTTTAAGAGTTGTCCCAAATAAATCACTGCCCTGATTAACCAATGGCCCTCTTAACTGGCATCAACTATATTTGCAAATAACGTAGAGTTTTACAAATTAGTATGCCTGGCTTAGGAGGGTGTAATGTTTTTTTCTTTAAGTATGCTGGAGACAGAACAACACACGTAATTTTCTGTTCATTGCAATTACTGGCAAACTTGTCATGCTGAATGACTGATACTTTCATGTAATGCTCTCTGAAGTGATCAAGATTACTCATCTGATACTCAGAGAATTACAGACTCTTAGTTATCAAACAATGGAAGATTAACTTTGAGGTCCTATGACAATGAACTGTGACATAGTTCAGTGGGCATTCCAGAGTAAGTTTCATCTACTACTAAAATAAATATATCACATAATTTAAAATGTTTGCCAAGAATACAATTATTTTCTTTTCAGTTTCCCTCTTGTTGTTTGTTCTTCTTTCTATTTCTATGAATACATTTTACACAATAAAGAGAACATTCTCAGGACAGAACTAAGTGCACCCATAACCAACGGATCAGGGAGAAATGCTGCTGGTCCTGTCATATCGATTTGCAAATGGTGGCGGACAGTTAATCAGCTAGTGATGGAAGGGCTCAGCAAGTGAGTGGTAAACACAATATTAAACATAGGACATTGAATGTGGAGCACAGACCATAGAACAGTACAGCACAATACAGGCCCCTTGGCCCACAATATTGAGCTGATCTTTTAGCCTATTACAAGATCAATCTAACCCTTCCCTTCCATTTAGTCTTCCACTTTCCTTCCTCGCAGGTGCCGATCTAAGAATCTCTTAAAAGTCCCTAATGTATCAGGCTCTTCTACTGCCCAGGGCAGTGTGTTTCAGGCACTTACCGCTGTCTGTGAAAAAAAGCATCATCTGACATCTCCCCTAAACTTTTCCACTCACATTAAAAGGACGACCTCTGGTATCAGCCATTGCCACCCAGGCTGTTCATTGTAGTTATGCCTCTTAATATCTTATACACCTGGTTGAAGCAATTGCAGCCATGTTTAGTCAGAAGTGCTGAGTGCATGTTTCAGCTCAGCTCCCCCTGAGACGCTTACCATCACTGAAACAAGTCTTCAACCAATTGGATTTACCCCACACAGTATCAAGAAATAGCTGAGGATATTGGACATACGAAAGGATATAGGACCAGCCAATGGCCTGGCTACAGAATAGATGATCTGCTTGAGCCAAGCTGTTCCTGTAAAACTAGTGTTGGAGGATTAGCCAGATATGTCCTTGCGCACATAGCAGGTCAAATCCATTTATTTCAATTACCCTGCAATCAATCCACCCTCGATCATTAGCAAGATGATGGAGTCAGCTATACTGTCAGGTGGCAATCACTCTTTAACAACTTGTTCATCAAAGCTCAGTTTGGACATCATCAGGAACGTATGCTCTGGATATCACCAAAGTCATCGAGTAATCAGCATGAGAACAGGCCTCTGGCCTACCTTGTCAATGCCGGCATTAACAGCCAGAAGGGAGGAGAAGATGGCAGCGTGACGCAGCGCGCGCGGCCTCTCCAGTGAATGATATCGGTATTTGTAAGTAGGGTGCCCTGAACAATTCTGATTTGATGGAGACAGACGTGAGAAGCATGGAGGAACATCTGGAGAAATTTCTGAAATGCCCGGTTCGCTGCCGCTGCTACTGTGCAATTGAGAATCTCCGGAGGGGAAGGCCCCAAATCCTCGGCTTTGCCTGGTGCTGGCAGTCGGGGCTGGGGTCGAAGCGCTCGGCAGAGATGGTGCTCGGTGCTCGGTGTCAGAGGCTCAAAGTTTTCGGATGGACTCAAGAGTCAGCTGTGGTCAGGTGCTTTCAGGATGCTGCATTGGCAAGTTTGCGGCGCTGGAAGCTCATGGCAGGGAGAGTTTTCTTCCTTCTACCGTCTGTGTGAGATGATGGGACTTTCAATAGACTTTGAGACTTTTTTTAACGTGCCCATGGTCTGTTCTTCTATCAAATTACCGTATTGCTTGCACTGTTGTAACTATATGTTATAATTATGTGGTTTTTGTCAGTTTTTCAATCTTGATTTGTTTCTGTGATTTCATTCTGGAGGAACATTGTATCATTTCTTAATGCATGCATTACTAAATGACAATAAAAGAGGACTGTGTGTCCTCATAATCTAAAAAAAAATTACCTGTCCTCACTGGTCCCATTTAACAGCACCTGGTTTGGAGCCTGCAATATTATGGTCCAATCGTTGAAAAAAGGTTTGCCTTCCAGAGTTGATATCGAGGCAGCATTTGACCAAGTGTGGGTTCCTGATAAAACCAAAGTACATGAAGGAAAAGACTGCAATGGATTTACACACCTCAGTAAGGGTCGTGGTTGTAGTTGCTGGAGCTCAATAATCCCAGCTTCTAACTACAATGTAAGAGATCTCTAGGATGGTATCCTAGGCCCAATCATCTTTGGTGCTTCACCAGTGATCTTTATTCCCCCAGGAGTTCAGAAGTGGCGATGGTCACTGATGTTCACAATTTTTAGTCAATTCAAAAGCCCTAGATGGTGTTCATGCCTGGGGTCAATGTAACAATTGTGCCAATAAAATAATAGACAACAACCAACTCCACTGAGTGAGAGTCTAACCCCTGAGCACTGATACTAAATGAATATTCCACCATTGAATTTCATCAATTCAACCAAACCAGTCACAAGAGTAATGCGGCTACAAGAGTAAATCAGAAACTGGAATAGGGTAGATGGTCCTGTAGCATAGTTAGGGATTGGCAGATATGACTTTGTGGGTATCACTGAGATGTGGCAGAAAGAAAATCATGGTTGGGAGCTTAACATCCAAGGATAAACACTGTATCGAATGGACAGCCAGGAAGGCAGAGGGTTTGGGGTGGCTGTCTTTGTGAAAAATGAAATCAAATCCTTAAAGAGGTGTCAGAAGACCAGAAGACGTAGAATCCTTGTGGGTAGAGTTAAGAGAGGGCAAAGATAAAAATACCCTGATAGGTGTTATGTACCAGCCTCAGAACAATAGACAGAATGTGGGATATAAATTTCAATGGGAAATAGAAAAGGCATGTAATAAGGGGCAATGTTACGATAGTCATGGGGGATTTCAATTTGCAGGTAAATTGGGAAAATTTGGTTGGTGCTGGATACCAAGAGATAAAATTTGAAGAATGCTGACAAGATTTCTTTTTAGAGCATCTTATGGTTGAGCCCACTAGGGGAAAGGCAATTCTGGATTGAGTGTTGTGTAATGAACTAGATTTGATTAGGGAGCTTAAGGCAAAGGAACCTTTAGGAGGCAGTGATCATAATATGATAGAATTCACTCTGCAGTTTGAAGAGTCAGATGTACCAGTATTACCGTGGAGTAAAGGGAATTACAGAGGCATGAGAGGGGAGCTGGCCAAAGTTGATTGGAAGGGGTCAATTGCAGAGATGACAGCAGAACAGCAAGGACTGGAGTTTCTGGTGGCAATTCAGGAAGTGCTGGATAGATACATCCCAAAGTTGAAGAAGTATTCTAAGGAGGGGAGAGGCAACCATGGCTGACGAAGGAATTCAAAAACAGCATAAAAACAAAAAGAGAGGGCATATGTAAACAACAAATCAATATGCATGTATAGATAACAGTCCATATGTAGTGCTAAGGGGAGTCATTGCACTAAAAGAAATAGATCCATATATTACACTTCCTCCCCCTTTAGATTAATGCAACATAAAACTGTGTATATACAAATCATTCAATTTCCCTTTCATTAGCTATATTCCAAATAAACATGCTTTTACAAAAACAGTCCAGAACTAACTTCCCTATACTACAGATTCAGTCTTTTGGGCAGCACTCTGTTTCTTTCAGGGTGGTGTCTCTGCATCTGTGGAGTGACATCAGGTTTGGCAGGGGTCTTGTTAATGATAACGTTCTTGGTTGCCAGTGTCATGTTTCTGTCAGTGACATGATCATCACTGAGAGGTAGGTCCGGTGGCTGTAATGTGTCCATCTTGTTGGATGCAGTTGATTCAGGTGTGTTCTTCAGTTGGGTATCCAGTACCTGGTCTACATGATGTCTCCATCTACTGTGTACATCAGTGGTCTAGTTCTTGTAGCTATCTTACCTGGTATCCACTTGTCCTCTCGGTAATCATGTGCTCGGATCTCCTGTTCAATCTTGAAGCTTCTTGCTGCATCACTTGGCAACTGGCAGAACTGTTTATTCTGCACATCCTCTGCAGGTCTGGTTTCTGGAGGTCTATGTGAGATCTCAGACTCTTGCTCAGGAACAACATTGCAGGTGTTTGATTTGTTGTTGCATGAACTGAGCTTTGATACACAAAAAGGAAATTGTCCAACTTGTGCTGTAGAGAAGTGTCCTCCTTGTCCACCACTTTAATGGACTTCTTGAAGATTTCGATGAACCTTTCATCTAACCCATTGATTACTGTGTGGTGAGGAGCTGACATGAAATATCTGATACCATTTTCCTTCATGAACAGTCAGAATTCTTCTGACGTGTATTGTGGTCTGTTGTCACTCACAATTTGTTCTGGTAAGCCATTTCTGCTGAAGATAGTCCTGAGAGCAGAGATAATCTTTGCTGTGGTGGTTGACTTTGTTGGTATAACCTTTGGCCACTTCGAATGAGAATCCACAACAATCTGAAACATGGAGTCCATGAATGGCCCAGCGAAGCCAATATGTACTCTTTCTCATGGTGAAGACGGCCACTCTCATGGGTGTAACGGTGCGTTTTGGAATTTTTGGCATCCTGAACAGCTTTTGGCCAAGTCTTCAATCTGTTTATCTATTCCCAGCCACGACACATAGCTCTATGTTAGACTCCTCATCATGACCGTATCCAGGTGTCCTTCATGCAGATTGTCTTGCACTCTGGTGCACAGTTTAGAGGGGACCACAACACGAGATCTACACATCAGCATTCTTCTACCTACCAACAGTTGGTCTCATCTCACTGAGAACTCTGGAAACATAAGGTTACCATGAGCTGGTCATCCTTGCATGGCGATTTCATCGACTTTTGACAATGTTGGATCATTCCTTGTTTCCCTTTGTATTTCAGAATTTGTTACCAGCAACTGGTCCACCAATACCGTATGAAACACTTCTGGAGGGTCACAGTATAAAGATCTTACTTCTCCAGTTGCCAGTAGTAGAAGATGTGACAAGCCATCAATATTGTTGTGTTGTTTGGTACCCTTCAACTCTATGTCATAAAAGTGGGCTCCTAGGAACAGTGCCCAACATTGTAACCAGGTAGCAGTCATCACTGGAATTCCCTTCCTGGGATTGAAAATGGACACAAGGAGCTAGTGATCTGTACCTAGCGTAAACTTTTCTCCATTGTGGTAGTGAAGGAACTTCTTTATTCCTCATACTAAACTAAGGGCCTCTTGGTCGATCTGTGCATAGTTGCGTTTTGTGCTCATCAGTGATCTTGAAGCAAATGCAATCAGACGTCCAGATCCACCTTTCATAGTGTGTGACAAAATGCCTCCAATGCCATAAGGGGATGCATTGCACATCAGTCTGATGGGCAAGGATGGGTGATAATGGGTCATCCGTTCATTGAATGTTATTTGTCTCTGTTTCCTTGAATGCTCTTTTGGATCTTTCTGACCATTCCCACTTTCTTCCTATCTGCAACAGTGCATCCAATTGGTGCAACACTGTAGCAATGTTTGGGAGAAACTGGTGGTAGTAGTTTACAAGGTCAGGTATGACCTTAGTCTGTGACACATTTTTCAGTTTGGGTGCCTGTAGCACTGCTTCAATCTTCTCTTGTGACTTACATAAGTCACAAGAGGAGATTGAAACAGTACTACAGCACCCAAACTGGAAAATGTTTGTCAGTAACATTCCTGTAATATGAGATTTCATTCTTGAAAAACTCATATTGCTCTCTCTTTGCACACAGACCATAATCACTCAGCCTGTTAAGTACTTTACCAAGGTTCTGGAGGTGCTCTTCATCATTCTTGCCAGTCACGATGATGTCATTAAGGTAACATTGTGTTCCTGGGATATTTTGGAGCACTTGGCCCATTGCTCTTTGCGAAATTGCTGGGGCTGATGCGATGCCAAAGATGAGATGATTATACTGCAACAATCCCTTGTGAGTGTTGATTGTGAGGAACTTCCTGTCTGGCACCTCATTCTCCATTTGCAGATAGACTTGTGACAAATCGATCTTTGAAAGCCTCCCGCCACCTGCCAAAGATGTAAATATATCTTCTATTCGTGGCAGAGGATACTGCACAGAACACAGCACAGGGTTGACGCTTGTTTTGAAGTTCCCACATATGTGAACAGCTCCCGCCTTCCCTTTCTTGATCACCTGGACAATGAGCATGACCCAATCACTCCACTCAACCTTGGAGAGAATTCCAGATACCTCCAACTTCTGAAGTTCAGCATCCACTTTAGGATGTAGTGCGTAAAGCAGTGCACAGGCTTTATGGAATCTTGCTGTTGTTGCTACATCCAGTTCAATTCGGGCCTTTATGCCTTTGAGTTTACCAATCCCCTTCTCAAACACCTTCTCATTAGTTTTAAGCAGCTGTGCCAGTCTCTGGTTAGTGCTACCATTTGGGCTGCCGTTTCCTGTTGACATCGCACTGAGAGCTTTGATTGAGTGCCAGTCTGGTTGGATTTTTCTTAACCATGCATGTCCAAAAAGTGCTGGCCCTCCACTTTTCAACACATAAAGCTCTAACTGCTGTGTTTGGCCTCCAAATGACACATTCACTTTCTGTTTGACTTTGGGAGACAGTTTTTCACCAGTGTAGGTCTTTAACATCACTGAAGTCTTCTCTAATGATATCTCAGAAAACACTATTGTAGTCAGCCTCTGAAATTCTAGGCAAAGTTCATCCCATCTCCAGCTCCATTTTCAGTTTTACCCCAAACACATCTATTGTGATCCATATGATTTTGTGATCTGCTTCAGTGATACTATGCAGTTCTAAGCATGAAAGCTCATGTTTGTCAGACTCTGTGTTGTTTGATTCTGTTTCACACTCGGTCACCTTATGCACTTGCTTAGTCTTGTGTTTGAGACTCTTCACTCGTTTGTGTTTTTTGTCTGACTGGCACACTCTCCCTATGTGACCTTGTCAGTGACACTTTCTGCAAGCTTTTTCTTTGAACCAACAGTCATTTGCAACATGGGAGGATTTGTCTCATTGATAACATTTCTGGATTTTTGTACCATTCAGGAACATTTTGTTCATTTCACATTCTAACCCCTTTTTCTGTAGTTCTGCTGCATTCTTTGCTGCAGTCTCCAATGATATTGCAATGGTCAATGCCCATTCTAAGGTTAGGTCTGTTTCTGCCAGTTGCCTCGTCTGAGTGCTTTGACTAAGCATGCCACGTACAAGCTCTTCCTTAGTAAATCAGAAAGTCTACCTCAAAAGTCACAGTACTGGGAAAGTTCGCACAGTTCTGTAATGAATTCAGAAATACTTTTATCCTTTGACTGGTTCCTTTCGTAAAATCTATATCTCTCAGCTATTATGAGCATTTTATGCCTCAAGTGAGTTTGTAAAATTGTAATAATGCATCAAATGACTTGCTTGCTGGTTTTTCAGGGGTTGCTTATTTGCATAAGGAGCTGTATGTCCTCGCTACCATTAAGCTAAGTGTGGGGGCTTTTTTTTTGCTTAGCCACGTCGTTCGCCTAACAATACAGTTCAACCCTCTCCATATATGACTCCCGGCCTTCATTAGCACTAATGAATTTGTCAACTTTTCTGATTGAAGCCATCGCCACGTTATTTTCACTTTAACTTTGCTAGTTGCATGTCTTTCACTGTGTACTATGCTGTTCTCACATGTCCCTTTGTTAGTGTTCATGACCTTCCATACTGTTTAACTCTTGCTGTTTTGTCCCATAACTGTCAGTACAGCTGGTGATATTCTCTGACGTTTAGTTTCATATTCGTCGCCAATTTGTTAATGTCTTTGCAACTACAAATTAATTGAATAAAAACAAGCATGCGGGAGAGGCTTTAACTGGTGTGTTCACTTTGCAGTGAAAGAGAGAGAGAGTGGGAGGGAGGGGGGAGAGAGGGGGAGAGAGAGAGAGAGAGAGAGAGAGAGAGAGAGAGAGAGAGAGCAATGCACATGCATAGACAAAAGATCAATATGCAAGCATAGACAACAGTCCATACATGGTGCTAAGGGGAGTCAGTGCTCCTAAATTCATTATGAATTCACTTCATTATGAACTTCTGAAATCAAGTTTGATTGTAATTTTTTTTACAATCTAGAAAATATACACAAGAAGACTACATTCTCTTCATAATGTCTTCACTATTCATCCCTAGTGTGCTTCTTAACAGATAATGACACACCCCACCTCCTTCCAGCTCACTCAATCCAGTCTAGCAGCAGTAAGGCCCAATGAAGGACATGGATGTATCTAGTTTTACTCGACCCCGTCCCTATTTACAACCATTTACATGTTCAGCCACATTTGAAATGGAGCTTGTCAATTTTGCATCAACTAACTTTGACAGGAAAATAAATGTGTAAAATCTTTGCCCCGCTGAAGACTTACATTTTAAACTTAAGATTTTATAGCTCAAAAGGAAACGCAAGAAGAGGTCAGGTCAAATTTTGATATAATCTACCAAGACACTGTGGAAATAATGACTAACGTGCCGCAGAAGCTGGATCTTCCACGGACAACTGCAATCATGCTGCATTGAGAACAAAGTAGGAACGATAAAAGCAGAAGGTACGAGAGCTAAACCATTGCAATGAGGAAATGTAGCAACTGGGTATAGCAAAATGACTGACTGACATGCACAGACTGGCGAGTAAAATTGTCAGCATTTGATCCTCGTTTAACCTTGGCCAACTTACATCAGTGGGGTTTACAAGAGAAGACAAAGCTGCACAGTGCGGAAAATGAACCAACTCCAGAACATATATTATCCATTTGTAACACAGTTCTCAGCCAAGGATGCTAATGTTACACCATAATATGACAGAGTGTACCTGTGGGAGTATACCATCAGAGAGAATGAGAGAACTACCAGAATTGATAGAACAGATCAGTAGATGTAAACATAATATGTTACAGACCTAAAATAAAGAGAGAGGTCACTGATCATATAAAGAAAAATTCAAATGAGAACTACAGACAGGAAGATAGTAGTTGATGTGACACTTTTGATTATATCAACTCCAAACATATACTATGCTTATTATATCGGCTGTCAGCATTGCAATAATGTTCTGAGAAGTTGCCATTTTCCTGATGAGTAGAACGGAGCAGCTGATGGTTGCTGCTCAGCTATAAGAGCCAAATATTTATTCATTGAAGTGCACTGGAGAAAAGTAAATTTGATCCTGAAGGTGAATTAGATACATTCTCCCTAACCACCGGGGATATTACTGAGTCACATGAAATTGTAATAGTTGGAACTTGGTAACTACTGATTTCTATGTTCTTCACAGGCCTGACCATGAAAGTCATGCAGGGACAAATATCACATTACATATAAAAAGTAAAGGGTGTATTTTTGATTATTGTGAGATCATGATTTGTGATCGAGCAGACAGTTGTTTGACGAATGATGGGAAAAGGCCAGTTTTACCTTCAAGGTAGTCCCATTCGGGCACTGTGTGGACCAGCATCCCAAATCACTACTATCACTCATATTTCTTTGGAAAAGGGACAACGTAAGGAAAAACTTAAGGAAAAAGGAATTTTGGAAATTCCCCTCTGACACAAAACTCATTAAAGCTGAGGAGATAAAACTATTAAGTAAAGTAATAGAGTGGATTCCGGTTAATTGGGACACATCGAGACCAATATATTTTGGCCCAACTAAGTGGCTGTTCTAATTATCTGAAGTTTCATGGAAATAGTTAAATGATATAAAAAAGACAAACTAACATTTAACTAAGTAACAAGTTATGTATCTAAATGAAATACAGAATAAGTTAGAACAATACCAAAACTACTACAGTGCAAGAAACTGTGTATTAGTTCCTAATAAATATTGACAGAGGAATTTATTCAGTGTATACTTTTGTGCTCTTTTGATTGACTGTAATAAATAAAATCAGTGCAGACGCCTAGTGCAGTTAGTGGACTTCCTTCAAACAGTGCTTTCAACGTTTGCATCCTTCAAATCTTCATTTTAATCTTAACATTCAAGATGATTGTTGATATCTTCAAATTTTTCATAGTCCTTACTTGTTGAAGTAGTGAAACCATTTTTTTTCTTCACTCCCGGCCATTTCTGGCATCTCCAAACCTGAATGCTCGAAACTACAGTGTGCAGAACAGTTCTGAATTGTCTTACTGCTTATTACTCACCATCAGTGACGAAAATCACTGCTTTTTGACTACAAACACATGACGTCGTCGCTGTTTCAAAACTGTTCACTCCAGGCATAGTGTCTTATCTAATGGCCACGTAAAAGTGCACACTTCTGATGCTCGTTAGAAACTGTTCGTCAACAGTCTTCTCTCCCAATTAATTGGCATGGTGTCCCCAGTAAACAAAGGGAGTCCCAGCTATGTTCTTGATTCGTTTTTGCTCTTTAAGAATTGCAACAAATAAGTGGCTGCCCAGATTAACCAATGGCTTAATAAACCAGAATCCAGTGTACTCAGTAGTCCCTCCACCACCTATTTTTATGACTACTGCACTCGGGATCTTATGTGGTTGAGAACAGTTTGAACTTATTGGTGCTGTTTCATTCCAGTGGTGGTACAACTCATCTCTAGTACTCCAGCCAATAGCTTCTGCAATCCCAACGTGAATCTCAACATCATTGACACGCTGACTTTGATGTGACCAGAAGGTTGCAATGGTTCTTGACCAAACCACTAGATGGAAGCCTTGAGGTGGCACCGGGTTGGCTCTTAAGGAAGGACAATTGAAGGAATTAGGTGCAAGTAGGATTGAAGGAGGTGGTAGATTCATTTCTTTCTCTTTTTTTCTTCCACTTTCTCTCTATGTTATCTCACATTGATCCACTCACACTCCTCCGTTGTTTTCCCCCAATAAAATTCTACCTCCTTTCCTCTCTCTCTGTCTTGATTATTCAGTCTTACTCCTCTTTTATGGTTCCTTCTATGTCACTCTGTGTAATATAACCTAAAATTACCCACCTTTGTCTCAGTCTATCTTTACCTTATGCTGTCTCTGTCTCATTATCATGCACATATTTACCACATTTCATGCTGTTCTGTCTGTTTATCTCTATCTACCTTTTGGACCATCTGGAATGAAATGCATTCACAAAGGGTTGTGAATGGCTTGGCTTTGATCTGTAACATGCATAAAATGCTGGAGGAACTCACACACCAGACAGTATCTATGGAGATGAATAAAAAGTTAATGTTTCAGACCAAGACCCTTCACAGGGACCTGCTGAAGAGCCTAACGAGCCCTGATAAAGTGTCTCGGCCCAAAACATTACCTCCTTATTCTGTCTGACCTGATGATTTCCTCCAGCTTTTTGTGAATGCTACTCTGGATTTCCAGATTCTGCAGAATCTCTTGTGTTTATGAACTTGAACTGTATTGACTCATCAGTCCATTTTTATTTCATTCCTTGATTTTCTTTTCAAAGTCTTCATACCATTGAAAGCAAACAAAGTTCCTTTTGAGATTCTAAGCCATTCTGTGTTTTTTTGTAAAGAATCCCAGTTTTAGAAAAACAAATGATTAATGTGCAGATTAATCTTCTCCCTTCTCTGACAAGGTGCCTTAATGCTGGCCTTAGGAGAGCTTCATAAATCAGCCATTTTTTCCCCGGTACGAGATGCAATTTATCATGAAAAAAAATTCAAAGAACATCCTTCCCATGGTACATTGTAAACTCTGGAGTACATTTCTAATGGGTAGCAAAGATCCTGCTCAAAACTGACCCAGAAATAGTCAACTTGGATTTCTGCAACATAAGTAGAAAATGTCTGAGGTTCTCAGCATCTCAGATAGCATCTGGAGAGAAAGAAAAAAAATCTAAGAACTATATTTCAGATCAATGACTTTTCAACATATCTAAGAAAAGTGATATGTTCCTGACAGCTGAGTTCAATGGTTCCATTGAAAATCAGAGAATGCATACAACATACAACCCGTTTCTCTCTGCATGGATACTGACTGCCCTGCTGAATGTTTCCAGCGATTTCTTTTTATCTAAGATTTCTAACTTCTGCAGTTTTTTTACTGCTTAGACAAAAAAGAAAGCAAAGACTCTCCAATCAAGGAGCAGCATGGGGATCATTGCCTTGATTGGACTGAACAGAAAGGCAAATTGAAAATCAAAATGCTTAAACTTACATTGTCGGGCTTTGCCATTCAATTAGTGGACGCTGATTCCAGCCAAAAGAAAGGCCTCATCAAAATGTTTGAAAATAATTGAGATGATATTCTGGCTGCCTTCTCAGACATTTAAACAGAAAAAGAACTGTACTCCCAATTTGCTGTATTTTAGTGATGAATAATGCAAAGGTTTGTGTGATATGTCCACAGGGAATAACAAAGACTAAACTCATTTTAACTTAAGCCTCTACGTAACCAGCAGAAAGGGAAATATTTTGTTCACTGATCTAAGGTTAAACCCTAATGAAATTGAAAGGATAGAATTATAACTGATTGTCTATCCCATTTCTCCTGGACTTCATTTCACAGGAAGTATGTGTTGGTTACACTGCAATCAAAATTGATGAGCAACACATTAGTTATTATTACAGTTTTTGTATTATATTTTTGATTAATATTCAATGATATTATGAATCTAAAGAAATTTCCGTTTCAGCAAATATTTCAGTCCAGAAGGACTGAAGGTTGACTGTATTGTACAGTATATGCATCTTAATTCTGAATGAGACACTAAACCAAAACCCCATCTGTCCTTTTAGATCTGAAAGGAACCACAGAACAAAACTTTGATAAAGAATGAGAGAGCTCTTTTAAATGTTTTGGATGTGAATTTATCCCTCGGTGAACTTAATTAAAATATTATCTGGCTATAATCACACTGCTGTTTATGGGAATCTTGCATTAATGGTATTCTCTGTTCCCAGTGTTGTAATACATTCCAGAAGTCTCTAATGATGTGTAAGGATGCTCTTATGTTATGAAAAATGCCAAATGAAAGTCACCTTTTCCTTTCTTTTTATGTAGTGGGGGATTGTGGTGGAGTAACTGGCAGAATTATACCCAACCTGAAGATTGCTTGCTCAGTCATAAAGAATATGAGATGTATGTATTCTGATTTTCTATTTCAAACATATCAAGTTATTGACAAAACAAAGACTCATTTATTTATTTATTGAGATACAGCATGGAATTGGCTCTTTCAGTCCTTTGAGATGCACCGCCCAGCAATCCTCCAAATAAATCCGAGCCTAATCACGAGACAATTTATAATGACCAATTAACCTACCAAGTGGTACATCTTTGGACTGTGGGAGGAAACTGGAGCAACCGGAGGAAACTGTACAAGCTCCTTACAAGCAGTGGCAGGAACTGAACCTGGGTCGCTGGTGCAGTAAAGCGTTGTGCTAGCCACTACACTACCGTGCCACCCCAGGCAACGGTAATTGCTTGGGAAATGGAAGTAATGGTTCTGAATAGCATCATGCTGTGGTGCTGTGTTAATAAGAAAGGCAATTGTCTTATAGCTTCTCTCTCCTTAATTGGAAATACTTAATTTTCTGTTGTCACATCTAACAGTTATTCTTTATGATAGAAGTTTTGTCTTCACTCTTGATTTGACTGCACCTTATGGATAGATTCCAGTGATATAATGTACATCATAATTGGGCCAGTTTGAGATTGAAGCTGATCTGAACTTGGGTCTCTTGATCAGTTTCCTACCTCTAACTTGGATAAAAGAGCTCCTTTTAAAGACTGCCAGAGATGAGAAGTCAGAGTGAGAAGATACTATTCTGCCTCCTACCCAGGTTTCATAGCCCAGTCCCTCAGATAGATGCCTGCATGGATCTTTTGTTCTGTGGGAATTTGGTCCACTTGCCACAAAGCTTCTGTCATCATGGTTAGTGGAGGAAAGATTCCCAGCTATGTGTACTATGTGCCTACCTTTGATGATGGGATTATTCAGGAAGAGTGACTTCAGCATTTGAATCTGATGCATGGATAGAGTGTCAGTGAGACCAGTCAGACAGCCTGAAAACTCCCCCGTGATACAAACATTCAGATGTACATTGACCATAAAGCAAGAGCACCATCAATTATTAATACATATACAGTATTGGTATTCATAATCATATAAAATTATAGGCAGACCAGGGTTAACAGGTAAGACTTCAGGAAGTCTGCTATTTCATGGATAACTTGTCATTTGTGATTTATTTCATGCAGACTGTTAATTGATTTTCATTACACTTGTCACATCACTGCTTAGTTATTTTCCTGCATCTGCACTCTTGAATATATTTACATATTTTTTCTGTTAAATTTTCCTCTCTCTCTTCCAAAAGTGTTGACACCTGCTGGGTGCAGACTCCAAAGTTACTAACAGTCCTGCATCACCTCAATATGTGAACTTGGCCTTGATGCTGGAAGACTCTTCTCTATCTGCTGGAATTGTGCCTTTAGTACAGCTATTCATTTTTTCCCCATGTGCTGCGTACTTTCCAGCAGACATTGGTCAATACAACAAGGAGCAGCAACTCTGGCTGGTTCTGTCACCTAGAGCTTGCAAGCATGAAATGCCCCACCCAGACTTCTGGAGAGAAAACAGCAGGCTGTGGGTGGAAAGGAATTGTTAAACTTTCAGGTTGAAATCCTGCATCAAGACTGACCCAGAACATTGACAGTTCCTTTCCTCCCACTGAGCTCATCCAGCGTATAGTTTGTTGCTCCACATTCTAACATCTGCAGTCCCGTGATTGTCCAAATTCTGAATGCCAACTGGACTATCCTAAATACATGGACAGACTCAGAAATGGATACCTTCTCTATGTATGGTGGAGACGCATACTGGATTCAGTGCAATAAGACATTGAAGGAGGGAGGGAGAGAGGGAAGAGGCCCAGATTGAGTGTTATGAATCTATAGTTAAAGTGAATCTATTCAAGGTACTGACATTTCTTAAATCTGTTTAAGAGGCTGCTCGTGTGTCCATTAACTGAATTCTGAGATTTAGACAGTCTCTCTGGCTTGCATTTTGTTGGTGCTGATGAGAAAACTTTTGCGAACAGTGAACGCAGAAGTATTGAGAGAATAATTTATATGGCCAGAGGGCATCTTCGGATGATGTTTCCAGCTTCCAATATTTATAAATAATAATCTTTGTACAATAATCTAATTTACATACTGTGGAATGATTCTGAATGTGGGAGCCCATTGTAATCAAAATTGAGCAGAAGCACATTAATCATTATTAGTTTCAACATTGCAATCATGGTTAATATTCAATAAGATATTAACAATGTAAGATAAAAGAACAATATAAATTTTGACTTTGCTTTTGTGCTGTATCTACCTTATAGACAGAATTGACATTGTTCTGCAATGTAAAGTATGTCTTAATTTGGCCAATGTACAATGCAGAGAAGAATCTATTAAAGTCATCTAGTCAGGGTACTACAGCACAGGAACAGGCCCGTCAGACTTTTAGTCTATGCTGACCTGATTTTCTGCCTAGTACCATCTACCTGCACCTGAACCATATCCCTCCAAACCTTTGCCATCCCTGTACCTATCCAAATTTCTTTTAAATATTACAACTAAACCCACATCTCTCACTTCCAACTGGCAGCTCTTTCCACACTTGCAGTACCCACTGAATGAAGGATCTATCTTTAGATTCCCCTCAATTATTTCAGCTTTCACCCTAAATCTATGACCTCTACTTCTAGTCTCACACAACCTGAGGGGAAAAGACTTCGTTCATTGATGTGGTCGACTGAAGCATCACAGCAGATTGAAACATTGGGGTAGCAGGCAGTGAGCGCTGCTGTTGGAAGTAAGTCAGTCTCAGTCTCTCTCCCTCTCCCCCCCCCCCAGTAGGGGGGAACTCAGAACAGTGACATGGCAGATTGTAACATCGAAACAGCGAGCTTCTAGTCTTCCCTCTCGTTGTTGCAAGAGTGATATCTCTTTCCCTCTCGCTAGTGAGAGAGAGAGGGCCTGTCTGAGTGTTGGGATGGACGTAGTTTTTGATGAACTCTAGATCATGGTTTCTTTGAGGCATTGCTGTTGCTTACATGGTGAATGGTAGAGGGTTGATACTTTTGCTGGATCAGGCGGAGGCAAGGATTGATGCCTTTTCTGCTGCTTTGTGCATGGGGTAGGGGTGCTTTGGATTCCAGTGCTTCTGTCACTCATTCTTTGTTTTTTTTTTTCCCCCCTGTTTCGCAGATGTCTGTGAAGAGTAAGAATTTCAGGTTGTATACTGTATACGTTCTCTGATATTAAATTGAACCACTAACACAGAACAGTACATCACAGGAACTGGCCCTTTGGCCCACAATGTGGTGCTGAGCCAATTAAATTAGTAATCAAATGGCCAACTAAACTATTACCTTCAGTTACACAATTTCCCTCACATTCATGTACCTATCTAAACGTCTCTTATAAGTTTGTAATGTATCTGCCTCTACCACCATTCCAGGGCAGTGCATTCCAAGTATTCACTACTCTCTGTCCTTCACATCTCCTCTGAATTCACCCCCTCTCACCATAAATGCATGCCCTTTGGCATTAAACATTTCAACCATGGGAAAATGATATTGTCTGTCTATGCCTCTCATTATCTTATGAACCTTTATCCGATGTCCCCTCAGCCTCCACCGCTCCAGAGAAATCAACCCAAATTTATCCAAGCTTTCATTATATCACATGCCCTCTAATCCCGACAGCATCCTGGTAAACCTCTTCTATTCCCTCTCCAAAGCCTAGACTTTGGATAATGGGTGATCAGAACTATATGCAAAACTCTTGGCCTAACTAGAGTTTTATAAAGCTACAAATTAACTTTCTGACTTTTGAACCCAGTGCCTTGACTAATAGAGGCAAGCCAGCCATTTGTCTTCTTACCCTCCCCTTCAGCCTGTGTAGCCACTTTCAAGGAGCTATGAACTTGGACACCAAGACCTCTCTGCTCATCAGCAGTGTTATGGGTTTTGCCTTTAACAGTTTACTCTCCTATTACATTTGATCCACCAAGGTTAAACTCCATTTGCCATTTCTCTGCCCATATCTGCAACTGATCTACATCCTGCTGTATTGTTTACCTGTCTATTATGCTATCCACAACACTGCCAATCTTCATATCATCTGCAAACTTACTAACTCACCCAACTACATTTTCCTTCAGGTCATTGATATACATCGCAAACAGCAGGGGTCCCAATACAGATCCCTGCCGAATATCACTCATCACAGACCTTCAAAGTCCCATTGAACATTACCCTCTGTCTTCAATGGACAAGCTGGTTCTGAATTCAAACAGGCAATTCACTATGGATCCCATGCATCTTAATCTTCAGGATGAGGTTAGACTGGGTGAGACTAGAACTAGATGTTATAGATTTTGAGTGAAAGACAACTGACCTCTTTTGTCGTCATCTCTCCAGAGCACAGAGACACTATTAGATTATGAAGACAAGCAGTCCTCTTTTATTGTCATTTAGTAATGCATGCATTAAGAAATGATACAATA
The DNA here is from genome assembly GCF_030028105.1 of Mobula birostris. Taxonomy (NCBI): domain Eukaryota; kingdom Metazoa; phylum Chordata; class Chondrichthyes; order Myliobatiformes; family Myliobatidae; genus Mobula; species Mobula birostris. Next base: position 30,699,304 of record NC_092396.1, read on the forward strand.
TTTCCTCTGGTGTGATATCACAAAACACAGGACAGACCAAGACTGAAAAAACTGACAAAACCACATAATTGTAACATATAGTTACAACAGTGCAACAATACCATAACTTGATGAAGAAGTCCGTGAGCACACTAAAGTTCAAAGTCTCTCAAATGTCCCACATCTCACACAGATGGGAGAAGGAAGAAAACCTCTCCCTGCTATGCTGACCACAGTCCAACTCTGAGTCATCCGAAAACTTCGAGCTCTGATCCGCTTTCCGACACCGAGTACTGAGCACCATTTCTGTCCGAGCGATTCGACCTCAACCTCGGTTGCCACCAGCAGGCAAAGCCGGGGATTTTGAGGCCTACCCTCCGGAAGATTCCCGACCACACATATATTAGTTGATCTTCTCAAGGACCAGAGTCAGAGAATCATTGAAACATGATGACATCTTTTCAGCTCATCTTCTATGTCAGATTGTGGAAAAGAAATCTCGTCACCCCAATCTCCTGCTCCAACCCTTGCCATACAGATTGTCTCTGAAGTGCCTAACCAAATCCATTTCTGAGAATTCTGACTGACCCTATTTCCATCGTGATTACAAGCAGTGATTTCCAGATCATGACATCTGAGTATTTAAACTATTACTCATATCCCTTTGGTATCCTTTGCCCAAAATTTTAAATCAACACTACTTGGTGCTTGAACCACATAGTCAGAGAATTTCTCTTTGTCTACCCTATTTTAACCATTGCACCTCTTCCAGATCTAAATTAGGAAATGTCTTCTTCTAATAAAGGTACATGTTGTTTCCCCACGTGTGGTTCAACATTAGCTCATGTCTATAAAAGCACTGCCCAGTCTTAGATGACGTAAAGTTCGAAGTTAAAAGTGAATTTTTTAACGAAGTACATGTACGTCACAATGTACAAACATAAGATTCATTTTCTTGTGGGCATACTCAATAAATCCATAAAGGAATAATAACCATAATAGAATCAATTGAACACCAGCTTGAGTGTTCAACCAAAGTCCAAAATTTATTTTCTTGTGGGCATACTTAATAACTCTTACTATAATAGAATCATCGAAAGACCATCCAACTGGGGTATTCAACCAGTATGCAAAAGACAACAAACTGTGCAAATACCAAAGGAAAGAAATAAAAGTAATAAATAAATAAGCAATAAATATTGAGAAAATGAGATGGAGAATCCCTGAAAGTGAGTCCATTAGTTGTGGGAACATTTCAATGATGGGACAAGTGAAGCTGAGTGAAGTTAGCCCCTTTGGTCCAAGAGCCTGATCGTTGAGGGGTAATAACTGATTCCTGAACCTTGAGTCTTCTGTCCCTTCTTCTTGATGCACGAGTGAGAAGACAGCATGACCTAGAAGATGGAGTTCCCTGAATATGAATGCTGCTTTCCCGTGACAACACTCTCTGTAGATGTGCTCGATAGCGGGGAGGGCTTTATCTGTGATGGACTGAGCCGTATCCACTACTTATTGTGGGGTTTTCCATTCAAGGTCATTGGTGTTTCCATACCAGGCTGTGATGCAGCCAGACAATATACTCTCCACCACACATCTTTAGAAGTTCATCAAAGTTTTCAAAGCCTTGCTGAATCTTCACAAACTCCTAAGGAAACAGAGGTGCTGCTGTGCTTTCCTTGAAATTGAATTTACATGCTGAGCCCAGGACAAGTCTTCCAAAATGGTAACAGCGAGGAATTTAACATAGAATAGTACAGCACAGTACAGGCCCTTTGGCCCACAATGTTGTGCTGACCAACAAACCCTGCCTCCCATATAAGCCCCCACCTTAGATTCCTCCATATACCCGTCTAGTAGTCTCTTAAACTTCACTAGTGTATCTGCCTCCACCACTGACTCAGGCAGTGCATTCCACGCACCAACCACTCTGAGTAAAAAACCTTCCTCTAATATCCCCCTTGAACTTCCCACCCCTTACCTTAAAGCCATGTCCTCTTGTATTGAGCAGTTGTGCCCTGGGGAAGAGGCGCTGGCTATCCACTATCTATTCCTCTTATTATCTTGTACACTTCTATCATGTCTCCTCTCATCCTCCTTCTCTCCAAAGAGTAAAGCCCTATCTCCCTTAATCTCTGATCATAATGCATACTTTCTAAACCAGACAGCATCCTGGTAAGTCTCCTCTGTACCCTTTCCAATGCTTCCACATCCTTCCCATAGTGAGGTGACCAGAACTGGACACAATACTCCAAGTGTGGCCTAACCAGAGTTTTATAGAGCTGCATCATTACATCGCAACTCTTAAACTCTATCCCTCGACTTATGAAAGCTAACACCCCATAAGCTTTCTTAACTACCCTATCAACCTGTGAGGCAACTTTCAGGGATCTGTGGACAAGTACCCCAAGATCCCTCTGTTCCTCCACACTACCAAGTATCCTGCCATTTACTTTGTACTCTGCCTTGGAGTTTGTCCTTCCAAAGTGTACCACCTCAAACTTCTCTGGGTTGAACTCCATCTGCCACTTCTCAGCCCACTTCTGCATCCTATCAATGTCTCTCTGCAATCTTTGACAATCCTCTACACCATCTACAACACCACCAACCTTTGTGTCATCTGCAAACTTGCCAACCCACCCTTCTACCCCCACATCCAGGTCGTTAATAAAAATCATGAAAAGTAGAGGTCTCAGAACAGATCCTTGTGGGACACCACTAGTCACAGTCCTCCAATCTGAATGTACTCCCTCCACCACGACCCTCTGCCTTATGCAGGCAAGCCAATTCTGAATCCACCTGGCCAAACTTCCCTGGATCCCATGCCTTCTGACTTTCTGAATAAGCCTACCATGTGGAACCTTGTCAAATGCTTTACTAAAATCCATATAGATCACATCCACTGCACTACCCTCATCTATATGCCTGGTCACCTCCTTAAAGAATTCTATCAAGCTTGTTAGACATGATCTGCCCTTCACAAAGCCATGCTGACTGTCCCTGATCAGACCATGATTCTCTAAATGCCCAGAGATGCTATCTCCAAGAATCTTTTCCAACAGCTTTCCCACTACAGACGTAAGGCTCACTGGTCTATAATTACCCGGACCATCCCTGCTACCTTTTTTGAAAAAGGGGACAACATTCACCTCCCTCCAATCCTCCGGTACCATTCCTGTAGACAACGAGGACATAAAGATCCTAGCCAGAGGCTCAGCAATCTCTTCTCCCACCTCGTGGAGCAGCGTGGGGTATATTCCGTCAGGCCCTGGGGACTTATCTGTCCTAATGTATTTTAACAACTCCAACACCTCCTCTCCCTTAATATCAACATGCTCCAGAACATCAACCTCACTCATATTGTCCTCCCCATCATCAAGTTCCCTCTCATTGGTGAATACCGAAAAAAGAGTATTCATTGAGGACCTCACTCACTCCCACAGCCTCCAGGCACATCCTCCCATCTTTATCTCTGATCAGTCCTACCTTCACTCCTTCATTCCTTTTTTTCTTCACATAATTGAAGAATGCCTTGGGGTTTTCCCTTACCCTACTCGCCAAGGCCTTCTCATGCCCCCTGCTTGCTCTTCTCAGCCCCTTCTTAAGCTCCTTTCTTGCTTCCCTATTTTCCTCAATAGACCCATCTGATCCTTGCTTCCTAAACCTCATGTATGCTGCCTTCTTCCACCTGACTAGATTTTCCACCTCACTTGTCACCCATGGTTCCTTCACCCTACCATTCTTTATCTTCCTCACCGGGACAAATTTATCCCTTACCTCCCGCAAGAGATCCCTAAATGTCAACCACATGTCCATTGTACATTTCCCTGCAAAAACATCATCCCAATTCACACCCACAAGTTCTAGCCTTATAGCCTCATAATTTGCCTTTCCCCAATTAAAAATTTTCCTGTCCTCTTTGATTCTATCCTTTTCCATGATAATCATAAAGGCCAGGGAGCGGTGGTCACTGTCCCCTAGATGCTCACCCACTGAGAGATCTGTGACCTGACCCGGTTCATTACCTAGTACTAGATCTAGTATGGCATTCCCCCTGGTCGGCCTGTCCACATACTGTGACAGGAATCCATCCTGGACACACTTAACAAATTCTGCCCCATCTAAACCCTTGGAACTAATCAGGTGCCAATCAATATTAGGGAAGTTAAAGTCACCCATAACAACCCTGTTATTTTTGCACCTTTCCAAAATCTGCCTCCCAATCTGCTCCTCTGTATCTCTGCTGCTACCAGGGGGCCTATAGAATACCCCCAATAGAGTATCTGCTCCCTTCCTGTTCCTGACTTCCACCCATATTGACTCAAAAGAGGATTCTGCTACATTACCCACCCTTTCTGTAGCTGTAATAGTATCCCTGACCAGTAATGCCACCCCTCCTCCCCTTTTTCCACCCTCTCTATCCCTTTTAAAGCACTGAAATCCAGGAATATTGAGAATCCATTCCTGCCCTGGTGCCAGCCAAGTCTCTGTAATGGCCACTACATCATAATTCCATGTATGTATCCAAGCTCTCAGTTCATCACCTTTATTCCTGATGCTTCTTGCGTTGAGGTACACACGTTTCAGCCCTTCTACCTTACTGTCTTTACACCGTTTATTCTGCTTCTCTTTCCTCAAAACCTCTCTATGTTAGATCTAGCTTTACTCCATGCACTTCTTTCACTGCTCTATCGCTCTGGGTCCCATCCCCCTCGCAAATTAGTTTAAACCCTCCCGATCCATGCTAGCAAACCTATCTGCAAGGACATTGCTCCCCCTCGAGTTCAGGTGCAACCCATCCAATCTGTACAGGTCCCACCTTCCCCAGAAGAGATCCCAATGATCTAAAAATCTAAAACCCTGCTCCCTGCACCAACTCCTCAGCCATGCATTCAACTGCCATCTCCTCCAATTCTTACCATCTCTATCACATAGCACTGGCAGCAATCCTGAGAACGTCACCCTTGAGGTCCTGTTCTTCAGCCTTCTGCTTAATTCCCGAAACTCACACCTCAGGACCTCATCCCTGTTCCTGCATATGTTGTTGGTCCCAACCTGTATCACAACTTTTGGTTGCTTTCCCTCTCGTACCAGGATGTCGTGCAGCCGGTCAGAGACATCCTGGACCCTGGCACCCAGGAGGCAACAAACCATGCGGGTGTCCTTCTCACATCCACAAAATCTCCTGTCTGCTCTCCTGACTATAGAGTCTCCAATGACAACAGATCTCCTCTTCTCCGTCCCACCCTTCTGCATCACAGGGTCAGACTCAGTGCCGGAGGCCCTGTCAACGTGGCTCACACCTGGTCAGTCATCCCCGCCAACAGTAGCCAGGACGGTAAACTTATTATTCAGGGGAATGGCTACAGGGGTGCTCTGCACTACCTGTCTGCTCACCTTCACTTCCCCCCCTCTGACTGTCACCCAACGACCTGCTTCCGACAGCCTAGGTGTGAATACCTCCCTGTAGCTGTCATCTATAACCGCCTCATTCTCCCTTATGAGTCGAAGGTCATCCAGCTGCTGCTCCAGATTCCTTACACGGTCTTCCAGGTCGTCCAGCCATATGCGCTTCTGGCAGATGTGACTCTGTAGGAGAGGGGCATTCCCCCAAGACTGCCACATCTCACATGAGAGGCACATCACTGTCTCAGGAGACATTGTAAAAACTAACTGCGAGCTAGCTTGTCCTCTGCCTCTTCTCGTCAAAGCCTCAAAGCTCCACTCCTCCACTGGCCCCACTCACGCAGTGGCCGCTTTGCTTGAGCTATCCCTCTATTTATCTGTTTGAGTTTTTCAAAATGCTTGGTCACCTGACCTCGACTGCCCAATCAGCTGCTTTCTGCTGAGTCTGAGCTATTCAAATCTTGATTGTCTAATCAACGGCTTTCTGCTGATCTACTCAAATCTTGATTGACTTGATTGCACAGACCAACTGCCAAATGATGCTGACCCTCTCCACCTCTGATCCTCTGGTAATGACTGCCTTGTGGACCTCTGGTTTCCTCCTCCTGGTCAATAATCAGCTCCTTGCTCTTGCTGGCATTGAGTGAAAGGTTGTTGCTGTGGTACCACTCAGCCAGATTTTCAATCTCCCTCCTGTATGCTGATTCACCAGCACCTTTGATTCGGCCTACAACAGTTTTGTCATCAGCAAACTTGAATATAGCATTGGAGCTGTGCTTAGCCACACCATCATAGATGTAGAGTGAGCAGAGCAGTGGGCTAAGCACCCAGTCTTGTGGTGCAACTGTGCTGATGGAGATTGTGGAGGAGATGTTGTTGCCAGTCCAAACTGACTGGGGTCCGCAAGTGAGGAAATCAAGGATCCAATTGAAGGAGGAGGTATTGAGGTCAAGGTCTTGAAGCTTAATGATTAGTTTTGAGGGGACGATGGCATTGAATGCCAAGCTGGATTTGATAAAGAGCATCCTGATGTATGAAAACTTGCTGTCTAGATGTTCCAGGGTTGAGTGAAGAGCCAAAGAGATGGCACCTGCTGTGGACCTGTTGCTCTAGTAGGCAAATTAGAGGGGATCCAAGTCACTTCTCAGACAAGATTTGATATCACCAACCTCTCAAAACACTTCATAGCTGTGGATGTAAGTGCTGCTGGACGACAGTCACTGAGGCAGCTTACTGCATTCTTCTAAGGCACTGGTATAAGTGGAGTCTGCTTGAAGCAGGTGGGTACCTCAGACATATCTATGACACAGTTTCAGTGGGGCAGAATTCTTCTCAGTTTTGTTGAAGTTGCTGAGGAGAATGGTGACCTAATCCAATGTCACACGATGTAACAGAGATACAAATGTCACTGAAGAAACACTTGCTGTCAATTGTTTATACACACAGCATTCATTGCATCACAGCCGGCTGGTGGTGTAGTGGCATCAGTGCCAGACTTCGGAGCGAAGGCTCCCCAGGCGCGCTTTCCATCCGTGCTGGGTTGAGCGTCGCGCTAGCAACTTGACTTCGTAAAAAATAAATTGCCTGCTACAGAAACATCAACAGCAAAAAGTTGATGGCCTATGCTCCCTGTGAGTTTAAAAGGCAATTTCCTTTCCTTTCCTTATTCATTACATCAACTTTACAAAGACTGTTCAAGAAAAAATAACATGCCCAATTTACATTACACAGCTATGAAATACTCCAAATGTTTGAATAGATCCTTCAGCTATTAAAAATATCCCAATGTAAATGCCGAAGGAAGATATGGCATCACATTTTCCTTTAACATTCAGTTTGAGTATAATTTCAGTATCATAATGGAATGGAAGGCTGATACGTTGTGATGATGATGATAACAATGGATTGATCAGACTGTATTTGAGTATTGTGAGCAGCTTTGGGTTGTACTGACATGGGAAAGAATCCAGAGAAGGTTCATGAGAATAATTCCAGGAATGAAAGGGTTAACATATGAGGAGCATTTAATGGTTCTGCACCAGTACTTGCTGCTGTTTAGAAGAACTGGGATGGTGGGGGGGGGGGATACATTGAAACCTATCAAATATTGAACTCTTTGGATAGAGTGGATGTGGAGAAGATGCTTCCTGTAGTCCAGGAGTCTAGGGCCAGAGGCATAGCCTCAGCTTTAGAACTGAGGGTTGGCCAATTAGAACAGGGATAGAGAAAAAAAATCATTTAGCCAGAGGGTGATGAATCTGTGGAATTCATTTCCATGGATGGCTGTAGAGTCCAAGTCATTGAGTATATTTAAAGTGGAGGATGATAGGTTCTTGATTAGTCAGGGCATCAAAGGTTTTGGGGAGCAGGCAGGAGAATGGGGTTAAGAGGGACAATAAATCAGCCATAATGGAATGACAGAGCAGACTCGATGGGTTGAGTGAGTATTTCTGCTCCTAGGCTTTTTAACAAGATGTCTAGGATCCAGCAAGTATCGGGGCTGATAGTGTGCTTCATGTATCAATATAATTTAGGGATTGCCAAAAGATGGCGTCAAATCAGATGCAGGGAAAATAGCAAAGATGGGGAAAGAAATTCTGAATAGTGAGAGAAAAAGTCATAAATGAAATGCAAGAAAAAAGCAGTAAGTTATAATGTAAAATTGTAAAAATTGATTAGGATTATCTATTACTTACTGGAATGAGATTCAGCAATATAAATTGTCCCCTTTCTGGGCAAAATAGTTGAGTTAGCATTGCATTAACAATGGCTACACTGATAAAACGATATTTACACTGTTGATTATCGGGTCCTAACTGCTTGTGGCAAGTAATTTCAATGCAATCCAATAACTCCACAAAAGGAAAGGTGGGGGGTGCATTGTGTCAGTCTACCATTTACGTGGAGTAATGTAAGCTGATCCCAAATTCGGATCCATAACTGCTCTAATTTGCTTCCAAATTAATAACAGTGCACATCATTTACATACAGCTATTTCAGCAACAAGATTTGAACCATTGAACCAATTACGGTCTACTTAAGCATAACTCATGATCTGCGTAGGTACTGAACAAATGGAATGGTATATCCCTTGAATGATAGACTGTGGGCAATATAACATTTGTTCAGAAAAACTTGTTCTCACCAAAAGAGAATGTGGTTTTCTTTTATAAATTTCAATTGTAATGCTTTTAAACAACTTTCAAACTTGGGATGCAAGTGTGCTAATCCAGACATGGGTTTCATCGGCAAAACAAAGCACTTTTTATGTTTCTTCATATTCGATGGCAGCGTGAACTCCCTACAGATCAGCATTGTTGGACTTGGATGCGAAGTAAGCCACCTCGGCTCTGTCTGGTCAATATGCCTCACGACTGAAAGCAGTGAATCCATCTGCAATACAGGCCACCCACTGAGCTCTGACCTCCCTGAGAATTAACGCTAAATTGGTGTTTAGAGATTCTTAATACCAGATATTTTAAAAGGTGAAATGACAGAAGAGAATGAAATGCCTTAATGTTACATTATCAGGAAATTAAATCATCATAGATGAGACTCCCTCTGTTTATAATGGGACCAAATCAGACAGCGTTCCAGATGAACCTTTTATTGCCTATAAACCACATTATGTACCTCATTTTATGAGAAGGCTGTTAACATAATTGACTGCAATTTTTTTTTTGTGTTCAAGGCCAATTGCAGTGTAGAATGAATCCCCTTCCTCTCTGTCCTGTCAGTTTGCTTCAGTGCTAAGCAAAGTAATGCTCCTGCAGCATTGGACTAACATCTTTCCAAGTTCTCTCTCACGCATGCCAAGACTTTCACCTCAAGGTGAGAATGCTAATTTAAAAGAGAATAGCACCTTCAGTAACTGAAGGAGACAGCGCTTTAATAGAATTCAACACATACAAAGGTGATGCACAGCCAATTAGTTATGACTGAAATGCACCCACTGTGTGTGGATGAGGGCAGCATTTGAGGCACAGCAAGATCCCACAAACTAACATAACAACTCATCTGATATGCGTGACAGTGGATTGCAGAGGACCATTACCTGCAAACATGAGAAAGTCTGCAGATGCTGGAATTCCAAAGTAACACACACAAAACGCTGGAGGGGCACAGCGAATCAGGCAGCATCTCTGGAAATGAATAAACAGTCGATGTTTCGGGCTGAGGCCCTTCTTCTCCAGCCCTTTACCTTTTCCAATTACCCGGCTTCACCTGTCACCTTCTAGATGGTCCAACTTCCCTTTCCCCCACCTTCATATTGTGCCATCTTCCCCATTCCTTTCCAGTCCCGAAGAAGGGTCTCGGCCCGAAACGTCAACTGTTTATTCACTTCCTGATGTCCTCCAGCATTTTGTGTGTGTTTCTTTTGACAATTAACCAGCTTGGTTGACAAACCACCAAGAGTAGCTAGAGCTGCAATGCCTGTAAGTAGGCAGGTAACAAACTAATTTAGCATCTCAACCAAAAAGAGAGCAACTCTGACGCTTTGACACTGCTTTCGTTTGGTGGGGGACGCCTTTGGTGGAGTCTAGGACAAGAGGGCACAGTCTCAGGATAGAGGGGTGTCTATTTAAAACAGAGATGCGGAGAAATTTCTTTGGCCAGAGGGTGGTGAATTTGTGGAGTTTCGTTACCACTGGCAGCTGCGGAGGCCAGGTCATTGGGTATACTTAAGGCAGATTGGACAGGGTTTTGATTGGACAGGGCATCAAAGGTTATGGGAAGAAGGCCGGGGAGTGGGGCTGAGGAGAGAAAAAAGGATCAGCCATGATTGAATGGCGGAGCAGACTCGATGGGGCAAATGACCTAATTCTGCTTCTGTCTTATGGTCTTACGGTCTTCCTTTCATTCTGAACAAACAGCCTGGATTATGTGCTGAACTCCCAGGAATTTTAAAGGCAAAAATGTGTTGAATTTCAGCGTCAGAATCAGATTTAACATCACTGGCATATGTCATGAAATCTATTGCTTTGTGGTGGCAGTATATTGCAATACTTAGCAATAAAAAACTATAAATTACATAAAGAAATGTATGTTACATGCTAAATTAAATAAGGAGTGCAAAAGAAAAAAGAAGAAGAAAAAATAGTGAGGTAGTGTACATAGGTTCATTGTCCATTCAGAAATCGAATGGCTAATTTTAGGAATCTGATGATTCCCAAACTTTCTGGATCAGCAAACAACCTGATGACAACTGTAAACAGGCTAAAGTTTATTTTTGTTGATTAAGGTTTTAACTATGCCCCTCATTCCTGGGTATCACTATCATTCTGTATCTGGACAATTTACTGATTGTTATTAACAATTAAAAAAAAACAAGAACCATATGTAGAACATTAGAACATGCAAAGACTGCTCTGTAATGGAATGACACATTTTACCAAGCATTCAAATGAAACAAGATTGCAAGAAATAAGTATTTCCATATTATTAAATCTGTTGTGGGTGTAACATGGACATCCCATTTGGGACTGGTTGGGAATTAATGACTCATATACAAATTGTGCTGGGCCATTTTGCTCTGCAATTGCAAATTACCATATATCAGATAATTAATATTTGAAACCAGGTCTTGTCAGTTCAATATGTTTCGGTTAGCACAATAAACACAAGGTCAGAAATTGAAGTGAAGCATTGACACTAATAGTTCTTTAGTCAGTAATCAAAGGTGGGCAGTGACCATTGATGCCTATTGAATTGAATAGGCATCTGTTAGCCTCGTGAGTCCATGGATTTGCGCCTTGGAAAGTTTCCAGGGCGTAGGCCTGGGCAAGGTTGTATGGAAGACCGGCAGTTGCCCATGCTGCAAGTCTCCCCTCTCCACGACACCAATGTTGTCCAAGGGAAGGGCTTTAGGACCCATACAGCTTGGCATTGGTGTCGTCGCAGAGCAATGTGTGGTTAAGTGCCTTGCTCAAGGACACAACATGCTGCCTCAGCCAAGGCTCGAACTAGCGACCCTCAGATCACTAGATGAACGCCTTAACCACTTGGCCACGTGCCAACACACCATCTACACCAGAAATAAATGTCTTGTCCAGCAGCCCCACCCTAGTTGTTTTATTGTTTAAGATACCGAGTCGAATAGGCCCTTCTGGCCCTTTGAGCCATGCCAACCAGCAATCCCCTGATTTAATCCTGGCCTAATCACAAGACAATTTACAATGACAAGTTAACCTACCAGCTGAATAAACTTTTCTCGGGCTTCCACCCACAGGTATCAATTTTAATTGATGTTTCGATGACAATCTCTGCAATCTTCATCAGGGATTTTTCTTGGGCATGTCTAGTTTGGAGCTATTTATACTCCCATCATCCATCCCTTCTGATTGGCTAGTCCTCATCCAATGAGGTTTCCTCTGTCCCACCTGGTTTGCAATCGACTTCCAGTTCTCACCTAGAGCAAAACCTTTGTCTTTGTTAAAATTCTCTTCCTCTAGTTTTATTTCAATAGCTTCCTTCACCAGGCTGTGCTGAAAGCCATTGGTTCAACACAGTGGTTTGCACTGGCAAAGTCAATACTATGGTCATTGTGAATGCAATGTTCTGCTGATTTCTCCCAGGAACCCAAACGGATACACCTCCTGTGCTCCTTGATGCAGGTTTCCACCGTGTCCGCTTTCACAGTCGTCCTGAGTCTCAGGTCATCTTTGACCCACGTAAGCTGTGACCTGAGTTTCCTTACAGGTTTGCGGAAGGAATTAATCCAGTACTTCTTTAGGATCCAGGCGATAATTTTGATTAACCGTGCAAAAACTATTTTGAACCTGAAGAGTCTACGCAAGGAAATAAAACGGTTACTCACAACGTTCCTACAGAATAGCAACAAGGTGAAGGAAATCCATCGATCCCTTAAAAGGGAAAAACCAGGAAAAATAACAATGAAGAGGAACTCATTGCTACCACCTGACTTCCCTATATTTCCATGGTTCCTGGAATAACCGCCAGAATCCTGAAGAAATACCAGATTAATACCATCCACAAACCCGTAAGGAATCTCAAGTCACAGCTTATGCGGGTCAAAGATGAATTGGTACTCAGGACGGCTGGCACTTAAAGGATTCCCTGTGAATGTGGAGCAGCATATATCGGCCAGAGAGGATGCACAGTGGAAACACAGGAGGTGTATCCATTTGGGTTACCCAGAGAAGTCAGCAGTAGCAGATCATTGCGTTCACAATGGCCATAGGATTGACTTTGATGCCACAAACCTGCTGTGCCACGCTAACGCCTTTTGGGACCAGCTGGTGAAGGAAGCCATTGAAATAAAAGGAGAAGAAAAGAATTCTAACAAAGACGAAGGTCTCACTCTAAGTAAGAACTGGAATTCGATTGTAAACCAGTTGGGACAGGAGAAATTTGATTGAATGAGGACTAGCCAATCAGGAGGGATGGACAATGGGGGTATAACCACTGCAGTAGGCATGCCCAGGCATCATCCCTGATGAAGATGGCAGATTTTGTCATCGAAACGTTGGTTAAAATCGATACCTGTACCGGCTGGAAGCCTGAGAAGAGTTAATTTGTTATATATGCACTGGATCCTTTTTTAACCTATAAACCAGAACGTCTTTGGAGTGTGAGAGGGAAGTGGAGTACCTGGAGGAAACCCACATAGTCGTGGGGAGACCATTTTAGTTCTGAGCTCTGTGATGAATATGCAAGTCAGATAGTGTCATTCCAAAGAAGTTAAAGGACGCTTTGAAGAAGTGGCCAATTTAAATCACACTGCACAATTTATAAAGACTTACAAAAGGATCAAATTGACACTCCTTTTTAGGATAATATTTGTCTTGAATAATAGCGCTATCATCACTCCCCAACTTGATTTAAGAGTTAGGCTATACACTAGTCAATTTGCTCAAAGAATGTGTGGGAGTAATATTACCAAAACTGTCTAATATTAGTGTGGTGTGCTGTGCATTTCATATGGGTAACGGTTAATAACCAGATTGTCATTGTGATGAGATAGCAAATCTGGTCTTTGGGTATCCCTATTTTCAAACAGTAGGCCATCCACAATTGAACTGCTGATTGCTGTCTGAGAGCTGGCTTTCCAAATGATCTTTACTGGTTGTGATCTGAGTTCACTAAACAAAAAAATCCAGGTTCGCTGTGATTAAATACTCCATCCATTATGAATTGATAACACACAAACAGTTTTCTGGTACAGATAAAACTCCACACAGCTGGGAAGTCATTGGGACATGAATTCCATGTCAGCTTCATTTCAGCCTGCAGAGAAGTCACTTTCTTGTGTACACATTGAAAAAACAGCATAAGAAAACAGCATAACACGGAGAAGTGGTTCAATTTGTTGAAAAAGGAGAGGGCAACACACATTTTAAGTGGAGAATTGATTATCATGAATTAGTGCTCAGGTTACGTTGGTTGGGACTCTATCCTGCCGTCCTTAAAAAAAAGATGATCTCATCTGCAAAATGATGAATAATCTAATCCATTTCTGTATGAAAACTGAACCGATTATTTATGACTGTAGTAGACAATAATGGTGTATGATAAGCTGGTCCCTTTAAGCATCGGGCTATTTGTGCCCATGGAGTTTGCTAATTACATATTCCTCTTATAATGTTGGAACAGTGACAGCATCTATGGATCACATTGATGCTGCCAGAATGTCTTAACCCAGTTTCTCAGCACTATTGGTATTCATAGACATTTGGAAATAAAGTTCAAAAAATTAAAAGTTAAAAATATTAATTACAAATAATAAATTATTTTAAAACTCATTCAACTGAAGTAGCTTTATTAAAAGTATTAATATTAGATTGATATGAAAAGTTCCCTTTACCTGTTTGATGAAAGTCCGTAACCCAATTCAAACTGATTGGGCTGGGCTACCACCACCAAATTTGGCTAGCATCAAGTACATATTGAATCCGACTCTTCAACTCAATGACTTATGGAATGGGTAAATCTAGGGATGGAATAAGTGAAAGGTGGGATGCACGTGAGATCACTATCTCCCGAGTGCTCTATGATTCTGCTACTGACATCTGGGCTTAAAAAATATAATTCAAACTGTAAAGAAATAAGTAAGAAGAAATTTAATTTAAATTATTAATTGCTAAAGGTAGTGATAAACTAATGGGGCTTAGGGTGTTTCATGCAAGGTGAGTAATATACTTCAAGGATGCATTGTAAGCTTGCATTGAGTTTGGCTAATTATACATGGAACTGGGTCAGATGATGTTCTGCAGTTATAACGATCACATTTTTCACAGGATTCAATTTAACATGCATATTATAAATTAATAATAACACAATGACATGCTGAAGTACTGCAGGATATTTCAACAGAATTGCTCAAAATGAAATAGCATTTTGAAAACTATTAGCATGCCATTAGAATTCTATCCACATAACTATCTCCCAAGAAACAAATTGAAATTAGGCACAGTATTTGAAAATAATTTGAAAAATTGATCTGATCAAAGGGATGTGGTGGTGGACAAACAGGTATAGATGATCCCATGGAAATAGAGCACTCTCTGCTTGCAGGTCTTGCACTATTACAGATTGCCAGGTATGATGTTGCAGCCATCACTGAATTGTGGCTGCAGGATGGTTGTAGTTGGGAGCTGAATGTCCAAGGTCACATGTTATATCAGAGGGATAAGGAGGTAGGCAGAGGGAGTGGTGTGGCTGTACTGGTAAAGAATGGCATCAAATCAGTAGAAAGATGTGACATAAGATCGGAAGATGTTGAACCCTGTGGGTTGAGTTAAGAAACTGCAAGGGTAAAAGCACCCCGATGGCAGTTATATACAGGCCTCCCAACAGTGGCTGGAAGGTGGACCACAGATTACAACAGGAAATAGAAAAAGCGAGTCAAAAGAACAATGTTATGGTAGTCACGTGAGATTTTAACATGCAGGTTGATTGAGAACATTAGGTTGCTACTGGATCTCAAGAGAGTGAGTTTGTTGAATGCCCAAGAGATAGCTTTTTAGAGCAGTTTGTCATTGAGTCTACTAGGGGATCACCTATACTGGATTGGGTGTTATGTAATGAACCAGAGGTGATTAGGGAGCTTAAGGTAAAAGAACCCTTAAGAACCAGTAATCACAATATGATTGAGTTCAACTTGAAATTTGATAGGGAGAAAGTAAAGTCTGATGTAGCAGTATTTCAGTAGAGTAAGGGAAATTACAGTGGTATGAGAGAGGAGTTGGCCAAAATAAATTGGAAAGAGCTGCTGGCAGGGATGTCAGCAGAGCAGCAATGGCATGCATTTCTGTGAAAAATGATGAAGGTGCAGGACATATGTATTCCAAAAATGAAGAAATACTCAACTGGTAAAATAGTACAACCATGGCTGACAAGGGAAGTCAAAGCTAATGTAAAAGCAAAAGAAAGGGCGTACAACAAAGCAAAATTTAGTGGGAAGATAGAGGATTGAGAAGTTTTTAAAAACCTACAGAGAGCAACTAAAAAAAATCACTAGAAGGGAAAAGATGAAATATGAAAGCAAGCTAGCAAATAATGTCAAAGTGGTTAGTAAAAGTTTTTTCAAGTATGTTAAAAATGAAAGAGAAATGAGAGTAGACATAGGACTGCAGGAGAAATAATAACAGGGGACAAGGAGATGGCTGATGAACTAAATGAGTATTTTGTATCAGTCTTCACTCTGGAAGACATTAGTGGTATGCCTGATGTTGTAGTGTGTGAAAGAAAAGAAGTGGGTGCAGTTACTATTACAAGAGAGAAGGTGCTCAAAAGCTAAAAGGCCCAAAGGTACATACCTGGAACTGCACCCTAAGGTTCTGAAAGAGGTAGCATTTGAGATTGTGGTGGCATTAGAAATGATCTTTCAAAAATCACTGGACTCTGGTATGGTGCCAGAGGACTGGGAAATTGCAAATGTCACTCCACTCTTTAAAAAAGGATGAAAGGAGCAGAAAGGAAATTATAGACCAGTTAGCCTGACCTCAGTGGTTGGGAAGATGTTAGAGTCAATTGTTAAGGATGAGGTGGTGGAGTACTTGGTGACACAGGACGAGATAGGACAAAATCAACATGGTTTCCTTCAGGGAAAATCATACCTGACGAACCTGTTGGAATTCTTTGAGAAGATTACAAGTAGGATCGATAAAGGGGATATAGTGGATGTTGTATATTTGGACTTTCAGAAGACCTTTGACAAGTGCCACGCATGAGGCTGCTTACCAAGTTAAAAGCCCATGGTATTCCAGGAAAGTTACTAACATGGTTAGAGCATTGGCTGATTGGTAGGAGGCAGCAAGTGGGAATAAAAGGATCCTTTTCTGGTTGGCTGCCAATGACTAGTGACGTTCTTCAGGGGTCGGTGTTGGGACCACTTCTTTTTATGTTGTATATCAGTGACTTAGATGATGGAATAGAAGGCTTTGTTGCCAAGTTTACAGATGATACGAAGATTGGTGGAGGGGCAGGTAGTGTTGAGGAAACAGGTAGGCTGCAGAAGGACTTAGATAGGTTAAGAGAGTGGGCAAGAAAGTGGCAAATGAAATACAGTGTTGGAAAATGCATTGTCATGCATTTTAGCAGCTGAAATAAATGCGTGGACTATTTTCTAAATGGGGAGAAAATCCAAAAATCTGAGCTGCAGAGGGACTTGGGAGTCCTTGTGCAGAACACCCTAAAGGTTAACTTGCAGGTCAAGTCGGTGGCGAGGAAGGCAAATGCCATGCCAGCACTCATTTCAAGAGATTTAGAATATGAGAGCATGGATATGATGCTGAGGCTTTATAAGGCACTGGTGAGGCCTCGCCTTGAGTATTCTGATCAGTTTTGGCCCCTTATCTTAGAAAAGATGTGCTGGCTTTGGAGAGGATCCAAAGGAGGTTCACAAGGATCATTTCAGGAATGAAAGGGTTATCATACGAGGAACGTTTGATGGCTCTGGATCTGTTCTCGCTGGAATTCAGAAGGATGAGGAGGAATCTCATTAAAACCTTTTGAATGTTGAAAGGCCTAGACAGAGTAGATGTGGAAAGGGTATTTCCCATGGTGGGAGAGTCTAGGGCAAGAGGGCGCCCTTTCAAACAGAGATGCGGAGAAATTTATTTAGTCATAGGGTGGTAAATTTGTGGAATTTGTTGCCACATCCATCTGTGGAGGCCAGGTCACTGGGTGTATTTATGGCAGAGATTGATAGTTTCTTGATTGGTCATGGTATCAAACGTTACAGGGAGAAGGCTAGAAACTGGGGTTGAGGAGGAGAAGAAAAAGGATCAGCCATGATTGAATGGCGGAGCCGACTGGATGGGCCAAATGGCCTAATTCTGCTCCTATGTCTTATGGTCTTAAGTTCAGATTCACAAGATTTTTCATTACTTGGAATGTGTCTTCCAGTGAACCATTTCTAAAAGTGAACAGGTGCACCACAGAAATCAGCAAGGACAACAGTAATGCTTTCCTTTTCAAAAACAAGCTTTCTTTCTGATAATAGTATTTATATTCATAGACTGAGGACCATTTATGGCTACCAACCCTTTCATCTGAGAAATTTGGCAGCTTTGTAACTCTGTGTCCCTGAGGCTTCATTCCTGCCTTGTTTGTGAGTTGTTGTTGTGCGTGTTGTAACAATGGCACACTGAAACACTATAGGATATAGAATACTGCATAGACCAACTGAATGAGGCAGCAGGTGGAAATGCTGCCTCACAGCCCCAGAGATCCCAGTTCATCCTGAAGTATGGAGCTTTCTCTGTGTTCCTGTAGCTGCATGGGTAACCTCCCACTGCTCTGGTTTCCTCCTGCATTCCAAAGGCACGTGGGTTGCCAGGTTACCTATCAATTGCTACATGACTAATGATAAGTGATATATTCGGTGAGGAATTGAAAGAAATATGAGAGGAATAGACTGAGATTAGCAATTGATTTAAATAAACTTATGCTTATTGGGAAGAAATATTCCTTCTCATCATTTTCTTAGTCAACCTTAGGAAATCCTTCATTGCTCACAGATTAATTAAGTTAGCAGTAAAATTTTAGGTTGTGTTGAGGAGATTTAAAAAAATGGACACTTATTAAAAAATGACTTGAAATCTAATACCAGAGTGTAAGGATGAGGGAGATTGAATTAGCAAATAGGCCAATGAATGTTTGAAAAGAGCAGGTGAATGACTATGATTATGAGGACACACAGTCCTCTTTTATTGTCATTTAGCAATGCATGCATTAAGAAATGATACAATGTTTTTTCCAGAATAATATCACGGAAACACATGACAAACCAACTGAAAAACTAACAGAAACCACATAATTATAACATATAGTTACAACAGTGCAAAGCAAGTAACTTGATAAGAACAAACCATGGCATGGTAAAAGTCTCAAAGTTTCTTGGAAGTCCCATCATCTCATGCAGACGGTAAACCTCCAGCACCGCAAACTTGCCGATGCAGCATCCTAGAAGCATCCGACCACAGTCCGGCTCCGAGTCCACCCGAAAACTCCAAACCTCCGACCAGCTCTCCGACACCAAGCACTGAGCACCATCTCTGCTGAGCGCTTCGACCCTGGCCCCAGCAATAGGCAATAGGCAAAGCCGAGGATTTGGGGCCTTCGTCTCAGGAGATTCTTGATTGCACAGTAGCAGCGGCAGCGAATCAGGCATTTCAGAAGTTACTCCAGGTGTTCCTCCATGCTTCTCACGGCTGTCTCCATCAAATCCGGATTGTGCACGGCCCACTAGTTACACATACGATATTCATTCGGAACGGCCGCGCGTGCTGCGTCGTGCCGCTATCTTCTCCTCCCTCCTTTGATGAAAAGGATGCAACAATGGCCTTGTGATTATGTTCTTTCTCTCCTCTCACTTCCTGTGAAGAAGTTCAGTAAACTTAAATTGTATTTTTTATTTGCAGGTCCTCATAATTGTTGCATTTCTTAGGTCCCATGGGATGTTTTCATCTTCTGAGACATGGAAGATAAATCTGCAAATTTTCACTGAAGTTCCTCTCCACTAAGCTTTAGATCTTCAACAGAAATAATGTCTGCTCTCAAAGGCTTGATTTTCAGTTGTTATATGAACTTTTCAGCTGCTTGTCAATCAAAGGTGCGGCAAAGCTGGATGAAGTGGTTGTCATTGGGATAAAGTGAAGCACACAGGTCAAGAATGAGTCACTATTGAGGAGTGTTCTGGTGTCCCACGGATTGTGGCGAGGACTCCATGAGAGGAGGAGGCAAATACAAGTTAAAAATCCTAAGATTTTTGAGCCTGGAGTGTCCTTGAGAGTATTGAAGAATCCACACATGCTATGATTATTAATGACTTATTTGCCTTTTTCCCACCTATGTCATCCTGTCTAGGTCATGGACCTTTGCTTTTGGTCTCCAATCTTGCAAGGCTTTCCTTAACCATAGAAACCATAGAAAACTACAGCACAGAAACAGGCCTTTTGGCCCTTCTTGGCTGTGCCGAACCATTTTCTGCCTAGTCCCACTGACCTGCACACGGACCATATCCCTCCATACACCTCCCATCCATGTATCTGTCCAATTTATTCTTAAATGTTACAAAAGAACCCGCATTTACCACCTCGTCTGGCAGCTCATTCCATACTCCCACCACTCTCTGTGTGAAGAAGCCCCTCCTAATATTCCCTTTAAACTTTCCCCCCCTCACCCTTAACCCATGTCCTCTGGTTTTTTTCTCCCCTTGCCTCAGTGGAAAAAGCCTGCTTGCATTCACTCTATCTATACCCATCATAATTTTATATACCTCTATCAAATCTCCCCTCATTCTTCTACGCTCCAGGGAATAAAGTCCTAATCTATTCAACCTTTCTCTGTAACTGAGTTTCTCAAGTCCCGGCAACATCCTTGTAAACCTTCTCTGCACTCTTTCAACCTTATTTATATCCTTCCTGTAATTTGGTGACCAAAACTGAACACAATACTCCAGATTCGGCCTCACCAATGCCTTATACAACCTCATCATCAGCAAACTTGCTGATCCAATTTACCACATTATCATCCAGATCATTGATATAGATGACAAATAATAATGGACCCAGCACTGATCCCTGTGGCACACCACTAGTCACAGGCCTCCACTCAGAGAAGCAATTCTCTACCACCACTCTCTGGCTTCTTCCATCGAGCCAATGTCTAATCCAATCTACCACCTCTCCATGTACACCTAGCGACTGAATTTTCCTAAGTAACCTCCCATGCGGGACCTTGTCAAAGGCCTTTCTGAAGTCCATGTAGACAATATCCACTGCCTTCCCTTCATCCACTTTCCTGGTAACCTCCTTGAAAAACTCCAACAGATTGGTCAAACATGACCTACCACGCACAAAGCCATGTTGACTCTCCCTAATAGGCCTGTGACTAGTGGTGTGCCACAGGGATCAGTGCTGGGTCCATTATTATTTGTCATCTATATCAATGATCTGGATGATAATGTGGTAAATTGGATCAGCAAGTTTGCTGATGATACAAAGATTGGAGGTGTAGTAGACAGTGAGGAAGGTTTTCAGAGCCTGCAAAGGGACTTGGACCAGCTGGAAAAATGGGCTGAAAAATGGCAGATGGAGTTTAATATCCAAATGTCTATGCAAATGCTTGTAGATTCTGTCTCTTAGTACTCCCTCCAATAACTTACCTACTACTGACGTTAAACTCACCGGCCTATAATTTCCCAGATTACTTTTCGATCCTTTTTTAAACAACGGAACAACATGAGCCACTCTCCAATCCTCCGGCACTTCACCCGTAGACAGCGACATTTTAAATATTTCTGCCAGGGTCCCCGCAATTTCAACACTAGTCTCCTTCAAAGTCCGAGGGAACACTCTGTCAGGTCCCGGGGATTTATCCACTTTAATATTCCTCAAGACAGCAAGCACCTCCTCCTTTTCAATCTGTACAGTTTCCATGGTCTCACTACTTGATTCCCTCAATTCCATAGATCTCATGCCAGCTTCCTTAGTAAATACAGACGCAAAAAACCTATTTAAGATCTCCCCCATTTCCTTTGGTTTCGCACAAAGCCGACCACTCTGATCTTCAAGAGGACCAATTTTATCTCTTGCAATCCTTTTGATCTTAATATACTTGTAAAAGCTCTTTGGATTATCCTTCACTTTGACTGCCAAGGCAACCTCATGTCTTCTTTTTGCTCTCCTGATTTCTTTCTTAAGTATTTTCTTGCACTTCTTATACTCCTCAAGCACCTGGTTTACCCCCTGTTTCCTATACATTTCATACAACTCCCTCTCCTTCTTTATCAGAGTTGCAATATCCCTTGAGAACCAAGGTTCCTTATTCCTATTCAATTTGCCTTTAATCCTGACAGGAACATACAAACTCTGCACTCCCAAAATTTCCCCTTTGAAGGCTTCCCACCTACCAATCATATATTTGCCAGAGAACAACCTGTCCCAATCCACGCTTTTTAAATCCTTTCTCATTTCTTCAAATTTGGCCTTCTTCCAGTTCAGAACCTCAACCCTAGGACCAGATCTATCCTTGTCCATGATCAAATTGAAACTAATGGTGTTATGATCACTGGAACCAAAGTGCTCCCCTACATAGACTTCTGTCACTTGCCCTAATTCGTTTCCTAACAGGAGATCCAATATTGCATCCCCTCTAGTTGGTCCCTCTATATACTGATTTAGGAAACTTTCCTGAACACATTTTACAAACTCTAAACCATCTAGACCCCTAGCAGTATGGGAGTCCCAATCAATGTATGGGAAATTAAAATCCTCTACCACCACAACTTTATGTTTCCTGCAGTTGCCTGCTATCTCTCTGCAGATTTGCTCTTCCAAGTCTCGTTGACTATTGGGTGGTCTGTAATACAATCCTACTAATGTGGCCATACCTTTCCTGTTTCTCAGCTCCACCCATAAGGACTCAGTAGACAAGCCCTCTAATCTGTCCTGCCTGAGCACTGCTGTAATATTTTCCCTAACAAGCAATGCTACTCCCCCACCTTTCATTCCTCTGCCTCGATCACATCTGAAACATCGGAACTCTGGAATATTAAGCTGCCAGTCCTGCCCCTCCTGTAGCCAAGTTTCACTAATTGCTACAACATCATAATTCCATGTGTCAATCCACGCCCTCAACTCATCCGCCTTCCCCGCAATACTCCTAGCATTGAAATATATACACCTCAGAAGATTTTTACCACCACTCACAACCTTTCTATCAGCGGATTTGCTTAAACCTTCAACATCATTTATTTTCACCCCAGCCACACTGTCAGCTCTGGCACTCTGGTTCCCGTCCCCCTGCAAATCTAGTTTAAAGCTTCCCCAATAGCACTAACAAACTTCCCTGAAAGGATATTGGTCCCCCTGTGGTTCAAGTGTAACCCGTCTCTCTTGTACAGGTCCCACCTGCCCCACTTCTGCAGTTAATTGACTTCCATCAAATAATTCTTCGTGTTTTCTGCTAGAGAAGCCAAGACCTCAATCTCAAGGGGCTGCCTGAGGAGAAGACTGCACATAGTAACTTTCCCACTGATTGTTAATGGTTCAAACCCATATTCTGGCACTACATGAACACTGAGAGAAATCCTACACCATAATGTTATTTTGTTTACACTCATTAACAAAAGGTTAATGATAAAATTTCTTTAACATGGTATGTCATAGGCAGAGGCGGAGTCATGATGCCACTAAATTGCTCCTTCGCATTCATCTATGAAAACAGCTTAATTTTCACGTTTGATGGCTCTCCTTTTCTCTTTCAGGGTGGATGGGGCTCTGTTGAAGACCCCCATCTGGAGTTACACTCAGACTTTGGCTCTTTGCGGTGGTGGGACCTGCCTGCAGGGGCTCATGGCTGGCCACCTTTCGATATCCCAAGGACACAGACCTGGAGATAGAAACATAGAAACATAGAAAATAGGTGCAGGAGTAGGCCATTCGGCCCTTTGAGCCTGCACCACCATTTAGTGTGATCATGGCTGATCATCCAACTCAGAACCCTGTACCAGCCTTCCCTCTATACCCCCTGATCCCTTTAGCCACAAGGGCCATATCTAACTCCCTCTTAAATATAGCCAATGAACTGGCCTCAACTGTTTCCTGTGGCAGAGAATTCCACAGATTCACCACTCTCTGTGTGAAGAAGTTTTTCCTAATCTCAGTCCTAAAAGGCTTCCCCTTTATCCTCAAACTGTGACCCCTCGTTCTGGACTTCCCCAACATTGGGAACAATCTTCCTGCATCTAGCCTGTCCAATCCCTTTAGGATTTTATACGTTTCAATCAGATCCCCCCTCAATCTTCTAAATTCCAACGAGTATAAGCCTAGTTGATCCAGTCTTTCATCATATGAAAGTTCTGCCATCCCAGGAATCAATCTGGTGAACTTTCTTTGTACTCCCTCTATGGCAAGGCTGTCTTTCCTCAGATTAGGGGACCAAAACTGCACACAATACTCCAGGTGTGGTCTCACCAAGGCCTTGTACAACTGCAGTAGTACCTCCCTGCTCCTGTACTCGAATCCTCTTGCTATAAGTGCCAGCATACCATTCGCCTTTTTCACAGCCTGCTGTACCTGCATGCCCACTTTCAATGACTGGTATATAATGACACCCAGGTCTCGTTGCACCTCCCCTTTTCCTAATCAGCCACCATTCAGATAATAATCTGTTTTCCTGTCTTTGCCACCAAAGTGGATAACTTCACATTTATCCACATTAAATTGCATCTGCCATGAATTTGCCCACTCACCTAACCTATCCAAGTCACCCTGCATCCTCTTAGCATCCTCCTCACAGCTAACACTGCCGCCCAGCTTCGTGTCATCCGCAAACTTGGAGATGCTGCATTTAATTCCCTCATCTAAGTCATTAATATATATTGTAAACAATATGAAAATCCAAATATACCATATCCACTGATTCTCCCCTATCCACTCTACTAGTTACATCCTCAAAAAATTCTATGAGATTCGTCAGACATGATTTTCCTTTCACAAATCTATGCTGACTTTGTCCGATGATTTCACCGCTTTCCAAATGTGCTGTTATCACATCTTTGATAACTGATTCTAGCAGTTTCCCCACCACCGATGTTAGGCTAACTGGTCTATAATTCCCTGGTTTCTCTCTCCCTCCTTTTTTAAGTGCGCCTTCGGGGTTGTGAGGTTTCCTGGCTCTGTGGACGGGCTGATTCTAAGCTGGTGCTGCTGATGGAAGCATCGCGAGAGAGAATGGAACATTGGGAACAACGGATCAGCTGTTGGAGGCTGCGCTCTTTCTCTCCCTCATTGGTGGGGAAGAGTTTGTTGCTGATTCTTGGGTCACAGCACTTGGAAAAAAAAAGCGGTGTGACAGACT
The DNA here is from genome assembly GCF_030028105.1 of Mobula birostris. NCBI lineage: Eukaryota > Metazoa > Chordata > Chondrichthyes > Myliobatiformes > Myliobatidae > Mobula > Mobula birostris. The sequence continues at coordinate 30,724,015 of NC_092396.1, forward strand.
TTTAACGTTGTCAGTCAGTGAGTTGTTTGTTATGACTTCCCTCACGCTGCGAAACGGGACACCTCTTTTTCCCTTTATTAGGGATCGAGAGAGCCTGTGACATGTCGAATTGTCGGGTGAATGATTAGGTTTTGTTGTACTGCCGGTCATAGTCTTGACTGGGGGCCTTGCTATTGCTTGCTTGGTGGGTGGAGGATGCTGATGCTTTTTTGCGGCAGTGGGTGGGGCGGGGGAGGGCCGTTGCTTTGTTGCTGATGATGCCTGGGAGGGGGGTAAGAAGGTTTTGAAAGTGATGACAGACAATTGATCAAAGCATTGTTTAGTAGACAGACGTTTTAATTAGCCAGGCTGTTTCATCTAAGGAAGAAATTGTACTGTACATCCAGAGAGTATAGCGACAATTGGATTCTTCTTGATTGCTAAAATGTCGTTGTCAAGCAATAGAACGTTGGTCAGACTTGCATATGCCTCCTCCTCTCATAGAAAGGTGTGGGTGAAAAAATGGACTCTGGCTTTCTGAAAGTCACTTTCTGCAGACCCTTAACACATGTAAAACAAACGTCGGATCCTGATGACATTCATGTGCAGTGCTGTAATGACCCCAGCAGAGTTACTATCCAGCTCAGAGACAAGCTAACGCCTTTGCTTTAGTTAAATATATGCTAACCCTCTGATCAGAGATACTGAACATTCCATCCCAGATGCAGGATCTCAACCCAAAGCATCGACTGTCCATTTCCCTCTACAGATGCTTCCCGACCCGCTGAGTTCCTCCAGCAGTTTGCTTTTTGCTCCAGCCTCTGCAAAGTTATAATTAGCATTATTACTTAAAGACACATGCAACTATATGACATGTGGATTTCTCTTGGCTGTTGTCTAACTCTGTGAAGTTTGGCCTTTCTGTGGTTCAGTGGCAGGTGGATCACAAAGGGATTCCCTTCTCTCAGTGTTCAGCTGTTAGTGTGTTCCATTAAACGTGGGTGCATTGGGTGGACTTTCTGCAACTCAAGCACGACCATGAGAGGTCAGACAAAATAGGAAAAGGGGAAGGAGTGTTACGGATTCTTATCAGTAAGGGTATTTAGATAATTCTGTCAGCCAAATCTTAATACAGCCTCCCCTGAAAAATACCAACTACTGTGACCACAGCTTCAACCTTAGAGTACAGCAAAGGCTGCATTACCCATGTTGATATCTGCAAAGGCAAACATTACATCCTGTTCCTTCCAGAAAGGTTCGAGAAGGCAGCACAATTGATCTCTGTAATTTTGTTTATGGAGGCCTTCTCTGCAAAGAAAGCTAACCCTTTCATCTTCACTTGTCAGGTAAAAGCAAGAATAGTACAATCGTCACGTGGGCTGGACTGGTGTATGAGCTTTTGCCCTGGTGCCTGTTGCATGGATTTTCCTCTGTGTAGTATTGTATATGGTAATGTACTGGGGCACAGAGGGATTTCACTCTCCATTGTTCAGCAATGGACAACTGGAGGCAGAGCATCCTGCAAATATTGTATCCCTCATTTTGCTGAAGGCTGTTGTGTCAGCTCCACTTCAGACTCCAAAGCAAGCCAAAGGGCTGTTATTGTACTGAAAGACAAGCCACCAAGATATGTGGAGTCATAGAATCATAGAAAGGTACAGCACAGAAACAGGCCCTTCAGCAATCTAGTCTGTGCCAAACCATTTAAATTGCCTATTCCCATCGGCCTGCAATGGGACCATAGGTCCCCATACCCTTACCATCCATGTACCTATCCAAATCTCTCTTTAACATTGAAATCAAACTAACGTGTGCTGGCAGCTTGTCCCACACTCTCAGGACCCTCTGAGTGAAGAAGTTTCCCCTCAGGTTCCCCTTAAGCTTCTTTTCACCTTTCATCCTTAACCCTTGACCTCTAGTGTTAGTCCCACCCAAGCTCAGTGGAAAAAGCCTGCTTGCATTTACTCTTTCTATATCCCTCATACTTTTATATACCTCTATCAAATCTCCCCTCAAACTTCTACAATCCAAGGTATAAAGTCCTATATGAAGCTCAGCATAATGAAAGACTTGCACTTAAATCATGTCTTTCATGGTTTCAGGTCATCCCTATGCATTTTATTGTTAATGAAACATTATTAAATGGTAGTTATTGTTACATTGTACTATTCTTGCCTGATTTTAGGCAACCTTCTCTTTCTTTCATAATCTTGTTGGGACACTAGTTTGCAATGATGTTGCTATCTCCTGACAAATGTGAGCCTTGGCAGAAAATGTGGACCATCAGATGGAGGATAACGTGGGAAAATGTAGTTACCGGTACATCCCCTTTGGCCCACCAACAACGTTCCCTCTAATTTTTAGTAGTCAGCGTGCGCAAAAATCTTATGTTGTGCAAAATTTTTTCCTGTGACAAAAGAATGTGCGCACTGAATGGCAAAGTTTATGTAGATTTACAAAATATTTGACATAAAACTGCACAGAATAACAACAAAATAACATACATATTTAAGTCACACAGTTATTTTTTCTCTCTCCTGTCTTTGGCACTTACTCATTCTTTGTAAACTCTATCTAGACTAATAGAACTTCCATCCAATTGATAGCTTTTGATTCTCATTAACATATCCAAATGACATTCACCTAAACGGTTTCTCAGCTTGTTTTTGAGTTGATTCATTAGGCTAAAACCTTGCTCACAGTCTGCACTAGACGCAAGAAAGGTTCCCCCAAATGTCCATCAACTGTGCAAGGTGGCAAAACTGTTCATTTTGAAGTACAGATGCCACCATTTGAGCAAAGTTTGAAATCAGTTTGGATTTTATTTTTTTCCTGTGCGGAAAATTTGAAATCATTAAACTGTCTAACTATTACAGTATTTTCAGCTGGAAAATCATGATATTTTAGACATAAGACATTAACTTGTTCATCGCCAAATGTGAGGTCACAATCTGCAATTGCAGAGAAATCAAAAGCTGACCATTCTTGTACCTCATCTTCAGGAAACCTTTCTTCTAAATGAACACAAAGACTATAAAAGTCAACAGCGAACTTGTATCTACTGTGACGTTTTCTTCACGTTATTGGCTTAGCAAAACTTTAACTTTGTCACTCCACGAAACATTATCTCCCAGATACTGCTTTCCTATCCTGTTAATTTGCCTGGCGCAAAATGGAGTGAATTAATCGGTGTCAGGCCACTCTTTTGCAGAATCTTGCACAGTGCAGCCAGTTCATCAAAGACATCACTTAAAACCTGTCAAGCTACTTTATGTGATGTTTATCAATTGCTTGTGACAGCATTTAGCCACAGGGTCATTTGACTGATCTTTTTCAATAAAAACGTAGTAAGCTATCTACAGGATTTGAAACAGATCTTTGCAAACTTTACGATATGAACACTGTCCGCCAAAGATGGCTACCACCGTGATACAGCTGTACAAACCGGAACAGGAAAGGTAAGGTGTCTGAAGCACCTTCAATAACTCCAAAGGACTGAGGTAGGGTAAATACTGAAAGGCTTTTATTTGCTGCACAATACGACTTCCATGTTGAGTGTCTGCCCCCGGACTGAGGGGGAGGGGCAAGGCAAATCACCTTTATTCAGGGTACTGTGGGAGGAGCCACAGGGGCAGTCAGCAGAGGGGTGTGTCCAGACAGGTAACCCAGTTACAACATATATATGGTTTACCACAGTGATGTAAATTAGTGACGTGCATTGTGGTATTTGGAAAACTGACTAACTAGTTAACAGAAACATTTAGCTAAAAGATTACTTTCAATAAGTATAATTATTAATTACTACATTATTTTAGGTAACTAACCTTTTGTGCGCATATTAATTTCCTTTGTGTGCTGGTTCAAAAGCATGTGTGCGCGCACAGGCACACAACTTAGAGGGAACATAGCTCACCAAGTCTATCCCTTCCATCAACCAATCATGTACATCATTCTCATTTAATTCTCCCCACATTCCCATAGACTCCTGCCAGATTGTATCACTCACCTGCATGTATGGGACAATTTATATTTAACTAGGTATAACTTGGCATGTGGGAGGAAGTAGAGCACCTCTGGGACACCAACATGTCCACAAGGAGAACATGCAGTTCCCTCACAGACAACACCCAAGGTCAGGATCAAACCTAGGTCTTTGGAACTAAGAGGCAGAGCGTTAACTACTGCTCTACTGTGGCACTATAGCGAAGCAAGTCCATATTAAACAAGGGACCTTCCTGGCGAATGCAAGTCTTTGTACTTTTCTACTTCTCAAAGAACTCATCAGGAGAGCAGAACTGAATGCAAAATGCATTGAAATTCCCAACGTAGGGAGAGTGAAGTGAATATATTGGGAAAACTGACTCTGAACTCCTGAAAATCAAGGGACGTATTTCCTTTACATTAAGTAAATGCTGAGATGCACATATTAATGCAAGAACGATTTACTTTTATAGTGCAACTCTCATGTCATCAGGATATGACAAGATGTACATAGTTATTTAATTGTAGTTACCATTGGAATGTGGATAAAGCAAGGGTCAATTTACCTGTGGCATACTGACAGTATAGTACTGATCAGATAAATTGTACAGGTTGGGGGCTAAGTATTGCCTGTGATACTTAGGCAGTTCTCCCATTCTCAAAATAATATCATGGGATATGTGAGATTCGGCACACAAACAGTGCAGTACCCCCACTGTAATAGACTGCGAGGATTGGTGATAAAAGTTAATGAGCATAGGATAAAAATAAATATTGTTCTTTCTGTACTTGAGGCTTCACACAGTTCGTGGTGTTACAGGTTGATTTACATACTGATGGATCAGATACAGATGTCACGCTAGATTCTATTTTGCTAGTTTGGGTGCCTATTTTGAACCAAATATGGGCTCTTTCAATTTTGTACTTCAGTTTCTGTGTTTTTGCTCGTTCTTTCTTTTTTTTAATATAATTTTTATTAAGTTTTCAAAGTGATTACATAGAAAGATAATGTCTACCCTCCCCCCTCCCCTTAACCCTCCCCCCCCCGATATATACCCCTACCTGAAAAAAAAGAGAGAGAAAAAAAAGAAAAAGAAAGAAGAACTGCCTGGATATTTGAAGGTTTCCACATGCTCCATGGGATTCAAAATAAATTTAGTATATTTATTTATTACTTTCCCCAAGGGACCAACATCCTTATCATCGGAGTAACTAAATATGCCATCCTATCTTTTGTAAATACAGGCGCCAAATATTCAAAAATGTATCATATTTATCTCTTAAATTATAAGTAATTTTTTCAAGTGGAATACAACTAGACATTTCATTGTTCCAATGATTCATACTTAAATACGAATCTGATTTCCAAGTAACTGCTATAGCCTTCTTGGCTACTGCCAATGCAATTTTTATGAATTCTTTCTGATATTTATTCAGTTTAAGTTTGGTTTTATCCCTTCAATATCACCTAATAGAAATAATACAAGGTTATGTGGAAGTTGAGTTCCAGTAATTTGTTCCAATAAGACTCTTAAATTTATCCAAAAAGGTTGAATTTTAGAACAAGACCAAGTAGAATGTAAGAAAGTACCAATTTCTTGATTACACCGAAAGCATTGATCAGATAAGTTTGAAGCTCGTTCTTTCTTCTTGTAGTTTGCGCGATTTGATTTTTGCGGATGGGGGGGGGATTGATGCTCTTGTTGCTGTTTGCACGATTTTTTTTGTGCGGGGGAGGTAGATGTTTTTCTCTTTGAACAAGTTCTATGGTTTTCTTTGTTTCATGGCTGTGGAGAAGATGAATCTCAGGGTTGTATACTATGTATATACTTTGACAATAAATGTACCTTGAATCCTTTGAATCTTTCATTGGTAATATGTAACAAAATTATATGCATACATTAATGTATAAAAGAGGTCTTTTTTGCCCTCAGGAAAACCATCTGCTGTTTTCTACTATTGAGGACATCCTGGCATCGAGACCACATGATGATGAACTATGCAGATGCTCATTGTGATTTTCCCAACTAATACTATGCTCAGTTTCTACAGGAGGTTGGGGGGAGGTGGTGAATGATTTTGTATCTTGGGCCACTTTCCAATTCATTGCAGACCTGTCAAGCATTTGAACCACAGCAGTTATGATTTGTGTTGCCCACACCTGGTCTAGTTGCATAGTGTTTGCCATCATCACCATCACTGTGACAAGCTATCCATCCTGGATCCATCCTGTCAATGGAGTTACCAATTTGTCTGATGTGCGGCCACAGGTTATCGGAGAGATGGCAAGAAACAGGAAGAATAAGTAGGCGTGCAAGCCTCAGCCAGCCTTGCACAGATGTGTAGGCTTAGCAGATCTTGTTTTCAAATATCTTGGATGAATGCCATTGGGCATGTACATAAACCACTAAAAATTTGCATACTGTATTTTCTTCAGACATAAGGCCCTGCTGTATTTCAGCTTTCTAAAGAATTATTGGAAAGAACCTTTATTGGGTTTGTTGCTAACTAAAATGTACTCCAGGGGCAATGGACCAATTAAGCTGTCAGGTATAATTATAGTAAAAAATCTCTATAAAAAAGGAAGCAATTAAAATGACCCTGGGGACCATGCTGTGGAAAGATTATTCAATGTACAATATACTACATTAATTGGAATATAAATCATTTTAAACTATTCCACCTTAGAGACAGAGTCCATATGAACTTGTTTGCTTTTTATTTGTTAATAAAACATTATGAACTTACATGGGACACAGGAGTGAAATTATACAGAAACCCAGAGCACACATGGTTGGGTACAAATGAATGAACTCATACCATTTCCAATTACTCCATTGCTAAGGAACTTCAATACTGAATGACACCAAGGGGAGTAATATTCTGGAGCTGGCGGTCATGACTTAACCAGGAGAAAGGCGACTGAAGACAAGCACTTTTGCTAGCCCAGTTTGGTTCTTGTAATGGAAACCAGTTCTTGTTCCTCCTATGTTGCAAATATACCATCTAACACGTTCTTCATGTTCCCTATATTTACTGTGTAATCACCCCCTTTAGCCTATTTTTTCCAGATCTATAGACACTTCTCTTTCCTCAATCTTACCTTGCCCCTAATACATTTGTGATTCAAAATCTAATCTAGCTCCTGCTCCATAGGTACTTGACAGCTTGTCTCATCCTTCCAATCAGCACCCGTGGACATTGAGTTTGGTCTACTAAAATGAAGACACTTGAGCCAACATCCAGTTGACGGAGAGAGCACAGCAATTATTCCGGAACTGTTACCTGGGGAGGCATATTTTTTATTGCTGTCCATTTGCCTAAAAGAGATTAATTTTATATGTGATGTACTGACATTCAACGTACATGACCAATATTCCACCCAGAAAAGGGGAAGGAGCATAAATCTTCATAAATGGGAACTAAATAAGTGTGAAGTATTACACTAGCTTGGAGAATTAAACTTCACTTAACTTAAATCAAAGTTATGTTGCTTTAGCCCAAAGCGTATACTAGAATGGAAATAGGAAATGAGAAATTATTTTGTTCCGATCATCTTTTCATCCCTCTTGAAGGTTATGTTCAGTAAGGCTTCTCCTGTTAGGTTATGATTTTGTAATAATCACATATTTCATGTGCTGAATATGTCAATGTGAATTTCAGGCACTCTGACTTTGAGCTCAGATTTGGCTTCATCCAATGTCAGCACATGGATACCACCCAGAAGAGGTGCTTATCCTTTCCCCAATCTAGTCTTTGATCAAATGCAACATCTTTAGCCCAATTAAACTCAGATGGGTATCAAAGATTAATTCAGAGACTTTCCTCAATTCATATGACAACTGAGCTAGCTGAACTGAAGGGACTGTGCTGGTAATAGTAACATCAGTTAAAGTTTATCAGTGTTAGTTCAATAGTCAGCATTTTGAGTGGGATCTTAAACTTAATGCAGGAAAATTATTCAAAGAAATTGTATGTTAACAATCTGAAAGCTAGAAGTAGGAAGGTAAAGCAAGGTGAAAAACCAAGGATTCACGGAATTGCATAAGAACCAAATGAGTGCATTACTCAAGTGTACTGTGAGCAGACAAGTAATGAGGTATTTTTAGGCCATTTCTTGTTCTTAAAGATGCACAGTGTTCTTCTGAGAGTCCCTCTACCGATAATGTGTGTACAAGTTTATATTTCAAACCACAGGCATGTTCCAGTTTCCCAGTATCTAAATCAGCACCATTTATGTTTATGAACTGGAGACTGGCAATAAAAATTGGAACAAGTCCACATGTTATTAAAAATGTGACTTCGGCTGCTGTTGTGTAACAATGGTTCTTTAAAGCACTTAATTGGCAAATTACACAGGTATGACTAAAATAAAATTCTGGCCACAAACTTGCATTTGCCACTTGCCTTTGGGGTTAAAGATCTGCCAAGATAAAAACTAACTAGTGAGATCTTGCAGATATCATTGCCTCCTTTCAAGCAGAGTGTCTATTTTATGTTTGGTAAAGCAGGGCTTAATATTACATAATTCTGAAAACAGCTTCTTCTAGTCCACACTTTAACTATTTCAGGAATCACACTTTATTTTAAGTATTCATATGTTTTTTCCTTTATTATTTAATTTAATAAGGACATAAGCAACTATAGTGATCATTTGCATTTAGGAAACACATTGAACATTAAGGAATGTCCATAGATTTTCCAGAAATAAACATAGGGGAATCAGATACTGGGACAGGAAAGAGGGAATTAAGAGAGGAGTCTGAATCTTAGTCGAAGTGACTGCTTTTGAAAATGCTTTGAAAGGTGGGACGGAGGTAGAGAGCTCTTTAGAGAGAGTTACAATGACAGGGTTTGTCAGTGGAAGTTTTTACAAATATTAGTGGAAGGAAGTAGAAGGGATGTTTCAAAATTTCAAAGTTTCAAAGTACATTTATTATCAAAGCACGTATACAGTATACAACCCTGAGATTCGCCTTCTTGCAGGCAGCCACAAATAAGGAAATGTAATTGAACCTATTTAAAGAAAAATCCCACACAACAAAGACCATCAAACACCCATCGCATGAAGACGCAATTGGATTCAGTGCCAATCACTTAAATAAATGGGTTAATTTTCTTTGTAAAGTTGGCAATCAGAAGAGTTTCACACAATCACATGAAAGGTTTCATTATTAAAATCACACAGTACCATTTCAATGCCAGAAAGCAGTCCTGCATTAGTTCCAGGAGTTTAGCTCTCCTTTCAGATAGCCCACCCTGACTTCATGGTAATAAAAATCACCTATAATTAGAACTTTCCCTTTCCCCAATGTACTCCCCATTTACTGAAATAATTCCTCACCAATTTCCTTCTCATATCCTGGTGGTCTATAGCAATTCCTGCTTATTAATTTCCTTTCCTTTTGTGTCAAAGACTTCCACCCAAGTTGATTCAGGCCTCCATTCAGCTGACATTTAATTAATTCTTTCAATAACTGTCAGGCCTGTCGCTCAGTCGTAATACTACCCCTCCTTTGGTGTGCCACTGCTCTGTTCCTTCTGATCAGTTTAAATCCTTATGTATGAAACCTGAACCCAGTATCGTCCTTTCTTGTTTGTCTGAGACCCAAAGTGGTCTAAAGGCCAGTTACATTCGAGTAGTAAAGGCCTAGACTTTCAATCAAATGTAAAAGAAGTACCAAAGTGACAACGTGCAAGGGATTACCACAAGTTTGCCTTGCTTCAATTCACTCCAGGTTTTCCTTCTGGCACCTCATTATGCCCGAAGTATTACCAATCACAATAATTTTTTTTATTAATATATGATGACTGAAAACAGTTTGTAGATCCCCAACATCTGGGTCAGGGATCCCATCACCCACGTCAAGGATTCCCACCACCTCGATTATGCCTTCCTTTAGCTATTGCCATAAGACAGGAGACGCTGAAGCCCGATATCCCAAACTACCAGCTTTAGGAACAGCTCCTGTCCCTCAGTCATCAGGTTCATGAATCTAACTACACAAACCTAATGGCACCTTGGCAATGAAGCACTATGGACTACCTCTGCACTACCAAAGACTTGCCTACAATTGGGTCTTTGTCCTTTTTGTTTGCACCAATGTCTTGGTCTTGCAGTTTTTTTCACTGTTTGGTAATAATTTTATGAATAATTTATGTAGAATTTATGTTCTGTGTGCTGTCTATACCTATGTGTCAGTGATGCTATAGCAAGTAAATTTTCACTGTATTGTTTGTACTTATCTTCACTGTATTTGAGCACATAACAATAAACTCGACTTGAATATTACAACATCGCTAAATTAACCTATGCCTTGCCCTACACCCAATGCTCCTTCTAATTTGTAATGACCACTGTACGCAAAAATCTTGTGCTGTGCAATTTTTTACCCAGTGACAACGACACGCGTGCACTGAATTTTACATATCAAGGTATTCATTTTAACAGCTAGCAAAATACTGTCAATAAGAACGTTGATCTTCTCTGGGTTTGATCATTTTCTCTTTCATTCATCTGCAGTCTCACAAAACATACGTAGCAGGCCTGTAGTGGGTAATGAAGGATTCTCTTGCTGGAGTTTTTGCACACTGTCCGTATGTGATTTGCTTGCTAGATGATACTTCAAAAAGTCAAGTTTCCAAGTATCACTCCACTTCTTCCCACTTTCAAATTCTCTGACAACTTTTGCATCATGAAAACACACAAAGGTAACTCCAGTTTCTGAATTGTACATAAATACTGTATTTCTCATAGCTGCATGTTCCAGACCTCATGAGCTTTCAGTGCAGCAGTTTCCACTGTTCTGTTAAACCATTCCACTTTAAATGAACTAGCAGTTCTTTTGCACTTCAGGCTCTTTGCTTCTTTGGAATTCGACATAGTGAATCAATAATTTCTTCAATAAAAACAGTATAAATATACCAGTTCTAAAACCTGCTGATAAATCATTGCAAATTCCATGTTGTCAGCACTGTCTGCATCAGAAATTGGAAAAGGAAATGCGATTGTGTATGATTGTGAAATATACTTCACATGCCAATGAGGTGGGGGGGCTATGTACAGTTCAAATTCCTTTGTGCACTAGTAGCATTGGATGTGTGCGTGTGCACAGGCGCACACCTTAGCGAGAACACTGCCTGCACCCCTTCACGGGAGGTAATCACTGACTCTTTACTCTTGCTGGTGCTCATTCTAAAGCTTGAAGTGAAAGTCGGTCAGGAATAGAACATGTGCACCGAACTGGGCTCATTATTTGTCCGTCACTCCCCCTTCTCGTCCAGGTTGAAGAAGTGGACACTGGGAAAGTGGTTCTACATACTCACAGACATAGGAGGCCCAAGTGAATTGAGATAGATAAGCTCTGGTACAAGAAGTTCAGGTTAGGTTAATATATATCGCAAACAGCTAGTCCCAGTGGAGAAAAAAAGTGTAATTTCCCTAAGACCAGCGTGAACAGCCACAAGTCTTACCCAACTACACAGATGCGTTTATTCACTACTCTATAAACCTCACATTTAGCACTCATCTAACAGCTTTTTCTACCACTCTCCACCATTTCCCACAGACACACCCAGGAATCAGTGGTGAAATCGCAAATTACAGCTACAAAGGGATCCATGGTCTAAGACGAATTGAAGAAAAGTTGCTGTCCTTCATATAGTAATAGAGACAGAAGCTGATAGCCAAATATTTTTGAAGCAGTGCTGGAGAGAGGGGATGAACACAATGGCACAATAATCTGCAGAAGAAAATAAGCCAAGCCACCCGCCCAGTCAAGTCTGTCTCACCATCCAATATGATCACAATGGCTCTATTTGTGGCCTCAACTCCTCTGCTGTGCCAGTCCCCCTCAACCTTTCATTCAACATGAGAAGAAATCTCTACAAATCTCAACAGTCAACCCCTTATCTTGCAATAATAGATGGATGAGCTGCATAAGAGCTAGTGCAAGAGCTAATAGCTTTAATAAATAGGTTGATATTTGGTAAAGTGGCAATCTGTAGAGAACATAGGATCTGAGATCACTGAAGATGGTGGTACAAACCTAATTCTCCTTTACAGTTCCTCTGATAAGTATGTCCCTGTTATGCTTCACATCTTTTAACCATGACCATGCCCTTGCAGATTTTTCATTTCAGATCCTCTGGAAATCAGGTCAGCGGTGAACATAGCTCATGAAGCTTTGGAGTTGCTCCATCAAATAATCCCAGCTAGTAACTTTTATCCTGACACGGCACATCAAAGACCAGAAGTGGGACTTAATGGGGTTACTCACTGTACGTAGCCAAGTCAGGGAAAGAAAACCTTGCATGCCAGCTCCTTGGCCAGTAGTCTCATGCCAGCCCTTCTAGGAAGGGACTAAGATCGCGTGCACAGTCATGAAGAAACATGAGGCTTGGTCAGGTCAAGTCTGTTGGAAAGTTTGTGCAAACATGGGATATATGAGATGGGAGCCAAGTTGCAGCCTGAAATGGAAATGGAGCACGGCAATATGACAATCCCATATCAATACCCTTCAGACCAAGATGGTTGCCTCAACTGGCCACTGAAATCACAGCCTCCATTGCAGGCCAGGATAAGTTACCACAGAGTGAGTGCAGCAGTGCCCTGTTTAATGCCGTGCATGCTCAGACTGTCCACATCATTTCTCTGGATTCCAGTATCACAAGATACAACATTCTGACAGTCCGTCCTTCAAAGTATTACATGATTCCTGAAACTTCGTCTCAGGGAAGTAGCATGAATTTGCAGACCGCTCCCAGAAAGGCAGCTTCCTTGCTTTCACTTACCCTCACTGCTGCCAGAGCAGAAGGCTATTGCCAATGACTAAACAAGGAATCCCAAAAACAGGTTGTCTCGACCTAGAACTATTTCTGACCTCCCTTCTCATCCAAATGTGGTGTACTCCAATGCACCTGCCAACGTGGCTGCAGCCACTGCAATGAGTCAGAAACATAGGCAAAAGCAGATGAATAACCAGTGCAAAGAGACTTGCTGCTGTGTCAGTGGTGATGGATCTATTAGTTTATGCTGCAATGAGCATAGGTGCACCCTGCAACAGGGTAAAAATCAGTTAAGGCAGGGGTCCCCAACTTTCTTTGCACTGCAGACCGGTTTAATATTGACAATACCAGGTGGGAGGAGAAGACGGCAGTGCGACGCAGCACAAGCAGCTCTCTGGTGAAATGATATCATATCTGTTAAATAGGGGCCGTGGACAATTCTGATTTGATGGAGACAGATGTGAAAGCACAGAGGAACATCTGGAGAAATTTCTGAAATGCCGGTTCGCTGCCGCTGTTACTGGGCGATTGAGACTCTTCCGGAGGGAAGGCCCCAAAATCCCCGGCTTTGCCTGCTGCTGGCGACCGAGGCTGAGGTTGAAGTGTTCGGATAGAGATGGTGCTCGGTACTTGGTGTCGGAGGGCTGATCGGAGGCTCAAAGTTTTCAGACGACTCAGAGTCGGACTGTGGTCGGGCATGGCAGGGAGAGTTTTCTTCCTTCTCCCGTCTGCGTGAGATGTGGGACACTCGAGAGACTTTGAACTTTTTACTGTGCCATGGCCTGTTCTTCATCAAGTTATGGTATTGTTGCACTGTTGTAATGATATGTTATAATTATGTGTCTTTTGTTAGTTTTTCAGTCTTGGTCTGTCCTGTGTTTCTGTGATATCACACCGGAGGAATATTGTATCATTTCTTAATGCATGCATTACTAAATGACAATAAAAGAGGACTGCGTGTCCTCATAATCTAATATTCTTGCGGACTGGCCGACCGGTGGTGGGGGTGTTCGAGTAGGGTTAAACTCACCTCAACATGTCTTTTACAGTTAGGGTTGCCAACTTTCTCACTCCCAAATAAAGGACAAAAATAGCAGTCAAATACAGGACACGAGTGAAAGACTACCATGACCATGAAGTCTTGATCGAGCACCTGTGTGCGCATGTGCGTACGTGCCGATTTTTTTCCACAAATCAGTTTTGACTTAATCTTCTCGACTATACCGTACATACATTATTTCTGCTTTATATGGGCTGTGTATTTATCATATCATTCCTGGTTTTATGATATGTTAGTGTTATTTTAGGTTTTATGTGTTATTTGGTATGATTTGGTAGGTTATTTTTTGGGTCTGAGAAGGCTCAAAAATTTTTCTCATATAAATTAATGGTAATTGCTTCTTTGCTTTACGCCATTTCAGCGCGAAAGGTTTCATTGGAATGTTCTACCTTAGCAGGGGAAATATGGGACAAGGGCAGTCCCATTTGGGACAAATCAGTTTAGCCCAATATACAGGATGTCCTGGCAAATACGGGACAGTTGGCAACCCTATGTTCAAGTTCAACAGTGTGTGATAGGGAATGAGGAAAGGTGTAGCTGACTCATATCGTTTCCTTGCGGCCCGGTAGCACATGCTTTGTGGCCTGGTACCAGTCGGCTGCCCGGTGGTTGGGGACTGCTGAGTTAAGAGAGTGCTTAAAAACGTGGGAAAGGGAGTTCAGTGAAGGAAAGTGAATGGTTATGCTTTTCAGTGGAAGAAATCAAAAGGCAGACTATTATCTAAATGGAGAGAGATTGTAAATGACTGGAGTACTGAAAGACCTGAGGTCTTCCTGTGCATGAAGTATAAAATGTTAGTGGGTAGATGCAATGAGTAACTAAGAAGGCAAATGGCATATTGGCCTTTATAGCGAGGGAAATGGATTAAAAAATAGAGGAGTATTGCACAATTGTACAGGGTGTGGGTGAGACTGCACCTGGAATGCTGTATACAGTCTTGATCTTACAGCCTTAAAAAGAAAGAATATTCTAGCATTGGAGGCAGTCCAGAAGAGATTCACGAGATGAGAGGGTTGTACCATCTTGAACAACCAAAATTGTTTTGACATGTATTCTTTGAACATAAGATGAATGAGGCATGATCTTATTAAAACATATAACATCCTAAGGGGACATGACAAATAGATGCTGAAATGTTTCTACGAGTGGAAAAATATCAAATTAGAAGCCATATTTAGTAGATAAAGGAACAATCACTTAAAATTGAAGTGCAGGTATGTAGGAATTTCTTCTTACACGGGGTGGAGGTAAGATCACTGGATTCTTTAAAGAAGAGGTAGATAATTTTTTGGAAGTCTTGGGAAATGAGGCTCTGTGGAATTGGCATGGAAGGGGAGTTGAGAGCTGGGGGTAATCTGCAGTGAGCATATTAAAAGGCAGGGCAGCCTTGAAGGACTAAATGCCCTGTTGCTACTCCTGTTTTCCAATGTGCAGTTCTGTGTGTGCATGCAAGCTCAGCAGTTGCTCCATGCTGCAGCACGGACTGCTCCTCTGATGGCCAAAGTAATTTAATGTCTGTTCCAGTTCAGGCTTTCCTGTGGCGACCTGCAGGATATATTGTTTGTGGCGAATGGAAAATAATAATGTCACCAAGCGTAAGTGGTGAGGCATCCTGGTGATGGAGATGGTCACTTCCATATACTTGTGCTAAATTGTCACTCATCCCAAGTCTGAGCTGTACTAGATTGCCCCTGGGTGGAATGAAAATTATTTTCATACAAAAGTTGATTTTTGTGAGGGTCACAATCAAACTCAAGTGCAGGAATCACAGAGGTTTCGGCAATGCAAACAAAACACAAGACTCATTACAGAAAATAACCTGCAAAATTAACAAGAACTCAGACGAGCTATACAGAGTCTCGAAGAACTGAAATCAGTCACGATACACAGAAAAACTCGGTCTGAGTTTCACCAGACATGGATCCACAATGACTGAGCAAAGAGTGGTTGGCATGCCCCCCTGAAATATACCCTGGAGCACGTAGGAATTTAGGGCCAATCATACAGCCCTGGTGTCCAGATGAAACAATAATCCCCAAAGGCCAAACAACTATAATACAAGACACTGAAAATACCGTGCTAACTTAATAACCCCAAATTGAATAAAAGTGATAAATGCTGAGAGCTCAACAATCCCCACGATACCAAATGAAACATCTGCAACACCAGATCTAGTCCAAAGACAAACAATTAGACATAAAAAGTAAACAATCCAATGAACACTGCATACCCATGAGGTTACACCAAGAAAGTACAATCCACATACTAACTGAAAAGTATCTTTTTCTTTTTAAAAAAGATCCCTGGTTGTGACAGATTTTAGTGAGACATTAATCATTTCCAGAGAAATTTCCTGGGCTTGTTTTGATCACTGTAGAGTAAGGGTTCCTAACCTGGTGTCCAGAAACATAGAAACATAGAAAATAGGTGCAGGAGTAGGCCATTCGGCCCTTCGAGCCTGCACTGTCATTCAGTACGATCATGACTGATCATCCAACTCAGAACCCTGTCCCTGCCTTCTCTCCATACCCCTTGATCCCTTTAGCCACAAGGGCCATATCTAACTCCCTCTTAAATATAGCCAATGAACTGGCCTCAACTGTTTCCTGTGGCAGAGAATTCCACAGATTCACCACTCTCTGTGTGAAGAAGTTTTTCCTCATCTCGGTCCTAAAAATCTTCCCCTTTATCCTCAAACTGTGACCCCTTGTTCTGGACTTCCCCAACATCAGGAACAATCTTCCTGCATCTAGCCTGTCCAATCCCTTTAGGATTTTATATGTTTCAATCAGATCCCCCCTCAATCTTCTAAATTCCAGAGAGTATAAGCGTAGTTGATCGAGTCTTTCATCATATGAAAGTCCTGCCATCCCAGGAATCAATCTGATGAACCTTCTTTGTACTCCCTCTATGGCAAGGATGGTTGGGGTCCATGGCATAATAAAAGTTGGGAAGTCCTGCTCTTGAGGGCTTGAAAGTGATTTTTTTTTGGGATGATTTTTCCATATTACCTCATACCTTTTCATTGTTGATTTATGGTGGGTTTGTGTGATGTGAAGCATCACATTAGTGTGGGGCAAATTCACAGTACCAGAAGATCTTTCAGTTTGGTATATGCAGTGTATTGTTCTATAGACACAATCCCATGAGACTGACAATAAGTCAGGTTCAAAAATAAAAAAGGATGGGAGAATTTACCAGAAATACTCCCTGCTTTATCCTCAGTCTTGAAGTACAGACCCAAAGTTACGACAAGGTTCTGTTTCTGAGAGTAGCTCATAATTGGAATTTTTCATAAGTCAGAAACAACAAAAACAGTGTGCAGTCGAGGAGGTCACAGAAACAGCTGTGCTGGGAGAGTGAGCAGGGTGGGAAGAGTGGTCACCAGCCAGCCTCACTGCTTTAGTGAGCCTGATCACTGCTTCCAGCTCTTATCGGTGTGACCCAGTCCCCAACTGGGTGGCTTGAGGAAGGGGGAGAAAAGCCAGAAAGGAATGCCTCATGCCTGCAGCCTAGCAGCAGTTGTTGAATCCGTCTCCAGCCATCCCATGGTCTCCTAAATGCTCTTTCATTTGTATAGGGTATCGATAATCAGGTGTTCATTACCCAGGGAGAGTCTGCAATTTGAAATTATAGTACAGTATAATTGATCCAGGTACTTTTCTCTGAGCTAAGACTGGTCAGAATCGTTGCTGTAACGCACACCTTGTAGCTGTTCTTGGAGTTCATGGATGTTGATTGGAGATAGTGTTGGTGTTGTCGCTGATAAAGTTCTATAGTTCAATAGTCAACTGGCACATGCTAGGCATCCGTTAGTCTCATGAGACCATGGATTTATGCCTTTGAAGGTTTCCAGGGCAAAGTTGTATGGAAGACAGACGGTTGCCCATGCTGCAAGTTCTCCCCTCCCTATGCTACCGATGTTGTCCAAGGGAAGGGCACTAGGGCCGATACAGCCTGGCACCGGTGTCATTGCAGATCAATGTGTGGTTAAGTGCCTTGCTCCAGGACACAACATGCTGCCTCAGCTGAGGCTCGAACTAGCGACCTTCAGATCACTAGACTGAAGCCTTAACCACTTGGCCAAGTGCCAACACTATAAAGACTACAAATATATGAAGAGATATATTGTTCAAACAGTATTGCTTCTGATTTTCAGAAGAGACAAGCGGGTCAATGATAAAAGGGCAACAGAATTTCCAGATAAATGCACTGGGAAATATCAGATTTCCAGTAATCAATTCAGAAACATGTCACCGAATCAGAAGTGGAGAGAGTGAGCAATTTCAAGTTCCTAGGGGTCAATATCTCTGAGGACCTAACCTGGACCCAACATAACGATGCAGCTATAAAGGAGGCAAGACAGCGGCTATATTTCATTAGGACTTTGAGATTTGGTATGTCACCAAAAATACTTGCAAATTTCTACAGATGTAGCATGGAGAGCTTTCTAACTGGCTGCATCGCCGTCTGGTGTGGAGGGGCTGCTGTGCAGGATTGGAGTAAGCTGCTGGGACTTGTAAAATTAGTCAGCTCCATCATGGGCACTATCTTCCAAAGTATCCAGAACATTTTCAAGGAGCAGTGTCGTAAAAAGGTGGCAACCATCATTAAGGACCTCCATCACCCAGAACATGCCCTCTTCTCACTGCTACCAACAGGGAGAAGGTACAGAAGACTGAAGGCACACACTGAATGATTCAGAAACAGCTTCTTCCCCCCTGCCCTCTGACTTCTGAATGGACATTGAACCCATGAACACTACCTCACTACTTTTTTACTTCCTGTTTTTTGCCCTACTTACTTAATTTAACTATTTAATATACACTGTACATATACTTACCATAATTCACATTTTTTCTCTTTATTGTCATGTATTGCACTGCACTGCTGCCACAAAGTTAACAAACTTCACAACATATACCTGTAATATCAAACCTGATTCTGATTTGAATTATTCCAGTTGTCATGTCAAAATTAAGACAATACAGCACCTGCACTGTTTTAAGATCAAGCTTGCCAATTTTGTTGTTTGCCAACTTGCAGGCAACTGAAGGACTATATCTGGGGAGTGCATGACAGTAAATATGGGGACAAAGAGAGAATAAGATTGTGAATTATTATGGATCTTATACTTACTATTACCTTTCTACAGGTACACCCTGTGACTCTTGGCTGTGTTTCAGATCCATCCAATATTCTAATTGGGATCTTCTGATGTACATTAAATTTAAAGTAATTTTGAGATAACAATGGGTGTAACTTTATACCGCTGCTCCACCTATTAGTATTAACTATTTAGCTAGTCAGTAACTCATTAGGGACTTCTATACCAGTGGTGTATTTGATGCGATACAAAACTGAAACATTCCCTGGCACTATGAAGTCCACTAATACCCTCCTTCCATCTCTTTCATGCCATCACTTTGAATCTATGCTCAGTTCTGTAGCAGCTGATGTGCTCTTCAGGTCATTTCTTACCCAAGTCAGAGGATAGGAAAGGGTGTCAATGCTTTCTCAGAGACCTTGAGATTCAATGAAGTGACGTCCAATCTCAAGATGGCCACCATCTCAAGCCTGAAAGGCGTGGGGTGAGCACTGTGATCCCAGATGTGTCATCCAGTCATTGGAGGAGACGTTAAACCAAAAGGTGAAGGGCAGTTAACAGCTTGAACATCTCTGTGATCAAAGTGGATCCAAACTGTAATAGAATCAAAGCTCTCCCTTCTCACTCAGGTGGATGCAAAAGATCCAATGGCAGTACTTGAAGCAGATCAGGATCTCTCAGGGGATGTCACTAAAACTTATTGCTTGATTGTTAGCACATTGTTGTCTGTAGGAGTCTGCTGGCAACACATTGGCTGCAGTGTTGACTGTACTACAGGACTACTCTTCAAGAATGCTTCATTGACTGCCAAATTCTGAGGAATGTCCTTAAAGGGTTCCCTTTAAATGCAAGTCATGCAATTACATCTGCTCCCTTTATGTAAGCAAAGCAAAAATGTGTGGAAGAGAGGAGGGAATGCTTTAGATATAGAAGCGCTTCTCTTCCTGCATTTCATTTCACTCCTTTGCTGAATTCTGTACCACAATCCATCTCTTTAACCATTAATGGTTCGATGCTTTTCTTCCCAAGCTTATCTCCCTAACAGAATATCTCTTTGGTCCCCTTTATTCCTTATCTCCACTTGGCACTGACACCCAGCTGTACCTCACCACCAATACCATTGTAACTGTACTTCCAGCAGCCAGTCTATTATCAGGTGGTGGTTATTTCCAAACCCTCATCACTGACAAACAAAGGATGTTTCTACATATCCACTTGCAATAAAATTGGTATGGCGTATTTCTCTCTCCCATGCCAGCTGCACATTCAAGGCTTTGAGGTGAGCTACTCGTGTTCTATTGGTACTTACCCCTCCATCAAATCTCGCAACGTTCTGTGGACGTGCCCATTGAACAATCCCATCCACATTCACCACCTGCGTCTTGAGCCTTTCTGCGACTGACCTGTCCAATGAACTCCAACATGCTCATATCACATGCTCAGTTACTGTGCTATTCAAAGTCCCACAGAAGGTGGTGAATCTGTGGAATTTATTTCCACAGATGGTTGTGGAGGGTAAGTCATTGTGTATATTTAAATTAGAGGTTGAAAGGTACTTAATTAGTAAAGATGTCACAGTTTACGGTGAGAAGGTGGGAGAATGGGGTTGAGAGAGAAAATAAATCAGCCATGATTGACTGGCAGAGCAGACTCGATGGGCCGATGGACTAATTCTTCTCCTATGTCCTTGGGTCTTATCTGCAGTATCCCCAGTGATCGTGACTAGATTTTTGCAGCCTAGAACAATTAACCTATTGATTGCATTTAGTTGGAATACTTAAAGAAGGCTTCAACGGTGTTGTAATATTTTATAATCCAGTATTACATTCAGCTTTTATGTAAAATGGTGAACATGTTATATACAGTAGCTAGTCAGTATCAATATACGCAATCAATATTCAATTGTTCAACTCACTTTCTATGACTTAAGAAATCCTACCATTTGGAAGTGCTCAGTGGTGGTGATCAGGAAGGAAATTTATGCGCCATATACAAGCAGTATATACTGGATTTCTCCCTTTAGTGTATAGGAGCATTCAATGAGTGCAGAAGCCAAGCACGCTTGATGGTGCCAACCATTCTGGCTCTATCTTGGCAAATGTGCTTCCATCAGATGTTTCTGTTGGCATGAAGGGAGAGTCAATATCCAATGCTTCATTGTGAAGGGATCAATCTGCCAAGGGCCTTTGCAGAAGTAATGTTTGCAGAAGGTTAAGGAGAAATGTTTCAAGCTGAACACTGTGCTTGTTCTGTTTTTTTTAAAAGAGGAAGCTAGGTGCTTGAGCTAGAAAGCGTGAATTTGAAAATGAAAAAGTCTGCCTCGGCAGTACTGACTGACACGACATTTCTGAAGTGAAATTAATGTCTGGACCATGATGCTAATTTATTTCATATGCCAATTTTGCTCAAAAATGTAACTTCAACATTATTGTTAGGTTTTTGCCTATAAACCAGGCATCAATTTCCAATTCGGAGGACTTCTAGGCTCAGTTATGACATTTTTATTATAAATAGAATGGATGTGCCTGGGTCACAGGAACACTTAATCTTACTATTTCTACATTTATTTCACCATCTGTTAATACTTAATTATAAGGCCATAAGACCATAATATAGAGGTTGAGAAGTAGGCTATTTGGCCAATCAAGTCTGCTCTGTCATTTCATCATGGCTGATCCACTTTTCCCCTCAGCCCCAATTTCTTGCCTTCTCCCCATATCCCTTCATGTTCTGACCAATCAAGAATCTATCACCCTCTGCCTTAAATATACATAAAGACTTGACCTCCACAGCTGCCTGTGGCAATAAATTCCACAGATTCACTACTCTCCGGCTAAAGATGTTCATCCTCATCTCCATTCTAAGAGGATGCCCTCTAATCTGAGGCTGTGTCCTCTGGGTTTAGAGTCTCCCACCATAGGAAACATCTTCTCCACATCCACCCTATCAAGACCTTTCACCATTTGATAGGTTTCAATGAGGTCACCCCCTCATTCTTCTGAATTCTAGTGAATTCAGACCCAGAACCATCAAATGTTTTTCATATAGCAAGCCATTCGATCCTGGAACAATTTTTGTGAATCTCCTTTGAATCCTCTCCAGTTTCAGCATATCATTTCTAAGATAAGGTGCCCAAAACTGCTCACAGTATTCCAAGTGAGACCTCACCAGTGCTTTATAAAGTCTCAACATGATATCCTGGCTTTTATATTCCAGACCTCTTGAAATGAATGCTAACATTGCATTTGCCTTCCTTGCCACAGACTCAACCTGCAAATTAACCTTTAGGGAATCCTGCATAAGGACTCCCAAGTCCCCTTGAGCCTCAGAATTTTGTATTATCTCTCCATTAAGAATATAGTCAACCATTTCATTTCTTCTACCAAAGTTCATGACCATATACTTCCCAACACTGTATTTCATCTGCTGCTTCTTTGCACATTCCCCAAATCTGTCTAAATCCATCTGTAGCCTCTCTACTTCATCAAAACTATCTACCCCTCCACCTGTCGTTGTATTATCTGCAAACTTAGCAACAAAGCCATCAATTCCATCATCGAAATCATTGACATATAATGTAAAAAGAGTTGGTCCCAATGCAGACCCCTGTGGATCACCACTAGTCACTGGCAGCCAACCAGAAAAATCTTCCTTTAATCCCACTCTTTGCTTCCTGCTTTATCCAATTAGTCACTGCTTTATCCATGCTGGAACCTTTCCTCTAATGCCATTGGCTCGTAGCTTGTTAAGCAGCATCATGTGTGGCACCTTGTGAAAGGCCTTCTGAAAATCCAAGTACACAACATCAATCGATTCTCCTTTGTCTATCTTGCTTGTTATCTCTTCAAAGAATTCCGACACATTTGTCAGGCAAGGTTTTCTGATGAGGAAACTATGCTGACTATGGCCTATTTTATCCTGTGCCTCCAGTACCCCAAAACCATATCCTTAACAATTGAATCCAACATCTTTCCAACCACTAAAGTCAGCCTAACTGGCCTATAATGTCTTTTTATCTGCCCCTCTCTCTTCTTGAAGTGACATTTGCAGTCTTCCAGTCTTCCAGAACCATTCCAGATTCTAGTGATTCTTTTAAGATCATTAATAATGCCTCCACAATCTCTTCAGCCACTACTTTCAAAACACTAGAGTGTATTCTATCTGGTCCAGGTGACTTATCTATCTTCAGACCTTTCAGTTTCCAAGAACCTTCTCTCTAGTAATGGTAAATTCACACACTTTATGACCCCTGACACCTGGAAACTTCACCATACTGCTAATGTCTTCCACAATGAAGACTGATGCAAAATACTTATTCAGTTCACCTGCCATTTCCTTGTCTCCATTTACCACCTCTTCAGCATCATTTTCCAGCAGTCCTGTTTCTACTATCTTACCTCTTTTACACTTTATGTACCTGGAGAAATTTTTGGTATCTTCTCTAAAATGATTGGGTAATTTATTTTCATATGCCATCCTTACCTTCTTAATAACTTTTTTAGTTGTATTCAGTTGGTTTTAAAAACACTCCCAGGCCTCTAAGTTTCTACTAATTTTTGCTCTATTATATGCTCTCTCTTTTGGCTTTTAAGTTGGCTTTGACTTCTCTTGTTAGCACAGTTGCGTCATCTTGCCTTTAGAATACTTCTTCCTCTTTGGAATGTATATATCCCGTGCCATCTATATAGCTTCCAGAAATTTCAGCCATTGCTGCTCTGCCATCATCCCTGCCAGTGTTCTTTTCCAATTAATTCTGGCCAACTCCTTTCTCATGCCTCTGTCATTCTCTTTATCCCACTGTAATACTGCTACATCTGACTTAAGCTTCTCCTTTTCAAGTTTCAGGGTGAATTCAGTCATATTATGATCACTCACCCCTAAGAGTTATTTTACCTTAATCTCACTAATCAATTCTGGTTCATTGCTCAACACCATATCCAGAATAGCTGATGACCTAGTGAGCTCATCCACAGCTGCTCTAAAAAGCTATCTCGTAAACATTCTAGAAATTCTCCTGCTTGGAATCCAGCACCAAATTGATTTCCCCAATCTACCTGCATATTGAAATCACCTATGACTATTGTAACATTGCCCTTTTGGCATGCATTTTCTATCTCCCATTGCAATTTGTAGACCACATCATTACTACTGTTTCGGGTTCTGCGTCTTTGGGTTCAGGGTCTTTTTACCCTTGCAGTTCCTTAGCTCCGTCCACAATGGTTCAACACCTTCCGACCCAGCTCTTTCAAATAATTAGACTTCAATTTTTACCAACAGAGCAAAGCCACCCCTTCTGCCTTCCTTCCTGTCCTTTCGATACAAGGTGTATCCTTGGACATTAAGCTCCCAACTATAATCATCTTTTAGCCACTATTCAGTGATGCCTACAACATCATATGGATTCATCTCATACCCTGTACTGTGAGGCAGTGGCTAACACTATAATAAGCATCTCAGGTTCAACACACATTCTGATTTTGGGCTGCACTCCTGTATTGAAAGATGGAGGAATTGGACGTGGGACCTTCGACTGTACTTAGCATCATTAGGTTCAAGAATAAAATACTGGCCTAAACTTCAATACTCTAAGCTTTAGAATGTGGATTGTTTTACAGTCCATTGGGTGAAATCACTGGCAAGGCCAGTACCAACTGCTCTTCCCAGACTCCTCTTGAGAAGTTTGTGATGAATCATCGCATTGAGTGGTAAATGTACTATCCTCACACATCCTGGCGGGGAGTTCCAGGATTGTGACTCAATGATGCTTCATCTTTTATACGAGGTCAACAAGAGTGGTATTCCCATGAAGCTGTTCTCTGATCTGATATCAGGTACACTAACTTGGGAGAAGCCTTAGAAAGCCATTGCATCTTCACTGTTGGGGTCACACTGCAGCCGTGTTGCGGGAATGGTGGGAGAAGGGATTGGGAGATATTCTATCAAGGGACTGGCACTGAGGTGATTGGTCTTCATAAAATTCTGTCATTTTTGTGCTGGGTTTGATTCCAACCATTAGAGAGCTGTTCCTTCGGATGTTAGGTACGATTCATATTAAATCTGATTATTACAGTCCTCTGTATTCACGTTGCAGATCCAATTTAATTTTGATCATCCTCAATTGCAAATCCTTCCATGGTCTCGTGCCTCCCTATCTGTGAAACTTGCTCTAGGCCTAGAACTTTGAACTCAGTTGGTGCGTATTATTCCGTACTCCTGTGCATAACTGTGTTTATTTATTAAAGGTGCTTCTTTCGGCTGTCTGAGCAGTAAGCTTTGGAGTTCCCTCCATAAACCTCCCCACCTCTCTGCCCCTCCTCAAAAAGTTGCCAATATTTTGCTTACCTGACCCAATATGGCCCAATATTTTCCTTTCTGTATCGGAACTTGCAACTCCTGCTGTAGATCATCCATCTGTAATATTAATTCATTTTTTATTCCACAGGTACTGACAGATTTGTTGGATATTTCCAGCATTTTACTTTTGGTTTCAAGTATCATCAACAGCTCTGGCCTGAATTTCACAGCCTCTATATCTTTTTTGTTCCATCTAACCTTACTTAATAATCAATTGACCTGAAATTGTGTTACCTGCAGAAATCACTTTTGAAACCCTGACCTCACCTTATCAGAGATATTCCCTTTATCCTATCCATCCCTCACCATTGCAATGTAAAACTAACTAACTTTTATCATTTCCCCAGTTCTGCCACAGGGGTTTTAGGTTGCCCTTTTCCCTTCAATAGATGCTGCTTGACCCACTGAGAGTTTCTAGCGTTCTGTGCCTTTATTTCAGACTTCCAACGTCTCCAGGTTTTTGAATCTCATTTGGTGCTAACTTTAGCTTGAAAGCACTGCTATGACACACACGAGAGCACGGAACAGTGCAGGACAGCACAGTATGGCCATTTGGCTCACAATGTTGTGGTGACAAGGCTGTATATCAAACATTACTAGCTTCAGGCTGCTAGGTAAAGCTGTGTAATGGCTGTGCAAATATCAAACTTGATCTTGATGGACAGAAAAACTGCAAATGCTGCTCCTTTAACAACGGGAAGAGAAATGAAGTTGGGGTCTCTCCATGGGTCTTTATGTGAGATCTTTCCTCAGAGATACACTACACTGGCTACAATAAATGGAACTCTGTGATTAACAGCTTGTAAACTGACAGGGAAAGCTCGAAGTCAAATATGTCAGTATTAAATGCAGAATTACTCATACCTTGCACAAATGGTGTACAATTTCATCAAACAGTTCAGAAAAGAATAGCAAGTTATATAACAAATGGCTGGCTGGTGTGTCAGCTTCCTAAGATATAACTGACTTGATGGTGAAACTATGATTAAGCACTCAAAGCTCAATTAATCAAAGCTCACCCAGCTCATTATGAGCAGACTGCAACCCTTGAGACACGATTCGCTTGCACTCATGGAAAAGAAAACGCCTGCTTGCCAGTTTCATACAGCTGGCTTTCACTCTCTGACGCCTAATATGACGGAGAGCAACATGAGAGATTGCTTGATTAAAAATAAAATGTATAAAAAATTCAATTATATATTGCACATCATTGCTAGCAATGTGGAGAAGTTCTTGCTGTAGAAATTACACCATCAACATAAGGCTACCAACCGCTCAAACTATATAGTAACAAAAAAAGAACATAGTACAGGAACGTGCCCTTCCGCCCACAGTGTTCAATGGTTCAATAGTTCAATTTAATATCAGAGAATGTATACAGTATACAACCTGAAATTCTTACTCTTTGCTGACACCCACAGAACAGAATAATTACCCCAAAGAATGAATAACGGAAACATTAGAACTGTGAAACTCCCCCCTCCCATGCACAGGCAGCAGCTAAAGGCATCAACCCTCCCCTCCTCCCAACTGGTCCAGCAAATGCACTGACCCTCACCCCTCACCATGCAAGCAATTGCAAAATGTCCAAACAGACCATGATCTACAGTCCATCAAAAAAACTACAGTCCATTCGACACTTTGATACGTCAGACTAGGAGAGCAGGAGATCAATGTTGTACCGAACCAGCTAAAAGGTAAATCAGCAACCACCCCCCCCCCCAAAAAAAACTAACTCTTCCTACCTATACAATGTTCATATCCCTCCATCTTCCTCATATTCGTGTCCCTAGCTCTACGTCTCTTAACAGCCTCTTAAATGCTAGTATTTATCTAAACGGTAGCTTTGAAATTCTTAAGTCATCCCAAAATACTTTACAATCAATGAAAACTTATTGAAGTGTCAGCAAAGGTAACAAAAGGACAAAGCGTGTGCACAGCAAGATTCCAAAAGTAATAAACATATCTGCCAGTCATGTGATGTAAGCTGAGGGAGAAATATTTATATGAATTGAAATATTTTGTTTTAAGTGGAATGTTCTCCCAAACAAACCAAGGGATTACTTGTGCTTTTTTTCTCGCCAGGAAAACTCTATGCCACCTGTAAACATTCACCATGCCAAATTTGCACGTTCATTAATCTTATTTTAAGAAAACAGCTTGTAGTTTTCACATAGATCACCGAATGATTCCATTTGCTTGTGGAATTACGGTCAGTGGTGATGGTGGACACTACATTTATTCCATCTGCTGCACCCCTTATTGTCCTTGGTAAGGCAGCAGTGGGTCACCTCTTGCTTCAGGGGTTCTTCTCCTGCATATTGGGGACCTGGGGTGGAAGGTGTTGCATTGGGAGGTACCGTGCAACAAGTTTTTTAAGTCGGTTCATTGATAGTTCATCCACTTGTCCATTCTGTGACTGGAAGGAGTCAGTGTACCATGTCTATATAGAATGTGAAAGGTTGCAGCCCCTATTTGAGCATCTGAACAAGGGGTGTTCCTCAGGTTTTGGTTACACTTCAGCCCTGCGCTTCTGATATATGGGCACCCAGTACGGAAGAGGGCGGGTCGCTCAGAGGAACTACAGGTGGCCTTGCTTCTGGGCCTGGCCAAGATGGGCATCCACAGGTCCAGGCAGTGAACAATCAAGGGCTCTGCCATGGCTGACTGCCCGCCCCTCTTCCGGGGATACGTTCGTGCCCAGTGTCCTTGGAGGAGGAGTATGCGGTCAGTGGGGTATTTCCAGGAACAGTGCCCCCCCCCCACAGGGAATTGACTGTTTATAGATAGTAATAGTCGTATTTTAATTTGAATTTGTTCACTGTCTTGATGTTTGATGTTTGTATTCTGCGTGAATAACTTTTGTACTTTTATGAAAACGTGCTTGAAATGGTCACATATTCCCAAACCAGTACAGTGTGTAATTTTCGGGGTTACTTAGGTACTGGTATTCCTATGCACCTTATTTCCATTTCTTTCCTGATAGTTGAGGTTATTGACTTGCAAGTCAAATGGTCTAATTATAGTCACTGGACTGCGCCTGTGTCGCATCATGGCCTTAAATTGTACTAGTCAAGGGAAACCCTCTTCCCATCTTTCCTATGTAGTATGGCAACTTTTCACCCATTTTAGTTATTTGCTGGGGCTCTAGTTTAGTAGTCCCAAAACCAGAGCGCTGGTCAATGCAACTCTCCCTCATTCAATCATTTGGAGCGTCAGCTCAGTTTATGCACTCAATCTTCTGTAGTGAAACTTAGATGCACAGCTGTCCATCTCAGGAAGATGGTTGCCAGTCGGATAAATGATGGCAGAGAAGACTGGAGAATCAAATCAGACTCTGCGGAAGTTCTTCGCTACCAGACGTTTAGTCTGATTCGTTCGTTGCTGTCCTGAATTGGAGAGCAATTTAGTTACCATGTGCCATTTCTTTTGTCAGGATTTCTTCCCAAAAGTAATAAGTTAAAGACCGAAACGTATTGCACCATCACACACACTGTGGCTGGCAGTAGTCTCAATTATAAACATGAACTTTGAACTTTTACCCCTCCCAACCCAGCTCCACATGAATCATGCAGCAAGTCCTAGGCCATGTGGGCTTACAAGTGAAGTAACATCCAGGCTATTTAGATGTCAGGCCAAGACCATTGTTAGCATCAGAAAGTTCAGCAATCTATGCTAGACCATTAACATCCTGGAGGGCACCATGGCCAGAACTTAAATGATTGACTGCATGGATATTGGGGCTTGGTGAGCAGGCCTATGGAGAGTGATTCAACACTTGACTTCCAAAAGCCTTCACACTGTCCACAACACAGGAGTATAGGAATATGCTTCACTTCGCTGTATCAATTCAGCTCCAGCGATTCAATATGTTAGACACCATCCAGGACAAAGCAGCTGGTTTGAATTGGCAGCCCCATCCAGCACCCTGAACGCTGGCTTCTTCCACCACAAAGGCTGCAGTTTATGCCAACTAGTGTACTATATCATGCAGAAAACTCTGAAGCAAAGCAGCGGCCATAGTCCCAAACAACAGGCTCTACAGATTTAAAATTTTGATGATGCAAAATCATAAGACACCTCCTAGGACTAGGAACCCTAGGCTCATTTATACCTTCTCCCCGCAGGATACTGGCGATGATTTACCCACTAACACATTAGAGGAGTTGACCCAAATGTTACAGCAAATTATAATGTTGAAACCACTTCTTTTTCTCTTGATTTTCCATTCCGGTAGTTCCTGGCAACATAAAAACACTCACAAAATTCTCATTCAGAGATCTGATGACTACAATGTCTTGAAGTGGGATGCTGTCAATCAACGTCAGGCTGCTCTTAGTTTTTTTGGCTTTTTTTTACTCTCCCTGAAATTGAAAGTAAGCACTGTTTTTCACTAGGCAAACGTTACCTGTGGTAATTTCTGCACATTTTTGTTCAATCTCTTGAGAGCACCATTTATAGAAAACATTTATCACTTCCTGTTTTTCAAAAAGGGGTATAAAAATGAGCCAAAAGTATTTAAAGGCTCATTCCTCACTCTTAAACAGATGTTAATCTGTTGATTATTGTAATATTAGTCG
This sequence comes from Mobula birostris, assembly GCF_030028105.1. NCBI lineage: Eukaryota > Metazoa > Chordata > Chondrichthyes > Myliobatiformes > Myliobatidae > Mobula > Mobula birostris. Next base: position 30,753,863 of record NC_092396.1, read on the forward strand.
TGGGATACTTTTCCCTCTCCAATTTTCTTTTCCGCTTTGCCTCAAAGCACTGGTTCGCACATGCAGCTCTTCTGTACCTTGCCCAAGTGACCATTCTTCTTACGTGAGCAAAGAAGTTCAGGAGCCCATTCAACCATGAAAACTGTTAGTAAGTCTGACTCAGACCTCTCTTCACTCCGCGTGTATTTGTTCCAGAGGCCGGTGGGGGTGGAGGAGTTGGTGGGTGGAGGGGACAGCTCATTAGGAAGCAAGCAAACAGTACTCCTCTATTTGAGACGGCAACAAACATGGTCAATATTCCCACCTCACTACCCCAGGAATGCTACGGCCATTTCCGTGCTTTCATAAACCACTGTGGCTGAAATTAAATACTTCTCTGCAGACTGAGGACTGAACTGGGGACTCTCCTGATTGCTCCGTTCCACACGAGTAAGAGCAGTTCTAAACTGAGCCTTGTCAAAGTGTGATGGTCGAGTTGAGTGAAAGGCCAAAAGCTTAATGATTCAATTATAAACAACTATCCCAATCATACCCACTTTTCCCTGAAAGCAAGGATCTCTTGTAAGGATATCTTAGCTGCCATTTCCTAAATGTGGTAAATGAATCAAGCAGTTTGGAAAGGTTCCCCTTCTGGCCTTTGCTTTGCTCTGCGAATGAGTGCCAGTGTCTAGAGACCATAAGAGAACAGAGCAATGTAACTTTTCCCTCACATCCCGCCCCAAAATTACCATAACCATGTGGAAGTTTAGGAGTCCCTCATTCAAGTGGGAGTCCTCAGCTTCCACACAGCTGAGCAGTTCCAGATTGGGTTCTGACATTGATGTCCGCTGGTGGAGTCTACCATTGATTTCCCAACATTTTGCACATTAAAGAAGCTGCTTCAGAAATTGAAATAGAAACCCTGACAGCTAAAATATCGGCAAGAATATAAAAAGGAGAAGAGTAACTAAGATAAATATCTGTCTCTTGGAGAATGAGACAGAGCAATCAATAGCGGGAAATACTTCAAATGCAGTACTTAGGGAAAGTATTTTGTGTCTAACTTTACTAAAACCATCGCAATGATTTGAAAAATCTGGCAAAGAGTGAAGAAGCAACATAAAGCAATCACTGTCACGAAAGAACAGGTACTAGACAAATTAATGCAATAAAAGCTAAAAAGGTGCCCTGGAACTCATGGCCTGCTTCCTAGACCCTGAAAAGAGGTGGCAGTAGAGATGGTGTATACTTAAATGATAATATTTCAAAGTACCCTAGCTTTTGGAAAGATCCCCCTCTCAGAAGTTCCCAACCTTGGATCCATGGACCCCTCAGTTAATGATAGGGGTCTGTGGCATTAAAAAGTCTAGGGATCCCTCACTCTGTTGATAAATCGCAAATTCAGTTCAAAAACCTACTTAAGAAAGGAGGAACATGAACACAAGAAAATCTGCAGAGGCTGGAAATCCAAAGCAACACACACAAAATGCTGGAGGAACTCAGCAGGCCAGGCAGCATCTATTGAAAAGAGTAAACAGTCATATAGCCATATAACAATTACAGCACGGAAACAGGCCATCTCGGCCCTTCTAGTCCATGCCAAACTCTTACTCTCTCCTAGTCCCACCGACCTGCACTCAGCCCATAACTCTTCATTCCTTTCCTGTCCATGTAGCTGTCCAATTTAACTTTAACCGACAACATCGAACCTGCCTCAACCACTTCTGCTGGAATCTTGACATTTACTGGCTCAAGACTGGAAAGGAAGAGGACATGATCTGACCTGAAACATTGGGAAAATGCCGAAATCCATTATTGAAGAAAGTACAGGCAGGATATTTAAGAAAAAAAATATCGTGCTATCAAACAGTCAATGTGGTTTTACGAAAGGAAAAGGATGCTTGATAAATTTATTAGAGTTAAAACAGGGTGCATAAATGGAAACCAGTAGCTGAAGTATGTTTATATTTCCAGATGGCAATTGATAAGGTATCATATAAACCCTGTATAAAATAAAGGTTTATGGCTTTGGGAGCAATGTATTAGTAAGGTTTGGAACACCGGCTGACAGAAGACAGAGTGTGGAAATTAATGGATTATTTTCAGGTTGGCAAGCTGTAACTAGTGAGACATAAACGAGGGATCAGTGCCAAGGTCTCAGCTAATTGTAATCGTCGTTAACAGACTGAGTGTATTGTATCCAGATCTGCTGATTACACATTCAGGTGGGCAATTAAGCTGTGATGCAAACACAAAGACCGCAAAGGAATATAGACAAGTGGACAGAAAACTTGCAATTGTTACAGAAAGAATAAAAATATAGAATGTTGCTTAAATGGAGAGGGGCTAGAAGAGCTGTGGTTTAGAGGGATCTAAGTACAGTACATAAGAAATAGAAAATTAGCATCGGGTAGAACAAGCCATGGGAAGGCAAATGAAATGTTGAATTTTATTGTAAAAGTTATTGAATATAAAAGGGAGGAAGTCTTGCTACAATGCTACAAAGTGGCAGTGAGACCACAGTTGGAGTACTGTGCACAGACTTGGTCTCCTTATTTATATTGGAGTCTGTTCAGGAAAGGTTTGCTCAGTTGATTTGGGGGGCTGAGAAGTTGTCTGATGAGAAAAGTTTGAGCAAGTTGAGCCATCAAAGTTTAGAAGAATGAGAAATGATCTTATTGAAACATATAAGATTCCGAGTGGTCTTGGCAGAGAAAACTTCCCCTCATGGGGGAGTCTAGAACCAGGAGGCATAGTTTCAGAACAAGAGGTTGCCTGTTTAAGACAGAGATGAGGAGGAAGGTCATGAATCTTTGGAATTTTCTACCCTGGAGAGCTGTGGCGGTGGTATTATTGAACACATTCAAAGCTGTGACCTATTTTTGATTTATGTGTGATTCAGCTGTTATGAAGAACAGGTAAGAAAATAGAGCTAAGGAAAAGATCAGATTATCCAGAATCTTATTGATTAGTAGAGCAGACTCAAGCAGTTGTATGGCCATTTCCTACTCTTATTTTTTATGTTCTTATATTCTAACAGCAAGCTCTGCAAGTCAGTTTTGATCTACCACTAAGTATATTCTAGCTTCCTATTGCTCTGTCAGAGCGCAGGTAAAAATCATCCACATGGACTGGCCATATGTGTTCAAGACTGGGTGGAGATGGATTCGATGAACCAGATCAGTTTTTATAGCGATCCATTGGCTTCTTGGTTACCTATACTAATATTAGTACTCCAATCCAATTAAATTAAGTGCATTTAAATTCCCAACTGCTCTGGTGCAGTTCAACATCATAATCCAAGTCTCTTGAAGTGGATCCAATCACTTAATCACAGTCACTGTATTCCTTTTGAATGGAGAAGTACCGCTCAGAGGGAGAATGGTAACTTTAAGATGAACTATTCAAAGTTAAGTGAATTAATTTCAATGCTTTCAATCATTTCCTAGTGCTTCATTGTTTTGACTTCATCTTTCAGAAACATTTTTTTGATTTTGAGTTTTAGTTTTAATAGTTTTTGAATATTGTCATTCACAATTGTTGACAAATAGTTCGGCTCCAGTTTCCACTTTCACCTGTCTTGTACTCTTCATATAAAATCTGGTACCCTTTATACAGTATATTAGAAAAAAAACTTTTGGTAACCCCTTTTATATTATTGGCTAGCTTACCTTTATGTTTCTTCATTTTTCTCTTTATTACTTTTTCAGTTTCCTTCTGTTGGCTTTTGAAAGCTTTCCAATCCTTTAACCTCTCACAAATTTTTGGAATGTTGTACAGTATGTCCTCTCATTGCCTTTTATTCTGACTTTGACTTCTCTTGTCAGGCACAGTTACCTCATTCTATTTTTAGAATGCTTCTTATTCTTTGGGATGAACTATTACTACGTCTTCTAAATGAGTCGCAGAAACTCCAACCACTGCTGCTCTACCATCATCCCTGCTGGTCTCCCCTTCCACTCAACTTTGGTCAGCTCCTCTCTCATGCCTCTGTAGTTACCATTACTCAACCTTAGTGTTAATGCATCCGATTTTTTTTAGATTATGAGAACACTCAGTCCTCTTTTATTGTCATTTAGAAATGCATACATGCATTAAGAAATGATACAATGTTCCTCCAGAGTGATATCACAGAAAACAGGACAAACCAAAGACTAACACTGACAGAACCACATAATTATAACATATAGTTACAGCAGTGCAAAACAATACCATAATTTGATAAAGAACAGACCATGGTCACGGTAAAAAAAGTCTCAAGTCCCGATCGACTCCCGAGTCCCCGACAGCGGCCGCAAAAAGGAGAAACTCACTGCCATAATCCTCCAAGTCACCGACAACTGCCGATGCCTTGGAAGCAGCTGACCACAGCCAACACCGAGTCCATCCATCCGAAAACTTCGAGCCTCCAACCAGCCCCTCCGATACAGCCTCCCGAGCGCCATCCTCTGCCGAGTGCCTTCAACCTAACCCCGGCCACCGAAACAAGCAAAGCCGAGGATTCGGGGCCTTCTGCTCCGGAGATTCCGGTTACCGCACAGTAGCAGCGGCAGCAAAGCGGGCATTTCAGAAGTTTCTCCAGATGTTCCTCTCAGCCCGAAACGTCGACTGTTCCTCTTCCTATAGATGCTGCCTGGCCTGCTGTGTTCACCAGCAAGTTTTATGTGTGTTGCTTACCTCTTCACTAGTGCATTCAATAAGTTGCTGGAAAAAGGCACCTCATAAGCATTCTGCAAAGTCCTTCTCTTGGGATCCAGCAGAAAACTGATTTTTCCAATCTACCTAGATATTGAAATCCTGTATGACCATTATAACATTGCCCTTTGTACATGCCTTTTCCATCTCTTGTAATTTGTACCCACATCATTGTCTACTGTTTGGAGGCCTGTCTATATAGTAATTCCCATCAGGTTATTCTTACCCTTCAGGTTCCTTAACTCGACCCTCAGGAATTCTATATCTTCTGATTCTACATATCTCACTTCTTTCAGAGGATTTTATTTCATTTTTTTCCGATAAATCCACTTCACCCCCTCTGTCCACCTGTCTGTTCTCTCTACGTGATGTGTATCCTTGGATGTTAAGCTTTCAGTTGTGATCTTCTTTCAACCACCACTCTGCAATGCCCACAACATCATACCCGCCAATTTCTAACAGAGCTGCCGATCAGAAGCTGCCATGCGGCTTATGGCAAGGTCTGCACACCATCGCAGACTTCAAGGCTAAGTGCAGTGGAGTTTCTAACATGGCTGCCTCTCTCCCAGATGAGCTAAATCTTTTCTACGCTCGATTCGATGTTGTCAACACTGAGCCCCTGAGCAGAGCTTCCAAAGAGACCTGAAGCTTCGTCATTTCTAAGGCTGAAGTACGCAAGTGTTTCCAACAAATGGACTTTCACAAGGCTGCGGGATTGGACAGCATCCCAGGGGAGGTACTCAGAGTGTGCATGGCACAACTGGCAGGTCTGTATACAGACACTTTTAATCTCTCCCTCTCCCAGTGTAGGGTGCCCTCCTGCTTCAAAACATCCACCATTATTCCTGTACCTAAAAAGACCAAGGTAACATGGCTGAACGATTGGCGTCCTGTTGCACTCACCTCAATAATAAGCAAATGCTTTGAGAGGCTGGTGAAGGACTACATCTGCAGCTTGCTACCACCCACAATGGACCCCCTACAATTCGCCTGCTGACACAACTAATCGACAGATGATGCAATAGCCACAATTCTACATACCGTCCTTACACATCTGGAGAAGAAATATGCTTATGTGAGAATGCTGTTCTTGGACTACAGTTCATCATTCAACACCGTAATTCCCTCTAGGCTTGACAAGAAGCTCAGAGACCTCGGCCTTCACCCTGCCTTGTGTAGCTGGATCCTGGACTTCCTATCAGGTCGCCAGCAGGTGTGTAAGAGTGGACTCTCTCACCTCTGCTCCTCTGATCCTCAACACAGGTGCCCTTCAGGGCTGCGTCCTAAGCCCCCTCCTTTACTCTCTGTATACCCATGACTGTGTCACCACCCACAGCTCCAATCTGCCAATTAAATTTGCTGACGAAACTACACTGATCGGCCTAATCTCAAATAATAATGAGGCAGCCTACAGAGAAGAAGTCATCGCCCTGACACAGTGGTGTCAAGAAAAGAGCCTGTCCCTCAATGTCGCGAAAACAAAGGAGCTGGTTGTGAACTACAGGAGGAATGGAGATGGGCCAGCCCCTATTGACATCAATGGATCTGAGGTTGAGAGGGTAAACAGTTTTGAGTTCCATAGCATCCATATCACCGAGGATCTCACGTAGTCTATACACACCAACTGTGTGGTGAAAAAGGCAAAACAGCACCTCTTTCACCTCAAATGGTTGAGGAAGTTTGTATGGGCCCCCAAATCCTGAGAACTTTCTACAGCGGCACAATTGAGAGCATCCTGTCTGGCTGCATCACTGCCTGGTATGGGAACTGTACTTCCCTCAATCGCAGGACTCTGCAGAGAGTGGTGCGGACAGCCCAGCGCATCTGTAGATGTGAACTTCCCACATTTACAAAGACAGGTGTGAGAAAAGGGCCTGAAGGATCATTGGGGACCCAAATCACTCCAACTACAAACTGTTCCAGTTGCTACCATCTGGGAAAAGGTACCACAGCATTAAAGCTAGGACCAACAGGCTCCAGGACAGCTTCTTCCACCAGGCCATCAGACTGATAATTCATGCTGATACAATTGTATTTCTATGTTATATTGACTATGCTGTTATACATAATATTTATTTTAACTCACTGTAAATTGCATCTTGCACATGTATATGAAGGATGTAAGTAATAAAGTCAACTCAATTCAGTTCAACTCTACCTTATTTCATATACCGTACATTAAAATATAACTTCTTCTGTCCTTTTCAATTTTGACTCTGTTTTGCCTGAAGTTCAATTATTATTCCTTTCAAAACATACTTTGTTCTTATTCTTTGTTCTGGAGACTTCAGTAACTTCTACACTCCCCTTTTCTTTTAATTTATCTATGCTTTTTCAAACTGTTGAACCTACAAGCCTACAATTTAGTTTCCTGCGGCTTAGAAGGAGTGCCAGCGTCAGGGAGTAGCATGGGTGCAGACACATCCAGCCCTGCGACATCAGGTAAGGTCATTTGGTTCCAAACAATTGGTTTATTAATCATTACAGAATGACCCTCTGGTGCTTCCTGCTCCCTTCCGCTTTCCCCAACCTTTGATTCCCCCCCCGCCCCATTCCTGCCCCCTTCCCACTCTCTGTCCGCAATAGATACTCCTATCAGAATCAGGTTTACCATCACCAATATATATATATATCATGAAATTTGGTTCTATTTTGTGGCAGCAGTGCAGTACAATATATAAAATTACTACAGTACTGTACAAAAGTCTTAGGCACCCTAGCTAGACACATGTGCCTAAGACTTGGGAGCAGTAATGTACATGTGTTGAATAAGTTTGAATCTTTAATCTTGCTGGATAGTCAAAGCTCTATTACTTTAATAGCTCCCCCATGAAAAGATGCTATCTTGTCTAAACTACAAGAGGCCCTAATCAACAACACAGTTTTCTGAATTGAGGTGAATTCTGTAGGCTACAAATTTTCCTGAGGTACATCGTGGTTGGGAGCATCTGTACCTACTTGAACAGGGCCTGGCCTGGAAGCCATAAATGAACAAGAACAGGAGATCAGTATTTTAGTAATTGATCATCTGTCAGTCAATGTCCTGTTAAAATCCCCCCCATCACAGTCATTAGTATGAAATAAAATGATAACCAAGATTCATTAAGGAGACGCAGAGACTGCAGATGTTTTTCCAAGATGGTGCTGAGTAGCAGCTCGTAATTAGTTGTTTTTGAATTGTTTTTTTTAGGTTTGTAGGGATGGTCTTGGGGGCAGAGAGTGGAGTTAGGGGTCGGTTTGGGGTTTACAGGTAGGAGCATGGGGAATTAAAGATCTAAGCTTCGGCTCCACGTTCAAAGAGCAGTGATGCGGTCTTCTATGTCAGATGTCAGGGAGGCAGAGGGTGAATGAGAGTAGCCCCAGGTCAGTGAGTTGTCAGTGGGTTCTGGACGTGGTGTTAAGTGCGGGCAGGAGGAACAAGTTTCGATGGCGCCCTGAGTCCTCAATTTGGTGAGGGTGAAGTTCAAGGTTTAGGGTATGGGAATCCTGTCATCGGCGAGTCAGAGTTTGAGGCCTAGTGTTCAATGACTGGCATGTCCTCAGATCAATGACGAGGAATGAGGCCTGATGGGTGAATCAGAAGTCCAGAAGTTGAGGCCCGTTGGCTGTAGCTGAGTTTACGAAACTCTGTGAGTCTTCTGGGGAGGCTGAATCCCAGAGTCTGCAAGCCAGAGTCCGTGTCTGCTGGAGTCCTGTCCAGGGATTAAAAGTATGTCTATGTGAATGGGTGGGAGGGAGGAACAGGGCTTGATTTTGCTGTTGTTAATTTGTTGCTTGTTGTGTTCCGTGTTGTTCTGCTGAGCATTATGTTGGTACTAGAATGTGCCACTTACCTTCAACACACCCCTGTTAATGCAGGTGGTGCATTACTGTATGTTTTGATGTACAGGTGACAAATAAACTTGAATCTTGAACATGGCCTGCCTGCGTTTGACCTGACTTCCTCTTCCTCTTGCGAGCTACTTTCGGAGGGAAGTGCAGGAGTCTTGGGATCCACATTGCGAGGACTGATTGGCAGTGCTGTGGACTCATTTTAGGGAATTTGTTCAGGATGATCAATGTGGACTGGGGCACTTCAGCAAAGAATGGCACAGTGGTCTACAATGGGCCAGCAGCGTGGCACCGAACTGAACCAAGGTGAATACTACTGGACTCCTGGTTTGATGTTTGCTATTCCCTATGTTGTTCAATTGCATTTTTGCTGTTTGAGCAATTTGTTCTTTTATCCCGCGTTGGGTGTTTGATGTTTTCTCCAATGGTTTCCATAGTGTTTCTTTGACTTGTGGCTGTCTGTGAGAGGACGAATCTCAGAGTTGTATTCTATAAACATACTTTGATAATAAATGTACTTTGAACCTTTGGTGCATAAAACAAACTGTAGAAGAAACTCAGCAGGTCAGTCAGCATCTGGAGAGGGAAGTGGATAGTCTACACTTTCGGTCTTGACCTATAGGTTCAGCTGTCCACTTTCCTCTACAGAAGCTGCCTGATGAGTTGAGCTCCTCCAGTGGTTTTTTCTTTGCTCCATTTTGCATTCATGCCTTGAGCTTTTCTGAAAAGTGATAGGAAAACATAAATATTGAAAGGTCCAGGTAGAGTGGATGTAGACAGGATGTGTCCTATAGTGGGGGAGTCTAGGATCAGAGGCCACAGCATCAGAGTAGAGGGACGTCCATTTAGAGCAGAGATGTGGAGGGATTTCTTCAGCCAGACTGTAGTGAATCAGTGGAATTCAATGCCACAGATGGCTGTGGAGGCCAAATCACTGGGTATATTGAAAGCAGAGATTTATAGATTCTTGATTAGTCAGGGCATAAACATGTTATGGAAAGAAGGCAGGAGAATGGGGTTGAGAGACATAACAAGTCAGCCATAATGGAATGGCAGAGCAAAGGCAATAGGCTGAAAGGCCTAATTCTTTTGCTTTAAGACACCAGGAACATCCTGTTATTCAAATCTTATTTGTTGTGTATTTAATATTTCAATAATATTTGAGGAATATTTTAAATATATTGTTTGTTTACATGATTCATTTAAAATAATTCATATTATAGGTTATATGTAAAAGTACATGAATGGCATATGTCACTATGCCACCAGGCCATAAACGCAGGCCTCACTAAAGTAAAAATGAAGCGTACACGTTCTCCCAGGCTCCAGTCTTTTTCTTTTGATTAGTTTCTGCAGTTGCAAAACAACATTATTCACCGTAATTTCTTGCCGTAGTCCTGGCTGCCGGATAAATGTAACAATGTCCAGTGCTTGGGCCTTCTTCAGGCAAGTCTGAAGAATTATGTTACCACTCCCCTGGATTTATTGTCATGGTTCAACCCTGTGTGAAAACCTGACGTGCTGCATGCAAAATGATGACAGAATTGGAGATGTAGACAGCTTTCAAGATGGTAATCTGAGGAAACGTGAACAGTCTGGGTTGATAAATTACATCCAGTGCAGACGTGTTAACGGCAGGTTGTGTTTGACCAAACCGATGGAATGTTTACTGAAAATTGTTGATGAAGGTAGTGCTGTTGTTATGTATATCGGTTTTCAAAATGTGATTCTTGAACAATGTCTGCAGTTCTTACAAACGGCAAGGAGGTTGCATGAAGAATAAATTAAACTGTCAGCTCACGCTCTAGGGTTGAACATGAAAGTTAATTGTGAGCCCCTGTACAAACGGGATACAAGTGTAGGGCTGGTGGAGAGATTCTTCTCCCCCAAATCCACAGATTTCTACCCAAGCATTAGTTTCCTGTACCCCTGACATGCACATCAGCTGCTGAATCCATTATACCCATTTGTGCTTTGTCTGGGTTGTAACCACCCTTCTGATCTACAGACCCCTCCCATCTCCTGGATGGAAAGTGTTCAGTTTCCTAAGTGGAGATTAACAAATCCACAGAATGTTGCTGATTTTTAATTTGCCTCGAAGTTTGGAACTGCAGCAGCAGTGTTCAGGGATAAATTACCATTCAGATAAATCCAATTATAAGATCTATTTAACTTTGTCAGAAATTAGCACTGCCTGTGTCCCTCTGTCAATACCTCTACAAAACGAAATGCCTCTGACTCTTAACTCATTGAAGACTTCTGTTGCTACACTCTTTATTTTCGGTATCTACTAGCTGGTGTTAGAAGAGGAATCAAAATGAAATAGTTAGAGGAAAGGTTTTGAGCCATATGATTTACTGACTGCAAGAAAGGCTCTCAAGAATATTTTTCATTCCTTTTCTAAGACAAATTGAGGAAACACTTTTCTCTTCCTTAGTTGGAATTGTTTGCCGATTGTCTCACACAAACTGCTAACTCAGATCTTGACATGTTGAAGGTCAAAAGAGAAATAGAACTTTATGGTTGCTAGTGCAATTTATTTGGTTGGCAATACAAGTCAGAAGCACACAATAGAAACCTGTCTGCCTATTAAACAGCAAAGTGAATTAGTTCCAATGCAAATTTAATATTACTCAAGATCGTGTTGTTTTTCCACACTCGTTCAGCCAGCATTTACTGTCTCCCTCTAATTGCCCTGAACTAAGGAAGCAGTTAAGGGCCAATCGTACTAGTATGTCTGGAGCCAGTTTGGGAGAGCAGATTCCTTTCCTAAATGACATGGTGAATCAACTTGGTCTCCATAACAGTCTAAGAGTTTCAAGGCACTCATTGCCGAAACTCACTCTAATAAATGTTTTTTGCTAATGTTGTTGTCTTGTTTTCTTTGAACGGATCCCATGGTTCTTTGCTTCATGACTGTCTATGGGGAAGTCCGATCTCAGAGTTGTACACAGCATGCATACTTCGATAACAAATATATTCTGAATCGTTGAATCTTGAATCTAATTCTAGATTCATTTAGTTGATTGAATTGAATTCCTTAGTTTTTGCGAAGGGATTTGAACTCAGCTCAGGATCCAGAATCCTGGTTGTCAATTTAATTATTTAATCTCAAAGCCATCCTTTCTTCTGTTGTAATGGCTTTTAACCTATATATGCCCATCTCTTCCGTTGCTCCTAATCTCTAAGTATATTATCCATAGACTCTCCCTACACCCTATATTATATAACATCCATAGGCACTCCCTAAACCCTACATTGTTGCAAACCAAAGAGCATGAGCTCCTAATTCACTCACATTTTCCAGAGAGGTAAAATTATGCTGTCTTCCTTATGAATTGTTTTAAGTTGCTTTTTGTCTGTGTGCAATACTTCATAGAATTTCACTGAAAAATTAGCACTTGCTACGTCTGTAACAGAAGTCCTCAAAGCAACACACACAAAGTGCTGGAGGAGCTCAGCAGATCAGGCAGCATCTGTGGAAATGAATAGACCGTCGACGTTATGGGCTGAGACCCTTTTTCAAGGCTCAGTAAGAAGGGGGAAGATGCCAAAATAAAACAGTGAAGGGAGGAGAAGGAGATAGGTGAAGGCAGGTGGGTGGCAAAGGTCAAGGGCTAGAGAAGAAGGAATGTGATAGGAGAGAAGAGTGGATCACAGTGGAAAGGGAAGGAGGAGGCGTCTCAGGGGGAAGTAACAGGTAGGTGAGGAGTGGTAAAAGGTCAGAATGGGGACGAGAGGAAGTGGGCGGGGGGTGGAAGGAGAAATCACTATTCATGCCATCAGGTTGGAGGCTACCCAAAAGGAATATACGGTGTTGCTTCTCAATCTTGAGGTTGCCCTCATCTTGGCACAAGAAAAGGCCATGGACCAACAGGTCAGAACATGAATGGGAATTGGAATCGGAAAGTTTGGCCACCGAGAAGTCCCATGTGACGGATGGAGCAGAGGTTCTTGACAACATGGTCTCCCAACTTACGACGATCTCACCAATATAGAGGAGGCCATTTCGGGAGCACCGGACACAATAGGCAATCCCAACAGATTTGCAGGTGAAGTGTTGCCTCACCTGGAAGGAATGATTGCGGCCCTGAATGGAGGTGGGGGAGGAGGTGTATGGGCAGGTGTGGCACTTTGGCCACTTTCAAGGATGTGCCGGGAGGGAGATTAGTTGGGCGGGGGGGATGAATAGGCAAGGGAATTACAAAAGGAGAAATCTCTGTGGAAGATGGTGTGGGGGGTCAAGGGGAGGGAAGTAAAGATATGTTCAGTGGTAGGATCCCTTTGGAGATGACAGAAGTGGATGATAATGTGTTGGATGCGGAGGCTGATGGGATGGTAGGTAAGGACGAAAGGAACTCTGTCACTGTGGAGGCAGTGCGAAGATGGGGTGAGCGCCAATATACCGGAAATAGAGGAAATGAAGGTGAGGGAGGGAGGGAAACCCCATTCACTAAAGAAAGAAAACGTCTTTGATGTCCTGGAATGGAAAACTGCGCCTGGGAACAAATGTGGCAGAAGCAAAGAAAGTGAGATAAAGGAATATTATTTGCTCAGGAAATAGGGTGGGAAGAGGTATAGTCAAGATATCTCTGGTAATCAATAGATGTATAAAAGACTTTGGTTGATAGTTTGTCTCCAGAGATGTCAACAGAGGGATTGAGAAAGAGGGTGGTGTCAGAGATAGACCAAGTGAATTTAACGGCATGGTGGAAGATAGAGGTAAAGTTGATAAAATTGACAAGCTCAGCATGGATGCATGAAGCAGCGCCAATGTAGTGGAGGATGAGTAGGGGGATACTAGCAGGGAAGGCTCTGAACATGGACTTTTCTACATAGCCAACAAAGATGCAGGCATAGCTGGGGCCCATGCAAGTACTTGTGGCTACCCCTTGAGCTTGGAGAAATTGGGAGGAGCCAAAGGAAAAATTGTTCAGTGTGAGGACCAGTGCTGCCAGACAGAGGAAGTGGTGGTGGAGGGGGAATTCCTTGGTTCTTTTGTCAAGAAAGAAGCGGAGAGCTTTGAGATCTTCTTGATGGGTAATAGAAGAGTACAGGGACTGAACTACTTCTGGGTGTTCCAGTGCAAAAAGGCCACTATGGATATATACAGTTGGCCCATTGAAACTCAAATCACTTTCACAAAACTCACTCACACAACAGCATCATGGATAGGATTGAGCATTGATGATCGGGGGTAAGTGTGAACAACATTACAGCGATATTTAAAATGGAATACTTTAATTGGCCTGTTGCCATGAAATCTTGCATGCCAAATCAACTACAAAAGACTACAAAAGTAATGGTTACAGCCCAGTCCATCATATAAAAAGTCTTGCCTACTATTGAGCACATTTACCAGGAGCCCTGCCACAAAAAAGTGCATCCATTTTCAAGGATGTCCACCATCCAGGCCATGCTCTCTTCTCACTGCTAACATCATGAATGAGGTACAGGAGCCTTAGGTCCCATATCACCAAGTTCAGGAGCAATTATTAACCTCGAACTACCAAGCTCCTGAACCAGCATGGTGAACTTCACTTACTTCAACACTGATCCATTTCCGAAACCTATGGACTCACTTTCAAGAATTCAATATTAAATACTATTATTATTTCTTGCATTTGCACGGTTTGTCATCTTTTGCACATTGGTTGTTTTTGTGTGTAGTTTTTCATTGATTCTATAGTGTCTCTTTGTACCTACTGGTGGTCATATATATGTACTTTGATAATAAATTTATTTGATCTATTAGCTTTGAGTTTTGACTTTGAACAGATAAGTCTCCTTTAAATTGCATACTTACTCTTCACTGGGCATCTCCCTTAGGCTCCCTCAATAATGGAACCGAGATCAATCAGTACCCAAAGCCGCTGCCTGCACTTGTAATTGATACCATGTTAGCTGGAGGTTGCAAGAGTCCATTGACACCTAAACCCAGCCCTTGATGTTCCTGATCTTCTCCACAAATAAGGCCTTGACACACCCCCTTGCACAGCACATGCCTGATAGAATTTTGAAGCAAAACCTCAAAATAAAGAAGGGAAAAGTACTGGCTGTGGAACTATAAGCTTAAGAAGCACTTAAGAGGCTCTTAGAGAAGTATATGAACATGTGAAGAATAGAGAAATGTGGATATTATATCAGCAGAATCTCCAGAGGGGAAGGCCCCAAATCCTCGGCTTTGCCTACTGCCTCTTGCCGGGGCCAGGGTCGAAGTGCTCGGCAGAGATGGTGCTCGGTGCTCGGTGTTGGAGGGCTGGTCAGAGGCTCGAAGTTTTTGGACGGACTCAGAGTCGAACTGTGGTCGGGGTGCTTCCAGGATACTGCATTGGCAAGTTTGCGGTGCTGGAAGCTCATGGCAGGGAGAGTTTCTCCCTTCAACCGTCTGCTTGACATGATGGGACTTTCGAGAGACTTTGAGACTTTTTTTTACGTGTCCATGGTCTGTTCTTCATCAAATTACGGTATTGCTTTGCACTGTTGTAACTATATGTTATAATTATGTGGTTTTTGTCAGTTTTTTTAGTCTTGGTTTGTCTTGTTTTTCTGTGATATCATTCTGGAGGAACAAATTGTATCATTTCTTAATGCATGCATTGCCAAATAATAATAAAAGAGGACTGTGTGTCCTCATAATCTAATCTAATCTAATATTTGCAAAAACAGCATAATTTTAATTCTATCTTTTTCCTGGTGACCTCTTGTAGTTTCCCAACATAGGTCTGTCAGCAATAAAAGTCTCCAGTGAAATGTAGAACAATAACTATCTCTGTGAAGAGTCAAGGCAGTGATTGAACTGATCTATTGAATTGACACCATGACTAAATCTCAGATAATCTACAAAATATATCAGAATCTTGAGTTTTAGATTATGTCTTAAAATTCATTGCGGTGTCTGTTGTTATTTGCTTTTTGTTCTATGCCCTTAAGGTCACTCAAACCACAGGAGCATTCATTGGAGGTAATTGCCAGCAGGAGCCCCTCCAAATCACGATTTGTAAATCTGCGTCCAATACTGGGAGAACATTTGACTGAGAACAAAAGCAAAATACTGCTGATGCTGTAATTCAAAAATAAAAACAGAAAATGGAAGCATGACTAAAAATGAGCCAAGAACTGTAGGAAGCAATTGGAAATTGAAAGTAAAGTATATTTAGATATCTTTCATCAGGGTGGCCAAATGTTGGACAATTCCAGCATTCAGCCAGATGTAGTTTCATTCAACAGCTTATCCTGACTGTTGAAGCCAGTTACTAAACACGCTTGAAATTAATTAGACTGACAGCCAGACTTGGGACATCCCTTGATTATAAAAATAGAGAATGCTGGAAACACTCAGCAGGTTAAGCTGGAAAAAGAGTGAGAGAGAAAAAGAGAAAAAATAATCAGGTTTAATATCACCGGGATGCGTTGTGAAATTTGTTAACTTAGCAGCAGCAGCAATACAATGCAATAAATGATAATATAGAAGAAAAAGTAAATAAATTACAGTAAGTGGAGAATAGTAGAGAATTAAATAGCTAAATTAAAAATAGTTCAAAAACAGAAATAATTTTTAAAAAATGAGATAGTGTTCATGGGTTTAATGCCTATTTAGGAATCAGACGGCTTTTCCTGAATGATTGAGTGTGTGTCTTCAGATTTCTGTAGATACTATGGAGGCTAGCACCCAAGATGGAGCTGACTAATATACAACTGTCTGCAGCTGCTTTCAGTCCTGTGCAGTACCCACCACTCCCCTGCCCCCATACCAGATGATGATGCAGCCTGTCAGAATGCTCTCCATGGTACTACTGTAGAGGTTTAAATGTTACAAACCAAAGAGATGGAGATACAGAGGGTTCTTATTGTATTATGATGAAAGGTATTCAGGCATGCTAGGAGCCACACTCATGTCCCCATCTACATCAACGGAGCTGTAGTGGAGCGCGTATCAAGCTTCAAGTTCTTTGGTGCCCACATTTCTGAGGATCTCACCTGGTCCCTGAACTCCTCCATACTGGTCAAGAAAGTTCACCTCTGTCGCAGGATACTGACAGACTTTTACCGCTGTACCACTGAGAGCATATTCACCAACTGCATCTCAGTGTGGTATGGCAATTGTCCCATATCAGACTGCAAAGCAGTCCAGCATGTGGTGAAAACTGCCCAGCAGATTCTCGGCGCCCAATTGCCCACCATTGAGAACATCTACCATAAATGTTGCCTGGGCAGGGTGAAAAGCATTATCAAGGATGCATCTCACCCTAACCATGGACTTTTTACTCTCCTCCCATCCGGTAGGCACTACAGGAGCCTCCGCTCCCGCACCAGCAGGCACAGGAAGAGCTTCTTCCCCGAGGCTGTGACCCTGCTGAACCTCACATCACAGCGCTAAGCAGTATTGCACCTATATTGTACTGTCTCAGTATTTTTATATTTGTGTGCTGTAGCACTTACTTTTTATTCACAGATATTTTGTAAATTACACTATTCTTTGCATTTCTGGTCAGATGCTAACTGCATTTCATTGGCTTTGTATCTGTACTCGGCACAATGACAATAAAGTTGAATCTAATCTAATCTAAGTTAGATCTGACATATTTATTTTGTTTTTCTGTCCACAGATGCTGCCTGACCTTCTGGGTGTTTCTAACATGTGGTTCTTCAATTTGTTTGATGAACTGCCTTAGATGCATTTAACCCACTAAGTTAGCAGAGGAAAACAGACCAAACTCTGGTGAGACCCTGTGAAGAATCTCTTTTTGTCAATACTCCAAATTCAAACAATAGTTGTCAATTAATTATTAAGGCATCCGTTAGTCTTGCGAGACCATGGATCTGCGCCTGGAAAGTCTTCACTCTCCAGGGCGTAGGCCTGGGCAAGATTGTATGGAAGACCAGCAGTTGCCCATGCTGCAAGTCTCCCCTCTCCACGACACCGATGTTGTCCAAGGGAAGGGCAAGGGTCGATACAGCTTGGCACCAGTGTTGTCGCAGAGCACTGTGTGGTTAAGTGCCTTGCTCAAGGACACAACACACTGCCTCGGCTGGAGCTTGAACTCACGACCTTCAGGTCGCTAGTCGAATGCCTTAACCACTTGGCCATGGGCCCACAATTGATATTGCACACTAAATAACCAACACCTTGGATTTATCACAGATAAGCAAAAATAAGTGCTAATCTAAAAGAGCAGGTAATGAAGAAAAGACAAAATCAGAGTTAAGTAGTTTGTTAGGGAGCTAACCATCATTGTTCACACTTTATCAGAATTAGTCTTCTTCAACACACCAGCAGTGAATCCATGGGAAAGTCACAAAGCCATTCATTTACCTCTAAGAGGACCACAACCTTGTCGTGGTTTGGAGGCTTGCATGCCTCAGTGACTTGGAGATCTATGTTGGCTGGATTCAGGGCTTTATGCTTTGGTTCATACCAAACAGATCAAAGGGTAGAGGCCAGACTATGAGTGATCCACTGGTCCTCTAAATTCTGGATTCAGCTCAGGGCTAACAACCCTGACTGGTAAAACAAAATTGTATTGGAGGCAGCAGTGAAGAATCCTTCTACATCTGAGTGTGATGGTAGTCTTGAGTCTGCACTCGGGACTCGCATGACTGAAAATCAGTTCAGTTCAGTTTTCGTTTATTGTCATTTAGAAATGCATGCATTAAGAAATAATACAACATTCCTCCAGAATGATATCGCAAGAAAAGCATAGGACAAACCAAGACTAAAACTGACAAAACCACATAATTATAGCATATTGTTACAACAGTGCAAAGCAATACCATAATTTGATAAAGATCAGACCATGGGCACGGTAAAAAAAAGCCTCAAAGTCCTGATCGACTCATCATCTCACGCAGGCAGCAGAGGGAGAAACTCTTCCCACCATGAACCTCCAAGCGCCGCCAACTCGCTGATGCAGTACCATTGGAAGCACCCGACCGCAGCAGACTCTGAGTCTGTCTGAAAACTTTGAGCCTCCTACCAGCCCCTCCGACACAGCCTCTCTGAGCACCATCCTCTGCTGAGTGCTTCGACCCCGCCCCGGCCGCCAAGCAACAAGCAAAGCCGAGGACTGGGGGCCTTCTCCTCCGGAGATTCTGGACCACACAGTAGCAGCAGCAGCGAAGCAGGCATTTCAGAAGTTTCACCAGATGCTCCTCTGTGCTCTCACGTCTGTCTCCATCAAATCAGGATTGTGCAAGGCACCCTACTTGACAAAGAACAGACATCGCCACTGGAGAGGCTGCTGCGAGCTGCGTCACGCCGCCATCTTCCCTCCATAAAATAGTGAAAACTGTGAGGAAGTTAGTAACATGATGAAGGAAGCCCTGACTGCTACCAGAGATAGATGACCTTCATTGCTGTCCTAAATGCCAATGGCAAAACAGGCAGTAAAACCATTCGTTTAGACTTAATTACATATTGATCGATATTGGCATTTGAGGTACTGCACAAATCCATTTGGATATATAGGTATTAACACTGATTTTCTTTAGGCAGGAAATAAATGCCTGAGAGCAAATGAGTTAATTTAATTCGTCAAGTGGGCCTGATGTTATAGCCCTGGTGTTAATGTTATTAGTCTCATGAGCAAGGGACCTCCGTTAGTAGTCTGGCAATGTGAGTTCAGGTTGCACAATGGGAAAGTGGAAATAAATTTAAATAAATAAAGCTGGAATAAAAATCTATTATTAGAAATAGTGATGTTGAAACTAGAAGATTATTTTAGTTCACTTATATTCTAGAATATTCATCTAGAAATTTGCTTTCCTTAATCCATTTGTGACTCAAGATCCACAGGGGCTAACTGCAAAGTCTTGAAACAATTTACTCAGTTGTTCAAATCAGCAATAAGACAACAAAATCAATGCCTCACCAATACCTCTACAAGGCCAGTTAGGCATCGGCATTCAGTTTTGGTGTTACCAATGACTTGAACCTGAGAATAATTAGAAATATTTTCTTATTCTATGGTTGCTCTTGACAACAGTGTTCCCAAATATCTCTATTTCCCTCATTTTTGCCTTACTCTTCTTCTTCCCTCCCCAGAATAAGAATACAGTTCTCCTTAACTTTGATAAGGTCTCAGCAGCCTTTTCATTCAGCAGTTCACTTTCCAGAATTTCAGACCCACCTGGCCTGATGTATCATCTCCTCCTCTTTCAGTATTCAAAGGAACTTTTACTTCCAGTATTCCCTGCTTCACTTTTCTCTTTACACTAATATTCATCCCCTTTCTCACTCAACTGCAAGAGGTATAATACTATCTTCTCACTCCTCCTTCCTGGTTCCAGAGCTCCAGACACTCCTTCCAAGATAAAGCTATAATTTACTTCCACTCTGTCCAATTTAGTCTTGCATTTTGTGATCTGTTGTTTGGCTGTGAAACAAAATGAAGGTGAAACTTCATCTTCACTGTACATCTCTATGCATTCTCAAGGATGATTCCAAGCATTCAATTGTGAGTCACTTTAATTCTCCATTCTGTTCCCATTTTGATATTGCTTTCTTTTGTCTCCTACCTTGCTCCAACGAAGCTTAAGTTAAGCTTAAGGATGAGAATCTCATCTTCCAATAAGCATTTGATAGTCTTTGGGAAGTCAACATCAGTTTTCCTTGGCATAAACACCACCGAGGATCTCACGTGGTCTGTACATACTGCCTGTATGGTGAAAGAGGCACAACAGCGTCTCTTTCACCTCAGACGGCTGAAGAAGTTTGCTATGGGCCCCCAAATCCTATGAACTTTCTACAGGGGCACAATTGAGAGCATCCTGACTGGCTGCATCACTGCCTGGTATGGGAACTGTACTTCTCTCAATCGCAGGACTCTGCAGAGAGTGGTGCGGACAGCCCAGCACATCTGTAGATGCAACCTTCCCACTATTCCGGACATTTACAAAGACAGGTGTGTAAAAAGGGCCTGAAGGATCATTGAAACCCAAGTTATCCCAACCACAAACTGTTCCATCTGCTACCATCCAGGAAGTGGTAGCACAGCATAAAAGCCAGGACCAACAGGCTCCGGAACAGCTTCTTCCACCAGGCCATCAGACTGATTAACTCACGCTGACACAACTGTATTTCTATGTTATATTGACTATCCTGTTGTACATAATATTTATTATAAATTACTATAAATTGCACATTGCACATTTAGACAGAGACGAAACGTAAAGATTTTTACTCCTTGTGTATATGAAGAATGTAGGTAATAAAGTCAATACAATTTAATATTTTCAGGTAATCAGCTTTCCCAAGCTTATATTTTGTGTTTTCAGCATTCACCTTTACTTTCTCTCTACACATGGTGTTTCTGATTTCCAGTTCCCCTAAACATACCTTTTGTTTTTCCTGGGCCCCCACTATCTTCTCACAGCCTCTCTTCCTTGTGTCATCCAATCTCTCACTCAAAACCTACTCTTTTATTTTCTCTTCCTCTGCTCATTTTCTCTGCATGGTAGAACTTCATTTTACTCTACCTTTTCTGGTAGAGATCTGGTGAATCTTTAACAATTCTTCTCTCTCCACAGGTTCTCACAGATCTGCTGAGCTCTTTGGCATTTTGTGTTTTTATTTCAGACACTTATCAGTTGCAGAATTTTCTTTCTTTACTCTCTTTATTAATCTTTTTATTGCCTTAAAAGGAGCATAAATACAATCAAGAGGAGAATTAGTTTGAATATATATATCTGTAACAATATAAACCAAGATTAAGATAGACATTGTCAAAATCATAGATATTGTTAACCTAGTATAAAATATACAATAAAAAAAATGAAAGTAACAATCCTCCTCTTACCAGTTTATGAAGAGAAAAGAAAAAACATTGGGTTTTAAATGGAAAGAAAAAACCCACTACATTATAGAAAAAAAACAAAAAAAAAAGAACTGGGCAGTCCATTTTGAGGGAAAAAATTTTTTGACCAAAAAAAAAGAAAGAAAGACTTTCTGATCAACTTACTTTCTGTTGGACTGAAAAATACATACCTACTCTTTCTGGAGGAGAACTTCCAACTAGGCATCTGTTACCTCCACTCCTAATGACGAAATAAAAAGAGTGACAATGAACTTCATTCAAGCTATAACTCAAATGCTGTGAATATCTCAGCCAGGGTCATTATTATAAAAAAGAATTTTTTTTTCAGTTAGTATGTGGATTATATTTTCTCAATGTAACCTTGTGGGAATGCAGTGTTCCTTGAATTGATAATCTTATAAGTATGATTGTATGTCTTTGGACTAGATCTGGTGTTTCACTTTGTGTTACAGATGTCTCATTTGGTATCATGAGGATTGTTAAGCTCTTCTTGTATTTATCACTTTTATTCAATTTGGAGCAATTAAATTGTTGCCTTTGGGGATTATTGTTTCATCTGGGCACTGGAGCTGTCTGATTGGTCCTAAATCCCTATGTGCTCCGGGGTATATTTCAGGGGGGCATGCCAATCCTTCTTTGCTTGGTTGTTGTGGATCCTTGTCTGGTGAAAATCTGAACAAGTTCTTCTGCTTATCACGAGTGATTTCAGCTCTTCAAGATTCTGTATAGTTTGCCCGATTTCTTGTTAGTTTTGAAGATTAATTTCTGCAATAAGTCTTTTGTTTTTGTTTGAATTGCCGAAACCTCTACGATTCCTGCATTTGAATTCGTTAGTGACGTTGACAGTGAAGCTCCCATTCATGACTTGTTATTTCTATCTTTCCATTCCAACTCAGTTCTGGTGGGCCTTCCTTATTTTACCACCAGTAAACTTAAGCTCATTTGAGATCCAATGGTCTTGTTCCAGCTCACATTAAGTTCAGATGACCCAGTAACACTGGGTTTATAATAGGTCACCTAACACTATGGTGGCTTCTGGTTAGGTCGTGCCCTGATCTTAAAATTTTCTTCTTACTTTTCATGTACCTCTGTGAATTTACTTCAGTTTACCTTCATAATCTTCTCCAGCTCCAGGACTCTCAGATCTCACCAGTCTTTGAACTCTCCCTAAATCAGCATCCCATATTTAATTGTGCTTTGATCGATAATTCTTCAGCTACCAAAGCCCAAACCTTTGTAATTCCCATACTAAGCTCACTATCTCGCTTTCTTCTTTTAAGTATTTTCCTAACGACGTTTCTCCCTTTGGCCTTCTTGGACCAATCCTCACATCAGCTGCTGTAGGCCTTGTGTGGTAGGCATTATTTTTTAATGATTCTGTGAAGTGGCTTGGGAATTAAATGCACTTTATGAATAGTAGTGGTAACATTATTGTTATTACAACCACAACATAACTTGTATAAGCCACAGGAATTGAATTACCCAGTAAATGCGCTAGGAACAGTATGAGGACAAAAAGAGTTAAGCTTTGGAATAGCGAATAATGTAGTCTACACATTGCAACAAACATTTAAATGCTTATCAAACGTTTTGGCTGAATTTCCAGACAAGGTCTACTGTGGTCTGAACCATGCTCACAGCTGTATGTACACTTTTCAATAGATTACTAATCAGTCTTCTGTCCTGCTGGTTTACAACCTCAGCCTCTCCAAGGACAACCTATTTGACTAAAGTAGTTGAGTTAGAATACAGTATCAATGTTCCCAGCAACAGGTCTGGTCAAAGTGTCAGCTGTAACTCAGACAGTAGCACGCTCTCTTCCGAGTCGAAGGTTGGTGGCCAGAAAAACCCAAAACTTCAGTGCAATAGCTTTGCTGAGACACAATTACAGCAGTGGGGTGCTCCCGATAGCACAAGATATATTTCATATTATCAATACGCAGGTAAATTAAAGACGGTGGTTTGTCTGCAGTTTCACATGAATGCAAAAGATCACATACACAAAAAAGGGCAGGCAGGCTCACCCTATGTCCTAGCCAATATTTATGTCTCAGCCAACAGATTATTTGGATATTATCTTGTCTCCGTGGTACTTAGCTGCTCGCAAGCTGGTTGCCACGTTTCCCACAACCATGCCTCCAGTTTGTCGAGCACTTAATTGGCTGTAAGACACTTGGGGATATCCCAGGGTTGTAAAAGGTATCACATAAATGCAAGTCTTTTTAATGAGGACATTGTTGTATAGAGTAGGGGAGATAAATGGCTCAGTCATAAGTTTCTGGAAGATTCCAATTTCGATGGCTGGTCCAGGCGGTATGTTGACTCAGCTGGGGTGGAGGTTGGGGTGCTTTAATTGGCCTCAGCTTTCCTGAGTTTAGGAGGGGAAAATTAGTAAAGGTTCCTGCCCCTGATTATATCCATATGACTTACACAGCTTCGGGAGATCATGTAGATAAGTATTTCAGTGTTATTCCCTGAGAATTTCATAAATAACCAGAACATAAGTCTTTTCCTCTTCAAAATTATTGGAGGGTGAAATATGTTCCTACTTTATACCTTCCCTCTCAGGAATCAGGTAGAGTACTCGGTTAATGTGCAGTAGATCTACTTGCACAAATGAACATCTGAACTAGGAATATGAGTTGGCCATTTGGTCCATCAGGCCAGCTCTAGATTACGGCTGGTTTGATTGACACTTCATATCCACATTTCTCTCTCCTGATGGTAAGTTCTCCACGCTTGCTTATCACAAACCCACATACTTTCACTGCAAAGTATTCAAAGGGGTTTCAAGGACACCTGAGAGAAAAGCTTCAGGCTCATCAAAGTCTTACATGGGCAATCTCCTTTTTGAAAACAATGACCCCCAGTTCTAGAACGTCCCACAGGAAGAAACATCTTCTCTACACTTACCAAGTGAATATCCCTCTGGATGTTTCACGGTTGAATAGTTACTTATCATCTGGTAAACTCCATAGGTTCTAGTCTTTCCTCATGAGGCAATCTGCCTGTTCCAGCTATTATACTAGCACACCATCTCTGCACTACTTCCAAAGCACTAGCCATTCATCTGTAAATACAGAGACCAGAACTGTACATACTCTAGATGCAGTCTGTCCAGTGTATGATATAACTGAGGCATACCTCCCTACCATTGTATCTAATCTCCCGGACAATGAATGACATGCTGTCCTTCCAGTTACTTGCTGTACCTACTACTAGTCTTTTGCAAATCAGTCATTACACACCCAGATTCTCCTGCATCTCAGTGTTCAGATTTCACCTAACATTTAGATAACAAGCTTTTTTATTTTTCCTGCCAAAATGGACAATTCCATATTATTTGCTATTTGTCTACTCACTTAACCCATCTACTTTCTCACTATCGATTTCCTCACTTTCAGACCCCACTCAGCTTGAACTGACAGTAACATCTCCTCCACGATCTGCATCTGTGCAGGTGCACCACAAGGCTCTGTGTTTAGCCCCTTGCTCTACTCACCTTTTACTTATGACTGTGCGGCTAAGCACAGCTCCAGTGCTGTATTCAAATTTGCTGATGTCACCACTGCCTTTGGCCGAATCAAAAGTGGTGTTGAGTCAGCATATAGGAGGGAGATTGAAAACGTGGCTGAGTGATGCCATAGCAACAACCTCTCACTCAATGTCAGTGAAACCAAAAAGCTGATTATTGACTTCAGGTGGAATAAAACAGGAAGTCCATGAGTTGGGCATCAGAGGTGGAGAGGGTCAGCAACTTTAAATTCCTTGGTTATCATTTCAGAGGATCTGTCCTGGGTTCAGCACGCAAGTGCCATTACAAAGAAGGCACGGCAGCATCTCTACCTTTTTAGAAGTTTGTGAAGATTGGACATATCGTCTAAAATTTTGACAAAGCTCTATAGATGTACAGCACAGAGTATACTGACTAGTTGCATCACAGCCTGGTATTCAAGTGAATGCCCTTGAACTGAAAGCCTACAAAAAGTATTGGATACAGCCAAATCCATCACAGGTAAAGCTCTCCCCGCCATTGAGCACATCCACAATGAGCACTGTCGGACTAAAGCAGCATCCATCATCAAGAACCCTCACAATGCAGGCTATGCTCTCTGCTTGTGCTGCCATTAGGAAGGAGGTACAGGAGCCTTAGGTCCTTCACCAGCAGACTCAGGAACAATCATTACCCCTCACCATCAGGCTCTTCAACTGGAGTGAACAACTTCACTCACAATCTATGGACTCTCTTTCAAGGACTCTCCCACTCATGTTTTCAATATTTATTATTTATTTATGATGATTATTATAACTTTGCTTTCTTCTTTCTTTGCACTTGCACAATTTGTTGTCTTTGCACATTGGTTGTTTTTCTGTGGTTGTTGTGTACAGTTTTTCATTGATTCTATAGTGTTTCTTTGTATTTACTGTGAATGCCTGCAAGTAAATGAATCTCAGGGTAGTTTACAGTGACATATATGTACTTTGATAATAAATTTACTTGAACTGAATTGACTTGAATGTTGAATTGACTTTATTTCTTACATTCTTCAGATACATGAGTAAAAATCTTTACGTTACGTCTCCATCTAATTGTGCAATGTGCAATCATAGTAACTTATAATAATTTATAATAATAGAACAGTCAATGTAACATAGAAATACACTCACATCAGTGTAAGTTAATCAGTCTGATGGGCTGGTGGAAGAAGCTGTCCCGGAGCCTGTTAGTCCTGGTTTTCATGCTGCGGTACCATTTCCCGGATGGTAGCAGCTGGAACAGTTTGTGGTTGGGGTGACTCGGGTCCCCAATGACCCTTCGGGCCCTTTTCTCACACCTGTCTTTGAAAATGTCCTGAATCGTGGGAAGTTCATAACTACAGATGCGCTGGGCTGTCTGCACCACTCCCTGCAGAATCCTGCGATTAAGGGAGGTGCAGTTCTCATACCAGGCAGTGATGCAGCCAGTCAGGAAGCTCTCAATAGAAAGTTCTTAGGATTTGCGGGCCCATTCCAAACTACCTCAACCGTCTAAGGTGAAAGAGGTGCTGTTGTGCCTTTTTCACCACACAGCTTGTGTGTATAGACCACATGAGGTCCTTGGTGATGTGGATGCCAAGGAACTTTAAAAGCTGTTCACCCTCTGAACCTCAGATCCATTGATGTCAATAACGTGTCTCCATTCTTCCTGTAGTCCATAATCAGCTCCTTTGTTTTTGTGACATTGAGGGAGAGGTTGTTTTCTTGACACCACTGTGTCAGGGTGATGACTTCTTCCCTGTAGGCCACCCCGTTATTGTTTGAGATTAGGCCAATGAATGTACTTTTGAGCATTGTAGGTTTCTATTGTCCTTTACACAACTTTCTTCCTGACCGATCTATCATCAGCAAGGCAGGAATAAAACCTTCATTGCTTTCATCCAAGTCATTGACATGGATATAAAAAGATGATACTCTATCACCAATCCCTGAAACAAATCATACATTGAATCTTTCCATCACCCTTATGTCTACGGTTAGATCCCTGTCAGCTAACCAATGTTCGATCAAGTCCAATATATTATCTCCCACAACATGACTTTTCATTGTCCATATTAACTTACTGCATTCAATGTTTCAGGCCAAGACTCGGCCTCTGAAGGTCAGGACTCTGTTGGACCTGATGAAGGGTCTTGGTCTAAAAATGTCAACTGTTGACTCTTTTCCATTGATACTGCCTGGCCTGCTGAGGTCCTCTGCATTTTGCGTGCGTTACTTTGGATTTCCAGCATCTGCAGATCTTCTTGTGTTCATAACTTATTGCATGCTCTCTGAAAATCTATGCTTGGTGCATTCACTTGCGGTCCCTCCTTAATTGCACCATCAGAATGCGGATTTGTGCATCTTCAATGCATTGCGAGAAAACCTATTTTCTTTCTACTGTGTACCCGAAATACCAAGCCAGTTCTGATCCACCGTTCAGCAGCTCTGAGACATTCCTGACTGCTGCCAATGGGTGTTTTCCAGATAAAGAAAAGGAAGAACTTATCTTTTCCAGAACACAAGAGATTCTACGGTTAATGGAAATCTTGACTGTCTTTCACAAAATACTCAAGGAACTCAGCAAGTCAGGCAGAATTCATGGCGAGGAATAAACAATCAACATTCACCAAGACTGGAAAAGAAGGGGGCAGAAGCTTAAGAAGGTGGGGAGGGGAAGGATTAGAAGCTAGTATTTGATAGGTGAGACACATGAGGGGGAAGGTGTGTGGATTGGGGAAGGAAGATAAAGTAGGAAGCTGGGAGGGGATAGTTGGAAGAAGTGATATCTTTTCCTGATCTCAAAAAATCAACCTTCAAAATAAATAAAGTACTTGTGAATTGTAGTCATTCTGGTTGTGAAATGCAGTAGACAAATTGTAAATAGTCAAGTTATCCCAAATGGAGCATTTTGTTTGGTTAGTTCTGATTGAGAGCTATGCACATCTATACTCATTTTATTCCACAGAGCACAGTAGAGAGCTTCCTAACATGCTGCATCACTGCATGGTATGGAAACAGCACCGCAGCAGACAGGATGGCTGTACAATGGGCAGTCAATCTGTCCAACGCCTCACTGGCAACAGCCTATTCACTTTATCATTTCCTGTCAGAGTCATCCTCTGTACAGGCTCTCAGCCAACCTATGTACAGAAGCTATCTTATGTACTTATTATTACTGTGTTTTTTATTATTGAGTTTTTATTTTATTGAATTTGTTTGTGCTGCATTGGATCTAGAGTAACAATTATTTCATTCTCCTTTACACTTTTATTCTGGAAATGACATCAAACAATAATCTTGAATGTGTAACAATTATTTCATTCTCCTTTACACTTTTATTCTGGAAATGACATCAAACAATAATCTTGAATTGTGAAATACATGGGTACCATAAATAACTCTCCCGAGCTTATCATCAGGTCTTTTATGACAATTTTATGACCATTTAAGAAGGCAGAAGCATACTTAATTAACGTAACATCTTAGAGGCAGAATCCATGTCAGTGTGACACACTGTATTGCACTGGTGCGTCAGACTAACTTCTGCGTTTGTCTCTGACGTCGGACTTGAACTGCAAACTAGGAGCTGTTAAAGAAGGTCTACAGTACCTCTGGAATTTATTTCAGCTTGAGCAGTTTGAATTCCTGGTTGAGTGTTCAGTGAATTATTGGAAGGCTTGCTCACCTGTACTTGCTGATGATGCATCCACCAAAACAAATAGTTGAAGATAAAATCAAGAGTAACAGACTCCTGGCACCCTTCCTGCTCTTAAATTAATGAAGGTGTCAGGATCACTTATCCCTAGAAAAATATTAAACCAGAAGTTGTAGCTAAAAGGCACGTACTGCTCGGAGTCCTCTAACACAAGAAACTTAATTCTGGCTGCCTTGAAAGGGAAAAATTCAGTTTGATTCTGGGTCTCTCACAGGTCTAGGCAGAGGGCAGTCATGGGCTCTGCCCAAGCTGATTGCCTAACCCTCTTCTGAGGTTACGTCCACGCCGTTGTGTGCCCGGAGAGGCAGCATGCGGTATCCACGGGTACAACTGGAGATTTCTGTTACTGTTGGGCACCTCGGGAGCTTGAGTGTGTTTTGGGTAGTGATGACTGTGTTATAATTTGAAACTATAAATAGTTTGCATCATGAAATACTGTAATAGTGTATACCTGTGATACTGTAATCACTGAATGAACCAGCTTTGGAAATGGTAAAAAGGGGAGTCGACCAGCAGATACCTGCGCATAGAGATGAGGATAACATGCAGAATATGAGGGGAGAAGCAATTCATGGAATGTTAATATATGGCATCCTCGTTGGGGCTAAACTGGGAGGCCTGGAAGACAGTTTTACTTACCATATTCATTGATTTGTGCTGCTGATATTTTGTGGGACTGCAGGAGTCTTGCTAGTGTTATTTGCTTAATGATAGAAACCAAGAAAAATACCAGCAATTTGAAATGTATGAAGTTTGGAAAAAAAGAATTAAACTTTCTCTGTTGTTTATAGCATTTAGCTGTGTAGTGTACGAAGACAGGATCTGAGTCTTAGCCAGTGAAGTTTTCCATCTTCCTTTAAGTCATGAAGTATTCGTTGAGTGAGCTTGACACCTCTTCTACTGCTGTGTTAGAATGCAGTCAACACAAAGTTGCTTGGGCTGTTGTGATACTGCATGTAAATCATGAAGAGATGTTCAATTTTCACTTATTCAGCGGAGACTAAACCCTACTCAGTAATGAAATATCTATCAACCTTTTAAAAGGTTCTCAATTGTCATTAGTAGTAGTGGTGGTGGTACTAGTGTCACTAACAGCCCAGAGACAGAGGGACATGTGTAAAGTGCTCTATGCTCTATCAATCTTTTGTGAAATTTTATTTACATCTTCCTTTTCAGCTAATTAATGATCGTTTTACATTGAAGAGCCCTCAACAGTGCAAATGTATCATTACTACCTGACTCTCACATTCCTTCTAAGAGAATGTAAAATGCTGTTGGATGTTTTATGTTTTTGTCTGCCCATGCCTGCACTGACAGGAAATTATATCTAACCTCCAGAATCTTTGTGCAGTAACGTTCCAAAGACTATATACCCCTAATCCTTGGATTAACTTTTAGAAACATTATCTCAGACTAAATTGGACCTGTTACTGTCTTCCTATTTCAATGAATGTTTTCTGATGTCTATTATAATCTGCCTCAGTATCGCTGAATCTCATATGTTGTCAACAGCAAATTTTGAGATTATGTTCCTCTTAATAATTTTAAACCAAAATCCTAATTACTGGGGACAAAGGTAGATCCCGGGCTATCCCAATGGAGCTTAACTTCCACCTTTTCCTCTAAACTTCAGATTATGTTGAATAACAACTCATGATTAATTTTTCAACAACAAAAAGTGTGCAGAGCGAGATCAGTCAATGTATGAACTCTGAATTAGACCAGGCGTAAGACCATTTCAAGGTGATAATCTTGATTCACTTTTTTCTCACTCTAGCTGCTGTACTCTGTTCACTGCAGAATGCTTTGAAATTCATGTTTCAGATCTACCTTTTTATTTTAAAGAGCCACTCGCACCAGATTCTGCTTATCAGTATGATTTTCTTTCATTAACCTTCAGAAGTGAGCATAGATTCATGTGGACTTCATTTCTGGAGCCTCTGTATCTTTAATGAGATTTCTCTTTTTGTGTGTGTGGCAGATTTTACAGTGGCATTAACAGAATTATGGAGGCATTAGTAATGATTTTTCAAGGATCACTAGATACTGTAATGGTTCCTGAGGACAGGAAAATTGCAAATATCACTCCACTTTTTAAGGGAGGAAGGCAGAAGAAGGTAAATAACAGGCCAGTTAGCTTGACTTCAGTGTTTGGAAAAATGTTGGATGAGATTTTGGGGTACCTGGAGGCAGATGATAAAATAGGCCAAAGTCAGCATGGTTTTCTCAAGGGGAAATCTTGCCTGACAAATCTGTTGAAAATCTTTAAGGAAATAACAAGCTAGATAGACAAAGGAGAGTTGGTGGATGTTATTTATTTGGATTTTCAGAAAGCCTCTGACAAGGTTCTGCACATGAAGCTGCTTAACAAGATAAGAACCCATGGTATTACAGAAAAGGTACCAGCATGGCTAGAAGATTGGTTGACTGGCAGGAGGCAAAGAGTTGGAATAAAGAGGGACTTTTCTGGTTGGCCACTGGTAACTAGTGATGTACCACAGGAGTCGCTGTTGGGACCACTTTTTTTCATATTATACGTCAACGATTTGAATAAATGAATTGGTAGCTTTGTGGCCAAGTTTGTGGAAGATATGAAAATAAGTGGAGGGGCAGGTTGTGTTGAGGAAGCAGGGTATCTGCAGAGACAGATTGGGGGAATGGATTGGAGGCAAAGAAGTGGCAGATGGAAATGAATGTAGGGAATTGCATGGTCATTCAATTTGGTAGAAGGAATAAAGGCATGGACAATTTTCTAAATGGGGAGAAATTTCAAAAAAGAAGTTTCAAAGAGACTTGGAGTCCTCGTGCAGCATTCCCTTAAGGTTAACTTACAGGTTGAGTCAGTGATAAAGAAGGCAAATGCAATTCATTTTGAGAGGACTAGAATACAGAAGTAAGAATGTAATTCTGAAGCTTTATAATGCTGTGGTCAGACCTCACTTGGAGTATTGTGAGGAGTTTTGGACCCTTTATGATGTCCTGGCACTGGAGAGGGTCCAGCGGAGGTTCACAAGAATGATCCCAGGAATGAAAGGGTTGACATATGAGGAGCGTTTGATGGCTCTGGGCCTGTACTCGCTGGAGTTAAGAAAAATGAAGAAGAATGTCATTGAAAACTATGGAATATTGAAAGGCCCAGATAGAGTGCATCTGGAGAGGATGTTTCCTAAAATGGGGGAATCTAGGACCAAAAGGAACAGCCTCAGAATTGAGGGACATCTATTTAGAACAGAGATGAGGAAAAAGTTCTTTAGCCAGAGAGTAGTGAATCTGTGGAATTAATTGCCACAGATGGCTGTACAGGCCAAGTCATTGGGTATACTTAAGGCAGAGGTTGATAGGTTCTTGACTAATTGGGGCATCAAAAGTTGCAGGGAAATGGCAGGAGAATGGCGCTGAGAGTGATAATAAATAAATCATGGCAGAATGGCATACATCGGATAGTCTAACACTGCTCCTCTGTCTAATGGTCTTCGAGAATTATTTTTTTATAAAAGATACCATGCTGGGATATGAAATCGACATGTTCTTCATGATATGATGGATACTAACTGAATATCTTCTACACTAGGTGTGGTAAAGCAAACCCAATATAAAATGCACAAGACAGAATTCTATAAACTGCGAGTCTTCACATCCTCGACAATATGACAAGTCCTGTAGAATTATGTATCCTACACAAGTGTACATAATACATCCACTGCACTTCACACAGAAGTACACATCCCATACACATCATTAAAAACAACACATTGGGTTCACATATCAACAGTAAGCAGATACTACATGCAACAAAATAGTACCATTAGCATTGTAAGACATCTCAGAGTTCTTCTTAGAATCATAAGCAGACAAAATGTGACACCATCTGTCAAGGGGAAATATTAGAGTTGCAAATAAAGGCATGGATGGGAATTTCAGCTGCAGATTCTTATGGAAGCATCAAACCTGTGCAGGTTAACGAAAGTATCAAACTTCATAAAGAATTAAACATCATGCACATTGTTCACTTACTTCACAGAAAATCTTGCAAATCATATTGATGGTTAGTTATCAGAAATGTTATCAGCTTAATATATCGGATAACATTCACACCTTGAGTATAGTTCACCATGGAAGTATGGTATTTAAAAATCAAATTAAACATATTGTAGAATCTTACAGTTCTGTATATTATACAAGTATTGGATCATATATACTGTGACTGCTTTATTAGGTACCAACTGCACTGAATAAAATAGTCACTGAGTGTATGTTCATAGTTTTCCATTGCTGTAGCCCATCCACTTTAAGGTTCAAAGTGTTGTGCATTCAGAGCTGCTCTTCTGCACACTGCTGTTGTAACACATGGTTATATGAGTCACTGTTGCCTTCCTGTTGTGTTGACCCATTCTCCTCTGACCTCTCTCGTTAACAAGGTGTTTTCGCCCACAGAACTGCCACTCACTGGATGTCTTTTCTTCCTCACACCATTCTCTGCAAACTTTAGAGATTGTCATGCATGAACATCCCAGGAGATCATTGCTTTCTGATATATTCAAACCATCCCGTCTGACACCAATAATCATTCCACAATTACAGTCACTATTTCTCCTCCATTCTGATGTTTGGTCTGAAGAACAACCGAACCTCCTGACTGTGTCTGCATGCTTTTATACATTGAGTTGTTGTCACCTTATTGGCTGATTATACACTTGCATTAATGTACAGCTGAAGGGAAATTGATAGTCGATGTTTCAGGTCAAGATCTTTCATCTGGACTGGACTATTATGTATGTTCTCTATAGCATGCTCAATTCTATCCATGTATAGATGTGCCATATTGTTGGAGTAAAGAACAGGTTTGCATCAAATTCAGT
The DNA here is from genome assembly GCF_030028105.1 of Mobula birostris. Taxonomy (NCBI): domain Eukaryota; kingdom Metazoa; phylum Chordata; class Chondrichthyes; order Myliobatiformes; family Myliobatidae; genus Mobula; species Mobula birostris. The sequence goes on from NC_092396.1 coordinate 30,787,276, forward strand.
GACACCTTATTATTTATAACCAATCCTATGTAAGTTATTTAAAGTTTTGCCACCACTGTTTCCCATCCCAAGCTTTCCTCACAGAAATCATTCCTGGGATTTGTTCAGTCGAAGATTGCACAGAGAGGGCATCAGAGTTAATCCTAATCTCAAATCACTTCAAACTTTGACATCAACCATTCCAGCAGAGCCACTGAGTCAGTGTTACAGAACTGACCTCTTTTTCCATCCTGATCCTAACACACTGAGGTCAGTTGAGCCTTCACAATGAAGGATGGCAAGGAGCTGATTGCTGTTTATGGTCTGCTTGTAGTGGGAATACTTTGGAAAACTCCGCGCACTTCTATTAATAGTCCTCCTGGATCTTCGGATGAGGCAAAGCGAAAGATGGCCAGGGCTACATTTCCAGCAACACTGCATTCCCACATTGTCAGTCTGTGCAGCCTCATAAAGTGAAGTTTCCAAGCTAAGATTACGCTTCAATAAAAACATAATTAGTTATTTCTAATAGCAAAGAGTAAGCATGCCTGAGCAGTTCATCACGTTTGGCACGTTAATGGTTAATCTGATGCAAGCATTGCTCTTGGAGTATCTCTGCAATTGAAAGCGAGGATGTCAAGCGGGCAAGTTATAGCACTGAAATTTGCCTAGCAGGGACAGGTCTAGTGAATGGAATTCAAGCCTAATTTTGCTCCCCGTTGAAATATAGGTAATTTAATCTGAAAAGTAGCACAATATCCCAGGGGTACAGCTCAGAGTGGATCAGGGCCCCACCATACAGAAGCAAAAAAGCACCCTAGTGTTTGCTGTCTCCTGCAAGTCCCAGCCTGCAAGGTGTGGTGTACAGTGTCAGCTAATTTCATATGGTGCTGACAGGCAGATAGGGAGGCCGATTCCTCCAAGTCAGGTTCCCAAGGAAGAAGGCACTGTAATTTCACGCTGAGTAGCCGTCTTCCTGTATATGCCACAGTCAGCCTCTGATTCCCTTAAAGCCGTAGCAACTGTTCCAAGTACTTTTGCTTTCTGTGTGTTTGTTTAACTGGGGAGTGAGTGAATTTAAGCAGAGTTGGGACCGAAGTGCGCTGGTGTGAAACGTTAGCACCTGCACCATAAGAGATGCTTGTTCAACAGTGCTTCTTCTGTACAGTACTGACCTTCGAAAGATCATAAAAAACTTGGCACATTTCAATTATCTCTCACTAAATTGGACCTTGGAACAAATTTAAAGATACAAATTCACTTGCACTGAAATCCACAACTGTTCTCTCGTATATTCAACACAAGCTGCTATATATGTGTAAAAAATATCACTTCATTCACCTCTCGTTCCCAATACCATTCGCTTTAACACAACTTCATTTTTTATAGAGATTTATTGATGTTGCTAATATTTTATAGTCCTGTTTTCCTAAATAGCCCCTGCTACATACTAGCCATGCCAAAATCAAGACGCTTTAACATCAATCTTATTCTTTCCCATACATCCACAATTCACATTTGAAGCTGAGGGCAGACCAGTAACTTTGTGGGCAGGTTTGCTTCAGCTGCTGGGGAGGGTTTAAACTGATCTGGAAGGAAGATGGGAACTGGAGTAAAAGGACTCAGGATGGGGCAATTGCTATCCAAGTTGATACATTGAACGGTGAGACTGTGAGGAAGGACAAGCAGATGATAGGACAAAACTGCAGTCAGTGGGATGAATTGAAGTATAACATGGGGGCAAAATTGAAAAGGGTGATGAATATAGGACTGATGGTGTTATATTTGAATGCATGCCATATACAGGATAAGGTAGATGTCCTTGCAGCACAGTTAGAGTTTGGCAGGCATGACGTTGTGGGCATTATTGAGTCGTGGCTGAAAGATGATCATAGTCGGGAGATTAACATCCAAGGATATACTTCTATCAACAGTAATCAGGTTGGCAGAGGGGTTCGGGTGGCTTTCTTGGCAAAAAAATGAAATCAAATCCGTAAAGTAGTGACATAAGATCAGAAGAAGTAGAGTGTGAGTAGAGTTAAAAATATGCAAGAGTGAAAAGACCCTGATGGGAGTAAAATACAGACCCCTGACCAGAAGCCAGGATTTTGGACATAATGGAAAAGGCATGCAATTAGGGCAATGGGGGGATTTCAATATGCAGGTAGATTAGGAAAATCCGATTGGTGCTGGATCCCAATAGAGGAAATTTGTAGAATGCCTACGAGATGTTTTTTTAGAGCAGCTTGTGGTTGAGCCAACTTGGAGAAAGGCAATTCTAGATTGAGTGTTGTGTAATGAACACATCGTAGCATTGTAGCCCCTGTGGCGCATCGGGCGGTAACCTTGCCGTTTCATTAGCATTTTTTTGGTCTGTTTTTACCAGGCTGAGGTACTAGATCAATGCTTAACTCTTACGGCTGGAAGGCGTTCAAGGAGCTGGCCAGATTCGAACCTGGGACCACTCGCCTCAGAGTCCGGTGCTGATGCCACTACACCACTGCCCAGCTAGTCCTTAGGGGGCAGTGATCATTATATGATAGACTTCATCCTGCAGTTTGAGAGGGAGAAGTTAAAGTCAGATGTATCAGTTACATAGTGAAGTAAAGGGAATTACAGAGGAATGAGAGAGGAGCTGGCCAAAGTTGACAGGAAGAGAACACTAGCAGGGATGCTGGTAGAACAGCAATGGCTGAAGTTTCTGGGGTAAGATTGGAAGGCGCAGGATAGATATATCCCAAAGAAGAAGAGGTATTCTAAAGGGAGAATGAAGCAACTGTATGTGACAAGGGAAGCCAAAGATAGCATTAAAGCAAAAGAGAGGGTATATAATAGAGCAAAAATTAATGGGAAATTAGAGGATTGGGAAGCTTTTAAAAACCAACAGAAGGCAATTGAACAAAACATCAGGAGAGAAAAGATGAAATATAAAAAGTAAGTTAGCCAATAATATAAAAGGGGATACCAAAAGTTTTTTTCTCAGACGTATAAAGAGTAAAAGAAAGGCGTGAGTGGATATTGGACTGTTGTGAAATAACACTGGAGAGTTAGTGATGGGAGGACAAAGAAATGCAGACAAACTTAGTAAGTATCCGCAGACCTACTCGTAATTAATGTTCAAAGTCAATTTGTAGTGATTCATTACTTTAGCAGAGACATCAGTAAAAATCACGGGTCTTTTCCATTTTTATTGCAGGAGTTATAGTGAGGGTGGAGTCAGATACAGGGTAGTAAGCAAAAAAGACTTGCATTCTCTAAGCACCTTTCACATCTCCTTAAGACAACCCAAACCCTTTACAGTCAACAGTGTCCCTTTCTTTTGCCTCACAATTCCAGTGACCTAGATTTGATCTTCACCAGCATAGATTTGATGGGCTGAATGGCTGCCTTCAGTGTGATTAAGAAAGTACAGGAAACACACTAAATATTCCAACAGCACATCTTTTTTTTTGGTTCAAGTTCTAGCATCTGTACTGTCCTGTGTCTCCATTGCCTTTCCTCCCAGAGATACTGCTCACCATGCTGACCCGACCAGCCGATTGTAAATAGCTAAACCCAAACGTGCAACGTAATCCTCCTGAAGCAGGAGTGTGATAATGACCAAATGTTCTGATTTTCATAGTTGCCAGTTGAATAACATTGGCTGCAATGCCAATCGAGAGTAAGCAATTTCAAGTTCTTGGTTGTTAATTCCTCTGATAACCTGTTCCCAACATATTGGTACAGCTATAAAGAAGGCAAGACAGCAGCTATATTTCATTAGGAGTTTGAGGACTCCTATTTGAGACAGCATCAGAATCAGAATCAGGCTTATTATCACTGGCATATGTTGCAAAACTTGTTAACTTTGCAGTAGCAGTACAATTTAATACATAATAATAGAGGTAAAAAAGGAGGGGTTCCATTAGACAGACGCAGCATGGATTCAGAAAGGGCAGGTCCTGTTTGACAAACTTACTGGAGTTCTTTGAGGACATAATGGGCGCAGTGGATAGAGGGGAACAGGTGGATGTCATATACTTGGATTTCCAGAAGGCGTTCGATAAGGTGCCGCACAAGGGACTTACAAATAAGATACGGATGCATGGAGTCGGAGGAAGTGTATTGGCATGGATAGTGGATTGGTTAACCGATAGAAGGCAGAGAGTTGGTATAGATGGGTGTTTCTCTGGTTGGCAGTCAGTGGTGAGTGGGGTGCCGCAGGGGTCAGTGCGGGGCCTGCAGCTGTTTACCATTTACATTGATGATTTGGAAGGGGGGACTGAGTGTAGTGTAGCAAAATTTACTGATGACACTAAACTGAGTGGAAAAGCACATTGTATAGAAGATGTGGAGAGTCTGCAGAGGGACATAGATAGGCTAAGTGAGTGGGCCAAGGTTTGGCAGATGGAATACAACGTTGGTAAGTGTGAGATCATCCACTTTGGAAGGAATAATAGAAGAGCAGATTATTATTTAAATGGTGAAAGGTTGCAACTGTGTGCAGTTCTGGTCTCCATACTTGAGGAAGGCTATACTGGCTTTGGAGGCAGTGCAGAGGAGGTTCACCAGATTGATTCCAGAGATGAAGGGGTTAACCTATGAGAAGCGATTGAGTCGCCTGGGACTATACTCTCTGGAATTCAGAAGAGTGAGAGGGGATCTTATAGAAACATACAAAATTTTGAAAGGGATAGATAAGATAGAAGTAGGAAAGTTGTTTCCATTGGTAGGTGAGACTAGAACTAGGGGATATTGCCTCAAGATTCAGGGGAGAAGATTTAGGATGGAGATGAGGAGAAACTGTTTTTCCCAGAGAATGGTGAATCTGTGGAACTCTCTGCCCAGGGAAGCAGTTCAGGCTTCTTCACTAAATATATTTAAGATACAGTTAGATAGATTTTTACATAGTAGGGGAATTAAGGGTTATGGGGAAAAGGCAGGTAGATGGAGCTGAGTTTACGGACAGATCAGCCATGATCTTAGTGAATGGCGGGGCAGGCTCGATGGGGCAGATGGCCTACTCCTACTCCTATTTCTTATGTTCTTACTTTCTTAAAACTGTGAATTACAGTAAGTATAACACATATATCATTGAGTGTGTGTCTTCAGGCTTCTGTGCCTCCGTCCTGATGGTAACAATGAGAAGAGGACCTCTCCTGGGTGGTGGGTGTCCCTAATGATGGATGCCGCCTTTTTGATGTGTTACGTAATCGACAACAATGAATATCAATTGAGTCAGGTTATATAAAAGCAACCAAACATTTATTAAACACTGATAAACAATAAAAACAAATGAAAACCCTAACCGGAAGTTAACCGCTATGCGGCCGTTCAACGAATCGTCACTCGCTACTGATTCTTAAAGCGATAAATGAGAAAACAGTTCTTAAAGCGGTAAAGTCAAATACAGTTCTTAAAATGGTAAATTCGAAAGTCCAACAGATTTACACGTTCAATTGGGAGAAACTTCTCTGGAGAAGGATTTCTTCATAGACGCAACTTTCCTGCTGGTTCTGTCCAAAGGATTCATGATGAAGGAAATAAACAGCTTAAAACAACTGACCTTAATTTCTAGAGAGCACTTTGCATGAATTATCTTGTTCTTTCGGCAAGAGTTATCTTCGGTGTAGGTTGCTACTTCTTCAACGAAGACTCAATATGGTCGATTGTTTGTTAAAGTGCCGAGCGATACCGACTTCTCTTAATCCTTCATATCCTGTACTTCGATAAAATCTTCACTCTCCAATACTACTGGAAAAAGGTACATCAACAAATCTAGCAAAAATTGCCAGTCCAGCACTATTGTACCTTGCAACAGAACGTAACACTCCATTTTAAGAATGAAACTACGTCATAAAACAAATACGAAACGGAACAGAAACATTGATGAACATTCTAGCTGGAAAAAAAAACCTCGTCACCAGAGGTCTTCCCTTTTATACCCGTGGTGAACATGTCATCATGTGCCCTCACATCGGCGGGAAAATTACATCAGGTGACCTCCAAAAGACCATTACATCATTCTCACAAGAAAGTCACAAGATCTCCTTGAGGTATGTAACAGATGGCTAGTGTTCATGATGGAGCTGACTAATGTTACAACTCTTAGCAGCTTACTCCGATCCTGTGCAGTAGCTCCCCCCATACCAGACAGTGTTGCAGTCAGTTAGAGTGGTCTTTACAGTACATCTGTAGAAATTTGCAAGTGCTTTAAATAACATACCAAATTTCCTCAAACTCCTAATGAAATATAGCTGCTGCCTTGCCTTCTTTATAGCTGCATCGATATGTAGGGATCAGGTTATCAGAGATCTTGACGCCCAAGAACTTGAAATTGCTCAGTCTCTCTGATCCCTCTATGACGATTGGTGAGTGTTCTCTCATCTTACCCTTTCTGAAACCTACAATTAGCTCTTTGGTCTTACTGATGTTGAGTGCAAGGTTGTTGCTGTGACACCACTCAACTAGCTGGTATACCTCGCTCTTGTATGCTCTCTCATCCCCATCTGATATTCTAAAAATTTATAGATGGCATTTGAGCTGTGCTTAGCCACACAGTTATGGGTGTAGAGAGAGCAGAGCAGTGGGCTTAGCACACACACCTGAAAGTACCCTAGTAATGATCTCCAGCGAGGTGGAGATATCATTTCTAATCTGCACAGATTGTGGTCTTCTGTTTAGGAGCTTGAGGATCCAGTTGCAGAGGGAGGTACAGAGGCCAAGGTTGATCAGGACTGTAGGAATAATGGTGTTAAATGCTGAGCTGGAGTCAATAAACATCATTCTGATATCGGTATTTGTATTGTCCAGGTGATCCATGGCCTCGTGGAGAGCCAATGAGATCGCGTCTGCCAAATTATTTCTTTAATTTGATATCAAAAGGACCACATTTTTGATAGTGCAGTTGATCATCAGCATTATGTGCTTGTGGCAGCCTTCAATGCATACCCATGACGTACAGGTCTGCTACTGGCATTCTCATAATATTGTAGGGGCATTCATCTGAGAACATTTGGAAACTGATAGATCCTGTACAAAAGGCAATCTAGCCTTTCTCAGCACCATATACTAGCTGTCAGCCTTCCGGGAATAGTTTTTGTAAAGTTTACCTTCTGCTTTACTACATTGCCCACGAATGTGCAGACCACATTTGGAGTACTGTGAGAAAAGTTATCTAAGAAAAGATACGCTGGCATTGGAAAGCGTCCAGAAGAGATTCACGAGAATAATTCCAGGAATGGAAGGTCTAACTTATGAGGAGTGTTTGATGGCTCTGGGGCTGTACTCTCTAGAGTTTAGAAAAAAACTGGGAGGCCGGGGAAGGGTTGCATCTCATTGAAATCTATCGAATACTGAAAGGCCTAGATAGACTGTATATGGAAAGGATGTTTCCTCCAGTGTGGGGAGTCTTGGACCAGAGGGAACAGTGTCTGAATTGAGAGGTGTCCATTTAGAACAGAGATGAGGTGGAGTTTCTTTAGCCAGTGGGTGGTGAATCTGTGGAATTAATCGCTGTAGAGGCCAAGTCATTGTGTATATTTAAACTGGAGGTTGATAGGTTGGTGATTAGTAAGGGCAAAGGCTACAGGAAGAAGACAGGAGAATAGGGTTGAGAGGGATAATTAATCACCCGTAATGGAATGAAGAAGCAGGTTTGATGGGCTGAATGGCCTAATTCTGCTTCTAGGTCTCATGTTATGGTGTTATGGAAGAGTTTCAGGAACTGGGGCATTTTGGATAAAAGTCCCTGCCAGCAGGATTACAGGTCCTTCTATAAGACAAGAGGAAGAGAGAAAACAGAAAACTGAAGACCAGTCACTGGCAGCAATATGAGGGAAAAATTACTATAAACGTGGCAGTAGCAGCATTGGGCAGAGTCAGTATGGACCAATGCACACAAAACACTGTCAGAACGCAATAGTGATCTTTCAAGATTCTGGAATGGTTCTGGAGGACGAGAAAATTACAAGTGTTACTCCATTGTTTAAGAGGGGCAGTGGGGGAGGCAAAAGATAGGAAATTATAGGCCTGTTAGTTTGACTTCAGTGGTTGGCAAGACATTAGACTCCATTATTAAGAATGAGGTTTCAGGGTTCTTTGGAAGTACACAATAAATTAGGCCGAAGTCAGCATGGTTTCCTTGCAGAGAAATCTTGCCTGACAAACCTTTAGGAATTCTTTGAGGAAATAACAGGCAGGGATAGATGATAGAAAGTCAATGAACATTGTTTACTTGGATCTTCAGATGCCCTTTGCCAAGGTGCCACACATGAGGCTGCTAAACAAGAGAGTTAAACTGTAAGTGTTGAACAAGATAGTGGTGGTACAGTACCGTATGGTTAGCACATTGTTTTACAGTGCTAGCGATCACCAATGAGAGTTCAATTTTCGCTGCAACCTCTAAATAGTTTCTACGTTCCCCCCATGACCATGTGGGTTTCTTCTGGGTGGTCTAGTTTCCTCCCCCATTCCAAAGATGCACGGATAGGGTTAGTGAATTGAGAGATTGCTATGTTGGCACTGGAAGTGTGGTGGCACTCATGGGCTGCCCAGTACAATCCTCACTGATTTGATTTGACACAAGTGACACATTTCACTATATGTTTCAATGAACTCATGACAAATAAAGATAACCTTGTATGTAAGAGCCCACAGCATTACAGGAATGATGCTAACATCAACAGAAGATTGCCTAACTGGCAGTAGGCAGAGAGCAGGAATAAAAGGGCTCTTCTCTGGTTGGCCGCCGGTGAGTAATGGTGTTTAACAGGGCTAGTTTCAGTCCTCTACTTTTTACATTATGTGTTAATGATCTGTATAATGGAATTGATGGCTTTGAGGCCGGGTTCGCTGAATGATACAAAGACAGGTAGAGTGACAGTTTGTGTTGAGGAAGCATTAAGTTTGCAGAAGGAATAAAGGAATAGACTATTTTCTAAATGGGGAGAGACTTTTTAAATCAGAAGATTAAATAATTTGGGTGGCCTCAAAAAGGATTTCCTAAAGGTTAACGCAGGCTAAGTCAGTAGTAAGGAAGCCATATGCAATGTTAGCATTCATTTCAAGAAGACTGGTATATAAAAGCAAAGATGTAATGCCGTGCCTTGTAAGACATTGGTCAGACAACATTTGGAGTATTGTGAGCAGTTTCAGGGCCCTTATCTAGGAAAGGATATGCTGGCATTGGAGAAGGTCCAGAGGAGGTTTACAACAATGATCCTGGGAATTAAGAAGTTAGTGTGTGAGGAACATTTGATGTTTCTGAGCTGGAGTTTAGAGAAAAGAGGGGGGATCTCATTGAAATCTACCAAATATTGAAAGGCCTAGATCGATTGGACATGCAGAGGATGTTTCTTGGATGAGAAGGACAGAAGGATTCTGAAGCTGTGTCTTCTGGTCCTAGGCCAAGTCATTGGGAATATTGAAAGTGGAGATTGCTAGCTCTTAATTAGTAAGGGTGTCAAATGTCTTTGGGAGACCAGGCAAATCAGCTATGATCAAATAGTGGAGCAGACTTGATGGGTCAAATGGCCTAATACTGTTCCTACATCAAAAACAGGAAAAAAATGAAAACTCAGCAGGTCAGTCAGCATCTATGGAGGGAAAGAAACAGTCAATAATTCAGGCCAAAACCCATCATCAGGAATGGAAAGACAGGGGGTAAAATCCAGAATATAGAAGTGGGGTTAGAGGCAGGGTACAAGCTGGTGGGTAATAGGTGAACCTAGGTGAGGGAGAGAAGGGTAGGTAGGTGGGGAGGGGAAATTGAGAATGCTGTGGGAAGTCAGGATATGATAGTGGAAGAGGTAAAGAGTTGAACAAGATGGAATCTGATAGGAACGGAGCATATACTGTGGAATAAAGAGTCAACATGAATTTATGAAAGGGAAACCATACTTGACAAATCTGTTAGAGATTTATTAAGTTTTCTTAATCAGCAGAGTAAATAAGGACAATGTATATCTGGACTCTCAGAGGCTAATGCTAAGGAGGCTCACAGGAGGTACACAGAAGGTTATTGAACACTAACAGAGTACTTAGGGTTTCTGGATTGCATTGAAAATTAATTAATAGTGGGAAATTATATGGGAATAAATGGGCCATTTTTGGATTGAGAAGCTGCAGTTTTGCAGCACAGATTGGATCTAGGACCCCAGCTGTTTGGCATTTATAATAATGAGGGACCAGGCTAGGTGACCTTGTGGGTTGTAAGAGGCATCAGAAGAGAAGGTTGAGTGGATGAGTGACGGTCGGACGAAAGGAATATAATGTGGAAAAGTATGAGTTATTCAAACTGGTTGAAAATAATAGAAAAACAGACTTGGTTTTAAAAGATACGAGACTGAAAATTGTTGATGTTCAGAAGGATCTGGGTGTCCTTGCACAAAAATCTCTGAAAATTAGCACGTAGGTACTACAATGAGTAATTAGTAGTTGGTACTTAATTTAAGAGGGTTTGACTGAAAAGGTAAAACCGCCTTACTATAATTATATTGGGTCCAAATGAAATACACCTAAGGAAGGATATACTTGCCAAAGAGGGGGACCAGTGAAGGTTACTAGATTAAAGCAGGGATGGCAGATTTGTTTTCTGAGGAGAGATTAAGCAAACATAATCTATACCCTTTTAAATATGAAGGAGTTGAATAGTAACATTTATTAAAAATATATTTTAAAAAGACCTACAGGGCGTAGAGAAATTCTGACAAGGTAACTGCTGCGATGTTTTGCCCAGCTGGATTGTTGAGATCGCATCCTCTGTTTACAGTGACGACTGCAGCAGCACTGCTTCACGCACCTGTGCTGAACTAACTCATCAATTTCATCGACTTTGCATCCAGCTTCCACCCTGCCCTTAAATTCACTTGGTAAATTTCTGACAATTCCCTCCTCTTTCTTGATCTCTTTGTCTCCATCTCTGGACACGAAACGTCTATCAATATCTTTTATAAGCCCCTTCAATTCTCACAGCTATCTCGACTTTCTACTTTCTTTCAACTATCTCACAACTATCCCTTCCCACCTCGTCTCCTGTAAAAATGCTATTCCCTTTTCTCAGTTAATTTGTCTCTCCTGCGTCTGTTTCTAGGATGAGGTTTTCCTTTCCAGGACATCAGACATGAACTCCTTCGTCAAAGAACGGGATTTCCCTTCCTCCACCATTGAGGTTGCCCTTACCCGTATTTCCTTCATTTCCCAAACATTGATGCTAACCCTATCTTCTTGATGCCATGATAGAGATAGAGTTCTATTTCTATCTTTAATATCTTTATTTTTCCCTTTTAGGGTTCTTTTGAAGACCCTGACCTGGAGTTACACGGTCACACCTCGGAGTTTCAGGACTGGCCATTGTTCAGCACACCAAGGGTTTGGTCTGAGAGTCCAGCTCAGACTTGGAAGCCTAAGGTCTCGGGGCTCTGGAGGTGGACAGATCGAGGGTCAGTGTCACGGCAGGAGACCTGTGTGTTGTCGGGGAAGTCGGAAAATCCTCTGCTGTGTGCCCAAAGACCTGGGATCTTTGCGGTCTTTGGAAACAGAGCTTGGAAAAAGCGACATAATGGACTTTTAACATCATCAATCAGCGAGTTGTTTGTTATGTCTCTCCGCTCGCTGGGGAGAAAACAGAGACACCTCCTTCTCCCTTATTAGGGAGTGAGAAAACTTGTGGTATGTCGAATGCTGGGTGAAACGTGAAGTCTTTGGGGTAATTGCAAGTCTGTGTCTTTGCTATTGCTTTGCTCACTCTTGTGTGCTCGGTGGTGGGTGCTGATGCTTTTTCTTGTTAATGAGGGGAGGGGGGATTATTGCTTGCTGCTGCTTATGCACATGAGGGAAGGGAGCTGGGGGGACTTTGGGGTTCTTACATTTAAGTATCACTCATTCTTTGGGGTACTCTGTTTTTGTGATGTTTGCGAAGAAAAAGCATTTCAGGATGTATATTGTATACATTTCTCTGACATTAAATTGGACCTTTGAACCTTTGAACCTCTTGTCTTCACTGACCACATCCAAAACATCATAGAAACATAGAAACATAGAAAATAGGTGCAGGAGTAGGCCATTCGGCCCTTCGAGCCTGCACCACCATTTATTATGATCATGGCTGATCATCCAACTCAGAACCCCTCCCCAGCCTTCCCTCCATACCCCCTGACCCCCGTAGCCACAAGGACCATATCTAACTCCCTCTTAAATATAGCCAATGAACTAGCCTCAACTGTTTCCTGTGGCAGAGAATTCCACAGATTCACCACTCTCTGTGTGAAGAAGTTTTTCCTAATCTCGGTCCTAAAAGGCTTCCCCTCTATCCTCAAACTGTGGCCCCTCGTTCTGGACTTCCCCAACATCGGGAACAATCTTCCTGCAACTAGCCTGTCCAATCCCTTTAGGATCTTATATGTTTCAATCAGATCCCCCCTCAATCTTCTAAATTCCAACGAGTACAAGCCCAGTTCATCCAGTCTTTCTTCATATGAAAGTCCTGCCATCCCAGGAATCAATCTGGTGAACCTTCTTTGTACTCCCTCTATGGCAAGGATGTCTTTCCTCAGATTAGGGGAACAAAACTGCACACAATACTCCAGGTGTGGTCTCACCAAGGCCTTGTACAACTGCAGTAGTACCTCCCTGCTCCTGTACCCGAATCCTCTCGCTATAAATGCCAGCATACCATTCACCTTTTTCACCGCCTGCTGTACCTGCATGCCCACTTTCAATGACTGGTGTATAATGACACCCAGGTCTCGTTGCACCTCCCCTTTTCCTAATCGGCCACCATTCAGGTAATAATCTGTTTTCCTATTTTTGCCACCAAAGTGGACAACTTCACATTTATCCACAATTCTCCGCAAATTCCACCATCTTCAATGGGACCATACCAACAAATACATCTTTACTTCCCCCCAACACTCTCTGCTTTCTGCAGCGATTGCTCCTTCAGAGATTCCATTGTCCATTCATCCCATTCCACTAATCTTCCTCCTGGTACATACCCTGGCAGGTGACCAAAATGCTATATCTACCTAGTTACCCTCCTTACCTCCATTCAGGGCCCTAAACAGTTCCTTCAGGTGAAGCAACACTTCACCTGTGAAATTATTTGGGTTGTCTTCTGTATCCAGTGCTCCTAATGCAGCTTCCTCTACACTGGTGAAACCCAATATAAATTGGGGACTGCTTTGTTGAGCACCTCCATTCCATCTGCCAAAACTGAAATTTTCTGGTGGCTAATCATTTAAATTCCTATCCCTATTCTCCTTCCGCCATGTTGGAACATAGCCTCCTCTTTTTGCCAGGATGAAACCACACTCAGGGTGGAGGGGCGTCATTGATTTCTCCTTCCTGTATTTCTCACTCCCCTTCCCTCTTCCTCTATTCCCCATTCTTCTCACCTATCTATTCCCTCCCCCTGTGCCCTCCCTCTTCTCTTTCCCCCATGGTCCACTCTCCTCTCTTATCAGATTCTTTCTGCTCCAATCCTTTACCTTTCCCACTTACCTGACTTCACCTATCACCTTCTAACTGGTCTTCCTTCCCTCCCACCCACCTTTATATTTAGGCATCTTCCTTTCCAGTCCTGAAGAAGGGTCTCGGATCAAAATATCGAATGTTTATTAATTTCCATAGGTGCTGTCCGACCTGCTAAGTTCCACCAACATTTTGTTCTATTGCACTGGATTTCCAGCGTCTGCAGAATCTCTTGTGTTGTAGGGAACCTGTCTCCTTAGCATAGGGGTCAGTCCATCTGGATTGGGATATAAAGAGCTTTCAGCAGCCAGAAGACTGTGGAGGGTCAGTTGTTGAATGTGATCCAGACAGAAATGGGTAGATATTTTGAATTTAAGGAATTCAAGGGATATAGTGTTAGTTATGGAAGTGGCATTTAGTGTTAAGTGTCGAATGGCAGAGCAGGTGGCAATGTTTGACAGACCTTCTCTGGCTTCTACTTCTTACATTCGTATGTCCTGCACTCTTCACAAAGGGAAGAATCATTTAAAATAAACTCCATCTTGCTGCTATAAGTAGCAGTACATAAAACATGGAAATGTTCCAGAGGTAACTATAGTACTAAGCACTGGTCCTCACACTCAAGGATTCAAAGTATGTATGCAGAATATAATCCTGAGATCTTGTCTTCTCCACAGATAGTCACAAAACAAAGAAAACCAAGAAAGAAGGCGTCAACCGCCCCAAACATGCACAAAAGAAAAACAAATCGCGTAAATGGCAACAAGAACATCAACCCTGCCAACACGTGCAAAAAACTAATCATGCAAATGGCAACAGGAAAGAACGAGCAAAAACACAGAACACAAAGCACAAAATCGAAGAGTCCATGTTCAGTTCAGCTCAGTGTGCATTATCATTATTTGCAGGCCGGCTGATTGGCTGCTGTAGTGACGGTCTTTATGGAGAAAAGCTATTGTCTTCACACTCCAAGAAGTTTGATTGGTATTACCCTTGCAGAAAGAAGATAACTTACAGAATCATGTTTGAACTGTCTGGAAGGCTTGGTTCAAATCTATCATAAGATGAATTTCGGCCTGTCTATGTGAGGAAAAATACATGTACTCGGGATATCTTTCAATCAACCTATCCTTACATTTCCAATAATGATTTATTGGCATCCCAAGTCTGAGGTGGCCAATCCAATCACTTCCCTCAAAAATGCTGGGACAATATTTTTCTCACTCTCTCAAAGCCTCATCGATTTATTATGGCTGGAATCTCATTTTACTTTAAGCTGTTCCTTCCTTAATAAGAGTCGATTCCAAATAGGTTATCTCAGTCTTCAGAATCATGAAAGTGATAGAAGAATAATATCTATTGGGTTTACTATTGTCTCCTTATAGATGGATGGAAGTCAATTTCCTCTTCACATAAATGCTGCCTTTAGGACATATTTGAAATAAAGTTCCTGTTTGTATTATGAAGTACTCATAGCCACTTTCACAGATATCTCTAACCTTATAATCGCCCCCTTACTCAAGCTTCAATTGCATTAGTAAACACATAAATTGAAAATCACTGGTAAGGAGATGCAAGATTTGGATAGTTGGCTAGCAATCCTTCCAAACCCTCCTATGCAACCAAAGAAAATAGTTTCTGAAGCATCAGAGGGCTACTCAGTAATCAGACATCATAAACCCAAACTATCTATTACCTGAGATGATATGCGTTATATTGTTACTACATGCATTCATCTAGAAGAGAATGGATGTTGGCAGGAACTTGCAAAACAGTAACTCATTCTAACACTTCTGGTGATACCAGAAACCACAAGGGAGAAGCTCAAGTGGTTTACAGTCATCAGAACTTTGGGTTTGAATTACTGCTATAAGTGCACTCCCACATCTTCGTTGCTCTCCAGAATGGACTAAATTTTACAATTCATGCCATAAATATTAATGATAGAGTCACTAAATGTGAGTTTTTAGAAAGAAATCGTTTTAATACAATCAGCTTATATGCAGAATACAATTAATGCACTTTCTATATTGCTGAAATTATCAGAATGTCTCAGCAAAAGTGAATTAGAATTCATGAAGACCATAAATCTGTAGAGGACCAAAAGACTTAATTTCTCAAATATATCTAATAAGCAGTTATTAATGGATCTTAATTAATTCTATCCTTTGCCAATAGAGTGTAAAATTATTGGGTTACAAAGCAAGAGGCTAATTTGCTCCTGCCACTTTCCCAGTGGAGCAAGTTTATATTAAATTTGTTTCCACTATGCGCATTGTTTGGATGAATTTTTTAAAAAAGATGTACAAACCACAACAGCCAGGGAAAGCGAATCATATTAAGCAATAGGGATGAATCCATAGATGCTGATTCGCAGATGCCTAGGGTTATAGCCAGGGGCACAGATTTAATCATTCTCTTTGTTGTATGGTCTTCATTGCATCCTCACAGCAGCAGGTAATAAAATGAATCAATTGTTTTTTGACCAGTCAGGGTTGTTAGCCTTGAGCTGAACCCCAGAAACTGGTGGACCAGTAGATCACTCTTAGTCTGGCCTCTATCCTTTGACCTGTTTGGCATGGGTGACCCTACCAAGAGCCAAAGCATAAAGCCCTGACTCCAGCCAGCATAGCTTTCCGGTCATTGAGACACACAAGTCTCTAAACCACAACATGGTTGTGGTCCTCCTGGAGGCTTTTAGTGCTTAGTTAGGGTAAATTTTTCAAAATAGAACAGGAATTGGAATTGATTTATTACTGTCCTATGTACCAAGATACAGCCAAGGGCTTTTGTTTGCATGCATCCATACATATGTATATCGAAGTAAGAATAGAGAAAAAACACAGATGCAGAATATGAACACAGTGGCCACTTTATTGGGCACCTCTTGTATCTAATAGAATAGCCACTGAGTGTAGATTTGTGACCTTCTGCTACAGTAGCCCATCCACTTCAAAGCTCGAGGTGTTGTGCATTCAAGGGTGCACTTCCTCACACCACTATTGTAACACGTTACTGTCGCTTTCCTCTCAGCTTGAACCAGTCTGGCTATTCCATCTGCCGTTTCTCCCCCAACAATAACAACTGATCTATATCCTGCAGCATCCTTTGACAAACTTCCTCAATATCCATAACTCCACTGGTTTCTGTGTAGTCTGCAAACTCACTAATCAACCCTACATTTATCACAAACAATTTAGATCCCTGCACTGATCACTGCAGAACATCTCTGGTCACAGACCTTCATTCTGAGCAACTCCCTTCTCCCGACATCTCTGTTTTCTATGGGTGAAGCTAATACAGTCTACCAAGTTACCCTGGATCCAATATGTCTTATTCTTCCACATCATTCAACCATGAACGGTCTTGTCCAATATTTTACTAAAGACTATGTGTAAAATGTTCTCTGCCTAACATTCATCAATCAATCATCATCATCTCCTTAAAAAACTCAGTCAGGTTTGTAAACATGACCTCCCCTGCACAAAGTAAGGACAACTATTGCTAATAAGTCCAAACTCTTCCAGATGTGTATTGATCCTATTGCTAAGAATCTTCTCCAAAACTTCCCTAACACTGATGTCAAGCTCACTGCCCTATCATTGTAGATCCCTTTGCTCTTTTTAAACAAAGGAACAACACTGGATTTTCTCCAGTCTTCTGGGATCTTATCTGTGACCAAAGAGGATACAAAAATCTTTGTCAAATCCCTAGTAATCTCCTTTCTTGCCTTTTCATAACCTTGGATAGACCCCATCAGTCTGTGGAGACATATCCCGCTTTATGTTTTTTTCGGATGATTAAATTTCTCCATTTTCTTAATATCAAAATGCACTAGAAGATCAGTATATCCCTCTCTGATTTTACAATTCTCCTCAGTGAATATCAATGTGAAATATACATTTAGTACCTCACCCACATTCTATGGTTCCAGGGATAATTTCCATTCTTTGTCCTTGAATGGTCCTATCTCTCTTTTGTTACCCTTTTGTTTTTAATGTGCTTATAAAAGTCCATGGTATTTTCCTTAATCTTACTTGGACATGTTGTTTGTCCTTCTAGCCCTCTTAGTTCGCTCTCTGTATTCCTTGATTCCTTTATAATCTCTAAGAACCCTATTTGATTTCAGCTTCCTAAACCTTACTTACGTGTTCTTTTGCATTTTAAATAAATGTGCAGACTTTGTTATCATTCAAGGTTTCAAATCCTTGCCATCCTTGTCTTTCTTCTTCAACAGGAACGTGTTGGCTCTAAATTCTGATCAGCAGGCCTTCAGAAGACTCCCTCCTGTTGGATGTGAACATAACCAATCACAACTGCTCCCAGCCCTGCATAATACTGTTGTAATGAGCTTTTCCCTTATTATAATTCTTGCAGAGCTTATGGGGTTATGATCACTGTTCCTAAAATGCTCTTCCACTTAAACTCTAATCACTTACCCTAGTGGGAGATCAACTTTGACCTTGACGAATGTGGAAGGCTCTTGAAACAATAAACAGGCATAGAATTAACATTATTTAGACAAATGGTAGCCTGCTTAGCTTTTCTCCCTGCCAAACAAAATATGAAAGAAAATAATCCTTTAATGACATTTGTTAGCGCTAATTAGCACTTTGCCCTCTTAGAAAAATGTTCTAAATATTTTTAATGTTTTGTGGATGTATGCTTGACATGGCTTGGACCAATTCAATTGGCCCTCAGTAACTTGAAGTCCCATTGCTGAGGCTTCTCTCACCAATGGTGGTACAGTTGTTACAGTCAGGAATAGTAGTGGTGCTAAGTTCTCATCACCCATTAAATACTCTCGATAGCATCTGTCTTCCAAGAGAATATTTTCAAGAATGCCTATGAGGTGGCTTTTTAGAACATCTCCTGGATGAGCCAACTAGGGGATCACCAATTCTGGATTGGGTGTTGCACAATGAACCAGAGTTGATTAGAGAGCTTAAAGTAAAGGAACCCTTAGGGACCAGTGATCATAATATGATAGAGTTCACCCTACAACTTGAGAAGAAGGTAAAAGATTACAGTGGAGTAAAGGGAATTACAAAGGCATGAGAGAGGAACTGGTGAGATTTGGTTGGAATAGAACACTGGCAGGGATGACAGCAGAGCAGCAATAGCTAGAGTTTCTGGAAGCAATTCAGAAGGTGTAGGACAGGATAGATATCTCCTTCTACCTTTGGCTATGAATTTATCAATCACCCCTGATGAGTTATTAACTTCAAACTTTCTGCATAATCACTCAAAGAGTTGAACTGCATCTGCATGTAACAAGAGCTGTTTAACTCATCTCCTTCAACCTTAGGCTAATAACATATCAATCACCCCTGCTGTGGGCACTTTCTGGAGGTCCAAGATCCATATGCTCTATGACCGCTGGACTAAGGGTGTAAATGTAGGAGGAGACTATGTTGAAAAATAAATGTGCTAGATTTTATAAAATTGGTTCCTTCTACCTTAGGCCACGAACTTATCAATCACCGTGTGTGTGTGTGTGTGTGTGTGTGTGTGTGTGTGTGTGTGTATATATCAATCACTCCTCATGTGTATATATATATATATATATATATATATATATATATATATATATATAATCCCAAAGATGAAGAAGTATTTTAAAGGCAAGATAACACAACCATGGCTAACATGAGAAGTCAAAGCCAACAAACATAAAATCCAAAGAAAGGGCATATAATAGAGCAAAAAATAATGGGAAGTTAGAAGATTGGAAAGGTTTTAAAAACCAACAGAAGGCAACTAAAAAGGTCATTAAGAAGGCAAAGATTGAATAAAAAGTATGCTAGCCAATAATATTAAAGAAAATACCAACAGTTTCTTCAGATACCTAAGGTATAAAAGAGAGCTGAGATATCAGACTGCTGGAAAATGATGCTGGAGAGATAGTAATGGGGAACGTTAATGGTGGATAAACTGAATAAGTATTTTGCATCAGTCTTTACTGTGGAAGACACTAGCAGTATGCCAGAAGTTCGAGTGTCTCAGGCGGCAAAAGTCTGTGAAGTTACCATTACTAGAGAGAAGGTTCTTGGGAAACTGAAAGATCTGGAGATAGATAAGTCACTTGGACCAGATGGTATACACCTCATGGTTCTTAAAGAGGTGGCTGAAGAGATTGTGGAGGCAATAGTAATGATCTTTCAAGAATCAGTTGATTCTGCCCTGGTTCAGGAGGAAGGGAAAATTTCAAGTGTCATTCCACTCTTCAAGAAGGGAGAGAGGCAGAAGAAAGCAAATTATAGGCCAGTTAGTCTGACCTCAGTGGTTGGGAAGATGTTGAAGTCGATTGTTAGGAATGTGGTTTTGGGGTACTTGGATTGGCAGGAGGCAACAAGTGAGATCAAAGAGAGCCCTTTCTAGTTGGCTGTGGTGACATAAGAACATAAGAAATAGGAGCAGGAGTAGGCTGTCTGGCCCATCAAGCCTGCTCCGCCATTCAATAAGATCTTGGCTGATCTAGCCATGGACTCATCTCCACCTGCCTGCCTTTTCCCTATAACCCTTAATTCCCCTACTATACAAAGATCTATTTAACCTTGTCAAAAATATATTTACTGAAGAAGCCTCTGCTGCTTCATTGGGACAGAGAATTCCACAAATTCACCACCCTCTGGGAAAGGCAGTTCCCCCTCATCTTCATTCTAAATCTATTCCCCCAAATCTTGAGGCTATGTCCTCTAGTTCTAGTCTCACGTATCAGTGGAAATACCTTTCCTGCCTCTATCCCTTTCATAATTCTTTATGTTTCTATAAAATCTCCTCTCTAGTGGTGTTCCAAAGGGTTCCGTGTTGGGACCACTTCTCTTTATGTTATATGTCAATGACTTGGATGTCAGAATTGATAGCGTTGTGGCCAAGTTTGTGGATGATATGAAGATAGGTGGAGGGGCAGGTGGTTTTGAGGAAGTAGAGAGGATACAGAAGGACTTAAAAAGATTAGGAAAATAGGCCAAAAAGTGGCAGATGGATTACGTTGTTGAGAAGTATATGGTCATACACTTTGGCAGAAGGAATAATTGCATAGACTATTTTCTAAATGGAGACAAAATTCAAAAATATGAAATGCAAAGGGACTTGGGTATCCTTGAACTGGATTCTATAAAGGTTAATTTGCAGGTTGAGTTGATGGTGAGGAAGCCAAATGGGATGCTGGCATTCATTCCGGGAGGACTAGAATATAAAAGCAAGGATGTAATGTTGAGGCTTTATAAAGCACTAGTGAGGCCTCACTCGAAGTATTGTATGCAGTTATCTAAGAAAGGATGTGCTGACTTTGGAGAGGGTTCAAAGGAGGTTCACGTAAATGATTCCGATATTGAAAGACTTGTCACTAGAATTCAGAACAATAAAGGCTGACCTCGTTGAAACCTATCGAATTTTGAAAGGCCTCAATAAAGTGGATGTGAAGAGGATGTTTCCTATGGTATGGGAGTCCAAAACCAGAGGACACAGCCTCAGAAAAGAAGGGTGTCCTCTTAGAATGGAGATGAGGAGGAATTTTTTTAGCCAGAGAGTGTTGAGTCTGTGGAATTCGTTTCCATAGGCAGCTGTGGAGGCCAAGTCATTGGGCATATTTAAGGCAGAGGCTGATAGATTCTTGATTAGTCAGGGTGTAAAGAGATGCAGGAGAAGGCAGGAGATTGGGACTATGAAGGAAAATGGATCAACCATGATGAAGTAGGGGAGCAGACTTGACTGGCCAAATTCTTCTTCTATAACTTATGGTCATATGGTCTCAAACTGCCTCTGACAACCAAGTTTAGCTCCTGGCCTTCATGTTTGGCTAGGCTACTAGGCACAAAAGAAGCACTTCTATTAACAGGAGAAGAGGCAAAGGGAGGCTACTGATGCCATAAACCAGTCGCTTTGAGAAAATGGGGCTTGTCAGTTCATCTTGGAGAAGGAAAACACTGATCTCAAATCTTCACAGACTTGTGGCTATGTCCAGTCATGCGGACAGCTTCCAGAGTAAACCCCGAGGAAAAATCTGAAGCTGGAGTCCCTAAGACAGTCCTATATTGAGTTGAACATTGACCGGCAACTCCTGTGATGCTGCAGGTGCCAAACTGTATCGGCCTTTGCCTTTCCTTTGGATTCATCAGCTGTGTGGAGAGGACAACAGCTTGTTCTCCATATTGTCCTACCCTGGATTGCGTATAACATAGTCAGCTGGGACACAACATCCATAGTTGATCCCGATCCATGTAGGGCTTCAAGGTATAGTATGGGGTCCCATACCTGAAATAGCTTAGGCAGCAGATGGAATTGGGGATGAAACCTTGTCTTTGTCATTAAAATATATTTTCAAAAACGACTAAAATTTAATTCATTTCAACGTGGGAGTGTAGTGGTTAGCACAAAGCTTTACCGTACCAGTGACTCGATTTCAGCTCCTGCCCATTGCCTGTATGGAGTCTGTACATTCTTTGCGTTTCCACGTGTGTTTCCTCCAGGTGCTCCGGTTTCCTCCCAGAGTCCAAAGGTATACTGGTTAGTAGGTTAATTAGTTATTGTAAATTGTCCCATGATTAGGCTGGGATTAAATCGGGGGATTGCTGGGCTGCATGGTTCGAAGGGCTGGAAGGGCCTTTCCTACACTGTCTCTCAATAAAATCTTCAAACAGTATAAAAATTGATGTTGCTAATTAAATTAAGTAAAATGTTAATTATAAACACATTGAATAATTCTAACCATTGAAGAGATGCAAAATTATACAAGAAACTTACATCTCCCCTTGCCTCCTAAATCTGCTCTACTGAAATCATGGAGTGTTGCACACGATGCCAGGGTCCGATTTGGTGCAGGACCTGAGTAGTGATTCTCTAGTGCAATTCTGGGAGAATACAGTGAGTTACTGCACCGGTCTCCATGGGCAGTCAACAGCTGATGGAAATAATAGATTCAGACGCCAAATTTTTCAGAAATCTTGAACTCCCTATGCACGCTCCCCAATATAGACTTGATTCTGAACATCTAGCCACAGTTTCAAGAAACACATTTTTCCTGAAGTCTATTCTCTCTACATCTCCACATTGGGGCAAATTACAGAAGCCAATTAAATGTACATATTGGGATGTGGTCATAGGAGTAATGTGCACACTCTGCACTGAGAGTACAGGAGATAAGGCTGAGCTGGGCTGTTGGAACCATGAAGCCCCAGCTCTACTTGATGTACTATTGTCCCATCCTGATCAACGAAAAACGTTAAAGAATCCCTGTAGCTGGACTATCCTACGAAGAAAATTGCGCTCATTTTATTAGCATTGGTATTGAAATTGTGTCACAACCTTGCTGAAAGTACAGAATTACTGTATAGCTGGAGGAACCTTAAATAATTCTCTAAGAGGCAGGTTGGTATGAACACAAATGCCATCTTAGAGATGTAGAGAGAATGATTATAGCAGGAGCAATGAAAGCAATTGGCTTTCAAGTGGAGCCCATCAGCGAGTAAAGGAACAGACAATAAAATGTCAAATCTAAAATGACACAGTAGTATGAAGAAGGGGAAAATTTTTTCAATCTTTAAAATAATGTTTTTTTTTTCTTGAGACATTGTAAATGTTGCTTACTTCAATGTACTCATGTTAATTTTGGATAATAATAATAAAAAAATTTGAAAGGAAGGGGAAGAGAACTGGATAATGTGTTGAATGGAACATGGGTTTCCCTTGAAGAATCTAAAACATGGTAATAATAATCAGATGCTCAGTGTGGAACACTACAGAAAAGTCAGGCTATCTGAGTAAAATTAAATCTATGGAAGGATCTTACATGTGCACAATGAGGCTTCATTGCATGATGAGGTCATAATGGTTCATTAAGCTAATCACTGCTAAGAACTGCACAGAAATAGAGTCTGGACCCAGACAAGATATTTGGGCAAACACGATGAACTCTGCAGATGCTGGAAATTGAAGCAACACACATCAAAGTTGCTGGTGAACGCAGCAGGCCAGGCAGCATCTCTAGGAAGAGGTACAGTCGACGTTTTGGGCCGAGACCCTTCGTCAGGACTAACTAAAGGAAGAGTGAGTAAGAGATTTGAAAGTGGGAGGGGGAGGGGGAGATCCAAAATGATAGGAGAAGACAGGAGGGGGAGGGATGGAGCCAAGAGCTGGACAGGTGATTGGCAAAGGGGATATAAGGGGATCATGGGACAGGAGGCCCAGGGAGAAAGAAAAGCAGGGGGGGGGGGACCCAGAGGATGGGCAGGGGGTATAGTGAGAGGGACAGAGGGAGAAAAAGGAGAGAAAGAGAAAGAATGTGTGTATATAAATAAATAACGTATGGGGTATGAGGGGGAGGTGGGGCATTAGCGGAAGTTTGAGAAGTCAATGTTCATGCCATCAGGTTGGAGGCTACCCAGACGGAATATAAGGTGTTGTTCCTCCAGAAGAGTTACTAGCTCTTCTTTCAGTTAGTCCTGACGAAGGGTCTCGGCCCGAAACATCGACTGTACCTCTTCCTAGAGTTGCTGCCTGGCCTGCTGCGTTCACCAGCAACTTTGATGTGTGTTGCAAGATATTTGGGATCAGGCAGATCAGGCATCATAGAGTCATAGAGAAGTACTACACAAAAACCGGCCCTCCAGTCCATGCCAAAACCATTAAACTGGCTACTCCCATCGACCTGTACTGGGACCATAGCCTTCCATACCTCCTACCATCCCTGTACCCAACCAAACTTCACTTCAGCATTGAAATCGAGCTCACATGCACCACTTGTTCTGGCAGCTTATTCCACACTCTCGATCTGATGGAGGCTCAGTAACACGGGAATAGGAAGACTTAGATTTATTTTGCACATTCTACTTCCCAGAGAAACAATGGTGATGTTGGGTTGAGATAGGGCAAAAAATAATTCTTCTACTTTGCTATGTAGTCTAGAACCTAGCTATATCTGGTTGACGAGTTGGAGACATCCTGTGAAGGGCCGCACTGATTCATTGGCCAATTCATCACTCTCTCAACTCAGTACTATAACATTGGTCTAACTTCACTCAATAAAACAACAACCAGGTGTTGATTGCACTGTTGGAGGCCCGCCCATACATTTAAATGAAAAGATTCCTCCAGCTTTGGGCAGGTCTAATTGTCGTCTGAAACTTAAAATTCCTATGAACATCCGCCGTCTCCATTACCCTAAACTTAGATTGCACAGGATTTACCCTACTGTCTCGCCAATGTGTGATAGGTGCCAAGGGATGGAAGCCACGTTGTCACACACCTTTTGGTTTTGCACGTTACTGACTGGATTTTGGTCCAAAATATTCGACTGGTACTCAAAGGCCTATAAATGATCCTTCCACTTGGAAGCTGCTCGCAATCTACTATTTGTTCCCCTACAGCCATACAACAGTCTCTGATGCTGGGGATGATTGCTGCCAAAAGACTTATCTTGAGGGAATGGAGATCACCTTCTCCCTCTTCCTTTCGGAGATGGATGGCTGATATGATCTCAGTCATACAGATGGAGAAACTTAGGTTCTTGAGAACCAATTCAATTAAAAGAATTTCGGCTATCTGGGATCCATTTCTTGCCTACCTGGACGAGGCTGGGGGCAGATGAGCAATTTCCCCCCAGCTAATTTCTCACAGCCCTCATTTGAGAATGTTTAGTATTTTGAGCACTTTGTACAATAGGCATGCCTCTAATGTTATGTCTGTTTTTTTGCTTATTTCTTTTTTATACATGTCTGAGCTGGTATGTTTTTGTTGATCTTAACGTTTTTTTTTTGAAAATTTTGAAAATAAAGTATTTTTAAAAAATTCCTATCAACAATATCTTTATTCTTTTTATTTTAAACAGGGCATGATTGAGTGGGCAAGTATTGCGTACCCTTAGCTGCCTCTGGAAAGAGGGCACTGAGCCAGCATCTTGGTCCACTGCAGTCTTTCCGGTGAGGGTTCTTCATACTACCATTGGGCAGGGAGATCCAGGATTTAAACTCAATAACAATGAAGGAACAGCAGAGTAACTCCAAGTCAGGGTACCTTGGTAAGCCCCTGTTTCTTTTTACCTGTCCCCTGCCTCATTCCCACTGGACAAAGGGAGATAAAGTCAACTAAATAATCTCTGGTTGCCCAGCCGATTACCAAAGCAAACAGATACTGTGGTCCACATGCGTGCTGCTTGAAGCTTATAACATACTTATGGTTAAATAGGCACACTCATGGTTTGAACACGTAAAATAATGAAGGCATTAAAATAGGTAGCAGCTTTGCATAACTATACTATCTATAGTAAGTTTAATTTGCAGCATGTGCCGAAATCACCTTGAGATCTCATGAGCATGAAAAAATCTGCAGATGCTGGAAATCCAGAGCCACACACACAAAATGCTGGAGGAACTCAGCAGGCCAGGCAGCATCCATGGAAAAGAGTAAACAGTCGATGTTTTGGGCCAAGACCTAATGAAGTTCTGATGAAGGGTCTTAGACTGAAAGGTCGACTGTTTAACCTTTTCCATAGACGCGAGCTGGCCTGCTAAGTTCCTCCAACATTTTGTGTGTGTCTAGCTCTCATGACCCACTTGAAGAACCGATTACCAGCTTTGCTTTGATAAGTGTGTCAATTCTCAGGGTAACATTAAAGTAGAATGTTAAAAAACGTAGCAAATTTTAGACCTCCAAAGGAATAGGTCCTGCTAAACTGAAGTAAAAGAAGTTGGCAAAACTGAATTAATTGGAAGAGTCAGTGTGACATCTGAGGAAGCCGCACATAGAGTTGGGAGTCCTTCTTCTCCAGCCCTTGACCTTTCTCACCCACCTGGCTTCACCTATCACCTTTCAGCTGGCCTCCTTCCTCCCCCCTCCTTTTTATTCTGATATCTCCTTCCTTCTCAGTCCTGAAAAAGGGCCTCGGCCCAAAACGTCAACTATCTATTCATTTCCAAAGATTCTGTCTGACCTGCTGAGCTCCTCCAACATTTTGTGTACGTTGTTATGGAGTTGGGATGTTTGTCATCAATACCATCACCAGGGAAGACGTTGAGCCTGACAGCGTGAAAGTCCCATCTATTACTTTTGGCCCATAACCAAAGTACATAATAGACAGGCATAAACTTTTGGATTTTGTCAATTACCTTAGAAAGTTCAGAACAAATCACTTGGAAAATGTATCATCTCTTGAAAGCTGTTAAAAAATACTAGATGTAGGTGGAATGATAGAGTGGAAAACACATGGAAACTACGAGGAAAACGGAGGTGCTTGCAAAATCTGGGCTGAACATAGTAATCTTGAGGAAACTTCAAAAGTTGCTGCTGAAATGTCATGGCCCATGGATTATCAGGCAAAAGTACTGAAAAATCTCTGCGGCAATCTGTTACCAGTCTTCATTCATGACACAATATATAGAGAGATTGAAAAGAACTATTGATTCTATTTTCACCGTGAATTTGTGTATCAATACAAGCTGTCTGTGTAATTACTATCTGCCAGTGGGGAAGGATTCACACAGTCTATTGGAGAATGGCTTCAAAATTTGTCAAAAAGGATAAAGTTTCCAGATGTAGGCAGTACTTGGGTTCAGTTCATGAAGACAGTGTGTAAACCCATTTCTCTGTAGGTTAGCAATGTGGTTTTTCTATAGTAACCATTCTGGAGCACTCTGCTATATATTGAAACATAGAAACATAGAAAATAGGTGCAGGATTAGGCCATTCGGCCCTTCGAGCCTGCACCGCCATTTATTATGATCATGGCTGATCATCCAACTCAGAACCCCTCCCCAGCCTTCCCTCCATACCCCCTGATCCCCGTAGCCACAAGGGCCATATCTAACTCCCTCTTAAATATAGCCAATGTACTGGCCTCAACTGCTTCCTGTGGCAGAGAATTCCACAGATTCACCACTCTCTGTGTGAAGAAGTTTTCCTAATCTCGGTCCTAAAAGGCTTCCCCTTTATCCTCAAACTGTGACCCCTTGTTCTGGACTTCCCCAACATCGGGAACAATCTTCCTGCATCTAGCCTGTCCAATCCCTTTAGGATTTTATACGTTTCAATCAGATCCCCCCTCAATCTTCTAAATTCCAACGAGTACAAGCCCAGTTCATCCAGTCTTTCTTCATATGAAAGTCCTGCCATCCCAGGAATCAATCTGGTGAACCTTCTTTGTACTCCCTCTATGGCAAGGATGTCTTTCCTCAGATTAGGGGAACAAAACTGCACACAATACTCCAGGTGTAGTCTCACCAAGGCCTTGTACAACTGCAGTAGTACCTCCCTGCTCCTGTACTCGAATCCTCTCGCTATAAATGCCAGCATACCATTCGCCTTTTTCACCGCCTGCTGTACCTGCATGCCCACTTTCAATGACTGGTGTATAATGACACCCTGGTCTCGTTGCACCTCTCCCTTTCCTAATCGGCCACCATTCAGATAATAATCTGTTTTCCTATTTTTGCTACCAAAGTGGATAACTTCACATTTATCCACATTAAATTGCATCTGCCATGAATTTGCCCACTCACCCAACCTATCCAAGTCACTCTGCATCCTCTTAGCATCCTCCTCACAGCTAACACTGCCACCCAGCTTCATGTCATCCGCAAACTTGGAGATGCTGCATTTAATTCCCTCATCCAAGTCATTAATATATATTGTAAACAACTGGGGTCCCAGCACTGAGCCTTGCGGTACCCCACTAGTCACCGCCTGCCATTCTGAAAAGGTTCCGTTTATTCCCACTCTTTGCTTCCTGTCTGCTAACCAATTCTCCATCCACATCAATACCTTACCCCCAATACCATGTGCTTTAAGTTTGCACACTAATCTCCTGTGTGGGACCTCTGTCCCCTACTATTTCTGGAAGATTATTTATGTCCTCCTTAGTGAAGACAGAACCAAAGTAATTATTCAATTGGTCTGCCATGTCCTTGCTCCCCATAATCAATTCACCTGTTTCTGTTTGTAGGGGACCTACGTTTGTCTTTACCAGTCTTTTCCTTTTTACATATCTATAAAAGCTTTTACAGTCCGTGTTTATGTTCCTTGCCAGTTTTCTCTCATAATCTTTTTTCCTCTTCCTAATTAAGCCCTTTGTCCTCCTCTGCTGAACTCTGAATTTCTCCCAGTCCTCAGGTGAGCCACTTTCTCTGGCTAATTTGTATGCTGCTTCTTTGGAATTGATACTATCCCTAATTTCTCTTGTCAGCCACGGGTGCACTACCTTCCTTGATTTATTCTTTTGCCAAACTGGGATGAACAATTGTTGTAGTTCATCCATGCAACCTTTAAATGCTTGCCATTGCATATCCACCGTCAATCCTTTGAGTGTCATTTGCCAGTCTATCTTAGCTAATTCACGTCTCATACCTTCAAAGTTACCCCTCTTTAAGTTCAGAACCTTTGTTTCTGAATTAACTATGTCACTCTCCATCTTAATGAAGAATTCCACCATATTATGGTCACTCTTACCCAAAGGTCCTCTCACGACAAGATTGCTAATTAACCCTTCCTCATTGCTCAAAACCCAGTCCAGAATAGCCTGCTCTCTTGTTGGTTCCTCGACATGTTGGTTCAAAGAACCATCCCGCATACATTCCAAGAAATCCTCTTCCTCAGCACCTTTACCAATTTGGTTCACCCAATCTACATGTAGATTGAAGTCACCCATTATAACTGCTGTTCCTTTATTGCACACATTTCTAATTTCCTGTTTAATACCATCTCCGACCTCACTACTACTGTTAGGTGGCCTGTACACAACTCCCACCAGCGTCTTCTGCCCCTTAGTGTTACGCAGCTCTACCCATATCGATTCCACATCTTCCCGGCTTATGTCCTTCCTTTCTATTGCGTTAGTCTCTTCTTTAACCGGCAACGCCACCCCACCTCCCCTCCCTTCATGTCTATCCCTCCTGAATATTGAATATCCCTGAACATTGAGCTCCCATCCTTGGTCACCCTGGAGCCATGTCTCTGTGATCCCAACTATATCATAATCATTAATAACAATCTGCACTTTCAATTCATCCACCTTATTACGAATGCTCCTTGCATTGACACGCAAAGCCTTCAGGCGCTCTTTTACAACTCTCTTAGCCCTTATACAATTATGTTGAAAAATGGCCCTTTTTAATGCTTGCCCTGGATTTGTTGGCCTGCCACTTTTACTCTTCTCCTTAGTACTTTTTGCTTCTACCCTCACTTTACACCCCTCTGTCTCTCTGCACTGGTTCCCATCCCCCTGTTGTGAGCTAACCTCCTCACGCCTAGCCTCTTTAATTTGATTCCCACCCCCCAACCATTCTAGTTTAAAATCACCTCAGTAGCCTTCGCTAACCTCCCTGCCAGGATATTGGTCCCCCTAGGATTCAGGTGTAACCCGTCCTTTTTGTACAGGTCACGCCTGCGCCAAAAGAGGTCCCAATGATCCAAAAACTTGAATCCCTGCCCCCTGCTCCAATCCCTCAGCCACGCATTTATCCTCCACCTCATCACATCCCTACTCTCACTGTCGCGTGGCACAGGCAGTAACTAGCTTTGTGGTCCTTTTTCTCAACTCCCTTCCTAGCTCCCTATATTCTCCTTTCAGGACCTCATCCCTTTTCCTACCTATGTCATTGGTACCTATATGTACCACGGCCTCTGGCTCCTCACCCTCCCACTTCAGGATATCTTGGACACGATCAGAAATATCCCGGACCCTGGCACTAGGGAGGCAGACTACCATCCGGGTCTCTGGACTGCGTCCACAGAATCGCCTATCTGACCCCCTTACTATCAAGTCCCCTATCACAACTGCCCTCCTCTTCCTTGCCCTACCCTTCTGAGCTACAGGGCCAGACTCTGTGCCGGAGGCATGGCCACTGTCGCTTCCCCCGGGTAAGCTGTCCCCCCCAACAGTACTCAAACAGGAGTACCTATTGTTAAGGGGCACAGCCATCGGGGTACTCCCTATTACCTGACTCTTCCCCTTCCCCCTCCTAACCGTGACCCACTTGTCTGCCTCCCATGGCCCCGGCGTGACCACCTGTCTGCAACTCCTCTCTATCAACTCCTCACTCTCCCTGACCAGACGAAGGTCATCGAGCTGCAGCTCCAGTTCCGTAACGTGGTCCCTTAGGAGCTGCATCTCGATGCACTTGGCGCAGATGTAGACGTCCGGGAGGCTTGGAGACTCCAGGGCCTCCCACATCCGACACCGAGAACAGCAAACTTCCCTCACACTCATACTGCCCCTCTCCTCAAATAACAACAGAAAATGAATGCCAAACCTCCCTCGCCTCACCCGTTTCCGCCTAAGCCCGTTGAGCCGAAGCCCTTAAGCCTTCACTCTGCTATATCTTTTAACATTTCACTGAATGTTCATCCTAACACAACTGATAATTAAACTAATGTAATATATACAATATCTAGTCATTAATGAATACTACAAAACATGTGATTGTTTATTTATTGAGATCCAATGCAGAATCGGCCTTTCCAGCCCTTCGAGTCATGTTGCCCAGCAATCCCCCAATTTACTCCTAGCCTAATCATTGGACAATTTACAATGACAAAGTAACCTACTACCTGGTATGTCTTCGGACTGTGGGAGGAAACCAGAGCATCTGGAGGAAACCCCTGCAGTCAAGGGGAGAACGTACAAATTCCTTCCAGGCGAAGGCTGGATTTGAACCTGGCTCACCTGTACTGTAAAGTGTTCTGTGAACCATTGCACCTCTGTGTTACCCAGATGCTTTAAAATGTATGGAACAGTTTGCATAATCTGGATTTCTGTAAATCGGATTACCTGCAACTTGACGGGGTGCCTGTGAAGCCACGTATAATTATTAGTTATAATAAGTAATAGATACTGTATAAAGATGCAAGATCAAAAATATGATGGGGAGTATCTGACTTGGTGTGATGTTATGTTGAATCTAGCCTGTAACCTGAGCATAGAATCTGCTTCAATATCACTGGTCAGAAAGTTGAGCCATAGGAAATATCGCAGAGTTTATTTAAATAAGTGTAACATTCCTAACTCTAAACCCAGCATTGGATTGGAGGAACTGAATGATCTTCCTGTCTTTGAAACCCTGCTTGAAATGGGCGAGAGCAGGAGAATTCGATGATGGGATCCAGGGAATTTTGGAATTAAAAAGCCCTCTTCCTAATGAAGGACCTCGCTCAGTGGCTAGAGACTTGCCTGTATCGTTCCATTACCCTGTGTAACCTCGATTGAACAAAGGATCAAAAATAGATGAGTTTTTCTCTACTGGCTCATGGGCCCCAGTTATCCTGGCGTATCCTCTGTTGTGTTATCCCACTGTGAATCATGTATCATGTGTTAAGGAGCCAGCAAATGAATAGATTATTACAGCTTGTTTTGTGCTCATCAATAATATCAAAAGAAAGCTGTTCAGTCGGATGTTTAATGGCGTGATCAAAGTTCTAACAGTTTGAATGATTCTGTGGCCAATTTTCCTAATTATCAAAAGATAAATTTTACAGGAGCACCATTGACAAGCTGCATCTCCACCTGCTTTGAGACCAGTAAAGCATCAGACCAGAAGTCCCTATCAAGTGTTGTGAGAACACATAGGGGTCTCCCTACTATCCGTCGGGGACATCTATCAGGAGCGCTATGTATGCAGGACCCTTAGTATTACCAACGATCCCACCCATCCATCCAATATCCTCTTTGGCATTCTACCAGCAGGCAGGAGACTCCGATCCATTAATACAAGAACAGTCAGCTTCTTCCCTCAGGCCATTAGGCTTCTGAACTTCTTGCCATGTCATATTCGAAGTATCACCAGATCATTTGTACTGTACAAGATTTAACTTATGCATTTTACTTTATTTATCTATGCATAATTCACTTGTAGATTTAATTCTTACTTTCCAGAGTTATTGTGCTTTATATGTGTGTTATGTGTACTACTGAGCTTTACACACTGGTCTGGAGAAATGTTGTCTCATTTAGTGATTTACATTTATATAATTAAATGACAATAAACTTGACTTGACTTGACTTGAAATGCCTGACTTAGAGATGTGAGTTCATAAATGTTTCCTCAAAAAAGATCAGGCTGTGGAAGGATAGTCCACAAAACTGAAGATATTAATAAACTTAAAAAAACAAGATTAGGAGCGACATCATTATCTTTCCTTTAAGTGTTCTTTTACTCCTTTCCCACTTAGTGTGTATCTTCCCAGATGATGATGCTATCAAGCTCTTCCACTATGAGGAGTATTTCAATCTACAGGGATGAAGATAGAGCAGAAGAGTAGGGTCTCAAATACCTGTCAAACAAAACCTGTTTATTCAGAATCCTGTTGCCAAGAAATTGCTTTGAACCGATTTTGGCTCTGTGAAAAATGATCTTTCGTTCCAATGCTCAGTTAGTATTCCTTGTAAAAATGGTTCAATTGGTCAAAAAGAAACTTGAAACAGTGTTGAGCTGTTTTAGCAAGAGCTAAAATGGAACTGGTCTAGATCCGAATGCGACCTCACCCAATCTGATTCCTCTTTCAACTCCTTCCTAGACAGTAATCAAAGATTGGCATTCATCCTTAAATGTATGGTCTCCAGTTTCAGACACTAACATTACACCAGGTGGCCAGTATAGACAAGACAGAGCTATAGGATAGAAGGAGAATGCCTTCATGATTAATCAAAGGGGCATGAATATCCTGGTCAGAGATAGATGGGTGATGAAAGTCCTGTGTGCCATTCAGGCCAGAAGACCTGCTGAGACTTCCATAGGATGAGTCTTATCTAAGTGACCCACTTCACAATGAGCAATGCCTAGCTACCTCTCCTGATGTCAGCCGAGTGTCTTTTTAAATAGTGATACAAACAAAAAGGAGGCACAATGTGCCTCCTTATTCTATTGAGATTGTAGTTTAGAGCCGAAGCTTATGTCCGATTCTGGGAAAAGATCTGTCACATTGAATTGTCACAAAGGCCTGTCATTTGCTAGTGCTGGATCCAGCTTTGTGAATGAAGTAATTTCACCTCACTGTGTTTGCTTGTGTAGGCTAGGTAAAACTTAGTTCTACATATTTAACACTTATAAACCAATCAAATTTCGAAGCAAGCTTATTTAAAAACACACTTTGGTTCCTATATGCTGACTTCGGCTCTTTGCTGGAATGAGACCTGCTCTCGGGGTCTCACAACTGGCCGTTATTCGATATACCAAGGATGCGGCCTAGAAGATTAGTGCACCTTCGGAATTCCGGATTTCGTGACTCTGGAGGCGGGCAGACTCATGGTTGGTACCTCCTCAGGGAATTGGCGTGTCGTGGGAGACGGAAGATCGAAAGCAGTGAGCTGGCTGCTGGCTGTGCGCCCAGAGACCAGAGTTCTTGGGACACAGAGCTTGGAAAAAGCGACGCAACGGACCTTTAACATCATAAATCAATGAGTTGTTTATGTCCCCCCGTCTCGCTGTGAAATGGAGACACCTCCTTTTCCCTTATTAGAGAGAGAGAGTGCCTGTGTTATGTCGAATTACTGGGTGAACGAGTTGTCTTTGGGGTACTGCAAGTCTGTGGTCTTTGTTGATGCTTTGCTGCATGCTTGAGTGCTCGGTAGGGGGCGCCGATGCTTTTTTTGCTGGAAGGGTGGGGGAAATCGTTGCTTTGCTGCTGCTTACGCGTGGGAGGGGGGAGCTGGGGAGGGGCTTTGGGGGTTCTAACAGTTAACCATCTTTCATTCTTTGGGGCACTCTTCTGTTTTTGTGGATGATTGTGAAGAAAAAGCATTTCAAGATGTATATTGTATACATTTCTCTGACATTAAATGTACCCTTGAAACCATTGAAATAATACTTATGTAGGAAGTAGCAGCACCTTCCCAATTAAAACAGAGCAATGT
The DNA here is from genome assembly GCF_030028105.1 of Mobula birostris. Lineage (NCBI taxonomy): Eukaryota > Metazoa > Chordata > Chondrichthyes > Myliobatiformes > Myliobatidae > Mobula > Mobula birostris. The sequence continues at coordinate 30,821,543 of NC_092396.1, forward strand.
TGTCAGAAAGATGCAGTGAGTGGAGAATTACTTTATCTTGGTTTTAGTTCAATTACTGACAACAAAAATGGCACCAGGCTAATGCAGGGTCTCAGCCCAAATTGTCAACTGTACCTCTTCCTCCACTGATGCTGCCTGACCTGTTGAGTTCTTCCAGCAGTTTGTTTTGTGGATCTCTATGCTTGACAGTGGCCTCACCACTCTAGTTTTGGAATAGTGTTATCATAATGCAGCCTCCAATTTATCCAGTCTCCTAATGCACAGGCCATCAGGAGGCACTGGGAAGAAATTAGTAGCAGGAATTCTGATTGATTTGTCCCCTCGTCTTCCAGCTGTAACTGGTTAGCTCGATACAGATTTGGTGTCAATGCTAGGATACTCCCATTGTTCATGGCTGAAGTCCAGAACGAGAAGCTTTCAGAGAGCCTATAATCAGGCATTTTATTGCAGGGTTGTGCAGCAGTGTAGGTAAACTTGGAGTTCAATGCTCACAGCAGTAACAGACCACAGGAATTATAGCAACCCATCATCTGGTGTTTATGCCACTCACTCAGAGCTGTGCAATTGATAATTTTATTTGACACAGGGAGTAACCTCAGAAGGAAGCAGTAATCCTTTGAAGCTACTTGATCACCAGCAGCATGGGAGCTACTGAGGAAGCAGTTGTGCATGGAAATAGCCTTCTGATGTGGTTTCTCTTTACACTGTGCTTGGCTCTTGCCAACCGTCTGCATTCTATTAAAGTGCTACGACTCTAAGCTGCGGATGTTAATGTGATTTTCATTCTGAGGTAACCAAATTGGGCATTTTGTGAGTTTTCCGAATTGCCACAAGAGCAAGGTGAAATCCCACAAACATCAGACATACTTCTACAATGGCAGCAGTGTGGCAGATAAAGCTCTTGATTCCCATCCTGCTGTTGGTGGAATCCACTTTCCAAGATCCCACTGGAGTGGCCAATCAGTGCGCATCGACCCAGAAAGGAAGCAGTGATGGCAGAGGGCATGGTTGCCTCTTGTCCGTGAGTGGGAAGTTTGAGAGTTGAGCACTGAGTCTAGAGCAGACACGACCAGTGTCATAGTGAAGAAATGATATACAGCCAGCTTTCAAACAAATGGTGAAGCAGAGGTTCCATTCCAGTTATGACAGTGTGTTGAAGAAGGGCAGGGGAGGTTTCCAGCATTTTCTGATTTGAACAACGTTTATCCTTCAGTAAGTATATTTTAAGAAATAGATAATGATCATTAACATGTAGCCACCTGCAGGCTCTTGCCACATGCAAATGGTTTGCTAAACTTTCTATGTTACAAGAATGACTTCATTTTAAAAGATCTTCCTTTGAGCTGATATGAGGTCATAAAAGGTGATATGGAAATGGAAGACTTTCAGAGGTATTGTCAGGTAATTTGACTGTGGAAGCATTGGAGTTATGTTCAGAACCAGTGTCAGTAGACATCATCCAAGAACGAGCTGGTATCTTGACTTCTATCACTGCAAAAAAGAGCAGTCAGAACATAGATCATAGACCTAGAACTTAGAACATTACAGCACAAGGACAGGACCTTTAGCCCATGATGACATATCAACCTTTTAACATGCTCCAAGATCCTTCCCACATAGGCCTCCATTTGTCTTTTACCCATGTCCCTCTCTAAGAGTTTTTAAAATGTCCCTGGCATGTTTGCCTTTACCACCAACCTGGCAGTGCATTCCACTTACTTGCCACTCTATGTGCAAAAAAAGACTACTTCTGACATGCCCCCCGCCCTCCACCATATGTTCTTCCAGAACACCTTAAAATTATGCCCTTGAAAATTCGCACTGGGAGCTGCAGTCCACGTCTTGGAACAAGAAACATAAATGATGGGGCAACTTTAACAAATGGTCATTTAGTTATATTTTTAAAATGGACCATGTCAGATGCGATTTCACCAGATTTGGGGACTTTTAACATGCATTGACACAAAATTAGTGTGATGAAGTGTTTCCAATATTTAGAGTTTTATAATATTGGCCTGCGGTGCATAGTTTAGCACCGGCTGATAAAATAAGAAAAAAAAACTGCAGATACTGGAAATCTGAAATAAAAACAGAAAACGCTGGAAACTCTTGGCATTTTGACATGCAGTGTTAATTTGTGTCTTGCTTTGTAGATTCCTGCTATCCAGAATTAGTAGGCATATGTACTGTATATTGGCTTCAACTCACTATTCTTTTTCTCACTATTGAAATCTCTGACAGGATAAATCTGATAGGGTTTGTATAACTGGGGTGGGGTTCGGAAGGAAAGAGGCAGATGAGACACCTTGAGATCAACCATTTTCACTATTGTCCTGAATTGAAATGATTCCCATTGTGTCTGAAATGCATTTTATAAATTAGTAATGAGAAAAACCTTTGAAAGGAGATTAAGTGTTCTTGAACGGAAGTGCAATGTCAACTTATTGCTGTCATTCACTGTAAGGAGTTCTTGACTATTTCTGCAGGGAGGTGAACTTAAATACCATCATGGGTCCTGGGCAAGGTTTGATCAACGTGGTTCGTGGATTGGGCTCACTTTTAGAGGATTCTGCAGTTCATGTTGTATGTTTTTGGTTAGTCCTCTTTTTTATTGCTATTTTGATGGGGGCTGGCTGGCTCCGCGGCCAGTAGTCAACTAATGACCCAGCGCTAAGTTGAACTGAACCGAATTAACCTGAACATTCCTAGAGTGTTTCAAGGACTCTGATTTTAAAGTTTGACATTTAATATTCTGTGTGTCATTCACTCGTTTTTTTGCTGCTTGCGTGATTTGTTCCTTGTTTTGTGTGCTGGGTGTTTGATGTTTTCTTCAAATGGGTTTCATGATGTTTCTTTGCTTCATGGCTGACTTCAGGAAGGTGAATCTTAGGGTTGTGTACTGCATGCATACTTTGATAATAGATTTCCTTTGAAACTTTGAATTCAGGGACCTAAATTCAAGGAATTTGGACTTTTAAAGGAAAAGCTTGTCTCAAAAGCAGTAAGCATTAAATTTCTAGATTGTCCAAACGTATGTTTAGTTCTTTAAGATTCTTCATGGAAATGTATCTGCCTGAATGTGACTCCAGGCCCATTGCTATGGCTGAGACTTAATCACCTCCTTGCTTGTGGAGCAAATAGGCATGGGCAACAGCTGCCATCGACATCAGCATCCACTTAAATAAACAAGTATTCTCTGGAAGACAAGCTGTATTGCCTGCTGCTGACCTAGCCCGAGACAAGTTCTTTTGCCTTTGCTTGCCGAACTGGCATGAGATGAAGAACTAGTGCATTCTTGTTCTTGCAGAAATGTAGCTCCAGAAGAACATCCCAAGCACTATCAATCTTCAGGCCGTTCCACTTGGGGACTTGTGATATGGTAACTGTATGTACTGTGCTGTGTGTGACTGTACGTACTGTGGTTTGTGCACCCCGGCCCCGGAGGAACACTCCTTAAAGCTGTATTAATGTGCATGGTTGAACGATAATTTAACTTGAATTTGAACAAGTGAAGGAATATTTTAATGAAGTATAATATTTTATAAAAATGACCTTCTTCGCATATTTCATGACTGGAGTTGTACTGGAGCTGAAACCTTCTCGAGAAATTGAAAATAGTGAGTGAGTCAATTTTACCTAATTCTTTCCTGTTAAGAGAAAATCCACGATTCCAAGATTCTCTGCATAATGTGTTACAAGTGTTAATTCAGGGCCGACACACAAATTTAAGAAATGAAGCTTTAGGTCCCCAATGTTCTTGGTTAATCTATGCATGGATTATGGAAACAATGTTGATTATATATTGTATTTAGGGGACAAGCCCACACTGAATATATTTTAATCAATTCTTATGTAAATTATCGTCAATCTCAATCTACAGGAGCAGAAAATTAGCCCATAAAGTGTGCTTGTTGGAAATGGGCAGGATTAAAGTGCTGGTGCTCTGTTACAGGAGCTTTACTTTGTAATCCCGCATGGTATACCTGACGGACATGTGATACACAGCTCCCTTTCCCAGTGCATTTCCGACTTTCATGATGAGTTAGCTGATCTGCTAAAGTAGGATGAATATTTTAGCAAATACTTTTGTCCTCATCAAAGTTTGAGGAATTTCAATTATAAGTTACCTCTGACATAAAAGAAACAACCACAGTCTTTTTTTTTTACTGATTTAAAACAGAATCATGGAGGCTACCTGCCCAAACCCCTAATCCAATTAAATCCTTGGTACGTTTCCACGATCTGAAGTTTTTGGGTAGACTTGGAGGAATCTCTTAATATTTACCTCAAGTGCTATCAGTGCAGAGTTTGCACATTCTCTCCATGGCCACTCAGAATTCCCCAGTTGCTTTAGATTCCTCCTACAGCCTAACGAAGTGCTGGTTCAGTCAATAACCACAGTAGATTAGTTCATAGTGCTGATCAAAGGCATGTGAGAAGACATTGCTGAACTTTTGGGGATAATGGGAGCCAATAGGGACCTGAGGAAGGACCTTAGCCTGAAATGAGAATTGTTTATGTATTTCTATTGATGCTGCCTGACCTGTTGAGTTCTTTCAGCATTTTGTGTGCCTTCCTTGAATTTCCGTCATCTGCAGACTTGTTTGTGTTTATGGTTCCAACTGGTGGAGTAAAGTGGTCTCTTTCCGTGCCATTATAAAATGCAGATAGACAAGCTACTGTTAACTAGGGTTAACCATGCTTCTTTTATGGTAAAAAATAATTTTATTTAGATGCCTTTATTCTCCTCTGCTTCAGTACAGTTGCATCCTGCTGCATAATAGCTGGCAGTTCTCTGGTATTTTATCACACTGGCCGTCTATGGTGCATGGATGCTTGACTGGCAATTCCATGAAATGAGCCATTACAGCCAAGGTTTATCCATCCTTCAGCAGAGGTACTGAATCAGCCAACAGGAAACAAGAATCTCGCTCTTATGACCCAGAAATGTTCACACCAGTTGCCTCATCCCATAGACTCTCTCAGCAATGAATCCAAACCTGGAATTGAAACTTTCAGGAATTTTAATAGAGAAAAGATTAAACATTGTGCATTTTGGAGCACTCCTCTCTGCTACACCTCCTTTATCTCCGAGGGGAATAGTTGCACTCAATGTATTTCTCATACTTTTTAGTGTGTCTTAATTACATGCTGAGCTGAGCTGATTAGTGGAATACTCACAGTTCCAATGAATTGTCATGGAACAGTTGGTTCATTAGGTTCACTGAACTCAGCTGGCTTGCAAGGCAAGGTATGATTCAACTGTTTCCTAAATATGTAATGTTGCTGTCAGCTGCTTTGTAAACCAGCCTCTGGAAAGAAACATCATCTATAATTCCACCAACCATTTTATGACAAAGAGCAAAACCATGGAGAATGGACGTGAAATCACAGAGGAACATCTGGAGAAATTTCTGTAATGCCCGTCCGCTGCTGTCATTACTGTGTGGTTGGGAACCTTTCAGAGGGTAGGCTTCAAAATCCCCGGCCTTGCCTGCTTTTGGCGACCGAGAAAGAGGTCGAATCGCTCGGACAGAGATGGCGCTCAGTACTCGGTGTCAGAGAGCTGATCAGAGCATGAAGTTTTCGGATGACTCAGAGTTGGATTGTGGTCGGCATGGCAGGGAGAGTTTTTCTTCCCTCTCCCGACTGCATGAGATGTGGGACATTTGAGAAACTTTGAACTTTACTGTGCTCACGGACTTTCTTCATCAAGTTATGGTATTGTTACACCGTTTGAAAGTATATGTTATAATTATGTGGTTTTGTCAGTTTTTTCAGTCTTGGTCTGTCCTGTGTTTTGTGATATCACACCAGAGGAAATAATGTATCATTTTTTAATGCATGCATTACTAAATGACAATAAAAGGGGACTATGTGTCTTCATAATCTAAAAAAAAAACAAGGTGTAGGTTGTGAGTCACTATGCCAGACAGCATGGAAACTGGTCCTTTGGCCCATCAGGTGCATATTGGCTGTCATGTACCTATTGATACTAATCCTGTTTTCCAGGACTAGGCACACAGCTTTCTTAAAGTGCTTATTTATCTCCTTCTTAAATGCCTCGGTCACCTAGTCATGAGGTCAGAATCAGAATCAAGTTTAATATCGTGGAATTTGTTGTCTTTGAAGCAGCAGCACAATGTAATACATAATAATAGATAGAAAAAATGTGAAAAAAGGTGAAATGCGAAGTACAGTAAGTATATGTACTTTTGAAGCAGTAAGTATATATCCAACTCCTTCCAAAGAGTGGGACAGGTCCTAAAAAGCCAACTGAATGGGCAGAAGAAGATCAGAGCCATCAATACATTCGCCCTACCAGTCATCAGATACCCAGCCGCAATAGTGTGCTGGCCAAGGAATGAACTGGAAGCCGCTGTCATCAAGACATGGAAAGTATGAACAATGCATGGAGGAGTCCACCCAAAGTCCAACGTCAAGCAACTGTACACCCACTCGAATAAAGGAGGCTGGGGACCTGGAAGTGCCAAGGCTGCAGTCCTGGAAGAAATGCAAAATATCATGAGTACATCAGGAAGATGGCCCTTAAGGAAGACCTGCTAGGAGAATACCTCAGACAGTAGGCAGGGGACATGGAAATGGAAGTGGGTGAAGCAAAGCCAGAGGACCAGAGGCCATGGCATGACAATCCACTGTAAGAGATATGCCATCATCAGTATCAGAGGTGGCTGACATAAGAAAGTCCTACCTATGTCTGCAAATAGCAGGGCTAAAGATGAACACAGAGGCGCTGCTCATTTCTGCAAAGGAACAGGTGCTGAGCACAAGGGCAATAGAAGCAGGAGTCTATCACACCGGACAACAGTCAAGATGCAGACCGTGCAAAGAATCTGCTGAAACCATCCAGCACATATTAGCAGGGTGCAAGATGCAGGCAGGGACAGCATACATTGGATGGCACAACCAAGTTGCAGGAATTGTGTACAAGAACATCTGCACTGAGTATATTCATAAATCCAAATGGGAAACACCTGAGCAGGTAGTGGAGAATGACAGAGCTAAGATCCTGTGCGACTTCCAAATACAGACTGATAACCAACCAACCAGACATAGTCATATTGGACAAGGAATAGAAGAAAGCGGAAGTAATAGAAGTGGAAATCCCAAACGACAGTAACATCAGGAAGAAAGAATATGAGAAGCTGGAGAAATACCAGAGCTTGAAAGAGCAGATAGAAAGAATGTGGAAAGTTAAAGCCAGAGTAATCCCAGTGGTGATAGGAGCACTTGGAGCTGTGTCATCTGGACTGGGAGAGCGGCTCCAACAAATCCCGGGAACCGCATCTGAGGTCTCAGTCCGGAAGAGTGCATTAATAGGAACTGAAAAAAAACTACACTGAACCCTCAGACTCCCAGGCCTCTGGTAGAGGACCCGAGATTGAGGGAAAATACATGCACAGCACCCATAATATATATGTGCGTGTGTGTGTGTGTGTGTGCGTGCGTGTGTGTGTGTGTGTGTGTGTGTGTGTGTGTGTGTGTGTGTATGTGTGTGTGTATATAAAATAGTTAAATAGAATTAAATAAGTCATACCAAAATAGAAATTAAATTAGTGAGTGGTTGTGGTGGTCCCGGGTTCAATGTCCATTCAGAAATTGGATGGCAGAGGGGAAGAAGCTGTTCTTGAATCATTGAATCAGGCTTTTGTACTTCCTTCCTGAGGGTAACAATGATAAGGGTGCATGACCTGTGTGATGGGTGTCTAATGATGGATGCCATTTTTCTGAGATATTGCTCCTTGAAGATGTGCTTTCTAGATTATAACCACTCTTTGGCTGAATGAAATTCTTCCTCACGTACCTTCTAAATCTGCTGCACCATGTCTTAAATATATGCTGTCTGGTTTTTGGCACTCTGCTGAGGGGATTTTTTCCCATTATCTACCTTATCTACATCTCTCATAAGTTAGTATTCCTCAAAATGGTCCTCACTCAGCCTTCTCTCTAAAAATAAAAACCCAGCCTATCTAGCCTTTCCCTGCAGCTGAAATGTGTCACTCTCGGCAACATTCTTGTTGTTCTCTCAGAATCACTTGTTAGGCAATTATACCACACCATGTGGGATTGGGCCAAAAAGTATAGGAGGTTTTCAGGTTCATTTCTTCCTCAACATTACATAGGCCAAATGTCAGTCATGTCATGGATAATGCAATTGGGCTCAGCAGCCTTGGCCAGGGAGAAGAATTCAACATATCCATTGTCTCAATGTGCTTGCCAAGACTGGTCATCTGTTTTCTGGAGAAATTGAGAAAATGAAGGACATAATGTAAAACACATTTAACTAGATGCACCAACCCTTGCCTTGACCATTTCTTTTGGTCCCATTTCTCAGTCAATCTTCAGGCAGAGTAACACATAAGAACTTTGCTTGGTCAATGCTGCCTTCTGATGCCTACAAGAGAGTCATAGAGCCATAGCACACAGAAACAGCCCTTCAGTCCATCTAGTCCATGTCTACCATGAGACATCTATTCACACTAATCCCATTCTAATCTCCCCACATACACATCATCACCTCCAGATACCACCATTCAACTATACACTAACACTATTTACCGTGGCTAGTTAAAGTACCAGCTCACACCGATTTAGGAAACCAGAGTACCTGGTAGAAACTTACATAATCACAGGGAGGATATGCAAACTCTACATAGGCAGCACTGGTGATCAGGATTAATCTGGGGTTGTTGTAGCTGTGAGGCAGAAAATGTATCTGTTGCCCCACTATGCCACTCCGTCTATTGAAGGATCTACCCCCAACTTCTCCCTGAATATATTTTCCCCTGGATCCACACAGACACAACATAGAGTCTTAGAGGTTTACAACACCAAAAAGAACCCAGCGTTTCCATGCCAACCTTTTATGAAAAGATTATGAGAAAAGTAGTTTTGTGAGCTGTCTGGAGGATGTCGCCCTTGGTCGCCTTGTTCACTGGCATAATCTTCTTCCAGGTTGGATATCAACAAATCTCTGTGCAAAAAGAATCCTTACTCCTAAGATCCCCTTTAATTCTCCTGCTTCTCACCTTGAACTATGCCCTCTTGTTTGCGATACTGTTACTATGGGGAAAAATATTTTGGCCATCTACCCTAACTATGCCTCTCATAATCTTACATCCTGATCCTTCAATCAGGTCAGCACTCAGCCTTGTCCGCTCCACTGAAAACATGTCAAGCCTAATCATTTGCTCACCGTAACTATAGTCCTCCGATCCAGACATCTACAGCAATGGCAACTAATGTGACTTCACAAACTGCTATATTCACATCGGAGTCATTACTATATATCACAAACAGCAGTCCCAGCACCAATCCTGAGGTACATGACTAATCAGTAAAACATATTTCTGGATTATCCTCTGCCTTCTAACACAGGGATAATTTTGGATCCATTTAGCTGGTTTGCCCTGAATCCCATGACCATTAACCTGCTGGACCAGCTTACCAGATGGGACCTTGTCAGGCATACAGTAGACTGTAGACCATACAGTAGACTGGGAGAGGCACGGAATTTGGACTTGCACTTGAGAGGAGTTGAACTAATATCAAGTTTCATGCATCAAACTGATCCCTAAGAATAACAGATGATTTAACCGCACAATTTACAGTACTCTAGGGCAGCTATTTATACTATAATGAAATAAATGTTGTGTCACCCTTCTGAAACCTTTTCATTCCTCGATTACATAGCTTCTAAAATTAGCTCAGTTTCAACAAGTACTGCGCAAGGGTCTCGAGAGGTACTCTGCAAGTGATAACAAGTGACAGCGAGGTGATTTATGATGGGGTCGGTCACCTTATGTTGGTCTCCGTCTGATGTGAGCGAAACCTGAGAGTGAGCAATAAGGACAATAACCGATTTATAATGAGGGGATCATTATGGAGTAATGGCTGTGTGTGTGTCTGAGAGTAGAGTGGGTACGTTACTGGAATAGCAATCTAGTTGCCGGGGCTGAGGATCTAGATTCATATATTGATAGTAGCTGTTGCATTTAAATTCAGTAAACAAAATTGTTCCTGGAATGATTTAGTGTGATAAGAACTAAAATTCTGCTATTGTAAAAATAGTAGAGGGAAGCCCTTGTATACCTGGGTAGGTAATGGAACAAACTTAAGCTGACTTAGTGCCTGAACCCTGCTGGTTTAAAATACCTTATGACATACAGAAGAATTTCAAAGAAGTCAATAATCTGTGTAGCCTTTATGTAGAGTGTCTGGATTCACACAAGTCATCAAAGGAGGTTAAGTTATGCAGTGGAACTATATATTGAATATAGGTATAAAAATAGAAAAAGAGCGAGCAATAGAGGGAGAGGAGAGAGCACAAGAAATAGATCATTTAAGCCTCTAAATTGCTCTTACCAATTTTAGCAGATGATCACAATGCTTTTCTGCTTTAATGTTTTTGTCTGCCGTTTTAGCAGGGATGTTAATTCACTTACAATGAAAAGATTATACCGACACAAAAATAGCCAAGGAATGCCATACCAAAACGTGAGACCCACTAACATGGTCCATTGTCATTCCTGGATCAAAGACATGCCTAATTCTCTCCAATCTGGTTGAAATACCTTGAACTTTGGTCTCAGAAATTCAGTGGCAAGAACGGACAACTTTTAACCACTAAGTACTCTAGTTAATTACTGGTAAGAAAATATGGAAGTGATCAGCAAGAATTAAAATCTGAATTAAAATAGCTGACACAGAGTCCAAAGGTTGTCTGTGTTGCAGATCATTCTTAGTTGGAAATATATCCAATCATCAAAGTTAGCGTACAAATATAACACCGTGTCAGTCCTTCAACATGCAGGCAGAAATCATTTAAGGCAGCTCACCATCGCTTTTTTCAAAGACAATTAGGATTAGAAAATATATGTTTGCCTTGCGGCCCATCCTATGAATGAATGACTAAACATAGAACAGAGAACAGAACGAACAGCATGGGAACAGGCCCTTCAGCCCATTATGTCAGTACTGACCATGGCACCCGTCAAACTAATTCCATCTGCCTGCACATAGTGAATATCTCTGTCTCTCTCACTATCCTTGTCTGTTCACCTGTCTGTCTTTTAAATTTTCCTGTCATATATGCTCCTACCAGAGCTTCTGTTTTCCAGCATTCCAGTTTATGCGTAAATAAATTTGCCTTTCAAATCTTCTTTAAGCTTCTTATTTAACTTTCACCTTCAAAGTATGTCATTTGGTATGTAACATTTCCTCTCTGAGGAAAAGCCTCCATCTACCCAATCTACATCTCTCATAATTATACATATTTCTGTCAGGTCATCCCTCAGCCTCAGAGAAAACAATTCAAGTTTGTCCAACCTGTTCTTATAGCTAATACTCTCCAATCTCCAATCAGGATCGTACAGGCCCTTCAATCCTTGATGATGGACTGGTTTGTCTCTTTACCAGTCCTAAGATCAATCTAATCCTTCCCTCCAACATAGCCCTCCATTTTTCTATCATTCATGGGCCTATCTAAGAGTTACTTAAAAGCCTCTAATGTTTCTGTCTTTATTACTATCCCTGGCAGGATGCCCACACACCCACCACTCTCTGTGTAAAGGACTGACATCCCCCTATACTTTCCTCCAATCACCTTAAAATTATGCCCCCTAGTAATAGCCATTTCCGCCCTGGGATAAAGTCTCTGGCAATCTCTCTATCTATACCTTTTATCATCTTGTACACCTCTGTCAAATCACCTCTCATCCTCTTTCACTCCAAAAAGAGAACCTCTCGCTCACTCAACCTATCTTCATAAGACATGCCTTCTAATCCAGGCAGCATCCTGATGAATCTCCTCTGCACCCTCTCAAAAGCTTTCACATCCTTCCTATAATGAGGTGACCAGAACTGAACACAATATTCCAGGTGTGGTCTAATAAGGCTTTTATAGAACTGCAACATTATCTCACAGCTCTTGCTCTCAATCCCCTTCTAATAAAGGCCAGCACTGTACACCTTCTTAACGACCCTATCAATTTACTCAGCCACTTTGGGAATCTATAGACGTAGAACCGAAGATCCCTCTTTTCCACCACACTGATAGAATCCTGCTGTCAACCCTGTATTTGAACTTCCAAAATGAATCACTTCACACTTTTCTGGGTTGAACTCCATCTGCCACCTCCCAGCCCAGCTCTGCATCCTGCATCCTCCCATTGCAGTCTATAACAATCATTCACACCATTCACAACCCCACAAATCTTTCTTTTATCTGCAAACATATCAACTTCCTCATCTAAGGCATTCCAGAAGGTGCAGGTGTCCCAGAACAGTTCTCTGAGGAACAACACTGGTCACTGCCCTGCGGGCAGAATACTCTCCATCTTCTGCTATTCTCTGCCTTTTATGGACAAGCTAATTCTGTATCTACCCAGCCAGATTTCCCAAGATTTCACGCCTCCAGACTTTCTGAATGACCTTACCATGGAGAACCTTATCAAGCACCATATACACCACTGTTCTACTTTCATCAATGTGCTTTGTCACATCCTCCAAGAATATAATTAGGCTCATGAGGCGCGACCTGCCCCTCACAAAGCCATGCTGACTATCTCTAATCAGACTGCGTTTCTCCAACTCCTCATAAATCCTGTCTCCAAGAATCATCTCCGATAATCTGCTCACCACTGAAATAAGACTTTCTGGTCTATAATTCCCAGGGTTATCCCTACTCCCTTTCTTGAGCAAATGAATGACATTTTCCTGCCTTCAGTCATCTGATACCACTCCCATGGCCAGAGAAGATGCAAAGATCATTGTCAAACATACAGCAATCTCTCCCCACATGTCCCATAGTAACCTAGGGTACATCTTGATAATTCTCTTCTGCAAACCTACTTCCAGAACAGTACACAATACTCCCAATGTGGCCCACCTAACGTTTTATACAGCTGTAACATGATTTCTAGTCTTTATACTCAAATGTTCTGACTGATGGAGGCAAGTATGTTACATGTCTTCTTTTTTTGTGTTGTCATGCCTGCCAAGGTAACTCTGTACCTCAATGCTGTTAGGTGTGCTGCCACTCGCTGTATACATTCCTCTTTCATCAGACCTCTCGAGGTCCAGTACCACACACTTGTCTGGTATAAACTTCAAGTGATAGTTTTCTGCCAACGAATCTCTATCCTGTTGTTTTCCCTGAAAACCTTCCTCACTATCCACATTTCTACCAATTATATAAAACATCATGTTTTCTGAAACTTCCTAAGCCATATCAATTTCATTCAAATAATCCTTCCATAAATGTGCAATTTCCAGTGGTTACAACAATCATGAGTTATTACAGTATAGGCTATTCAGCCCATTGAGTCCGTGCTGGCTCTCAGAGTATTCCCCTCAACCCCATTCCCCGACAGATTTCCTTGCAGTATATTATTTCACATTAGCCCAATAACTGCCCCTTGATCCTCTTGCCACCCACTGCCAACTTACATCGGTCAACTAACTTTCTGGCAGAAGTTTTAGATGTGAGAGGAAACCAGAGTATCTGGGAAAATCCTCGTGGTGCTAGGGAGAATGAGCAAACTCCACACAACCAGTACATTTGGTTATGAATGAACCCATGTTGTTCAACTTGTGCACCAGCAGCTATAATTGCCGCACTGCAATTCATCAGGTGAAGAACTATCGACTATTATTCTTCATTGACTAATGCCGTTAAGATAAACATGGTGCTCTTAGTTTGGGTAAGCCTTACACAACAATTTACTTCCCGCTGAGCTGTTGAGATGGCTTTTGCTGCTATCCCTACATATTTCACTGCAATCATATATCAAGCAGAAAGCAAACCTCTGCAAAGCCTCATCTCAGATTGAGTTTTCAAAGTAAAATATCAGAGCTCAGTTCTGTAAGAACAGTAATAGGCCATGCATTATAATGGCACAAAAAAATTCAATTAGGTTACTCCACCATGATCACTCCAGGTCAGCAAACGACTTTGGCATACGTTCAGGAGCTGACTGAATGACATTGAAGTCAACGAAACACAATGAACAAGTTCACTATAATAAAAATGCAGATCTTTATTTCCAATAGTTACTTGATGGTTGGTGGGTTATGTAAACTTACTTTGTGCCCTTCATTATCATTAATCCATTTTGCAAACTGTTTCATGATTGTGTTGGAATTGCTCATAAAGCCATTTTATAGGAACCTATTAAGCAGTGCACTATAAAATGAAATTAAAGCAATTGAAGAATATTTATTCCCTTTATGATTATGCTGCTTTCTGAGGCTTGCACACTGGGACTTCTAGGGCATGTCAGTGGACACAAGTTGGCAAGGTTGCCTGTGATATACCAGTTAGCTGAGTGATGTCACAGCAACAACCTGGCACTCAATATCAGTAAGGCCAAAGAGCTGATTGTGGACTTCAGAAAGGGTAAGATGAAGGAACACACTCCAATCCTCATAGAGGGATCAGAAGTGGAGAGAGTGAGTAAATTAAAGTTCTAGTTGTCATTGTCTCTGAGAACCTAACTGGACCCAACATATCGATGCAGCTATAAAGAAGTCAAGACAGTGGCTATATTTTATTAGGAGTTTGAGGAGATTTGGTATGTCACCAAAAACAATTGCAAATTTCTACAGATGTATCGTGGAGAGCATTCTAACTGGCTGCATCACCGTCTGGTATGGAGGGGGCGGGCGGTAGTGGGGGGTGGGACTACCGCACAGGATTGAAGTAAGTTGCAGAAAGTTGTAAAATTAGCCAGCTCCATCATGGGCACTAGCCTCTGTAGTACTCAGGTCATCTTCAAGGAGTGGTGCCTCAGAAAAGTAGTATTCATCAATAAGAACCTCCACCACCCAGAACATGCTCACAGATTCTTCTCCTCTGTCATCTGATTTCTGAATGCACATTGAACCCATGAACACTACCTCACTTTTTGTTGTTTCCTTTTTGGCACCACTTAATTAATATAACTATTATATAATATATATATAATAATTCACAGTTTTCTTTATTTCTCTATAAACATGTATTGTATTGCATTGCTGCTGCAAAGACAACAAATTTCACGATATATGTCAGTGACATTAAGCTTGATCCTGATTCCGATTCTGTGGTTCCTTGTCCGGCAGCGCATTTGAAAACTCATGGGGATTGTAGGACAGGTCACATCCCTTCTATCTCAGGACACAAGCTCAAGGACACAGGGGTTGCTTTCTCTTGAAATCTGTGTGATGTTTATAGTTGGGACCAAAATTCTAGTGAACTAAATATCTATAGAGAGAAATAAAGTTTAAACTGAAAAAGACGAGTTTTTCTCAATGAGGGAACATCTAGAATGCCAGATAGAAATATAGGGAAGCGTAGATGGAAAATCTTCAGGATAAGGATAACTAGATTATGTCAAAAAGGAACATAATTTATAATCAAGTAAATCTTTAAAAATTGTGTTTAAGGAGTATAAAATGACAATAAGATAAATAGGTCCATTGGCCTATTGTGGAAAATAAGAAAGTTAAAGTACTTAAATGAAGATAAAGCTTAAATGAGCTATATCTGAATGTGGGAAGTATTCAAGGTGAGTGAATTAAAATGCAGATAAGTAAAAATGCATATAATTTGATTGCGACTAAGAAGATATTGCCTATTAGACATTGAGGAAAGGCATGTAAAAAGGTAAGGAAGGTGGGGTGGATGAAGTCAGTGCAATAACGAAGAAGAACTTTGGTTCTGAAAATTCAGATGTGGAATCAGTTTGGATGGAGTTAAACATGGAGGAATGAAGGACATCGATGAGAGTTGTCTATTGTCTCCATGTAATAACGAATGCTACAGTTAGAAATTAAACATGAATGCAGCAAGGGTACTACAGTAATCTTGGGTGACTTATATAAATCAAATCAGCAAGGAAACTGTGCTGGAACCATTCCTACACAGTGAATGGGATGTCGTTTTTATACCTGTATTTTGAAAAGCTAACTAGTTATAGGCTAAATTGGCTATGAGAAGGGTCATATTGTCTTTCCTCTTTCTCTCCAGCAAAATGTATCTTTCCATAATTTTTCCAAACATCTTTTACCCTGAGACTATTAAGTCCCCAACTCTGCCTTTTGTTTGAGCAATGCTTCAACTATTGCCACCACAACATATTCCGGCATGGATTTTCATCCATATAATTTGCTAGTCTTATTCACATTTCCATATTTGCATACTATTCCTGGCTTTGTAATTCTTGTAGTCTCCTATCCAAAACTCTTTTACGTTCTGTTCTAATGCTGTCTGCCACTCCCAACTCCATGTGCACTTTAAACTACTTTTCTACTGCTACAACCACCCTCATGCTAAGTTAGCTTAAGTGTTCCTTACCTACAGTGGCGAACCTTCCCTTCTGAATAATCTCCTTGGAACAAGCTGCTCCCACCCCAGAATCAGGCTCAATGCTCAAGAAGCCTGAATACCTCTTTCCTCCACCCCATCTCAAAAAATTCCTGCTGCACCTGCAACAAAGCTAAGTCTGAAATTTATAATGGCATTAGCTTCTTTTACTGGTGTCGTAGTGGCATCAGCGCCGGATTTTGGGATGAAAGATCCCGAGTTCGAATCCAGCCGGCTCCCCTGCACGCTTTCCATCCGTGCTGGTGATCTCTTTGGAAACTCACCCGGTAGAAGGCAATGGCAAACCACTGCTGCAACTTGCCTCGTATGAGACTCCCGTCTACGTCACAGTGGTGTGGACGGAAGTTGTCCGCTAACCGGAGAAATTCCGGATGCGATGTGCCTTTCCTTTCCTACAGTAATTATATAACATAATTCAAGCTTAGTTTACATCACAACAGTTCACCTGTTCAAGTGTCTAAATAAGATTTGTTTGTTGTTTTTTCAGTTGAAAATTACTCAATCTGTCCTGCCCAGCTGCTTCTCCAAAGGTTTCCTTTAATCAGCACATTTTTGAATCCAATTAGCAGGGTATTGTAGTTTAATTACTGCAATAAGTATTTTGTATATGTAGGAGCCAAGTATCTGTTCTCTATCTGCTTTGTATTCTGTGTTGTGCATTTATTATGGTAACTAGTCATCCGTGGGGGTGTGGTAAAAGTGAAGGGAATATGTTACGTATTCTTGCTTATTTTGGGGCAATTTGTGGAAATGGGACCCGCTGTCGGGGCCTCACAACCAGCTGCTTTTCAATATGCCAAGGGTGTTGCCTACAAGACTAGCGTGCCTTCAGGACGCAGGATTTTCGTGGCTCTGGAGGTGGGCGGATTCGAGGTTGGTACCACTGCCTGTTGTGTCATGGGAGTACACGGAAGATCAAAAGCAGCAAGCTGGCTGCTGGCTGTGTGCCAAGAGACCCGAGTTCTTTCGGTGCAGGGCGCAGAACTCAGAAAAAAAGACGCAACAGACTTTTAGCACCATAAATCGGTGAGTTGTTTTGTTATGTCTCGCCTCTCACTGTGAAGTGGGGACGTATCTTTTTCCTTTATTAAGGAGAGAGAGAACCCGTGGTATGTCGAATTACCGGGTGAACGAGTAGTCTTTGGGGTACTGCAAGTCTGTGTCTTTATTGATGCTTTGCTGCATGCCTGAGTGCTCAGTGGAGGGTGCTGATGCTTTTTTGCTGGTGAGGGAGGGGGGTTCGTCGCTTTGCTGCTGTTTGTGCGTGGGAGGGGGAACCTTGGGGGGGGGGCTTCGGGGTTCTAACATTTAACTGTCATTCATTCTTTGGGGCACTCCTCTGTTTCTGTGGATGTTTGCGAAGAAAAAGAATTATCTGTTTATTTCCTGAGTCCATGGCAAATTTATCTAGTGAAAGCATTAATGAAGGTAGGAGAAATCCACAAGGATGGTCCCAAACTAATGTCTACTGAGGAAAAGGAAAGCCTCAAAATTTAACATCTTCTCTGGTTTTAAATGATTCTGCTTTTTTTCATGCCTGTTCTACATGAAGCTCACGCTGTAGATTGACCGCACTTTGTCTGACGAAAGTCTGTTCTTTAATCATTTATTTTTAATTTATTTATTAAGATACAGAGTCGAATAGGCCTTTCCAGCCCTTTGAGCTGCGCCACCCAGCAATCACCTGACTTAATCCTAGCCCAATCGCAGGACAATTTACAATGACCAATTAGCCCACCTACCAGAATGCCTTTGGACTGTGGGAGGAAACCAGAGCACAGGGAGAACATACAAACTCCTTACAGGCAGTGGTGGGAATTGAACCCGGGCCGGTGGTACTGTAAAGCGCCGTGCTGTCACGTGTCCAGCAACAATTGATATGAATTTGAGTCAGGTTATATAAACAAACAATGATATTTATTAACCTCTGCTCAAAACATTGAATAGTAAACGAATGACTAACTTAACCGGAAGTTAACAGTTAGGCGACTATGTCGAACAAACAGTCAAACTTGTAAACTGTTCTTAAAGAATTCTCATCCAAGCACAGACTTAAAGTGGTAAATTCAAAAGTCCATTTGATTTAAACAGACATTCAGGAGAGACTGCCTCAAAACAACAATTTCTTCGAAGTAATGACGATCTCAGCCGAGAGAAGCCTTGTCCGAAGGAATCACGAAGAAATAAAGGAGCTCACCTTTTGACTGGAGGGTGGTCACTGCACAAACCTTCCCGACCTTGCAGGGCTTTTACTCAAATGTGCATGCCACAATTCCTGAAAGAAGATTAAAAAGGTCGATCATTCCCAAGAAGCTGAAACAACATTAGCTTTATCCAATCTCTTGCTCGGATAACTCTGGTAATATCTTCACTCTCCGATACTGGACTGTAAAGGGAGGGGAGGGGAGGAGAAGGTGGCGGCGCGATGCCGCGTGTGCGGCCACTCCAAAATGATATCGGTATTTGTTAAGTAGGTACCGTGCACAATCCTGATTTGATGGAGACAGACGTGAGAAGCACGGAGGAACACCTGGAGAAACTTCTGAAATGCCTGCTTCGCTGCCGCTGCTACCGTGCAATCGAGAATCTCCAGAGGGGAAGGCCCCAAATCCTCGGCTTTGCCTATTGCCTGTTGCCAGGGCCAGGGTTGAAGCGCTGGGAAGAGATGGTGCTCGGTGCTTGGTGTCGGAGGGCTGGTCGGAGGCTCAAAGTGTTTGGACAGACTCAAGAGTCGGCTGTGGTCAGGTGCTTCCAGGGTGCTGCATCGGCAAGTTTGGGGTGCTGGAGGTTCATGGCAGGGAGAATTTTTCTTCCTTCTACCGTCTGTGTGAGATGATGGGACTTTCGAGAGACTTCGGGACTTTTTTTTACCATGCCCATGGTCTGTTCTTTATCAAATTACGGTATTGCTTTGCACTGTTGTAACTATATGTTATAATTATGTGGTTTTTGTCAGTTTTTTAGTCTTGGTTTGTCTTGGTTTCTGTGATGTCATACTGGAGGAACATTGTATCATTTCTTAATGCATGCATTACTAAATGACAATAAAAGAGGACTACGTGTCCTCATAATCTAATCTAAATCTAAAGGAAAACAAAGGTGCAACAAACAAAAATTGGCAGTGGTTGGCGAAATTGCCGGCAACAACGTTACACTCAAAATAAAAATGAGAACTGCGTTACCATGGCGGGCTTTTTCTTTTATACCATACCATCACGTGACATCACATCACCTCATTATCACAAGGCCATTACATCATCCCAATAGCATGACACCATTACATCATGCTCACGGGGAATGTAACAGTGCTAACTATTATGCTACAGGGCCAGCCCATCCTTGCACCTAAATTCAGGACTCCTTACCCAACTATACTGAAGATTGCTTCGCTGCTCACCACTATCATCTTAAGGGCAATTAAGTGTGGGCAAATTATGGAGATTTTACCAATGGTAGCCATGACAAGTAAATAAATAAAATAAAAAATTAAGTATACTGTACTAACTCAATATACTGTACTTCTCCTCAAAGGAGGAGAAGATGGCGGCGCGACGCAGCGCGCAGCGGCCACTCCGGTGAATGATACCTGTTATCTGTCAAGTAGGGTGCCGTGCACAATCCTGATTTGAAGGAGACAGATGTGACAGCACGGAGGAACATCTGGAGAAACTTCTGAAATGCCTTCTTCGCTGCCGCTGCTACTGTGTGATCCAGAATCTCCAGAGGGGAAGGCCCCGAGTCCTCGGCTTTGCTTGTTGCTCGGCGGCCAGGGTGGGGTCGAAGCACTCGGCAGAGATGGTGCTTGGTGCTCGGTGTCGGAGGCTCGAAGTTTTCGGACAGACTCAGAGTTGGCTGTGGTCAGGTGCTTCCAATGCATTGGCAGTTGTCGGCGCCTGGAGGTTTATGGCAGGGAGAGTTTCTCCCTTTTGCCGCCTGCTATCGGGACTATCGGGAGTCGATGGGAACTTTGAGACTTTTTTTTTACTGTGCCCATGGTCTGCTCTTTATCAAATTATGGTATTGCTTTGCACTGCTGTAATAATATGTTATAATTATGTGGTCTTCTCAGTTTTAGTCTTCGGTTTGTCCTTTTTTTGTGATATCACTCTGGAGGAACATTTTATCATTTCTTAATGCATGCATTTCTAAATGAAAGTAAACGAGGACTGAGTGTCCTCATAATCTAATCTAACATTGAAATCTCAATTAATATTAGATTTTTTTCAATGTCATTTATACAACACAGTTCTATAGAACATACTGGTTGGACTACAGTTGGAGTTTTATGTGCAGTTCTGTTTGCCTCATTAGGGAAAGGACATGTGGCTTTGTAAAGTTTCAGGAGAGGTTTACCAGGATGCCGCCTGATTAGAGAGCCTGAGCTAAATAGAGAGATTAGACAATTTTGGACTGTTTTTATTTTCAGGAGCATCAGAGGCTGAGGGGAGACCTGATAGAAATTTACAAAATTATGGGAGACATATCTATACAGCCTGAATCTTTCCTCGGGATAAAAATATTGAATACTACAGAACATGCATTTATGGTGAAAGGTAGAAGATTTAAAGTGGTATGCTGGGCAATTTCTTACACTGGCTTCCAGTGTTAGCACTGAAGGCAGATATGATAATGAGATTTACATAGAGCATGTATATGCAGAGAATGGAAAACCTTGGACCACGTGCATCATTGTCAGTACAGTCATCATGGGCCAAAGGATGCAAGCCTGTGTTGTACTGCTCTATTTCTATATAAGGCCGTTAAAGAACCCTAAGGCATTTCTCTGTCTCCATGGACTGAGGACACAGCTAGAAACTCCTTGAGAGATTTTGTACATTCATGGTATTGGAATATAAGACCATAAGATATAAGAGCAGAATTAGGCCATTTGGCCCATCAAGTCTGTTCTGCCATTTCATCATGGCTGATCCAATTTTCCTCTCAGCCCCAATCTCCTGCGTTCTCCCCGTATTCCTTCATGCCCTGACCAATCAAGAATCCACCAACCTCTGCTTTAAATATACAAAAAGATTTGGTCTCCACAGCTGCCTGTGGCAAGAATTCCACAGACTCACCACCCACTGACTAAATAAATTTCTCCTCATCTCTGTTCTAAAGGGATACCGCTTATTGCTGAAGTTGTGTCCTTTTGTCTTAGACTCTCCCACGACAGGAAGCATCTTCTCTACATCCACTCTATCAAGGCCTTTCACCATTCGATAGGTTTCAATGAGGTCACCCCTCATTCTTCTGAATCCTAGTGAATACAGGCCCAGAGCTCTTCATATGTCAAGCTTTTCACTCTCAGAATAATTTCTGTGAACCACTTTTTAACTCTCTTCAGTTTCAGCTCATCCTTTCTAAGATAAGGGGACCAAAACTGCTCACAATACTCCAAGTGAGGCCTCACCAGTGCTTTATAAAGTCTCAACATTACATCCTTGTTTTTATATTCTAGTCTTCTTAAAACAAGTGTTAACCTCACATTTGCCTTCCTCACCACAGACTCAACTTGAAAATTAACCTTTAGAGAATCCTGCACAGGGACTCCCAAGTCCCTTTGTGCCTCACTTTTCTCTATTTTCTCTCCATTTCGAAAATAGTCAACCCTTTCTTTTTCTCTATCAAAGTGCATGACCATACACTTCCCAACATTGTGTTCCATCTGCCTTTTCTTTGTCCATTCTCTTAATCTACTGAGCATGCCCACAAGAAAATGAATCATGTTGATAATTATGTATTTTGATAATAAATTTACTTTGAACTTTGAACTTTCTGGGTCACCATTTCATGTTGCCAGTGAGTAAGGCTATTCTGTACAGGTGATATGTCACAAAAACCACAAACCTAGAGGATAAATGGTCCCTGTTTGTGACTGTGCAGTTCAGATGTTAACTACTTCCTCACCTTGTGGGAGTATACTGTTTAATTGTTCAATTATAATGTGAGATGTGGTTCAAGCTGAATCAGTTTAGCTCTTTCAAATCTTGTTGCAAGTTTTTAACACACAGAGGTGCACATGCATGAATACATACTCCTCTCTCTCTCTCTCTCTCTCTTTCTCTCACTCTCTCTCTCTCACACACACACACACACATACCCTCACATACTCAGTTTTGCAAGCTCCCTCAAAAAAGGGGGGAAATCACTGGAGACAGTTTCAGTCTAGAAATCTGTCAAAAGTAGTAGGAAAAATGACCAGAACTGTGAAAACGGCCTTTAACAAAATGATATACAGTCATGTGGAAGGCAATGAGTGTAAATACCACCAGGCCATTAATCTACATTCTCACACTGTGAGAATCAGAAGATCAGGCCTCTCCAAACCAGGATTTTTACATTGCTTTCCTCTATAAACTTTCAGTGACAAAACAATAGCCAAGAGGACACGGTCATTAGGGCATGACCTGTGTAACCACAGCAAGGACAGCCTCCTACAGCATCTGAAGCTCACACATCATTCCACCATACCCTGGCTGCTTCTCAGTCCCCTTGTAGTAGCCATAGCAACCGAGTGGTGTGGCAACAGAAGCACCAAGTTGTAAACTTCACTTACTGCCTTCAGACTAGACAACCTTTAGTCCAAAATTGCAGCATTTATAGTAAAGCTTTAATTGTTGTTGAATAGTACTGCAATAAGATGCTAGGAGCTGGAAGGTGTTCTTCTATTTAATAAGTGGCAAAGTCTTAACCCATTGCATTAGATTTTATGTCAAGGCTTATGCCTTCAGCCAATGAAATCTTCAAAATTTAAGGAAAAGTCTATGCCAGTGCTGGAAAAACGCAGATCTCTAACTTTCCCGCCCAATGTTGCGTGAGTCTCTCCAATGCCTGCATAATGTCCCCGTAAGTGACAGCCTTTTGTTTGACTTTGGTGACTGACTTCCTATATTTTTGCTACTGGCTGGCTGTGCTGTCTGTTGCCTGCAATGTGTGATTGACAGGTTTCCTCATAATCCTGAGTGCCATAAAGGTCTGTGGAAGCAGCTGGTCGCATCAAACTCCTGAATTGCCAGCATGGGATCAACAGTAGGAGCTACAGTGAGAGAAAAGGAAAAATAGAAAAGAAAATACAACTAGGGCTTTGCTCTTTGAAGAAAAGGAGGAAGAGAGGTGACTGGATAGAGATACATAAGGTGATAAGAGACATAGAAAGAGCGGTCAGCCAGCAACTTTTTCCCAGGGCAGCAATGGCTAATATGAGAAGGCATAATCTTAAGGTGGTTAAAGGGGGTGGAAAAGGTGGGTTTTTTCATACTGAAAGTGGTAAGTATGTGGAACGCATTACTGGAGTAGAGGCATATACATTAGAGACATATAAGAGATTCTTAAATTGTCATATGGATAAAAAATGGATGACAATAGGGGAGGGAAGAACTAGAATGATCTTCAAGATCTTCCTTGGGATTTTTTTTACCGTGCCCATGGTCTGCTCTTTATCAAATTATGGTATTGTTTTGCACTGTTGTAACAATATGTTATAATTACGTGGTTTTTGCCAGTTCTAGTCTTGGTCTGTCCTGTGTTTCTGTGCTATCATACTGGAGGAACATTGTATCATTTCTTAATGCATGCATTACTAAATGACAATAAATGAGGACTGGGTGTCCTCATAATCTAAAAAAGTAGGTTAAATGATTGGCACAACATTGTGGGCCAAAGGGCCCGTACTGTGTCATTCTGTGAAAATCACTTCCACGTCACATTTAGGAAGATCCTCAGTTTATATTTATTCACCAAGGTTTAGAAGAGGGGGTTTCCAACCTGGGGTCCACAGACATCTTGCTTAATGGTATTGGTCCATGGCATAAAAAAGGTTGGGAACCGTTGGTTTAGAAGATATCTGAGGAAGAATTTGAGCATTATTCAAAAGTTGTTGTCCAGTGATAAACACTGAAAGGAGACCTTGTTCTAAATCTTCACTTTCACATCAGGCCACGTTAAAAAATTCTGTCAAAGGAAAACCAGGAATACAGCATGTCTATTAATATGGGAGATTCTCTTCCGAAGACAATTTAGTTTGGATGTTACTTACTTACAGTACTTATTGTCCATTATGCAGCTGATATTTAGCACAGTAATGCACTTTCTCTATCTCAGGGCTCCCTTCATCATGTCAATAGCTTCCTCTTGGTTTACTCTACTGTCAGTCATGCAAGTCCCAGGTGGAGACTCTGGAGTAGCATCTGAAGCACCTTCAATAACTCCAAAAGACTGAAGTAGGGTAAATACTGAAAGGCTTTTATTCGCAGTACAATACGACTTCCATGTTGAGTGTCTGCCCCCGGACTGAGGGGAAGGGGCAAGGTGAAATCACCTTTATTCAGGGGTCTGTGGGAGGAGCCACAGGGGCAGTCAGCAGAGGGGCGTGTCCAGACAGTTAACCCAGTTACAACATATATATGGTTTATATATATGCATCAGACTCAGATGCAGAGGATTCTTCATTGCTGTTTCCATAACAGTTTTATTTTATCAGTCAGGGTTGTTAGCCCTGAGCTGAACCCCTGATTCCTGATTGATGGACAATGCTTAGTCTGGCCTCTACTCTTTGACCTGTTTGGCATGGGTGACCCTATCAAGAGCCAAAGCATAAAGCCCTGACTCCAGCCAACATAGCTCTCTGGGTCATTTGCAAACCTCCAAACCCTATGACAAAGTTGTGCTCCTCTTGCAGGAGATTGGATATTATTGGAGTATAAGTCAGGGAGTGGATAGATCCAGTCCCATATTATCTAATTTGAGTGAACTAGATGTGAAGTCTAGGGGATGAGTTTAAAGGGAAAAGACGGTGTGCTCAGGTTGTGGACAGAGAGTTAAAAATTAGCATTGAAATGACTGGAAATGTTGAAGAAGGTGGCATGAGGAAATGAAGTCAAAGAATGCAAAGCAGAAGCAATAAACAGGTGCTGGAGGATCTGAGTAGGTTGAGCAGCATCTGTCTCAGGTCAAAACCTTGCATCTGGACAGGATTTTGACGTGAAACATTGACAACTCCTTTCCTCCTGTAGATGCTGCTCAACATGTTGAGTTCCTCTAGCAAATTGTTGCTTCAGGTTCTAACATCTGCAGTCTCTTGTATCTCCAATGCACTGCAGGAAATGTGACTCCAAGGGTGTAAGAAGTAGGAAGAAGGAAAGAAGAAATAGAGGTATGGAAAGCAGGGAATAGATAATACAGAGAAGGTATGGGAGCAAGATAAAGATTTCAACGGTGTCTTTGGGACATATTGATAAACAGGACTTTTGAGAGAATCACGTAGGTATATTTCAAGAGAATCTACATTATATCAGAGAAAGAAAGAGTTTAAAGGTGTTAGATTATAACCATATAACAATTACAGCACGGAAACAGGCTATCTTGGCCTTTCTAGTCCGTGCCGAACTCTTACTCTCACCTAGTCCCACAGACCTGCACTCAGTCCATAACCCTCCATTCCTTTCCTGTCCATATAGCTATCCAACTTAACTTTAAACAACAACATCGAACCTGCCTCAACCACTTCTGCTGGAAGCTCGTTCCACAAAGTGGAAGCAAGCCAGTCTGCAGTCTATTTATCAGCAGATCCAATGGCTTGCTTTTAAACTTTATTTCTTATGTAGTTCTGTGATTGAAGAGGCACTATGGACTGGGAGAGGTAGATAAAAACGAGCAAAAGGATATGCACACAATGGAGGAAAGCACGGAATATGGCGAGACACCAGCGAGTATGGTAAGAGAAGTGGAAGGGTGAATGAACGTGCGGGAGGAAACTAATCGCAAGAAACACTGGACAAGGGAAGTAAAATCAACAAATGGACAAGTTGCAGAACGATTTTGTAAGTTGCAAATTAACAATGTGACGGAGCTAAGACTGGCAAGTGCTCGTTGAATAAATAACATTGGCATTTGTGTTGTGCATTGCTACAGCAAAATCAAATGGCTGATGTTACCTTGGCAAATGTGGCAGTCTGGTAACACACAGCAAGATCCCACAGCTAGGTGGCATTTTTTTGATATTCATTTTAGATGAATAATAGAAGATTTCACTGAAGTAGTTTTCTGTGTATCTTTAAATAACTCCACGGTATTGCTAACAGCCACTAGAACAGAGAAAGTATGGGTTGTAGATTAACAATCCACATGGAAGAATATGAGGGAAATGTTCTACAGCAAGCAAAAGTGAGTTGAATTATCAACAAGCTCAATAAATCTTGGTGTAAACGGGGAAATAATCCCCACTTTCCTTAGCTTACACTGTAACATGAGGGAAAATAGTACTATTGGCTTTGAAAAGTCAGAAAAAAGCTCTAGAATGCTAGAATTCTTCAAGTAGACGGAAGTATTACAGATACTTAACAGGTCAGGCAGCATCTGTAGACAGGAGAAACAGAATTAACATTTCATTTAAGACCTTTTCTCAGAATTTAAAAAGTGCAATAACTGTTTTCCATGAACAGTAAAGAAGCTGGTGCCTAGATCTGGCAATGCAGAGCTGAGACCTCATTAATATTAACTGGGTGAGCTCTCAGTGTGTGGTCCAATGCATGTTCTACGAAAGCAGGTATCCCACTAGAGATGAGATGATGCAGAACATGAGATTTGCCATGAGCACCATTTAAGGATCTGAACAGATTCATCCATTCTTCATACTATGGGATGCTATTCCTGCAAATGACTTAAGACGTTCTTGAAGCTTTTCCTGTTGAAGGGATCAACTACATCCCAATCATTAAGCCTGGGATACTTGAATGATCACCTAATCCACTGAAGGGGTGAGCACTGTAAATTGAACTTTGAACACATCATTTTGATCCTCAAAATTAGCTCTTCTTACATCCATAATGTGGGCTGAGAGAGGTGAAATTCCTACTCCTTGTTCTCTCTTGTTCTGTACTTCTTAAACAATATTGCACAGGTCAAGTAGGACCCAATAAACACAATGTCAGAGTTTATGTGAGAACTGACACACACCATTTTATAAGTAGCCATATGGGGAACTGTGTGGATGCAGCTCACAAAACACATCAAGATCTCATTACAAGTGTGATCCACAATGGCACATAGGTTGGCCACCACTCTAGCTGATGGAAAGCAGTATTAAACCATAAATTCAGATTAAGTTTGCAGTCTTTGTTACTAATTGCAGTAAAAAAGCTAAAGCATTACTACACTAAAATAGATCAGTAAGATCATTAATGATTACAATACTTGTTATGTACTACCATACATGCATAGATATTAGGAGCAGGAGGAGGCCTCCTGTGCCTTCAGCATTCTCCACCTTTTAATAAAATCATGGTTGGTTACTGCTTGTAACATCGGCACCCCATTCCCACCTGCCCCTAGCAGTCATTTGTTCCATTACTTTGATAAGAATGTATCTGTTTTCAAAATTTCCACAGTCTCTCCTGTCACTACCCTTCGAAGAGAGTTTCGAAAATGCACAGCCAACTGAGAGAAAATAAATTGTCCCTGAATTAATGATGACCCATTTTTTTTTTGTAAATAGTGGCCGTTAACTCTGCAGTCTCCCACATGAGGAAACATCTTCCTCAGGGCTACCCTTTCAAGACCCCTCAGAAATTAAGACATTTTAGTTAAGGTTCTCTTTTTTTGGTTCCAGCATAAACAAGTCTGGAGTGTCCAAAACTTTAAAGGACAAACCACCCACTTCAGTTATCAACACAAAAAATAGTGGAGGAACTTAGTAGGTCAATGGAGGAAAATGGACAGTCTACACTCCAGATGAAGGAACTTGACCCCAATTGTTGACTGCCCATTTCCTTTCACATTGAGAACCTCCAGCATCTTGTGTGTCGTTCTAGATTCCAGCATCTGTTGTCCCTTGTGTCTCCATTTCAGATACCAGTCTAATAAATTTTTTCTGAACTGCTTCTGATGTAATAATATGCCCTGTAAGTAAAGGGACCAATGCAGATCAGTACTTTACTTAACTTCAGTCCTTCTATGCAGAACAATGAAATTCTACAATTATAATGGTTCCCTTTTACAACGAGTCTAGCTATTACAATGACCTAGAGACCTATTTATTGCAGTGCTACACAGTGCAACAAGCATGTTAAGTACAGAAATAAGTATTACCAACTCTCATTACATTGCTCTGAAAAGTTGATTGGGTACTTGCAGCATATTTGTGCATCTCAAGCAACTTTGGTGTTGGATGTACGTCAAATGATGTCACTGTCAGTGCACTTACCCATTTGAGCTATTGTTAGCCTGGCTGTAACCATTGCTGGTCACTTCAGGGCATTCATATTTTCACTGAGCAGTGTTGTGCTGCCCTTGAACCCCCCCCCCCCCCACAAGAAGTACGTCACATTCTTCTATTCTTGGGATTTCCTTCCCACCCACTGATCTTACCTCATGAGTCTGTATTTGGGCCAGACCTTGACCAGAACCTCCCCTATCCCATTCCCAATGCTGTGAGCATTGGTTCTGTTCCTGGCTGCTAATCCTACACACCAGTGGCCCACCACCCCACGGACTGACTGATCTTCTATTCCCCAGACCTCTCTCCCTCCCCTGCACTCTCAAGTCTAACCCTTGGGTCCCAGATGGCACACATTCTTTCTTGTGCTGGGAAGTGCACAAACAGAAATTTATAACACTAACTCTGCGGCACCTGAGACCCCACTAAAGATCATAGCAAGCTTAAATTGACCGTATAGTTTTCCTTTATGGGTACAATATAACATGGTCCAACAAGATTTACACAGAACGTAGTTTATATTCCTCCAAGAGGACCACAACCTTGTCAAGGTTTGGAGGCTTGCGTTCCTCAATGACCTGCAGAGCTATGTTGTGTTTTGGCTCTTGGTGGGGTCACCCATGCCAGACAGGTCAAAGGGTAGAGGTCAGACTAAGAGTGGTCCACCAGTCCTCAAGCTCCAGGAGTTCAGCTCCGGGCTAACAACCCTGAATGGTAAAATGAAATTGTTATGGAAACAGCAATGAAGAATCCTTCTAGAGCTGTGTGCAACAGAGGTGGAGGCCCTTCATTGCTGCCCTAAACACCAGTAGCATAATAAACAGTAAGCAAGTGGATCACATTGTGCACATGGGAAAGTGAGAAAAATAATGAACAATATCTATAAATAATAATGTTGCACAAGAAAAACAACTTTCAGATTTAATCAAAATTGTCACACAACATAGCTCTCATCTAGTTATCACAATTGTTATGATGACTAATAAGTCATATCTGCAGCAATAAACAACCTCTTGGTCATTTTAGTGCCCAGACCAATTATATGGACTATCACGGCAGCGGAATTTTATTGTTGTGGATAGAATGAGAGAAGTTAAGTGCAATATCGACTTGAACTGTTCTCTTGATTTAACACATTGAACCAGTTCAGAAAAAGCTTATGAGATTGATGCCGGCGATGAATGCTGGAAAGGGTGTGGAAGGTATACTCGGAACAAGGAAAAAAATACAGTGCCTGCA
Organism: Mobula birostris; assembly: GCF_030028105.1. Lineage (NCBI taxonomy): Eukaryota > Metazoa > Chordata > Chondrichthyes > Myliobatiformes > Myliobatidae > Mobula > Mobula birostris. The sequence goes on from NC_092396.1 coordinate 30,851,380, forward strand.
GTCGTGAGGCTGATAAATTAACCATCAACAATTCCATCGCACTGACTGTCAAAAGACTGAGAGTGGAATGCTTTTCTTCTGCTCCATTCTAGGAAGAAGAAATAAAACATTCTCATTTAAATTCATCATTTCAGGATCTCTCAAAGCGCTTTCAGCCAATGCAGGACATTTGAAATGTAGCCACTGTTGTAATGTAAGAGTCACTTAATGATGACTCAGAACCATGCTCAGACTTAATTGTCCATTTCCCTGTCCAGCTGAATGGATTGAGGCTGCAGCGTGTGTTTTTTTGAGAGAGCACAGCTGCATCTGAATCAAAGTGAAATACAGGGGAGGTGAAATACAAGGGGGTGAAATTGAGATTCTGAGGGCTAATTGTTCAGGATTTCGATTCAGACCCTGGTAGATGTGGCCTTTTGGCTTTATGCTGGAGCCACAGATAACTCCCTGGACAGATTCTGCAAACAAATGAAAATAAATTCAGAATTAACTTCTTCCCCTGCCCCTCCTTAAAGGTGCTAGCAATGCCCGATAGCAGTTGTATTTAGTACATCAGCAACTCACAGGGCTCATTCTAATTATTCCCCCATTTTTACAAGTGCTGAGCATATGTACATGCAGCTGGAGAGTGAGTAGGTTCCGATGCAATTCTACTGGCTGTAACCAGGTAACGGCCATCACTATGGGAAACAGGCAGATGACCATGTCTTTTATTCCAGTGTGGTTTATTAGGTTGAGTAAGTGCAGGCTGTCTCTCAGAGTCCTGCTTTGACACAGTCAGATAATTTCTGACTGGAAACTGTATCCCAAGTTACCTATACTTTGTGATGTCAGCAGTGATGTCTGACACATTCTGTAATGTGCAAAGGCCGCAGGCAGCCTTCCTCTGCACAACTGCCCTCTGAGTAGTCTTCACTGTTTTTTTTAAGATGCATAAATTAATTCAAATTGGTTTTTCCCTGGTCAGCAATTGTGCTATTTGTGGAATGCACCTTAAAATATTTTCAGGACAATAGTCTGTTCATTACTTATGTTTCCATGTATTAAACTCTTTCTGAAGAAACCGGGATTTTTCTTTAGCAGCAGGGTAACATAGCACAAGCAAACAGTGATGCTTTTCACATCACCCAAACAGGAATTCCTGAGACTAAGGAATGACTTACCTGTCCTGTCCTCCCCTTGCCAAGGGGAATGGTGCAGGGATAGAATGGTTTTGGCAAATGGTGCAGAACAGGGGATGGACCAGGAGCTGCTTTGTTGCTGTTGACAAAGAACCTAATGAATATCAATTGTTAGGAAAAGGAAAGATACATCGCATCCAGAGTTTCTCCGGTTAGCAGATCATTTCCCTCCACACCTCTCTGACGTAGTGGGGAATCGCGTACGAAGCAAGTTACAGCAGTGGTTTGCCGTTGCCTTCTGCCAGGTGAGTTTCCAAACAGACCACCAGCTCGTAACCCAGCACGGATGGAAAGCGTGCAGGGGAGCAGGCTGGATTCGAACTCGGAACCTTTCGGCCCGAAGTCCGACGCTGATGCCGCTACGCCTCCAGCCGGGTCATCAATTGTTAACACAGAATAAAAATGGCAACGAACTTCGGAATCCAGATTTGTTCAAAAAATATAAGGTGAAAGCCCTTAAGAAGATGAAGATAAAGAAGTATTCTTTTGCCTCAAGTAACATAAGGTCAATAATTAATCACAGGTCCACACGGGTGTTTATGCACCACACACCGAACCCCATACTTGATACATTTCACTCTATCTGTTCCTTTTTCCTTGGGATTTTATTATACAAGTTGTAAGTGCATCTTATACATTATATGCTGTATACACAACAGTCCCATATTTTGGTGGGTTCCAGATTCTGACCACTACGTATTCAGATACTGTATTATTTATATATTTCTAAATGCAACCAAAGTCCAGGTGTGAACCCAAGTTTATTGGTGTTTGTCTCAGGAGCGTCTCTTCTCCTGCAGCTCACAGATTCTGAAAACTTCCTTAATTAGCTTCATGGAAGTCTATCCTTTCACTTTAGTGAAACCACCATCCCCTGACAAGACGTAATGGGAGTAATTCTCAGAACAGGATAGAACACGAGGCTTTGTCTCACAGGATCATTCAACGAAACACATTTTGATACCCAAACCATCTCCCAGAGGAGACAAAAGTACTAACAGAGGAGAAAAAGGAATCCAAGTGAGGCACGTTCAGCTGGAGTCAAGTGAGCACAGTATGAATCCAAATGGATCTACAAGTTACAGCCCCTCTTGTTCTCATCCAAAACTGCAAGCAAGGTGAAACTATTCCAGCTGCCAAATATATCTTCCTTCAAAACATGCACAGCAGCATACTATAAGCCCTGATGTACTTTGGTAAATTTACCAGCATATCTGATAGTTTCTACTTATACTGATATTCATTAGTGACAATGAAATGATAATGAATGAGGGGAACGAGGAATTCATATGTAAATACTTGTTCATAACAAAATAAAAACTCTACTGAAATAAACTGGATCAATCGGGGCCAGGCTGAAAATGAGCCTCAAACAGTTCACTATAGTTTAGGCTCAGGTTTCTAGTAATGGCAGATCTGTATGTTTGACCAGAAACCTGAGCCCATACTCAGGAAAATCTTGGCATCTGGGCAGGCTTTTCTTGTTTGCTACTGACTCAGCAACTTTGGGCGAGGCTTCCAATTCGCCAAGGTAGGGTTAGCTTAGGCCAAGCCCAAGAAGAAAACTGAACCGAGGCCAGTTCCCACATTCCTCTTACCTTGTTAACCCTCCCACTGATCCATTAGTTTGTGTACAGTAAATCCTCTCACACACTGGAAGCCATTTGAAAGCCTATGACAGATAGGGGCATGTCAGACAGGGTTTGTCCCCTTAGATTTTCTATTTGAGAGTTAGCCAAGAACAACGCTTGCTATAGAAGTTACGCTGCATGCAAATATCACAGTAAACTACTGTAATATCATTGAGACTTTTTCATTCCACTCTCTCAATGCTCTCAGGCAATGCAAACTAATCTGACTGGAATACCCCCCACCCCCACCATCCTATTTTCTCTTTTTCTTCAATGTGCAGCTTGTCTCAAATTCAATCTTAGTGTCTGATTAAATTAGAACATATTTGCTTACAAAATTTCATCAGATTTCAAACATCCCCAAACCGTGTCCTCCCCGACCCACCACCATTGGAAGGTGAAGTGGTCGTGGTATTGGTGGTGTTCTGCACAGTAGTAAAGAGCAGGAAATTGGACTAATTTAGCAGCTCTGTCATCTGAATTAAACTAAACCCTCTTCCAGTTGATTTACGATACAAACATATTGGTCTTGGGATCTTACTAGTCCACATAGCTGAATTGAATTTACTAAAAAAAAAACATGACTTGGTTTGGCAGCTGCTCTGCCCTTGACTCCAAGAAACTGCAGAGCGTTGTGAAAACAGCTCAGTACATCAAGGAAAACAGCCTCCCCTCCATGAATTCTGTCTATGTTCCTTGCTGCCTCAGCAAAGTAGCCAGCATGATCAGAGATCCCACCCATTCCAGACATTCTCTCTTCTCAACCCTCTCATTGGACAGAAGATGCTAAAGTCTGAAATAATGTACCATCAGGCTCGAGAGCTGCTTCTACCCTTAGATTGTTGAATGTTTTCCTTGTACGATAAGATGGACTCTTGACCTCAAAATCTACCTCATTGTGACTTGCACCTTACTGTCTACTTTCACTGCTCTATCTCTTTACTGTAACACTTAATTCTGCACTCTGTCATTGTTTCGCCGTGACCTACCTCAATGCATTGTTGTAGTACATTGATCTGTATGGACATTATGCAAGACAAGCTTTCCACTGTACCTTCCTACCTGTGACAGTAGTAAACCAACTTAGCAGAGCTTCTACAATATATGATGGTCAGGGTTATTTTTTAATTAGCCAGTAACTGTTTGTCTTCCTTGTCGAATAATAAAATTGTTGCCTTTCAGGTAATTTCTTTTCTGTGTTAATATAAACTAGACATGACAGGCTTGCAGCTCCAAAGCCAGAACACATATGATGATTGACCCACCAGTCCAACTCATGCTGGATCTGTCACTGGGTTTAGACTTGATCTATAAGGCTCTGAACTATTCTGGAAGCCAAGTGAAAATCAAAACAAAAATGCAGTTGCTAAAATATCTAACATAAAAGCAGGCAATGCTGGAAATACTCGGTAGGTCAGGCAGCATCCGTGGGAAGAGAATCGGACTCAGAACTTGCAAAGAGTCTTTGATCTGAAGCATTGACTCCTATTCTCTTCACACAAATATTGCTTGAGCAGTTCAGGCCAATAAGACAGTTATATTCAAACAGATAGAGGGAGGAATATCTGAAATTCATGCAACTACTGTGGGTGGCACCGTGGCGTAGTGGTTAGCGTGATGCGATTACAGCGCCTATGACCCGTGTTCAAACCTGTAAGTAGTTTGTGATTTCTTCCCCTGACTGCACCGGTTTTCTGGGTGCTCTGGTTTCCACCTACGTTCCAAAAATGTACAGGTTAGTAAGTTAATCAGTCACATAGGTTTAATTGGGCGGTGAGAGCTCATTGTGCTGTATCTCTAAAAACAAATTAAACTACATGCTGTTATCTGGTCAACTGAATCCATGAAGGCATTCAGTATTTTCAAAGGTACTCATATTACCAACTGACACCCACGATGCCCAGACTGAGAGAAATCTTTTAGCAACAAAAAAAAACTCCATGTCTTCACTGCATCTACTTTTGGAATCACCTTAATGTGGCAATGGATTACTACATTTTTCAATTACCCAAGCAGCAAAAATGGTAAAGAAAACTAAAGTCCAAATCAATTCCAATCCTGATCCTTTTGTATGAGGAACGACAGGTTGGAAAGACTTGGAACACCTTACTTAAATCTGTCTGTGATCTTCAACGCAGACATTAAGATAATAACATCACCATTATGATTTCCAAATTTTGACCTGTTTCCCCAAAATCTAAAATCTTACAGTCTACTCCAGGAACAGCCTGGAAGAACCTTCGATTCCCGGATTAAGTGGTTTCCTGACTTCTAGATTCACTTCAGGATAGAAGTTAGGCCCAGAGTGCAGGACTCTCTCAAGAAGTTGGGAGGAGAAAATAGCGGCACGATGCAACACGCGCAGCTGTCCGGTGAAATTATATCGTATTTGTAAGTAGGATGCCGTGCACAATTCTGATTTGATGGAGACAGACATGAGAAGCAGAGGAACATCCGGAGAAATTTCTGAAAAGCCTGGTTCGCTGCCGCTGCTACTGTGCGATCGAGAATCCCCGGAGGGAAGGCCCCAAAATCCCCAGCTTTGCCTACTGCTGGCGACTGAGGCTGAGGTCGAAGCGTTCGGCAGAGATGGTGCTCGGTACTTGGTGTCGGAGGGCTGATCAGAGCTGGAAGTTTTCGGACGACTCAGAGTCAGACTGTGGTCGGGCATGGCAGGGAGAGTTTTCTTCCTTCTCCCGTCTGCGTGAGATGTGGGACTTTCGAGAGACTTTGAACTTTTTTACTGTGCCATGGCCTGTTCTTCATCAAGTTATGGTATTGTTGCACTGTTGTAACTATATGTTATAATTATGTGGTTTTTGTTAGTTTTTCAGTCTTGGTCTGTCCTGTGTTTCTGTGATATCACACCAGAGGAATATTGTATCATTTCTTAATGCATGCATTACTAAATGACAATAAAAGAGGACTGCGTGTCCTCATAATCTAATCTAAGTGATCAGAGCACCCAGTAAGGTTCCAAATCAAGCAGGCCAGTGGGTTGCCATGTTAAATCATATGTTTCTTGTTGGCTAGACGTTCCTAGCGTCTTTATACAATCCATTACCACAAAGCAGTTTTCCCTTACTGCCTGCACATCTTTAAGGGGTTAGGTCACTTCTAGGTTGGGAAATGGTCATGTTATATTGACGGTAAATGGATTAACAATAGATTTATGTGTGCTTCGTAGGATCTGCTGAAATGCTTTATCCTTTGTCTTTGCCCTTACATTAGATTATGTACTTGTTGGGCAGGGTGCAGGGAATCCAGGTAAGATGAGCCACTGCTTAACTTATTGTGTATTAGAGCATCAATAAAGAGTTAGCTTGGTGAATGCACTCAGGTCCCTCTGAACACATTGGACAGCATTGGACATTAACACACAGTCTTGGTGGAACTGTAGGAGATTGGCATTCTCAAAGGAACAACTGGTGTGCACAAGGAGATCTAAAAGATTCATGGCACTGGCCAAAAGGAGCCAAAAGTTATCTTGACAACACAGAAGTAAGAGAACATATTCTCTGCTCATTTATTTCCTGCTTATGTGCACATTGGTTATAAGATTAGCTTTAATGGTCACAGTGACGCCATCATTAAAAGGTTGGAAAATGCTTTAGGACATTCCCAGGATGAGGTAAGTCATTGTATAGTGCCAACATTGTCTTTCCCAGCCCTGCCTTGAAATACATGGAATTCCAATATTAATGATATGACCAAGGAACCAATGCTCTGAAAAACATACCTTAACAATATATGATGCATCTGACATCACACAGTAGGTTAATAATGTGTAAAGACATTCAGCTGAAATTCATCCTTCCACATTTTATCAGAGGCGTTAACATGATCCTCACGAGAAATACCTTGTAATAATATTCTGAACTGCGATGTTTATCTGATAGTTACTGATTCACCTCTTTGACAATACTGTTGATACTTCATTAAGTTTTATTCACGTTCTGAAGTGAATATTTTAACGAATAACCAGTGAAGCTGGCAGGTTTATGGGCATCATCCTTCGTTGCTCTCTCTACAATATTTTACTTTCGATCTAATTGGTGCTCCTTTCATGGCTGTCCTCGCAGAAAGAGATAGCTGAACCAGCACCCCCACAGGCTAGAAGCACTCATTATATTGATCCCAGTAAAGGGCCTCAACCCCAAGCTTCAGGGAGCAGTCCTGCTGCACTTGGGTGCAATTCCAATATGAATACTTGCCATTTTTGTGGCCTCTCTAAATATGATTGCCAACTTGATGTCAATTAATACTGAATTATGGGCAGTTTCAGAGATGGATCTACACCCACACAACCACCCCAAACACAGTTCAATTCAGATTCTAACAGCCAGTAGACAGAGTAGAGTCTTCCACAAATCAGTCTAGCTGCGATTCAAAGCCAAGAGCCTGAGCCATGAGGGCAGTGTTCCAACCCACCAAGTCACCCAACCCCTCATAATTTTCCTTCCCAACTTTCTACACTGAAGGCATTTTTTTTTCAATACTTGCAAGCAAAATGCACACTAGATTTGAAAAAGTTCCCGACTCCTGGAAAATGGTTGTAAGCTAAAGCTTGTTTTCTTCGGACTCGACAGCAGGGAACTGTCCAGTGTGAGGGAATTGGGAAAAGTCCGTAGAATGCAAGGGGATGATTGAACATGGTGAAGAAAGCATGACAGGCAGTGGGGAAATGATCCGAGAAAGCATTCCGTTGACCGCCCCTGTGCCAGTAGCAGCTGTTCTGCACCCGTCCCTCTCATCACAGTTTAATACATTAAATGTTATTTTAAATCTCCCTTTTTTTTTCAGTCACCTCCATCTGCTCTGGGGGTTGCAATGGCCCTTTTGTTGAGCCTCACTTAGTGTTTTCGTTCAAACAACAGAGAGGGAAAGCTCTGATGAATGCATTTTGTATAGAATTACAGAGAGTTCCTCTGCAGGGACAGGCTATTCGGCCCTACTGCACTGTAATACTCCTCTCCGACTTCCAACTGTCAAGCATCTACATTCATAGTGGAACCTCAAAATAGACTCAGTGGCCACTTTATTAGGTGAGGAGATATCTGATAAAGTGGCTCCTGAGTGCATTTCTGTATATCTGTGGTCTTCTGATGCTGTAGCCATTTACTTCGAGGTTTGACGTGTTCGAGTGTTGCTCTTCTGCACACCACTGTTGTGATGCATGGTTATCTTTCTGCCACCTTTAACCAGCCTGGCTGTTCTCCCTCTGGCCTCTCTCATTAACAAGGTGTTTTCACTCAGAGGGCTGCTGGTCACTGGACACTCTTTTGTTTATTGCCCCATTCACTGTAAACTCTAGAGGGCAGTGCGTGAAAATCCCAGGAGATCAGTATTTTCTGAGACACTCTAACCATCCTGTCTGGACCAGCAATCATTCTATGGTCAAAGTCACATAGATCCCATTTCTTCACCATTCTTTCCAAGCAACAACTGAATCTCTTAACTACGTATGCATGTTTTTATGCAATGAGTTGCTGCCACGTGATTAGCTGAATAGATATTTGTATTAATGAGCAGGTGTACGGGGTACCAAATAAAGTGACACTGTCCTCTTTGATACTCTAACCCAGTAAATCCTTGAATAATAATAATCCTAAACAATGTTTGATTCCTCCCAGTAGCATGCTATTAACTGGTTAGAATGTATGGTCTTAAAATTACAATCACTTTCCTTCTCGCTGGGCCCCAATAGTATCTCAGGTTCTTATGAATCAATGGCAACATTGACTGCTCTAAAATTTGTGAATAATTTATGTTCAATTTATGTTTCTTGTGAATATTTATGTTTTATGTTTCTCGTGAAGGAGGGGAGGAGAAGATGGCGGCGCTACGCAGAGCATGCGGCCGCTCCGAATGATATCGTATTTGTGAATTAGGATGCCGTGCACAATCCTGATTTGATGGAGACAGCCGTGAAGAAGCACAGAGGAACATCTGGAGAAACTTCTGAAATGCCTGCTTCGCTGCCGCTGCTAGTGTGCGATCGAGAATCTCCGGAGGGGAAGGCCCCAAATCCTCGGCTTTGCCTATTGCTTGTTGCCGGGGCTGGGGTCGAAGCGCTCGGCAGAGTTGGTGCTCGGTGCTCAGTGTCGGAGGGGTGGTTGGAGGCTTGAAGTTTTCAGACGGACTCAGAGTCGGACTGTGGTTGGGGTGCTTCCAGGATGCTGCATCGGCAAGTTTGCGGCGCTGGAAGCTCATGGAAGGGAGCTTCTCCCTTCAACCGTCTGCGTGAGATAATGGGACTTTCGAGAGACTTTGAGACTTTTTTTTTAACGTGCCCATGGTCTGTTCTTCATCAAATTGTTTTGCACTGTTGTAACTATATGTTATAATTATGTGGTTTTTGTCAGTTTTTTCAGTCTTGGTTTGTCTTGTGTTTCTGTGATATCATTCTGGAGGAACAAATTGTATCATTTCTTAATGCATGCATTACTAAATGACAATAAAAGAGGACTGCGTGTCCTCATAATCTAATAATCTAATCTAATATGTTTTATATGCTGCTTTGGGCTTGTGATCCTGCTACTACAAAGTTTTTCATTCCACCTGTGCATACAGGTACTTGCATATATGACAATAAACTCAACTTTGACTTGAACTTTGATGAGTGGTTAAGTTACTAGATTAGTATGTCACAAACACGAGAAATTCTGATGATGCTGAAGGTCCAAAGCAGCACACACAAAATGCTGGGGGATCTCTGCAGGCCAGGCAGCATCTATGGAGAAGAGTAAACGGTCGACGTTTGGGGCTGAGACCCTTCATCAGGACTGGAAAAAAAAAAGACAAGAAGACAGAGTAAGAAGGTAGGGGGAGTGGAGGAAGAAGTACAGGGTGGTAGATGATAGGTGAACCAGGAAGGGGGGGGGGAATTGCTGAAGTAAAGAACTGGGAGTGTGATTGGCATAAGAGGTGGAAAACCATGGAAGAAAAGGAAGAGGGAGGAGTACCAGAGGGAGGTGATGAGCAAGTAAGGAAATAAGGCGAGAGAGGGCAATGGGAATGGGGAATGGGGAAGGAGAGGGAAGAGGCATTTACTGGAAGTTTGAGAAATAAATGGAAATCGATGTTCATGCCATCAGGTTGGAGGCTAAACTGACGGATTATAAGATGTTGCTCCTCTAACCTGAATGTGGTCTCATTGCAACAGTAGAGTATGAAATATACTCTGGATATAGCCTGGATGCATGATTTGCATATCACCAGAGAATTTAAATTGAACTAGTTAAATAAAATTTATAACATTGAGACAGAAGACCAATCTCAGTAGTGGCAATTACTGAAGATGTGAAATTATTGGACTATTGTGCCAAATTTGGGAGGTGTTGCATTTTTAGAAGTCAAACATAAGGGGAAAATATACAATAAATTACAGGACCATTAGGAGTATGGAAGTCAGAGGCACCTTGGAGACGAAGTCTACAGCTCCCTCCAAAAGTAGCAATGCAAGTAAATAGGCTGGTTTAAAAAGGCATGCGGCATGTTTCCCAGAGTTCAGAGCACTGAGCATTAATTAGGCAGTTGTGCACAGATGTATAAATCTTTATTAAGCCACATTGGCTTTTGTGTTGAGTTCTGGTCACCCCATTGCAGAAAGGATATGAAGACTTAGAAGAAGGTGCTTAAGGAGTTCACCAGTTTGTTCCCTGGATTGGATCTCACTTTAATTTTGTTATCTCATGTACTTGTTATTTATTTCTATTTATTTATATTTTTATTTGCATAGTTTATTGTCTTCTGCCTGCTGGTTGAACTTTCATTCATCCTGTATAGGTACTATTCTATAGATTGGCTGCATATGCCCACAGGGAAATTAATCGCAAGGTTGCGTATGATGTCATTTATGTACTTGGATAATAAAATTGACTTTGATTTTGACCTTGACTTTTAGCTATAAGGAGAGGGAGGACAAACTTGAGTTGCTTTCTCTTGAGCATCAGAGGCTGTTCTATGTTCTTTGTTCCAATCCTAAATCCAAGCCAATATGTTACCCCTGGTAAAAGTTCAGTCATTTTGTTAACTAGACAGCTGACTAATAAGGCAGAGGAGAAATTTGAGTATCACCTCACCTGGGAGGACTGTTTGGGGCCCTGAGTGGTAGTAAGGAGGAGGTGTAGGGCAGATGTAGCACTTGTTTCGCTTGCAAGGATAAGTGTCAGGAGGGAGATCAGTGGGTAGGGACGAATGGACAAGAGAGTTGCATAGGGAGCAAATCCTGTAGAAAGCAGAAAGTGCAGTGGACGAAAAGATGTGCTTACTGGAGGTGGCAGAAGTTATGGAGAATTATGTGCTGGAAGCGGAGGATGGTGGGGTGGTAGCTGAGGACAAGAGGAACCCCATCCTTGGTGGGGTGGTGGTGGATGGGGTGAGGACAGACATGCGCGAAATGAAAGAGATTTGGCTGAGGGCAGCGTTGATGGTGGAGGAAGTGAAGCCCCTTTCTTTGAAGAGGGAGGACATCTCCTTCATTCTGGAATGAAAAGTCTCATCCTGAGAGCAGATGCAGCAGATACAGAATTGAGAGGAAAGGATGGCATTTTTACAAGTAACCGGGTGGGAGGAGGTATAGTCCAGGTAGCTGTGAGAGTCTGTGGGTTTATTGTAGACATCAGTAGATAAGCTGTCTCCAGAGACAGAGGCAGAGAAATCGAGATAGGGGAAGGAGATGTTGGAAATGGACCAGATAAATTTGAGGGTGGGGTGGAAGTCAGAGGAAAAGTTGATGAAGTGAACAAGCTCTGCATAGGTGCAGGAAGCAGCACCAACGCAGTCATCGATGTAGCATTGGAAAAGGTGGGGAGCGACACCAGTGTAGGCTTGGAACATGGGCTGTTCCACATAGCCGACAGAAAGGCAGGCATAGCTGGGTCCCACGCGAGTACACTGAGTACACCCTTTGAAGGAAGTGGGAGGGGGCAGAGGAGAAGTTATTGAGAGTGAGGACAAGTTCTGCCAGATGAAGGAGAGTGGTTGTAGAGGGGAGCTGGTTGGGTCTGGTGTCCAGAAAGAAGCAGAGAGCTTTGAGGCCTTCCTTCTGGGCAATGGAGTTGTAAGATGCTTGGGGCCAGGGAACTTGAAATAATTGACTTCACTAAGTGTATGGGACATGTTATACAGAAATTAGACGAAGAATTGAGATTGCAAGATCAACGTTCTGGAGCCTGAGTGACGTACTATGTGGCAAGAGGTTGGACTTTGGGTTGTATTGTAGAATTTGGAAATGCTACGTCTGGAGCAGTCTGTTGTATGAAGTTGAATCGTGGACCTTATGCAAGGAAGTGCTACGACGCCTGGAGGCATTTAAGTGGTGTTTAAGGAGAATGCAGAAAATTAGATGGGTGATGAAGGTCAGTAATATGGAAGTGTTGGAGAGAGCGAGGAGAGAAAAGGAGTTGCTGAAGAATGTACAGAAAAGGAAGCTGGAATATGCCGGGCACTTGTTAAGAGGTAGTGGACTGCAGAAATTGTTATTGGAAGGGATGATAGAAGGAAAGAGGGAAAGAGAAAGGCAGTGAAACACTTGGTACGATAATGTGAGGCAATGGACTGGGTTGAGTTATGCTGAGGCCAGAAAAAGAGCGCAAGATCGAAGAAGATGGAGGTGCATACCCACCAACCCCGGATTCTGGACGGCACCCACTGACTGACTGACTGAAGCACCTACGCCCCATCCTCCAGAAAAATCAGAATCACCCAGAGGACACTTATTTTAATTCTACTTCCCATTCCCATTCCGATATGTCTCCATGACCTCCTCTACTGTTGCAATAAAGCCACACTCAGGATGGAGGAACACCACCTAATATTCCACCTGGGTAGCCTTCAACCTGATGGCATGAACATCGATTTCTCCAACTTCTGGTAATGCCCCTCTCCTTTCACCACTCGCCGCTCCCCTTTTCCCTCTCTCACCTTGTCTCCTTACCTGCCCATCACCTCCCTCTGGTGTTCCTCCCCCTTTTCTTTCTTTCGTGACCTTCTGTCCTCTCCTATTTGGTTTCCCCCTTCTCCAGCCTTGTATCTCTTTCACCTATCAGCTTCCCAACTCTTTACTTCACCCTTCCCCCGTCCTGGTTTCACCTGTCAGCTTGTGTTTCTTCCCCTCCTCCCCCCACCTCCTAATTCTCTCTCAACTTTCTTTTTCTCCAGTCCTGATAAAGGGTCTCGGCCCGAAACATCGACTGTACTCTTTTCCATAAATGCTGCCTGGCCCGCTTTGGATTTCCAGTATCTGCAGATTTTCCCCTGTGTGTGACTGAACCCATGAAGTACCTCGCTATATCTTTTGCACCACTTATTTAATTTAACTTTTTAATATATATATATATATATACGTACTGTATTTGACAGTTTTTTAATATGATGTATTGCAATGTACTGCTGACACATAACAACAAATTTCACGCATATGCTAGTGATATTAAACCTGATTCTGATTCACGATAAACTATTTTGGAAAGTTTCCTGAAATATTTCGGCTTCCAACAGCAATCTCCAGCCACTGGTCTCTATTTCCAGAGGTTACCTGGTCAAGAGTCAGCTAGTGAAATCCAGTGCATTCCCTTAATATAACAGGGGACTTGTCACAGTTACAATCCTGGCAATCTTCCAGACCAATTGCATTACGCAACTTCTTTGCCAAGATAAAGTTCTGCACTACCTTCAGACCCTTGACTTGGCTACCTTGAAAACTCTTCCACACACAAAGTTTTTAGTTTATCTGCTGTGTATTTCACAACTTTAAGATGTTGCTCAGCTCCTTTACACAGATAAGGTGGTTTTGAACAGTAATGCTGGAAATTCAGGAGCCAAATTCAACAGAGGAAGTTCCCCCTATGTGCTAATGATAAGGTAATCTATTTGATTGATCATAGCTGAGAGATAAATATTCACATGGGCACAAAGAAGTTGCTTTACCACACAGACACCTCTAGTTCAAGATCACAAATCTGCAGATGCTAGAAATCTGAGCAACACACACAAAATGCTGGAGGAACTCAGCAGGCCAGGCAGCATCCATGGAAAAAAGTGCAGTCGACGTTTCTGGCCGAAATCCTTCGGCAGGACTAGAGAGAAAAAGCTGAGGAATAGATTTGAAAGGTCAGGGAAGGGAGAGAGAAACGACAGGTAATAGGTGAAACGTAGGGGAGGGTTGAAGCAGAGAACTAGGAAGTTGATTGGTGAAAGAGACACAAGATCTGCAGCTGGATCTTCAACTTCCTCACAGACGGGACCCAGGCTGTAAAAATAGGAGACAAGCTCTCCTCTACAATCACTCTGAGGACCGGTGCCCCACAAGGCTGTGTACTCAGCCCCCTGCTCTACTCACTGTACACCCATGATTGTGTAGCCAAGTTTCCATCAAACTCAATACGTAAGTTTGCTGATGACACAACAATTGTAGGTCATATCTCGGGTAATGATGAGTTTGAGTACAGCGAGGAAATTAAGAACCTGGTGGCATGGTGAAAAGACAATAACTTATCCCTCAACGTCAGCAAGATAAAGGAATTGGTTGTTGACTTCAGAAGGAGTAGCGGACCGCACGACCCAATTTAAATTGGTGGTGTGCAAGTGGAACAGGTCAAAAGCTTTAAGTTCCTCGGGGTCAATATCACAAATGACCTGACTTGTTCCAACCAAGCAGGGTTACCTGCCAAGAAGGCCCACCAGCGCCTTTACTTCCTGAGAAAACTAAAGAAATTTGGCCTGTCCCCTAAAACCCTCACTAATTGTTATAGATGCACCGTAGAAAGCATTCTTCTAGGGTGCATCACAACCTGGTATGGAAGTTGTCCTGTCCAAGGCCGAAAGAAGCTGCAGAAGATCATGAACACGGCACAGCACATCACACAAACCAATCTTCCATCCTTGGACTCAGTTTACACCGCACGCTGTCGGAGCAGTGCTACCAGAATAATCAAGGACATGACCCACCCAGCCAACACACTTTTCGTCCCTCTTCCCTCCGGGAGAAGGCTCAGGAGCTTGAAGACTCGTATGGCCAGATTTGGGAACAGCTTCTTTCCAACTGTGATAAGACTGCTGAACGGATCCTGACCCGAATCTGGGCCGTACCCTCCAAATATCCAGACCTGCCTCTCGGTTTTTTTACACTACCTCACTTTCCATTTTTCTATTTTCTATTTATGATTTATAATTTAATTTTTTAATATTTATTAATTTTTACTATTTTATTATTGTTAATATTTAATATTGGTAATCCAGGCAGTGGGAAGTGCAGAATCAAATATCGCTGTGATGATCGTACGTTCTAGTATCAATTGTTTGGCAACAATAAAGTATAAAGTATTGTGTATGCCTCTATCATGTCTCCTGTCATCCTCCTTCTCTCCAAAGAGTAAAGCCCTAGCTCCCTTAATCTCTGATCATAATCCATACTCTCTAAACCAGGCAGCATCCTGGTAAATCTCCTCTGTGCCCTTTCCAATGCTTCCACATCCTTCCTATAGTGAGGTGACCAGAACTGGACACAGTACTCCAAGTGTGGTCTTACCAGAGTTTTATAGAGCTGCATCATTATGTCACAACTCTTAAACTCTATCCCTAGACTTATGAAGCCTAACACCCCATAAGCTTTCTTAAGTGCCCTATCTACCTGTGAGGCAACTTTCAGGGATCTGTAGACATGTACCCCGAGATCCCTCTGCTCCTCCACACTACCAAGTAAGCTACCATTTACTTTGTACTCTGCCTTGGAGTTTGTCCTTCCAAAGTGTACCACCTCACACTTCTCTGGGTTGAACTCCATCTGCCACTTCTCAGCCCACTTCTGCATCCAATCAATGTCTCTCTGCAATCTTTGACAATCCTCTACACTATCCACAACACCACCAACCTTTGTGTCATCTGCAAACTTGCCAACCCACCCTTCTACCCCCACATCCAGGTCGTTAATAAAAATCACAAAAAGTAGAGGTCCCAGAACCGACACTCGTGGGACACCACTAGTTACAACCCTCCAGTCTGAATGTACTCCCTCCACCACGACCGTCTGCTTTCTGCAGGCAAGCCAATTCTGAATCCACTTGACCAAACTTCCCTGGATCCCATGCCTTCTGACTTTCTGAATAAGCTTACCGTGTGGAACCTTGTCAAATGCCTCACTGAAATCCATGTAGATCACATCCACTGCACTGCCCTCATCTATATGCCTAATCACTTCCTCGAAGACCACTATCAGGCTTTTTAGACACAATCTGCCCTTCACAAAGCCATGCAGACTATCTCTGATCAGACCATGATTCTCTAAATGCCCATAGACTCTATCTCTAAGAATCTTTTCCAACAGCTTTCCCACCACAGACGTAAGGCTCACTGGTCTATAACTACCCGGACTATCCCTACCACCTTTTTTGAACAAGGGGACAACATTCGCTTCCCTCCAGTCCTCCGGTACCATTCCCGTGGACAACGAGGACATAAAGATCCTAGCCTGAGGCTCAGCAATCTCTTCCCTCACCTCGTGGAGCAGCCTGGGGAATATTCCAACAGGCCCCGGGGACCTATCCATCCTAATGTATCTTAACAACTCCAACACCTCCTCTCCCTTAATATCAACATGCTCCAGAACATCAACCTCACTCATATTGTCCTCACCGTCATCAAATTCCCTCTCATTGGTGAATACCAAAGAGAAGTATTCATTGCGGACCTCGCTCACTTCCACAGCCTCTAGGCACATCTTCCCACCTTTATCTCTAATTGGTCCTATCTTCAGTCCTGAAATTCTTTTGTTCTTCAATGCCTTGGGGTTTTCCTTTACCTAATTCACCAAGGCCTTCTCATGCCCCCTTCTTGCTCTCCTCAGCCTCTTCTTAAGCTCCTTTCTTGCTACCCTATATTCCTCAATGGACCCATCTGATCCTTACTTCTTAAACCTCATATATGCTGCCTTCTTCCACCTGACTAGATTTTCCACCTCACTTGTCACCCATGGTTCCTTCACCTTACCATTCTTTATCTTCCTCACCGGGACAAATTTATCCCTAACATCCTGCAAGAGATCGCTAAACATCGACCACATGTCCATAGCACATTTCCCTGCAAAAACATCATCCCAATTCACACCCGCAAGTTCTAGCCTTATAACCTCATAATTTGCCCTTCCCCAATTAAAAATGTTCCTGTCCTCTCTGATGAGATCCCCCCTCAGCCTTCTAAGTTCCAGTGAGTACAGCCCCAGAGCCATTAAAAATTCTTCATATGATAATCCTTTCATTCCCGGAATCATCTTTGTGAACCTCCTCTGAACCCTCTCCAATGCCAGTACATCTTTTCTTAGATGAGGAACATAAAACTGTTTGCAACACTGCAGGTGAAGCATCATCAGTGCCTTATAAAGCCTCAGTATTATATCCCTGCTCTTGTATTCTAGATCTCTTGAATGATACTATCACATTTGCCTTCCTTGCCACTGACCCTAGCTGCAAGTTAATTTTTAGGGTGTTCTGCACAAGGACTCTCAAGTCCTTTTAATCTGAGAGCTTTGGATTTTCTCCCCATTTAAGAAATAGTCTTCACATTGATTTCTTCTACCAAAGTGCATGATCATGCATTTTCCAACATTGTATTTCTTTTGCCACTTTCTTGCCCACTCTCTTAATCTGTTTAAGTCTTTCTGGATCGTCCTTCACAATTTCCATTGGCTCCAATGCAATTTCACAACCAGGGGCATCTTTCTGCCCCCTTCCTTTTCCTTCCTGCATTTTGAAGGGACTGTCCTCTTCAGGAATCCCTGGTCTGTTTTCTGTCCCACCAACATCCAACATCTCCTCATCCTGTGGCACTTTGTTATTCAACCACAGGAGGTGCGACTCTCGTTCTTTGACCTTCACCTCTCACACCATCCAGGGTCCCAGCTGATGCAGTGCTCCCTAGGACTTCCGTCAATCTAGTGTACTGCATGTGGAGCTCAGAATATTGTCTCCATTGTTCAGAGAAACCGAACAGTCTGCTGGATATAATCTTACTCTTCCTGTCCCCTGCCACTTCATTACTTCATCCCACTCTTATCTACCTACCTAATACAAGGTGCTCTAAGAATCCATCTCTGAGGCATTCCACAAACTCCCTTTCTTGGGGTCCAGCACCAACCTGATTTTCCCTGTCTACCTGCATGTTAAAATCTCCCATAACAACCGATGTTGGGGGAGTCCAGAACCAGAGGCCACAGTTTAAGAATAAGAGGTAGAAAATTTAGAACGGAGTTGATGAAAAACTTTTTCACACAGAGGGTTGTGGTCCTGTGGAATGCTCTGCCTCAGAAGGCAGTGGAGGCCAATTCTCTGGATTCTTTCAAAAAAGAGTTAGATAGAGCTCTTAAAGATAGCAGAGTGAAGGGATATGGGGAGAAGACAGGAAAAGGGTTCTGATTGTGGATGATCAGCCATGATCACAGTGAATGGCGGTGCTGGCTCGAAGGGCTGAAAGGTCTACTCCTGCACCTATTGTCTATTGTCTACCTGTGGCTCCTACACTGTTGTGATAAGGCCAGACAGATGTTTGAGCATAAGTAATTCATCTTCCAGCTGGGGACATGGCAGCCTTCTAGCTTCAATGTCAAATTCTCCAACCTCTGACAACACACGTCCTCTGTTCAATTTGGAACTGGCTATTTTTGCTACAGCTAATCTGTCAGTGACGTTGGTTCAGTTTTTCTACACACTGTTCTGCTATTGGAGGCACACCTCATTTCCTTGTCAGCCTCTGATTGCCACATTAACAGCTCATCCCAACAGTGAGTTTGGCCCCAGCCTATCACAGTTAATGCCCTGTCCATTCTTGGTCTCCAATCTCTCTACACTTAAAAGTAACATTTTTCCTCCCTGTGTCCCAGTTCTGATGAAAGCTCTGTTTCCTGACCTGACAAGTATTTCCAGCATTCCCTATTTTTGTTTGAGCCAATTCCCACCAGTTGATATTCCCTGAATCAAATGAGTAGTGCTGATGCCTATCGCCATTGAGTCTAGAACTTCTCAGCTTTTGCATCTTTCTTTCCTTTTTGAATAATTTCATTAAAAACTACTACCAGTTTAATTAGAGTCATCGAAAAGTACAGCACAGAAACAGGCCCTTCTTGAATTTTGGTGGAGTGGAAGGGATTGTAAAATGGAACCAGTTAATCGTAAGTGTTTGTATTTTGCAAGGTTCTCCATATTAAACAGTTTGCTTTTATTTGAAGGTGAAATCTTAAACACAAATGAATGGTGTAGAGATTTCTTATCAACCTTCTGCGCAGCTAGTCTACTGCTCCAAGAGTGCACATCAATAGGAGGACTGGCCTGAAAGTTTTTGAGATACTTAATGTGCAATGGAACCTTTATCCTCCTAATTAGGTACAGCATCTGCTGTAATCGCTGTGGCAAAAGGTCTTTTAACTGCTGCCTTTGGGGTTATTTTGTTGTAAAGAAGTGGAAGAAAGCTCTACAGGAATCCACTGGGCTGCCGGGAATAATTGCATTTGTCGAAAAGGAGAATGAGAGGCCTTGTGGGGAAGAGAAAAGCCTGGGCATTGATTGCCTTTTTGTATTTCCTGTGAAATGGTCTGATCCCAGTCATTAGTGTAACACAAACGCTCCACCATGACAATGAGAAGAGAGTGAGTGAATTGGTGCTTCATTTAGTTATTGAGAATATGGGCAGGATCACAGCATGAATGGGGGTGGAATGACACCACCCCCTCCTCCTCCTCCCCTGCCTTCCTTCCAGACACAATCTGTGCTCTGGGGAACTATAGTCTGAGGGCTGTATGTTTGCTGTGGATTCACCACACAGCTGGACTCGAGTTGAATGCTGGAAAGAGTTGTTTTTGCTTTGCAATACTTCAGATTTTGTGCTCAAATTTGATAGGCAGCCTTAACCATGAATCAGAAGAAAGACTGTGCACTCTGAATCATACCCTGGTAAACTGGGAGAGAAGCCTAACATAAATCAAAACCAAGTGGTTTGGAGGTGGCCAGCCTGATTCTTAAGAACCAATACTCTGCAAGAGGAATGGAGAGTAAGGAGTAGCATAATTATATGGCCGCCGAATAGAATTAAATGGCATAGGAGGTAGTGGGTTAAGCTTGTACAATGGGTGCAGGGAAATGAAAGATATGAATATGTTTTTGCAATGTACAGGATAAATAAAATAAATGTGCTGGACCAGACTCAAAGGGCTAAATGGCCTAATTCTGCTCTTACAACTTATGGTCTTATAGAATGAATGGTTTTCGAAGACACATTCTTATTTTGTCCCAGTAAGTAGCACCTTATTAAGTAATTTCTGTCTTGGTACTCAGAGCCAGAACAGGCAACCTGGATTGTAAGGAACAGAGGCCAACATGCGGTCAGGGCCATCTGTGTAGACATTCAATGTGATGGTACAGACTGGATTCTGTCCAATTTATGGAACTAACAAAGCTACTGTTATCCTTCATATAACCCTGCAGTGGGAGTGCTTCTCCCATCTAATGTAGTAGCTCTCAGCAAGCTGCTGAAGAGTAGAAGAAAGTAGAATCTTCTCCTGGCTACGAATGTAAGACTGTGTGGAATCAGAAGAGAAATGATAGAAAGGAAGACCACCAGACAACATAGCAGAAAGCAGAGAACAAGCAATGCATGGTGTTTTACAATGGTTGGTCTCATAAATAGAGTTTTCTTACATAAATAATTTGGACTATGGATTTAGAAACGTAATTTCAGAATATGGACACAGGACTTTGCTTAGGACATCGTAAAAGTCATGTTCTCTGTATTATGAAGAGGATATTGAGGCACTAAAGAAGGTCAGAAAAGATTTACTAGAATAATACAAAACCTCAGAGGCTGTAGCTACCTGGGAAGATTGAGCAAGTTGACCCTGTTATATTTGGAAAAGGTAAGACTGAGAGGCAACTGGATGCCCAATTTCCCTGCCAATGAAACCCCAGTTCTTTCACAGTGGTATTCCACCCTGTAATTGGGTCACAGGAACAAATGGAAAAAACACTATGCTGAAATTGTTCCAGGAATCCTTTGATCCATATGACTCCATTCCATGGAAGTCTTCTCATGGAAATGTTTAATGAGGTGAAGGCAGATAAACTGTTTTACTTGTACTTGATACTGGAATGAGAAAGTGAAACTAGACTGTCAGCAATAAAATTGGGCAAGTTAGGAGAAACGTAGTGACCCAGAGAGCCTAGAATGTTGAAACTTCCTCTGGGATTAGTTGAGTAAATAGCACAAAAGTATTTCAGGGAAAGGTAGGAAAGCAAATGAGAAATAATTAATCAATTCATTCATTGAAGTAGGATGGTAGAAGGTTCCTAGAGATTGGTAGGAATTTAGTGGGCATTATGGACTGCAATATTATGGAAAAGGAACTCCATAGTACAACATTTTCCCCACATTATAAAGAGTCTTTGGTTACTAACTATTCAGGTTACTAACTATTCTGGAAGGAAATCTTGGCTCTCTCCACTAATCCCTAAAGGCACTAAATAGGAGAGCCGATCATATGAAATGCAAACTTCATCATTTTAAACCCATAGGAATAGGCATCAAAAACTTGCTTTTATGGGTTACATGGCTGCACATCACAGGGTTTTAGAAAGTGCATACATTTTAATCAGGTTGATTAAATTCAGGCTGCTCCTCAGGATGAGGATCAACAGGTGACGTAGTGGTTAGCACAAAGCTTTACAGTACAGCCCACCCAGGTTCAATCCCTTTCACTGCGTGTAAGAAGTTTCAATGTTCTTCCCTGTGACTGTGTGTGTTTTCTCCAGGTGCTCTGGTTTCCTCCCACAGTCCAAAACGTACCAGTACGTAGGTGAATTGGCCATTGTAAATTGTCCCGTGATTAAGCTTGGACGAAATTAGGGGATTTCTGGATGGCATGGCTCAAAGTGCTGGAAGGGCCTATTCTGCACTGTATCCCAATAAATAAGTAATAAATAAACACCTCATATTCTGTCTAGGTAGCCTCCAACATAATGGCAGGAGCATCAATTTCTTCAGCTTGTGATAATTACAAAGTGAGTGCTATTGTAGTGCGGTGGATTGATCTCTTCATTGCTGAGGCTAGGTGGCAACTCTTAGACATATCCTCTTACTTACTCTTTGAAAAGGACCCCACTCAGGACAATCAGGACATTGTCTCCAACACCATCACCAACTCATTAGCTCTGGGGATCTCCCATCCACTGCCACCAATCTCACAGTTCCTTTACCCTGCACTGCTCATAATTACCTCCTACCCAAGATCCCAAAATCCACAGACCTGACTGTCTGGTAGGCCCATTATTTCTGCCTGCTTCTGCCCCACTGAACGTGTGTTCACATACCTCAATTCCATTTTATCACCTTTGGTTGAGTCCCTTCCCATCTACATCTACAACACTTCACATGTGCACAATCTCCTCAGACCTTTCAATTCCCTTGCCCTGATTGCCTAACTTGCACCATGAATATCCAGTCCCTATACACTTCTACCCCCATCAAGAAGGCTGAAAGCTCTCTGCGTCTTTCTTGACAACAGACCCAACCAGTTCCCCTCTATCACCACCCTCCTCTGTCTTGTGGAACTGGTCCTCACCTTTAACATTTTCTCTTTTGGCTCTTCCCACTTTTTCCAAACTCAGGGTGTAGCCATGGGTACCTGCATTGACCCCAGCTATGCCTTTTATATTGGTTATGTGGGACAATCCATGTTCCAACCCTTCCTTTGTAACACTTCCCAACTTATTCTGCTCTACATTGACAACTGCATTGGTGCTGCATCGTGCACCCAGGCTGAGCTCATCAATTTCATCAACTTTGCCTTCAAATTCCACTTTGTCAAATTCACTTGGTATATTTCTGGCACCTCTCCTCCCTTTCTCGATCTCCCTGCCTCCATCTTTGGAGACAAATATTTACTGATACCTTTTATAAAACCTCCGATCCCCACAGCTATCTTGATTATACCTCTTCGCATCCGGTCTCCCTTTTATTCTATTCCCTTTTCTCAGTTCTTTTGCCTCCCCGCATCTATTCCCAAGATGAGGCTTTCCTTTCCAAGACATCAGAGGTGTCCTCCTTCATCAAAGAACAGGGTTTCCTTTCCTTCACCCACATCTTTATTCCTGGACATCTGCACTCACCCCATCTTCCTACTGCCTTAACAGAGATGGAGTTTCTTTCATCCTTACTCATCCTCATCCCATGAGCATCCACATCCAAAACATCTTTCATGCAACTTCCGCTGTCTTTAATAGGACCCTACTACCAAACATATCTTTAACAACCCTCTCCCCTGCCCCCACCAGCTCTCTGCTTTCTGCAGGGAACACTCCCTCTGTGGTTCCCTGCTTCATTCATGCTTCTCCCACTCATCTCCCTCCTGGCACTTATTCCTCCAAGTGGCAGAGTGCTATATCTGCCCATTCACCTCCTCCCTCAGGCACCAAGATAAGGGCAACACTTCACCTGTGAATCTGTTGAGGTAAACTACTGTATCCCATGCTCCTGGTGAACAATGGTGAAACCCAGTGTAGATTGGGGATCGCTGTGTTTAACCCCTCTGTTCCATCCAAAATAACCCAGAATTTCCAGTAGCCAACCATTTTAAATTCTATCTCCATTCCCATTCCAACTTGTCAGACCACAGCCTCCTCTTCTGCCACAATGAGGCCACACCCCATATTCTGTCTAGGTAGCCTCCAACCTGATGGCATGAGCATTGATTTCTCCAATGTCCCATTTTTTTTGTCCCTCACTTTCAGTTCCCCAGTCTGGCCTCTTAACTCTTCTCCTTACCTGCCCATCTCCTCCCTCTAGTGCCCCTCCCCCTTCCCATTCTCCTATGGTCCACTCTCCTCTCCTATCAGATTCCTTCTCCCCCAACCCTTTGCGTTTTCCACCAATCACTTCCCAGCCTCTTATTTCATCCCCATCCCCACCCCGACCGACCTGGCTTCACCTATCACCTCCTAACTTGTCCTCTTCCCACTCCTCCCACCTTCTTATTTTGTCATCTTCTTCCTTTCCAGATCTGATGAGCATCGACAGTTTTCTCATCTACATAGATGCTGCCTGACCTGCTGAGTTCTTCCAGCATTTTCTGTCTGTTGCTCTGGATTTCCTGCATCTGCAGAATCCCTTGTGTTCGAAGTTTAAATCCTTGCTCTTTTTTAATTTGGATTCTCACATCTCATAACCCAGTGGAGAATTTATCCATGATTCAAACCGTCATTTTCTAGTCTCTTTGCCCCTTAACTTCAAGCAAGACAAGTGAGTAGATACCCCATTGTCAATGAGCATTGTGTTTTTATAAATGGGACCATGAGCCTTTGCGTGTCAGTTTGTTTTGGAGCTCAATTTGTTATTTTGGAGACACTCTCACCTCAATATTAGAGTTGTAAAATTGTTAACATGGATACTGAATGGTGTTAGCCATAGTGTAGCCATGTTCATTGGGGTGGCACAGTAGCATAGTGATTAGCACAGCGCTTTACAGTACCAGCGACCCAGGTTCAATTCCCGCTGCTGCCAAAGGGTTTTGAATGTTTTCCCCATGACTGTGTGGGTTTCCTCCAGGTGCTCTGGTTTCCTCCCACAGTCCAAAGACCTACCATTTGGTAGGTTAATTGGTCATAGGGTTAAATCGGGGGCTTTGCATGGCACAGCTGAAGGAGCTGAAAGGGCCTGTTCCATGCTGTATCTCAATGAATAAATACATAACGGTGATCATTGTACTCTGCTTTAGATATGTGGTTCTCTTGAAACCAATGGGACCACATCGCATTGGTGATTACACTTCAGAAATCATTCACTGACTAAAAGGTCTGTGATCATAAAAGGTGCTATCTCAAGTCTTTTTCTTCTTCCTTTGTCTTCTTCGCTCTTTTCTTTTGCAGTTCTTCCAATCTACAGACATTGCCACTCTAAGTCTGATTCCTGATCAGGTGCCCCCATTATTGATCACAGCGCCACTGTTCAATAAATGATAAATGTTGCCCAGTCCTTCTTACTGACTAATAAATTTTGCTGAGTCTCAATGTGTGCAGATTAAGTTTGGAAGCATTGCTTCACATTCATTTTTCAAGGCTAGATTTTGGTCTGATACTGTTTACCACTGCATTATTTGTCCACTTTTTCATAACAGTGCTCTGTGGAGTGCATTTCTTTCCTCAGTCACCCCTGAAGAAATTTGCCAAGCTTCAGCATGTCATCTAAAACTTTGAAACACTTTTACAGATGTGTGATGGAGAGTATATTGACTGGCTGCATCACAGCCTGGTATGGAAACACCAATGCCCTTGAATGAAAAAGTCATTACAAAAAGTAGTGGATAGAAGGCAGTACATCATGGGTAAAGCTCTCCCTACCACTGAGCACATCTACATGGCGCACTGTCGCAGGAAAGCAGCATCCATCGTTAAGGACCCTCACCACCAGAACATGCCCTCTTCTCATTGCTGCCATAAGGAAGAAAGTACAGGAGCCTCAGGACCCATACCAGCAAGTTAAAGAATAGTTATTAGCCTTCTACCATCAGGCTCTTGAACGAGAGGGGATAACTTCACACCGCTTCACTTGCCCCATTACGGAAATGTTCTCACAACCTATGGAATCTCATTCAAGGACTCTTCGTCTCAAGTTTTCGATATTTATTGCATATCATTATCATTTTTTTTCTTTTTTGTATTTGCACAGTTTGTTGTCTTTTGCACATCGGTTGTTTGTCTGTACCATTGGGTGCCGTCTTGCAATGATTCGATTGAGTTTCTTGCATTTACTGTGGATGACCACAAGAAAATGTATCTCAGGGTTGTATATGGTGACATAGATGCACTTTGATAATAAATTTTCTTTGAACTTTCAATTCTCAAAGAGCAACTGTGGAAACTGAACTTCAGGCAGGCTCAGGCAATGGAGGAAAAAATCAGAGGAAAGGGAAAAACATAGGGATTTCCTTATGCAGAACAAATTCAGTCAATCTTCATTGGTAGTGTATAGTGAACTCTCAAAACTCTCCTGCTTATTTTATTTTCCAGTTACTAGTTGCCTATAAACAGTCCATTTTAAGCCTGGCCCCAAAACTGATTTCAACCTTATTGTCTTTTATCCAACTGGAAAACCAGCTTGGGAAGCCTTGTGACATAGTCCAGGATGCCATCCTTGTCGGTTAAGATGTTGTTGCTTTGATGACCTATGAGCTTGTGGACTTCAGGAGTAGATACAAAGCTCAGGGAAGTGAAAAACTTCATAGTTAAGAAGTTTCAAGGCATAATTAATTTTCATCGAAGGCAATGAGGGAGGAGAAGTTGGAACTGTGTGAAATAACTGTGGTGAATCAGAAGGGGATGTTCACTTTCAACAAGTGATTATGGTTAAGGGTTAGTTACTCACTAGAATCAAACACAAGCCATGGCCTGGGGAAAACCATCGTGACAGTTAAAAGCTTGTAGCCTGGGAGTTTGTTAAGGAGCAATGCAATGGGATAAAGGTACTGATTAGTGTGATTGTGTTACAGGTTGCACTTTGCATTAACAGTGAGTCGCTCAGAGTTCACACGGTTTTTATGTTCAGCTGTATCACAGCTGTGAGCTTTGTTCACCTGCCTTGATCTACTAATCTCATATTTTATCTTATTCTTATCCTTTTTACTGTGAAACATTATAGCTGGAAAGCAAAATGTAAAAAAAAAACAGCCTTGATGCCTGTCAACCAGGATGTGTCATTGGAGGGCCATGTTTCCAACTACAATTCCCATCCCGTAGCTAAGGGGCATTGAACTGATTTTAATGCTTCTTGTCGAATAAGTCATACAGAGGAAATTATAAGATTAAGGATGGGGGGGTGACAGGGCACAGATATCCTAGATCTCCCTGTAGAAGCCAGTCACCTACTAATGGAGGCTCATAAACCAGCCTATTCACTTCATGGTTTCAAAGACCTCAGGTACACCACCTCTCTAACCAAAATCCTTTACTGGGAATAATCCAGCCTGCTGTGGAATGGAATAGTGGGACTCAGCTCTCACATCATTGTGGGTTTATCACCTACAACATTACAAGAGAAAAGTCTAATTTATTGTTGATACAAAAGTTTTATTTCACTTTACTTCCCAGACTATCTGGAGTAAAACAAATAAATGAATTCAATAGAGAAATGTAAAAAATACATAGATTTCAAAAATGAGTAGAGAAATTAATTTCTTCTTCATATCTTCACTGTGTTGAAATCAAAAGCATTTAAATTTAAAGACTTCAGACCATGGAGAACAAAGTTAACGGGCCTTGAAAAATCCAGTGCTGTCTCCTCACCTCCTCAAAGAATCCTACACTGGAACCGATCACACGCTGTTGGTCACTGCTCTGGATGAACTTTTAAAGATTCAAAAATTGAAAATACATTTGTTATCAATGCAGTACACAACCCTGAAATTCGCCTTTCCACAAACAGCCATGAAACAAAATATCAACATGAAACCCACTCAAAGAAAACATTAAAAACACCCAATGTGCAAAAAAAGAACAAATCATGTAAACGGCAAAAAGAGTGAAAAACACATAACATAAAGCATCAAATCACAGTTATTGAAACAGTCTAGGAATGTTTATTTTAGTTCAGTTCGGTTCAGTTCAACTTGGCGCTCTGACGTTCATTGACTGCCAGCTGCAGAGCCACTCTGCCCCAATCAAAGTAACAATTTAAACAAAGGAGTAATCCAGAAACCAGAAAAAACATACATTGTGAACTTCAGAGTCCTATCCACAATCCATTTTGATTTAACCTTGCCCAAGACCCAAGGCACTGGCATGGTACTCTGGCAGACAGGGAGAGAAAGCCCTCATTCTCCAAGGAGGGGGAGGGAAGGAAAAAAGACAGATAGAGATTAGGGTAGAGAGAGTTGGATAGATAGAGATAGAGAGATAGAGAGATAGAGAGGGAGATAGAGAGAGAGACAGAGAGGGAGAGAGAGATAGAGATAGAGGCAGAGATAGAGAGAGAGAGAGAGATAAAGAGGGAGATAGAGAGAGATAGAGAGAGAAATAGAGAGCGATCTAGAGAGATAGAGAGAGATAGAGAGAGAGAGATAAAAGAGAAACAGGTCAAATGCAGGCACCTTGCTCCTGTAACAGTGAGTGAGACAAAGAGTAAGACTGGTCAAGTGCAAGCAGACAATGCTGAACACCTGCTCGATTGTGGCTGAGCTGTAATTTTCAAATTAGTATGGACTGAGATTCGTTAAAAGTACAAGAGGAACTGAGTCCACAGACTAGGTATTTACAAGGCTCAGGTGAGGGCAATTGTCAAATCTGAATCTAGAAAGAGACCAGATAATCTGAATATTGTAATGAGTCTTTGCATATTAACTTGGCCCCATTCACCACCTCCATCAGACCTCAGCTTCACTGTCAGGTCCCTACAACTATTAAATTCCATCTCTGTTAGATTCCCCCACCACCATCAGACCTCCCACCTTCAACTCCATCACAGCATTAGACCCTCTACACACCACACCATTGCATCTTCTACAACCAAGCCTCCAGCTCTGCCTTCAGATCCCATCACCATCAGGCCATAGCCTTAATCAAAGCCCCTGACACTATCATACCTCCCTCTCACAGTCAGAACACTGGCCACCATGGAACACCACCTCTATCAATGAAACCAGGTTTTTCTTCCCTGAAATCAGGATCCCTCAGTCCCTCAGTATCTCGATCTCTCCATGCACTTCCCAGCACAATCTCACTTGCAATAGTTGATCATATTTAATTAACTGAATCAAGAATGTGAGCACAATTAAATGTCCAGAATGGAAAATAAAACAGTCCAGTCTTTATTATTTGTAGAGGTACAAAGTTTTCAACATTGGGGGAAGTTGTTGTTGTTACTATTGCAGCTCCTCCTCCTTTTTTCCATTCCTTCTTTTCCTACATTTTTTCCTTCTCTGTCTCTCTTTCCTCTTTCCTATCCACCATTCTCCTCCTTGTCCTTCATCTCCCTCCTCACTCCCACCTGCTCTTGTCCTGGAACAGTATTTTGCTGT
Source organism: Mobula birostris (assembly GCF_030028105.1). NCBI lineage: Eukaryota > Metazoa > Chordata > Chondrichthyes > Myliobatiformes > Myliobatidae > Mobula > Mobula birostris. The sequence continues at coordinate 30,880,236 of NC_092396.1, forward strand.
TTTGACAGACTGTGAGTTTGTGAGTAAGGTTTAGCCAGCTACCAAGGTTTTTGTAGGTCGATCTTGCATTGTCCCATTTGGAAGTGTTATGTTTTGTAACTTCGGAACATTAAATTAATTCAAAAAACTTGGGAATCAGGAAATACAGATGTAATGTAAGTTTACTTTAAGTGAGGCGCGCGAATATCATGTGGTAACGTGAAGACGTATGCAATTAACATACTTTTACATATAACCCGCAATTAATTATTTAAATGAACGAGGATGCTTAATCAAACAGTATACTTACAAGATTACTCAAATATTATTGAAATATGAAGTAGACAACAGGAAGGGGTCCCTTCCAGTAGCTTCGGGAAATCACAGGAATTGCTATAAACTTAGCTTCAGTTTAATTTAATCATATTTTCCTGATGCAGGGTCTCGACTCAAAATGTTGACAATTCCTCCCCCACCCCACAGATGCTGCTTGACCCATTGAGTTGCTCCAGCAGATTGATTATTACTCCAGATTCCAACATCTGTAGTCCAAGCGTTCGAAGGTTCATTTCACAGCCACGAAACACAGAAATCCATGGAAGTCAGTTGAAAGAGAAACAGCAAACTCACCACCCCCACAAAAAAAAAGGAATGGCAGCACGATTATGAACATCCCACTCCACACACAAAACGCAACAAAAACATCGGCCCCCAAATCGCCCTCCTCTGCACAAAACACAATAAGAATATCAACCCCCAAACTCCCCTCCTCCCACACAAAAAGACAAGAAAAAACAGGCGACAACACAGAATATAAAAACCATAAGACTGAAAAAGTCCATAGTCGATCGATGAATGCAGAACCTCGGGAACATCCTCAAAACATCATCAAAAGAGAGAGATTCTGTTCGAACGCAAAGGCCTGTACTCCAGGTGAAGTGAAGGACACACAGGCTCCTCCTCTGGCAGCAGAAGGATCCACTGAACAAGATATCCTGAGCTCTTCAATCACACCGCTCAATCCTAATATGGACAGTTCTGCATGCATAGCCTTTGGACATACTTGTGACATAAAACTAGAACATGGAGGAATACGCAATATGTTGGACAGCATATATGGAGAAAGAAACAGAGCTAATGTTCCATGTCACTGTTGAAAGAACCCTTTATCACTAACTCTGCTCTCCCTTCACAGATGCTGTCTGAACTGCTGAGTATATTGTACCTCATATTTTCTAGTTTGAACTCAGATTTGCATCATTTGTCAATATTTCTTTTTATGACTTTGTGATGCATATTATTGTGTCCAATTGTGGCAAGGATGAAAATTTGACAGATTGAATCTGTCTCCAACTACACTTTGGAAAAGCAGCCGGTATACTCAATGACACCTATCCTTGCTCCCACCAGGCAGAAGATACAAATGTTTGAGAAGAGGTACCCACCAGACTCAAGGACATCTGCTATCCCACTGTTAGCACATGGTTGAATGTTCATCTCATGCACTAAAAGACAAACTTCTGATTTCTTAGTTTACTTTGTTACTACTCTTACACCTTATTGTTTGCCTGCACTTTCTCTATAACTGTAACACTATATTCCACAGCAACACACACACAAAATGTTGGAGACACCCAGCAGGTCAGGCAGCATCTATGGAGATGAATATACAGTCGACGCTTCAAGCCAAGATCCTTCCTCAGGACCGGAAAGGAAGGAGGGAAGATGCCATAATTAAAAGTTGGGGTGAGGGGAAGGAGGATAGCTGGAAAGTGATAGATGAAGCCAGGTGGGTTGGAATGATAAACGACTGGAGAAGAGGGAACCTGATAGGAGAGAAGAGTGGACCATGGGGGAAAGGGAAGGAGGAGGGGACCAGGGGATGTGATAGGCAGGAGAGAAGAGGTGGAAGGTTGGAGTTGGGAGTAGAAGAAGAGGGGAAGGGGAGGAGAATATATTTTACCTGAAGAAAATATTCATCAAGTCGGGGGTTACAGGGATAGAATATAGGGTGCTGCTCCTCCACCCTGAGAGTGGCCTCATCTTGGCCCAGGAGGAGGCCATGATCTGACATGTCTGAACAGGAATGTCAGAATCGGAATTAAAATGTTTGGCCAATAGGAAGTTCTGTTTTTGGTGGATGGAATGGAGGTGCTTGATGAAGTGCTTTGCATTTTGTTTTCTTTGTTACTATCTCGATGTACTTATGAATGCAACGTTCTATCTGGATAGCATGCAAACCAAAACAAAAAATTCACGGTATCTCGGTACATGTAACCATAATATACCAATACCTATACCTGCATGGAAAAGGGTGGTCTACACTAGAATCAGGTGAAAGGATGCTGAACAGCATATATAGAGAGATACCAACATGGTGACTGTGGAGAGCCCTCCATATTGGCTATAATGTGAAAAGGTAGTGAGTTGCTGACCATGAAGTTCTAAAATTGAACAAAGGTCTTCAGCCCTATCCAATATACTGTAGATTATTACGGGCAGCCTCATCAAAGGGAGATTTTACTGTAGCCACCTACTTTTCAAAAGCTAGATCACTTCCCTACTTATCCTTCACGGTGAGTTTAGCTGCCAGTATTCACTATTTGAGCAGTGAGTCCCCCCCCCAATCCCCACCATGGAGAAGATACTTGCAGCTAACAAAGTAGTTGAAACACATTACATTTCATTTTAGTGATACACATTTAAATGTAGATAAAAATTCTTAAAACACATTTAAAGCTCATTTTATCTTATAAAAGATTTCCATAATTACAAATGATTTCTAAAACACAATATATTTCCAAAAAACAGGCACAATTCTTAAAAGCTAAAAAGATATGCCAAGGAGTTACAGATGAATGAGTTGCCTATTGAAGAAATCAAAGACAGAAGAATGGACTCTCATCTTTCTGTCTTTCCTTTGCTGTTCCTTGACCATTCCTAACAAGGCTAACTGCTCTCTGACATTTATGCTGTTTTTTGCCACTTGGGTGACCTCAAACGCATATGATATTTTTTTCAGATACTTTTTCACTCAAATGGACTAAAAGCTTCTGGGGACAGATATCCCAAACGCCCAAAATTAATGCTGTGAATCAGACTCTGAGTACACAAATCGTTCAACTGTTGATAGATCAGCTATTTGGTGTGCTAAGTGAAAGTGTCAATCTGGTCTGTAAGTTTCCTTGAACTAAATAATTTAGCCAGTATTGCCTGGTTTGTTACAGACCCAATTAACATAACCCCATTCTTTTCTGCCTCATTTCTCGAACAGCCAGCCACATGCTGTGGGCCAGCAGCTTGTGCTCTATAGACAATTTACAAAACTGCCCTTCTAACTTCAGACTGATTATTTCTCGCAACTTGCGTTAAGAACTAATGACTGGTTCTTGTTTATGACAAGAAGCTGAACAAAGAATATTGGTTGGAAGTTTATCTTACTGAAAAACAATAGACATTTTTGATATTAGAAGATCACATTACTGTGTTAGAAACCTGAGCTTGGTAAAAAGGCCCCCCGGCACTGAACAGTAAATGTCCATCACACCCCCCTCTTGCTAGGCAAACATTTCTATCTCAGCTTCTTCCTTTAGAAAGCTTCAAGATTAGACTCCTGCCAAGACTCCTCTGGGAGAAGACTAATGCTCTAACAACCATTCCAGTAGATTACTAGTGCTAGGAGAGTTCTCCTTGATCAAATATTCAAAGAACTCATAAAGTACTTCCTGAAGTAAGGGTTTCTATGTGATTTTCTCGTTAGAGTATTCAGTTCCTTAATCTCAGCTGCATACATTTCTAAATCCTCAAAGGATTTTTAACATTATAAATTTTCCCTAAACACACAACTAAGCAACAAGCTCCACATTATAAGTCCATATTAGTCTTGAAGATTTTCTTCCTCACAGTCAGTTCTTGCCATTTCCGTGATGCAAGTTTGGATCACTGTCTTTGTTGAGTTGGTTCATCAGGTCAGCTGGTAATGTCTTTCACTGAGCTGAAGATGGTTTACCTCATTCTCAGGGGTGTTTGCTTTGCTCTGAATGTGGTGCACAATTTTATTCAGGTTTTCTGAAAATGAGTCTATAAACAGATTTTTGATTGTGTAATGCAGTCCTTTATTTCCAACGATTAGTAATTTTACATTTTAGTTATAGAAAATAATATTCATCAGTTACATGATTCCATAATACAATAACATACATAGTGAAACATTCGTAGAGGCAGGTTACCTTTACATGTGAAGTGAAATACGAAATGGTATAGGTCTTCTGTACTTTTAATTCTGGGTGACCAGAAAGAGCTGTCAGAACATAAGAGCTGGTTATGTCCCTCCCATGGGAGTGAACACCCATTTTTAAGCTGTAGCTTGCATTCTGATACCAATTGGACAATCTGCATAAGCCTCTTCCCATTTTAGTGACCCTGAACCCTGGATATAATTGTCCAGGTTTTCCCTTTCACTTTGTTAAGAATTGGACCTGACTGAGAAGAATTGACACAATTTCCCAACATTTGTGTTTTTCCTGAAAAACTTTAACTGAGCAAGGTTACGTAGTCTGCTCTGTCAGATTGTGAGATTTTGTCAACGGAGTATAGAAATAGTTCTTGTACTATTAAGAATAACACAATGACAATATTGGTAAAGCTAGTGGTCCTACTTGTTGCGTTTTAGGATGACCACATACGCAATATATGCCTGTACCCAAAAGAGTAAGTAAATAGCAAAACACTTTGAATAATTCTGCATTATGACAACATAAAGCTTTGTAGTCCTTGGTGGCCTTAGGATTACATCGTCACTTCTGAAGAAGTCACAACAGATTAAGTAAAAAGGTTATCAGGAGTACAGCATTACCCGGGGTAGCCATCTTTCTCCTCCTGGTAAGACTTTTACCATTGTGTAACATTACACACATCGGTTTGAATATCAAAGCCGAAGGTGTAAACTATAATGGTATAATGTTAGTGATCAGGACTAGGACAAGGAGAGGAGCAAGGATAACATGATAAGGGTGCCCCTTACTCTTCATTTTTCTGGGCTTGAGGATGAACAAAGGAATAGGAAAAGGCATGTACGAGGCAGTGTACAGCAAAGCAGACATACAAGAGATAAGCCATGATTGTGTAGGTTGGGTATTGGAGTTTTTTTTTAGATTAGATTACGAGGACATGCAGTCCTCTTTTATTGTCATTTAGTAATGCATGCATTAAGAAATGATACAATTTGTTCCTCCAGAATGACATCACAGAAACACAAGACAAACCAAGACTAAAAAAACTGACAAAAACCACATAATTATAACATATAGTTACAACAGTGCAAGCAATACTGTAATTTGATAGAAGAACAGACCATGGGCATGGTAAAAAAAAAGTCTCAAAGTCTCTCGAAAGCCCAATCATCTCATGCAGATGGTTGAAGGAAGAAAACTCTCCCTGCCATGAGCTTCCAGCACCGCAAACTTGCCGATGCAGCATCCTGGAAGCACCTGACCACAGTCCGACTCTGAGTCTGTCCGAAAACTTCGAGTCTCCGACCACCTCTACGACACTGAGCATCGAGCACCACCTCTGCCAAGTGCCCCGGAAATAGGCAATAGGCAAAGCCAAGGATTTGGGGCCTTCCCCTCCGGAGATTCTCGATTGCACAGTAGCAGCGGCTGCGAAACAGGCATTTCAGGAGTTTCTCCAGATGTTCCTCCATGCTTCTCACGGCTGTCTCCATCAAATCAGGATTGTGCATGACATCCTACTTCACAAGTACGAAATCAATTCGGAGCGGACGCACGCACTGCGTCACGCCACCATCTTCTCCTAAGCAGTATCCTAGGAGTGGAGCCACTATACAAAAGATTGAAGTCACCAGTCTTTGGTCCTTGCAGTCTTCAATGTTTCAACAGAAGGAATACTATAGAGGTAATAATTCCAGGGGCTAGGGGAATTGTCCATTGGAAAACTGTAAAAAAAAATCTTCAAACCCAATTTAAGTTAGTGTTAATCCACTCAGAAACTCTATTCACTGCTGCGGAAGTTAAATTTCCAACATCTGGAAAGGCCTTAGCCATTGTTTCAACCAGAGTGTTAGGCCAGGCAGGGGTTTAGTATGGATCTGTAAAGGAAACTTGTAAAAGGAGGTGACTCACTCATCTGATTGTGTCAGTTCAGTTACTCTAGTAGTGTGCTGAGAAATATCCTTTTGATTTGACTGAGGTTCTCCTAGCCATTGTGGACACATTCAGGTCCTTTTAGGTCAGGGGTTCCCCATCTTTTTTACGTCATGAACCTCGACCATTGACTGACGGGTCCATGGACCCCAAGTTGGGAAATCTTGCTTTAGAATATTTTTTGTTGCATCTGTCACAAATCATTCCTTAAAGCTGGACTTGTGTTTCTGTCTTGAGATTGAATAATCAGATTACTCTGAGAGTCATTTACTTTATAAAGCTTAAAAAGTGGGTGATGCTCTGATAGCAGTATGTCTGAACAACTTTTGTCATCCGAAGTTTCTACTTTGGAGCGAACTGAAGACTGAGAGAGGCCAGTGTCACAAAGGAAGGAAGAGCTGGCTGACTGAGAGCACTGAAAGCTCGCTCGTCCTACCTAATTTGAAAGGAGCAGGCCCAAATAGGGATAAGTGAATGGGAAAAAAGACAAAAAAATGTTAAGAAATACAAAAACTATTGCAAATAATGCTGCAATTGATCAGCAGGTCAAGCAGCATCTGTACTGACCGAGAAATTGAGATAAGTTTCCAGATTCGTTCAAACTGGCTGATTTTTTTTTAACCAACTTGAAAACTGATTTTCTAAAATTACTAAATTCAATGCTAAGGGCTGAAGTCTATAATGTGCCAGAATAGAGGATGGGGAAAAATGCATTGACCTTGCAGAGAGCACAGAGTACATTTATGATCCCTCAAATTCCAGTGTTAAATGATGAAGGGATGTCATTCACCCTCAGATTGTATATTTTGACGTGAGATGTTAAGCAGTGATTTGATTTAAGTTTTCAAGGTAAAAGTGAACGTAGATGGACGGAATGCTCAGAGTTTACTGGGCATAGGCTGAAAGATAGACCCAGGCCTTCCATGAATCAAGTTAGAAGATACGACCACAAGCGATTATATGTATAAGTACACATATATGAAGAAATATTAATTTTAAATTTCAGATTTGGATTTTTTGGGGGGAAGGGAAACAGCAGGTATACAGAGTTAAGTCACAGATTAGTCAGGACCAATATTCCTTCTAAGGTGTGCGCGTGTTCGCGCGCTCACGTCGCTTGCTAATAGTACACAAGGGAATTTAGACTGCACACAGAAGGTTGCCACCCTCCAGCTCGTTGGCATGTTAAGTATATTTCACAATCATGCACAACCACATTTCCTTCTCCAGTTTCTGAAGTGGATGATGTTGACAACGTGGAATTTGCGATGATTTGTCTGCAGATATTAGAACTGGCTTATTTATACTGTTTTAATTGAAGCAATTATTAATTCACTATGTTGAATTCCAAAGAAGCAAAGGATGTGAAGTGTAAAAGAACTGCCAGTTCATTTAAAGTGAATGGCTTAATGAAACACTGCTACACTGAAAGCTCATGAGGTCAGGAACGTGCTGCTAAGAGAAGTATTTATGTACAATACAGAAACATGTGTGACCTGCGTGTATTGTCGCGGTGCAAAAGTTGCTGGAGAATTTGCAAGTGGAAAGAAATGGAGTGGTATTTGGAAAACTGACTTTTTAAAGCGGGGTCCCCAACCTTTTTTGCACCGCGGACCGGTTTAATATTGACAATATTCTTGCAGACCGGCCGACTGGTGGTGGTGGGGGGGGGGGGGGGGGGGGTGTTAATCACGACTGGAATATAGGTGCCGCCCGGCATGTAAATGTCGGCCCAGATCAGAGGCGACACGATCGGCAATCACCTCTGATCTGGGCCGACATTTACGTGCCAGGCAGCACCTAAATAATTAGCTTGTTTATCTCGGATTTTTTCTTAAAGATGTGCTGGGTGCGTTCCGACTACTGCTGCACTGCTGTATGCTTCACGGCAATGTATCGGCCCGCGGCCCGGAGGTTGGGAACCACTGAATTATAAGTCACTTATAAGTCAATAGCATCATAACATTTTAAGTAACGTTTGGATATTAAGCACACAGCACATATTATCCTCATATGAACATATAAAATCATTGCAACACACCGATGTCGCTGAATCAGTGGGAGCCCTGGGCTTGTTTCCCTGCAAGAAGAGGGTCCTATCGAGGGGTGATGGGAGACAGCGATACTTGAAGGGGGTTCCTTCTGTCCAGTTTATTCCACAATTTAGTTTTTGTTGCATTCATTGCAGAAAACCCCATATCGTAGAGATATGATGTTGGAAATGGAAGCAATGTTTTCAGTGCTTTCATGGCTATCTCAGGATATTCAGCCTTGACTTTGATCCAGAATGCCGGCAGAGATGTTATGTCAAACATACTTTTCAGCCCGCCATCATTTGCAAGCTCAAGGAGTTTATCTTCTTCCCACGCTGACATGGATGACACGTGCGTCATGACCTCACGTACGTTCAAGTTCAACAGTGGGTGTAACAGAGAATGAGAAAAGGTGCAGCTGACTCATATAGTTTCATATCACCAAATCATATCTTTTCCTCGCGGCCCGGTAGCACGTGATTTGCAGCCCGGTACCGGTCCGCGGCCCAGTGGTTGGGGACCACTGTTTTAAAGCATCACTTAGCAGGCAAATCACATATGGACAATATGCAAAAGCTCTGGTGAGTAAATCCTTCATTACCCACTACAGGCCTGCTATGTATGTTTTGTGAGGGTGCAAATGAACAAGAGCAAACACAATCAAACCCAGAGGAGATCAAAGTTTCTGTTAAAATGAATACCTCTATATGTAAAATTCAGTCTGTACATGCTGTTGTCACTGGGCAAAAAATTGCACAGCACAAGATTTTTGTGCACACTGGTCAGTACAAATTAGAGGGAACACTGGTCAGGATCTCATTGAATTTTGCAATAATATAAAGGATCTAAGTAGCTCAACCCTGTCCCTGCCTTGAGTTCATTATAGACTTACCTTCTGTGGCAAATACTTCTTGTTTGATCTTATGTAGTTTGCAATTTTCACCCAAGCTTCCTCCCCTCCATTTCCTTTTCTTTCTTTAACATACAGCTTGAGATTTATGGGCTAGAAATGGTTTGGGCTTGGCACAAGTGGTTTCTGCACTATGAAAAGAAACTTAACTCAAATCCTGACTCAGGTTGTGGTTTAGCTTCAGAAGATATTGGAAAGCTCAGCAGGTCAGGCAGCAACAACAGAGGGAGAAACAGAGTTAATGTCCCTGGTCAATGAAATATTATGGCAACCGGAAGACACCAGGGACAAGCAGCTTCAACACAGGGAAAACAAAACAAAGTGGGAGAGATCTGCTGACAAGTGAAGGGTCTGCGAAACTCTTGTGATTTAGTTTTAAAGAGGCCATGGCGCCATCTGTTGAAGAATTTCATGTTAGAAGTGTAACTGTAACCTGTCACAGTGTTAAAAGTTACAAAACCAATACAAAGTTATTGATTAAAGCTTGTACAAATGTTTCCAGTTTCAGGATGTATTGCTCAATATGGCAACATGAAGCAGGAATGAAAATAATGAATTGTTGAGTTTTTTCTCTACATACTAATAAAATGCTAAATGAAACCAAAAGCTTAATTTGCAGAATGGAGGCTTAGTTCACATCAAATACGCTTAGAAGCAGTTTCTTAGACTTCATGGAACACATTTGGACTTATCTCCCTGGCCAGTTCAAAGTAAATTTATTATCAAAGTACATATACAACTCGGAGATTCAGGCAAATTCAGTAAATCCAGGAAACACAAGAGAATCATTGAAAGAATGTACCCATCAGAACAGAAAAAAACAACCAATGTGCAAAAGACAACAAACTGCAAATACAAAAAGAAATTTTAAAAAACCAATAATAATAATAATTAATCTGTTCACCCAATGCTGATGAAATTCCTTCTACATCTGATGAAGCATTGGTATACTATAATCACTCTATCTATCAACAACCAAAAAAGAACTACGACATTGATTAAAATAAACTGAGGCAATTTCCAAGGCATCTAAGTCCACTATCTCACTTTGAACCTGCTCTCTAATTTACTGAATCTGACGAAAATTGGGTATCAAATCAGAAACAACAAAATGAGCTTTACCTTGTCACAGCTTCCATACATGGATGATTTGAAATTATATGCTCTTTCATCAGTAAAGCCAAAACAATTAAATCAAATGGTAGAACTATGCTCGAAAGATATAAACATGAGCTTTGGACTGGATAAGCACAGAACATTAAACATAAAGAAAGGTGCAATACAGCTAGAAGAATATAAAACAGAACAGCAAGAAACAATACAACCGAAGTATGAATATGAAACATAAGAGTATCTAGGTTATCAACAAGCAAAGAAAGTAGATCATAGTGTGATAAAGGAAAAACTTTTGACTGAATTTACTTCAATGCTTAAGAAAATCTGGCAAACAGAGCTCAGTAGTAAAAATATAACAAAGGCATTAAATACTTTCGCTATACCCATACTAACATATTCTTTTGGCATAGTATCTTGGTCCAAAACTGATCTGAAAAATTTACAAATAAAAGTAAGAACTGAAATGACAATTTTCAAAAAACATTATGTACACTCAAATGCGCTTAGATTAACACTACCCAGGACAGAAAAAGGAACAGAAATAATAGACATGAAAAAAATCAGTACAACTATCAGATAAAACTCCTAAGGATATATGTTTCATCAACTTAAGCAGAATTCAGCACACCACATGAGCAAATGCAATTCTGATAAGAAGTGCACACCATTAAACTAGAATGAGAACAAAATCCAGAAAAATAAAGAAATGATCACTATTGAAGAAAAGGTTAACCAATCAAAGAGCATGATCCTCCATGGAAGACATCACCATGATCTCAGCAGACTAGACGTCGGCGAGGAAGCGTCGAACACCTGGCTCAGAGTTGGAGACCTCTTTCCAGAAACAGAGGGGTTCCTTGTGGAAAGACAGGACCAGGTGGTTAACACACACAAAAAAAAATCAAAAATACCTAATAAAAGACCAACAAATTCAAGATGATAAATGTAGAAAATGCTCAGAAAAAAAACCAGAAACAATCCAACACATTAAAAGATCCTGTAGAAGTTTAACTCAATTTGATTAGTTACACAGACGTAATCAAGTGGTAGAAATCTGATAGGAGACGAGAGTGGACCATAGGAGAAAGGGAAGGAGGAGGGGATCGAGGAAGAAGTAATAGGCAGATGAGGAGAGGTAAAAGGCCAGAGTGGGGAATAGAAGAAGAGGGAAGAGGGTGGGGAACATCTTTTTTCAGGAAGGAATATGAAACCTGCCTACACATGAACATCAGAGAAGCTACAGTAGAACTAACAAAGGAATAAAGAAGTATGGAGCTACGCTACAGGTGTGTCAGCATTTGAGTAGGGAAAGATATATTAAAGACTTAATGGGCTTCCCCTTGTCATTAAAAAAAATACATAAGAAGAGGAAAACAGAGCTGATTGTTACTGGCCAGAGCTTCTCTATCTCCTGCACTGGTCAGTTACATCAGCTTTGAGACTATCGTCATAAATTATTTCATTTCTCAATTTGTATAAGTGAAAAAGAAAATGGGGCGGGGGATGCTCTCTCTGCAATGATATGGTGTCTTTTGGCTGTGCACGGTGCTGATGATGGGATTGCAGTCCAGCATTGGCAACAGACCCTTTCCGACCCAGTGCAGCACAACCAACTGTTGTGGAGCAAAACTCCTTCCTAACTATGCAACTTTGTTCTGTATTAAAAGCCGAAAATGCCGAAATCTGTCAACAGGTCAGATAGTACCCATGGAGTGAGAAATAATGCTTCAGGTTGATGACTGTTTGACACCTATCATAAAACTCTGATGATTACTATCCACTTTAACAAAATGTCTCAAGGTTCAGTATCTGAGACACGGTGCTCTCTTACAACTTAGCACAGCCCCATTTCCCACATTCCCTTTAAACTCACCAAGGCCCTTTTTAATGAACTTCCTTCTCTGGAAAATATACTACACCACTGCACAACATCTTTAAAAAAAAAGAATATTAAAAGTACTTTGATATATTAACAAAACTAATATCTACTATTCTGATAAGCCTGTTAACCCAGCTCTGCCAAAGGCTTAAGGGTCCTGGATTATTGGAGTTTAATTGATTCAGTTCGTGCTGGAGACCAAATACATCCAAGTGCCACCTTATCTCCTTACCTGCCCAGCACCTCCCTCTGGTGCTCCACCTCCTTCCCTTTCTTCCATGGCTTTCTGTCCTCTCCTATCAGACTCCCCCCTCTCCAGCCCTGTATCTCTTTCACCAATGATCTTCCCAGCTCTTTACTTCACCCCTCCTCCTCTCCCAGTTTCAACTATCACCTACCTTGTACTTCTTCCTCTCCTCCCCGCACCTCCTTACTCCGATGTCTCATCTCTTTTTTCCAGTGCTGATGAAGTCTCTCAGCCCGAAACATTGACTGTCAACTCTTTTCCATAGATGTTGCCCGGCCTGCTGAGTCCCTCCAGCAGTTTCTGTGTATTACATCCAAGTCAGAGCTGCTCTCTGGTGCACTTGTTTGTGTACTGCCTTCTCAGGTGTAGCTTATTGGTGTATAATTACACCTATATGGACCATGTAACCTCCCTGTAATAGGCTGCGAATTACCTTTTGCAAAACCTGCAAACTTACCTGGATGTGCTGGTATTGGTCTGCTGCCCGTGAACTTCTGAACTTAAACGAAGATCTTAAGCCCTATCTGACATAAATGGCTCTGAGCATCCTCGCTAGATACTGTAGCCACCTACTCTCCGAAGGCTAAATCACTTCACAAATACTAGGAAATCTGCAGATGCTGGACATTCAAGCAGCACACACAAAAAATGCTGGTGAATGCAGCAGGCCAGGCAGCATCTATAGGAAGAAGTCCTGACGAAGGGTCTCGGCCTGAAACGTTGACTGTATCTCTTCCTATAGATGCTGCCTGGCCTGCTGCGTTCACCAGAATTTTTTGTGTGTGCTGCTAAATCACTTGCCTGTTTATCCTCCATGGTGAGTTTAGCTGCCAAAACCCACTATTTGATCCGTAGGTGCTTCTTCCCTGCCAAGAAGGAGATCCTTACAGCTAGCCAAGTATTTTATACACAATTCATTTTAGTGATACACGTTTAAAATTAGATAATATTCTTAAAACATTTAAAACTCACAGAGGATTTCTATTTCATACTGAACTAATATCCACAGACTGGTCCATTGACTTGGAAAACTGGAGGATGACTAATGCTGTGTCTTAATGTACGAAAGGCTGTAAAGAGAAACCTGGTAACTATAGACCAGTAATTCTAACATCTCTGATAGCTCAGGTAGGCTGCTGTAAAAAGTTAAATCACTGGGATCCAAGGAGAGTTAGCTAATTGGATACACAATTGGTTTGATGTCATGAAGAACAAGATGATGGTGGAAGTTTTTTGGAGTGGCTATCTGTGATGAGTACCATTTCCAAGGGTTCATGGCTATTTGTCATATACCTCAATGATCTGTTAGTTAGTTTGCAGATGTTGGACCCTGGTGTTTTTGCAGTTCAGAGGTTCTTCAAAAGTCCATAATAAGACTTGCTGCTTAAGGCTGATTTATTAAGTGCTACAAAAATAAACAAACAAGCAAAAGAGAAGAGCCAAGTAAACAAAGAAGTGGTTCCCATCTTCGACAAAAACTAGCTCTGACTAAAAGATAATATTCACATGATAAGAATTAGCCCATAAAATCGTTACATCCAATGACAGCTGCTGCACAGAAACTTCTAGAAAAAAGCTTCTAAAAAAATTGAGAAGCAGTTGTACCACAATTCCCGGGAAATCTTCAACGAGCGATGCCCCCAAAAGGCGACATCCTTCATTAAGGACCTCTGTCATCCAGGTCCTGCCTTGTTCCCATCGCTACCATCAGGAAGGAGGCACCTGAAGCAGACCCTCAATGATTCAGAAATAGCTTCTTCCCCTCTGCCATCTGATTTCTGAATGGACATTGAACCTATGAACACTACCTCACCACTTTTTTATTCTATTTTTTGCACTACTTATTGAATTTAACTATTTGTATATATGTTGGCGTGTGGCCAAGTGGTTAAGGCATTGGTCTAGTGAGCTGAAGGTCACTAGTTCGAGCCTCAGCTGAGGCAACATGCTGTGTCCTTGAGGAAGGCACTGAACCACACATTGCTCTGCGATGACACCGGTGCCAAGCTTTATTGGCCCTAGTACCCTTCCCTTGGACAACATCAGTGGCGTGGAGAGGGAAGACTTGCAGCATGGGCAAACACCGATCTTCCGTACAACCTTGCCCAGGCTTGCGCCCTGGAAACCTTCCAAGGCGCAAATCCATGATCTCACGAGACTAATGGATGCCTATATTTGTATATATACTTACTGCATGTTGTACCTGCTGCCACAAAGACAACAAATTTAATGACATTTACCAGTGATATTAAACCTGATAATGAAATTCACGGAACAATTACACCTATATAAGTGATTATATAAAAATACAAACAATGGCAGGAAAATTAAACTACAGGAAATGTACAAGAAAAGTAGCAATGCTACCCAAAGCTAGATGACACTAAAACAAGTGGTGTAATAGAGAGTGAAGATGGCTGTCTGGATCTACAGAGATATCTTGATCAGCCGGGTAAATGGGCTGAAGATTGGCAAATGGAGGTGAATATGGTTAAGTGTGAAGTGTAGAACTTTCACAGTGAACCAAGGGCTCTTAGGAGCGCTACAGAATAGAACCTAGGAACACAGCTACCTGATTTCCTGAAAGTGATCTTGCAAGTAGACCAGGTGGTGAAGAAGGCTTTTGGCATGTTAGCCCTTATCAGTCTGGGCAACGACTATAAAAGTTGAGATGTTAGGTTGCAGTTGCACGAAACATTGATGAGGTTGCATTTGGAATGCTGTGCTCAGCTTTGGTTCCTTCCTATAGGATAGATGCCATTAAGTTGGTAACTGTGTAGAGCAGGGGTTCCCAACCTATGGTCCAAAGATCCCTTTCCTAATGGTATTGGTCCATGGCATAAAAAAGGTTGAGAACCCCTGTTGTAGATGAAGTTGTGGGGAATCAAGGGTCTGAGATTTTGAGAGAGGTTAAGCAGGTTGGGACTTTTACAATGAACTATGGGAAAATGAGACGTGATCTTATAGAGGTATATAAAATCACAAGAGTCATAGATAAGGTGAATATATAGTCTTTTTTCCAGGGTTGGGGAATCAAGTGCTGGAAGACATAGTATTAGGATGACAGGGGAGAAATTTATAGGAACCTAAGGGAAAAATTTTTTGGAAGGTGATCTCTGAGCTGCCAGACAAAGTGGTTGAGATAGCGTTATTAAGAACACTTGAAGGCAGTTAGACAGGTACATGGATAGGAAAGGTCTTAAAAAAGATATGGGGAAAACACGGGCAATTGCTTAGGAAACCAGGTTGGCATACACCATTTGGACTGAATGGCCTCTTTCTATGCTGTATGACATTAAGTTGCAGAGAGAGCAAAGAAGTAAAGAGAAAAAAGGGCATGTCAGTGATAGGATGTGGGCAATTGAATGACACCTTGGTAGGGCAAATGCATGGAGATAGTACGCTATTAAGGGAAAGACCCTTAACGGTATTGCTGAGCGTGAAGTCAACAGGGTGGTTAAGAAGGCTTATGGAATGCTTGCTTTTATCAGTCGAGAGGATATGTTGCATCTTTATGGAACTCTGGTAAGGCCATATCTGGAGTATTGTATACAGTTCTGGTTACCCCATTATAGGAAGGACGTTGAGGTTTTGGAGAGGGTGCAGAAGAGGTTTACCATGATACTACCTGGTTTAGAGGGCACGTGCTGTCATGAGAGGTTGGACAAATTGTGTTGTTTTCTTATGAGCAGCAGGGGTTGAGGGGAGACCTGACAGAGGTTTATAAGATTATAAGAAGCTCAGACAGACAGGGAGTATCCATTACCCAGGATCGAAATGTCTAATACCAGAGGGTACGTATTGAAGGTGAGAGGGAATAGGTTCGAAGGGGATGTGAGTGGGGGGAGTAAGTTGTTTACTCAAAGAGTGGTGGATACCTGGAATGTGCTGCCTGGAAGAGTGCTGGGCCAAATACGTTCGAGATTTTTATGCAATGTTTAGATAGGCATATGAATATCAAGAAGGTGGGGGGATATGGACATTGTGTAAGTAGGAGGGATTAGTTTTTAGGCATCTTTTGATTTATCTATTGATTGATTAAGATACAGTGTGGAACAGGTCCTTCCAGCCCTTTGAGCCACACTGCCCAGCAATCCCCCGATTTAATTTCAGCCTAATCACAGAATAACTTACAATGATCAATTAACCTTCCAACTGCTATGTCTTTGGACTGTGGGAAGAAACCAGAGCACCTGGAGGAAACCTATGCGGTCGCAGGGAGAATTTACAAACTCTTTACAGGCAGTGGCCGGAATTGAATTTGCGTCACTGATACGGTAAGTCATTGTGCTAACCACTATGCTACCAAGCTGCCCCTTACTCTTTAGCTGGTGAGCTGAAGGGCCTGTTCTTGTGCTGTACTGTTCTATGATCGATGTTCTATGTTCTATATCATAGTCTTGCCTGAAGGAGAATCTTGAAAGCCCCTTAATCGCAGCTTTTCTGATTGGGGGAAATGTAGCGGGACAAAAATAGGGCCGTGAAGAATTTAAAAACAAACAATGCTGGAGTTTGGTTAAATTGGCCACTGTAAAATTGTGCTAGTGTACATAGGTGGCTGAGCCTGTGGGGGAATGATTACATGGAAAATTTGTGAGTCAGCATACACCCAATGGGCAGAACAGTCTCTTTCTCTGTTGTAAGGAAACATAAAATATTCTTTCAGCATTTCAGAGTGACTAATATTTCCTTCAACATATTCCCATGAACTCTTGACCAACACGCACAAAGTGTGGGAGAAACTCTGCCCAGTCTCCACCCTCAGCTGCATGAGGGGCAACTTTACCGTGCCGTCACATTGAAAGTGGCAGAAATTGTGGGGAATGGTCAACCGAAAGTGGAGGTTAGTGGGCTTCACGGCAAGGAGATGGAGTACCTCTCCTCGCTTAGGTGGAAGGGACAAAGGTAATGGAACAAATACTGTTAATAACCCTGCAAACTCCCCAGGTTAAGAACAAGAAAGATGTCTCACGGCCACTAATGTGGAAGGAATCTTCATCAGAGTAAAAAAAAATGGTTAAGGTGGAATGAAGTGCTCACAGGATCCAGGATGAGTTTACATTTAAGGCAGATTTAGGAGTCTATAGGCTCCTAATAGTCACTATTCTACTCTGCGTATTGAGTATGAGGAGTAGCGACAAAAATACCTTGGCAACAGAGAAAATAGAAGCGAGTAAGAGAGGACCTAATAATTAAAATCATGAAGGGATGGCAGTGAGTCGATTGGTATCCAGAGATCACAGATTTAAAACAACAGGTTAAAGAAGTGAAAAAGAACAAAAAGGCAATGAAACATTGTAAAATCAAATTGCATAGGAAATTCAGAAATGCAGTCAGACAAGCAAATGCAGGGGTTATGGAAAAGTTGCAGGGGAATGGGACAAAATGGACAACTCTCACAAACAGTGCAGAGGAACTGAATTATCCTCGGTGCTGTCAGGTATTCCTCTTCCATAATAATAAAAAACCCCAGGAAGTATGAGAAAACCTCAGCAGGTCAGGCAGCATTTGTGGAAAGAGGAACAATTAATATATCAAGTTGAAGACTAACATCAGCACTCTAATACATTCAAAAATGGAATGTTTCTCCGTGCTTGAGCTCAGATTGTAAACGGGGCTTCTCTCAAATTACCTTTAACTCATCTCCTCACAGGCACATGATGTTCACTTCCATAGGGCCGGAAGGGCCTATTCTGCACTGTATCTCAATAGACAAACAAACAAACAAATAATAACTAAACCAAAAACTAATCCCTCCTACCTACACAATGTCCAGGACCCTCCATCTTTCTCATATTCAGGGCCCTGTCTAAACATCTCTTAAACGCCTCTTATGTCTTTGCCTCGACCAGTGCATTCCAGCTATCTAAAACACTCTGAGTGAAATATTTACCCCTCACATCCCCTTTGAACCTACACCCTGTCACCTTCAATGCATGCCCTCTCGTATTAGACATTTCTACCCTGGGGAAAAGATATTCCCTGTCTACACTGTCGATGCCTGTCATAACCTTATAAACCCCTATCAGAACGCCCCTTAGCCTCCACCGCTCCAAAGGAAACAAGCCAGGTTTGTCCAGCCTCTCATGATAGCACACACTCTCTAACCCAGGCACTCTCTCCAAAGCCTCAACATCCTTCCCATAGTAGAGCAACCAGAACTGTATGCAATATTCCAGATTGTTGAGGTAGAAGCCCCAAATGCTTCTTCAGATACATTGATGACACCTTTGTATTATGGTCTCATGGACTCCAAGCAGTCCAACAGTTCCACGGCTGTTTGAATGGTATAGATCCAACATTCAGTTTGTGATGGAGATGGAGAAGAGTGGTTGCCTCTCGTTCCAGGACATTCTAATATGGCGGAAACCAAACGGTATCTATTGGAAACCCGCTCACACGGTCTTATACATCAAAAATAACAGCCACTAACACGCCTCCCAATGGAGAATGGTTCTTTCTACTTTGATTAATCGTGCGAAAACTATTTCGGACCCAGGGAGTCTCCACGAGGAAGTAAGACGATTACGCATGATGTTCCTACTGAATGGCTACAAAACCTAACAATGAGGAGGAAACCATCACTACTGCCTGTCTTCCCTATATTCCCATGGTTTCTGGAAGTATTGCCATGATCCTGAAGAAATACTGGATTAATACCACCCACAAACCTGTAAGGAAGCTCAAATCACAGCTTATGTGGGCCAAAGATGACCTGGGACTCAGGATGGCTGGCATTTACAGGATTCCACGTGAATGCAGAGCAGAGTATATCAGTCACATGGGACACATGGTGGAAACCTGCATCAGGGAGCACAGGAGGTGTATTTGTTTGGGTTCCCTGGAGAAATCGACAGCAGCAGAACATACTTCGATGGCACAAAACTACTGTGATGTACCAATGGCTTTTGGGACCACCTGCTGAAGGAAGCCATTGAAATAAAATTAGGGGAAAAGAATTTGATTATAAACAAGGTGGGACAGTGGAAAGCTGATTGGATGAGAACTCACCAATCAGGAGGTACGGATGATGGGGAAGTTGGGGTGATATAAATACCACTGGACTAGACATGCCCAGGCATCATCCCTGATGAAACTGGCCGAGTTTGTCATCGAAACGTCAGTTAAAACCAATAGTTGTAGCCAGCTGGAAGCCCAAGAAGAGTTTATTGGTTACTATTATAGTTATTAAAGTAAATAACTTACACATAAATTATGTTACTATTATGATTGCCAATTATGACAGAATTCATTTGCAAGTCAACCAGGACACAAAAGGAAAACTCTGTAGACGGAGGTACGACAGTCTAAATTTTATACAGGTCCAGTTCCACTGTTTGCCTCTGAAGAATCTGGCAAACTCTCGCAAGTTCAACCAATGAGTATATCTCATTGCTTTTACCCAGTAAAGCCTTGAGATTTTCCCAGATTATCCTTGACTCACCTCCTCACAAGCTTAAAGTATTGACTTCTAGTAGGAAGTGCAAAGTGATTCTCTCCTTCCGAGCAAAGGCATGACAAGTTCCTGACAGCTGTTCTACAACCAATTGAGATTAATGCAAAACAGACCAGCATCTGAGACTCTGTAAATTTCCTGGAAGGTTTTACCACTCAATGGCCTGGTCAAACTCCCTTTTTGCACCATCTCCTGCTCATAAAACAAACTCTTCAAAAAGAACAAACAGAAAAACTGTCATTTTCTTTTCCCTCTCATTTTACTTGTAGCATTGATCAGATTAATTTCTAATCTCTGAAGACTCCAGCTAAATCTTGAAAGGTTCGGAGCCCCAATGCCACAACAGGTGGGGTGTCCACTTGATGGGGCCAGCTAATTTTCTGCACATCTAAGCTGTATCAGCTCAGACGCAACTGCGCTAATATATTGCTGCTGCATTTATTCACCTGTTGCCAAGCATTATGCTCTAATCCATTCCCTAAAGATTTGGCATATTTAGAATGAGCCAAACTGCCCTGGAGCTGTCAGCACTGCAGCACGAGTTACGCAAGCTCTTTGTTTCTTTTCCTCCTCTCCCAGCAAGGACTGGCCCCGAGATTCCAGGCATTGCTGAGATGGGCCAGTATATTTTGGGTCAGCAGCAGATCTCTCCTCTCATGCGCTGACTGACTGTGCGCTTCAAGGTGCTCTGTCTTGTCCTCGACACACCTGCAATCAGCACGGGCAAGGACTTTCCCTGCCAAGATTCCACTGAAGCGTACCTGTGTAGAGGCATGCATTGACTGCCTTCAGGGCCTGACAATTACCAACGTGTATCTCTTCTACTCTTCACAGACGAACCTTGTGGAGTCAGGGTAAAAAGTCATTGCACAATCAAGCCAAAGTAAGCAGAGGGAGCCAACAAAACTGAAGAATCTCCCTCTTGTTTTTTTAAATCTAGGAATTATTTAATGAAAAACCAAGAACAGGGCAGATATCAACATGATTTAATGTCTTTTAAGTCCCATAATTAGTTGTGATCCAGCTCAGCGTGGTTTAGGTGTAGTTTACATGGTTTAGGGATTTGAAACCTAGCTTTTAGTAATAAATATATATAATCATATATAATGATTTCCTCTGATGGCACTAGGGATTCAGACATCTCCGGGTTTCTATGGGATTGACCCATGCAGATCACAAAAGTGCCAAATGACAGCTACCATTATCCTTTGGTCTTGCGATAGATATTAATACAGGTGGGTCCTAGAAAGGGAAAGCCCCAAATGTTGCAGAAAACGTCAGAGCACAAGAACAGGCTATTCGGCTCATAAAGCGCAGGGTTCATG
The DNA here is from genome assembly GCF_030028105.1 of Mobula birostris. NCBI lineage: Eukaryota > Metazoa > Chordata > Chondrichthyes > Myliobatiformes > Myliobatidae > Mobula > Mobula birostris. Next base: position 30,901,345 of record NC_092396.1, read on the forward strand.
CTTCATTTCAGCTTCTATTACCCCACTCTTCAACTGCAGCTGGCAACAAAGTCGAATTGGATACTTTGGAGGGAAGCTGTGATACTAAACCCACCAGCCTCCTACTGTCAAAATCGAGGAGCTCCCTAAATTGTGTAAGCCCTTCCTAAAAATAAACCGAGATTCCTAAGTGTTGCTCACACAAGTGACAGCACGATGGCCAGGCCCCATTAGGTAGAGCGAAAATCAAATTAGACTTGCACCAAATTATCCTATACTGCCCACAAACTTCCAGAGCATGTGGAAGGTATAGGGAATCTGGTCATTCAACATCACAACTGCATGATCTGACTGAATTCAAACCCATTGCATGGAATTGCAAAGCATAATCCATTATATAGGCTGCAGCATTTTGAGCTTCCACACCCATGGACAAATGTCAAATCGGTATCCCAGTGGAGGCACTCTTATTTCAGGATAAAAGGATCATAGGCTCACACCCCACGATGAAGCATGCATAACCAGTGTTACACTGCTGTAAGTTATATCTTTCAGGTGAAATTGCGATCTAGTCTGTGTATCTAGTATATATAAAAGACCCCATTGAAGGGAGCATGACTAAAATGTGTCAACTGGTCATGTCAAATGTTGTCTGCAGGATTTAGATTTTGCAAATTACCATTGTAACAGCATTACCCCCAAATTCACTGGTTGCAGAAGTTCTTTAGAACTTCCTGGGTTTTTCTTCAGGATTTCATGACGTACCTTCAACTATTAAACACCTCTGCCCTCTGAGGTTAACATAAAGCATTAAGATCAAGGAGAATCCCTTACTCTAACACAATGGATTATTTGGTTAACATCAGAGGGTGATTTTTTAGGTTTGTTATGTGCACTTTGGATGCAGGTATTACAACGATGGCGATAGAATACCACAACGTTAAGGGACTACTTAAATGAGTATGCAGGGTCTAATAGTTGACTGAATTTGGATTACACACCTACACACCTACACATTTCCTTACTCTGCTTAATTACTTTGGAGATAATCTTGTCCCTGCTTACTTCACCATAGCCTCTTCTCCTCCAACCCCACTTCTAAATAAATGCTCTGTTAGGTGTGGCTTGGTATCATAATTGGAACTTTTTTACCACAAGTGCCATCTTGAAAGGGGTTTCTGAAGGAGAGTCTGATTTTGCATTGATTTAACTTCAATAATGTATTAAAATAGTGTCCCATTGCAAATGGTGCCAAACAGTGAAATCATAACCACCCAAAGTGACTCAATTTATTGAAATATTTGCAAGTAATTTCCTGTGATTTTATGTCTATCTCCTGGGAACATCACTAGGCTGGCATGTTCTCAGGCCCTATAACAGGTCCTCCCTAGGTTCCACTATCCATTCTGGAATTTTTTTTTGGGGTGAGGCTGTTAAAGCCGCTAAGGATGTTGGAGAGAGATAAAGATTCCTGTCAGTGAGAATGGGGTGTGGTGTCCATCAAACTGACTGCCTTCTGCACTTTAAGATCAAAATACATGAATTTGATGGGTTTCACATAAACTTCTCTTACTGAATTCATTAAAATAAAGTCTTGTCCAAAGACACAAAACTAGAGATTGTCTCAATGTCTTGTGGTGGAAGCATACAATCAGCTGTGCTTATTTCAACCTACGTACCCAGCTAGTGAGAACATCTCAATCTTCTTGAATTTTACCCACATCACTGTTCAATGCAACATTTAAAAAAAAACTTGGTTTTGGCTCAGTGTTGATGGCTTTAATGTGTAGCCCCCTGGCCAGCCTCAGGGTCTCTCAGCTCACTGTCATCTAGGGAAACAGCCCTCGGCCCCGCTAAACTGGGTAATAGTTTGTGTGGATGCTGTGTGATGTACCCCACCCCGCCCAAATAACAGACAATACACCAGATACGATTAAATGATTTATAGTTTATAGATGTTACTGGAACTATATAATTAATAGAGAATAAAATATAAAAGGAAAATAAAAGGTGCCACACTTATCAAAGTTCAATCTCTTTGTGCACAAACAGTTGGCGCTCAGGACCCTCCTTCTTCACCCTGTGACCCCTCGGACCACCTCGACCTGCTGCCTGGGACCAACAACGGTGGTCGACCAGACGCTCCACACGAGTCCGTCTCCGTCTCCTCTCCTCGCCGAACACCCTGGACCTCGGACTCCTGCTCAGGATTCTGACCCCGTTAGCGGACTTCACAGCACCTGGTCCATCCTCTGTCTCTCTCTCTCCTGCCTTCTGCCCAAAAACCCGCACATCACACTAACTTACAGATACACAGAAAGAATAACATCTATCCCAATTGTTTTGTTCATCTCCTGATCAGTAACATGATCCAATCAAACTGCTAGAGGGAGGACTTTCTCAGCAGTTAACATAACAAAGAAGCCAGTTTAATTATAACATAACAAAGAAGCCATTTTAATTAGAGTACGCAGTATCATAAAAGAAGAAACCCCTTACAAATGATGTTTATTGTTTTATGAGCTTGGAGACATCAATAGTTAGGAGAGGCGTATCTGCTTTGTGCTTGGATCTATTGTCAAAGGTTCCAGGGCCATGCCTTTGACACAGATTACACATAAAATAAAAGTATTCCTTCCAGTAACTGATCAATCCCTTGACCTGTATTCTGATACTGAGACAAGCTCCCTATGCACTGTCCAATCGCTTCCAAGAGCAGGAACAATGATTGTTTGTTTTAATGGTATGACACCTTTACCCTCCTCACCTGTTGATGATGCATAGCAATAGTAACTGTGAAAATCTCCCTGTCCTTGGCATGAATAGTCACGACCAAAGTCACAAATGGATTGTGAGACTCATTGATGTAGTTTAGCCCATTTTATGATGGAATCTGAAGACCTGATGCTTGTCTTGAAACATGATATAAATAAGACTTTGATTGTTAAATGAAGTTAGTATTTGTCAGACTTCTGAATTATTAGTGTCTCAGTACAGGGTCTTAACCCAAAATGTCTGCTATCTCTTTGTCTCCATCAGTTTACTTTTCGCTCAGATTCTCTTGGGTCTCCAATGGAAATGTTTCTAGCCATACAAGCACCAGAGTATTCTACCTTTGCCCTTCAAGAAAAGAATCTGCAGTCTTTAACTGAAATAAAAGCAATGAATATTGGAACACCTCAGCAGGTCAGACAGCATCTGAGTGTGGACAGATAGATACATTTTTCAGATTGATCTGATAATAGGCCTTCAACCTGAAATATTAACTCTATTTCTCCTTCTAAAAATGTTGCCTGACCTGCTGAGATTTTCCAGGATGTTCTGGTTTGATTTCAGTTTTCTAACGTCTGCAGTTTTTCTTTATGATTTTCATCTGCTGTTTTTATCTTCCTGAAGCCAACCAATGTAGTTAACAGTGAACTGCCTTCTAAAGATGCCTAGTTGCATCAAGACACTAAAAAGAATAGGAAATGAAGAACAGTTAAACTTTAGATACTGGAAATAAGAAAAGAAACAGAAAATGCTACTAACATTTTGCAAGTCTGGCAGCATCTGTGGAAAGAGAACCGAGTTAACCTACTGAGCTTTTCTCAAAGGACGGGAAAGATTTTTGGTGAAGGGGTGACATCAGCTTACAAACAACTGCAACTATGAAAAGGAAAATGAATGCGCAAGCAGAAAATTATACGTTAATATAAATACAATGTGGCTCACTAAATAAGATATAAAAAGCGATAAATAAGATTTTAAAAAGTAGTTCAAGTAGTATCAGTGGAGGCAGAAACAAATTTAATGCTTCAAGTCAATAACCTATCATTAGAGCTTTTAAATAATGTGAGTGAGAAGTCAGCAATGTGAATTGTTAACTCATTTTCTCTTTCCAAAGAGGCTGCTTGTACACTATGTATACATAGCATCTTTTCCTCTTTATTTCAGACTTTTAGCATTTGCAGATTTTTTCTGCTGTCTGGTCGTTCAGCAGGATTACGTCTTCATAATAATCATTTTCGGCTGCATGCCATTTTAATGAAATGACTGCTTAATGATTGTCATGCAGCAAGTGAAAGGTTTTCGGTGTAAAATATCCTACTAAACTCGAAACGCAACAGCACCTTGATTTCAAAAGTATTTTGAAAAGCACAGAGTAATGTGGCAGAATGTAGAAAAGGGATTATTGCCAATTAGCAATAGTTTCTGCCTCCCTGGCTAGACGAGATGCTACTGCAGCGATGGAAAGGTTAATATTACAGTAATAACAGAAATAAAAGGCAGTAGTTTTATTACCATGATATCTCCCTTAAACTAATCGAATAAACACTTAGTATAAAATATTTAAATCTGCCCACTCCATTGTTATAAACTTCCATTCATACACTATATTTCTTTGAGCTTAATTACTTATTCACCTAGTCGTGAAAATACTTATGTTTTTATTTATCTTAGTTCTCCTTCCCAGCGCAGTGTCGATCTTGGAAGCCAGACCAAGGCTTTTTTTAAAATTTCTTTTGGCTGAAACCCTGCCTTAAAGGTTGTTTTTGGAGTCATCTGAACGGTCTGATTTGGAAGTTGACTCCATTCCATTACAAGTGCATAAAAACATCCATCAATGAGGAAAGTCAATAACCATCCCTGGTGTTCAGTCCTGTAACCTCATGAGTGAACACACCTCATGGGTGAACATTTGTGACCCCCTACAGTGTGACACTGTCCGTCCATGACTGCTTCGACTAACTTGTCCGTGAACACGTTATGCTTGCTGCCAATCCTTAAACCTTAGCCTGCTGAATCCACTAGTAGCTTCTGTCATCTGCCAACATGTAGATGAAGCAACACTCACAACACGCTGGAGGAACTCAGCAGGTCGGGCAGCATCTGCGGAAACGATCAGTCAACGTTTCGGGCCGGAACCCTTCATCAGGACTGTACAGGGAAGGGGCAGAGACCCTATAAAGAAGGTTGGGGGAGGGTGGGAAGGAGAAGGCTGGTAGGTTCCAGGTGAAAAACCAGTAAGGGGAAAGGTAAAGGGGTGGGGGAGGGGAAGCAGGGAGGTGATAGGCAGGAAAGGTGAAGAAGGAATAGAGGAAAACACAATGGGTAGTAGAAGGAGGTGGAACCATGAGGGAGGTGATAGGCAGCTGGGGGAGGGGGCAGAGTGACATAGGGATAGGGGAAGGGAGGAGGAGGGAATTACCTGAAATTGGAGAATTCTGTGTTCATACCAAGAGGCTGGAGACTACCTAGACGGTATTTGAGGTGTTGCTCCTCCAACCTGAGTTTAGCCTCATCATGGCAGTAGAGGAGGCCATGTATCAGCTCGTTGGTAATTCACTAGGTAGCAGGTTTTGTGCTCTCCTGTAATCTGAGCGACTGCCTTCATTCTGACCTTTGCAATGTAGTATTCTCTCGGTTAAGTCACCACCTCACCTTTCACTGCAAGTGGCCAATGCACTATTGCAGATGGCCTGGTCTTTCTCCTGATCACAAGGGAGCCTCTGACACACCAGCAACTCAAACACTTTTCCTAAGTTGCCTAATGTAACTGGCTGCTGTCTCCAAAAACTGTTCACATCCCACATCACTGAGAAAGTATTTCCTCTGATGGAGGAATCAAGAACAAAAAGACATTATCTCAAAATTAGAGCCAAACAATTTTAAAACTGAGGTCATTGCAGTAAAATTCTAAATCTGAGAACCAGAACGTAATTTTTAAAGTTAAATGAAATGCAATCTCAGTCCAAGTGCTTTCTCTGTGTAATTTCCGGACAGTAGCACTTCCACAAGCACACTGACAAAAAACAGTAACAAAGAATTGGTTAATTCATTGCCATCGATAAAAATCATTGCTTTCTTTTGGAAGGAGACTACAAGCAGCCTTCATAACAAACGTTCATATTGCCTCAAAATGCTCCTCAGAGGAAAATAATTTTAAGATCTTTATTTTAGCACTTTGTTTTGTTTAATATCTTTGCATCCAATCATGAAGAAAGCATGCATGACTGTGCCCCTGAGAAATAATCCTTTATTTTTAAAGACTGTTAGAGGCCTGCAGCATGTGGAGTTGAAGGTGCCAGAACAATACATTGGATGCATTGGATTCTGACAGGCTCCAGCTCACTAACAGGTCCAGAATCAGAAAACATTGGATATGCGCAGCAGGTCAGACAACGACTGTAGTGACAGAAACTGGGTTAATGCTTCTGATCGGTGAGCTGATGACAAACGTGAGCTAAAGAGAGCCTGTGGGATGTTGAAAATGTTGGAGTGAACAGTTAGTCTTTGATGTATGAGAGGTGATTGATAAGTTTGTGGCCTAAGCTAGAAGGAGTCAGATTTAGAAAACCTAGCACATTTATTTTTCAGCATAGTCCCCTCCTACATTTACACACCTAGCCCAATGGTTGTGGAGCATACGGATCCCTTCTTTGTAGAAGTCGGCGTCTTGGACCTCCAGAAAGTGGTCCACAGCAGGGGTGATTGATAAATTTGTAGCCTAAGGTAGAAGGAGATGAGTTATTAACCTCAAGCTTTCTACATAATCACTCAAAGAGTTGAACTGCACATGCATGCAACGAGAGCTGTATAACTCATCACTTTCTACCTTAGGTCACGAACTTATCAATCACCCCTGCTGCGGACAATTTTCTGGAGGTCCAAGGTGCCGACTCCTACAAAGAAGGGATTTGTATGCTCCACGACCGCTGGACTAAGTGTGTAAATGTAGGAGGGGACTATGTTGAAAAATAAATGTGCTAGGTTTTCTAAAATTGGCTCCTTCTACCTTGGGCCATGAACTTATCAATCACCCTCGTACTGTAGACTATGGTCTCTCTTTTGGGGGCTTTGCTGCTGCTTGCATGGTGGGTGGTGAGAATGTTACGCTAGAATAAGTGGGGGGGGAGGGGGATGGTTGAAGCTGCTTGAGCATGAGATGGGGCCATGGGGCTTTGGGGTTCTTACGTTTTTTTCTGTCATTCATTCTTTGTGGTTTTTCTTCTGTTTCAAGGATATCTGTGGAGAATAAGAATTTCAAACTGTATATTGTATACATTCTCAGAACCATTGAACCATACTCTGCCTGACCTGTAGAACTCTCCAAACTAATGGTATGAATATTGATTTCTCCTTCTAATGAAGGAAATTTGCCCCCCACTCTAATCTTTTACCTCTTCTCACCTGCCTATTACTCCTCCTCCTTCCCTTTCTCCTATGGTCCACTCTCTTCTCCTATCATATTCCTTCCTCTCCAGCCCTTGACCTTTCCCATCCACCTGGCTTCACCTTTCACCCTCCACCTTCCAGCTAGACTCTTTCCGCTCCCCCCACCATTCAATTCAGGTATCTCCCCCCTTTCCCCCTCAGTCCTGATGAATGGCCTCAGCCTGAAATGTCAACTGTTTACTCTTTTCCACAGATGCTGCCTGCCTGCTAAGTTCCTCCAGCATTTTGTGTGAATTATTTCCATACACCTTGTATATATATCTTTCAAAATTTCAGCAGCTACAGCTTTTAGCTTTTGACTGATCTGACAGTTCTCTGATAGCGCTAAATAAAGAAAGATATATGAACGAACTGAAATGTTGATTGTCAGCCAACGTGGGAAGAGTGTTTCATTTAACTGTGGGGGCAACAGGCAGAATTGGAATGGTTATTCTTTGAAGTTATCGCTGCCAGCCCACATGAAGCATCCACTTTTATATCCATTCCTTATCAATTCAAATATCGCATTCCAGTGTCATTGATCCACAGGTCATGTGTCTGACCCTTAACACCTGGTTAATGGCTGTGCTTCAAGCCAGCATCCATTTATTGACCCCCTCCCATCAAGTAACAGTTGATAATTTATGGCTGTTTGTTTGCAATCACTAATGAGATCGAATCACTCCAAGCAGGCACCAACCTCAACATTCACAAACTTGTATATTATATCCAACCAAAGAACATCTCACAAATAACTTCTTATTTGGAAATGATCTCTAGTCCAGCAGATTACCTGAAGTATCATTGTGTCTTCTTTAAAACATTGATCAAGCCCAGCATGTCAAGATCACAAAATGGAGAATAGAGTGGCAGTCTCCATCCCCAAGCACGAGGCAAGAATAAAGATAATTAGTCTGTCTGCTTCCACTGTCCTTGACTCATTTGAATTCACTGATTTGTAGACTGTCGTTCTTTCTGGCCAGTGGAACTTTTCAATAAAGTTGGATGTTGGGTAATAACTGTTCCTGAATAGAGTGGTTTGGGGCCTAAGGCTTCTATAACACCTGTCCGACGGTAGTAGTGAGAAGAGGGCATGGCTTGGATGGTAGAGGTCTTTGATATTGGATGCTGCTTTCTTACGATGGTGCTCCATGTAAATGTACTGAATAGCAGGAAGGGCTTTGCCTGTGATGGACTTGGACTGGGCCCACCACATTCTGTAGCCGTCCATCCCATCTTGGCTCATTGCAAACAAACCCTACAGCTTCTCTCTCTCTCTGTATCTCTTACTGTACCTGCAGGACTTGCTGTCGCTGAACAAGCAGCAACCTGATCCTTCCTTTAACATTTGGAGATACATGCTAGACCTCATTTGAAATATAATTAGCAGCTTTGGACCCCATACCTAAGAAAGACTGTGCTTGCATTGGAGAAAAGCAAAGGGAGCTTTACAAGAATGATCCTAAGAATGAAAGGGTTAATGTTTGAGGAGTGTTTGATGGTTCTGTATTTATACTCACAGAGCTTAGAAGAAAAAGGGTAAATCTCACTGAAACATAATAATTATTGAAAGGCCTTCATAAGGCCTTAAAATGGAGAGGATTTTTCCATTAGTGGGAGGGTCCATGATGAGAGAACACACCTCAGATTAGAAGAATGTTTAGAACAGAGATGGGGAGGAATTTCTTTGTTAGAGGTTAATGAACCTGTGGAATTCATTGCTAACAACCACTGTAAAGGCTAAATCATTAAATATGTTTAAAGTGAAGGTTGATGGGTTCTCGATTAGTAAGGGTGTCAAATGTTATGAGGAGACGGCAGGAGAATGGAGTGGAGAGGGAAACTCAATCAGGTATGATCGAATAGTGGTGAATCTTTGAAGGGTTAAATGGCCTAACTCTGCTCTTATGGTCTTCTGGTTCATTGAGTTTTGATAAAATATATTGGAGCAGACCTTCGGATGTTAAAAGGCTTGCTGAGTACCTCCAGCATGCTCTGTTATATTTCGGATTTCTAGCATCTGCAGGTTTGTTTTTTCTTTCCTCATTCTCAACTCTAGCCCTTGAAATATTACATTGGGATTTACTGTCAGTGACCCTCACTGCATCTTTCTCCAGAGTGGGCTGTTCCTCTTGAGTAAAGCCCTTGCCACCCACAAGCTTGTGTGTTATCATACTGATCATCCTGACATCCAGGCCTTTATAGTGACATGGCTAAGGGGTGAGGCCATGTACTCCTAAACACAGCCAACAGCCCAAATATCAATCACCCTATGCAAATTGTTATGTTGTTAGTGAAACCCTCATGGGTTTAAAGTCTAAATCCTAATATAGATAACAAAATGGGGACAATCAATGATAACATACCATCCAGATGACTGCATCCACAGAGATGATTTGACAGCCAAAGCATTGAGTTATGGTGCCTATAAAAAGTATTCACCCCACCCCTTTGGAAGCTTTGTTTTATTACTTTACAATATTGGATCACACTGGATTTAATTTGGCTTTTTTGACATTGATCAACAGGAAAGGACTCTTTTGTGTCAAATTGAAAACAGATTTCTACAAAGTGCTCTAAATTAATTACAAATATAAAAGAGAAAAGAACTGATTGCATAAGTACTCACCCCCTTCAAGTCAGTATTTAGGAGATGCAACCTTTAGGAGCAATTACAGCCTTGAGTCTGTGTGGATAGGTCTCTGTCAGCTTTGCACAGCTGGACACTGCAATTTTTCTCCATTTTTTTTTACAAAACTGTTCAACTTTGCAATTCACATACTGGAGCAACAGGTCAACAGCAGATGCCATCTCTCTGGCCCTACATTCCTCCTTAGAACACCTGGAGAATAAAGACGCATACGTAAGGCTCCTTTTCATTGACTACAGCTCTGCCTTTAATACCATCATTCCAAATAAACTGATTCCTAAGTTCCGGAAAGCCATTAAGGGCACCAAGAGGCAATATTGAGCCAAGTTGGAAGCCCAGGCTAACCAGAGGGTTGCCAGTAGACTATGGCAGGGTCTAAATGAGGTCACTGGGCGCAAAGAAAAGACTGGGAATATCAATAACTGTGGCGCTTCTCTTCCTGATGAACTTAACGTATTCTACGCAAGTTTCGAACAGAAGAGGAGCGTCCTGCTCCCTTCGGATGAACCGGACCTGGTGGCATCGAGATTCATCGTCACCGAGGAGGACGTTAGAAGGGCCTTCCTGAAGATAAATCCAAGGAAGGCAATGGACCCAGATGACGTCCCAGGACGGGTTCTCCAGGTCTGTGCAAGCCAGCAAGCTGGAGTGTTTGCTGACATCTTCAACTGCTCCTTGCCTCAGTCTAAGATCCCCTCATATTTTAAGAAGGCAACGATAATCCCAAAGAAGAGCAAGGTGGCATGCCTGAATGACTATCGACCTGTGGCTCTGACATCAATTGCTATGAAGTGCTTCGAGCGATTTGTTATGGCACACATCAACCACAGCCTACCGGTCAACCTCGTAGCAATTGATGTCAGAGCCACAGGTCGATGAATCTCGATGCCACCAGGTCCGGTTCATCCGAAGGGAGCGGGACGCTCCTCTTCTGTTTGAAACTTGCGTAGAATAAGTTAAGTTCATCAGGAAGAGAAGCGCCACAGTTATTGATATTCCCAGTCTTTTCTTTGTGCCCACTAATTTTCATAGATGCACCGTAGAAAGCATTCTTCTAGGGTGCATCACAACCTGGTACGGAAGTTGTCCTGTCCAAGACCGGAAGAAGCTGCAGAAGATCGTGAACACGGCGCAGCACATCACATCACACAAACCAATCTTCCGTCCTTGGACTCAGTTTACACCGCACGCTGTCGGAGCAGTGCTGCCAGGATAATCAAGGACACAACCCACCCAGCCAACACAGTTTTCGTCCCTCTTCCCTCCAGGAGAAGGCTCAGGAGCTTGAAGACTCGTACGGCCAGATTTGGGAACAGCTTCTTTCCAACTGTGATAAGACTGCTGAACAGATCCTGACCCGAATCTGGGCCATACCCTCCAAATATCTGGACCTGCATCTTGGTTTTTTTGCACTACCTTACTTTCCATTTTTCTATTTTCTATTTATGATTTATAATTTAAATTTTTAATATTTACTATTGATTTGTAATCCAGGGAGCGGGAAGCGCAGAATCAAATATCGCTATGATGATTGTACGTTCTAGTATCAATTGTTTGGCGACAACAAAGTATAAAGTAAGTAAAGTAAAGTAAGTTCTGTGAGATTGCATGGAGATCGTGAGTGAACAGCCTTTTTCAAATCCAGTCACAAATTCTCAATTGGATTGAGGTATGGACTCTGATTTAGCCACTCCAGGACATTAAATTTGTTGTTTATAAGCCATTCTTGTGTAGCTTTGGCTTTATGCTTGAAGTCATTGACTTGCTGGAAAATAAATCTTCTCCCAAATCGCAGTTCTCTTGCAGACTGCATCAGGTTTTCCTTCAGGATTTCACTTACGCCAAACATAGCATATAGTCTGATGGCAAAGAAGCTTAATTTTGGTTTCATCAGACCATATATATAACCATATAACAATTACAGCACGGAAGCAGGCCATCTCGGCCCTTCTAGTCCGTGCTGATCTCTTACCCTATCCTATTCCCACCGACCTGCACTCAGCCCATAACCCTCCATTCCTTTCCTGGCCATATATCTATCCAATTTAACTTTAAACGACAACATAGAACCTGCCTCAACCACTTCTGCTGGAAGCTCCTTCCACACAGCTACCACTCTCTGAGTAAAGAAGTTCCCCCTCATGTTACCCCTAAACTTTTGTCCTCTAATTCTCAACCCATGCCCTCTTGTTTGAATCTTCCTCACTCTCAATGGAAAAAGTCTAACCACGTCAACTCTATCAATCCCCCTCATAATTTTAAACACCTCTATCAAATCCCCCCTCAACCTTCTACACTCCAAAGAATAAAGACCTAACTTATTCAACCTTTCTCTGTAACTTAGGAGATGAAACCCAGGCAACATTTCAGTAAACCTCCTCTGTACTCTCTCAATTTTATTGACATCTTTCCTATAATTCAGTGACCAGAACTGTAGACAGTACTCCAGATTTGGCCTTACCAATAGAACCTTCTTCCAGCTGACTTCAGTCTAACACATGCCTTCTGGCAAACTCTAGCCAAGATTTCATGTGAGTTTTTTTCAACAGTGGCTTTCCCTTTGCCTCTCTCACATAGAGGTACGACTGATGAAACAAGGGGCAACAGGTGTTGTATGTGCAAGTCTCTCATCTCAGCCACTGAAGCTTGTAACTCCTCCAAAGTTGTCATAGGTCTCTTGGTGGCCTCCCTCACTAGTCCCCTTCTTTACGGTCACTCAGGTTTTGAGGACGGCCTGCTCTAGGCAGATTTACAGCTGTGCCATATTCTTTCCATTTCTTGATGATTGGCTTAACTGTTCTCCAAGGGATATTCAGTGACTTGGAAATTTTCTTGTATCCATCTCCTGACTTGTGCTCTTTAATAACCTTTTTGTGGAGTTACCTGGAGTGTTCTTTTGTCTTTGTGGCGTAGTTTTTGCCAGGATACTGACCGGCTTGCAGTTGGAACTTCCAGATACAGGTGCATTCTTTTCTACAACCAATTGAAACAGCTTCAGTGCACGCAGGTCTCCAAAAACAGATTTCCATTCAACTAATTAATTGACTTCTAAAACCAATTGACTGCACCAGTGATGATTTGGTGTGTTATATTAAAAGGGGGGGGGGGGTTAATGATTTTTCTTTTATATTTTTAATTAACTTAGGTAACTCTGTAGATATCTGTTTTCACTTTGACACAAAAGAGCCTTTTTCTGTTGATCAGTGTCAAAAAAGCCAAATTAAATCCACATCAAAGTTGCTGGTGAATGCAGCAGGCCAGGCAGCATCTCTAGGAAGAGGTGCAGTTGACGTTTCAGGCTGAGATCCTGACGAAGGGTCTGACATGAGTGGACATTTGGCCCACATTCATTGAGGCTGTGGAGTGCTCTGTCCACTCATAGTCTATGCTGCTGAGAAGGCTTGTGAATGAACCATAGCCAATGAATGTCAGCTCTTCTTCTCCAGTCATGCCACTGACTATTCCCTCCCTGACAATGATCAGCTCTCACACTGTTCCTATCAATAAGTCAGTCACCTCAGGCTCCCCTTTAACCACAACCTAGCTCTGTTGCAGAGATACAAGGTACAGAACTATTGCTGATGTAACAAATAAATGCCCCTGCAAATCGATGTTACAACTGCAAAGTTTAAATTAGATTAGATTCAACTTCATTGTCATTGTGCCGAATACAGATACAAAGCCAATGAAATGCAGTTAGCATCTGACCAGAAATGCAAAGAATAGTGTTATTTACAAAATAACTGCAAATAAAAGGTAAGTGCTACAATATGAAAGTACTGAGACAGTACAATATGGGTGCAATACTGCTTAGCGCTGTGATGTGAGGTTCAGCAGGGTCACAGCCTCAGGGAAGAAGCTCTTCCTGTGCCTGCTGGTGCAGAAGCGGAGGCTCCTGTAGCGCCTACCGGATGGGAGGAGAGTAAAAAGTCCATGGTTAGGGTGAGATGCATCCCTGATAACGCTTTTTGCCCTGGCCAGGCAGTGTTTATGATAGATGTTCTCAATGGTGGGCAATTGGGTGCCGATAATCCGCTGGGCAGTTTTCACCACACACTGGAGTGCTTTGCGGTCCAATACGGGACAATTGCCATACCACACTGAGATGCAGTTGGTGGGTATGCTCTCAATGGTACAGCAGTAAAAGTCAATCAGTATCCTGGGACAGATGTGAGCTTTCTTGATGCTCCGCAGGAAATAAAGGTGCTGTTGCGCCTTTTTGATCAGGATGGAAGAGTTCATGGACCAGGTGAGATCCTCAGAAATGTGGACACCAAGGAATTTGAAGCTTGATACACACTCCACTACAGCTCTGTTGATGTAGATAGGGACATGAGTGTGGCTCCTAGCATGCCTGAAGTCCACAATGATCTCCTTGGTATTCTGGGTGTTAAGGGCCAGGTTGTTGTCAGCATATCACGCAGCCAGGTGCTGGATCTCGTCCCTGTAGGCAGTCTCGTCATCCCCTCTGATCAGGCCAACCACCGTGGTGTCATCTGCGAACTTGATTATGGAGTTAGAACCGTGTACAAGAATGCAGTCATAGGTGAAAAGGGAGTACAGAAGAGGGCTCAGCACACAACCTTGAGGCACGCCGGTGTTCAGGGTGAGAGTGGAGGAGGAGAGGTTGTCTAGCTTAACTGATTGGGGTCTGTTAGTCAGAAAGTCCAAGGTCCAATTGCAAAGGGATGAGCTGATACCAAGCTGGCGAAGTTTGGCGATCAAATTTCAATCACTTGAATTTCCAATACAGGGTCATTCTCAGCATTTGAACCTTCAGTCACTGTGAATCAATAACTCATTTTTGTAACTTATAGTATATTTTTATATCTGGCACTGTACTGCTGCAGCAAAACAACAAATTTCCCAACATAGGTTGGCGATAATAAACCCGATTCTCATTCTCATTCTGCATCAACAGTTAAGGTGCTTTCTCTTAGTTATGTTAGTTATTAACTTCAGGTGAACAACAACTTGAGAGCATGTTTATATAAATGTAACCGGGTGACCATCGAAACTTATTCATTATCATTAAAAGTGTACCTAGGCATCCATCCGGGTAATGCTAGAATAGTTATCTGTGCCTTTAAGTGGAGACAGTGATGTCATTACACACGCACAGGATAGTGGGGAGACCATTTTTCTTTCTGCTGAAGAAGCTGGTGGGGCTTTGGAATTGAGTTCCTCCCAGAGGTGCTGGGCATGGTGAGGAAAGGTGAGCGTTAATTGACGATATCCATGTGAATTCGTTTATGCTTGTTGGTGAATCGAGAATATCGGTAATTTGACATGTTTTACATGTGGATGCTTTAGATATTCATGAGTGGAGGTATCAGCACTGGACAGTGTGGCTTGTGCAAAATTCCTTACCAGCCAAGTAGGTCAGTCTTCCTGTAATTTAAATACCAGGCAATATCTTGTAAAAGTCGTGCCAAAGTGTACCTCTTGTCTAACTTTATTGTATCATGACTGGTTGTGAATGTAACAGCGTAACATGAATGTTTAGTCTCTGTTCGGAAGTTCAGCACGTGTGTACATGTATTCGCTTACATTTTGTATAAGATACAGGGCGGGGGGGATTCTAATTAGATTAGATTAGATTAGTTTAGATTAGATTAGATTATGAGGACACGCAGTCCTCTTTTATTGTCATTTAGTAATGCATGCATTAAGAAATGATACAATGTTCTTCCAGTGTGATATCACAGAAACACAAGACAGACCAAGACTGAAAAACTGACAAAAAACACATAATTATAACATATAGTTACAACACTGCAAGCAATACTGTAACTTGATGAAGAACAGGACATGGGCACAGTAAAAAAAAGTTCAACATCTCTTGAAAGTCCCATCATCTCATGCAGACGGGAGAAGGAAGAAAACTCTTCCTGCCATGAGCTACCAGCACGCAAACTTGCCGATGCAGCATCCTAGAAGCAACCAACCACAGTCCGACTCTGAGTCGCCTGAAAGCATTCAGCCTCCGACCCGCCCTCCGACACCGAGCACCGAGCACCATCCCTGCCGAGCGCTTTGACCCCAGCCCCAGCCACCAGCAACAGGAAAAGCCGAGGATTTGTGTCCTTCCCTCCGGAGATCCTCGATCGCACAGTAGCAGCGGCAACGAACTGGGCATTTCAGAAGTTTCTCCAGATTTTCCTCCGTGCTTCTCACGTCTGTCTCCATCAAATCAGAATTGTGCACGGCCCCTATTTAACAAATACGATATCATTTCATCGGAGCGGCCGCGCGCACTGCGTCGCGCCGCCATCTTCTCCTCCCGCCTCATACAAATGACGTTTGTATTTTGTTCCTTCAGCATTGCCACTACTGTATTAGTTCTGTATCAGTTTTGTGCAGTTTGCTTTACGTATTCTTATACTGCATACACAATTTGCTGCTACACAAGGGTGTGGATCAAAATTTATACTGAGATTGTAACGGCAAGAACTGGTTGTAAATCCGTTCATTTTGTTTTGAGACCCTCTTCTGGCACATAAACATCTAAAACAGGTAAAGGAATATTAAAACCCGAAAAAGTATTTGCTGTCCAGAGTGTGTACATTTCCCCAGGCTACAAAATAAGTAAAACTGCTGTATAATTAATTGCTAAATTGTGGGAAAATTGATTATTTTAGAGGACAGAAGAATTCCTATATCAACCATTCACCATCATCGCTTCATCCATTAGCCCTTCACAACTGTCTTCAGTACTGTATGTGAGAAAGGAGTTTTGTTATGGGTGTTACCATGGGAAATCTTGCTGATGCCACAGAAGTTTTTGCAGTCAGTTTCCATTAAATTCAATGTTCTGTATCTCAGAAGGATTTTTCTGATATTATTATTCTCCACCCTCCTTTTGATTTATTCTGGTAACAAGCTCTGTGAGATGAAGTTGCTATTTGATACATTATTTTTCCTCACTCCAACACCAGATTAGTCAGCCACACAATGGTGTCCTCGGTACTTTATCAGATGGACTAGCATAACCAATGAAATCATCACATTGTCATTAATATTACTTATTGGCATTAGTTAATGATCCTTCCCATCAATCTCTGGTCTCTTTTCCCACAAATTCAAAACTAGTCAAAGTTGACAGAAAGGATCAGTTCCAAAATCAATGCGGGAACATCATCACCACAAGATGCATTCAAGCTGAAATGTATGACTACTTTCTCAAGGCAACAGAGGATGGCAAATAATGTGCGTGCCAGATTCAACCAGCTCTCAAGAAGAAATAATAAAAGGTTCTAAATAGCTCTGCTGCCCCGAAGATTATCTTCACAGACCTAACAAGGTGCGCTATCTGAACCAGAATCCGATTTATTATCATTGACTGAGATGATGTGAAAGTTGTTATTTTACGACAGCAATATAGTGCAAAGACTTAACGTTACTATGAATTTCAAAACTAAATAAATCGTGTAGAAGAAAAGGAGTAATGAGGTAGTGTTTGTGCATTTCTGGGTTATTCAGAAGTCTGATGGGAAAGGGGAACAATCTGTTTCTGAGTCATTGTGTGTGGGCCTTTCAGCTCCTGTACCTCCCCCTCGGTGGTGGTAATGAGAAGAGGGTATGTCACAGAGAGTGAGGGTCCTTACTGATGGATGCTGTCTTCTTGAGGAAGTTTTTCTTGAAGATGCCCCTGTTGGTGGTGAAGGTGGTGTCCATGATGGAGCTGGATGTGTCTACGACCATCTGTAGTCTCTTGTGATCCTGTGCTTTGCAGCCCCCATTCCAGGCTGTGAGTTGGTCACCTCCCAAATCTCCTTAAACTCCTAATGAAGTAAGCTTGCTGGCACACCTTCTTCGCGATTGCACCAATGCGTTGGGCCCAGGGTAGATCTTCTGAGATGCGGACAACCAGGAATTTGCAGCTGCTGGCCCCTCGATGAGGACTGGGGATTTCACTCAGCTTCCCCTTCCTGAAGCCCACGGTCACTTCCTTGGTCTTGCTTCAGTTGAGTGCGATATTGTTGTTGTACCACTCAGCCAGCCAATGTTCCTCACTCATCGCCATCTGAGATTCTACCGACGCCAATGGCAAGTTCACAGATAATGTTTGAGCTTGTACTTAGCCACACAGTCATGGCTGTAGAGAAACTAGAGCAGTGGGCTAAGCACACATCCTTAAGAATACGCCGGGGTTGATTGTCAGTGAAGAGAAACCTCACTAACGCACAAATACTGATAACGCAGCTGAGATATTCTAAAGTGAAATATTATTGTCCAGTAAGGAGAGCACACAACAGCAACTCAAGGCTGACGTGAATGAGAATCAGGTAACTATAGCATAGTTCACAATGTTTGTTGCTGAATTAGATGAGATCGCTGATTGCCCAGTGCCTTGTCACTTGAACTCACAATAAAACCATTTCCAGGCTTTTCACTGGTGTTGGATGGCTCCAAAATTGTATTGCCAAACTGATCTCTCGAGCGATGCAAGGTTTTGACCATCCAGGGCTTGGCTGCAAACTCAACTCAGTTGAGTTCTTTAGAAGTTATTTACTGTCAGCACCCCTTCGCACCACCCATGGTAAAGACTCACATTCACACCAGGTTTGTTATGCAAACTTGAACCCTTCACCTAACCTGCCATTAAAAAACTTACTCCGCCTCAACTCTCCTGGCAGGCCCCAGTATCCCAATGGACATTCGCGAGGCTAAATCGCTAATCCAATCCTCTACACTCTCGGCCTTTGGCATAATCCCATTGAACAATTGCCTTCACCTCCATTGCCCAAGTGACTTGTGAACTTCTACCTTGGATGATTGATCACAGAGCCTCAGCAGCTTCCAGCAGCTGCTAGCTCTCCGCCTGGCCCTTGCTCAATGTCATTGACCTCCCTATCCTCCACTTCGAATGTAGCTGCTTTCCATCCTACACTGCACTGTCAGGAAAAGTCTTACCCGTCTCTTGGCCCATCAACGTAATTCGATTTCTCACTGCGGGTTCATGACTAAAACCTTGGCATGCTGTGCAGCGGCCGTGTAACGTGTCTCTGCAGATGCCAGTGAAATTCCAGGCCCATTCCTATGCTTTCCACTCTGTCTGCACAGATTTCCCTCTGGGCTTCAGAAGGAATTTAGACAAAGAAATTGTTGCATAGCAGCCTCAGAACCTTAGTTAATGTGAGAGAACGGTGGTCAGCCAGGACAGGACTCACCAACTTCAGCTGGTGCTGGGCCTCTTCTCCAAGCAGGGCCTGTTAGTGAGGGAGAAGGCCTGCAGGAACCTTGAACTGCATGACAGCTGATTTTGTTTGCCTGCTTTCTTGTCCGTCTTTGTTTAGAAATTCAGGCTTGTAGTTTCCCAGCAGCTCTCACTGCAAGGGCTGCTCCTTACCAAAGATACCTACCTGACGCAAAAATCAGTCCCTCTCTGACATTCTTTGATTTGTTATGTTACTGATCTGGTTACTATAAGTGAAGCTTTTCACATTACAGCAGCAGTTTCTCTCATTCATTTCTGCTGAATGTAGAACTGGCAAATGCTATATGCTCACACTAGAAAAATTCACTTCCATGTAATTACATACACTTATTTTATTCTCACAACACTCTCTCAAAATCACCCTTATCTTGTGACAAGTTTTTAAAAAACTTTGATATTCAGTGGGTGAGGAAAAATGCATAATTTAACTAAAAATTCTTATGCACACATACACACTCACTCCATCAGTCTTTTATCCAACCTTGGATGAAAGACTGACATAAGTTATCACTTCGGTTCTTGTTTGAATAAAGTCGTTTCCTCAATTAAAGTTAACATTTTTTTTAAATGACTGCAGTGGATAAAATCTACATTTTTGTTCCTTTGAACGCAGGGATATATACAAGTTCAAGGTTATAAAGGGTGGTTTGATGGAGAATACAGGTCTAATTTCTGTAATCATTCCACACACATTAATGCTTCGAGCCCAATTATTTCAATGAGGAAATGGGGAGGAAAAGGGGGACCAATGGAATTTCTCTGCTGAGAGGTGGGATGATCCTGATGGTTTGAGTGGCCTTCTTCTATACTAAGATCGGTAAACTAGTAATATGAATTCTATCTTTCCATTGCATTTGCCTTTCCAGATAAGAGCAAGAAAATATAAGCTTTATTCTGAGTCCACCTGACGTCAATATCATTCTCTGAGAAAGTCTGTGAGTGCCCAGTTACAAGCCTCCTACTTTTCCACAGGCTGGGATCTTCGCTCTTCCCAGGACCTGCAGCTGTGTTGTCTGGAGGAGGAGTTGATTGTTTAGGAGTCAAATCTTATTACACGGTTGTGTGTATTGTTGGGGTAGGAGTGCTGAGGTTTACTAGATGCTTAATCCTACTCTCTGTCTGGTCAATGTGAGCAGCTACTATAATAATATTTAGGAAGATAATTCTTCTGCTCATTAATGGGGGAGTCCACAGAGGCTTAATTTTATCAAATTACCGATACTAACTGCATCACTGCTTTATGTTAGCATGGAGCTCTTCAGTAAAAGTGACTGCCAAAATCCTTTACTGAGAGTTATGACATGAGAATACAAGTTAAGTTGCATTGTGTCATCTCACTTTAATAACACACTGACTCACAACGTCTCTGCTGGCCCAGCAGAAGAAGCATTACCTAAATCATCCTTCCTGGTGCTGAGAACAATCCAAGAGCAAGAAGATAGTCACCTACATCAAGCCACTGTGCACCCCATTCAACATGATAAAACTGCGTCAACGTGACCCAACTTCACTCCCCCATTCGCAAAGATCCATAGATCATTATTCTTTTCATGGTAAAGAGTAAACAGTCAACGCTTCAAGCCCTGAATGCCCTATTGAATGCTTGCTCTTTGCATGTGTTGCTTTGGATTTCCAGCATCTTCTGGTTTTCTCAGGTTTATTATTTTTTTATACTGTCCCTTACATTGTCAAAGACAGAACAACTGGCCAGAAAGGCCTTAGCTGTGTGATGTTCTTAACACATTCAGGTTTATCTGCAAAATAAAAAATATGACAGTGCTCTCTTATCCTGTACTGGGGTGAAGTAGAGAGAGTCTCGTCTGCTCTGCTCTCTGATTGAAACATATAAGATTATTACGGGATTGAACACGCTAGAGGCAGGAAACATGTTCCCGATGTTGGGGGAGTCTAGAACCAGAGGCCACAGTGTAAGAATAAGAGGTAGAAAATTTAGAACGGAGTTGAGGAAATACTTTTTCACACAGAGGGTTGTGGTTCTGTGGAATGCTCTGCCTCAGAAGGCAGTGGAGGCCAGTTCTCTGGATTCTTTCAAGAAAGAGTTAGATAGAGCTCTTAAAGATAGTGGAGTGAAGGGATATGGGGAGAAGGCAGGAAAAGGGTACTGATTGTGGATGATCAGCCATGATCACAGTGAATGGTGGTGCTGGCTCGAAGGGCTGAATGGCCTACTCCTGCACCTATTGTCTATTGTCTATTGAAATAACTTTTTGTGTGACACCTGTCCCTCAGGTATTACCAGTTCTTCACTCCACTAAATGCTGGCAGGCAATACAGACTCCTTCCGAACCAGAAACACTTCCTCTGCCATCTTGGTAAAGGCAAGTAAGTCATGCTGAGCAGCTTGAAGCTCCATGCTCACCCACGTAGATCGCCTCTCTGAAATATGCTGCATTCCACTTCACACAAGGAAAGCTTCCCACTGATTCCTTGAGATTTCCGCCCTGACTGTGTTTGCCAGACCACCCAGACTAAGATAAGCCGGGTTTCCATGCGCCGATTTTCTTTCATTCTCCAGCACGACACACTGAGCATGTCTATGTTTACACAGCACACTCACGTTGAGGGTGATTTTCTACAATTATGAATACGTTTCTCAGGCAGAACAAGTTGAGGGGCTCACAGACACTGCACCATTGTTTGAAATTTTCTGACATGGATTTACTGAGTGACAAGTTAGAATAATTTAAAACTAACCTCGAAAATACCATTAAAGCCAAAATGAAATAAGCATGTGGAGAAGAGCCCAATCAGTGGCAGACACTCTGGTATATACTTAGTGGTGAATATTCCTCCAACCTCCCTCGAGAGTCTTGGAAGTTTTTCTGCTGTAGCTTTGAGAGTAGAGCCAAGGTTATGTCTCCATTATTTATTTTTTTCTCTTACTTAGGGAACAATTGAATAATATTGTCTCCTTCTCTTCAAATCTCCCCCTAAAACAGGGGGTCCCAACCTTTCTTTATGCAATGGACCCCTACCATTAACTGAGGGGTCCGTGGACTCCGGTTGCCTACTTTGAAAATAAATTTTACTTTGACAACGTCAAAGTGAGAGCATGAAAAGAGAATAACAAAGTTGCATATCTTGTTACATATGTTTTAATTTCAAATGATTCAGATATGATTATGTGATTGATATGTTAGTGTGTAGCAAAAATCTACCCACAGCCAGAGACATATTGGTTGGATTATGAAATTCTCCTGATATATTAGTTTGTCACATCTCAAAACAGTTGAGTTAGCATCTCACTATCTCTCTAATTTTCTTAAGTTTGGCTTCAATGGAGCTGGATATTAGACAGCATATGTAACTGACAACAGAGTCAATGCTGCCTATTAAACTTTACTGCCCTAGATGAATATTGATTACATTGTTATGTGCGCAGTTCAAAGACTGCGTAAAATAAAGGGGTCATCCCAACATCATCAGTTATAAGGATCAGTTGTCCTTTCCTGTGTGATGAGCTGACGCTCCACTGCCGCATCCTGAGGGAATGTGCCCCTCCTCTCCTCCATGGTTGGAAATATCTGTACGACTGATTATAAACAATGAGTTAATGGTTGATGGTCATTAAGGACTTGGTGAACCAAAGCGCCTGTTTCAGTGCTGTATGTCACTGCAGCTCTATGACTCAAGTTTAAGTTAAATTCTATCAGAAACTTATTGCATTAATCAGATATATAAGCATAAATTCATAATTTTATCATAACCTTCATCCTTTTATGTGCATTTGTCAAATATCCAATTTTGATTTTGCATTTGTTGAAATTATCTGCAACCAATTTGTCACTCCACACAATGTCTTTACTTTAGGTTTCCATATCTGCAGTTGTTTTATTTAATTTTCATTTACTGTAACATCCTGTTAAAGCAGGTACAAACACATCTAAGATATGCTCTGCTTTTTGACCATTGCATGTTACACCTAGATATTTAAATTAGATATTAATGTTAAGGCAAGTTGAGTGTGTTACTCTGGATTTCAAGCTTCTGCAGAATCCCTTGTGTTTATAATATTATTGAATTATTGAATTTATAAAATTTGCATTTAACATCTGTATTTTGATCAAAAGCATTGACTGGATAGATATCCAGAAGCTGGTTTCTCTGTGGAGACCACAGAATAAAGGGGAACAACCATAAAATTAGACCTATCCTTTCAGGAGCAACATTGAAAACCAAAGACAAATTGGAAAATTGGATCACGGGAAAAATGGTTTAACTATATAATACCTCATAAGCCTGATTTTATTCTCACAAGTCAATGAATATGTTGTAAAAAAAAGATCACTCCCTGCTTTTTACATAGTTTTCTTCTTTTGATTGTTCTTTGTTTCCTCTCCTTTCTGTAAGTGTAGACCTCAGATAAATATTATGTGGAGATTTGTGACAAATATAGTTATATGATATATATGTACAGTATCTGAAATACATCTTATGGAAATTTCATTTGATGATGAACTTCAATAAAAAATAAACTACAAAAAAAGAGAAAATTGGATCACTCTTGCCCAAAATGTAAGCGGGGGAGCTGAAAGTATCAAAGCTAGGTTCAATAGATTTTTGTTAGGTAAGTTGTTAAGTGCTTGGAACCCAAGGTGAATAAATAGGAGGTAAGATACAATCAAGATGTAATTAACTCATGGAACAGTTTGAAAGGTCTGAAAGGTCTCCAATTACTATATTCAAACATTAATTTTATCCTTTATAGTTACAATGAAACAATTTTGTTCCCACACTGGAGAAGATTTTAAATATATCAGATCCCATGTATTCCCATTAGTTGGGTAACCAGTAGCATACTGCTTCAGTACACGAGCTGAGTCTTAGTTCTCAAACTGGTCTGTACACCACTTATCTTTTGCAAATAGTCACAATGTTATCCACAAAGCAGTGGCCCTACGTTATCTGTATGACACAATTGAAGATACTTCAAAAGTAATGCATCCTTCTTTGTAAAGTTTGTTCCAATCAATGTAATAAAGACACGAAGCAATTTAGTGACAGAAAGTACAGTTGCCGAAGGAAGTTGGCATTCAGCCAGAGATTTGAGACAGGTTTTGAGTTCCTAAATAATTTCTTGGGTTTTCCCTAAGAAAAACATTACACGCCATCAATGAGATGGGAAGTTTTTTTTTAAGACTATTTCCTTTGTGTGAATCTTACAAAGTGTTCTGATTCATAAGGGACACTGCAGTCAAGCTGGGCTGGGCTATTGTGGTAACAGAATTCTCATCTGCCTGGCCCTTATAACAACATTTCCTGTGCTTTATTGTATTGTTCTAAATCAACAAGATAAAGTCATTTCTGAACTCTCATGCTTGAAGAAGTACTTTAAATAAATATTCCTTGATAATCAGCTGCTTCTCATCTCTCTCGACTCTTTTAAATTTTTTTAAAGTGAAGAAGTCTAAGTCCATAGTTCCTTGAAAGTGTGAAAAAGAAACATATGGAATGATTGCTTTCATAGATTGGAGCATCAAATATAAGAGTTCAAACATAATATTGCAACTTTGCAAAATACTGATTAGGTCCCACTTGGAGGACAAGGTGCTGTTCTGGTTACCTTACTGTAGGAAGGATGATTGAACTGGAGAGAGTACATACTGTGGAAAATTCACCAGGATGATGCCTGGTTTGGGGAACTTTGGTTATGGGCAAGATTGGACAGGCTGAGCTTGTTTTCCCTGGAGCAGGGGAGGTACATGATAGTTGTGGACCTTTAAATTCCATCTGGGTAGCCTCCAACCTGATGACATGAATATCGATTTCTCAACCTTCTGCCCCATTCCTCTTCTTCTTCACCATTCCCCATTTCCATTTCCCTCTCTTACCGTATCTCCTTACCTGTCCCATCACCTCCCTCTGGTACTCCACCCCCTTATCTTTCGTCCATGAACTTCTGTCTTCTCCTATCAGATTCCTCCTTCTTCAGCCCTTTATCTCTTTCATCCATTGACTTCTCAGCTCTTTTCTTCACCTCTCCCCTCTCCCAGTTTCACCTATCACCTACCACCTTGTACTTCTTCCTCCCCTCCCTCAACTTCTTACTCTGACTTCTCATCTCTTTTTCCCAGACCTGATGAAGGGTCTCGGCGTGAAACGTCGACTGCTCACTCTTTCCCATAGATGCCGCCTGGACTGCTGAGCTCCTCCACCATTCTGTGTGTATTACTTTAACTACCAGCCTCTGCAGATTGTCTCTCATTTATGAGGGGACTAGATAGAAAGAATAGTCAAAATACCTTCCCCACTGTAAGGGTGTCAAAATGAGAGGGCATAGGTTCAAGCTGAGCGGATGGAGTTTTAACCGTACTCAGAGAGTGGTTGATATCTGTGATGCCAGAGAAGGCAGTGAAATCGTTTAAACATGCACTTAAGTGGGCAAAGTATAGAAGGGCATGCTCCTATTGCAGGCAGATGGAATTTATGTAAATGGATAAAAGGGTGGCATAGATATAGTAGGTTAATGGGCCCATTACTACTCTGTAACTTAATGACTCATTGGTCCTATAAACTAGAAAGCTATAGTATCAATTCAAATTCAAGTTCATTGTCAATAAATGCATACACATTTATACAGTTAAATGAAGCATTGTTCTCAGGGTCCCAAGGTGCAAATCATAGTACATAGAGTCACACACTGTGCATATAGTTACAATACAGCACATATGGTTAAAATAAAGCACAATACAGTCACAAAATAATATTAATACTCGTCCTTAAGTGGCATAGCCTGAAGATCAATGGTGCATGGGATGTGGTTCTGATGCTACCTTTCTATAAGAATAGCATTAATTCTGTAAAAATTGTCTGAAGAATTTACATGACAAGGAATATCTGTGCAGAAAGAAAATGGATTATGGGTACAGATTATGACATTTCATCTCAGTGCTATGGGCTCCTCCCTACCTTATCACCTCCCCTGCACACCATCCCTTCTGAAAGTATTGATTCCTTTCGGCCTTAATTATGGAGAGGCTTCTGAGGAGATTGAGGAGTGGGTGAAATATGTTGACCTTGCCCTAATTCCAAGAGTGGACAAAATACAACTACATACTGGATGGTAAACAGGAATATAAACGTTGATTTATTTTCTCCTGGCTCCTTCTCCTCTTCCACACCTTTGTCAGTCTATTGATCCCAGGAAGGTGCTTGCTCCAGTGCCAGTAATGTCAAAACATTTCATAATGGAAACTGAGGAACATGGGTGAGAGAGAGGAGCTTGGAGTGGTACAGGGAAAACTGTAAGGAAGAGGGAATGGGAGTAGTGGGAGCTGGGTAAGTCCCATAGAGGCAACCCCCATGTTACATCCATATTAATTATCCTATTTATATCTGAAACAATTGTAAATCTAGCATTTGTTGTGGACTCTATAATTAAGTGTGGGCACGTGGCCAAGCGGTTAAGGCATTGGACTAGCGACCTGAAGGTCGTGAGTTCGAGCCCCAGCCGAGGGAACGTGTTGTGTCCTTGAGCAAGGCACTTATTCACACATTGCTCTGCGACGACTCTGGTGCCAAGTTGTATGGGTCCTAATGCCCTTCCCTTGGACAACATTGGTGTCGTGGAGAGGGGAGACTTGCAGCATGGGCAACTGCTGGTCTTCCATACAACCTTGCCCAGGCCTGCACCCTGGAGAGTGAAGACTTTCCAGGTGCAGATCCATAGTCTCCCAAGACTGACGGATGCCTTTAAATATAATTAACCTATCTTTCCTATATTTAACATACATTTAAATATTAATATATCCATTCAAAATGAAGACTGCAAGGTGATAAGTGAAGACTTTTGCCTCCAACTTCTGCCCCTCTTCTCCCCTTGACCACCTGACTCCATCTGCCCTTTTGTTCTTCTCTCCTTATTTGTCTCTACCTATCTATTATCTGCCACCTTTCAGCTCATTTACTGCTTCGGATTACAGCTTCTGTAGTTACTTGTGTCCACAAACACAGCTGCTGACCACTTAAGAGATTTGCTTTGGAAACTGATAAGACAATCAGATAATCTCTTATGTGGCCAGTGTTGTGGGAGTATCACTGCTGTTGAAAAGCAAAAATACTCCAAGAACATTGTCTCCACTTGTAACGTGAGCTTCTACGGGAAATAGAGTTTTGTGTTATCACGAATTGTAATGCAAACAGGCTTCTAGGAACACAAACAACAGGAATTCTGTAGATGCTGGAAATTCAAGCAACACACATCAAAGTTGCTGGTGAACGCAGCAGGCCAGGCAGCATCTCTAGGAAGAGGTGCAGTCGACGTTTCAGGCCGAGACCCTTCGTCAGGACTAACTGAAGGAAGAGTGAGTAAGGGATTTGAAAGTTGGAGGGGGAGGGGGAGATCCAAAATGATAGGAGAAGACAGGAGCGGGAGGAATGGAGCCAAGAGCTGGACAGGTGATTGGCAAAAGGGGATACGAGAGGATCATGGGACAGGAGGTCTGGGAAGAAAGACAAGGGGCGGGGGGGAACCCAGAGGATGGGCAAGAGGTATATTCAGAGGGACAGAGGGAGAAAAAGGAGAGTGAGAGAAAGAATGTGTGCATAAAAATAAGTAACAGATGGGGTACGAGGGGGAGGTGCTCCCGATGTGGCCTTTTATATATTGGCGAGATCCGATGAAGACTGGGAGACTGCTTTGCTGAACATCTACGCTCTGTCCGCCAGAGAAAGCAGGATCTCCCAGTGGCCACACATTTTAATTCCACATCCCATTCCCATTCTGACATGTCTATCCACGGCCTCCTCTACTGTAAAGATGAAGCCACACTCAGGTTGGAGGAACAACACCTTATATTCCGTCTGGGTAGCCTCCAACCTGATGGCATGAACATCGACTCTCTAACTTCTGCTAGGCCCCACCTCCCCCCGTACCCCATCTGTTACTTATTTTTATACACACATTCTTTCTCTCACTCTCCTTTTTCTCCCTCTGTCCCTCTGAATATACCCTTTGCCCATCCTCTGGGTTCCCCCCCCCCCGTCTTTCTTCCCGGACCTCCTGTCCCATGATCCTCTCGTATCCCCTTTTGCCAATCACCTGTCCAGCTCTTGGCTCCATCCCTCCCCCTCCTGTCTTCTCCTATCATTTTGGATCACCCCCTCCCCCTCCCACTTTCAAATCCCTTACTCACTCTTCCTTCAGTTAGTCCTGACGAAGGGTCTCGGCCCGAAACGTCGACTGCACCTCTTCCTACAGATGCTGCCTGGCCTGCTGCGTTCACCAGCAACTTTGATGTGTGTTTCTAGGAACACGACCCTTCTGTAGCATGGGGTCATCCGCATTTCCTTGTGTCCAAGAAGGAGGCCATTTCAGTCCATCAAGTCTATAATGATCCGTAAAGCAATTCTATTATTATCTCCCTAACCCCCCCTTCCCCCAAAATTCTTATTACTCTCCCTCACCGGTCAAGACAATTCCATTCACCGACTCACTAGGGGCAAGTTATAATGGCCAACTAAACTAGCAGCCTGCATGTCCCTGGGATGTAGGAGGAAGTAGGAGCATTGAAGAGATATCTACGAAGGGGAGATGCGAGCACCACCAAGTCAGTACCAGGCACCAGGGTTGAACCCTGATTACTGCAGCTCTGAGTCAGCAGCGCCACCAACTGCAACACCTTGATTGGTCAAACGTTCTTCATCTGTGCTGTTAAGATAAAAAGTAAGGAATATTTAAATTAATGCCTGAGTTTAATTTCTGAATGAGTGTACTTCTATGTTACATTGACTGTTCTATTTATTATAAATTATTATGAATTACTATGATTGCAAATTGCTCATTTAGAAGGAGACGTAACGTAAAGCTTTTTACTCCTCGTGTATGTGAAGGATGTAAGAAATAAAGTCAATTCAATTCAATTGCCCACCCCACCCCCCTAGGTTCAGAGAAGTGGAGATGGGTTGGCGTACAATCGTTCAAAGTACAGTGGTGAACCATTGTTTTAAAGGAGATGCTTCATCAGTAATTGGAGAAACTCTAAGTGTTGGATAACATTAATTACTTAGTAACACTGGTTATTCAATTGTCATTGTCTCTGTAGAGTGGAAGAGAAATGATATTTATGATGAAGCTTCATTCTGATTATGTGTGCAGTTTATTTGAAATGATAGACTGCAACGTCAGACCTATCCTCATTGCTCGTGCTCTAGCAATGAACTCCTAATCCCAACCGCAGCCTGGGACTCAGGCCCTAGAAGGAGAAAGACATCCCTATTTTGGATGTTTCGTAGCCTCATTTTTCTCAGAGCACTTTGCAACCAATGACTCCTTTTGAGAATCACTTTTAATCTCACTCTCACAAAGTTCTCATACTCTCAATATGCCAGGCTTGGTAGGTGGGACAGCTCTACCTAAAACCATTGAGCTCCCCCTTCGTGCAAAATGATCTCTGGTCGAATCAAGTTAACTCATATGGGTACAACAAGGTATGACACTTTGCAACAAGTTCTTCCTTATTCTGACGTCATTAAGGTTTACACATGAAAAGCAGCAGCTAATTTCCCCGGAACTTAAATAATAACCAGGTAATCTGTTTTAAAGTGTTGGGAAGGATCTTTATTAAAATGCTGGAGGAACTCAGCAGGCCAGGCAGCAACTATGGAAAAGAGTAAACCAGCAGTGCTTTAAGCTGAGACCCTTCTTCTGGACTGGAAAGAAAGAGGAGAGAAAATGGTGGGGACAGAGGGGAGAGGAGGAATATATTTACTGTAAGAGCAATTGATATACTCCATTCCTTCATTCTCTGCTTTCATCATAACATCAGTTCAATGTACTCTCTTTCAATACACCAAGGCCATTCACAATTCATCCTGAAACAATACACTGATAAAGTGCGTAAGGCACAGCCCCTCCGTGTCCCTCTTCTGGTAGGATCCTAAATAGTGGTCCTTCCTCAACAAGCTATTGCAGTTCATTCCTCAGCAACAATCCTGCACAAGAACAAGAAAACAATGAACATGTCCACGTGTGCTGAGCTAGGTTACCAGACTTGATAGGGAGAACAACCCATAGAAAACTATTAAACTCCTCATTAGCTCAAAGTAATCCCTGTTTGGGCCAAGTATGCACATGTGGGTCCACCTATGTATTGAAGCTATGATGGAAGTTCTTCTTAATCTGACCGAAGAGAGACTCAGCAGTCCATGCAGGTGGTGTGATCTTGTCAACGTTTCTCATAGTTGACCTTGGGACTGGGACTTTGGTGGGTTTTCATTCAGAAACTGGATGGTTTGAATTCACGCTCTCCTCCAAGGTGAATAATGTGAATGGTCAGAGAAAATCAGCAAAGTTGAAAACTATGTGATATTTGTTAATAAGTATGCTAATAAAACCTGAGAATGAAAATTACAGTGATTCTCAAAGTTGACGCTGGCATTTGGATGGTTTAAAGAAATAATCTTTCTCTACAATCCCCGAACAAGTACTGACGGTAAATTGAGATATACCTCCCCTTCACAGCTGTATTGGCCTCTTAACCTTTGACCTGTGTGGGGCAGACCATGTGATTTTAGAAGGCGTTTGCTGACAGCTTTATGATGGAGAACCACAGAACTGTAAAGAGAGCCACTGTAAATTTCAGAATTCGAGAGGGTATAATTAACGGGGCTGAAGTGTGGGAAAGTAGTCCTGAAATGCATTACGTGACAACACATTTCATTAGATACAGAAATAGTTTTGTCTTTGTACAATTAAAAGAAAACAGTGGCATTTGTTAATACATAGCTTAGCAAAACAGCCAAATAGCCGTATATCATAATTTACATGTTCCCATAGGAACGAGAGGATTGAATGCTGGGTTAACAGCATGTAATGTTTTAATGATACACAGTGCACTATATCTACCTTTAAATGACTACGTACTCTATTCCACTGCTGTCCCAAATGAAACATGCATATTCAAATCTTTACAATGGGTTTGATTTCATTATTGGTTCTTTGGGCCTTTATTATTAACCCCCCCCCCACCCCCTCCCCCAATTCTAACCAATTTTTATGGAAGCACCGTTGAGAATGTCCTGATCAGTTGCATTACTGTCTAGTATGGGAATTGCAAGGCATAAGACCATAAGATATAGGAGCAGAATTAGGCCATTTGGCCCATCAAGTCTGCTCCGCCATTTCACCATGGCTGATCCATTTTCCCTCTCAGCCCCAATCTCCTGCCTTCTTCTTGTATCCTTTCATGCCCTATCTTATCAAGAATCTATCAACATCTGCCTTAAATACAGCTCTATTTCCATCTTTAATATCTCATTTCTTCCCTTTCAGGGTTCTTAGACCCTGACCTGGAGCTACACGCTGACTACGGTTCTTTGCGGGAATGGGACCCACTCTCGGAGTTTCACAGATGTTCATTATTCGTCACGCCAAGGGCTCAGCTTAACAGCTTCGCTCGCCTTCGGAGAACTGAGATTTCATGGCTCTGGAAACGGAGTGGGGGGGGGGACAGGATCGAAGGTCGGTGTCCGAGCAGAAGATCGGTGTGTCGTAGGAGATGAAAGATCTAAGTCTGTGTGCACAGAGACCCAAGATCTTTAGGCACAGAGCTCAGAAAAAGTGATGCAATGGACTTTTAACATCATAAACCAGCGAGTTGTTTGTTATGTCTCCCTTCTCGCTGTAAAATGGAGACATTTCTTTCTCCCTTATTAGGGGGAGAGAGAGAGAGAGAGAGAGAGAGAGAGAGAGAGAGAGAGCCTGTGGTACGTCGAATACTGGGAGAACGAGTAGTCTTTGGGGTAACTGCAAGTCTGTGTCTTTGCTGTTGCTTTGCTCACGTTTGAGTGCTCGGTGACTGTGCTGATGCTTTTTTGTTTGCTGATGGGGGTCGGGTGATTGTTGCTCGCTGCCGCTTATGCGTGGGAGGGAGGGGAGCTGGGGGGGGGGACTTTGAGGTTCTAACTTTTAACTGTCCTTCATTTTTTGGGGGGCACTCTGTTTTTGTGGATTGTTCCGAAGAAAAAGCATTTCAGGATGTATATTGTGTACAGTTCTCTGACATTAAATGTACCTTTGAAACCTTTGAAATATACGTAATGACTTGACCTCCACAGCTGCCTGTGGCAACAAATTCTACAGATTCACCACCCCCTGGAGAAAGAAACCCCTCCTCATCTCCGTTCCAATCAGACATCTCTCTATTCTGAGGCTGTACCCTCTGGTCCTAGGCTTCCCCACGATAGGAAACATCTGACCAGAAGTTCCTCTGGAGATTGTGAGGACTGCTGAGAGGATTATCAGGGTCTCCCTTCCACTCATCGGAGATATTCATCAGGAGCTCTGAGTATGTGGAACCCTCAGCGTTGTCCCATCCACCCAATAACCTCTTTGACCACCTACCATCAGGCAGGAGGTACTGTAGCATCAGAACAAGAACCATTAGGATGGGAAACAGCTTCTTCCTCCAGGCCATAAGGCTACTGAACACCCTGTCACCACCCAGGTCTCATCACACATGAATCACCAGTAGCGTTATACTGTTTACTTTTTAACTCGTGTTGTACCTGCGCCTTATTATTTGATCATTTACTTGTGGTGGTGTTACTTTGCGTGTAATGTGTATGAGTTCTATGAACTGCGTTGTGCACCTTGGACACAGGAACGTTGTTTCGTTTGGCGGTATACATGTGCACGGTTGAATGACAATAAACTGAAATTGAACTTGAACTTGGACTTTCAGGGAGATTTTTAACTCAAAGTTATATGTTTCCAGAAATTGGGTTTCACTGTTCTGGTCTGTGGAACATGTGCTGTGTTAACACCTAATTGGATCAGCTACAAAAAAAAATTGTGAAAATGCTCAGAAACTGAGAAACAGTGTTCTCATGGTTTGCGTGCGGAATTCTGACCTAAACTGGAACCTGTATGGTTCCCCACAGGACCAGCCTCAGTGCCTTTTTACACTGCATCTGGGATGGAAGACTTTCCGTTAAAGGCACACTTCCCACAGCAGTCGGAATGCCAGCATCCCGCGCTGCGGCTGACGGCAAGGAGAGAGAGCCTGCACAGGAGACCAGGAGTGCCTCCAGATTAAGTGAAGAGGGCCAAGAATTCTCATCAGTGAGGAAGGTTTTGTATGCTGACGGACTGAAAGAGCAGTCCAACAGAATCAGGGATTTGCTCCTGGTCATGCAGGTACCATAAGGAGATGCCACACAGGGGCTGGCTCCAGCTGTTCCCACCATATGCGAATCCCTATTTACTTGAGCAATGCCAAGTCAAACTGAGTAAAGCTTACTGTCATATGCCTAAGTATACCTACGGACAGTTGCAATGAAAATCTTACACACTGCAGCATCGTAGTAACATTGCATAACACACTCAAAATTCATAAGGAAAACATAAGGTGTATATACTGTAAATTATTTACAACTTTTTGTATTCAAAGACATTTCAATCTCTCACTGCTATTAAGTTGGAAGTTCCCACCTTCTTCAAAAGGGCAACAATCATACCAGTGCCCAAGAACTGTGGTGTGAGCTGCTTTAATGACTATCGTCCAGTAGCATTCACATCTATGGTGATGAAATGCTTTGAGAGGCTGGTCATGGCTAGAAACAACACCTGCCTCTGGAAGGACCTGAACCCACTGCAATGTGCCTGTCACCACAATAGGTCTACAGCAGATGCGATCTCAATAGTTCTCCAAGCGGCCTTGGATCACTTGAACACTGTAAATACTGGCACGAAGGGTCCCGGTGAAGAGCCTCGGCCCAAAATGTTGACTGTTTACTCTTTTCCATAGATGCTGCGTGGCCTGCTGAGTTCTCTAACAGCTACCCTGACTATACCTCTTTCCACCCTGTTACTTGTAAAATCGCCATTCCCTTCTCTCAATTCCTGCGTCTCTGCCGCATCTGCTCTCAGCATAAGGTGTTTCATTCCAGAACAAAGATGTCTTCCTTTTTTAAAGAAAGGGTCTTCCCTTTCTCCGCCACATACGCTGCCCTCAACCGCATCTCTTTCACTTCACGCATGTCTGCACTTACCCCATCCTCTCGCCATCCTACCAGGGATAGGGCTCTTCTTGTCCTCACTATCACCCCACCAGCCTCCGCGTTCAGCACATAATTATCTGAATCCTCCGCCTTCTCTAACAGGATCCCACCACCAAGCGCATCTTTCATCCCAACCACCCCCCCAACTTCTGCTTTTCACAGGGATTGCTCCCAACACGACTCCCTTGTCCATTCATCCCTCCCCACTGATCTCCCTCCTGGCACTTGTCCCTGCAAGCTGAACAGGTGCTACACCTGCCCCTACACCTCCTCCCTCACTACCATTCAGGTCCCTAAGCAGTCCTTCTGGGTGAGGCGATACTTCACCTGTGAGTCTGTTGGGGTCATATACAGTGACTTGTGCTCCCAGTGTGGCCTCCTGTATGTCGGTGAGACCCGACGTAGATTGGGAGACTGCTTCGCTGGGCATCTACACTCCATCTACAAGAACAAGCGGAATCTCCCAGTGCCCTTTTTAATTCCACTTCCCATTCCCATTCCCATTCCAATATGTCTATCCATAGCCTCCTCCACTGTCGTGATGAAGACACACTTAAGGCTGATTTAAACTTGTGCGTCAAATGGACACCGTAACCTACGCAAGTGGCCTACGTGCGTTGTGAGTATTTATACTTGTGTGTTGGTGTGTCTGCATCGCTCTGCAATTCGGGCACATCATGCATGCGCACACACCTGCCCATGCAAGGCTTCATGGTCATGGTAGTCTTTCTCGGGGTAAAAAAGTTTAAAGCGAGCATCTTTTTTCGTAAAAGCGAAATGTGTCCTCCATAATTTCAGAGGTCTGTAAAGCTTTATGGAAAGCATTGCAGCCAGAGTTCCTTTCCCACCCTTCAGTCGCCCAATAGCAAGCAATTGCAGCATAGAAGGAAATGCGGAACTACCAAGCAGACCACTCACAGTTGTTGCGGTCTGTGTTGCCATGACGCGTAGTTACATTTTGGGAGAGGTGCGCGTCAGGCTACGGCATAGGGATCTGCGTAGACTCTGCGTAGGGTTCGCGGCTATGCTGTACCTACTGCGTCAATTTGACTCAGAAGTATAAATCAGCCTTTAGGCTTGGGTAGACTCCAATCTGATGGCATGAACATTGATTTCTCAACTTCTGGTACTCCCCTCCACGCACCCCGACCCCTTCACCACTTCCCATCCCCTCTCTCACCTTATCTCCTTGCCTGGCGTCATCTCCCTCTGGTGCTCCTCCCCCCTTTTCTTTCTTCATTTGTCTTCTGTCTCTTTCACCTATCGACTTCCAAGCTCTTTACTTCATCCCTCCCCCTTCAAGTTTCACCTATCACCTTGTGTTTCTCTCTCCCCTCCCATCACCTTTAAAATCTACTCCTCCGCTTTTTCTCTCCAGTCCTGCTGAAGGGTTTCAGCATGAAATGTCGACTATACGCTTTTCTATAGGTGCTGCCTGGCCTGCTGAGTTCCTCCACCATTTTGCGTGGTTTGCTTTAATTTCCAGCATCTGCAGATTTTCTCTTGTTTGGAGTGCAAATACCTAAGTCAGGAGGCTGTTTATTAACTATAGCTCAGCATTTAACACCGTCATCCTACAGTACTGATCGAAAAACTACAGAACCTGGACCTCTGTACGTCCCTCTGCAGCTGGATCCTCGACTTCCTAACCGGAAGACCACTATCTGTGTGGATTGGAAATAGCATCTCCACCTCGCTGACAATCGTCACTGGCGCACCACAGCGATATGTGCTTAGCCCACTGCTCTACTCTCTATATACCAATGACTGTGTGGCTAGGCACAGCTCAAATGGGATCTATAAATTTGCTGATGCTACAACCATTGTTGACGGAATTTTAGATGGTGACGAAAGAGCGTTCAGGGACGAGACGTAACAGTTAGTTGAGTGGTGCTGCGGCAACAACCTTGCACTCTACGTCAGCAAGACCAAAGAACTGATTGTGAACTTCAGGAAGGGTAAAGTGAGGCGACACAAACCAATCCTCATAGAGGGATCAGAAGTGGAGAGAGTGAGCAATTGCAAGTTCCTGGATGTCAATATCTCTGAGGACCTAATCTGGACCCAACATATAGATGCAGCTACAAAAAATGCAAGACAGTGACTATATTCCATGAGGAGTTTGAGGAGATTTGGTGTCAACTAAAATACTCAAAAACTTCTACAGATGTACTGCGGAGTGCATTCTGACTGGCTGCATCACCGTCTTGTATGGGGGTGGGGGCTACTGCACAAGATCAAAGTAAGTTGCAGAAACTTGTAAAAATAGTCATCTCCATCATGGGTTCTAGCCTCCATAACGTCCAAGGTATTTTCAAGGAGCAGTGCCTTAGGAAGATGGCTTCCACCATTAAGGATTCCCACAACCCAGGATATGCTCTCTTCACAACGTTATCGTTGGATGGAGGTACAGAAGCCTGAAGGCACACACTCAACGAATCAGGAACAGCTTTTTCCCCTCTGTCATCTGATTTCTAAATGGACACTGAACCCATGAACACAACCTCATTACTTTTTTATTTCTGTTTTTTTTTGCACGACTTATTTTAACTTACATATTTAATAGACATATATATAAGTACTGTAATTCAGCTTCTTTCCCTATATTTCTTTACCATGTATTTTATTGTGCTGTTGCTGTAAAGTTAACAAATTTCACTACATATGCTGGTGATAATAAGGGACTTCACCGGCATTTGAGGGGAGACTTGACAGAGGTATTTAAAGTTATGAGGGGGATAGATAGAGTTGATGTGGATTGGCTTTTTCCATTGAGAGTGGGGGAGATTCAAACAAGAGGACATGAGTTGAGAGTTAAAGGGCAAAAGTTTAGGGTAACATGAGAGGGAACTTCTTTACTCAGCGAGTGGTAGCTGTGTGGAACGAGCTTCCAGCAGAAGTGGTTGAGGCAGGTTAGATGTTGTCATTTAAAGTTAAATTGGACAGCTGTATGGACAGGAAAGGAATGGAGGGTTATGGGCTGAGTGCAGGTCGGTGGGACTAGGTGAGAGTAAGAGTTCAGCAAGGACTAGAAGGGCTGAGACGGCCTGTTTCTGTGCTGTAATTGTTATATGGTTATATGGTTAATAAACCTGATTCTGATTCTGATTCTGAACTTTTAAAATGAAGAACACAGTTTGAACAAAAGAATAAAATCCATGGTGGTACAAACTGCTTGTACTGTTTTGATACTGTGGTAGTGATTAAGGTTGCCCAGGCTGATTCAAGAATTGAAGGTTTTAGGAAATAGTTGCATGTGTAGCTGGTACTGTGGGACATCAGGCTTCTGTGTGTCCTGCCTGATGGTAGCTGTGTGAAAATGGCATGGTGGTAATGGTGATGGTGGGGATCTTTGATGATAGGTATGGCCTTCTTGAAACGATGTCACTTGAAGATACTTTCGATGGTTGGGAGGGATGTGCAGTATGGGGCAGAAACCACCACTCTCGCAGCTTCTTACATTCTTACACATTCCACCTGCCATATCATACCACGTTGCAATTAGTCAGGATACTTTCAATGGTACATTTGTAGAAGTTTGTTAGAGAACTTGGAGACATACCAAACCTCCCTAACCTTATGCAGAGATAAATTTCATGCCCTGGCAGAATATATCAAGATAAGCTACCCCCCTACAGATAAAATTTGCAGTGATTGCTTTCACTGAATGGATCAGGAATCCATTCATTGAGATGTTACGATCAGTGTGGGTGATCCTGCAAGGGAGAAAGTGAGAGATTATAATCTGTCATCTGGATTCTCTCTGATGGCTACTCGTGAGCCATATCAATGAAGAGGATTAAGCAGCTTACAAGCACAAGCTTCAGCAGCAATTCTAGCAGCAACCTATCCTTCAATTAGTTGCTGTTAGGTGCTGCCTGTCTGGAGTTTGCATGCAGTCCTTCCGATTGTCTACAATAGAACAATAGAAAATAGGTGCAGGAGTAGGCCATTCAGCCCTTCGAGCCAGCACCGCCATTCACTGTGATCATGGCTGATCATCCACAATCAGTATCCTTTTCTGGCCTTCTCCCCATATCCCTTCACTCAGGTATCTTTAAGAGCTCTATCTAACTCCTTTTTGAAAGAATCCAGAGAATCGGCCTCTACTGCCTTCCTGCCTTCTGAGGCAGAGCATTTCACAGAACCATAACCCTCTGTGTGAAAAAGTTTTTCCTCAACTCCGTTCTAAATTGTCTACCCCTTATTCTTAAGCTGTGGCCTCTGGTTCTGGACTCCCCCAACATCGGGAACATGTTTCCTGCCTCTAGTGTGTCCAATCCCTTAATAATCTTATGTGTTTCAATCAGATCCCCTCTCATCCTTCTAAATACCAGTGTATACAACCCCAGTCGATTCAATCTTTCAACATATGACAGTCCCGCCATCCCGGGAATTAACCTCGTGAACCTCCGCTGCACTCCCTCAATAGCAAGAATGTCCTTTCTCAAATTTGGAGACCAAAACTGTACACAATACTCCAGGTGTGGTCTCACCAGGGGTCTGTACAACTGCAGAAGGACCTCTTTGCTCCTGTATTCGACTCACCTTGTTATGAAGACCAACATACCATTAGCTTTCTTCACTGCCTGCTGTACCTGCATGCTTACTTTCTGTGACTGATGACCAGAGGACAGTGTAGATTTCTTCTTTGCTGCTTTAGTTTCCTTCCAAATCCCAAAGATATGTCATCTGGCTTCTCAAAATTGCCTCTAGAGTGTAGGTGAATGGTACACTATAGACAGGAGAGTTGATGGGAATACGGGGAGAATAACATGGGATTAGTGCAAATTGGAGTTTGACAATTGGTGCTAAATGTTCTGTCTCTGAATCTGAATTTGAATTAGAGTTGACTTTATTTCTTTCATCCTTCACATACATGAGGAGTAAAAGCCTTCATGTTACATCTCTGTCTAAATGTGCAATGTGCAATTTAGAGTAATTTGTAAAAAATAATCAGTCTGATGGCTAGGTGGAAGAAGCTGACCTGGAGCCTGTTGGTCCTGGCTTTTATACTGTGGTACTATTTCCCGGATGGTAGCAGCTGGAACAGTTTGTGGTTGGGGTGACTTGGGTCCCCAATGATCCTTCGGGCCCTTTTTACACACCTGTCTTTGTAAATATCCTGAGTAGTGTGACGTTCACATCTACAGATGCGCTGGGCTGTCCACACCACTCTCTGCAGAATCCTGCGATTGAGAGAAGTACAGTTCCCATGCCAGGCAGTGATGCTGCCAGTCAGGATGCTCTCAATTGTGCCCCTGTAGAAAGTCCTTAGGATTTGAGGACTCACGCCAAACTTCAACCTCCTGAGGTGAAAGGGGTGCTGTTGTACTTTCTTCACTACACAGGTGGTGTGTGCAGAACAAGTGAGATCCTTGGTGGTGTGTATGCCGAGGAGCTTAAAGCTGTTTACCCTCTCAACCTCAGATCCATTGATGTCAATAGGTGTTGGCCAGTCTCCATTCCTCCTGTAGTCTACAACCAGCTCCTTTGGTTTTGCGACGTTGAGGGGGAGGTTGTTTTCTTGACACCACTGTGTCAGGGTGATGACTTCCTCTCTGTAGATTGCCTCTATATTATTTGAGATTAGGCCAATCAATGTAGTGTCATCAGTAAATTTAATTAGCAGATTGGAGCTGTCGGTGGCGAAACAGTCATGGGTATACAGAGAGTAAAGGATGGGGCTTAGGACACAGCCCTGAGGGGCACCTGTGTTGAGAGGCAAGGGGCAGAGGTGAGGGAGCCCACTCTTACCACCTGCCGGTGAGCTGACAGGAAGTCCAGGATCCAGCTACACAAGGCAGGGTGAAGGCCAAGGTCTCTGAGATTCTTGTCAAGCCTGGAAGGAATTATGATGTTGAATGCAGAACTGTAGTCCAAGAACAGCTTTCTCACATAAGCACCCTTCTTCTTCAGATGTGTAAGGACGGTATGTAGAGCTGTGGCTACCACGTCATCTATCGATCGGTTGTGTCAGTAGGCGAATTGTAGGGGGTCCAGTGTGGGCGGTAGCACGCTGCAGGTGTAGTCCTTGACCAGCCTCTCAAAACATTTGCTTATTTTTGAGGTGAGTGCGACAGGCCGGACATTCAGCCATGTTACCTTGGCCATTTTCAGTACAGGAACAATGGTGGATGTTTTGAAGCAAGAGGGCACTCTACACTGGGAGAGGGAGAGATTAAAAATGTCTGTAAACACACCTGCCAGTTGTGCTGTGCAGACCTTGAGTACTTGACCTGGGATGCCATCCAGTCCCGCAGCCTAGGAACAGTGATTTTGCACAATTCTTACTAAGAATGCCACTCCTTCAGAGGGTCCTTTATTACCTCTGCAACTGATACCTCACTTCTCCACCCTGCCAAGAGTTCCTACCAAGATCTCCTCTCCTATAACCTCTGCATTCTTCTGGGGAAGGATTCTCGAAGGATGACCTATCATTTTAGATCTCCCCAGAGCAAAACTGCTCTCATCATGTGTCTGAAAGGCAGTCAGTTGAAAGGCTAAGATTTATTATCTACTTTGGGCAAAAAAGCATCTTGAAAGCTTCACTTGAGGAGGTGGTCATGGTGGTCACAGACCTCTTAGCTGCCAAAGTATTTCAGACAGCAACTTGCAGCAAACCAGTGGATTTATGACGTTGCCTGACTGGCACAGATGCACTGATATGCTTTGTGTAAGCTCTAGTTGTAATTGATGGCTCAGTTATAGTGTTACAGGCCCTACGTCTGAATCCTGACCCACTAAGCACTCTCCCTTCATAAACCAAAGGGTCTGACTGTTCTGCATTCTCTGCTTTCTGCTCCAAGTCATCAAATGGTTGACTAATCAAACAGCTTCTGCCTTCCATTTAAACCCCTATTATCTCTATGCAATACTCCCTTGGTGGGAGCAACAGAATTGGGGAGCTGAGAAATGTCCGTGAAGAAAAGTTTATGGGCACAGCATGAGAGGCAGAATTCTGGCCTCCATAGAGTCACTGAGTAGTAATGCAGCATAGAAACAGGACCTTCGGCCCATCTAGCCCATGCTATCCACACCATCCTCCCTACGAGTCCAGCTGCCCTCCTACTGGCTGATAGGCTACAAAGTTAGAGCAGCAGTGGGAGGAGAAACAGTCCTCCCTTCTTGGGATGTGACAGCGAATTGAGTCTCTCACCTCCCCGCTGCACGGTATCAGCATTCTTCAGCGACTAACTGATAGGCAGATTGCTGAAGGGTTGCAGGCTCCACACAAAGCCTTGTGCAGGATCCATTAGCCAACATCTTCCTAAGTCACACTGTAGTTCAAAGTTTAATTATAGTTATTTATTTACACACAGTTTCTCTTTTATTTATTTGTTCTACTGTGAATGCCTGCATGAAAAAGGTAGTATCAGGTGGCGTGTGTATA
Organism: Mobula birostris; assembly: GCF_030028105.1. Lineage (NCBI taxonomy): Eukaryota > Metazoa > Chordata > Chondrichthyes > Myliobatiformes > Myliobatidae > Mobula > Mobula birostris. Next base: position 30,942,805 of record NC_092396.1, read on the forward strand.
CAGTTACTTTGATAATAATTGGAAGCTTATTCAAGGCACTAAAAAATTATTTGTGTGAGTATATGCTGTGATGGCTGATACATCCCTTAAGATATTCAGTATACGGTGTGGAAGAAGGAACGATCGTGATCATTCTCTGAGTCCTCTCTAACGCTGATATGCAAGTGACCAGCTTTTTACTCCAGCTGCATTCTGACCAACACACTGTAAAGAGTTAACATCATTTCTGGCGCTATGCATTTCTACTTTGCCAAACAGTCCAGCGTAGTGTTTTGCAGTTTTAATTGCTTTCTTGAATTGAGCAAGCATTCATTAAAACACATTTATCCTCAGTCGCAGGCCTCTGTCAAGGTGAGGTAGCAGAGGAAAAGGCAACTCGTTCTTCACCTGGCCAGATCTGACACTTGGGAACACGAAGCTTGGAGAAATGCAGCACAGATACCATCACATTTCGTGAATGAACCTGTTTCCTTGCTATGAAGCAGAGGCGATCAGGTTTTGTACTTGGAGGCCACCTTTTCTGGCTTGGGGTTAAGACAAAACAGAGGAAGCAGAAGAAACAGTGACTTCTGCCAAAGAGAAGCTGGTCAGTGGTGTGTCGGCCCCAACTGACTTTGAAGTGTATGTGTGCGTTGGAAAGCTTCTTAAGAAGTCATGTTATGCTTTCTGCTATGCTGGTCATACTTTGGGCCATTCTGGGCACCGATTCTGCTCTGGGTTGCAAGCCTCCTCTAATGATCGACCAAAACAAACGGGACTTGGCTCAGTCTCTGCACCCATTACCTAACATAGATAGAGCCATCCAAGAACATTGCACAGAAGGAATCACAGAATTTCTCATCACCAGTGGAGGCCACTGAGGCCACCGTGGCCGTACTGGGCAGAAGGAAGGCCCATTCTCAGTCTATTGGTTTGCTAGTTACAGCTCTTCAGTATGTCAGTTTTAAGTGCACTCAAGATTTCTGCCTCCACCAACTTTCTAACTCTCCTTTCATTATCTGCAACCTACTATATGTACGCAGTTTACTTATGAAAATGTACAAAAAAATCAGTGTTAAATATAGTTGGAAATTGTTCAGATGCAGGAGAGCCCCAGTTTATGTCTTCTTGCCTTGGTATTTGACCAACAAATTATGCTACCGTGCTATGTGTTTATCATTGTAAATTGGGGGAGTTGAGAAGCTAGATGTCTTCCCATAGAAGGAGAATAGACTCAGAGATAGGAGCTAACCAAATGTGCCTCTTCTTAGTGTGATGGTAGAACAAGTCTGGCAAAAGAAATCCTACCTTTTGTCTCTCCGTGTTCCTCATCTGAGATCAGTAACTCCATTGTCCAGCCCACAGCACCACACTCTTCAGCCCGTCCCACAGAATCCTCTTCCACACTGTGTAGGTGCCCCAGTATGCTAATAGTTACTCTTCTGAGACCTCCAGATAAATTTTGTCCTTACAAAGGGCAACAATTAATGAGATATTAAACTACTCATGCCTGCTGTATGAGCTCAGTGGTGGTCAGAGAACTGTGGTCTCAGACAACGAGCAGCTAGAATGAAATCTCACCCTTGGAGGCATCGACCTCCTTCCAGGCAGCAGCACAACACCCTTACTTCTTATAGTTCTACATGGTGAAGAAGTACAGCTAAAACACTAGCATCTTTTTAAAGTAACTTGAGAGCACAGCGGAAGCTGCAAAGTTTGCAAGTGTATTGTGCTGACTGGATATGAGCAAGTAAGTATTAATATTTTGTTTTTTGTTGCAGCCATCAGTTTTGGTTGAAACTTTCATTGTTTCTTTAATCAAACTCCTGTTACTGTCAATGTCATTATGGAATCCAATTCACCCAAGTGAACTACATTATAGTTAATATATGATTATGATTATGAAGACACGCAGTCCTCTTTTATTGTCATTTAGTAATGCATGCATTAAGAAATGATATATTATTTCCTCCGGTGTGATATCACAAAACACAGGACAGACCAAGACTGAAAAAACTGACAAAACCACATAATTATAACATATAGTTACGAACAGTGTAACAATACCACAACTTGATGAAGAAGTCTGTGAGCACAGTAAAGTTCAAAGTTTCTCAAATGTCCCACATCTCACGCAGATGGGAGAAGGAAGAAAAACTCTCCCTGCCATGCCGACCACAATCTGACTCTGAGTCATTCGAAAACTTCGAGCTCTTATCAGCTCTCCGACACCGAATACTGAGCCGAACGATTCAACCTCCTTCTCGGTCGCCAAAAGCAGGCAAGGCCGGGGATTTTGAGGCCTACCCTCCGAAAGATTCCCGACCGCGCAGTAACGACAGCAGAAAACAGAGTTTCAGAAATTTACCCAGATGTCCCTCTATGCTTTCACGTCCATTCTCCATCAAATCAGAATTGTCCACGGCCCCTATTTAACAGATATGATATCATTTTTCACCGGAGGGCAGCGCACGCGTGGCGCACCGCCATCTTCTCCTCCCGCCTAATAGGATATATAATTCATCTTATTTGATTCCAAGTTCCAGCTTTGTTTCCTATCAGATTCCATCATCTGCTGCCCTTTATTGCTTTCATACATCACCTCCCAGCCTCTGTCACTATTTCCACTCTCCCCTTCTCCGTTTGTCTATTACCCCTCCTGACTTATCACTTGCTAGCTCTTGCTCCCCTCCCACCTCATTTCTTTATAGGGGCTTCTCCTCCCATCCTTCAGTTCGGATGAAGGTCTCAACCCAAAACATCATCAGTCTATTTCCCGTTCCAGGTGCTGCCAGGCCCTTTGAGTTCCTCCAGCACCGTGCGTGTTGCTAGTTGTACATCCAGCGTCTGCTGTCTTGTAGGTCTCTGTTATAGTTCTCAAAGGTGATCAGGCAAATTCTGGATCATCTAGTCAGCCTGCTGCTCACTCTTAGTTATCTCTTCTATCTACTCAAGCAGCACATAGACCATTTCGTCCAAAGAGCCACTCTATCATCTCAGATCCTGCTGAGATCTTATCCTATTTACCACCTATAAAAGTGAGTGACAGTGAGTCATTCAAAAGACAAAAGGAACTGAGCTGTGCCCAGTTTCTATGTACATGTATTTTTAAGGCCAGGTCACTGGGAACTTCCTCAGAAGCAAGAATTCTGTCTCTGGATCTTTACTGACTGCAGTGGTCAGTTGCGTCAAACTTTTGGTACTTGGTTTAAGACCAGTTAACAACTGAACCATGAAACCCCCGCTGCTCTGCGTGGCTCAGAGCTACACAAGTCAATACTGTCATAGAAAACATAGAAAATAGGTGCAGGAGTAGGCCATTTGGCCCTTCGAGCCTGCACTGCCATGTATTATGATCATGGCTGATCATCCAACTCAGAAACCTGCACCAGCCTTCCCTCCATACCCTCTGATCCCCCTAGCCACAAGGGCCATATCTAACTCCCTCTTAAATATAGCCAATGAACTGGCCTCAACTGCTTCCTGTGGCAGAGAATTCCACAGATTCACCACTCTCTGTGTGAAGAAGTTTTTCTTAATCTCAGTCCTAAAAGGCTTCGCCTTTATCCTCAAACCGTGACCCCTCGTTCTGGACTTCCCCAACGTCGGGAACAATCTTCCTGCGTCTAGCCTGTCCAATCCCTTTAGGATTTTATACGTTTCAATCAGATCCCCCCTCAATCTTCTAAATTCCAACGAGTACAAGCCTAGTTCATCCAGTCTTTCTTCATATGAAAGTCCTGCCATCCCAGGAATCAATCTGGTGAACCTTCTTTGTACTCCCTCTATGGCAAGGATGTCTCTCCTCAGATTAGGGGACCAAAACTGCACACAATACTCCAGGTGTGGTCTCACCAAGGCCTTGTACAACTGCAGTAGTACCTCCCTGCTCCTGTACTCAAATCCTCTTGCTATAAATGCCAGCATACCATTCGCCTTTTTCACGGACTGCTGTACCTGCATGCCCCACTTTCAATGACTGGTGTATAATGACATCCAGGTCTCGTTGCACCTCCCTTTTTCCTAATCGGCCACCATTCAAATAATAATCTGTTTTCCTATTTTTGCCACCAAAGTGGATAACTTCACATTTATCCACATTAAATTGCATCTGCCATGAATTTGCCCACTCACCCAACCTATGCAAGTCACCCTGCATCCTCTTAGCATCCTCCTCACAGCTAACACTGCCGCCCAGCTTTGTGGCATCTGCAAACTTGGAGATGCTGCATTTAATTCCCTCATCTAGCACATTAATATATATTGTAAACAACTGGGGTCCCAGCACTGAGCCTTGCGGTACCCCACTAGTCACTGCCTGCCATTCTGAAAAGGTCCCGTTTATTCCCACTCTTTGCTTCCTGTCTGCTAACCAATTCTCTATCCACATCAATACCTTACCCCCAATACCATGTGCTTTAAGTTTGCACACTAATCTCCTGTGTGGGACCTTGTCAAAAGCCTTTTGAAAATCCAAATATACCACATCCACTGGTTCTCCCCTATCCACTCTACTAGTTACATCCTCAAAAAATTCTATGAGATTCGTCAGACATGATTTTCCTTTCACAAATCCATGCTGACTTTGTCTGATGATTTCACTGCTTTCCAAATGTGCTGTTATCACATCTTTGATAACTGACTTCAACAGTTTCCCCCCCACCAATGTTAGGCTAACCGGTCTATAATTCCCCAGTTTCTCTCTCCCTCCTTTTTTAAAAAGTGGGGTTACATTAGCCACCCTCCAATCCTCAGGAGCTAGTCCAGAATCTAATGAGTTTTGAAAAATTATCACTAGTGCATCCACTATTTCTTGGGCTACTTCCTTAAGCACTCTGGGATGCAGATCATCTGGCCCTGGGGATTTATCTGCCTTTAATCCCTTCAATTTACCTAACACCACTTCCCTACTAACATGTATTTCGCTCAGTTCCTCCATCTCACTGGACTCTCTGTCCTCTACTATTTCTGGAAGATTATTTATGTCCTCCTTAGTGAAGACAGAACGAAAGTAATTATTCAATTGGACTGCCATGTCCTTGCTCCCCATAATCAATTCCCCTGTTTCTGTCTGTAGGGGACCTACGTTTGTCTTTACCAGTCTTTTCCTTTTTACATATCTATAAAAGCTTTTACAGTCAGTTTTTATGTTCCCTGCCAGTTTTCTCTAATAATCTTTTTTCCCCTTCCTAATTAAGCCCTTTGTCCTCCTCTGCTGAACTCTGAATTTCTCCCAGTCCTCAGGTGAGCCACTTTCTCTGGCTAATTTGTATGTGTCTTCTTTGTCGCTCATGAAGCTGCAGTGGAGAACAGCCCACGTACTTCAGCTCTAAAGAAAGGAATCATTTCATTGCAAATAGAGATAGGGAAAGAAAATAACTCACTCCTCACCATGGAGTGGAGTTTGGCCAGCACCTTCATAAATTATTTAGTTGCCAGAGTGAAATTTATTGCTTAAAAACCTGTCCAACATTTATGAGGAAACCGTAGGTACATTTGGTATGGTCCGGGATATGTTATAAAGCAAAATATTATAACAGCTTCAAAGTACCTCACAAAGGTCAGCAAAGAACATACTTGGCTTTGCTGAAACATGAAAATACCAGCACTCACTAAGATACTGCCACTGGACTTGTTTCTTCCCATAAACTATTCCAGGCAGCTATTTTTGCAATGTATACAAGCTCAGGTGCTGATGTGATTTAAAGCATTTAGGAGCACTAACAGTCCTGTTATTTTTCAGATAAAATAAGTTTCTCAGAATCAGCTAATACTGTCAGTATTGTTAACAAAATGGATTTCTTTCCAAAAGTGCAGCCTGTGATTAATCCTTCTTCACACATGCAATGGGTTCAGGCAGGGAATAGGGAATTTTGCCAATGGAATTGCGCCCTTTAGATCTCAGTAGCCTGGAAGTTTGTTTATACAGCCCAATGAAGATTCTGGTAAGATGGGAGTGCATTCTTCCAACAAGATGACAACACGTCATCTTGTCCTTTCTAAACATTTTTAATGATTGCAAATCCTGCTGGACATTAAGAACTTAAATTACTGCAGGTCTTCCCCATCAGTGAGTTTCTCGCTGACAGAAAACACTAAGGAGCTGGAACTGGTGCAGATCATGCTGCTGCTTACGTCAAAAAGGCTTGGGAGGCGTGCCGTCTAATAATGAGTGACCATCTTAGTCGATTTTCTTGTGACTGCAAGATCCTTTGGGATATAGTTAATATGGAAAGCTGCAAACCCGATTCACTCAGTTACTGGCAGACAGGCAGGGGCGGACAGTGGGGGAGCTACATGGCCGCGGATGTAGCAAGGACTAGGCCTCAAGCTGTGGTGACACCTGTTTATGGCCGCCAGGGGAGAGGCATCGAAGCCGGTGTGCTACATCAGGGGCAGTGTGGCACGGCGTCCAGACTGGTGTTGGCACTGCCCCCACCCGCCTCCGTCGTTATTCTCTTGGCAGAAGACAGGCTGTATTGTGGTTAAGTGTAGATTTCTGCAGCATTCATGGACTCATGGCCTGTTTACAGCCATCAGGAGAGAGTTGTTGAAGCCGGTGCTCTCCACCAGGGGGCGGTGTGGTGCAGTGCCCAGGCTGGAGTCGATGCTGTCCCAAGTGTTCACTCAGCAGAAGACAGGCTGTATTGTGGTTGACTGCGGATTTCTGTGGCATTCATGGACCCAGGTTCCGGACTTTTTTTTTGCGTGGCTGCATTTTACCAAAATCTTACATGTGCTTGCTACCTTGTACGTACTATGTTTACTTTGTGATGTGTGTGACTGTTGGTACTGTGTTTCGCACCCTTGGCCCTGGAGCAATGTTGTCTCGTTTGGCTGTATGCATGAGTATTCATGTACGGTTGAACGACAACTGAAGTTGAATTGAACTGAAAGGGAGCTGTGGGAGTGTAAACTGGCTTGACCTAGACTAGTACAATTTTGTGCAAGTATCTAGTTGCCTGAATGATTTTGAAAAAAAATCAACCACTGAGTTCCAGTTAAAGAGAAATTAATTTCGCAATCCTTGTGTAAAATGATTGATTTTAATAGTGAAGTAAGAAGAGCTAGAGTTAAAAGCACAGAAACAGCCCCATCAGCCCATTGTGTCTATGTGACCTATATTAATCTCATTAGCCTGTATTAGGCTATATCCTTCTACGCCTTACCTATCTAAGACCTGTCTAAGTGTCTCAGAAATAATCTCTATGTTTAAAACTCCATCACATCCTCTGGCAACAGATTTCAGATATCATCCACTTTGTGTAGAAGCCTTTCCCACAAATCTCCTTTAACGCTCCTTCCTCTTAATTAAACCTTTTGTTTTTGATATACTTACTATGGGAAAATGATTCTGAACATCCACCCCTCTGCTCCTTGAGTTCCTGTACCTCTGTCAAGTCCTCCTCAGCCTCCTTTGCATTAGGGAAAGCAAATCCACTCCACCCAATCTCTCACCCTAGCAGGACTCCTCAGATCTAGGCTAAATCCTGGCAAATATGCTTGGCACACTCCCCAGCACAATCATATCGCCCCTACTGTATAGCAATCAGGACTACATACAATACTCTAAAGTGATCCAGCCAACGTTCTGTAAGGTTGCGGCATAACCTACCATCTCTTATAGTCTTTGCCTCAGTCAAAGAAGACAGCATACCATATACCTTCTTCACCACCCTATCTACCTATCTTGCCACTTTCAGGGAACTATAGATTTGAATCCCAAGGTCTTGCTGTTCAACAGCACTCCTTAGAACCCCAATATTTATTGTACATGCTCTACTACCATTAGAATTCCAAATTTGTATCATCCTGCTTTTGTCAGGATTAATTTCCATCTGCCATGCTGTGTCTAACTTTAAGCCTGATCTATATCTTGCTATAACCTCATACAGTCGTCCTCATTATCCATAGCACTGCCAACAATGAGTCATCCTTACATTCAAATCCAAGTCATTAGCCCTTATCCCTCATTGTACATCACTGGTTTCAGACATGCTATCAAAAGTGTATCCTCCCTCCACTACCCCCTCTGCCTGCCGTCGCCAAGCCAGTTCTCCATCCCTTATTGTGCATCAGAGCCAACCGTGGTGCCACAATCTTCTGTGCTTCTGCTACTGCTTTCCTCTGAGAGGTTATCCCTCCAAAAGAATCAAAAGCAGTAGACCGGTTTGAGAAGGGAATGACTACAGGAGGACTCCTGCATTATCTGCCTGCACTTCCTGCTGGTTACTCATTTCTTTCTCAGCACCAGAATTGTGCCTAACTAGTTAAAGGTGTGTTCAACAACATTTTGCACATCTTGAATATGTTGTGAGCCTGATTGCAACTATATGGTCTGACAGGAACAGTAACTGACAGGACACCCTTCCAGCAGGTATAGTTTCCTGGCAACTGGGAATGTCTCTGATCTCCCACATCCTGTGGGAGGAGCATGCTCTCACATGTATATTACTTCTCCTCAGGCCATTGTAATAAAAACCTGAAGATGTTAGTCCTCAAGAAATGCCAAGCATTGGTGGCATTCTAACCAAGACCACCTAAGAACTGGGAATGGGATTTATTTTCTATATTGCCAGTTGTCCCCTAAAATTGCATATTATTCCCGTGTAGCAGTTCTCACTGATTATGTCGAGTTGGCATTTGATTAGAGGGTGTTATCACAAGCAGGTCCATTCCTGCCTTTATTCAGTGCTTCCATTTCATAGCAACACACACACACACACACATACACAATGCTAGAGGAACTCAGCAGGCCAGGCAGCATCTTTGGCGAAGAGTAAATAGCTGATGCTTCGGGGCAAGACCCTTCTACAGGACTGGAAAGGAAGAGGAGAAGTCAGTGTAAGAAGGTGGGGGGTGGGGAGGAAGAAGTACAAGGTGGTAGGTGATAGGTGAAACTGGGAAAGGGGGAGTGGTGAAGTAAAGAGCTGGGAAGCTGATTGGTGAAAGAGATAAAGGACTGGAGAAGGGGAAATCTGGTAGGAGAGGACAGAAGACCATTGAAGAAAGGGCAGGGAGGAGGAGCACCGGAGGAAGAAGATGGGCAGGTAAGGAGATAAAGTGAAAGAGGGAAACAGGAATGGGGAATGGTGAAGCAGGGGAGCAATTACCGGAAGTTTTAGAAATCATGAACATACTGTCTGGTTTGAGGCCTCTCAGTGGGAATACAAGGTGTTGGTCCTTCAACCTGAGTGTGGCCTCATCATGGCAGTAGAGGAGGCCAAGGACTGACTTGTCGGAATAGGAATGGGAAGTAGAATTGAAACGGGAGATCCTGCTTTTTGTGGTGGATGGAGCGAAGTTGCTCTGCGAAGTGGTCTCCCAATCTATGTTGGGTCTCACTGATATACAGGAGGCCATTTCACAGCAAGGGTCACAGTTTAGGCTGGGGTGCTTCTCTGTTGTGTATTAGAAGTCAAAGTTGAGTTTATTGTTTTATGCACAAGACCACGTCTGCACCGGTGCAATGAAGAAGCTAACTTTCACCAGATAGCCTCAAATGCACAACGTTCACAAGAATGGCATAAATTAACAGCTTAAATTATACACAATTATACATGAAAGAAAACAATGAGAACAAACCAAAAGGAAAGTTTGCCGTGGTGCAAAGTGCTATTCTGAGGTGGTGATTAGTGCTGCGTAGGTTCATTCAAGAACTGACCGGCTGAAGGGGAGTAACTGAAGTGGGACCTCAGGCATCTGTACCTCCTGCCCGAGGTAGCAGCGAGAAGTATCACGTTCCAAATGGTGGGATCTTAGATGATAGATGTAGTTTTAATGGTGAGAAAGGATGCACCCAAGATACATTGGGCTGCATTGACTGGTCTCTGCAGCTTCTTATGTTCTTGCACAAGGTTTTCAGTTGTTAATCTATTGTTCCAATGAGTCATTCATTATCAAAGCCAGTGTTTGAGGAACAGTGAATTCAGCATGACTGTTGTTTTTCCATCTTGAAACAGTTACACTATTTGTCCCACACTGTGTTGTTTTATTTCTCTCCAGCCACTCATCCTCCTGGTTTACACAGCTAAAGAAATGAAGATTGTTTTTCATTGGAAATGATTCATAGAAAACTTTACCATATTAGCAGTTCCTTCCTTTCAGATGTGGGAAATAAAAATATGCTCGTGTATACATGAAAGAAGCACATGCCTCTGAATTTGAGCCTTTCCACTACTGAGTAAATTCTTGTCATTACTGATTTGGGCAAAGCTGACCATTCCCAATATTTGCATTTCACTCAGTCTACTGGCTCATGTGTGCAGTCACTTTGTGTTTTATTTTGTTTGCAGAAATCATTCCATCAGATTTTTAAGCTCCTGATCACGGGCAAAAACTCTTCTGTTTTCAAACGAAAATCATTAGCCATGAGTCTTCCAGTCCTCTTTGTTGTTAAGGGCATGAGAGATCCTCTCCTTAAGTTCAATTGTTTGTCCAGTGCTAACATCATCTGTTGTCCAAAAATCTCATCCTGAATGTACTCAATGGCCAACCATACACATGCCTCTGAAGGTGAAGAATGCTAATGATTTATGGTCCATTAAAGTTCTCTTCATGAAGCTCAAGCTTTTATGAGACAATGCTCCCAGTCTCCCAGCATCCATCCTATCAATTGAATGCAGTATCTCATAGGTTTCAGAAAGATCTTTCATTCTCTGATGAAAATAATTCAAAGTGATTCAATCTCTCCTCAAGGACAACCTACTATCCAAGAATCAAGCAGGTATTAATGTTAGCTCCAGTTCTCCAGCAAGTATATCATTACTTAGGTAGGGAGACCAGAAATTATTCCATGTTCCTTTGGGGCGTTAGAAGTGTACTTGGAATTAACCCTAATGCTGCTTGTGAAAGATGCTAAAAAATAAGAATTTCAATTATTGAATTTTATTTATTTGTTCACAGTATTTATTTATTTATTTGTCTGTTTGTCTATTTATTTGTTTGTTTGTTTAGAGATATAGCGTAGAAAAGGCTCTTCCAGCCCAACAAGCCCCTTTACCCACCAACCCACCTATTTATCCCTAGCCTGAACACGGGACAATTAATTAATCCACTAACGAGTGTGTCTTTGGACTGTATGAGGAAACCGGAGTACCCGGAGGAAACCCATGTGTTCACAGGGAGAACATAGAAACATAGAAACATAGAAAATAGGTGCAGGAGTAGGCCATTCGGCCCTTTGAGCCTGCACCGCCATTTATTATGATCATGGCTGATCATCCAACTCAGAACCCCGCCCCAGCCTTCCCTCCATACCCCCTGACCCCCATAGCCACAAGGGCCATATCTAACTCCCTCTTAAATATAGCCAATGAACTGGCCTCAACTGTTTCCTGTGGCAGAGAATTCCACAGATTCACCACTCTCTGTGTGAAGAAGTTTTTCCTAATCTCGGTCCTAAAAGGCTTCCCTTCTATCCTCAAACTTCAAACTGTGACCCCTCGTTCTGGACTTCCCCAACATCGGGAACAATCTTCCTGCATCTAGCCTGTCCAATCCCTTTAGGATCTTATACGTTTCAATCAGATCCCCCCTCAATCTTCTAAATTCCAACGAGTACAAGCCCAGTTCATCCAGTCTTTCTTCATATGAAAGTCCTGCCATCCCAGGAATCAATCTGGTGAACCTTCTTTGTACTCCCTCTATGGCAAGGATGTCTCTCCTCAGATTAGGGGACCAAAACTGCACACAATACTCCAGGTGTGGTCTCACCAAGGCCTTGTACAACTGCAGTAGTACCTCCCTGCTCCTGTACTCGAATCCTCTCGCTATAAATGCCAGCATACCATTCGCCTTTTTCACCGCCTGCTGTACCTGCATGCCCACTTTCAATGACTGGTGTATAATGACACCCAGGTCTCGTTGCACCTCCCCTTTTCCTAATCGGCCACCATTCAGATAATAATCTGTTTTCCTATTTTTGCCACCAAAGTGGATAACTTCACATTTATCCACATTAAATTGCATCTGCCATGAATTTGCCCACTCACCCAACCTATCCAAGTCACCCTGCTAACAACTGCTTCCGGACGTCACCGGAACTGTACTCCGAACTCTGATTCCCCAAGCTGTAATAACTGTGTATTGCAGAGCAGTGTTATTGGGGTTTCTCTTTGTGCCATCATGTCTGCTGTGCTGTATGGGTTTAAATTAATGATATTCTGTGTTTTTATTGATAAGCTGCAATCTAACATCATAGCATGTAGTGCAGCAGATGTAATTTCTCAAATTGTACGTCAGGCATCTTTGCCATAGTATTAACATCCTTCACTTTATACGTTATACTTTATTGTCGCCAAACAACTGATACTAGAGCGTACAATCATCACAGCGATATTTGATTTCGCGCTTCGTGCTCCTTGGATTACAAATCGATAGTAAATATTAAAAATTTAAATTATAAATCATAAATAGAAAATAGAAAAGGGAAAGTAAGGTAGTGCAAAAAAAACCGAGAGGCAGGTCTGGATATTTGGAGGGTACGGCCCAGATCCGGGTCAGGATCCGTTCAGCAGTCTTATCACAGTTGGAAAGACACTGCTCCCAAATCTGGCCGTACGAGTCTTCAAGCTCCTGAGCCTTCTCCTGGAAGGAAGAGGGACAAAAAGCATCAAGTACATCGTGTTCAGCTGGCATACTGAATTTGACTCTTTTACTATCCCTATTCTGGACATCTCATCCCCCATAGGCTTCTGATATCCTCTTCATTGTGGGCTATTTATTAAAAGCTTTACCAATTCACACTGTGCACATTTTTGTCAAGGCAGAAGCCTTTTCCTCACCAGCCACTTATATTATCATCCATAGTCCTTGCACTGTCTAAGGCCCTGAAGAAGAGTCTCAGCCCAAAACGTTGACTATTCATTTCCATAGATGCTGCCTGACCTACTGAGAGCCTCCAGCATTTGCCCTAGGTTTCCAGCATCTACAGGCTTTCTTGTGCTTAATACCTAAGCCATCTTTCCCTCTCTGCCTTTTGTCACACACTTCATGCCATGCACTTCCTCCTATTGGCTGTCCAACATTCCTTGCTTGCCTTGTAAAGGTTCCACGTTTTGTTAGTATAGCCGTGAGTATACTATATCTAATCGAAACTGGAGCAAACCACCTTCTAAATCAGATGAGTGAGCCATGATCAGGATGGATGGTCTTTCATAGTTAAGGAGCAGATGTTTACAATACAGTGGGACAGTAGCCAGGTTGATGTCTCTCCCATGCCGAAAGAAAGGGGTAAAATCTGGGGGAGGATCTGAGACCAGAGAAAAGGCATTCCTTTGGGGTCTTACTGCAAAATTGGCATTGAATACATCCACCACAGGACAAATTCCTTGTTTAATATTGTGTTACCACAAGAGCTAGAGGAACTTAACCCAATAAAAACATAGATTTTGAAACAGTTGCTAAAAATACATGGTACCTCTTTGAGGGAGGGATGGTGCTAGATTTTGTCAGGTGGGGAAAGGCAGCTGACCTTTTGTTACACGAAGAAAATATTTACACTATATTTTAAAAAATATATACTTTGGCACTTGATGGTGCATGAAGAAAGACTTATGTGTTTATTTCAGCATTGGCCAATCAGTGCTCTCTGTGCTGAGTCATTAACAGAATAGAACAGTGGGTGTTCTAACACTGCCCTTACTGTTTATTAGTGATTCCATCTGAGACGTCAGATAATCATCAGGGATGATTCAATCGAATATATTGGTTATCTGAGCAAGATCTGTAATGAATCTAATCCAGGGTTTGGAGGCCTTATGGGGAGCCTAGTGTCTTACAGAGTGAAATCCTGCCAACGTTCAGGTGGTAGAGAGTTACAGACTGGAATCAAGGGAGGCCTAGTGATGCAACTAGTGGAGCTACTACCAGTACCCTGGTTCAATCCTGAGCTCGGGATCTGCCTGTTTGGATTTTGCTCATTCTCCTGGTGAGGCCTTGCTCCTGGTGTTCTGGATCCGACCCCCCCACCACCCCCACATCCCAAAGACAGGTGGGTTGGAATATTAATTAGCCTCTGTAAATTGTCCCTGTTGCACAGTCAGTGGTGGAGTCTGGATGGAGTAATGGAAATGTGGAGAGGATAAAAATGGGTTTAATATGGAATGAGTGTAAATGGGTGGCTGTGATCGGGATAAACTCGGTGGAATAATGGCCCAGTCTCCATGGATCTATGACTGTAATCTCATCAAAAGGCTTTAGTTTGGCCAGAATAAAATATTAATAAACCCTTTTGACTTGTTCCCTTCATACCCTCCCAGTAATACAAGTATCTCTGTTTGTGCAAGTCAGCTTTTGCTCTTTAGATCTAGAAGAAAACCTTCAAGATTTCTGCAATTACATTCTCAGGGCTGACAAGTATTGTTAAGATTGCAGCAACAACCTTGTACTCAATGTCAGTAAAACCAAAGAATAGATTCTGAACGTCAGAAGGGCTAAGACAAGGGAATACTCAACGGTCATCATCGTGGGATCAGAAGTGGAAAGAGCGAGCAATTTCAAGTTCCTGGGTGTCAATCTCTCTGAGGATCTATCCTGGGCCCGACAATACAATTACAAAGAAGCCAAGACCATGGCTATATTTTATTTGGAGTTTGAGGAGATTTGGTACGTCACCAAAGACACTCACAAATTTTTACAGATGAACTGTGGAGAGCATTCTAACTGGCTGTGTCACCATCTGATATGGGGGGGAAGGGGCGGTGGTGGGAGACATTGTACAGGACCAAAATAAGCTGCAGAAAGTTGTAAGCTCAGTCAGCCCCATCAATGACACTAGTCTCCCCAGCATCCAGGACACTTTCAAGGAGCGATGCCTCTAAAAGTCATTTTTTTTCATCGTTAGGTTTTTTTTTGAGTAAATAAGACTATGAAGTGTAACCACACTGTTCAATGCTGTAGAAAACATTTGAAATTTCTGCCATTGATCTCTGGCTGTCTGTATAACTGCACACCTAACATTAAAATATGGGTATGCGTAGTTGGATATCGCAAGGTTTCATCTTTAGTAATTCATACATGTTGCTATTTAATAAGTGGTATGTGTACGAAAAAGATCTTATGAGGGGAGCACAATGCAGGGATGCGGGAGGGGTGAATCAAAAGCTCTCTCCCTCAAATAAATCAAAATTCTGCCATTATATGTAATATCATTAATGCGATCCGATGCAGCCAGGCATTTTGGCTTTTTTTTATTGATAATTATTAACACCCGGTACTCACCGTTTATGAACCCATGAATTTCATCCGTTTTCTGCCTTTTTTAACTTGACTGTCTCTGTCCCCTTGTGAAGCAACACACGCTGTGCTTCTCTTTTTAGCTCACCTGCCTCTCTCCCGTTGCGAAGAAAAAATGCGTGCTGCACTTCAACAAGCAGTTAGTCAGCTCAGGTTTATTTTAGAACTTCCTCGTTGCCACTGTTATGTTTTGTAACTAATTGAAAGAAAAATACGAGAGTCAAGGATAACGTGTGCACACGTGGTTTCACTTTAGTGAGGCGCGGAAATATGATGTGGCTGCATAATAACGTATGCCATTCATGTACTTTTGCATCTAAACAGTAATGAATTATGTAAAAATAGAACTGCTTAATCAAACAATATATTTACAATATTATTCAATTATTACTGAAATATTAAATACACAGCACATAGCAGGTATAGGCAGAAAGAAGCAAAAGAGGTACTAAAATGTTCTTATCCATGGGTGAGGTGCAGGAGGAATGAAGGATAACTAATGTTATTCCATTGTTTAAGAAATGTCCTAAGAATAAACCAGGAAATTATAGGCTGGCGAGCCTGACATCAGTACTGAGTAAGTTACTGGAAGCTATTTAAGAGACCAGATACAGTATTTGGATAGACAGGGACTGATTAGGGATAGTCGACATAGCTTGGAACATGGTAGGTTGTGTCTAACCAAACTTATAGAGTTTTTCAAGGAGGTTACTAGGAAAGTTGATGAGGACAAGGCATTGGATGTTGTCCACATAGACTTTAGCAAGACCTTTGACAAGGTCCCGACTGGATGGTTTGTCAAGAAGTTGCTTGGCATTCAAGATGAGGTAGTAAACTGGATCAGACATTGGCTTTGCAGGAGCAGCCAAAGAGTGGTAGTAGATGATTGCTTCTCTGAATGGAAGCCTGTAACTAGCAGTGTGCTGCAGGGATTGGAGTTGGGTCCGATGTTGTTTGTCATCTATAGCAACGATCTAGACAATAATGTAATAAACTGCCTTAGGGGGCAGTGATGATAATATGATTGAATTCATCCTGTAGCTTGAGAGGGAAAATAAAAAGTCAGATGTATCAGTATTACACTGGAGTAAAGAAAATTACAGAGGGGTAAGAGAGGACCTGGCCAAAGTTGATTGGAAGGGGACACTAGCAGAGATGATAGCACAACAGCAATGGCTCGAGTTTCTGGGGGCAGTTTGGAAGGCGCAAGAGAGGTACATCCCAAAGATGAAGAAGTATTCTTCATGGAGGATGAGACAACCATGGCAGACAAGGGAACGCAAAGATAGCATAAAGGCAAAAGAGAGCATATAATATAGCAAAAATTAGTGGAAAGTTAGAAGATTGGGAAGCTTTTAAGAATCAACAGAAGGCAACTAAAAAAGCCATGAGGGGAGAAAAGTTGAAATTTGAAGGTAAGCTAGGAAATAATATTTAAGAGAATACCAAAAGTCTTTTCAGATATCTAAAGAGTGAAAGAGAGTCGACAGTGGACGAAGAAATTGCAGGCAAACTTAACAAATATCTTATGTCAGTCTTCACTGTGGAAGAGACTAGCAGTATGCCAGAAATTTGAGAGTGTCAGGAGGGGAGAAGTGAGTGTAGTTACTATTACTAAGGGGAAGGTGCTTGGGAAGACGAAAGGTCTGAAGGTGGATATGTTACCTGGCCCAGATGGAGTAGACCCCAGGGTTCTGAAAAGAGTGAGCTGAAGAGATTGTGGAGGCATTAGTAATTAGCTTGCAAGAATCCCTAGATTCTGGAATGTTTCTGGAGAACTGGAAAACTGCAAATGTCACTCCGTTCTTTAAGAAGGGAGGAAGACAGAAGAAAGGAAACTGTAGGCCAGCTAGCCTGAATTCAGTGGTTGGCAAGAAGTTCAAGTTCATTGTAAGGATGAGGTTTCGGGATACTGGGAGACACATGATAAAATAGGCCAAAGTCAGCATGTTTTCTTTTAAGGGAATAATTGCCTGACAAATCTGTTGGAATTCTTTAGGAAAATTACAACTAAGATAGATAAAGGAAATAAAAATTGCTGGTGAACGCAGCGGGCCAAGCAGCATCCAGGTACAGTTGACGTTTCGGGCCAAGACCCTTCGTCAGCCCTGAGGAAGGGTCTCGGCCCAAAACGTCAACTGTACCTCTTCCTATAGATGCTGCCTGGCTACTGCGTTCACCAGCAATTTTCATGTGTGTTGCTTGAAATTCCAGTTTCTGCAGATTTCCTCATGTTTGCATCGATAAAGGAGATGTTGCTTATTTGGATTTTCAGAAGGCCTTTGACAAGGTGCCACACATGAGACTGCATAGCAAGATATGAGCCCATGGCATTGCGGAAAGGTATGAGCGCGGATAGAAGATTAGCTGAGTGGCAGGAGGCAAAGAATGGGAATAAAGGGGGCCTATTCTGGCTGGCTGCCAGTGATTGGTGGTGTTGCACAGGGGTCAGTATTGGGACCACTGCCTTTCATATTACATGTCAATGATTCAATGATTTGGATGATGGAATTGCTGGCTTTGTAGACAAATTTGCAGACAATACAAAGGTAAGTGGGGGAGCAGATAGACTGAGGAAGCAAGGAGTCTGCATAAGAACTTAGGTAAATTAGAAGACGGCAAAGAAGTAGCATAAGGAACATAGTGCAGGGAAGTGTATGGTCATGCACTTTAGTAGAAAGAATAAAAGTGTAGACTATTTTCTAAATGAGGAAACCATTCAAAAATCAGAGGTGAAAAGGGACTTGGGAGTCCTTGTGCAAGATTCCCTTGAGGTTAACTTGCAGGTTGAGTTAGTGGTAAAGAAGGCAAATGTAACGTTAGCATTCATTTTGAGAGGACTAGAATATAAAGACAAGGATGTAATGCTGAGTCTTTATAAGGCATTGGTCAGACTGCACTTGGAGTACTGTGAGCAACTTGCGCCCCTTATCAAAGAAAAGAATTGCTGGCACTTGAGAAGGTCCAGAGGAGGTTTACAAGAATGATTCTGGGAGTAAAAGGGATAACATATGAGGAGAATATGATGTCTCTGGGCCTGTACTTGCTGAGGTTAGAAGAATAAGGGGGAATCTCATTGAAATCTATTGATTATTGAAAGGCCTAGATAGAGTGGATGTGGCGAATATGTTTCCATCATGAGTGAGTCCAGGACCTGAGGGCACAGCCTCAGAATAGAGGGATATACATTTAGAACAGAGATGAGGAGGAATTTCTTTAGCCAGAGTGTGGTCAATCTGTGGAATTCCTTGCCACGGATAGGTGCAGAGGCCAAGTCATTGAGTATACTTAAAGCGGATGTTGATAGGTTCTTGGTTAATTGGGGTGTCAGAGGTTATGGGGAGAAGACAGGAGAATAGGGTTGAGAGGGATAATAAATCATCCATGATGGAATGGTGGAGAAGACTCGATGGGCCGAATGGCCTAACTCTACACTTATGTCTTATGATCTGAAGTGGATCAGCAAATTTGCAAATGTAATCAAGATTGAGGGTACAGTGGACAGTGAGGGAGACTTGCAGTGAGATCTAGACCAGCTGGAAAAACGGGCTGAAAATGGCAGATGGAATTTAATGCAGACAAGTGTGAGGTGCTGCACTTGAGAAGGACCAGTCAGGGTAAGACTTACATAGTGATCTGTAGGAACTGAGTGGAGTAGAACAGAGGATTCTGAGAATTCAAATCCATTATTCCTTGAAAGTGGCGTCACGGGCAGATAGGCTCATAACGAAAGCTTTTGTCTCAATGGTCTTCATAAATCAATGTATTGAGTACGGGAGTTGGGATGTTATGTTGAAGTTGTATAAGACATTGTTGAGGCCTAATATGGAGTATTGTGTGCAGTTTTGGTCACCTAGCTGCAGGAAAGATGTCAATAAGTTTGAAGGACTGTAGAGAATATTTACAAGATGTTGTCAGGGCTTGAGGACCTGAGCTATAGGGAAAGATTGAATAGGTTTGAACTTTCTCCCCCAGAGCTTAAAAGAATGAGCGGAGATTTGATAGAAGTATACAAAATTATGAAGGGTATATATAGGATAAGTGCAAGCAGGCTTTTTCCACTGAGGTTGGGTCACTAGAATAAGAGGTCATGGGTTAAGTGTGAAAGGTGAAATGTTTAAGGAGAACATGAGGGGGAATTTCTACACTCAAAGGGTTGTGAGAGTGTGGAATGAGCAGCCAGCGGAAGTGGTGGATATGGGGTTGATTTCAACATTTAAGAGAAATTTGGATAGGTACATGGATGGGAGGGTTATGGACAGCTAAGGTCTGGGTGCAGGTCCATGGGACTAGGCAGATAATAGTCTGGCATGGACTAGATGGGCCAAAGGGCCTGTTTCTGTGCTCTAGACTCTATAACTCTATAGAACTATTCAAATTTTAGCTACAAATATTGTTAGCAGTACCTTGGATGAACAAGGTCTAAAACATCAAATGATACTGAGTATTATAGCAAGTAGTACATAAGAGTCAGTGGTAAACTTCCATAAAACCATGATTAGATCATGGTTGGAGAACCCTGGACAAAACTGGACTCCACAGTATGACAATGATGGATGCAATGAAGAAGATACAAGAAATTTTCAGGATTTGATTTGGAATAAGGGACTTCAAGCAAGAGAAACTTTAAACGTTGAGTTTATTTTGTATGACAGCAAAGATAATGGGAAAATCTGACAGTGGTATAAAATATAATGAATTGATGGGTCACAGAAGAGAAAGAACATTAATAAAAATGTGTAGAATGGGGAGTTTCTCTCATCCTTCTGTCAGTTCCAGTGCTAATTCTCTGCATGCACTCAGGGCAATATTCGGAATTTCAACTCTTGTTTGTTTGCCCCAATCACTGACAGCAATGTTTCGAAAATTCCTCACACAATTTTTTGACTCTTTAAGATAATGGTTGGAAAATCACGCACAGGAATTTCTGCCATCTGCTCTCAGCAGGTGAGATATCTCATTGGGGGTGCAAAGGCATCAAATAACACCTCAATGTTGAATGCTATTTGATAGAAGACCATGACATATTTTAAGTAAATGAGTTTTAACTGACATCCTGTAAACATTGCCTGAGTGAGTAGGATGGGTACAATTTTTAAAAAGTACTGGGGAATATCATAAGGCTCTTGCCTTGGGGTGTAGGTTCAAATGCATCCAAGCCTGGGCTGGAAGTCTCCTGCATTTGAACTTTTCAAAATTGCTCCTTCAAAGGGATCTTGCCTGTGCTGAAAATTCATAAATCTTATGGCAATTGGCTGCTGTGAGAGAAGGAAAGAAATGATACAAGGGAGAAGTGCACATATTATTTAAACAAGATTCAAGTGTGTAACGGAGTTCCACATGGTGAAAGATGTCCTTTGACCCATCGTTTCTCTGCCAGCTATCAAGTAGCTCTCTATACCGTATACACTCACACTTAGCCTTGCTATTCCTGAAATAAAAACAGGAATTGTAGATCAGGCATCATCTGCAGAGAGGGAAACAGAGTTAACATTTCAGACCATTGATCTTTTACTGGAACTAAGCATGGTTTGGGGCAAAATGCATTGTCGGATGGAGAGAAAACTGGGGGAGACTGGTAGTTGCTATAACATGCCCGTATATCTTGCAGTATACCTTTTCAGTTTTAAAATCACAGAAGTGATCCAATGCACACAAACTGCTGACCAGTTAGTTGATTTTAGTGTTGTTAGATAAGTCTGTGGAAACCAAGGGAGACTACATTACTAAGGGATAAAGTTAAGGGAGGGAGTCCGGGCAATCGCCATAGTCATAGTCATACTTTATTGATCCCGGGGGAAATTGGTTTTCATTACAGTTGCACCATAACGGATTAAATAGTAATAAAACCATAAATAGTTAAATAGTAGTATGCAAATTATGCCAGGAAATAAGTTCAGAACCAGCCTATTGGCTCAGGGTGTCTGACCCTCCAAGGGAGGAGTTGTAAAGTTTGATGGCCACAGGCAGGAATGACTTCCTATGATGCTCTGTGTTGCATCTCGGTGGAATGAGTCTCTGGCTGAATGTACTCCTCTGCCCAACCAGTACATTATGTAGTGGATGGGAGATATTGTCCAAGATGGCATGAAACTTAGACAGCATCCTCTTTTCAGATACCACCATCAGAGAGTCCCGTTCCATCCCCACAACATCACTGGCCTTACGAATGAGTTTGTTGATTCTGTTGGTGTCTGCTACCCTCAGCCTGCTGCCCCAGCACACAGCAGCCAACATGATCGCACTGGCCACCACAGAATCGTGTGGCAAGCGATGGTTCTGGATGTGCAAAGATGATTGTAAGCACCACTAATGAAATCATTGAATGTTGTGTTGAACCAGAAAGGCTGTAATCTGTCTAGTCAGAAGATGAGGTGCTGGTACTTTAGCTCAAGTATGTGCCCAGAGATCGAGAAGTCAGAGTGGAAGTGTGATGCAGAAGTTTTGTAAAGGGTGCAACTGTGGAGAATGGAAAACTGAGAATTACTCCATTTAGGCTATGTATGCTTTCCTGCAATTCAGTGAATACAAGATTCAGATTCAGATTCATTTATTTATTGTTCACGTGAACATCGAAACTTACAGTGAAATGTGTTGGTTGCATTAACAACTATCACGACCTAGGTGTGTACTGGGGCACCCCACAGGTGCCAACATAGCATACCCACAAAGTTCAGCAGCAAGCAACAACAATAACATGACGAAAACAAGACTGCAACAGAAAAGCAAGCCCATTTACTCCCTTATCCATGGGCTCATTAACCACAGGCATTGACTATGGGTGTCACTAGTCTTTGTCCTCTGTGCTTGCTAACCCATGGGGATTGCTGGGCTTTAACCGCCAAGTTCTCCAACCTATACTCTGGCATGGCCTCTACCTCCCCTTCATCCCTGTCCCGAAACTCTAAGCTTACCCCTAAGTCTTCGCGTTGTCCCCAAAACTATCCCTACAAACCTGAAAGTAAATGCAGTCTGAACCTCAACCTCGAAGGACACCACAGCTCAGTGCCATCCTGACTGGCTGCTACGTTAAAGTATAATGAACAAGTGTGGGTCAGGGTGCCGGAACTTGTTCACTAATTTTCTTAACAGATATTATTCAGGAAAAAGTAATAATAAAAAAAAATTTTTACCTTTCGCTGCTCTGTCTCCCAGATACACTGGGAATGTTTACTTTGCAACTTGAATTTTGCACTCAGCTATGCTGGTTTGAAAGGTCTGACATCGCCATCTGGTGGCTACAAATATAGTGCAGGACCAACAGATATTTACTAATTATACAGAAGTAAAAACTTGCTGGCTATTTTACTTATGTAGCGATACAGCATGGAATACACCCTTCCGGGGCTTTGTGACATGCTGTCCTAGCAAGCCTACAACCCAGATTTTACCCTAACTTAATTATGGGCCAATATGACCAATTAACCTACCTGGTATATCTTTGGACTGTGGGAGGAAATTGCAGCCCCTGAGGAAAACCCAAGCATTCCACAGGGAGGATGTACAGAGACACCTTACAGGACGGCACCGGAATTGAACCGGGAACTCTGGAATGCGCCAAGCTCCAGTAATGTCTCTACTACGCTACAGTGGTGCCCAACAATAGGTTGGTGAAGAACTCTTCATCCATATTTTCTCCATTGGATCGACACAAAAGGATTGGGAAGAATAGATCAGGATTAGGAGCTTAAAATGACCCAAAACCTTTATGGTTTATTCAGGCAGTCGTAGGAAATCAGAATGTGAGCATCTCTGCTTATCTCCATGGACAATATGTAAAACTGTATACAGTTATTGCCACTTGATTTGATCTTCCACTCCATTCCAGATTCATGAAATATTGGAGAGATCCAGTATAGAATCACACCCTTCTGGTCCATCGAGTCTGTGCTGATTATCAATTGCCCATTTACTTCTAACCCTAACTATGCCCACATTCCCACCAACTTTTCACAGGGCTTACCTGACCGAGAACAACTTGCAATGCTGCCGACACAAATTTCAATAGAAATCAGTTACTCGTGCTATTTGTGTGAAATCATTTCCAAGGACTAATGTTAGGAGTGCTCTGAAGAGGGGTCCTCAAGCTGAAACACTAACTCTGCTTCCCTTTCGACTGATGCTGTCTCTGATTAGTGCTGTCAGCATTTTCTGCCTTTCGGTTTGATTCCCAGCACCTGCACTTTTGGGTGCTCGGTGACTCAGCTGCAAAGTGACATGCTGTGGAAGTTTAAGTGTGGAACCACAGAGGAAGACGATGAAAGTGAACAGTGGCATACGCTGTGAAAGGTCTCATGTTCCACCAGGAATGCACCCTTTATCCTTGACAGCCATATTCTTGTGAAAGGAGGTGGTGATTAAAACTTAGATTTACATAGCATCCTTATTAGGTATCTTTAAGGGCTTTACAGTCAATGTAACCATTATTGTGATCTAAGAAATGAGAAATCACTTTGCAATCAGGAAATTCTTTCAAGCTGCAACATGAAAATCAGCCAGATAATTTGCTTTAGATAAGTTGATTGCAGAATGATTGTTAGCCAGGACATTACAAATATCTCCCTATTTTTCATATAAATATCCCTGTGGGATCTTTCATTTTGCCTCAGAGAGCAGATGAGTCATGTTAGTCTTATCTGAAGTATGGTTGCTAGAAAGAGATTCGTGTGATAACAACTGTAAGCAGTAGAAGCAATATTCAGTCATCTCTAATTCTCAAAAATTCACTCATTCCCATCTATCAGCCTGTAGTTTGAAACTCAAAGTTGGCATCCCCTCTCCTCTCATTGGTTTATTCAGCTCTCTACATTTTGATCATGGTGTTCTTATATCTTTTCTCTCCAGCTAAAAGAATAGAAAATTTTCTGTGTGAATGGCAAAGTCATCGCTGTAGCCCAGTTGCGTCAATATAAAGAGGCGCTCACCTATCCAACTATAACTTTTGAAAGACTTGTGTTGACCTCGTGGTCAAGGCTAGGTTGTGGTGTATGACTAGGATGCTCACTGCTGCCGTGACCTCCAGGTTGTGGTAAATCCCCAGAAGTTGCTTTAAAATGGTTTATGGACTGTGGCAGAGACCAGTTGTGAGGTTGTGATGCTCTCCTGAACTAAGGCATGTAAAAAGCCCTCCAGGTGGGAGTTTGTTGTTTCATAGATCTTCACAATATTTAGGAAAGCAGAGCCAGAATTCAAAAGCATTCAATCAAACAAATGCAGGCCTTATATTTGGTGAAGGAGAGCCTGCACGACACAATGCTTAACACTATTCTATCCTCTTCAGAGCTTACTGCCAGCCAGACTGCATTGTGGCAGGATGTGAGACTAGATGGAAAATATCACACAGAGAATGCGGATGACTGGTGTAGGAGCTGTAAAACTGACATATAGTTATGTTTTTTTTCTCTACAAGTTTTGCACTCTGAGCATGTTTCATCCTGAATTTAACCCTTGCTCTATCTGACCTGGGAGTGTTTGATGCTGAGCTTGTGGGCTGTACCTGAAGAAAAATATTTCCACTTTATCAGTTCACCTTTGATGAGCAAAACTGTTATCTGATAATGTGGAGTAAATCTTTTAAACTAACAAAATTGGATTTCCTTCTTCACCTTTACTGTGCTGAGAACAGGTTTATTCAGGCAGAAAAGTAAGGATCATATTGGCGATTAAAATATGTGTCTGTCATGACACAATTGGTCCTATTTAGTGTCTATATCAGTTATTATTCTATTGGCATTCAGTTACTGAAAAAACAGCCTCTGGCGTTCTTTTCTGGCCAATAGTCTCATTTTAAGATATTAGATCTTATTTTAAAATAAACCTGCTTTAGCTTCAGGTTGACAAGGAAAATTCTGAAGTAAAATTTATTATATTGTATATATTGGATGGAAGAAAAGAAATTATGAAGTATCGATAGTTAAAACAATGATTTAAAGCAATTTTTAATGAAATCGTTAGTTGCAATTTAATTCTATAGTAAAAAGTTGGCAATGAAATAAAAATGATTCTGATCATTCAAAAAACATTATTACTAAAATAGTAATGTTTGATTTTGAAGTCCAGAAAAGGAAATCAAAACTTTAAAGAATGTTGGGATCATTTTTATTTTGTGTCATGATGCAAAATCTGGGACAGTGATTTGTCAGGAACTTAATAACTTGTCTGGTTTTTATTTCAATGGAAATGAAGTTGGGGAGGGAGGTGAAACATGCTGTCGCCATCGTTACTCCATCTATCCCCGTCCACAATCAGTCCAAAAGAGAGAAATCATCCCAAAGCTGATGACAGTCAAAGGGTTAACCACTGAATGGAGCCTTTTTCAAAGGGTCTCCCTTTAGCAGTCTGGTTTATCTCTCCACCCCTACTTCCATTCCAGCTTTTCAGCCGACCTGTCAGCCAGTTTATAATACAACGTATCTTCTGAACCAAACCAGTTGCTTTCAGAAAAAAAATGCAAATCGCTTACTAATTGTTAAACTCCCTGACATTAAATTATTTAACCCAATTGAGATATTAATCATTAACGTATTAGTGCTGCATCCCTTTACCATTGGCAGTGGGTTAATTCCTCCTTTAAATTATTATGCAGAGGGACACTTGACCAATGTTATAGCCATAGCATTGTCCACTGGATGGGACTTGCTGCTGGACCTAGGCATGTAAATTTGAGACATTCATACGTATTTGTTACAGTGCCCAGAACTTGATGGTGCTTCAGAGAGTGAATAGCAACTGTTTGATAGGAAGATACTTGCAAAACTCAGTAAATCTCAACCCATACATTACCCCCAATTGCATGATTCATCACTGCATGGCCAACCATGTCCGCTATAATTAGTTTAATTATATAAATAATGTAACCAATAATTATATAAAAATCAAAAGAGGTGCTTAATGCCCTGATTAAGGTTTTTACTGCAATGCTGTGAGGTAGTCTATTTTAGCAGTTTTCTGTTAAAGCAGTGTGCCATGCTGGAAAGAGTGTTTTGGCTTCGGCTAAGAGAGGGACGCATGTTGTCAGTCAATCAGGGTTGTGGGATGTGAGAGAAGTTTCTAGAGAGCTGTGAGGAAGAGTTTTCTGAAGGACAGTATTCTGGCTCATGGTCTTTTGGCGGGAGGTATGGAGAAGAGAAGATCGGGAGAGACGCCCGTAGGATTCGATCTGATGAGAAGACGCCATTGCGAGGTGTGCTTCACGAGACGAAGGAGTCCGAGGTGAGAAGATCTACCGGTGATTGGTGATGAGAATTCAGCACTGTGAGTAATGGTCATACCCATCTTTTGGGAGAGATGGGCACCAACAGTCATGTGCACACTTAGACTGATTTAACCATAGTGGGCTCGTCTTTTTCTCCTTTCTCTTAATAACCGTTTGATAAAGCTGAAATTAGTAAATACACTTTCTTTACAATTTTATGTGGTGTACAATCCGCACTTTCTTTGCCAACTGATAATTGTGTATAGGCAGTATTTACACAATATTCACTCAAATCGGGGTTCCTGTTTGTTTGAACCCCAAATCATACTGACCCTAGACGCATATTGCTTATGAAAGGTGGCGTTCTCACCACTGAGTCACCTGACTGTAAACCAAGTCAGTTATTGAGTCGAGTTTGCATACGAGTCTGGGGAGAGAGTTACAGGTGGAAATAGTGTTCCTTCATCAGTTAGAAAGAGAGTAAGCAGGTTACATCTTTAAATAAGTATCTTCAGGAGGTTTAAAATACACCAGTTGGTAGGCCATGATCACCTGTAGATGTTGGAAATCCAGAGAAAATGCTGGAGGAACTCAGCAGGTCAGGCAGCATCTATGGAAAGGAATAAAGTGTTGTCATTTCAGTGCAAGACTGTGCCACACCTAATTTCTTCCTTACCACCTGATCGCCAGACATTTAGCCCCCAGTTTTGGAAGCAAGCTGTCAAAGGGTTGAACACAAAAAAATTCCACTGATCTACCATCTGAAAAGTCCAGTGCTTTGGCACCTTGCTCTCTGGGTAATGATTCCCAGAATCCCTTTCACACACTGTGACCCACACGCTTCTGTTTTGCTGTGCTCCCTTGAAAGTGGAAAATTTACAGTGTCAATATCTAAAGAGAAGCAATTTAATAAGCATCCAATAATCCAGGAAGTCCGCAGGTCTGGCATCACCAAGGTCCTGAGACTGTCATTTTAACAGAACTATTTAGTAGTGTATATTAGCACAATGTTAGAAGAGTTAATTCTCCATCACAGTTATGAGGTTGAATTGTGTCCTGCTTGTCACCAGCCATACTCTTCACTTGGAATGCAAGTTCATGGATTCCCCTCAGTCCTAGAAAAACGCAGGACAGAAGGAGAGCTGAAGGAATAGAAAGAACACTGCCGAACTGGAGTTAAAGGTTGAATGGCAATTATTACTTGAACACATGGCTACAACTTCAGTGCTAAGTTGAGAGGGTACTACATTATCGGATGAGGTTACACTAAGGGCAAGTAGTTTCTATGGCAACTTTGAAGAGAGCTGCCCAATATTCCCCTTCATCAAGTACCAACAAGAAACACAGTATATCATCATTGTAGCTGCTTTAGGACTTCATTGGGTGTAAAATAACTACTGTAAAAATGCTTGTGGCCCTGATGATGTTTATAGCAACACACTCAGAACGGTGGAGGGACTCTGCAGATCAGGCAGCATCCATGGAAATGAACAAACAGTCAATGTTTTGGTCGGAGATCCTTCTTCAGCACTGAAACGGAAAGGGAGGGGGGCACCAGAATAAAAAGATGAGGGGGCGGGGAAGAAGGATAGTTAAAAGCTGATAGGTGAAGCCAGATGGGTGGGAAAGGTAAAGGGCTGGAGATGAAGGAATCTGATAGGAGATTGGACCACGGGAGAAAGGGAAGGTGGAGGGGGCACCAGGGTGAAGTGATAAGCAGGTGAGAAGAGGTGAGAGGACAGAGTGGGGAATAGAAAAAGAGGCAGGGAGTTGAAAAACTAACATAATATTTCGGTTGTTATATGACTAATATTAGAGTTTGTCTCAACATTATATACTGAAATACAAATCTGGTAAAATCTATAAGGAGAGGAAAGGGAATGGCATTGTTCCTCTGTCCTGCCGTTGGCTCGAAATCCTGTGCATTGCTTCAGTTAGACGTGTAGGCTGAGAGATTGCATAGCAGTGGGCACATCTTTACCAGCAGAGTACCCTGATGCCCTTGAGGTCCGTAAGGCTGACAAAATTATTGATGATTCTGACCATTGACGGGCATTATTATCGGTACACAATCAGCATCAGTTCGTATTTTAGGTACGTTCGTTCATGCTCTTGAAGCATTCCATCAGTGGCTCATCAGATTCTTGAATTGTGAAGTTCTGAAGCTCCCAGCTCTGTATTAGGTCTGCTGGATTCCATAGGGAGACTTCATATCCCTTTGAAATGCAAAAAGTATCACCCCTGTTTAGTAACTTCTGCTGGAGAGTATTTGGATATCAGGTGAAGGAAGGGGAAAGTGTTAGCTGTAGCTCATTGCTAAACTGAATGGACTTAGAGAATCTCTCCACTGTTGCCCTTCAAGGACTTCACTATTTCTCAATGAATTATGACTTGGCTAGCGTAACGTAACACTTGTGCCTGGTGATCATGCATCAATACCAGCTCCCACTGAAAGCTGGGGGGGAAGAAATTGCTTCCAGCTGATTGAATGGTGTGGAGAGAAGGGAGGAAAGAGCTGGTGGTCCACAATTGAGGAGAGAAGTTATAAAAGGTGTGGTGAAAATTCCTTATGGTGTCTGGGACAAAGAAAGGGTCCTCTAGAAAAGAGACAAATTGACCACTTCAGCTTCTTGCAACCAATACCCAACTTTCCATCAGCATAGGCCTGTGGGTAACATGTGTACCCTATTGATCACAATCTGTTCCTTTGAAGATTGATGCCTGTTTCACTGGGATGAAGTTCCTTGGATATTCAAGTACATATCATAAGATTGGCCAACTTGACGACACAAAAGCAACACACACAAAATGCTGGAGAGCTCAGCATGTCAGGCAGCATCGATGCGGGGGAATAAGCAGTTGACGTATCAGGCCCGGAAAGGAAGGGGGCAAAAGCCGGATTAAGAAGGCGAGATTAAGGAAGGAGTACAAGGTGATAGGTGAGGCCAGATCAGGGGGATGGGTGGTGGCTGGGTGAAGTAGGAATCTGGGAGATGATAGATGGAAGAGGTAAAGGGCTGAAGAAAAGGAAGGAATCTAATAGGAGAGGGCAGTAGACCATGGATGAAAGGGAAGGAGGAGGGGAACCACAGGAGGTGATGGCATGTGAGGAAAAGAGAAGGGGTGAGAATGAGGAATGGAAAAAAAAAAGAAGGAGGGAAGAAGAGAGCATGTGAAGAAGCTCTTGAATGTGCAGAAGGAAGAGTCAGTCACTCCAGGAAAGCAGAGAGATGTAAACATGCTACTCTGGGTCCAATAAAGTGAGCCAGGACTATTGAGTGAACAGTTATGCTTGCGGCTTTTATATGATTATTCTGGTTATAAACCTAAGACTTAGAAAGAGAGAAAATCCATAAACACTAAACATCAGGCCACATATTGTACATCATAAAACTCGGAGCCAGTAATAAACATAATAACTTGGAAGATATTTGAAGACATCATAACCTCTTGCAAACCTTCAGAACCACAAGGGAAAAACATGCCTAAGAAGAATGTAACTGACATTTTTTAATAAAATTGACATAAAAAGAGTTTTGTTCCGTCTTGAGTAGTTGGAGGTATTTGTGTTTCTTATAAAATGGAACTCCTAATGGCTCGAGAGGTCTAAACTGGCCTAAAACAACCCTTAGATTTTATTCAGAGACTACACTGGCCTCAGAAGGAACCTCAAAGTGGATTAAGGGAGGAATTAGTTCAACAGAATTCCTTTTCTCTGGTACATGTCCTCTCAACTGATGAGGATTAGACAGTTATCCTTATAATGTAGAAGGACAGTTGGCCCATCGTGCCTATGCTGTCCATTTAGTCCCATTCACTGTTTACCTCTACCTAGTCCCACCCACTTCTAGCCTTCAACTTATTTGTTATTAAAACCTTTATCCAAATGAAAAAAATCGGCAGATAGTGTAAACCTGAAACAAAAGCAAAAAAAGTGCTGTATACACTCCGCAGGTCAGACGGGACCCCGTGAAAAGAGCTAAAATTTCAGGTCTGAGACCCTTCAATGTCATGACCAGATTTTCTCTTGGTGGATGCTGACTGACTTGCTTGGAATTTTCGATGTTGCTCCCACTTTTTGTGGAAAGACACAGAGCAGGTTGATGACTCCCACTGCACAACCAGTGGTCCTGAGTGAAACTACATTTACCTTGCTTGAGAATCTTTGAAAGGTCAGGAGCGAAGTAAGATTCTGACAATCATCTCGCTCAGGAATTGAAACTGGAGTATAAACCACTTGAGCTTCATTAACTTCTGTCACCTGAACCTCAAGTTTTTGTCGGGTTTGGATGCCTTTTGGTACGCCAAGGATTTATTCCCAGAACCTCAGCATAAACCATGCACGTCAAAGGCCTCAGGAAGGATGAACCCTCGGGTACTACAGGATCCATGTAAGTCAACGCAATAGGAAACAGGCCCTTCAGCCATCAAGTTGATGCCAATTCATTTTCTGAGCCTACTAAGCTGCACATCCTTGGCATGTAGGAAGAAACCACAACATGCAGAGGAGACCTACGTCTTTACAGAAAACTCCACACAGGCAGCAAAGGAAGTGAAGGTCGAAGGTAGGTTGAAGATTTGGGAGGTAAGTGTGCGACTGACTATATTGCTCTGCCACCATGTAAGAATCTGGAGCAATTTTATCTGCAGATACTGATTCTAAGTTTGTTGTTTAAAGCATGTCATGAGTATTAAACCAGCTTGCCTTCTGTGTGATGAGCTTTGTTTCTCCGGTTTCATTATAGCAGCAATGATGATTCGTATCTGAACAAGGTTTATAACGCAGTGTAGCTCGAGAACATTCATAATGCAGGAGAAAAACTATCCAAGCAACATGCATGAAATGCTGGAGGAACTCAGCAGGCCAGGCAGCATCCATGGAAAAAAGTACAGTCGACGTTTCGGGCCGAGACCCTCCAGTCCTGCCGAAGGGTCTCGGCCCGAAACGTCAACAGTACCCTTTTCCATAGATGCTGCCTGGCCTGCTGAGTTCCTCCAGCATTTTGTGTGTGTTGCTTGGATTTCCAGCATCTGCAGATTTTCTTTTGTTTGTGACTGAGAAACTATCCAAGTAAATTAACAAAGGAATAATGAGGGGGAAAGCACAGTGATTGGAGGTTTGAAAAATGTTTAGCTTGTGGGGGGAGGATCTTATGAAGTTGACATGCATACTAAAGGTTAACCATTCCAGATTGAATTATAGTCCACTGCCAGCTGATCCTTACTTTACACCTAAGCCATTAATTGTATGTTGAATTTCACTCCCTACTCTCTGCAACTAAACCACTAAATTATCTCAATTAAACAAGAGAATATAAAGAGCAGTCCATTGTCCACCCGAGCTGTCTCTCACAGCTTTAACAAAGACATTATGGAGACACAAGCGACCATGGATGTTGGAATATGGAGCACGAACTAAGCTGCTGTAAGAACTCAGGGGTTCAGCAGCATCGGTGGAGGTAAAGAGGTGGTCAACATTTCATGTTGAGACCCTGCATCAGGACAGAGGACGTAGGGCAGGGGCTCCCAATCATTTTTATGCCATGGACCAATACCATTAAGCATAGACACCAGGTTGGGACATCCTGGTGCAGAGGGAAGATAACTGGTATTTAGAAGAGCAAATGAAGGGTGAGACAGAGGCTGGTAAGCAATAGGTCGGACCAGGAGGGAAGATGAGGGGGTGCGGATGACCCTTCTTTTGGTTTCAATATTGTTCCATCAAGTGATGGAAGAAATATATATATATTCAGAATGACCTCAGTGCATATAACAAGAAACACATGCACAACTCAATCTGACTGCAGTGGAGGCTCAAAGGTTGCCCGAACGATATGACTTATTCTCAGTCAAAAGGGTTAGAGCCATCTGCAGAGAGTAATGGTTGTGGGGGAGTACTGTGAATGTCTAAATAAGAAGACTTTTATTAATTGTAATCCATGTTTTTGTTCTAGTTAGTCTTGCACTAATGGAGGATTGCCAGAAAGCTGTAATCCATAATCTACTTGAGATACAAATTTAAACACTATAATTTGCAATAAAAGACTTTTATCATCCACTTCAAAACACATCACCGTTCCTGTTGACAGAGCTGACTTCAATCCATGTAACCTGCTTCCTTTCTTAAATCTACACCTGTGTTAAAGGGGCCTGCATCCGCACTCCTAACTTTACTGAAGCTTTCAAAAGGCTTGGAATAACATAAGAAGTGAAAATCGAATAGGTCAGAGCAGGGCACTGGCCCATGGATGAATGGTTTGGACTGCTTAGTAGAGTTACTGCAATGAACACATGAAGATGCCCCATGGTAGGTTTCTGCATCAAAATGAGTGGAATAGCGTCTTTTTATTTCAGCCAGATGGATACAGAGATTAAGAGGAAACAGGGAGCCAATTCCAACCAGTTCAGATGCGTGGTCTCAACCCAAAATGTTAGCTATCCCTTTGCCTCCATGAATGTTCTCTGACCTACCAAGTTCCTTCAGTGGTTAGTTTTCTGCTCCAGATTCCAGCCTCTGCCATCTCTGTGTCTCCAAAGCCAACTGAATACGCCTTATTCAAGATAACTATTCACCAAATGAAAAGACAACTAACAACCATATTCCATGACTCTCTCATAGACACAACAGATTCTGCAGATGCCGGAAATCTTGAGCAACACACACACGAAATGCTGGAAGAACTCAACAGGACAGGCAACATCTGGAATCCCGGTCTGAAAAGTCAGCTGTTACTTCCCTCCACAGATTCTACCTCGAAGGGTCTCGGCCCAAACCGTCGACTGTACCTCTTCCTACAGATGCTGCCTGGCCTGCTGCGTTCCTCCAGCAGCTTTTATGTGTGTTGCTTCTACCTCACCTGCTGAGTTCCTCCAGCATTTTGTATCTGTTGTCCATTACTGTATAACAAATTTCTACCCAACATGGAAACCTTGAAGATATAGTTCCTGACAAATGAAAGAAACTCTACCAGAGGAAGAGGTGAGTATTCAGGTCTGAATTCAAATGGCCAAAAGGAGAGCTCAGTGGACATGTTGATTCTGGGATCATCCTATAACCTGGCATTGACCAGAGTTATGAATCCTAGTCAACAGTTCGCCTCCCTAGTTCTCCTCCCTGTGATATCATCTACTTAATTCCAACTAAGATCCCCTACTTTAACAAGAGATAGGTTATTTCATCAGGAGCCTTCCAATTTGCTTGGATCACAGAACAATACAGCACAGGAATAGGCTCTTTACCACATGACGTCGGCACAAGCTATGAAGCCAAACTAAACTAAACCCATTTGTCTACACATGATTCGCATCGTTCCATTCCTTGTATGTTCATGTGCCTGACATCATGCCTTTTAAATGCAGCTATCATTCCACTACCAGCCTGTAGTGTTTTCCAGGCACCTAATGTTCACTGTGTGAAAAAAGATCTTTCTTACACATCGCCTTTAAATTTTCTGCTTTTTACCTTAAAGCTATATCTTGTAGTATTTGACATTTTTACCCTGGGAAAAGAGATTCTGACTCTTTTCCCTATATCTGCTCCTCATAATTTTATAAAGCTCTATCAGGTTGGTCCTCAGTCTCCATCGCTCCAGAGAAATATGTTTCAACTCCCCCCCTGTCCCCCATCCATTTTGCTGTCAAATCTTAATGCTATTTCCATTTATCATTCATCAGGAGAGAAATGCTACACACCCTTCCCATCCTACAACCTAAAATTTCCCACTCTCTACAGAAGAATAACATCTAAACTAGAACAACTAGTTGCTACCATTGAATATGGTAGCTCATTTTAGAATTAACTACTTCAGAGATGTTATATAAATGAGTGTTCCTGTAGAACCAGCATCAGTAGTACAGCATTCCAAAATCCAGACCCTGTATCCTTGCTACTGCCTGAATCAGAATGGCATCTAGCAAATCTTGACAGAGTTTGGCTGTGGAACATAACAATCCAAAGACGGGAATTTTCAATGGATACATCATCAGTGAAGTCCAAATGCAGGTTTTTGACCCAGAGCTTCGACTGTTCCTTTCCTCCCACAAATGCTGCTCGACTCCTTGACTTCCTCCTGCAGATGGTTTGTTGCTCCAGATCCCAGCATCTACTATTCACACAGGCGAGGCCATGACTGGGTGCAATCATAGCAACATAAAGAACAGGAAGAAGAGTGGGATATTCGGTATGAAATTCCTGCTCGTTGTCCTAAATTCATCTTGCTCCTGAGAGAACCTGAAAGGAAACACGAACCCAAAAGCCATCAAACAATATCAATATTCTAAGTCTGGGCTTTTCGTTGGCTAGAATTGCTGGCACGGGGTGAAGATGTCCTCATGCTGATGAGAGGGAAATCAATGTTTGCTTGAGGATCATAGGACAGATGACAATCTTATCAAACCTAATCATTGTCTTGAGTATGAAAACTAAAATAAAAAAACTAAGTGGGAAATGCACTGGAATCACATGAAAGATTTGGCATTTGAGCTGAGTTTTAAAGAGAATTAGAGGCTGCCTCTTTGATTATACTCAAAGATGAAAATGACAGATCTTTGGACTTTGGAGATTTCATGGGTTAAGGGAAGCAAGCAACAAAGTGGAGCTGAGATGAGCCACTATAATAGCAGATGGTGGCTCTAAAGTCCACATGCCTGACTCCTCCTATTTCTTACTTCCTTATGTAAATTATGGCCAATGGTGTTGTATCTTTGAGAGATCAGAAAAGATCATCACAGAGTTTTAATTGCTCAAGTTGGCTTTAGCCTTTGATCCTGTCTTCCCGATCTCAGAGTGCCACTTGGAAGCTGGGGACTAGAGGGAGCCTTGCTGCAATTTAATTTGCAGTACTTCTGAATCCAAAGGCTGCAAGTTGAAATCCCACTCTACAAGCATGTGCATAAAATGTTTTAATGCAATACTGAAGTTCCGTTTTGTTGTTGGATGTGACATTAAACTGACCCCCTGTATGTTCACTCAAGTGGACTTAAAGGGAACTATATTGAAGAAGAGCAGCTGAGTTATCCCCAGTGCCTAATGTTTACCCCTCTCAACACTGCTAAAACAGATGTACTTAAAGATTTATAATATCACACACAAACACTGCTTTGCACAGATAGTAATTACCTTTGGATTAATAAATAGCATTTGTGAAAGTGGCTTGGGGACTTGTTGAAGAAAAGCATCTGATGTGACTGAGAGTTGCCTGGCATTGGTTACTCAGCTAAAGGCAGCACATCTCTAATCAGGACAAGATTCCTGCACTGTCAGCAGAAATCAAAGCTTTGACTTCCTGGTCATCTGCATGAGGAAGTCTCCAGCCTTTGCCAGTAATGTCAGCCAATAGAAAGCCCTAAACTAGCACTTGGTTGGGGTTGGATTGCACTGCACATATGGAATTCCCTTCATTTATTTTCAAAACCAGGATAGATTTAGAAGAATGAGTAGGGTTTTCATAGAAATTTACAAAACTTGATCAGGAATGGGAAAATCAGTACTTTGTCCTTCATATGAGCTCAAGATAAAATCAGGAGCAGGTTTTGGGAATGAGTTGACAGTTAAAGGATCTGAAGGACAGTAATTCCCTGTTTCTCTTATGAAGGGGCAAAGGTATGTAGATCACTCCTGGAATTCCTTTAAGTGTTGTGGGATTGGGGGGAGAGGAGGGAGGGTTGATGCTTTGCTGCTGTTTGTGCGTGGGAGGGGGAAGGTGGAGCTTTGGGGTACTATCGCTTTTCTGCCATTCATTCTTTGGGGTTTTCTGTTTCATGGATGTCTGTGAAGAGTAAGAATTTCAGGTTGTATATTGTATACATTCTCTGATATTAAATAGACCCATCAAACCATAAAATCACTTGTGACTGGCATGCAACAACCACTTCTGATTCAGCCCAGTGCTAACAGTGACTTGGAATTGATCAAGTGGGGGCTCGCCAGATATAATGGATGTCATCATTATGTTTTCTTTATCTGTGTTGTTTCCTGTCACCTATGTAGCTGCCAGAGAGAGTGTTCCATAAATTTTACAGATCTTCATCATGCCATATTCAGCAACTGATAACAACCTATCAGTTCCAGTGACTTGGGTTCCATCTTGACTTCTGATGCAGTCTGGATGGAGTTTCCACACTCACCCCACGATTACATTTGTTTCTTCTGAGTCCTCTGATTTCCTCTCACATGCCAAAAATGTGCAGGTTGGTTTATTAATTGTACACTCCAACTTGCCCTAGTGTGTAGGTCAAATGGCAGAATCTGGGGGCAATTGATAGGAGTGATAGAAAAATAAAAATGTGATTGGTGCTAATGGGTGTTGAATGGTCGCTATGGATGTGAACGGCTTAGGCCCCATTTCCATTCTATATGACCCAATGACTCTACGACAAGTTAAAAAGTTTAACGTTCAAATTAAACTTATTATCAAAGTATGTATACTATGTATAACCTCATGATCCATCTTCTTGCAGGCAGCCATTAAAGAAAGAAACACAGTAGGATCCACAAAAAACCACACATATACAAAGGCCGACAAACAACCAATGTGCAAAAAAAGAACAAATTGTGAAAATAATTTTTAAAGTAAACAAATAATACATAGAACATAAGCTATGAGGTTCCCGAAACTGAGGAGTCAGTTCAGTACTGAGGTAAGTGAAGTCAGTCCAGGAGCCTGATGGCAGGCAGACAGGATGGGCTCAGGCAGGGGATTCTTTGCTGACACGGAGAAGTGAGCTTAACACCGGTTTGCTTTCCGTTTTAATCTGGATTGACACTTTACTCGGCACAGAGTAGAGGGGCTGACCATCAAGCCGTTCTCTGCCCTCGGGCCTTGATGCTTTAGTATCGCAGTGATGGCCGTACCTGCATTCTCAAGAGTCAGGTTCGCTGAATCTTTCAAGAGACTATAAAATTGCTAGTTCATTCAGACGCTTCAAAAGTACACTTCTCAAAGTGAAATTATAGGCTGTGGATTACAGTGATCATACTCCAGAAGGAGTATATTTATAGGATATCTAGTAGTTTAGTGAGCTGCTCACAAAACGTCACCGTATATCACCAGTGCTGACTTGAGAAGGTTTTCAACGCCAGTGATTCAGCACTCCTGAGCTGTGCAACCCCTACTTCCTCTGGAGAAATTTGGCAGATCCCTGTTGACTCTGACCTATTTTTTGTCGACGACCTATAGAAAGCATTATATCATCATGGCAATTGCCCAGCACGTGACTGCAAGAAACACAACTCAGCACATCTTTAGCCAGAGAGCAGTGAATCTGTGGAAGTCTCTGCCACGGGCAGCTGTGGAGGCCAAGCCTTTATGTATATTTAAGGCAGAGGTTGACAGATTCTTGATTGGTCAGGGCATGAAGGGATATGGGGAAAAGGCAGGAGATTGGGGCGGAGAAGAAAATTGGATCCACCATGATTAAATGGTGTTGCAGGTTCAATGGGCCAAAAGGCCTAATTCTGCTCCTATATCTTATGGTCTTATAATCACAGAGACTATCCTCCCCTCTACAGATACTGTCTACTCTTCTCTTTGTCCCAGTAAAGCAGGCAGGATAACTAAAGACCCTGCCCACTCTGGACATTCTTTCTTTCCTCCTCTTCCATCAGGCAGAAGATACAACAGCCTGAGACTGTGTACCACCAAGCTCAAGGACAGTTCTACCCCACCATTATAAAACTACTAAATTCTTTCCTAGTGCGATAAGAGGGTGGCAGAGTGGAGATATGTCTCTACCAAAGGACGAGTAAGGCACTCCTTCCCTCTGTTAGTCTGCTGGTCACCCTTGGACAAGGTGTTGCCTCTACTTATCCCTCCCCCACACAATCAGGGTCTCATGAAGCTATAGGAATTTGTGGTGGATTGGTGGATGGACATGAGCAGCTGACGCATATCACAAGACATTGCTGTCATGCAGATAATCTCTGAAGGGCATTGATAATGGCTGTGGTCACCCGTCTTGGAAAAAAAAGTACCGCCCAGAAGAAAGCAATGGCCAACCACTTCTGGGAAAAAATTGCCAGGAGCAATCGGGATCATGGGACATAATCGCCTACATCAAACGACACAGCCTATAATGACAATCTGAGTGTGATAAGATGGACTCTTGACCTCATAATCTACCTCATTAAGAGTTTGCACCATTTTGTTTGCCTGCACTGCACTTTCTGTGTCACTGTTACTCTTTATGCTGCATTGTTATTGCATTACCTTGTTCTACCTCAATGCACTGTGTAATGTCCTGAACTGTACAAAAACAGTATGGAAGACAAATTTGCACATATCTCAATACATGTGACAATAATCAGCCAATTCCATTCAAGTACTGTAATTATTATGCATGTGATTCAGGGCGAAAATCATTCTCTTGATTTTTTAATTAGCTTTTTCTCCGGGAATGCAAAATTATGTAGTTCCCTTGAATGAATTGAAAGTGTTATGTTTTGCAACTTCAAAACATTAAACTAATTCAATGAAGACATGAGTGTCTGGGAATACTGGTGTAAATTTTTCTTTACTTTCAGGGAGGTGCATATGTATGATGTGGTGTCGTGATGATGCATGCAATTAACACATTTTTACATATAACCCTTAATGAATTATTTAATTGAACAAGAATGCTTAATCCAATTATATATATATCTGCATAGAAACAATTACTCAAATATTACGAATATTAAATACACAACAGAAAGAATACTAAGAAAGAGCAAATTCCCCTTTAGTAGTGATGATCTGGTCAGCTTTAGTTGTAGGAGGTATTGGCTGTTGCATTTTATACTAGTGATCACACTAGTATCTTGGTAAGTCATGACATGAATATGAAAATCATGATTTAAATTAGGTTTCCCTTTAAGAGACATCAGCTGGATGGAAGGTCAAGGTAGACTGGCCCATTTTGTCTGAAATGTCTGCATGTTCTGATAAAAACAAATTGCCTAAAATTCCACTTCAATTTCTCATGCTCTTTTCAGCCAAGGATTAAAGTTCAGAATACGACAATATTCTCATATCAAAATATGAGAATGGAAAGAAAAGTACATGTAGAGGGGAATAATTAAATTTTCACTTCTGTTATAAACACCAGTTTTATTTTAATGGCTGAGATCACCTCAGTTTAACTTTGCATTTGATTTCGATTGACTTCTTTATTGCATCATTTGAGTGAAAATTTATAAAATCACATTGGTTTTCCTGATTTCCCAGTTCTGGTTTTGCCAGTAATAAGCACCAAGTTTGTCTGGACAGAAGAGTTTTGTGAATTCAAGCCCTACTGTTTGAGCAGAATCCTCTCACTGTTGGCATCATTTACTGAGGTATCTCACTGTTGGCTTCATTTGCTGAGGTATTTCCCACCAAGGGCCTGCAGCATTAGGTTTATGCCAGATCCTTAGAGATCAATCCCATTAGTCCTATTTCCCTATTTTCTTATTTACTTGTATTCTTGTACAACATGCTCGTTAACTCAGTACAATTTGCAGTGGCTAATTAACCTACCTACATGTATTTGGGATATTGTGGGGGGGGAGGGAAGGGAGGGAGGGAACGTTGACTCAGACCATGAGAGGCCTGCATCGGGCATTTTCATGCCTTACAAGGCGCAGATTGGAAGTCTGTGTGGAGCACCACTCCTCGCACAGACTAGAGCAATGTGTGATTAAGTGCCTTGCTCAAGGGCACAAACACGCTGCCACAGCTGAGGCTCGAACTAGCGACCTTGAGATGACTAGACAAACACTTTAACCACTTGGCCACTTGGCCATATTGGGGGTAAAATAAAACAACTGAAGAAATCTATGTGGTCACAGAGAAGAGGTGGAAACACTGCACTATCAGAACCAGAGATCAAGATCAAACTGGGGTCCTGGTGAACATGTGCTTTTAAAGTAGTCATGGTGCCACCGATTCTCAGCATGTTTTCACCACAGCAGCTGGAGAAAACCCACACCGGCATGGATTGATCAAGTAAACTTCATACAGATAAAAACAGTGTTACGTTTGGACCTGGGTTCCTAAAGCTCTTTTCTCCCCTGCGTTTGTCAGCTCTGCTTAGATTAGCTCCAGTTATGGTATAGTTCCAAGGGTGTCAGTAACTCAGCTGTCAACCATCTGCACATACTCAGTGTCGTGAACTCATTCAATCATGCATGACATCACCAATGAACACAGTTTGCTCTTCCCTGACCTCAGTTATTTGCTGTAGCCCATGTACTGCACCCAGTCTAAGCCCAACTAATGCAATACACACTGGCCCTGACTGTCTAAATGGCTCTCAGCTTCTCAGGCCTTGCATAGAAAGATGAGTAAATCTCAGGATTTAGGAATTGCCCATCTCCAACTACCATGAGAGAAAATACTAGTGAAATTTAGGGGTGACATGAAAGCACAGTGGTAGCGCAAGGCACTTACAATACCAGTGACCCAGGTTAGGCCTGAATGGATGAGAGCAAGTTTCTTTTTTAAAGGAGGTTGGTGCATGAGATAGACTTTTACAGCAATTCAACAATTTCATACTTACATTTCCTTCATTCTTCATGTAATGAAACCATAAATAATTTTCCTGTAGAATACATCTATAATATCATTTCCGCTACCCAATGTAAGCTTACTCCGTCCCTTTGTTGCTATGGACAGGCAGCGTTGCCAACAAGAAATGGCAATGATTCTTCTGCAGGCCTCAGCAGTAGGTGAGTTCCCATTCATTTGTAAGTACAATGTTCTTACTGTCATCAAGTTCCAAACAATTACATTGAAAATCATTACGTTCAAAGAAGGACCATTTTACAGTTAAGTTCTGCTTCACAAAACTGGACTAAAGTTTTCTCTTCTGGAGGTTAAATAAGTTTCTTTGAAGCAGCCATTTTGCTGATGAAATGATTGGACTTCTGAATCCTATTGAAAGTTTAAGTTATTCAGAATTTTTCTTGAAGAGAACCTACTGAGGGATAAATTGGTATCTATATCTATTGGTAATAGCATACATAACCGATCTGTGTAAACCAAGAGATATAGTCGAGTTGGAATAACTTACATTGGCATAACTAGAACCATGAGTTGGAAAATTTGCTTCGAGTTGCAGAGGCTTTAAGGTGTTGAGAAGAGGTAGGGTGTACAAAATGCTGGGTAGAAGACTTTGTGAAGTGGATAAGGTCATACCCTGATATGACAACACCCAAAGGTAGACAAAAGTCCAATGAGAAGGAAAGACAAGGCAAAGAGACAGAAAAGAGCAAGAATAAAGAACAAGGAGTATTTCTTGCAAAAAAAAATCTCCATTACATTTTCTACTTGGCTCCGTTTTACCTTGGTGCTGAAAGGGAGGTTTTTCCAAATATTTCTGAAAACTCATTACAGAAATTTTCCAATTCATCAATAGCATCAGGAAACATGAAAAAATTGTCATGGTGAATTACATTCTGTGGCCATCAAACGTCATGTGACAAGGAGAGGGATGTTTTCTGTTATATCAGATGACCCAAGAACAGTGCAAATCCCGCAAATGCAATGAAAACAATAACACCGCTTGACAACTCTTCATCAGTATTTTCGTAACTTTTTTTCTTTCACTGACTAAACTGTTTTCAAAGTGATTAAAGTCCACATTAAGCCACGGCTTCCATTATAGGCCAGTAAAGCTGTATAAACACGAGAAAAATGAAGAGGTTTTTGAAAGCGACCATTTGGAATCAATTAGATGCACACTTTCATTATTTCACTAAAGCGCTCTGGCATTTTCTGGGTTAGGGATGCAACGCATGCCCAACCTAGGCAATGCAAAGGTCATGGATACATGTAAAGTGCAAGAGCAGTTTTGAAAGAAAAACACAAAGGCCACAAGCTGTGGAGTTTTGATCAAAGTATCACCAATTCCATTTTTAAACACCTTGGAAGTAAATGGTTTGGTTTAAATGGTAAGATACTGAAGAAACCTCAATTGACAATCATTTTTCTCAAATGGGAAATCTGTACAATATTTAATTAAACCAGCTAGATTACTGCACAGCTTTGTGGCCCCATTGCAGGGGAAAAAAAGATGTTCATTTATCTAGTGTGTTTCAGTGAAACGTTTTTTGAAGACGGATCACTGTTGTGACATGCAACACACATCAAAGTTGCTAGTGAACGCAGTAGGCCAGGCAGCATCTCTAGGAAGAGGTACAGTCGACGCTTCAGGCTGAGACCCTTCGTCAGGACTAACTGAAGGAAGAGCTAGAAAGAGATTTGAAAGTGGGAGGGGGAGGGGGAGATCCAAAATAATAGGAGAAGACAGGAGGGGGAGGGATGGAGCCAAGAGCTGGACAGGTGATTGGCAAAAGGGATATGAGAGGATCATGGGACAGGAGGCCCAGGGAGAAGGAAAAGGGGGAGGAGGTAAAAACCCAGAGGATGGGCAAGGGGTATAGTCAGAGGGACAGAGGGAGAAAAAAAGGAGAGTGAGAAAGAATGTGTGTATATAAATAATGGATGGGGTACGAGGGGGAGGTGGGGCATAGCAGAAGTTAGAGAAGTCAATGTTCATGCCATCAGGTTGGAGGCTACCCAGACGGAATATAAGGTGTTGTTCCTCCAACCTGAGTGTGGCTTCATCTTTGCAGTAGAGGAGGCCATGGATAGACATATCAGAATGGGAATGGGATGTGGAATTAAAATGTGTGGCCACTGGGAGATCCTGCTTTCTCTGGTGGACAGAGCGTAGGTGTTCAGCAAAATGATTTCCCAGTCTGCGTCGGGTCTCGCCAATATATAGAAGGCCACATCGGGAGCACCGGACGCAGTATATCACCCCAGCCAACTCACAGGTTGAATTGAATTTCCAGCATCTGCAGAATTCCTCGTGTTTGCACTGGGAAAGACACAACATGGATCAGCTTGTGTTTTATCAAGAGTTATGGTTATGACAAGAAAGCTGAGAGGCAGGACACTTTCCTCCATGAGATATTGGGTCGAAAACTGGAAGGGGTCATGTAGGTTTAGATGACACTGATCAGGATGAAGGTAACTACTGAACGTAACTTTAAAAAGAAGATAGTTATGCCAATAGTGGTCAGAAGATTGAATTCTCTGCACCAAGCTTTCTGTGGTTCATTTATTTTAAAAAAGTTATTTAGATAAATTCAGAAAGTGCTGGAGGAATTCAATGGGGCAAGTAGCATCTGTAGACAGAAATGGACAGTCAAAACACTTTATCGAGATGAAGGGATTTAACCCAAAACCTCATCTGTTCATTTCCCTCCATAAATGCTGCTTGACCTGTTGAGCTCCTCCTGTGCTTTGTGTGTGGCTCCAGACTCTGGCATCTGTGGTCACTTACATATTCAGCTATTTTGATAACTGCTTAAGTAGGATAGTGAATGTTGATCAAATGCCATTGTCTTCATATCAGTGTCAGCACTGCAGTGCACACTCAATTAAGCAAATTAACTTTTGTGATACAATAAACTAATTTATTTTGCTTGCAGCTTGGTAACGGTTTAGTCCTAATATTGACATTGACTGGCTGCATCACGGCTTAGGATGGAAACACTAATGCCCTTGAACAGAAAATCCTTCAAATAGTAGTAGATACGGCCCTGTCCGTCATGGGTAAGCCCTCCCCACCATTGAGCATATCTACATGAAGCTTTGTTGCAGGAAAGCAGTTTCCATCATCAGGGGCTCCACCACCCAGGTCATGCTCGTTTCTCATCGCTGCCATCAGGAAGAATGTACAGGAGCCTCAGGACTCACACCACCAGGTTCAGGAACCGTTATTATCCCCCAACCAACAGGCTCTTGATAATCTTCACCCAACTTCACT
Organism: Mobula birostris; assembly: GCF_030028105.1. Classification (NCBI taxonomy): domain Eukaryota; kingdom Metazoa; phylum Chordata; class Chondrichthyes; order Myliobatiformes; family Myliobatidae; genus Mobula; species Mobula birostris. The sequence continues at coordinate 30,987,008 of NC_092396.1, forward strand.
TGCCCCATCATTGAAATGTTCCCACAACTCATGTTCTTGATATCTTTAACACACCGGCTGCCCAAGTTGGTGCAGTTCCTCACTGATTCTGTTTTGGTTTTATTCTACTTATGTCCGCAAGAAAATGAATCTCAGGGTTGTATACGGTGACATATGTGTACTTTGAAAAAAAATACTTTGAACTTTGAACTTCCAGACCTGGGAAGTCTCAGGTCAATTTACCTCATTCTGTGCAAAAGGCAGCAGACTGTGCAAGTGCCAAAGAAAGAAAATAATAACAATAATACATAAGCAATAAACATCAATAACATGAGATGAAGAGGGCTTGAAAGGACCATTTCTGGAAGCAAGAATCATTCTTGCTTTTCAGCAATTCCTTCTTAACTTAATCCTTCTCAGGAATACCCATGAGAAGGAAATAAGCTCAGTAATTTTTTACTTTGAACTTTGAACCTTGAACAGCTTTTGCCCATTTGTTTCTGCAGTGGAATGAATAAATAGTCAGTTCTAAGGAAGAGGAAAGTCAATTAAAGGGAGAACCTTCATTAAAGAATAAGTAAATTATGTATATCAGACAATTATGTAATTTTAATTTACATAACTCACTACCACCCCCCTCCAGTATACTTCACAAGCAGTAAATTAATTTTGAAGTATAGACATTATAAAATAAGAAAACAGGGAAGTGAATTGGTGCAGGAACCCACAAACTAGCAAAATAGATCATCGGTTCGTTGGTGCTAGTGGAGGAAGAGGTGTAAATGAGGGCTCCTTGTTCTTCACTGCTGTTTTCAAGTCTCAACCATCTTTGTGAATTTATCACTAAAGAGATTCATATAACAAGGTACAGAGGTACAACAGTTAAATACTGAAGATTAGCATTTATATTTCAAAGGTTCAATTTGAATCCCATCTTGGCAACTGGCAAATTTACTGTATCCAAATTCAAGTATTTAAAGAAATCCGGGATTTAAGATATATCGGTATTGGCGATGAGAAAACTACCATGCCAGTATAAAATTCTATCTAAGTTATTAATTTCCTCAAGGAAGTAAAACCTGTCATCTGAATTCAGTTTTGTCCTACATGTGGGTAAGGAGTATTGTACGTTCTCCCACTGTCCACATGTGTTTCTTCCAGGTGCTCCTGTTTCCCTCCACATTCCAAAGATGTACAGGTTAGGATTAGTAAATTATAGACATGAAGAAAGCATAGTGGCAATTGTGGGCACATCCTTGGACTGTGCTGGTTGTTTACGGAAGTCAATCATTTCACTGTCCGTTTGGGCGTTCCGATGTACATGGGACCAAAAAAATTCTAGTACATGATATAATCTGGATTAGACTTGAACGCACATCCAGTGACTCAGTCAAACTCTGTGTCTGCTAAATGTGCTTCTTTGGCTTGGCCACCTACTGTATCAATTTCACAAATCATAGAGAAGTTTTGGTTATTATAGCTCCATTTATAATCCAGGTTATTGTTGGGAATGACAATATTGACTTAAAACAAGCTAAAAATCAGCCCATGTCTGTTTCCTGCACTGACTATTATCTACTGCTTTCCACAGTGTATAAATCTTGGGCAAGGCCAGAATATGTCAACACCACAACAGCTAAATAGATCATTGGCCTGAATTTTGCAGTTGTAATTTCAGCCTTGGTCATCATTCCATTGTGAAATTGACAGAAGGTGAACAATTGATAAGCAACCATAGCTCAGCGGCAAATCCTCCATAGACCGTGGGGTCCTCTCCACTGCAAGCAAGCAAAGTCAGTGATCTGGCAAGAAATGAAAGCATTTACTTTTCTTGTCAAATACCTCGAAAGCCTTCTACATTGCAAGATGGGTGTAAATTTTAACAATGTACAAAGCTGAAAATATTCTCTCTGGATCAAAAAATGTAATTTAATGATAATAAATGTGGATCACACGTCCCTCAAACAATAACGTTTAAATAATCCTTTCAGCTTTTTTTTAAATCTCTGTTTTAATCCTATGTATATGATCCAGTCCTTTTTTGCAATTATATGTTCTACAAGCTATATTATTAATGAACAGCTTATCCTATTATTCTATTATTTTCTGGTATTTTGTTGGTCCTGGGCTTACCTTTGCACACCAGAAAAGGCAGGGTGCATGGTACAGAGGTCAGCACATTACCTTCATAGGAATCTATGGGCCAGTTAGTCTGACCTCAGAGGTTGGCAAGATGTTGGAGTTGATTGTTAAATAAGTGGTTTCGAGGTTCTTGGAGGTACATGATAAAAATAACCTGTAGTTAGCATGGTTTCCTCAAGGGAAAATCTTGCCTGACAAATCTGTTCGAATTCTTTGAAGAAATGACACGCAGGATAGATAAAGGAGAATCAGTTGATGTTGTGTACTTGGATTTTCAGGAGGCCATTGACAAGGTGTCACACATAAGGCTTAACAAGCTACGAGCCCATAGTATTACATGAAAGATTCTAGCATGGTTAAAGCAGTGGCTGATTGGCAGGAGACAAAGAATGGGAATAAAGGGAGCCTTTTCTAGTTGGCTGCCGTTGACCAGTGATATACACAAAGGTCTGCGTTGGGATCGATTATTTTTACATTATATGTCAATGATTTGGATGGTGAAATTGAAGGCTTTGTTGCAAAGTTTTCAGATGATCTGAAGCTAGGTGGAGGGGTAGGAAGCTTTGAGGAAGTAAAAAGGCTAGACAGATTAGGAGAATAGGCCAAGAAATAACAGATGGAATAAAGTGTCAGGAAGTGTATGGTCATGCACTTTGGTAGAAGAAATGAAAGGGTTGACTATTTTCTAAATGGAAAGAAAATACGAAAAAACTGAGGTGCAAAGGGACTTGGGCATATTTGTGCAGGATTCCCTAAAGGTTAATTTGTAGATTGAGCCTATGGTGAGGAAGGTAAATGTGATGTTAGAACCTATTTCAAGAGGACTAGCATATAAAAGCAAGGATGTAATGCTGAGACTTTATAAATCACTGGTGAGGCCTCACTTAGAGTATTGTGAGCAGGTTTGGGTCCCTTATCTTAGAAAATATGTGCTGAAACTGGAGAGGGTTTAAAGGAGGTTCACAAAAATGATTCCAGGATTAAATGGCTTGTCGTATGGAGAGCGTTTGATAGCTCTGGGACTGAAACTTATTGAATGGTGAAAGGCCTTGACAGAGTGGATGCGGAGAGGATGGTTACTGTCGTGAGAGAGTCTGAGACAAGAGGACACAGCCTTAGAATATGTATATTTGAGGCAGAGGGTGATAGATTGTTGATCAGTCACGGCATGAAGGGATGTGGGAAGAAGGCAAGAGATTGGGGCTAAAAGGAAAATTGGCTCAACCATGATGAAATGTCAAAGCGCACTCGATCGGCCAAATGGCCTGCTTCTGCTCCTATATCTAATTGCCTTACGATCTTTTGTAGGATTTTCCTTTCAAGAGCATTGCTGTTTTCATACCAGGCCTTGATGCAGAACAGTCAAAACAATCTCCACTGCAGATTTATAGAAGTTTGTCAAAGTTTTAAATGTCATGCCGAATCACCGCAAACTCGTAAAGAAGTTGAGGTGCTGCCGTGCTTTCTTTAAAAATTGTACTTATGTGCTGAGTCCAGGAGAGGACCTCTGTAATAGGAACACCCAGAGATTTAAATAGCTGCATAACACACCAAACTGCATGTCTTTAGGACATGAGAGCTAACTGGAGCAGCTAAAATAACACATGTAGTCACAGGGACGATGTCCAAACCCCACACAGGCAGCAACAAAGTTCAGGAGTGACGCTGGCCTACGGGAGCTCTGAGACAGAAGCTCTACCAGCTGCTCCACCGAGCCACCCTGCTTCCTTCGAAGACAGATGAAAAAGCGTATAAAATATGAGCTATTGAAGACCATGGCCCACACGTGGAGAGAGTTGGCAGCAATGAGACATTTGTCGTCCCTGGGTAACAAATGGTTCCCATTGTTACTGACATCCAAAAGTCGATTTTGCTTCTTACTCAGAAATCGCTTGATATGGAAACAGTACCTCCACAGTATTGTAATGAGTGGCATCAGAAATGCACAAGAATGATAAGGAAGAACAGTGACTTGAAGTGGAGAGAAAGGGAAATCCAGCTCTGCCATTCGTATGAATGAATATATGTACATCGAACCTTTGATTGTGGTAATATTGTGGGATCCCACTTGTTTCCACGGGCATTTATAAGTGAGGCATTCATACACAGGGATGGCCTGTGTACAACAACATGCAGGAGAAATAAACTGTGGATAAATTGGATGAATCATGTGGTTAAAGAAAACCAAAAACAAAGTAAATTAAAATTGAAAAACTTAAAGAAACTTGGAATCAAAGAAGCTCAGGCATTTAACAACACACCACTGCACACTAGAAAACACATCCAGACAATTACACTAACCAGCCCTCTGTAAGTGGACCTAATCGTCACTACTCCTCACATACACATCCAAGGACATTTTAAATATGATGAGGTTTCCTGCCTCCATAATTTATTCCAGACCCTACCACCCACCTCTGGGTGATTTTTTTTTTTCAACACTGTCCTCTTTAATCTCCCTAGCAATTCCTTTTAACCCTTGACCCCCTATATTTTTTCTCACTCCACTGCTGGGGAATTAGATCCTTGCCGGTTACATTCACTGGGCTCTTCATAACTGCAATCACCTCAATTAAATCTCTTCTCAATCACTCCCAAGAACGCCAAACAATCCAATCTTCCCTATACTTTTCCAGTCCTGGCATCATCTTCCCTTCTCTAATGTATTTTGGAGATCAGTTATAAATGACTTGTTACTGTATGCAAGCATGTAATTCAGGTTGATTACATAGGGGCCTGTCATGGATGCAAGAATGAATCTTCTTTGGCCAGCAGCATGTCACTGGACCGTGGCAATCCTATCAGCACCGATTTGTATTTTGGCAACAATCAGTGCTTCTCGTAGCATTTTGCTAACTTTGCACCTGCATTTGGTCAGCAAATATGAACAGGTTTCTTTAGAATGCAGAATGTTTTGACAGGTCAGACAGGTGGACACTTGAACGGCAGATTTACACAAAGTGTCACTACTGAAATGATGTGAATGGTCTTGTTACATCTCTGTCACCTCCTTCCCCCGTTGAAGCTTACTGGAAGAACTAAAGGTGTTCAGTTTCCAGCAGCCTTAGTTATTCTTGCTCAGAAATAAAATTCATGCCTTCTTTACATCACGTTACTTCACTACTTGAGATGTTCGTGCAACACTATGACGCTCTTCTCAAGGAGAACGCAGGGAAGTTAAGAATCCAACTGGAAACCGGGCTCCAAACTGCAGATTCGGGGGATCTGAAATAAAACAAGAAGTGTTGGGGTAGTCAGCAGCTTGGGCGATCTCAGAGGCGTAGAACTTACTGAGTCAGGGTAATGGCTTTTCATTATGTGGACAGTCATTCTAATGATAGGTCATTATCTTGACATGTTAGAGTCATAGAATTACACAGCATGGAAACAAATCCTTTGGCTCAACTTGCCCATGACAGCCAAGTTGTCAAATTGAGCTAATCCCCATATATCTGTCTGAACCTTTCCTATCCATGTACTATAACTGTTTAAATGTCTTCTCTATATTCTAATTGTACTCAGCTCAGCCAATTCAAGTGGCAGCTTGGTCCACATACCTTCTGTTACACTGTTTCTTTCTCCATAGATGCTGCCTGACCTGCTCTGAGCTTCTAGCTTTTTTTCAGTGTTCACTTTCAACGGTTCCGTTTTCTCAGCCATATAAGCAACAGCTATTGTGCTCACTTAATCCCTGAGAAATCCAGTGGAAATAAAGCAAAAACACAAATGGTGGAAATCTGAAATACAACGAGAAAATGTTGGAAATGCTCAGCAGATCAAACAGTACTGTGAAAAGAAAAACAGGCTTAATATTTCGTTGCTTTTCCAATTCTTCACCCTAAATCGCTAACTGTTTTTCTTTCCTCAAATGCTACTTGACTTGCATTTTCCCTTTTTGTATCTAAAGTATTCAAGTTGACTGTGTGTGCATCCCATTTCTGCGTATGTTCAGTGCAGGCTTCTGCATATGTTAAGTCAGGGTGACACAGTAGTGTAGTGATTAGCACAAAGCTTTACAGAGGAGGCGTCCTGGGTTAAATTTCCACCATTGCCTGTAAGGAGTTTGTATGTTCCCCCCGTGACCACGCAGGTTTCTTCTGATTTCTCCACTTTCCTCCAACAGTCCAAAGACGTACTGGTTGGCAGGTTGGTAAGTCAATATAAATTGTCCCATGATTGTAAATCTAGTCAGCTCTGTCTTGGGCACTAGCCTACAAAGTACCTAGGATATCTTCAAGGAGCGGTGTCTCAGAAAGGCAGTGTCCATTATTAAGGACCTCCAGCACCGAGGGCATGCCCTTTTCTCACTTTTACCATCAGGTAGGAGGTACAGAAGACTGAAGGCACACACTCAGCGATTCAGGAACAGCTTCATCCCCTCTGCCATCGGATTCCTAAATAGACATTGAAACTTTGGACAATACCTCACTTTTTTTTAATATACAGTATTTCTGTTTTTGCATATTTTTAAAGCTATTCAATATATGTATACTGTAATTGATTTAGTTGATTAATTATTATTATTTTATTTATTTTTTTTTTCTCTCTCTGCTATATTATGTATTGCATTGAACTGCTGCTGCTAAGTTAACAAATTTCACGTCACATGCCAGTGATAATAAACCTGATTTTGATTCTGTTTCTAATTCTGATTAGGCGAGGATTAAATCAGGATATTGCTGGGTGGCATGACTCAAAGGGTCTGATGGGCCTATTCCGCGCTGTATTTCAATAAAAATAAATGAATAAATAAAAGTATTTGATAAGGATCTTTGATCTATGATAACTTCTCAGAAGACTTGGAGTCTTTTACAAGAAACAGAAAACACAGAGCCAAAGAGACTACCAAAACTTAAGGATTTTGGTCAATCAGGTGAGAATGCTGCATGAAAGAAGTTTGACAGGTGTTCAGACCTTTCTACTTTAACAAATCAATAATGATTTGGACCCATGAAATTATAGGAGTCCAAAGTGTTTAGGAAAATGTCCCATAGAACCCCACACACAGGACATCAATAATAGCAAATAACACCCCAGCATTGTTATTTTGGGTACAAGATCAGCAGAGAATCAAGGGTAGGGGCAACTCCTGCTGCTCTCATCACCACCCCATTGGTACCACTGAGTAGATTCCACCAAACAGATAAAGAAGCATCTATGACATTTGTCTTTAGGTCTCTCGTGTGACAACGATTTGGATCTCAGCTTTACACTGATTTGATGGAACTTAATGTTGCGAGTTTGAGGAGGGATAAATCAGTCAGAGCAGTCGATTGTGATCTCTATGAAGAGATTTTCTAGAAAGGGCAGCTAACCTGAGGACACTTATTGAATAAAGCAGGTAGTCAGCTGACCAAGGTATTCCCATCCAAAGCCAGGGGGTAAAGGCGTATAAATTACAAGAATTCTGGATAAAGTATGTAGAATGATTATTTTACCTTTTCAGTTATATCAATAGCTAAGGCTTTACAGAAATTAGTAGAAGTTTATGAGCTACAATAGAGGCATATAAAACAAAAGTACTCCAGAATATGGTTGACCTATGAAACATGAGGTAAGCTTACTAATAACCACATAACCAGTCCACAATTATCAGTAAAGTGATGGAAGGTGATCATTGAATGCACTATCAAGTGTCAGTTATCCCCGTAACTTGCTCATGTAAATTCATTTTGGCTTTCTCAGGACACTCCACTTCAGCCCTCATTAGGATTCAAAGATTCAAAGTACATTTACTAACAATGTATGTATGCAGATTTCAGTTCTGAGATTCATCTTCACGCAGACAGCCACAAAACACAAAAGCACCATGGCACCCGTTCAAAGAAAACATCAAACACCCAATGCGCCAATAAATAAACAAATTGTGCAAATGGCAAAAAATGATCGAAAACCACAGAAAATGAAGCATCAAACCACAAAGTCATTGAAGCAGTCCGGGAATGTTCAGTTTAGTTCAGTTCAGTTCAACTTATCACCCTGGTTTAAACATGGATAGCACCACGATCCACAGAGCGACAGCCCATGATGCCAATGCAGCACTTGACTGAGCATTGGAAGTTTACTTAAGGCAACACCTGGGAAACACACCATTAGGACAGACATTAGGATCTGCAGTAGCCTATCAAGCCATTTGCTTTTTTGTATTGCCAAGCTTTAAGAAGCCGGTTGTTAGTACCTCAGCTCTGCTGCACTGTCTTAGATCCAGGTCTCTTGATATCTTAACCCAATGAAAGCCTAACAGTCTTACAAACTTCCATTGCTCAAATATTCTTAGGCTTTTGAGGGGAAATTGTATGTTTTGTGTAGTTTCTGAGACAGTTTGGTGCAAGTAATGTCAAATTCAAGTCCAGGAGAACTAGACACTGAAGAGGAGTACCTGTGCGCCTCACAGGCAATATTACTCAGATATAAACTTGACAGAAGACTACTATGGCAATCTTCTTCTGAGGAAAGGGGTTACACTTATTTGTCTGGGTCAGTGGCCATATTTCATTAGGAGTTTGAGGAGATTTAGTACATCACCAAAGACTCTAGCACGTCTCTACAGGTGTACTGTGGGAAGCAGTCAAACTGCTTGCATTACCATCTGGTATGGCGGGGCATCCGCACAGAATCAGATTGCAGATGGTTGCAAACTCAGCCAGTTCCAATATGGGGTACCAGCCTCCCCAGCATGGAGAACACGTTCAAAATTTGAAGCCTCGAAAAGGCAGAGTCCATCATTAAGGATCCCCATCACCCAGGACATGCCCTCTTCTTATTACTGCCATCAGAGTGGTGATACAGGCACACACTGAACAGCTTCTTCCTCTCCACCATCAGATTTCCGAACAGACAATGAACCAGCCCATGAAAACACCCGTTTGCACAACTTGTTTAATTTACATATATTTAAATGTGTATTTCTTAATATAATTTATAGTATTTTTATATATTGCACTACACCGCTGCCGCCCTACAATAAATTTTATAACCTACTCTGTGGCCAGTTTATCAGGTGTACCTGTACATCTGCTTGTTAATGCAAATATCTAATCAGCTCAATGCATAAAAGCACGCAGACATGGTCAAGAGGTTCAGTTGTTGTTCAGACCAAACATCAGAATGGGGAAGAAATGTGACCTAAGTCACTTTGGCATTGGTGACCGACGGGTGGGTTTGAATATCTCTGAAACTGCTGATCTTATACTTTATACTTCATACTTCATTGTCGCCAAACAATTGATACTAGAGCGTACAATCATCACAGCGATATTTGATTCTGCGCTTCGTGCTCCCTGGAGTACAAATCGATAGTAAATATTAAAAAAATTAAATTATAACACATAAATAGAAAATAGAAAAGCGAAAGTAAGGTAGTGCTAAAAAACCGAGAGGCAGGTCTGAATATTTGGAGGGTACGGCCCAGATCCGGGTCATCTCCTGGGACTTTCACACACAACAGTCTCTAGAGTTTACAGAGAATGGCATGAAAGTCAAAAAAAAACAGCCAGTGAGTGGCCGTTCCATGGGGAAAAACAGCTTGTTAATGAGAGAGGTCAGAGGGGAATGGCCAGATTGGTTCAAGCTGACAGAAAGGTGACATTTACTTAAATAGCCATGCCTCACAATGGTGGTGTGCAGAAGAGCACCTCTAAATGCATAACACATTGAATCTTGAAGTGGATAGGCTACAGCAGCAGAAGACCACGAACAAACACTCAACGGCCTCCTTATCAGGTACAGGAGGTTCCTAATAAAGTGGCCACTGAGTGCTCGTCAATAATATTAAACTTGATCCTGAGTCTAAATCTGATTCTGAAAGTTACTTTACAAAACACTCTTTACAGTCTTTGAGGAAGCCTTTCACCAGTGCCACACGTGGTCTTTGCTTGTTCATTAAATAATCATTTAATGTGTGACCATGCAGTGCATTTAATTACTATTTTAGTGCTTGAGTAAATCCTTTTGATTATCACTACAAGGACAAATAAACGTAATTGGAATTAGCCACCAAAACCAGTCTGATTACTTAACTGCATTAATTATATTTATGTCTTGTCAACCTTCTGGCAAGGATATTAGCTGGTGGCTGCAGTATATCCTTTCAAGTACTTTGTTGCTCTCAGTTCAATATTTGATGAGGGGGGAACATTTGGTGCCCAATACTCCTCTACCAAAAGCAGATCTTTCCCCTGGTGTTTCATTTCACCGTGCCATCCAGTAAGCATCAGTATAAAGCTTGGGTTGGGATGAGCACCTGGCTGTTACACACCAGCACTTCAATCAGTTCCTTTCCAAAATAAAACTTGATGTAACTGTCATGACTGTGGTTTGCAGGCAGAAGAAATGTAATTTATTAGAATCCTTTCTGACATTGACTGTTCTGCTTGGTAACTCATCATGTTGAAAAATGTAGATTTGTAAACGTTGCCTACAGAAAGCTATCAAGCGTGCAAGCCTGCCGAGATTTCTCTGCCACAGTCAATTTTTAACACGTCTTCAGTGTCACTGAGGCCAATTGGCACCAGGAAAGGAATGCAAAAGATTCATCCAAAACTTACATCCTACAATGAGAGATTTGCTACTTCAGAGAAAGTCTGCAACAAGTAAATTTTTATTCAAAGTTATATTATAATAATGTATCATATTAAAGCCTATAGCTCCTCTAGTAGGCTTGTGGTAAATGCATGGGTCTTATCAGGCAAATCACTGATGCAAAATGTTTTAGACAGGTATGATTTATCATGTTGACTTGTGCTAAAATAAGCTAAAATGAAGAGAGAAAACCATATCTGGTATACAAACTTCAGGACAAACTGCTGCAGCTCTCTTTTTTTGTTATTTAATTCTTCATATCTATTTCTTACATCCTCTCTATCTACGGAATTTTCAAATTGCCTGTCCCTCACTTTAACTCTGTAAAGTTCTTCACCTCAGCAATTCAACTACCTCTAATACTCTCCTCCGATTTACTTTCAAACCCCTTACAAATGGTGTCATGGTGACTTTGAAACTTCTGAAACTTTGTCGTTCTCTGGTCACCTTCTTCCTTTTGCCCTCCTGTTCAAAGAAGAAGAAGGAGAAGATGAAAATGGAAACATGCAGCAGTTCAAGGCAGTGCCTACAGAAAGAGGAAAATAGTTAACATTTTAAGTCAAAGACAGAGGGTCCGCAAATGGAAGCATTCACTTTGTGTCTCTTTACATAGAGTCTGCTTAACAATCTGAGTGTGTCTATCATTTTGTATCTTTATCTCAATTATTGGTTCTGTGTGGGTTGCAGCAGGTTATAAAGCTGTCAGCAACCACACAAGGTCAAAAGGAAAGACAACAGGAAGTAAATAGCTTTGTCTTTGAGATCGTTTGACGTCCATGGTGAGGGTTACACTGGGAAGGCATCTTTCATTTGTCAGAAGGTCCAACTATGAATGCATTCCCTTGAGGAAATTAAAAGAATCAAGAGATATCAAAGGGTTAATGACAGATAATGATGCTGAGGTAAAAGATTAGCTGTTATCTTTTGAATGGTGAGGGGGAGAGGAAGAAAAGAAGAAAGGGTGATTCCATTTCTTATGTTCTTATCATAGCTTCATATTAGACTTTAAGAACCCAGCCACTGGGATTCCCTATGCTGGGAACTTCAACCATAAATTTTTGCACAAATTATCACTGGCATTTGAAATCCATAGTTTAAAATCTTCCATTATATACCAATTAAAAGGATATGTTCCCTGTAAAGAATGTGCAACTCCCTGTTGCCAAGACATCAGAACAAGATTGATGAGCTCAATAAGAACCGCGTAGGCCACACGGTGACTTCAGACTTGTGTTGAATGGAGGTGAGTGACAGATGATGAGGACAGATCTCCCACAGTTTTCTCAGAACAATTGATGAAGTGTTACAAAATGAATAGAATCGCACCTCACCCAGGTCTGTCCCATTTCCAACAGCTTAGACTAATAATTTCCCATGTTTATATATGATTCTCATGATGGATAAGCGACATAACCCAAGTCTGCTCAGACAGATATGCATTATTTAAGTGCGGTACTTATCAGTCTGGTATCTGAAGCCCGTTTACATTACAACCCATGGCGACATAGCTTTGCCTCCCTCTAGGCATGTTGGCATATGAGTGCTGAGCCAAGAGACAGGCACACAGCTAATGTGATTTCATGGTAATTTCTTCAGCAAGGAGACCTCACTGCTCACTTTGGCTCTCTTAACCTGTTCCCTGCTGCATTTCTGGAAGAATGCTGACGAAACCACTGCATAAAACACATAATGTGGGGGGGGGGGGTGGTTCTGTATGTTATTAATTTTTCACCTTCATTTTTATTTTTACTCCTTGTATCCAATTCTACAGCACTCTTAAATGTTAGGATTTTTAAATGTTGTTTACAATAAGCTTGGGCATACTCCTGACCTGACCGTTAATGGATCCTTACAAAGTGGCTTGAATAAGTAAAGGTTAGACATTAACCCTCTTACAGTTATAAACATCAAACACCTTCAGCACCATCACACTGCATGTGCAGCTGTACTCAGAGTGGACTTCATCTCCACGTCTTAAAAGATAGTGGTAGTAGATACACAGGAGCACTATTGTCAAAGTGACAATGCACATTATTTCCAAGTTCTCCTCCAAATCATCAACTTGCTTTGAACATATGTGATCAAAACACACCTTTATTTGTGACTGAAATCCTTAGGACTCTCAGTGAGTCACATACACTGCAGCAGTCCAAGAAAGAAGATTCATTTTAAAGGAGAATTTGCATAGATAAAGGCTCAAAGTTCGAAGTACATTTATTATCAAAGTATGGATACATTGTACAACCTTAAGATTCATCTTCTTACAAGCAATCACAGAACAGAAACCTCAAAAGAAAGACAACACCATCAAACACCCCATGCACTGAGAAGGTAAAGAAACAAGACTCACAACACGCTGGAGGAACTCAGCAGGCCGGGCAGCATCTGTGGAAAAGATCAGTCAACATTTCGGGCCAGGACCCTTCGTCAGGACACGTCGACTGATCTTTTCCACGGATGCTGCCCAACCTGCTGAGTTCCTCCAGCGTGTTGTGAGTGTTGCTTTGACCCCAGCATTCTGCAGATTATTTTGTGTTTAAGGTAAAGAAACAAATTGTGCAAACAATAAAAGAAAGCAAATAGCATTCAGAACTGGAGTTTTATGAAAGGCACAAAGCCAGGCACCACTGTGGCTGAAGCAGGCCACTACCACAGTTCATCGCAAAGCCGAGGAAGCACTGTGGAACCACAGCCGTGAAGCCAGTTATTTCTGTTTCCTTTAGTAGCTACCTTTGTTTTGTCTTGCGCCACCAGTTAGTAGTTGCAGGGCATCACCAGCGCCATCTTAAACCAGAACTGGAATGGTGATGATGTCCTGATCATGCAACTGAAAAAAAGAGTGAGGGGAGAAATTAATGTCATTTATTTTCTGTTCCAACACAGATTGTTTCAAACCCAAAATCTACCCTCATCATTTCCAGATATGTTGGTTTGGAAGATAACAATTCAATCTGTGTTTTCTTGCCGCCTGATATAGAATGCCTGCTCTTTGTGGTCAGTAGTCTGCCTCATCTGGAGTTATGCAAGTATATAATCAAAGATGGAGATCCAAGGCATGTAGAGATCAGGTGGTGAGATATCCGACCTCCTACTCAGCTAGGGGGCTTATGTCTAAGCAGAGAGACTGAATGCACTTACATCCGGCCCCTTCATGTCTCATCAGGCCTCATAGGATGTCTCTCGGTTGCAAACGATCAACTAGAGTAGGCTTCCATGCCATGATCTGCAGGTATAAAGCCCTAGTGCTGGATGGCGTCCTCAATAATATTTCAACGTCGCAGCAGAATGAGCAGAGGGCCTACTTCTGCGTCACATATTGTCAATGATTCTCTGAACAGGTTAGAGTGGATGGCATGACCATCACTGACAGTAAGTTAAGACAACAGGAGCAAATCATGGGCTACCCCATCCATTCAACTTGCTTCCATTATGATAGAGTAGCTTTCAGGACTTGAGAAGAGCCAGCCGGGACCAAACATCTTGCACTTCTGCCTCAAGGTTTTCCTAACATCGGAGCAACTCCTTTTCCAGCAGAGGCATCCCGTACACTTCAGGGAACATAACTATTCAAAAGTAAAATAAGCATTTAGTGACTCTTGCAAAATATCAGGGCCATGGTTGTTTGCTGGTTTGCAGTATTTAGAACCAATCGGCTGTGGTTTCCCATGTGGTTAATTTTAATTATCTCTGCAACAATCTCCACCACTAGTCCCTTGGAGCTATATGTATATATATATATATATATATATAACTTGCCAAGCAGTTCCAGCACAATAGATTCTGTTTGGATAACTTGCAATAGGACCACTCTGTAAATTCCACTTGTCTTGAAATCTGGATCAAGGGCCACTTTACTTGCACAAATAAGTAAAACCATATGGTATTTATAGATAGCAATAATTCAATCAATTGTATTGTAGTTGATCATGCTGCAGTTGTTAAAATTGTTTTTAAGCTACATTGTCCTTATTGATGGCAATTTATGGTATGACTTAAGTTCCAGATAGAATTGTTTCAAAATATTTCCTTTCCAATTACTTCTTAAGGGTGATGTTTCATGGTGGATGCAGACACAATAAATGCCAATGGTTTCATGCTGCCTAGTGCAAAGAAAATAGAGGAGATTGTTTAGGATGGAAGTAGTATTGGTTTATTGTTATGGCATGTACCGAGATACATTGAAAAGGTTGCCTTACATGCTGTTCATACAAATCAAGTCATTCACAATACCTTGAAGTAGAACAAGGTCAAACAATAATGATGTAAACTTGAGTAAAAAAAATACAGAGTAAGTGCAGTGCAGGGAAACAATGAAGTGCAAGATCATAAAGAGGTAGATCATGAGGTCAAGAGTCCATCTTATCATAAAAGAGGCCTGTGTAAGAGTCTGAAAGCAGGATAGAAGCTGTCCTTGAGCCCAGTGGTATGTGCCTGCAGGCTTGTGGCTTATCATTCACATGGAGTAGTTGGAGAGATCTTAGTGGTCGTTGGTTGAAAGAAGGAAGTAAGGTTGATATTTATATAAACACTACTTATTTCTCTTTTGGATGGTTTTAACAGCCATATAAAGGAGGGTGCACAAGTATCAAAATGACAAGACAGAAAATAGTCAAAGGAATAGAGGGGAGATGGTATTTTTCACAAACGAGTTATGACCATTGCCTGAGAGTGGCGAAGGTTGGC
The DNA here is from genome assembly GCF_030028105.1 of Mobula birostris. NCBI lineage: Eukaryota > Metazoa > Chordata > Chondrichthyes > Myliobatiformes > Myliobatidae > Mobula > Mobula birostris. Next base: position 31,002,392 of record NC_092396.1, read on the forward strand.
TCAATGATAGTATTCAGAAAGGACATTAATAAGAAAAATAACATTTAGGGCTATAGAGAAAGAGAGTGTGTGTTGAGGGGGGTTTCATACATCTAGTGTGGGTATGAGGAGCAAAAACTTCCTTCCTTTGTTGTAAGAGCTCATCAGTCTTGGGGTGGATGGCAAACTATGAGTTGTCAGTGCAGCATTTAGTTCACACAAGAGCAGGAGGCAGGGGGCAATGGACAGCAGTCTGGAGATCAAACCTGAATAGAGTTTCCCTCTCCTGCGCTCGAAGAGGTACTGAGGGGAATTATATCACCACTGCTGCTGCTGCCACAGGATTACAATCAGACCTGGTTTCAGTGGGAAGCTTTTTACCATTTTAAGCTCCACTGTTATCTTTTAGCAAAACAAAAAAAAACTTGATGTTGCAGAACACTGCAGGGAGTACCTCATTCCCTTTAGATCATGGGTTCCCACCTTGGGGGTCCATGGACCCCTTGGTTAATAATAAGGCTCCATGGCATAAAAAAGATCTGGAGCCCCTGCTTTAGATGAAATTTAAATGCATATAAAACAAATAGTGTTTTAGGAAGAAGGGAAGATTGCTTTGTCAAGGTGGGAACTCCATGAATGGAAGTAGCTACCATGTAACCAACCAAATTATGGGCTTTTCTAAAGTGGCACTTCGTACCACTCCACATCTTTCTATTCCTGCAGTTTACTGATGCACATTGGCCCCTCATTCTGAAACTAAATTCCCGTCCTGGTGTTCAAGCCCCTCCATGGCATCTCTCCATCCTATCACTACCACCTGTTCGAGCCCGACAACCTCCTGAGGTTACTCACAGTGCTGGGGTCTGGCCTCTTGATCCTCCTTTTACAATTGGGAGTGTTGCCTTTAGCTTTACAAGTTCTATTCCTCAACCTTTTCCAGGCTTCTTTCTCCTCCTTGAAGTCACTTCTCGAAACACACCATTTGGATCCCAAGATTCTACCTGTACTGATATCGCTCTGTAGTGCTTTGTCACCTCTGTTATCGAAATGCAATACTGTGGAGATGGTTCAATGTTCGTAAATACATGGTATTGTGTGTGCCCTCCATTAATTAACTTTTTCCAATGAAAATCCATGTTAAAATAGGATAGTACTTGCTTTGTAGACTCATGTCTACGAAGTGCTGGACTGAGGCCACTGAACTTGTTATGTAGTATCCAACTGCCAGACAAGCAGCTTTCCTGTTGGTCTGTGTTGGATGTGAACTCACATCCCATAGGTAAGAAAGTCAAAATAATTTCTAATCCAAGAACAAAAGTGACTATTCTTGTATTCACACATCCAGCTGTCTCTGATCTTTCTCTCTTTCTCTCTGTTCTGTGATGTGGCTGATGATAAGAATACTTAGGCCCCACACACTTCTGTCAGATACTTAACCAAACAAAGCTACAGAGGGCTGCGGCGTTTAGAGAAAGGAACTGAGTAACACGGCAACAATTCTTCAATTAAAAATTAATAATTTAAAGTTTTAGCTTTACAGTAACCTTTCCAAGGTTTACTTAGTATAGAATTGCAGGGATAATTGGTTGAACTTAGTCAAATATTTCAGATTCATCATTCAAGCTATTTACATGACCTCAGGATACATGGAAACGGCAGCACAGAAGGAGCCCAATCTGCCTGTCATGTCTGCTGCAATACCAGTCCTTCAACTGGCTTTATTCATTAAATTCACCCTGTTGCTGTCCTTTGTGCCGTCTTCTTTTGTTTTTTTTACAAATATTGTTCTGCACTTCTAAATGAGATTGTAGCCACTCTTAACATTTATAGCATTTTTCCCCATGTTCTACTAAGCTGTTAATCACTTTCCTTTTAGTTCTCTCATGATATTCTTGAATTAGCATCAAAAATACTGTGCTTCCTTTCTTCCTGTTTATATAGTAGGGTTTTATTAACATTTTGTCAATTCTGATCTTTATTTCTTATTTTAATTTTATTTAGAGATACAGAACTGAACAGGCGATTCTGTCTTAAGAGCTGCATCGCCCAGCAACCCACTTACCTGAGCCCAGCCTAATCATCGCACATTTTACAAACGACCAATTAACCAGTACGCCTTTGGACTGTGGAAGGAAACCGGAGCACCTGGAGGAAACTGCATTCAGGGGAAGAACAGGCAGACAGGAGGATTGAACTCAGGAGGACACTGGAATTGAACTCTGAACACCGATGGCCTGGGCTGTAATAGCGTTACGCTACCACGGTGCCCCGTGACATGAGATGATCATTCATTCATTTGTTATGTGCCCCGTCGTGTGACGTGGGTGATGGTGGTCTTTCCATGAGCTTGATTGCCGTTAGCAAATTTTCCTACAGAGGTGACACTGTCCTTCTTCTGAGCAGTGTCTTTGCAGGGCAGGTGACCCAAGCCATTATCAATACTCTCCAAAGATTGTCTGCTTGGCATCAATGGTTGCCAAATCAAGGCTTGTCATATGTAACAGCTGCTCATGTCACCATCCACCACCAGCTCCCATGGCTTCACATGGCCCTGATTTTTTTTTGAGGGGGTGAGGCTAAGAAGGTGCTGCACCTTGTCCAAGGGTGGCCTGCAGGCTAGCAGAGGAAAGGAGGAGCGTCTTACACCTCGTTGGTGGAGACGTATCTCCACCCTGCCACCCACAGAGATTCTATTCCTCTATTCCTCTGCAGAATGCAGGGTATGAGAGGCATGGCAATTGAACAACTTCGTTAACCATTTCAGGCACTCAATTGTGTAGCCAGGTTAGCTGCAACATTCACAGATGCAAATTAAATCCACCAGCAAAAAACGCTTAGCACTATCTCAGGATGACGCCCCCACCTGTATCAATCAGATATCTATCCAGCCCTCGCTAAGTTATCTGTTTGTTTCTTCAAGAGTGATTCTGCATGTAACATTAAGGGCAAAATGAGAACACTTTTATTATGATGTGCTCACCGGGGTGGGGGGTGGGGGAAAGGACTGGGATGACAAACGTTTCACATTGGACATCATTGGCCAAGGCGGAGTAGTTGTGTGGAATTTTCAGTGGATACACTGATGAAGTATATATGTGTTATTTGTTCTGACATGTTGTTAAAACATGGAAAAATAAAAGAAAATAATTTCACTCTAAAACATGACAATTGTGGCCAAGTAAGTGATTTTCACTGGTCAGTGAAGTATCTAGTAGTGGTGACCTGCTAACCTTTCTTAGCTGTGAACAGATGTCATTGCCCTTGAGTTTACAATTTTGTAGTCTGTGTGTAAAGAACGAGCTTGCAATCATATGCTCAGAATGCTCCATAATTTAATAACTTGCTTATGGAAACCCTAATCAATCTAAAGACCGTGTGTGCCCCTAAAAAAAAGAGTCAAGATTCAAGATTCAAGTTTCGTACAATTATTATCAAATAATATATAAATTATACACCTTGAGATTTGTTTGCTTACAGGTAGCCACAAAGCAAGAAACCCAAACAACCTAATTAAAAAAAAGAAAGACCATAACCACTACACTGAGAAAGAGGGGAACACAAACACACACACACACACACACACACACACACACACACACACACACACACACACACACAAACCCATCCAGAAAAAAAGGAAAACAACAGGAATTCTGCAGATGCTGGAAATTCAAGCAACACACATCAAAGTTGCTGGTGAACGCAGCAGGCCAGGCAGCATCTGTAGGAAGAGGTACAGTCGACGTTTCAGGCCAAGGAGGGTCTCAGCCCGAAATGTCGACTGTACCGCTTCCTAGAGATGCTGCCTGGCCTGCTGCGTTCACCAGAAAAAAAGGATCAACCCTTCCTTCCCTCTGGTCCCAGTTGTTCCTTCGACGTTTCCAGTACTTGTCCTATTTCCAGTGTCTGTTGTTAATAACTGCTTGACATTACTCCACAATTTGTCTTTCAAAAGTTATCCTTGTATCATGATTGAACAATAGCGAGCATTTGCCTGTAATTTTGTAGCAGCATTAGACTTGCTACTGTAATCTCACTGTAGACAGTGGAGTGACATAGCAATGTACTGGATAGAATCCAGAGACCTAGGCTGTTGATTTAATGTCATCGGATTGAACTGCACCTTACAGTTGGGGAATTACAATCAACTTAAATAAATCTAGAATATAAAGCTAGATCTCAGCAATAGGTGACAATGGAATGATTGGGTCTCCAAACAAACACATCTGGTTCTCTAAACCTTCCTCAGGGAGGGAAATCTGACCTCACTGTAACTCCATTCTTTCAATGATGTGGCCAATTAATAAGCATTCTGTGAAAAGACTGAGCAGTTCAATTAGCTGAAGGGAAAAGTATGGTAACTAATAAAGACACAACAAACAACATAGAGGAAGAACTCGGCAGGTTGAACAGCATCTGCTGGAGGAAAAGAATCTTCAACATTTCACGTCAAAAGCCTACATCAGGACTCAAAATTAGCATTAAGTACTATTTTTATTACTAGTAAGTAATAAATGTTGGCTGAATCAGCAATGCCCATATCCAAGGGAAGATTACAAAATTAGACACCTTTGACTGAGGCTGAGCAGCTTATGCTTCTGTATTCTATCCTTGTTTTGGGATCAGTACCATGGTTCTTTCTTGCTCGGGCTTTGGGAATTCATTGTTCCTGCTTATGGAACTAAGGTGGGATGCAAACCAATTATATATCAAGAGTGCCAAACTTGGGTATTGAGTTTGCCTACATCTTCACTTCACATGCAAAATATTGTTTTGGACCCAGATAACGCGGAAGAACAACAGTGAAAGCCCAGCGTGAAACATATCATAAACAATAGGACTGGTGGTCTCTGGAAAGATGCACTGAAGTGCTGTAGAGCACAGTTGTTCTGCAGACTTTGCAGTGATGCTTCCAAATGACAATAACGCACAAGTTGGAAAATTTGCACATATTTTAGTCTATAAAAGGACACTGAGACAGAGCGTGACGCAATGACAATGATTCATTCATGGGTCTGTCGGGTTTAGTTTATTATTTTTACTCAGAACCACGCTAAAACACGAGCTCAATACTCAGTATTTGTGATTGGAGGGGATCATCTCCTACCACAACAGAATCACCACCAATTATTTCCTTACCCCAGTTTCTTCTTTGTTCTGAAGCTATGAATTCCAACAGGAATGTAGTTCCACAAAATGTAGGTGAAATGTATTTCCTGATTTAACCAGCTGTAAATCAAGGGTGTTATATATATAAATATGTGTGATATTAATGATGTGTTACAGTGGGCCCTTGAATAAACTAGATGTACTCTGCTTCAATTGCTCATTTGAAGTACAATGAAAACTTAAACAGGACCTGACATGACCATGAACAATCCGAACCCTACATGACTAAAGCCACTCTGAATTTGGCTGGTCCAAACCTAACCTAACCATGGCCAATCCAAGTCTGACCCGAACACAGTCAATCCAAAACTGTATATGAACACTGTCAATCTGAATATTATCTGAACTAGTCCAGTTCAAACCATACCCAGTAACTTCCAATCCAAGCAGGACCAAATCAGCCTAATCTGAGCATTGGCAGTCCGAATCAACCCAACAACAACTGTTCAGAGTATATCGTGACCGTGGCAAATTTGAGCCTAGTATAATCATGATAGATTAGAACCCAGCCTGACCTCACCCAGCTGAAGTGTGACCAGATCCCAAGCACTTTAATGTTCTCTGCTATATGTCCCAACTTCCACACGGTCAATTGGACTCAGATCAGGTAACCAGCCTCTAGCAAGACAGGAGATGCTGGGCTGATAGAATTATGGTGGATGTCAACAACGTCCAGCACTTACAAGAGGAAGGAGGTAGAAGGAGGTAAACCTTCTCCTAGTCTCCACCTGTTGACGGGGAGAAAGAAGAAGGGCTAAGAAGCCCTGTTTGGGGAAACAACGAGGCTGAGTTTTCATTTACCATCTTACAATAGGATTGTTACTTGCCCGGCATCTATCAGATCCAAAAGATCTTAGTCTGAACAGTGCATGACTTGGAGGGGTACTTGTAAGCTATAACATTACAACACAGCTGCTGCCTTTATTCATCTTGGTAACAGACCATTCCTGCAATAGGAGGCGCTACTTAAGAAAAAACTAGCAAGTTTCTGCAGTGAATATGCAAAGGGTAACCTCTGCAATCAAATTACCCCATGTTGAAAGGAATTTTTAGTTAAGATGGTAGATGTGGTGACAATCAGGAGATCTGGCTTGTCCTGTGTGGTATTGGCTGCTTTGTATGTGGGATCTGCACCATCTATGCAGGTAAGGAATTTTCCCTCTTTCTCCTGATGTTGCTAGTGTGATTAACAGTGTTACGAAAGAATCTGAACTTTCAGACTCTGCAACAGAGGCGCCTGTGAACAGTGGCTCTACGGAAAGCACAAACACACCCAAGCTGCAGAAGTTAAAAGTATAATTGGCGATCAATTGGTGATACATGACTGGGTTTGAATCAATTCGTCACTCCCGTTCTACTTAATAAACTTCCTTTCTCGTTATCTTGTCTGGTGGCTGACCTCTGACCTCCAAAAGTTCTATCTCAGGAATACTATTTTGGCCTTTGCACTTCGACATATTTTGGGATGGAAAAGATCTATTTTGTGGAATTTATCTTTGCAGCAGATTGCTGAAAGGATGCAGGGGAGGTAATCCTTTATCTGATTTTGTAGTTTCCTTAATCGGAATGACTGAGGTGAAAATGTTTGTGTTTCATTATATCCTCCCCTTGCCATCTTTCATTCACTTTGTGAGGATGTTAGGATGGAACATTTCATTAACTGCTGCCTGTAACTCATATTCTAATCCTGTCGCTCCCCGTTATTTAGCTTCTATTTCACTGCCTTATTCCACTTGAGATATCTTTTCAACCATTTGGAGTTACTGCCAAAGTAGAAAAGCAGACCATGAAATTGTTGTCAGCACTAATCTACCCAAAAACTAATTATTTCTCCATAAACCTGTGGTACAAAAGCACACACTTATCCATTAATCAAGCTCAGAGGGTGGGGGGAGTGGCGGTTGGGGAGGGTAAGGGATTCTGTACAGTCCTTCTCTGTGGCAGACAGAGGGAAGCTCCTTTGGTAATTACCGCACTCAGAGTTCGATCCTGTCTTGGGACTGATCACCATTGCTGTATCTCCATGGCCACCTAGCATCCTTAGCTCTTCCCAGATGAGAGAAAAGTGGTCATGAATTTACATTAAACGTAGTTCAGAGGACTGGACTTGATCTGGAGACTTTGTTTTTAACAGTTGCTGAATGGCTTTGCTAGGCTGTTTTGTAGGTGGCATCTGTGGGATGACGTCACACTTGCAACCAAAGCAAAATCTCCATTGAGGAGATCTTCGAAATGCTCTTCCAAGTAGGTATATTAACTCCCCTGACTTTGACGAGGTCCATTCATCCTTGGCTCACAGTGGAGTGGACTCTTAGGTGTTTGGCCGTACTATGGATTAAGCAGTGTAGAAGAACTCTGTATGTCTTTACTATCAATTAGAGCTTCTGAACTCCTTCCATCCAACATCTGCTCCTGAAGTTGCAAGGTATTCACATCAGCAATAATCAGCATTCAGAGGCTTGCACATCTGTGTTTTTTTGGCAGCTGATACATGTCAGCCCTCTCAACCATCTCCAGCCAGTGGCTGAAAAGCCCTTCTCAAAGTCACAATGCAGATTCGATACACCTGGAAAGACACTGGACATGATCTTCACCACAAATCCAAGAGGATGTAAAGACCTTCACTTAGAGGGTGGTGAGAGTGTGGAACGAGCTGCCAGCCAAGTGGTGCATGTGAGCTCGATTTCAATATTTAAAAGAATTTTGGATAGATACATGGATGGGATGGGTATGGCAGGCTATGGTCCTGGTGCAGGTCAATGGGAGTAGGCAGGTTATATGGTTCGGCATGGGCAAAGTGGGCTGAAGGGCCTGTTTCTGTGCTTCCCTATGACTCCATGATACTGCAAACTACTGTACACAATCTGCCTTTTTCAGCAAGATTTTGACTGAGAGAGACCTTAGAGAACCCATCACCAAATTGACTGTCCCCAGATATTCATTACTATTCCTTTGCCTTCCACGCTGTGGTAACAAGTCATCACGGTAGTTCACCGTGGACCCGAATCATGTGCATTGTGGAGCGTAGCAAGGTAATGTTTTTTCTTATATATATTATTTCTCTTAGTCATCCTCACTACAACATGCTACCTCATCTCCTACAAACTTCCTGTTGTAGTGGACTTAATCTCTCAGTGAAAGAGGAAACTAATGAGAGTTCATCATTGCCCTTCTAGAATCAGGTCACACGGGCCTCAGTCTTTGAGTTGCTGGCCACAGACGATTCTTGCCTCTCTGCTCCAAGTCATTGCTGAAATCAATGGAGTCATTAAAATGTACGAGATGATAGATTTTCCATTAACCAAATGGATGATAAAGGTTCTCTACCTTCTCCCATCCACACCCATGGTACTCACCATAACTCAGATCCATTACAAGACCAAGGAAGATTCGGACTATTTGCATATCGCAGGAACTGTCTCATCGTGAAGCCAGACAACAATCGTGCCATTCTCCCCTGCACCGAGTGCACTAACTTTTGGTCAACTGAGGAAATAAAGCAGTGAGGCTTCTATCGGTCAGGGATGACCATGGATATTGCATCCTAGCTGTCTAAATACGCAAACCTGGGCAGTACGATATGGTGAGCAAGCTGTTGCCCCTGTAGCAAACGCCCCCCCGCCACGCATCTGAAGAACCCAAAGGAATGGTAGAGACCAATGCAGTTTGGCACCAGTGGCATTGCAGTAGTTGCCAGTCGACGTTGAGTTCATGTATATCTGTCTTAGGGATTCCAGCTCCTGATTTTACCCTCAGGGTTTACTCCCAAAGATTTCCCCATGAGTGGGTATAGCCGCAAGGAAGCAAAGGTTTGAGTTCAGAGTCTTCCTTCTGATGAGCCCCATCTGCCCAAAACGACTGGTTTTAAGGGTAGTAACCTGCCTTTGCCCCTTCTCCTGCCAGTTGAAATGGTTCCACTAAACCACTCATGAAGGCCAGAAGTTGGGCCTGGTTGTCAGAGACCATTTGAGATGCACGCCATTGGGAACATTTGATAGGTAGTTGGGAGCTCATTCCCACTACCTCCCTGGCTATAACAACCTTACGGAACATTAAACAATAAAAGACCGAAACCTCAAGTCCAGCACCAAGTTTTTCACCTACTAGTGATTTCTGTCCTGCGTGGTTCAAAATCATTAACAACTTACAGCAGACATTTCAAGCCACAGGTAGACTACACTCTTTCCACAGATCAGAGAGGCAAATCAACGTCATCATCAGTCACCCCCACCCCAGGCTAGCATCCCCAGAACTGAGGCTCTGATTCCACACACCAACCAGTGAGAGACACTTGGCCTGCATTCCTGACACCAGACACACCAGGCATAAGAGAGGTACTCTGATCTCCTTTCCACAATGAGGAACATAAAATCACTTCAAGGAAACTTGGGAGTCTCCTCAAAAAAAAAGCAACATCCACACTGGCAGTTCTGCATTCTGCATCCTTAACAAATGACTGCTCACAAGCAGGAATACCATGAAATAACTCATGTCTCTCAGGTGGACACACATAGTAGGAAGGTCCTAATATGCCTCTAAAGGCCCACCTGTCCATCCAGCCAGTAACCTCCAACCCTGCCTGCAGCTCCCACACGTAATCTTCAGCCACCTCAGAAACCATGGAGCTGCAGTGAAGACAAGTCCTCCTCAACCCCAAGGCCCTGCCTATGAAAGATGTTGTCATCATATCATCTATTGCAGAGGGAGAGTGCTCTCAGTTGCTATCTGGGACACTAGGAGATTTCTGTCAGTTCGTATCAGTATGATTCTGTGAATTGGTCCTGATGATATTATTGTGTGCCCTATCGCAGGAAGGATGTAGAAGCTTTGAAAAGGGCTCAGGAAAGGTTTACCAGGAAACTGCCTGGATTAGGGGGTATGAGCTATAAGGCGAGGTTGGACAAATTTAGAATGCTTTCTCTGGACAGCATCTTTTGAGGGAAACAAACAGGCTGAGATGAGTCCTGGTAAAGGGTCTCAGCCCGAAGCTCTGATCGTTTATTCCCCTCCATTGATACTGCCTGAATTGCTAAGTTTTACCAGTATTTTGTGTGCTGCTCATTCTGAAAAGATTGTTTCTAAAAGGAAAAAAAAAGGATTTTAAATTGAGAACAAAGTAATGGAATCTTCTATTGGTATTGAACTGGTTAAATTCTTAATTTGGTTAGTAGATTTGAATTTCAAGGGAGAGTTAGTCATTTCATCTGCTATTTTTTTTAATCTGATTGAAAGTGAGACTCCTAACTGAAAGTGCATCCAGGGTTTTCCTGGTGGGATTATTCTTGTGTGCACTGTACTGTAGTTCCCCCGACAGTAAATCTGAATCACAGGGCTTGCGGAGAGTGTCACTTTGGAAATAGAGTACTTGTTAATAATTTGTTCAAGAGCCCAGGAGTCTAACATGGGGAGGCGTGTATGTACCAGCAGAGTGGCTTAGCCATGATCTATGACATTTCCTGAGCAACGGGTGATTTGTGTAGATTTAAGCCCTCTATATTTTACATGTTTCTGTTCAGCCAAAGATTTAAGGGAGTCCAGTGGGGTATTTTACTCCCTGCTTGCTCCTTCATTCCCGTTGCTATTGATATGAACATTTTTATATATTTTAGGGATCTCAGAGGGAATAAAACCTTAACACTTTGGTCAACAACTAATACTAGAGAGCACTGTAACAATCCATATCATTGAACATCTATTCAAGATAAAGGCATAAGTAGATTAATTCCACACTCACGGGACTCTCACAGGAGAGCTGCCATTGGTATTGCTTTCCCTAAACCAGAATTATTAAAATAAATTATCTGGGCACTATCAAGTTATTTTTGGTGGAATCTTGCTGCAGACCACTACATTCCTTTGTGGTATCACAGTGACTCCACTTGAGTGAACACTTCATTATTGATAAGGCACTTTAGGAGGTTTGGAGATTTAATTAAATTATGTTATATAAATTATTTTTTCTCAATTGGTTCACTTCTGGGTCATATTTATCTCTTATTCGCTTTCATCTCTCCCTCTCTTTTTATGAGTCATACTCTGCACAGTTTGCTCTAGCTTATAGAAACAGGGGTGCATCAGTGCCAAAGGCAGTGTAACCTTTTGCACCAGTCCCTGCCCAGTGCAGTCGACCGGGGTGATCAGCTCCCATTCTTCCATCCGCATAGTCTGCTTCTTCAATTCTCACAGGAGGAAAACAAGTCAAGTTATGTGCATTTCTGAGGGCTTATATCAGAGCTGGTTGGGATACAGTCTACCACTCTGGATTTGCCTTCAGATAACCTGCAGTCTCCACCAATACTCCATACCAATTTTAGGTACTTTATTTATGCAAATGACCTACATATGCTCTTTGCAATTTTTTCTGGTCTTATACAAGTTTAAAAAAAAGATACGGAAAAATATGAGCAGAGGATTGTAAATTGGGAAACCACTTCATCAAGCACCTCTGCTCCAGCCGCCAGAAGCGGAACTTCCCGGTGGAAAAATGTTTTAATTCGCATTCCCATTCCTGTTCCAATATAAGACCATAAGACGTAGGAGCAGAATTAGGCCATCTGCTCCACCATTTCATCATGGCTGGTCCATTTTTCATTTCAGCCCCAATACCTCGCCTTCCCCTCACCCCACCGCTCCCGTATCCCTTCATGCCCTGACCAATCAAGAATAAGAATAGAGGCCAGCTGCCCAGCAATAGACAACTGCTGCTCTCAAGATTCTGCAGCACACCAAGATTTTACAGAGTGTATGATCTTAAGAAACAAGGCACATATAGCCCTTTTAACAACTTCTAGCAAAGAACTCCAATTGTGTGAGCAGGAATGAATGCTAGTTCAATCCAATGTAAAAGTACTGAGTGAACATTTTGGAAATTTTATTTGGATACAGCTGTGTAGGTCACTAAATTAGTTGTGAAAAATTTGTCCAAAGACTGCAGATGATTATGCAAAGAGAGATTGGTACAATAGGAATAGGGCAGTCAATATATCCAACAACAAAGTAAGAGGTTGTAAACTAAAGTGATGAAAAGGAGATATATTGAAAGTAGACTTCAGCCTCCAAAACCAGATGACACCAACTTTACTAAGCAAGGTGCAATACACGTGGATGTTTGCAAATATCCACATTTGCATAACAACTTCCACATCAACATCAAGTACATCACTGAAGTACACAAGAGAATAGGCTTCATACTTTTTATCTGCTTACCCTGTCAAGTATTTCATGATCTCTCCTGTGGTAGGGTCTGAGGGGCCCAAATTGCCTCACCAGTCACTTAAGTGCCTGCAACACTGGAGCAGAAATAAGCTATTCACAAACCCAAGTAACCTGCTTATGACAAGAAATTTTTATTTCAAGGTAAAAATTTGCATAAAAATGGATATTTCCTTAGAGTGACATGTTGACTCTTGAGCAGAACAATAATGGATGCTTTTTTTTTGAAAAGGGAAATGCCCTTGTAGAGCCTTAACAGGTCCAGCAAGAAATCCAGCAAATATTTTATTCATCTAGAGACATTTTATTGATCATAGAGAACAGTGACAATTTGAATTTCAAAGTTTGCCAGTCAGAGGATTTTATTTTCTAAAACAAATTTTTGGAAGGAGATTAGTTTCCCTAAAGTGCAAAAGAATTATTACATCTTGACTTGAAAATGTAAGTGCATTCTGGCCAATTGCAGCATATCAAGGATTAAAATTTTATTAGGGAAAACAAATGAGAAATATTTGAAAAAATGTGAAGGCACAGTGCCTAGAAAAAGTATCCACCCCCCACCCCCCTTGGAAGCTCCCATGCTCTGTCATTTTACAACACTGAATCACAGCAGACACAATCTGGCCTCCTTGACACTGATCTACAGAAAAAGACCCTTTGCATCAATGTGAAAACAAATCTCCACAAAATGATCCAAACCAATTCAAAATATGAAACACAAAGTATTCATAAGTATTTACCCCCTTCAAATCAGTATTTAGTAGATGTGCCTTTGGCAGCAATTACAACTTTGAGTCTTTATGGATGGGTCTCTATCAACTTTGCACATCTGGACCCTGCAATTTTTCCCCATTCTTCTTTATAAAACTGCCCAAGCTCTATCAGATCGCATGGGGATTGTGAGTGAACAGCCCTTTTCAAGTCCAGCCACAAATTCTCAATTGGATTGAGGTCTGGACAATGACTTGGCCACTCCAGGACATTAACTTTGTTGTTTCAAAACCATTCCTGTGTAGCTTTGGCTTTATGTCTGGGGTCATTGTCTTGCTGGAAAACAAATCCTCTCCCCCCCCCCCCGCATTCCGCAGGGATCGCTCCCTACGCGACTCCCTTGTCCATTCGTCCCCCCCATCCCTCCCCACTGATCTCCCTCCTGGCACTTATCCGTGTAAGCGGAACAAGTGCTACACATGCCCTTACACTTCCTCCCTTACCACCATTCAGGGCCCCAGATAGTCCATCCAGGTGAGGCGACACTTCACCTGTGAGTCGGCTGGGATGATATGCTGCGTCTGGTGCTCCCGATGTGGCCTTTTATATATTGGCGAGACCTGACGCAGACTGGGAGACTGCTTTGCTGAACATCTACGCTCTGTCCGCCAGAGAAAGCAGGATCTCCCAGTGGCCACACATTTTAATTCCACATCCCATTCCCATTCTGACATGTCTATCCACGGCCTCCTCTACTGTAAAGATGAAGCCACACTCAGGTTGGAGGAACAACACCTTATATTCCGTCTGGGTAGGCTCCAACCTGATGGCATGAACATTGACTTCTCTAACTTCCGCTAATGCACCACCTCCCCCTCGTACCCCATCTGTTACTTATTTTTATACACACATTCTTTCTCTCACTCTCCTTTTTCTCTCTCTGCCCCTCTGAATATACCCCTTGCCTATCCTCTGGGTCCCCCCCCCTTGTCTTTCTTCCCGGACCTCCTGTCCCATGATCCTGTCGTATCCCTTTTGCCAATCACCTGTCCAGCTCTTGGCTCCATTCCTCCCCCTCCTGTCTTCTCCTATCATTTTGGATCTCCCCTTCCCCCTCCAACTTTCAAATCCCTTACTCACTCTTCCTTCAGTTAGTCCTGACAAAGGGTCTCGGCCTGAAACGTCGACTGCACCTCTTCCTAGAGATGCTGCCTGGCCTGCTGCATTCACCAGCAACTTTTATATGTGTTCCTCTCCCAAGTCACAGTTCTCTTGCAGATTGTGTCAGGATTTTCTTTTATTTTGCTGCATTCATTTTACCCTCTATCTTCCAAAGTCTGCTGCAGTGAAGCATCCCCACAGCATGATGCACCGACCACCATACTTCAGGGTAGGGTTGGTGTGTTTCTGATGACGTGTGGTGTGTGGTTTACGCCAAACATAGCGTTTGGTCTGATGGCCAAAAAGCTCACTTCAGAGTTTCCCACATGCCTTCTGGCAAACTCTAGCTGAGGTTTCATGTGAGTTTTATCAATGGTGGCTTTCACTTTGCCACACTCCCATAAAGCTACGGCTGGTGAAGCACCTGGGCAACAGTTGTTCTATGCTCAGTGTCTCCCATCTCAGCCACTGAAGCTTGTAACTCTTCCAGAGTTGTCATAGGTCTCTTGGTGGCCTCCCTCGCTAGTCTCCTTGCACAGGCACTCAGTGTTTGAGGACAGCCTGCTCTAGGCAGATTTACAGTGTGCCATATTCTTTCCACTTCTTGATGATAGTTTTAACTGTAGTCCAAGGGATATTCAGTCACTTGGAAATTTTCTTGCATTCATCTCCTGAATTGTGCTTTTCAATAATAACCTTTTCTTGGAGATGCTTAGGAATGTTCTTTAGCTTTCAAGGTGTAATTTTTGCCAGGATACTGACTTACCAGCAACAGGACCTTCCAGACACAGCTGTATTTTTACTACAGTCAATTGAAACACCTTGACTGCACACAGGTCTCCAAAAACAGATCTCCATTTACCCAATTATGTGATATGTAAAACCAATTGGTTCCTTAAGGTTGTTATAGCCAGGCATGGTAATGTGGACAAGCTCCCACTACCTACTAAATAATCCCAATGGTGTGCACCTCAAATAGCTTCTGATAACCAAGTCCAGCTCCTGGCCTTCACATGTGGCTTAGCTACTAAGCCCAGTGGAACCATTTCTACTGACAGGAGAAGAGGCAAAGATGGTTTACTGGTGCCTTAAAACCAGCTGCTTTGGGCAGATGAGGATTTTCAGCTGTGGTTGGCAGCTTATCTAGGAGAAAGAAAACTCCGATTTCAAACCTCCACTGCCTTGTGGCTTTACCCACTCATGGGGAAGGATTCATGAATAAACCCCGAGGGAAAAATCTGGAGCTGGAGTCCCTGAGGCAGTCCTGCATAGAGTTCAATGCTGACGGGCAACTCCTGCAGTGCAGCTAGTACCAACCTGTATCGGTCTCTGCCGTTCCTTTGGGTTTATCAGATGCATGGAGAGGGGCGGCTTGCTACATGGGCAACAGCTTGCTCTCCATATCGTACTGCCCAGGCTTGTGTATCTAGGCAGGTTTGATGCAATATCCATCATCGACCCTGACCGAAAGAAGCCTTAGAGAGGCAGAAACCCAACTGGCTGTACCACTGATGGTATGGTGTGTCATATTAAAAGGGGGGGGGGGGGTGAATACTTATGCAATCAATTATTTTATGCTTTATATTTGTTATTAACCTAGACGACACTGTAGAGATCTGTCTCCACCCTGACACAAAAGAGTCCACCTCTGCCAAACGGCACCAAGAAATCCAAACTAATTCCAACATGACTCAATGCTGCAAAACATCAAAATGTGAAAACCTCCAAAGAAGGTGCAGACTTTCCACAGGCACTGTGAAAAAATGTGGGCCAGAGCAACACTAAGACGAGACACCCTATAAACTGAAATTTAAGATCAGTTCTACTCATGTCCTTTCTCCAAGATATGAAGGAATCATTTTATAATTATAAGCACACTCTTCCACACTTGATTATTGCTGGCAATAAATGTATTCAAATTCAATTTATTTCCCATTAAGTGAATATTTATAATATCATCCAAGGCTAGATTATACAGTGCCTATAAAAAGCATTCACTCCCCCTTGGAAGTCCCCATACTCCACTATTTTACAACACCGATTAACAGTGGTCTAACTTGACATTGATGAACAGAAAAAGATTCCCCTACCAAAGTGAAAACAGATCTCCACAAAGTGATCCAAATCAATCACAAATAGAAAACACAAAATAACTGATTGCATAAGTATTCATCCCATGTCAGTCCACGACCTCATCTTCTGCCACAATGAGGCCACCCTCTGGATGAAAGGGCAATACCTTATATACTGAGTGGGTATCCTCCAATCCAAGGGCATGAACATCAATTTCTCCTTCTGGTTAAAAAAAATCCTCTCCCCTCCCCTCTTCTATTCCCCAGTCTGGCTTCTCACCTCTTCTTAGTGGCCTATTGGCTCCCCCTGGCTCCCCTCCTCCTTCCCTTTCTCCCAGTGTTCACTCTGCACCCTTCATTCTCCTCTCCGATCAGATTCCTTCCTCTCCAGCCCTTGAGCTTTCCCACCCACCTGCCTTTGCCTATCACCATCCAGCTATACTTCTTACCTTCCCCGCAAGCTTTTTAGTCTGGCATCTTCCCCCTTCCTTCCCAGTCCAGAAGAAGGGTCTCAGCCTGAAATGTTGACTGTTTATTCATTTCCATAGATGCTGCCTGACCTGCTGAGTTCCTCCAGCAGTTTGCATGTGTTGCTTTGGATTTCCAGTATCTGCAGAGTTTCTTGTGTTGATAATAGAGGGCTGCTTATTACCTTAATTCCTGTTTCTCTGGTTACACAGGCATTTTGCCTTAGATTGCCTCACCTTCTTCCACTCCTGGGTCAAGAAATATGAGTTCAGAGAAGGACATAAAGATACAGAAGGCGCTGGCGTGGAGAGCTATGAATGACATGAGGGAAATCTGGAAGTCGAACCTGACCAGAGGGCTTAAAAAGAGGATTTTCATAGCAGTCATAGAGTCCATTCTCACGTACGGATGTGAGACGTGGACACTCATCAAGACAATGCGAAAGTCTCTAGATGGTTGCTACGCACAAATACTCCAGATGGCTCTTGATGTGAGTTGGCAACAGCTCATGACGAACGTTGAGCTCTATAACGACCTACCGATGCTCTCCACTAAAATCGAGGCAAGAAGACAGCAACTAGCGGGGCACTGTCTATGCCACCCCGAGCTACCTGCCAGCCTAGTCATCATATGGGAGCCCAAGCATGGGAGGATGAACCCCGGGTGCCCTACCAAGACTATGGTCAACACACTCCTAGGAGACAGCGGCGCGGCTAATGTAGATGAACTGAACACACTGATGAGGGGGAGGGAGGAGTGAAGAGTCCGTCATCATGCCCGATGCCGGCCCCCTAGGCCTGAGTCGACGTAGTAGTAGTAGTAGTACTTTATACTTTATACTTTATTGTCGCCAAACAATTGATACTAGAACATACAATTATCACAGCAATATTTGATTCTGCTCTTCCTGCTCCCTGGATTACAAATATTAAATATTAAAAATAGTAAAAATTAGTAAATATTAAAAATTGAAATTATAAATCATAAATAGAAAATAGAAAAATGGAAAGTAAGGTAGTGCAAAAAAACCGAGAGGCAGGTCTGGATATTTGGAGGGTACGGCCCAGATCCGAGTCGTTTCATGGTTGGAAAGAAGCTGTTCCCAAATCTGCCTGTACAAGTCTTCAAGCTCCTGAGCCTTCTCCTGGAAGGAAGAGGGACAAAAAGTGTGTGGCTAGGTGGTTCGTGTCCTTGATTATCCTGGCAGCACTGCTCTGAGAGCATGTGGTGTAAAGTGAGTCCAAGGACGGAAGGTTGGTTTGTGTGACGTGCTGGGCTGTGTTCATGATCTTCTGCAGCTTCTTGCGGTCTTGGACAGGACAACTTCCATACCAGGTTGTGATGCACCCTAGAAGAATGCTTTCTACGGTGCATCTATAAAAATTAGTGAGGGATTTAGGGGACAGGCCAAATTTCTTTAGTTTTCTCAGGAAGTAAAGGCGCTGGTGGGCCTTCTTGGCAGTGAACTCTGCTTGGTTGGACCAAGTCAGGTCATTTGTGATATTGACCCCGAGGAATAGTAGTAATAGTCTTCCACACTGGCTGTGTGACCCACTAAAGTGGGACAGCTCAGACCTCTTCCAAATTGTAAAAACTCCAACTCCTTCCAAACTTCTTCACTATTTTTTGCTTCGTATCCCCTTCCCATTGTCTCTTGTTGGTCTTTTCACTCAGTTCTCCTTCCTTTGCCTTGTATCCCTTCTTTTTCCACTGCTTCACCGTCAGTTCTCCTTCCCTCACCCAACAGTCAACAGACGAGTCTGAAAACCAATCAATATTAACAGAATAGTGCTCTGTGTTATGGAGGCAAGGAGAGACAACCAACAGGCATTCTAACCCACCAAGTTTGCACCAACCAACAACCAACAACCAACACTTTCACACCAATCCTCCTTCACCATTTCACTCTCCCCATATGTATTCCTCCAATCAATTACAACATAGGTACAATTTACAGTAACCAATGTTGGAACTGGAGATGATATTGTCCAGAAGTTTCTTTGGAATGAGACACAAATCTTGTGGTTACAGCTGTTTTATTAGATTTTCATCACAAACAACTAACAGTGAATCACTGCAAGCAATTAACACAGCAGCAGGAACCGAGCTCGAATTGTAACCAACTCACTGTAACAAAGAACCTGCCTCGTGGTCTTTCCACATACTGAGAAATGGCTCATGCTGGATAGAAAAGGGAATTAATAAGAACAGCCTGTGAGACAAAAAGGGCAGTCTTGGTTTACACTGCCATCATATCTCAGGCTTACAGACAAAGAAACAACAGATATATTTTACAAAGTACTGCAAATCCACTGAACATTTGCAAATATTCAGGTGATTTGACAAACACATAAGCAAGCATAATGAAAGTTAACCTATAAGAAAAATATCTATTTAGGCCCTAATCCAGCACCAATTAACCTATCAAGTGCACATTTTTGGAAAGCAGAGCACCTACGGAAAACCATGCAGTCACAAGGGGAGCATGCAAACTCCACATAGACAGTTCCTGGAGTCCTGATTGAACCCATTGCTGGAAAGGTGAGGTAGCAGCTCTATCGGTTGTGACACGGTACCACCAAAACAATACTAAAATAAGTTGAAAATAAAACAACTAATCAGCTGAAGAATCCAGAGCAAGCTTCACTTGACATCACTTTATATACGTACAATCAGTCTATGTGCGTAAGATAATCTCATGTATGTATGGCTACCCTCCAAGAGGACCACAACCTTGTCATGGGGTTTGGAGGCTTGCATCCCTCAATGCCCGGAGAGCCATGTTGGCTAGAATCAGGGCCTTGTGCTTTGGCTCTTGGTAGGGTCACCTATGCCAAACAGGTCAAAGGGCAGAGGCCAGACTAAAAGTGGTCCACCAGTTCACCAGGTTTAGGGGTTCAGCTCAGGGCTAACAACCCTGACTGCTTAAAAAATTGTTCCAGAAACAGCAACGAAGAATCCTTCTTTAACCGTGTGCGATTATATGGACAGACAACGATGGAGGCTTCTATTGCTGCCCTAAATGCCAACAGCATAATGGGCAGTAAGTGAGTAGGTAATAAGTACATGGCCACACTCAAACAGTTACATGTACATTCTGATTTATAGGATTGCTTTCATATTTAATTTGAGTTATTTTGTTTCTCTCGCTTACTGCTTTTTTATGCTGCATCAGATCCGGAGTAATAATCATTTCCTTCTGCTTTACACTTGTGCACTGAAGAATGACAATAAACCACCTTGAATCTTCAGCATTCTTGTCTCAGTTGGATACTTCAACTTACTGTATAAATTAAAGACAATATTACAAAGTTGTTCCAGCTATTAACCTTCGCTGGTGTGAGATTGCAAAGTTACCAAAGAAGTTACGAAATGGAAGCTACTTTTCCACCACGACATGAGGAGCTACAGATATGGAGTTAAATTTGGGACATTCCTGATTTTAGGGATCAATTTCACCACTGGACACATGGGCGCACTTTGATTTCCTTGATCCTAGAAAGAAGATATTCAATATTGATCCATACGTTTTAGTTGTAAAAAATATGATGCACACCACAATTCCCTGTAGAACTATACTGGCTGAAAAACTAACATGAATCTCGACAACCAAAACCAAAAAGCAGTATTTAAACTTAACACAGAACTCACAGAATGGCACTGCTGATGTATGGAATGCTCATTTACTTAAAATATTGAATAGATGCTACTATACATGGTTGATGAATTTCTTTTGAAATGCATGCAGTTTTTTTTGGGGAGAATTTGCAACACAGCAAGCTCCAACAGAGAGAAAACAAAGTGAGAGGAAAGATGGTGATGTGCTTTGGGAAGTATTAGTTGAAGTATTAATGATGGTGGAGCCATTGGGAGAATGCCCATTCTATTATTCAAAAAGAAACACAACATCCTTCAGATTGGTCTGAAAAAGCAGACAAGACTTCAGTTTAACATTCACAGCAATTCACCCACTAGTCTCTACCTATAAAGCACAAATCAGGAAAGTGATGGACTATTTACCACTAACCAGGATGAGTGTAACTTTATCAAGACTCCCTATCAAAATAGTCTGCCTGAATCTACACTAATTCCCATTATCTTAAATTCCTGCTTCCCTGCCACTGTGCTCCATGGCTGCAGGGTGTACTATGGATAAGATGATTTCTTTGATATCACCCACAAGCATGCGTCCTACCAGCATCCTGAAGAAGGCCAACAGCTCAGAGGTTTTCAAGTCACACACTACTTTTATTTGGGGAAGTACTTCTATTCCTTCACTGAGTGAGTCAAAATCTTGGACCTCCCTATTCACCACTGAGGGATTACAGCAGTTCAAACAGACAGCTCGTCACTACTTTCACCAGGGCAGTTAGGTGTGGATGTGAAATGTTCGTTTTGCTAGTAACATCCGGATCTGAGCACAAGCTAGTCTAGACATGACAATTATCAACAGACCCTGGCCTGTGTACCTTACCTGCTGAAGGATGTCAATGCGAAACGCCGATTGCTTATTCCCCTCCATAGATGCTGCCTGACTTACTCCAGCACTAGTGAGTGCCGCTTAAGATTTCCAGCACCCTCAGAATCTCCTCTGTCTATCCATCTAAAGAAGATTTCCCAGTTGCTCAGAGAGCTGGTAGAATTGAAGACACTGGGATTGTTGGAAGCAAATGGCTAAGTTAAGCAACTGCCCCATTATGTAGGCAAGGTTAATACCAGCCCTGTTTAGGCAGACAACTATATTTTCAAATTCAGTCAAAGCTTCCTTTAAGTACATTCAAAAAAGTAACCTGACAGGGTCAGACAATTTGTGCATTCATTCCCATTTGATTCTTACAAGGTTGAGGCACATTTCTAAACGCTGTTAAAATAATTGATTTAACAGCATGCTAGTACATTGGCCCTTCATTGCTGGGGCTTTCTTCCCAATGTAACTGGGAATATGAGGAACTCCTCCCATTAAAGCAAACTGTAAAAGGTGTATTGTGTTGATTTAAGTTAGCTCTCAGCGGTTCGTCTCACTGCAGCTCAGCTGATGTGTGGAATGTTCTGGAGATGTTCCCTTGAGCTTGATGTCAGGAGCAGATCACTGAGGGAAGCTCACCCTTACCTTGTCTCACGGCATGAGGGACTGGAGTTTGATGCCACACTCAGGTGCTGTCTGTGTGGACTTCTCTCTGTAGGTTTCCTCAGAGCATGTCAGCACTTCTATTTCCTCAGGAATCCGCAGAGATTTGGCATGACATCAAAAACCTTGGCAAACTTCTACAGATGCATAGTGTTGACTGTGTGTTGGCTGGCTGCATTACGTAATGTATGGGAGCACCAATGCCTTTGAGCAGAAAATCCTACAAAAGATAGTGGATTCACGGCTAAAACTCTCCCTGCCATTGAAAACTTCTGCTGCACGTGAAACGTTGCCGTAGAAAAGCAGCATCCATCATCAAAGCTCTTCACCACCCAGGCCATGCCCTTTTCTCACTGCTGCCATCAGGTAGAAGGTACAGGTGCTTCAGGACTTGCACCACCAGGTTCAAGAACAGTTACCACTTCTCAGCCATCAGGCTCTTGACCACTCTCATAAGGACGCTGTTATGTTGTAATATCATGCTCATTATTTATTGCTATTTATCTACATCTGTATTTGCACAGTTTGTTTACAGTTTGCAGTTATTGTTCTATAGGCTTGCTAAGTATTCACACAGAAAAAGAATCTCAGGGTTTTATGAGGTGACATATATGTACTCTGATAATAAGTTTTACTTTGAACTTTGAACTCTAAATGTTACGTTCTTTCTCACATCCAAAACACCGGTATGTGACTATAAATTGTCAGTACGTTAGTGGGAAAAATATCAAACTGATCATTTAGACACAACCTTTGGACTCACTCTCAAGGATTCTTCAACTCATAGACCAATGAGTCTTACTTCAGTGGTTGGTAAGTTGATGGAGAAGATCCTGAGAGGCAGGATTTATAAACATTTGGAGAGGCATAATATGATTAAGAGTAGTCAGCATGGCTTTGTGAAAGGCAGGTCGTGCCTTATGAGCCTGATTGAATCTTTTGAGGATGTGACTAAACACATTGATGAAGGTAGAGCCATAGATGTAGTGTATATGGATTTCAGCAAGGCATTTGACAAGGTACCCCATGCAAGGCTTATTGAGAAAGTAAGGAGGCATGGGATCCAAGGGGACATTACTTTGTGGATCTAGAACTGGCTTGCCCACAGAAGGCAAAGAGTGGTTGTAGACAGGTCATATTCTGCATGGAGGTCGGTGACCAGTGGTGTGCCTTAGGGATCTGTTCTGGGACCCCTACTCTTTGTGATTTTTATAAAGGACCTGGATGAAGAAGTGGAGGGATGGGTTAGTAAATTTGCTGATGACACAAAGGGCGGGGGTGTTGTGGATAGTGTGGAAGGTTGTCAGAGGTTATAACAGGACATTGATAGGATGCAAAACTGGGCTGAGAAGTGGCAGATGGAGTTCAACCCAGATAACTGAGAGGTGGTTCATTTTGGTAGGTCAAATATGATGGCAGAATATAGCATTAATGGTAAGACTCTTGGCAGTGTGGAGGATCAGAGGGATCTTGGGGTTCGAGTCCGTAGGACACTCAAAGCTGCTGTGCAGGTTGACTCTGTGGTTAAGAAAGCATACGGTGCATTGGCCTTCATCAATTGTGAGATTGAGTTTAGGAGCCAAGAGGTAATGTTGCAGCTATATAGGGCCCTGTTCAGGCCCCACTTGGAGTACTGTGCTCAGTTCTGGTTGCCTCACTGTAGGAAGGATGTGGAAAACATAGAAAGGGTGCAGAGGAGATTTACAAGGATATTGCCTGGATTGGGGAGCATGCCTTATGAGAAGAGGTTGAGTGAACTCAGCCTTTTTTGCCTGGAGCGACAGAGGATGCGAGGTGACCTGATAGAGGTATATAAGATGATGAGAGGCATTGATCGTGTGGATAGTCAGAGGCTTTTTCCCAGGGCTGGAATGGCTAGCATAAGAGGGCACAGTTTTAAGGTGCTTGGAAGTAGGTACAGAGGAAATGTCAGGGGTAAGTTTTTTACTTAGAGAGTGGTGAGTGCGTGGAATGGGCTGCTGGCGGCAGTGGTGGAGTCTTTTAAGAGACTCCTGGATGGGTACATGAAGCTTAGAAAAGTAGAGGGCTATGGGTAAGCCCAGGTAATTTCTAAGGTAAGGACATGTTCAGCACAGCTTTGTGGGCCAAAGGACCTGTATTGTGCTGTAGGTTTTTTATGTTTCTATGTTTCTAACTCATGGTCTCAGTATTATTATTATTACTATTATTTATTTTTGTATTTGTAAGGTTTGTCTTCTTGTGCACATTGTTTTAGAGTCAAACTTTTTTGTCTATAGTTTTTCATTGATGCTATTGCATTTTATTGTTCTACCATAAATCCCTGCAAGAAAATGAATCTCAGGGTAGTTTACGGTGACAAGTGGATTTACTTTGAACTTCGGTATCTGAATAACGTTTTGTTTAAGAGCTAAGGTGTTTGCCGGCTGACATCAGTGTACAGGGTGTGGAACAGTGAAACAACTGTGGTTTGGATGTTCTGTGAAGTTCAGATCACAAACCACTGCTCATCAATAGTTGATCTTGTAACACTGATTGTCAAGGACCAGTGTACATCCCAGAACAATTGTTGGTATTTATTTTTGCTCCTAGAACGTTAGCCCCTGACATGCCACACAACATTTTTTTGATGCATGGTTCCTGTTTCTCATGATTTTACTCCTGCAAATCATTTTGGGATACATTACTATTTTAAAACTTCCATGTAAATACGGGAGAGTCCCAAGTTACAGACGGCCTGACTTACTAAGACCATAAGATAGAGGAGCAAATTGGCCATTTGGCCCATCGAGTCTGCTCCACCAATTCCTTGTGGTTGGTCCATTTCCCTCTCAGCCGCATTGTCCTGCCTTCTCCAGTATCCCTTCATGCCCTGACCAACCATGAATCTATCATTCTCTGCCGTAAATATACCCAATGATCTGGCCTCCACAGCTGCCCGTGGCAACGAATACCACAGATTAGATCCAAGTGGACACAAATGGCCCCACATATTTTGAAGAATTTTTCAAGCTAGTATTAATAATAATAATAATTGTAACAATATGTTTCATGCTGTTCATTAATAATTGGATATAGTATATATTCCATTAGTTTATTATGGCTAGTGTTAGGGTAATTATTGAATGAAATGAAAGAATTAAAGCAAATACAGGGATAGCAATATGATGTGTACTGGCTGGTGGCGTAGTGGCATCAGCACTGGACTTCGGAGTGAAGGCTCCTGAGTTCGAATCCAGCTGGCTCCCTTGCACGCTTTCCATCCATGCTGGGTTGAGCGTCGAGCTAGCAACTCGGCCTTGTAAAAATAAGAAAGCCTGCTAAAAAAACACGCCGTCATGACGGCATCCCGATGACTCCACTCGGAGTTAAGGGTTTTCTTCTTCTTCGGTATGATGCGCTTTACCATAGAGAATGAACGTTTCTGACTTACGGAGAAACAGGGATCAATGACAGTGAAATAACTGTGTTTCTGATGTAATACAGGGCACTAATCAATAACTGCTATTATTAAGTAAGTGCGATAGACTATAAAAAGTTGAACTACAAAGGGATCTTTGAATATTAGAACATGAAACACAAAAAGATATAGTAGGTCATTCAAAAGAGTAATGGAACATTGTCCTTAATTGCAAGATATGTGAGCTACAAAGATGGGACGTTTTAATGTGCAGCATAACAGGTACTGGTGACAGTGCATTCCAGTATTGTGTACAGTTCCATTGCTCTCGGATTACCCCCAGGAATCAAAATTGTCTACAGAACAGATGGCAGACGTTTCAATCTTGCCCGTCTCAAGTCCAAAACAAAGACATCCACGAGTTCCCTTATCGAGTTCCAATACGCAGATGACAACAGTGTTGCAGCTCTGTCAGAAAACCACCTACAACAGATTCTGACTGCCTTCAACAGTGCAAACACAAAAATTGGACTTACCATCAATTCCAGGAAGACTCAGGCCATCTATCAACCGTCACCAACTGAGACAAATCGGATAGAACCATCAATTCAACTTGGCGAAACAACCCTGGAAAACATGGACCACATTCCGTATCTTGGCAGTCACCTCTCCTCCAATGTCGACCTTAATGATAAGATCTAACATCGTCTTAAATGTGCTGGAACAGCTTTTGGAATGAAAGACGTACATCTGCCAAAACAAATCTTGTACTCCCAGCTTAAAGAAGACAAACATAAAAGAGGCAGACAACAGAAGGGATTCAAAGATGTCTTAAAAGTCAACATGAAGAAATGTAACATCAACATCAACAATTGGGAAAGCAATGTCAAGGACAGGAAACTCTGGCAAGCTATCATCCGAGAAGGAACAGCAACTTTTGAAGCAAACAGATGTGCAGATTTAGAAGAAAAGAGAAGAAAATGGAAAGAGAGGCAGCAACAACCAAAGCCCGATCTGCCATCTGGAACTACCTGTCCTGAATGTGGAAGAACTTTCAAAGCCAAGATTGGACTCATAAGCCACTTGAGAGCCCATAAGTAGATCAACAGAATGAAGACCATCATCCTCGACCTCGAGGGATAGCCACAACGACAACAGTTCCATTCTCCATGCTTGAGGAAGGATAGGCGTCCACTGGAGGCAGTGCAGAGAAGGGAGCACAAAAAGAACAAAAAAATGATGTAAGAAAAGAGTTTGAGAAGGTAAGCCAACACTCACGGAGTGATGTTTCCCCAACTATGGTTACCTATGACTGTGAGGCATAACATTAAAAGGACTTGAACATCCATAATAGGAAGATGAGGAGGAATTTTGT
Source organism: Mobula birostris (assembly GCF_030028105.1). Taxonomy (NCBI): domain Eukaryota; kingdom Metazoa; phylum Chordata; class Chondrichthyes; order Myliobatiformes; family Myliobatidae; genus Mobula; species Mobula birostris. The sequence continues at coordinate 31,029,046 of NC_092396.1, forward strand.
TCCTTTCAGAAGGTCATTAATCTCTGCAATTCCTAACTCAGAAAAGCTTTACAGGTGAATTCACTGAGGATGTTCAAGGAAAATATTAACAGATATACAACCTACAGGGGAGGAATATGGAAGAGTGGTGAAGGGAGGAGTGTGGAAGAGTGGTGAAAGGAGGAGTGTGGGAGAGTGGTGAAGGGAGGAGTGTGGGAGAGTGGTGAGAGGGGGATTGTGGGAGAGTGGTGAAAGGAGGAAGGTGGGAGACTGGTGAGGGAGAAGTGTGGGACAGTGGTGAGGGAGGAGTGTGGGAGAATGGTGAAGGGGGAGTGTAGGAGAGTGGTGAAGAGAGGAGTGTGAGAGAGTGGTGAAGGGAGGAGTGTGAGAAAGTGGTGACAAGAGCAGTATGGGAGAGTGCTGAAGGGAGAAGTGTGGGAGAGTGGTGTTGAGGCCAAGATTGGATCAGACGTTATGATCTGGAATTGCGGGAGTGGCTCATGGGATGGATTTGGCCTCCTGCATTTGTTTGTTATGCTTTTTGTTTTTATGATAGGATGAACAATGGAAGATTGAGACTGAACGAATGGGCACATTTTAAAATGTTACAGGCAGATGGTGCAGAGGGATGAGAGTAGGATTAGTATTCTTGAACAATTAGACCAATGGTGGCTGAGGAGACTGTTTCAGTTGAACGCACCTTCTCTGCAGTGCCAAACGAAAAGGACTGAATCTCATATTACATGGGATTCAAATGAAACATCCCAACGGAAGAAGAGTAAGAGCTTCCCAATTGCTGGTCTAAACCTCTCGTCTCTTTTCCCTAACGATACTAATGGTTGTTGGTATCTGGCTCTACAAAGCTGACAAACACCTCTCCAAATATCTCCCAAAAGTAAGCCAGTCAGGAACATCTGGAAAGATGAACAGTCAAGGACAGCATGAAAGATTCAAAGATACAAGTACATTTATTATCAAATTATGTATGCAGTATTCAACCCTGAGACTCCATAATGTCACCCCCCACCAAAAGTCATTGAAAGAGTCCAGGCAAATTCAGTTTAGCTGAGTTCACCTGTTAACTCAAGCAGCAGATCCAGCCTGCCCTGATCAAAATTGCAAAAAAAAATAGCAACGTAAAAAGGAACGACAAGAAACTGGAAACACATCTGAAGGTGAATTACAGAGTTCCATCCACAAACCGGACTGCTCTTTTCCATAATCAAATCACATCTTTTCCAGAGTTTGCCACAGAAGCAGGAAGAGGAGGAAGAATTCTTGTTTGATAATTTCTGTCCTTGGACTGAATAGGTTAATTGAAAATAAATTGTTTGTGTGGCTTCAAGCAAAATGGCACAGACTTCACCACCCGAGTTACCTCACTCATACAGTATTAGTGCTCCCATTCATCTTATGGGGAGATTAGCGCATCTAGTGACCAATGGACAAAATGGATTACTGGGGAAGTGGCTGGACATCTAATGCTGCAGATGTGGCAAATCTGAAATAAAAACTGCAAACACTCAGCTGACCAGGCAGTATCCATGGTGAGGGAAAAAGAGAGTTAATAGTTCAGGTTGAAGATCTTTCATTCATTAACTAGGTGTCAGTTTTTCATGATGATGACATATCTAACAGAAAACTGTCTGTTAAACAATTACCAGAAGGATTTATTTTAAAACCTGGATATTCCCATTAGATCCTCTAAATTAGATTTTTGTTGTCAATACTGAAGATAACATGTCCTGCTTGGATTCTGATTCTGAACATTTTATGAAATAATGATGGAATAAAAACAAGAGTATTTTATGCTGAAAAAATCTGCAAATAGGATTTCACCTAATTTTGGTTACCGAGCATGGCTTCCAATCAGAACCCAATTCTCAACCCACCCCTACCTCACCCCCTCAGAAAAATTGATAGATTTGGGAAAAATGCACTGAGAAGGATGTAGACAGCAACACCAGGTCAAGTCTAATTTTCTCCAAGAGGCAAATGGTGGAAAGATTTGATACAGGTTCAAGAACATGAACACTTTCAAAATTCAAATACAAACTCACTCATTGACATTACAGGAATTGTATGGCTTTGCCATGGGGCGACAATTATGCTGATTGATCTGATAAGTACTCAGAGGGTGCTATCAGTTGCTGGCTGATGCATGGGGTTCTGTTTCCTTGTGCACAGCTGCAGCCATAAATTCTGAGCCTGCCCCGAAAATCCTCGTGCTGTTCACACTTCAAATCCACTCATGGACCAGACAGGTCATCCTTAACCAGAAACAAGAGCTGCCTGCCAGGACACTTAAGCAGGCCTCAATCCCTAATAAATTGTCTGCTGTTTTGTCAGGAAAGTATAACTCTCTGATTTATGCTTTCCACAGATTCCACAGTCTTTCTGTTCAATCTTTTTGTCTCAAAGTGATATATGCCTCCTGCTAGGCCCAACGGTTGCTATGGAATCATTTGAAACTTCTTGGGCCGTCAACAGTGTGTACTTCCACTCCAGCAATTAATTCGATGCTTTATAAAATTCTCTGATTTGTATGCAGCTCCCTAAAATGTTGGATTCTGATTACGAGGGTCTTGATTAAATAAACAACTGGGACAGGGGGAATAGTACATAGCTTATGCATGGAAAAGGTCAAAGAACCTTGTCTGGAAATTGGAATGTAATCTTTATTTCAGTGAGCTAAAAACACTGGATATTGCTTCCCTATCAGATCCCCCTGCAGACATTTGAGAAATAGGCTAAAAATGCACTAGAAACCGAGCTATGGAGGTTCACACCCAGAGTCATGCGCTAAAATGCGACTAGCGTGATTCCTAATAGGACCTTGCCCAGTTTAGTGCAGCTGGAAACACTTTGCTGCTCTGCAGACAGAGAAAGGTGTCAGCCCTTAAAGGCACATTCCCAATGGCAGTCAGAGAGCAGCAGCACATGTAATGGCTGCCGAGGGGAAGGGAGAGGCTGCAGGGGAGAGGGAGAGTGCACCAAGGATCATTTGATGTGACATCAAAGTCTGAGTGAGCCGGATAGAAGCCAGGAGGAACGATCTGCGCAAAAGCGGGTTGGGTGGGATGGAAGACCAGGGCCTAGATCTAAAAGATATGTCAAAGTGCAAAGTAATTGCTACACCAACAGAAAAACTTTTTTTCCATTCAAATACTTGTTGCACACATGTTCAAGAGCAGACACACAAGTAGAATTAATCATAGCTATTACAATTCCACCCACCCCACAGCACCTACTGACGTTCTATCTTCTAAACCCCTCTTCCAAATCTAAGGCAAATGCAAAATGCAGTGAACCCCTTTAACCTCTCCCCTTTGAAGAGCATCAGTGAGAAGTGTCAGGAGGCCGCCTGCACAGGAGGGAAGCCCTCCCACAGGCAGTAACTAATCCACAAAAAGAAGAGTATACTGGGCATTTAAGCACAGAAGGGCACCCACCTCAGGAGTAAACGCAATGTATAGCCTGCGAGATGACGGTGCTTCATTCCAATCACCAGTTGCCACTCACATTACGACTGGTGCTGTCACATTGTCACCAGGGTGCTTTGACCGCTGCTCACAAGAAGAGTCATTTTCTGTATTATCCCCGGTTTTGGGATAGAACGTGGAACAGAACAGCATCGGAGCAGGACATTCGGCCCACAATGTTGTGCCGAACCATCAAAAAAAGCAAACCAAAAACACACAAACGCTAATCTCTCCCCCTTCCTCACATCCATGTGCCTGTCCAAACGCCTGTTAAAAGCGTCTAATGTATTTGCCTCTACTACCATATCAGGCAGTGCATTCCTGGCATCCACAACTGCTTGCGTAAAAAAACTTACCCCTCACTTCCCCCCTGAGCCTCCCCCACCGCACCTCAACGCATGCCCTCTGGTATGAGACATTTCGACCCTGGGAAACAGATACTCCCTGTCTACCCCATCTATTCCTAAGCCATCTACTCCCTGTCTACCCCATCTATTCCTAAGCCATTTACTCCCTGTCTACCCCATCTATTTCACTGCTGCATAGGAGGGTGAAACGTGGTGGGAGGAACGGTAGAGGTGGGAGAGGGAGCTTGAGGGTGGCGATGAAAATATTGACTGGAATGATGATGAAAGGGAACAGAGTGTCAGAGAGATACAGCTCAGAAACTGGCCCTTTGCTTCACCAGGCCGATACTGACCATCAGGCACCCATTTTTCTCCCCAGTCCTACCCCAGCCCCCATTCTCATCAGCTGTCTTGTAGATTCAATTACCCACATACACAGCAGGGGCAATTTGTTATTCTACCAACCCAGACACCTTTGGTATGTGGGAGAAGAGGAGCACCCAGAGCAAAACTATGTAGTGACAGGGAGAATGTGTAAGCTCCACGCACACACACACACACACACACACACACACACACACACACACACACACATACACACACGCACAGCATCAGAGATCAGGACTGAACGCAGGTCACTGAAGTTATGAGGCAGCGGGTCGACTCACTATGCCCCTGTGCTGTTTAGCGTTCTTCTGGGAGCATTTGCATAGGTGGCGTTGTGGATAATGAAGTAGGTTTTCAAAGCTTGCAGAGAGATTTAGGCCAGTTAGAAGAGTGGGCTGAAAGATGGCAGATGGAGTTTAATGCTGAAAAATGTGAGGTACTACATTTTGGAAGGACTAATCAAAATAGGACATACATGGTAAATGGTAGAGCATTAAAGAATGCTGCAGAACAGAGGGATCTAGGAATAATGGTGCATAGTTCCTTGAAGGTGGAATCTCATGTGGATAGGGTGGTGAAGAAAGCTTTTGGTTTGCTGGCCTTTATTAATCAGAGTATTGAGTATAGGAGTTGGGATGTAATGTTGAAACTGTATAAGGCATTGGTAAGGCCAAATTTGGAGTATTGTGTACAGTTCTGGTCACCAGATTGTAGGAAAGATGTCAATAAAATTGAGAGAGTAGAGAGGAGGTTTACTAAAATGTTGCCTGGGTTTCATCTCCTAAGTTACAGAGAAAGGTTGAACAAGTTGGGACTTTATTCTTTGAAATGTAGAAGGTTGAGGGGGGACTTGATAGAGGTGTTTAAAATTATGAGGGGGATTGATAGAGTTGACGTGGATAGGCTTTTTCCATTGAGAGTGGGGAAGATTAAAACAAGAGGACATGAATTGAGAGTTAAAGGACAAAAGTTTAGGGGTAACATGAGGGGGAACTTCTTTACTCAGAGAGCTGTAGCTGTGTGGAACGAGCTTCCAGCAGAAGTGGTTGAGGCAAGTTCGATGTTGTCCTTTAAAGTGAAATTGGATAGATATATGGACAGGAAAGGAATGAAGGGTTATAGGCTGAGTGCAGGTCGGTGGGACTAGAAGAGAGTAAGAGTTCGGCATGGACTAGAAGGGCCGAGATGGCCTGTTTCCGTGCTGTAATTGTTATATGGTTATTTGCCCAGTGTTCCCCACCCCCACCCGCCGTGTGACACACAGAGGTACTGTAGACGAAAGCTGGCTGCAATTGGGAATGATCTATCTCGCACCTTGAACTTCTGGGTTTTCTTCTGTTATTAATTATTGTGAACATAGCCGCTTTGTTGAAACGTTTAGGATGAACAATGTGCTATGCTGTGCAGAGGTTTGTGATGCTGGTGTGGAACCTGCTAATGTTCCTGCAGATGCTGCCTTAGCTCAGCTAGAAATGTTACTTATTTATTGAGATACAGTGCGGAATAGGACTTTATGCCCTTTCGAGTCACACTGCCCAGCAATCCCCCGATATAATCCGAGCCTAATCCCGGAACAGTTTACAATGACCAATTAACCTACCAAACGGTACGTCTTTGGACGGTGAGAGGAAACCACATGGTCAATGCAGGGACGTACAAACTCCATACAGGCAGTGGCGGGAAAGTTGTCGGCAAAGTTATCACTACCGCAGAACCCGCAGAAACATCATGTAGCATCTAAATCCTGAAAACATGAACACTCACTATTAGTCAAGTGTTTAAGTAATCTTTGAGTATTCTTGTATATATATAGATTGATTAAGCATTCCTGTCATTTAAATAATTCATTATATGTGTAAATACATGAATTGCATACATCATCACGCTACCACGTGTTTCATGCACACCTCGCTTAAAGTAAACACAAAGCTAGACATGCATTTTGAACTCCCGTATCTTCTTTTGAATTAGATTAATGTTTTGACGTTACAAAACAGATGAAAATGCCCACTGTGAACATTGGAAGGTACTTAAGCAGCCAACAGCAAGTCCAGAAGCTGCCCAATCTTGTTTCCAGTGTAACACACACAAAGTGCTGGAGGAGCAAGAATCAAAGTTGTCTCTTTAATTATATTGGACACAAATATAACAAGGAAATATGATATGCTCCTAATTGTGCTAAGACTGTTAAATGGTGAATGTATCTTACACACAAAAGCTCCAATTTAGCACAGTAAGTTTGCTGTATAAACTATGCCTTCATTTAGTGGGTGACTAATGCTGTAAAAACATGCATAATTTTAATCTGAATTGTGCACTTAAGTGCCTGAGCTAATTTCCCTAGTAGTGTTGCTTGCCTGGAAGTGATTGTTAGCATGGTCCATTCTGGGTTAAGTAGCTTTTAAGTAGGATTTGCACATGAACAGGGCCTGAAGGATCCATTTCCAAGTTCCACTCATTAACCAGTCTTAGCAATAAGATTGAACAAAAATTGACGCATTGACTGATTTATATTTCTTTTGACTGCAAGATTCAGGTGGAGAACTAACCCAGTCAACAATTAAAAAGACCAAGAAAATCAGAGTCAGAATCAATTTGAATATCAACGGCATAAGTTGTGAAATTTGTAGTTATGTGGCAGCATCACATTGCGATCCACAATAGTAAAAACTGTGAATTATACTAAGAAGTGTGTATATAATCATCAAATTAAGTGCGTTGTACAAAAAATAGTGAGGTGGTGTTCATGGTTTCAATGTCCATTTTGCAATCTGCTGGCAGAGGGGAAGAAGCTGCTCCTCAGTTGTTGAGTGTGTGCTATCACGCTCCTCTACTTCCTCCCTGATGGTAGCAATGAGAACAGTGCATATCTTGGGGGCTGGGGGTACTTTTTGGGGCATTGCCTTCTTCAGCCGGAAACATCAACTGTTTGTTCCCCTCCACAGGTGCAGCCTGATCTACTGTTCCTCCAGCATTTTGTGTGAGTTGCTCTAGATTTCCAGCATTTGCGGAATCTCCTGTGTTTATGAGAGTGAATGGAATCAATCCTCTGAGATTAAAGTTGCTGGTGGAACGCAACAGGCCAGGCAGCATCTCTAGGAAGAGGTACAGTCGACGTTTCGGGCCGAGACCCTTCGTCAGGACTAACTGAAGGAAGAGCTAGTAAGAGATTTGAAAGTGGGAGGGGGAGGGGGAGATCCAAAATAATAGGAGAAGACAGGAGGGAGAGGGATGGAGCAAAGAGCTGGACAGGTGATTGGCAAAAGGGATACGAGAGAATCACGGGACAGGAGGCCCAGGGAGAAAGAAAAGGGGGAGGGGGGAAAGAAAACCCAGAGGATGGGCAAGGGGTATAGTCAGAAGGACAGAGGGAGAAAAAGGAGAGAGAGAGAAAGACTGTGTGTATAATGCCCCACCTCCCCCTCGTACCCCATCCGTTATTTATTTAGATACACACATTCTTTCGCCCTCTCTCCTTTTTCTCCCTCTGTCCCTCTGACTATACCCCTTGCCCATCCTCTGGGTTTTTCCCTCCTCCCCCTTTTCCTTCTCCCTGGGCCTCCTGTCCCATGATCCTCTTGTATCCCTTTTGCCAATCACCTGTCCAGCTCTTGGCTCCATCCCTCCCCCTCCTGTCTTCTCCTATCATTTTGGATCTCCCCCTCCTCCTCCCACTTTCAAATCTCTTACTAGCTCTTCCTTCAGTTAGTCCTGACGAAGGGTCTTGGCCTGAAACGTCGACTGTACCTCTTCCTAGAGATGCTGCCTGGCCTGCTGCGTTCACCAGCAACTTTGATGTGCGTTGCTTGAATTTCAAGCATCTGCAGAATTCCTCGTGTTTGCGCTCTGAGATTAACACTGGGATCAAAGCTTGGCAATTTTTTTTTGGAAGGTGGGGGAAGGGTAAAAAACATGGATCACTCTTGCAACACAATGAAGCAGAGTGTAGGATTATTGTTTAACTAGGATCCATTTTGGTGGAAAGATAAAATCGTAATATTCAAGAGTAGTCCATACATCAAACTGTTCTCACCTGAACCCTAAGGCAGCCAGTCATTACCACTGATAACAGGATATAAGAAGTCATCAAATCTGTTCTATTGCTGTTAGCTGAGGGATGCATGTTGGCTAAAAAGGTGCAAGAGTTCCCCTACTTTACTTCTAATCACCGCTGAGATTTAGTGTATCCTCCAACAACACAGACAGTCTCCTCTGTCACCCTGTCCTGGATCGCCGTGAAGGTGAAGTGTGGGGATGGGAGGAATTTTCGGGCGGGACAGCCTATAACTTTATAGCTCAACAGCTGACAAGCAAAGCCATCACCGTGTGATGCTCCATTCCTTAACCTGGCCTTTTATTGAGCATCCAGCATCCAGAAATCCTATCTAATTCATGTATTGTAATATTCAATGAGACCAAACGTCAAACAACTCCTGCTTGCTTACGGAGCAACTGCAACTCATTAGATAATTGCCTTCAATTCTCTGCCATTTTTCTTCTTAAATTACATTTCCAGGGAAGGCAAATGAGAAAAATGGTTGTTCCTGGTACTCCTTCATGTATTTCAGATGCAATACGCAATCTGAAACTGGAAGTTGGCTCTTTGGATCCAAGGAAACATTGTGCTGTTGTTGTTCATGTTGCAATAGTAAAGTGATTCCATAATTATTCATCACTGTAACATAAACGCACAATTAGTAAACTGACTCCCAAAATTACCTTTGTGGTTGGCTCTGGGCAGAACATTCTCCCAACAGCCTGTTGAATCTACAGCTCAGTATCTTTTCAAGTCAGTGAAAGTAAAGTCTGCTTTCACCTGCAACTTAAAAAAAACAGGATTCTTTTTATTCCTTCCTTCTTTCCTTTCTCTTTCTTTCTTCCCTTCCTTCATTTCCTTTGTTTCCCTTGCTTACTTTCTTTCCCTCCTTTTCCTTCTCTTCCTTCCTTCCTTTCCTTTCCTTTCCTTCCTTTTGTTCCCTTCCCTCCCCTTCCTTTCCTTCCCCTTCCTTTCCTTCCCCTTCCTTTCCTTCCCCTTCCTTCCTTTCTTTCCTTTCCCTTCCTTTCCTTCCCCTTCCTTTCCTTCTTTTCCTTCCTTCCTTTCCTTCCCCTTTCTTCCTTTCTTTCCTTTCCCTTCTTTCCTTTTGTTTCCTTCCCTCCCCTTCCTTTCCTTCCCCTTCCTTCCTTTCTTTCCTTTCCCTTCCTTTCCTCCCTTCCTTTCCTTCCTTCACTTCCTTTCCTTTTTTTCCCTCCCTTCCTATCCTCCCTTCCTTTCTTCCCTTTACTTCCTTTCCTTCTTTCCCTCCCTTCCTTTACTCCCTTCCTTTCCTTTCCTTCCTTTCCGCCCTTCTTTCCTTTCGTTCCCTTCCCTCCCCTTCCTTTCCTTCCCTCCCCTTCCTTTCCTTCCCTTTCCTTCCTTTCTTTCCTTCCCCTTCCTTCCTTTCTTTCCTTTCCCTTCCTTTCCTTCCTTTACTTCCTTTCCTTCTTTCCCTCCCTTCCTTTACTCCCTTCCTTTCCTTTCTTTCCTTTCCTTCCTTTCCTCCCTTCTTTTCCTCCCTTCCTTTCCTTCCTTTCTTTCCTTTGTTAGTTCCTTCTTTCCTTCTTCTTTCTTTCTCCTGCAATCCCCTGATTTAACCTGACCCAAATCACGGGACAATTTACGATGATCAATTAGCCCACCAGCCGAAACTGTATGAACTTCTTACAGGCAGCGGCAAGAACTGAACCTGGGCCGCCTGTACTATAAAGCATTGTGCTAACCACTACACTACCTTTTGTGAAGGGCATGAATGAATGCATATGCTGTGCTAAGAGCAATTGTGCTTCACTGACATGCAGATACTGAGTCATAAGGAATACTCTTCGAAGAATATGACAAGGAAAGCTATGAGCCTGTATTGGCACCACAGCTTTTCTTATGTCATATACTTTTTCTGCACACTTAGAGTATTTAATGCACACTATCTTTCTGTAACACTATCAGTTATGATTTTCCAGTAAGACTATTCAATGAATATTTCTGGTAAAATCAAGCTTCTCTGCTGCTTATCAGTTCTGCGTCCAGTACAGCTCGAGTGACCTGGTTTTGATCCAGAACCTGTTTGTGTAGAGTCGTACATTCTTCCTGCAACTCCACTGGGTGCTTCAGCTTCCTCCGACATCCCAAATATGTGCAGATTGTTTGATTAATTGGCCACTGTAAATTGCCAGGAGTGAGTGGTAGAATCTGGAGGAAGTTGACGGGAATGTGGGAAGAAAAACTGGAATGAGTGTAGGTTTACAGTAAATGAGTGATTACTGGTCAGCGTGGACTCACCTCTGTCTACTACACATCTAGTCAGTGTCAGTGCATTAATGTTGTTTTTAACATCCTCTTCTCTGTCATTAGGCACTGATTCATTCTGGGATCCAGTTTCACAGAATCCAGACATCCTCATCGCCCTCCTTTAGCCAAGTACCTCATTTTACTTGGTATTTTTGGAGAATTTCAGTAGTTCATCATTAGTTTGCTCTGCTCCTTCTGTAGTTGAATGAAAAATTGCTCTGAGATGATTTACTGGCTTGGATTTTCTTCCACCTGACATTTGCTGCTGAAGTACCAAAACCTGTTCAATAATTCCCGATAGAGACCAAGATTGGAGGCCTGGTACATGGCTGTCATTGCTCTACTACCTCTGGGAAGGAAGGAAGTAAAGCTCTGGTGCTGCCAGCCACTACCTTAAACCTTCAGCAAGATGAGATTACATACAGTCTATGTAATGACCCCTAAGGACAGAATTTGCTGAGGATACTCTGCAGGTCAGGCAGCATCTGTGAGGAGTGTAGCTGAGTTAGCACCTCAAATCAATCCAAGATCAAAACCGGATGTGTGAAAGTAAGTTGCAGAGAGAGGGAGGGGTGGAGTGAGAATCCCCAATCAACTGCAGCATAAATTTCATGTCATGAAGTCACACAGTACAGATAACATTGTACAATGCACAATACTCTCACCATTTCCAATTATGTCATCTTTTAACAGTATGACTTCCTTTAGGAACATTAAAAAGAGACTTTAGGTGTTGGACAGAGTGAAAAGGAGATGTGTTTTTATCTAGATAATGATATTTCACTTGCTAGTAATCCTATCTTCATCTCCTCAGCTCTTTCAGAGATTTGAAAAGGAAGGACAATTAATATGACTCACTGCTCTTATTGTCTCTTTCATAAAATTGTTGAAGTAGCTGGAAACGGAAACGGGATGGACTGAACAGCCTCATTTCCTGGCCTAAATGTGTACGTAATGTGATTTGGACATTGCCATAAGGGTGCAGAGCTAGTTCAGTCTCTTCCAAGCATTCTCCTCAACAGAGACACATTTTTAATTGCCCCTTGGTGGTGGACTGCTTTGTGTTCTTACAAATATTCTACCAAGTTTGGAATAGAGTCATGGAGTCATCGAAAACTACAGTGTAGAGAAAGGCTTTTTGGTCCATATAGTCCCATTGACCTGCACCTGGACCATGGCTGTCCATACCTCTCCCATCCATGTACCTATCCAAACTTCCCTTCAACATTGAAATCTAAATCTCATCCACCACTTGCACTGGAAGCTCGTTGCACACTCACACCACCCTCTGAGTGAAGAACTTGCCCCTCATGTTCACCCTTAACCAACCCATGACCTCCAGTTGTAGCCTCACAAAACCTCAGTGGAAAAAGCCTGCTAACATTTCCCCTATCTATATGCCCATAATTTTGCATACCTCTATCAAACCTCCCCTCAATCTTCTACATTCTAGGGCATAAAGTTCTCACCTGTTTAATCTTTCCTTATAACTCAGGTCCTCCAGTCCCAGCAAGATGGACTTCAGAAAGGATAAGCTGAGGAAACACAGTCCAGTCTTAGAGGAAACAGAAGTGGAAAGAGTGAGAAATTTCAAGTTCTTGGGTGTCAACATCTCTGTGTATCTATCCTGGGCCCAACATATTGATGCAGTTACAAAAAAGGAGTTTGAGAAGATTTTGTATGTCAACAAAGACTCTTGCACATTTCTACAGATGTACTGTGGAGAACATTCTAACTGACTGCATCATTATCTAGTTTGGGGGAGGGGACACCACACAAGATCGAAATGAGCAGCAGAAAGTTGTGAACTCAATCAGCTCCATCAGTGGCACTCGTCTCCCCAGCATCCAGGACACCTTCAAGGAGTGATAACTCAAAAAGACGACTTCCATCATTAAATGCCCCTATCACCCAGGACATGCTCTCTTCTCATTGCTACCATCAGAGGGGAGGCACAGGAGTCTAAAGGCAACTCTCTCAATGATTCAGGGACAGCTTCTTCCCCTCTGCCATCAGATTTCTGAATGGACATAAATAATACCTCACTACTTTTTTGCACTACTTTAGTTTAACTATTATATATATATCTACACTTCTTACTGTCATTCACAGTTTTTATTATTATGTATTGCAATGTTCTGCTGCCGCATAACAACAAATTTTATGACACATACCAGTGATATTAAATCTGATTCTGATTCACCAAGCTTCAGTCTTTGGTAATAGTCTCATTTCCAGCCATCTGGTTTCACGTGGTTTGCATAAAGCTCAATGAATAACTTCCAATACAATATTACTAATCTGAAATATTAACTCCGTGGAAGGTTTAACACCTAGAAGGCTGCATGAAGTAGGTGCTGTAAGCCTCTCTATTGAGTTTCTTATCATTCAATAATTTGGACTGAATGTTGGTCCACAGTTGGAAAGTTTGCAGATAATCACCTGTCTGGCTGACAATAAGCCAGGAGGAGATATCGGTAGACTTGGTCAAGTGAACAAAAAGCGTCAACTAGAATTCAGTAGAGAAAGACACGATGTACTTCACTTGGGAGGAAATACAAGGCAAGACTAGGATGCATGGCAGGATACTCTGATATGTAGAGGAACAAAGTGATCCTTCATTGTTTCCCGCAAAAAAAAATGCACTTTGGAATTTTGTTCAAAGGTTTAGTAAGGTTAAGTTGTACTTTCAGGTTAGCTGTAATGCAGGCAATCAAATGAGCCTCGGGAGATTATAAACTTTGACAAATACTTTTGCACTATGCAATCTATTCTACAAATGGGGCCTTTGATATATCATGCTTTTTCGGGAAATACCCTGAGGATCTTTATGGATAACTTCACCAAAGTAACCATTTCCATTAAAATAAAGCTGATCACTACTTTATGGAACCTTTCACATTGCACTGGGTCCAAGCACTGCCATAACAGCAGTGTAGGATCAAAATGATGTTATTTTAAAAGGTTCAGGAACATTGGATGGCATTAAAGTCTCTCGTGATTTTCATTGTAAACACATCTTTCAGCAGAGTCAGGAGGCCTGTCTATCCACCAAACTAAGGCTCACTAATCTGTAGCCACAGACAAATGAGAGAAAGAGAACAAGCTTGGTTAGTTCAATTAATGGTGCTCAACTGTGATTTTTAAAAATGTAGTTATTTAATATATTCTCATTTTTAAAAAGATCGTCTCTCTACTCCCCCTCCTTTTTGGAAGATGACATCCTGTTTCCTGTTCCTTTAGTCACCTCTTTACTCAGTCACTTGGAGACTTGTCAAATTAGATGAGGGAAGTGGGCAGAGGTCAAAATTTTATTTGATCATTTTCCGCTTAACATCTTCTCTCCATTTCCGGACTCTGTGCATGGGTACTGTACATTTGAGCATCTGTGGTTTTCTTTTCCTTTTTGCAAGTGTTCCCATTTTTAAATCATTTGTTATTTTACAATGTGGCCACTTCAAGTATCAGCAACACGCAGTCCCTTTTATATAGATGAACGTACATCTGTACATAGGGGTTTTCCACAGAGTGATAAAACACAAAGTCAGAGGAGCTGATAGCAATGAGTTAGCAGCAGGTAGAATCAGTTGTACCTGGAATCAGTTTACTTTCTACCAATAAACAAGCTCATCACTGTCTGATTTACAGTGCTACAACACCACAACTGTAGTTATTCCTAGAAAAGGATGCTAGCTGCATTTACAATCCAGTATTTTCACCCTACAGCTATCGAGGATTTAAAACATAGAACATGAAATATAAGACCATCTCATATAGAAGCTGAATTAGGCCATTTGGCCCGTCGAGTCTGCTCCACCGTTTCATCATGGCTGACTCATTTTCCCTCTCAGTCCCAATCTCCTGCCTTCTCCCCATATCCCTTCATGCCCTGACTAACCAAGAATCTATCAACATCTGCCTTAAGTATACCCAATGACTTGCCTCCAAAGCCGCCTGTAGCAATGAATTCCACAGATTCAGCACTCTCTGGCTAAAGAAATTCCTCCTCATCCCCATTCTGAAGCAACGCCCCTCTATTCCGAGACTGGTCTTAGATTCCCCACCATAGAAAATACCCTTTCCACATCCACGCTATCAAGGCCTTTCAGCATTCAATAGATTTCAATGAGGTCACCGCTTATTCTTATGAATTCTAGTGCATACAGGACAAAGAACCATCAAATGCTCCTCATATGACAAGCTGTCCAATCCCAGAATAATTTTCTTAAATCTCCTTTGAACTCTCATAGAACATCAGAAGCCATTTAGCACACAAGGTCGTGCCAACATTTTAATCTTCCCTAAGGTGATTCTGAACCTAGGCTCTTATATATCCTTCAATTTTTTTGTTGTTCAAGTGCTCTGCATTTTTCTATCATCAATGTGCCATTGAACAAATAGTTGTCTACGATGATCCTGAATTTCAGGATATTTTTGACACCTTAATTCACAATCATGTTTATTGCTAAAATAAAAATGACGTGACTGAAATTCAAGAATCGCTCCCTGGTCCCAACTCACACCATAGCTCATGAAGACTGCCAGTTCCACTGAAAATGGCTGCAATTACCCACATCCTTGGCAGAGAATACAGGATTGGCGATTTAAGACAAAGGAAAGATGCAGGTGAGTTTCTCAGCTGACTGTTTGACTTTTCTTCCTCAAGAAAGACATTCTGAATATTTTTTAAGACAAAAAACTAGATAAATTCTTGACATTCAATGGAAGTAAAAGACACAATGGACACTAGAGGCAGCAGATGTAGAATCCGGAGCAACACACAAAGAGCTGGAGGAACTCAGAAGGTTAGGCGGAATCTATGGAGGGAAATAGATAGCCAGCATTTCAGCTGGAGACCCTTCATCCGGCTGAAGCTCTGTCCAGGTGAAGGGTTTTAATCCAAAATGTCAGTGTCCATTCACCTCCATATATGCTGCCTGACCAATTGAGATCCTCCAACTTTTTGTGTGTTACTACTAAAGAGGAGGTGATGACATGAAGTTAAGATTTCTATCAGGTTAGGAATGGTGTTGGAATAGTCCTGTCTGTAATTTATAGGCTTATAAGGGAAAGTTTAAAGGTAAGGCAGCCAACATCATCCTTCCTCATCACCAACTAGCCACTCTGCAAACAGTTCCCCTGTGGACACCATTATCCATCTCCTTCTACATCTGGGAAAATAACCTGAAGTCATTAAATTATCATTTTAATTATCTTTTGAGTGCCAAATTTCCCTGTCCTTGTGACCACAAAAGTTAAACAGACCTGCAATTTAATTGCTCTTAGTGCATAAATTTAACTTTTGGAGTGAAAAACTGGGCTATTGCTCAACTCAGGCCTGTAAAATATTATAGCATCTATTTGCACTGTACAAATCCACCCTTGCTCCCAGCTTCCAATGTTATCCTCTAACAGTGAAGCAGGGCGTCAAATATTGCTTGTGTCCAAGAAATGCCTCGCTCAAGAATCCTTCTCAGAATATCTCCCCTTTATTGCCTACTCCTTTCTTGAATGGTCAGTCATTTAGATTTTTATTTTTTTAGCCATACTTCTCCTATAACTCCAAGGGGCTTACCTGTTTAAGAGATAAAACATCACAATTTTAAGCACTTACCCATCTGTAAAGTGAAATTGTTTTTAAGTATATAATTTCTGGATGGATTCTCTGGATATTGCTTTATAAACACAAACAGATGGAGTAATAAACTTTTATGACCTAGTGGAGCTGATAGTTCTCTGATCTCTCTCCTGGGGTTTTCTACAGCACTGCTCTTCGTAGAATTCCGTATGTACAAGAATCTTGTAAATTTACATCATTTGTGTGAATAGCAGAGAAACCAAGACGATGGCTTTAATTAACGTATGATTCTTTCTTCCTTCATTCTTTCTCAGGACTGCAACATATCCTTCCCTCAGCCCTTGTTTTCCTCCCACAGAATTGTAAAAAATCAATTTTGGCATCACTTAGACTCATTTTGTTTCTCAGCCGTGGTAATGACTTGCAAAAATGCTTCATGCCGCTATCGGACAATACGGGATAGAAAGCAGCCAAAGCTAACTTTGCCAGTCTGTATGAATCCTATTTTGAGAATCAAAGCCTCAGAGGCAAACCATTCAGAGTTGGCATTGTTAGCTGAAGAAGACTCCAGTGCTTGTTAAGACTATCAGAAAGCAGCACAAAGCCCCTTAAGAAAAGTTAAGCAATTTCAAATAAAGTCATGTACATCCACTATCACATGGTTAATGTGACACAACGACGCAACGTCGTAATTTCTTTTCCCTATGCGTGCTAGACATCAGTCTGTACATTGTATTCAGTGATGAGCAGTTAATCTTTATCTTGATTGTGTAGGATGAAGGATAAATGTTGGCCAAGATACTGGATGAGCTTTACTGCTCTTCTTCAAATAGTACCAAGGTATCACTCATGCTCAATTTAGCTAGCAGATACAGACTCTGTATAATGTCTTATTAAAAAGTTGTAACTGCCAGTATTGTTTCCCTGCTGGCACCAGATCATCAAATGGTAATTCTCATGCTTAGGAGCCAGTCCAGAATGGTGAAGCACTGCTTAATCATCAGCTTTCTGTATGAATATTTCATCCTTATCATTGATCGGCTATAAAAACTGCTGTGACTGCTTCCAAACTTCAGTGATGTGGTTTGCTCTGGCCTGGGCTGCTCCACCATTGACTTTCTCTCTGCTGCAGCTATGACGTGGCTTCATCTCGTTGTTCGCAGAACTCGGGGGCCAATGACAAAGTCAGCATTTGCTTTGCATGTGTAAGCACTCCTTGGAATAAGTAGCCTGCCAGATCATTTCAGAGAGCAGTTAATACTGAGGAGTCTGGAGTCACATATAAACCAACCACATAAGACTGGCCTATTTCCTTTCCAGAAAAATACAAATGACCAAAATGTGTTTTTCATGACAATGTGGTAGATTCCTGTAAATGCTATTGTTATAAGCATTTTATTCTGAAGTCATTTGATTATTTGAATTTGAAACATCAGCTGATATTTTATTCCACTAGAATAATAATCCATGTGACTGGAAACTAGTCTAATAATATAACTACACCTCACACTAGAGCAGGATGAATTCATTCACACTTCAATGCCTTTGCCTTCCTTCAGGAGCTTATCTGCACCTTCTGACGGTGCCTCCATACTTAACCACTACTTACTGACTGTGTATTCACGTGATTTTGAATGTTTCCATACCAGCTATTAGAAAATACAAAACTGGTAAGAAAAGTGGGACCAAGAGGCAGAGAGGAGGACGAAGTTTCCTGGAATGGGCACCCAGTCGTCTTCCGGATGTCCTCAGAGTCATGTCCCTGAGGTAGGTCTCAGGAAGGCTGGCCTCTCTGGAAGACCAAGCTTTTATAATGGTTGGTTTTGCTCATAGTTCAGAGGAGAACAGAAACCAATTCACAAGCATCATCTGTAGAGGGCTCTGAAAAGTGGGTAAAGTAGCTCAAGTATGCACTGGTGAAAATTCAGTGAATGTGCAACGCACATTAGGCCAAACCACATCACCAAGGTTTGCCTCCCGATGCAAACAGTTTTGGTGGCCAGTCACTGATAAAGGTGGTGGAGCATTCCTTGATGTTTAGTGGATATAATCCACCAAGAATAATCCCTGAATTTGAGAAAGGGGCCAATTTGGAAAGAAGGGAGTGTAAAGGCTTTGGAATATGGGAAAATATTCCAAAAGGGGAAGTTGGCTCAAAATTCAATTGCCTAACATTTTTTTAGCATTATGCAATTGAAAATTGATAGCTTCATGAGAGGCTGTTTAAAGATCATTTCCAGGTATATTTGTGTCACTTGTAAAATGTGACTGGACTCTTTCTGTCGTGAGTTTCCCTCTCACCCCGAAGTAAATTTCTCTTGATTTGCCACATGGGATGACTATCTGTAACCAGCTAATCTCCTGGCCTCTGACCTTTCACCTTAATCGGATACCAATGTCAACCTGGTCCTCTCTTTTACCCAACACCATAAAAGTGGCTTGCATGTCCCAAACCCTTCCCGCCCCAACAAGAGAAGGCTGTCAGGTGCTAAAGCATCTCTACCAGCGTGAAAGCAAGTCCATGAATTGTATCCTCAGACATACCTCTGTCGCTGACCAACTACATTTACAAAGTAAATGGCAGGTTACTTGGTAGTGTGGAGGAGCAGAGGGATCTGGGGGTACATGTTCACAGATCCCTGAAAGTTGCCTCACAGGTAGAGAGGGTAGTTAAGAAAGCTTATGGGGTGTTAGCTTTCATGAGTCGAGGGATAGAGTTTAAGAGTCGCGATGTAATGATGCAGCTCTATAAAACTCTGGTTAGGTCACACTTGGAGTACTGTGTTCAGTTCTGGTTGCCTCACTATAGGAAGGATGTGGAAGCATTGGAAAGGGTACAGAGGAGATTTACCAGGATGCTGCCTGGTTTAGAGAGTATGGATTATGATCAGAGATTAAGGGAGCTAGGTCTTTACTCTTTGGAGAGAAGGAGGATGAGAGGAGACATGATAGAGGTACATAAGATATTAAGAGGAATAGATAGAGTGGATAGCCAGTGCCTCTTCCCCAGGGCACCACTGCTCAATACAAGGGGACATGGCTTTAAGGTAAGGGGTGGGAAGTTCAAGGGGGATATTAGAGGAAGGTTTTTTGCTCAGAGAGTGGTTGGTGCGTGGAATGCACTGCCTGAGTCAGTGGTGGAGGCAGATACACTAGTGAAATTTAAGAGACTACTAGACAGGTATATGGAGGAATTTAAGGTGGAGGGATATATGGGAGGCAGGGTTTGAGAGTCGGCACAACAATGTGGGCAAGAGGGCCTGTACTGTGCTGTACTATTCTATGTTCTATGTTCAAATCTCCCATCAATGGAAAAAAATACAGTTTATATTTCGGGCCGAAACCCTTCAGCAGGACTGGAGAAAAATAAAGCTGAGGAGTAGATTTAAAAGGTGGGGGTGGGCGGAGGGGAGAGAGGACCACTAGATGATAGGTGAAACCTGGAGGGGGAGGGATGAAATAAAGATCTGGGAAGTTGATTGATGAGATGAGGTGAGAGAGGGAAAAGGGGATGGATAATGGAGAATGGGTGGGGGGTTGGGGGTCAGTACCAGAAGTTTGAGGAATCGATGTTCATGCCATCAGGTTGGAGGCTACCCAAACGGAATATAAGGTGCTGTTCCTCCAACCTAAGTGTGTCCTCATCACAACAGTGGAGGAGGCCATGGATGGACATATCGGAATGGGAATGGGAAGTGGAATTAAAATGAATGGCTACTGGGAGATCCTGCTTGTTCTGGCGGATGGAGCATAGATGTTTAGTGAAGCGGTCTCCCAAACTACGTTGGGTCTCACTAATGTACAGGAGGCCACACCGGGAGCAACAGACTCACAGGTGAAGTGTTGCCTCATCTGGAAGGACAGTTTAGGGCCATGGATGGTAGGGAGGGAGGAGGTGTAGGGGCAGGTGTAGCAATTTTTCCGCCTGCAAGGATAAGTGCTGGGAGGGAGATCAGTGGGGAGGGACAAATGGACAAGGAAGTTGCGTAGGAAGCAATCCCTGTGGAAAGCAGGAAGTGGGGAGAAGGGAAAGATGTGTTTGGTGATGGGTTTCAGTTGGAGGTGGCGGAAGTTTCAGTGAATTATGTGCTGGACACGGAGGCTGGTGGGGTGGTAGGTGAGGACAAGAGGAACCCTATCCCTGGTAGGGTGGCGGAAGGATGAGGTAAGAGCAGATGGAAGAGATGCTATTGAGGTCAAACTTGACGGTGGAGGAAGTGAAAAAGGAGGAATCTTCTTTGTTCTAGAATGAAAAGGTTCACCCTGAGAGCAGATGCAGCAGAGACGGAGGAATTGTGAAAAGGGGATGGTGTTTTTTCCTAGTAGGGTGGGACGAGATGTAGACTAGGTAGCTGTGAGAGTCCATGGGTTTGCAATAGACATTGGTGGATAAGCTGTGTCTGGAGGTAGAGCCAGTGAGATCAAGAAAGGGAAACGAGGTATCAAAAATGGACCAGATGAATTTGAGGGCAGGGTGGAAGTTGCAGGCAAAGTAGATGAAGTCAACCAGTTCAGCACAAGTGCAGGAAGCAGCACCAATGCAATCATTGATGTAGCGTAGGAAAAGTGCGGGACGGTCGCCAGTGTAGGCTTGGAACATAGATTGTTCCACGTAGTCGACAAATAGGCAGGCACAGCTGAGACCCATGTGTGTACCCATAGCTCCTCCTTTTGTTTCAAGGAAGTGGGAGGAGCCAAAGGAGAAATGATTGAGAGTTAGGATAAGTTCCGCTAGGCGGAGGAGAATGGTGGTGGAGGAGAACTGGATGGGTCTCATGTCCAGTAAAACATGGATAGCTTTGAAGCCTTCCTGGTGGGGGATGGAGGTATATAGGGACTGGACTTCCATAGTAAAAATGAGATGATGGGGGCCAGGAAACTTGAAATCCTTGAAAAGATCAAGAGCATGTGAGGTGTCACAGATGTAGGAAGGAAGGGATTGAACTGGGGGGGATAAAACAGAGTCAAGGTAAGCCGATATGAGCTTAGTGGGGCAGGAACTATCTGAAACAATGAGTCTATCTGGAAAGTGGGTTGTGGGTCTTGGGTAGGAGGTACTGTAGAAACAGGAGGTGCAGGGTGTGGGAACGATGAGGTTGGTGGCAATGGATGGGAGATTCCCAGAGTCAATAAGGTCGGTGATGGTGTGGGAGATGATGGCCAGGTGTTCCTCAATGGGGTGCTGTTCGAGTGGTAAGTAAGAGGAGGTGTCTGAGAGTTGGGGCTGGGCCTCAGCAAGATAGAGGTCAGTACACCAGACTACTACAGCACCTCCCTTATCTTTGGGTTTGATGGTGAGGTTAGGATTAGTGTTCCTTAGTGGAGTCCTGTTATCTGAGTTGAGGTCAACGGTGGAGAGGCCCTTAACTGTGATGGACTGAGCTGTACCCACTCCTTTGTTGGATTTTCCAGTCAAGAGCATTGGTGTTTCCATACCAGGCTGTGATGCAGCCAATCAATATACTCTCCACCACACATCTATCGAAGTTTGTCAAAGTTTTAGATGTCATGCTGAATCTTCATGAGCTTCTTAGGAACTAGAGGCGACGCAGTGCTTTCTTTCCAACTGCACCTACGTGCTGGGCCCAGGACAGGTCCTCTGAGATGGTAACTGAGGAATTTAAAGTTGCTCATTCTCTCCACCTCTGATCCCCCAATAAGGACTGGCTCATGGACCTCCGGTTTCCTAATTCTGAAGTCAATAATCAGCTCCTCAGTCTTGCCGACTTTGTCTGAGAGGTAGTTCTGTTGCCACCACTCAGCCAGACTTTCAACCTCTCTCCTATATGTGGATTCAATACCATAATTGATTCAGCAAGCAAGCATGGTGTCATCAGCAAATTCACAAGTGGCATTGGAGCTGTGCTTAGGCTCACAATCATAATTATAAAGCCTTGTGGTGCAGCTGTACCGATGGAGATGGTGGAGGAGATGCTGTTGCCAATCCAAACTGACTGGGGTCTGCAAGTGCAGAAAACGAGGATCAGATTGCTCAAAGAGATATTGAGGCCAAGGTCTTGATGCTTATTAGTTTAGTTTTCAGGGGATGATAGTGCTAAATGCCAAGCTGTAGCTGATAAAGAGCATCCTTTTTAAAGGTTTCAGGCGTCTTTAAACATGTGAGATCAGGAATTTCATTGCGCATTCTGTCCCCATCCCTAAGTCATCAAAATCAGGAGCTGAGTTGTGCTGGGTAGAGTTGTGGGGGCACTGAGTGGACTCATTTGCTTACCATTTAGCTTTTGGTGCCACTCACATCTCTAAATCCAAATGTTTGCATTTGGTATCTACGTTTCAAATTCATCTGGCTAATTCACAACCCAACGTGCTTTTATTCTGTCCGCACTAATTCACTGCAAGCATTGCATAAAAAGAGCAAAGCCGCCTGGCGGCCACTCGTCCCACATCTGCTCGCTCCCCAGTCTCGGTTGTTTCTGGGACCCTCTCCCACCCACTATTTTTGCTCATTTTACTCGGGGTCGCAAACAATTCTCAGGAACAGGTTGATTGGAATCTGTAACGTAGCTATGAAAGGAAGTAAGTTACCAGTACCAATGTGTAGAGGAGGAAAGTCCTTGAAGAGTAAAACACTGAGTGAGGAGCCAAAGGACAAGGGACACAGTTTGAGAATATCGATTAAGACTGAGGTGAGGGGGGTGGTGTCAGAGAAGGTGTATTTAAGCATCTGAATGAAGGCAATGGCATGGAAGTGTGCATGAATTGATCCACCCCAATGTGAGGAGATCTTGAACATGCACATTTTGGTCATCGGAGAACAGTGAATCCAGCTGTGGATAGAAAATTTGTTATTGTATTCATTCAGGATGGACATCATTGGATTTCTGGACATCAAGGGAATCAATGGACATGACAACAATGCTACAAAACAGCACCAAGTTCAATAAGGATGGTGAATGGTGAAGCAGGCTTGAAGGTTTTTTCAAATGGAAAAAGGCAACACAATGGAAGTTACAGGCAGGAGAGGATGAGTGAAGGCCAATCCAAGACAAAGTACTGAGGTTGGCACAAGTTGTGAAAAGGGAGGATTTTTTTTTCCCTCTGGTAGATATTTGTGGAAGGAAGCCAATGCAAGCAAGACAGGAAAAAACTGTAAACAACATGATACTCCAATGTAAGCAGGAGGGAGCCATCTGACATGGGAGAGGGAGAAAGAAAAGCAGGAGAAGAGCTTCCAAAGCAGCTGCAGAGAGAAGATCAATGGAAAAAAAACGAGCCAATGTGATTCCAAAACATGTGAACAAGAAAGAAGGGAAGCAAAGGATGCTAGTGAGGGACTGACACTAAAGCAGGTGGAGCACTAATCAGATGGTCGGACAGGAGGCTAGAGCAAACAGATGAGAGGCCAATAATGCCATCAGGAAGCAGTAAAACAAGGAGCTACGAGCCAGTTGAAGGGAGAGGAAAGAAAAGAAGGCCAGAGCAAGTTGAAGAGGGAAGGCTGAGATAAATAATATTGAAACAATGGCAGGAGGAAAGTATGAACAAATTGGAGGAGATTAAGGCCCGAACGAATCAGAGGTAGGAGGAGAAAGCAGAGTAAATGTGGCAGAAAGAAATTCAGCTTCAGAGACTAATAATTTGTAAAGAAAAATTGGGAACTTTCTGTGAGTTGCACAAACTCTATAATTTTCCTTCTGGGTTTTCCATGAGTTTAACAAACTAAGGCACCCAGAAGTCCAGTAACGCACAGTAATGTTCTTAGAGAAATATCTCTACAGAAGTGGTCTTTCATGTTCAGTAATTTGTCACTGGTAACCCACCTTTGGTATGTCGTTTCTAAATCATTTACTTACCAGTCTTTCCCACCTACCATAATCCTTCCTACTACTCATTGCCCCAGCACTCAAATGACTAAATATCAATCACTCCTTCTAACAACTGATGTATTAGCTTCTCCCCAAATGCCTATCAATTTGCCAATCAACCCTTTATCTACTCATCACCTTTGTGTACCTGACTATCAAACTCCCACCCAACTCTCCTCCTCTGATGATCCATGGCTATTATCCTAATGATCCCAACTAACACTCCCGTCAAATCTCTGGGCCACCCATACTACCACATTGCCTTTTCAATCTCAACCACTGGTCAAAGATCTGAAGCCCACACCAGTTACTAATCCCAATTTCCCTTTCATTCTCCAGCACATTTTTTGCTCACCATTACCCCTCCCCACCCCCACATCTCCTGAACTTCAACATTACGGATCATGTCATATGACATAGGCAATCCTGGTCTCATGACTATAATTGTTCTCAGAAAAATATTTCTACCCAAGTGGTCTGTCATTGATTTCTTCTGGACAATGTCTTTTCAAGATGGGTGACCCCAGCCATTATTAATAGTCTTCAGAGATTATCTGCCTGGCGTCGGTGGTTATATTACCAGGACTTGTGATATACACCAGCTGATCAAACCGCCATCCGCCACCTGCTCCCAGGGCTTCATGTGTCGCAGATCAGTGGGGCTTGATCGGTGCTCCACATTGCCCAAGAGTAACCTGCAGGCTAGCGGAGGGAATGAGCGCCTTACACCTCCTTTGGTAGAAACATATCTCCACCCTGCTGCCAGATTTAATTTGTGTGAAGAAAAGTCCTTTGATCGTTCAGGGTTAGTCCAGTAGCTCTCGCAAATGAACTGAACAACAAACAGGCCCTTGAATAAATGTTTATTGAACCACTGAACATCTTTTTATATAAACAGTATTTCCAAGAATACAGCAGACATTGAGATGTCAACCTAGAACACTTGTGCAAGTCCTGGTTGGCGACTGAGTCCTCAATCTTCTGACTGCAGCAGAGGTTTCTCTGCATAGGTCAGTCAAATAGACAAGTTACACAACTACAAAAAATTTATCAAGTGCCACTGTAAACAAGGCCAATGCAGCTGGGAGCAGAGGAAACCCAATTAAAATAAATGAGGCAAGAGGAGAGGAGGCAGAAGAAATGAACAAATAATATAAGCTATGTACTAATAAGAGATAATAAGAGATATTCAGCTCAAGCTGAGGAAGGGACTGACGTAAGAAACAGAAAAAGAAATTCCAAAAGAGATTTTCTATTAAAAGATGCCAAAGCAAGCAGGGAATGGGGAACATAAGCAATGGCAATTCCAAAATAAACAGGAGGAATCCACTGGAAATGGGAGAAGAACCAAAAAGGACAATTAAAGCAGAAGTGGAGATTCAGAACTTTGGGAAAGGATTTCCAAGTCAAATCAAATGGTGACAAAGTGATAAAGCACTAGTGAGGGAAAGGGATATCGGAGTGAAGTTAGGGAGGAAAGGAAACAGTCGGGGAGGGCATGCAGGATGAATTGCAGAGGCAAGGCAGCAAGCTGCAGTCGACCTGTAACCAAAGCGGAGAGGGTGGCCGCAAAATAGTGAGATCAGGCTAGAGCCGTGCTGGAGAAAAGCATTAGAAGATCAAAGCCAAATGTGGATAGAGCACAAGAGTCGGGATGTTATGTTGCAATTTGTACAAGATGCTGGTGAGATTGCACTTGAAGTACTTTGTATAGTTTTGCTCATTCTTTATACAAAAAAGACATCATTAAACTGTAAACAGTGCAGAGAAGATTTACGACGATGTTGCCTGGACTTGAAATATGAAGAGGTTGAGCAGACTAGGACTTTATTCCTTAGAATATAAGAGATTAAAGGGTGGCTTTATAGAGGTGTAAAATCTTGAGGGTTATAGATGGAGTGAAGAAAGGGGAACTTACAACTAGAGAGCATGGCAGGGGGAGAAGAATGAAAAGAGATCTATGGGGTAACTTCTTCAGCCCGAGGATAATTTGTATATGGAACAAGCTGGCAAAGGAAATGGTCACGGCAGGTGCAATAGCAACACTCAAAA
Source organism: Mobula birostris (assembly GCF_030028105.1). Lineage (NCBI taxonomy): Eukaryota > Metazoa > Chordata > Chondrichthyes > Myliobatiformes > Myliobatidae > Mobula > Mobula birostris. The sequence continues at coordinate 31,055,019 of NC_092396.1, forward strand.
GTCATTTGGATACGTTCATGGATAGAAGGGATTTAGAGGGATATGGGGCACATGTGCATAAATTTTACTAGCATTGGTGATCACCCTGGTCAGCATGGATGAAACGGGATGAAGGGCCTGGTTCCATGTTCTACTACTCTATGACTCTATCGAAGAAAACTTACGTATTCATTTTTAATCACAATTATTTTAGTTTGCCTGAAATACAGAAATATTAGGACGACGGGCAAAATAAGGTAATTCCGGCACATATGAACACATAGCCTGAGTGTGAGGTTTGGAGTAGTCACAGCCCCCTTTCTAGTTGATCTCACACGTAACGAATGGGCACTTGGAAGTACGTTCAGGGATGAATCAGCACCTTCAGTAAAGGAGGAGCAAATATGGGAGGAAAACGACATTTAAAAACAATGATGGCTCCTTGCCAAGTTAAAAATGGGTTGACTGGAGCGAGTTAAAATTCCCAAGTTTGTCTATAAACAGTTCAATATTTTCTCATTTCCAGACCGTATTTTTCACAGATGCTGCTGAAGGACGTATGCGAGTGTGAAAAGGAAAGCACAAACTGCATGTCTGTTTTATATTTTGTGAGAGTTAGTTAGAGATTAGCTTCCTGACTCCATTCCAGAGAAGCTGAAAGCGATGAGTTATGAGGCAATTTTCTGACATAAAGTAGAAGTTTCCATTTTCCCCAGGAAAATTGCAGTAGACAGTAATGAATGAGATAGTAATTCCTGATAGCTCCACAGTCACAATCTTACAGTGATGTGGTAAGATTATATATCCTCCGCACGTTCATAAACCAGGGGCTGTTTGGTGTTGCACTTGCCTCTGCATTAATTGGAGGGATGAAGGCAAAAATCCAGGCTGGCTTCAGAGTGTTATATAATAAGAAATGCAGAGTCTTTTAGATGAGAAGCTAGTTAAAAATCCCACTTGTTCTTACAGCTGGATACAAATATTCTATGATGTTATTTCAGACAATAGCAGGTGAGTTATCAGCTATCCATCTGGTACAACGTGTCTTGGCGTGAAGCTGTGGTTACCAAGAACCTATGGTTGTTCGTGGGAACATTGTTTGAGCAGCATGGCTCTTGTATTTTCTACTTTTCCTACTCGGTCTACATTTCAAAAGTACTTCATTTCTTTCTCAATGGCTCTGAGACAATGTGAAAGGTGTCATGGAAGTATCAGTTATTTAAAAACAGTGAAGTATCTTCTCTGTCATTTGATGCAGCATTCACATTGTAAGCAGTAGGATTCCCAATTCTTCCAAGAGGACCTCAACCTTGTTGTAAGAATTGGAGGCTCGGTGTCTCATTGACCCAGAGAGCTACGCTGACTGGAGTCAGGGCTTTATGCTTTGGCTCTTTGTAGGATCACCCATGCCAAACAGGTCAAAGGGTAGAGGCCAGACTATGAGTGGTCAACCCTGACAGGTCAAACAAAATCGTTACGGAAACAGCAATGTGACAGTATTCCTGAGTTTCTACCCGGGACTTACATGACTGACAGCAGTGAAAACTAAGAGGAAGCTACTGACATGATGAAGGAAGCCCTGAACACCACCAGAGTTGGAGGACCTCCATTGCTGCCCTAAATGCCAGTGGCGTAACTAGCAGTGACACAACGTCCCCATTTAAAAACAAAGTGACTAGTTTAAATTATTTCATTATGGTCTTTCTTGAGGGAATTGTAGGCTGGTTAAGCTCATAACTTTACTTCAAATGTTGGTTTACTCACCTGACTAAACATAAAACATAGAAGAGTACCACACAGTAACAGGCGCTTTGGCCTGCAGTGTCTGTGCCAAACATAATTCCAAATTCAACTACATCTTTTCATGCCTACACAAGATCCGTACCCCGGGCAGCCTGTTCCAGGCACCAAGCACTTTGTGTAAAATGCCCCATAGATCTCCTTTAAACTTTCTTCCTCTCACCTTAAATACATTCACTCTAGTACTTGGCACATCTGCTCTGAGCAAAGGATTCTGATTGTCTGCCATAACTCTGCCAATTATAATTTTAAAAACACGTATTAGGTCTTCCCTCATCCTACTGTGCTCTAGAGAAACCAACCCATGGTTGTCCAACCTTATAGCTATATCCTCTTGTGCAGGCAGCATCCAGGTATACTTCATCTGCAACCTCTCCAAAGACTCCACATTCTTCCTATAATAGGCAGACCTGCACTGCGCACAATATTCCAAACAAAGACTAACCAAAGGTTTATACACCTGTAACATGATTTTCCAACTTTTATGTTCAAAGCCCTGACCGTTAAAGGCAAGCACGCCATATGCAACATAGACGAAATGCCGGAGGAACTCAGGAAATCATGCAGCATTTATGGAGGGGAATAAACAGTCTTTGTTTCAGGACATTATCTCGGCCCAAAACATCAAATGTTTATTTCCATCCATAGATTCTGCCTGACTTGATGAGCTCTGCCAGCATTTTGTGTGTGTTTCTGACTACTGTAGCTCCAGCATCTGTGGAATTTCTTGTGTTTACGCACACCAAATGCCTTCTTTACCAATAGTTATCCTAAAGTTGATTTAATTCAGGCCTCCTGATTTGGATAAACATTGCATTTCCTAATTGTTTACTGAGTTTAAATTCTGGAACTCCCTATCAAACAATATTGTGAGATTGCCTTCAAGAAGGTCTGCAGTGGTTCAAGAGGGTGTCTCCTGCCACTCTCTCTCTCTCTAGTAGTTAAGTATAGTATAGAATTGCTGGTCTCACCAATGACATGAGGATTATAGAAATGATTAAGGGAGAAATAGTAGAGCCACTATTATAAAGTCACAAATTCTTTAATTTTCATACAGCAGACTCACACAAGCAGATTTGCTAATGAATTGAGATTGGCAGACAAGTAGCTTCTGGGCAGATACCTGAAGGGCTCAGACTGTTTTTTTAGTAAGACCCAGTTACACCGTGAATCTCTTACTGTGTGTGACTTAACACGTGCCCAAACATCTACGATGGTCCTGAAGCACGGATCACACCATCTCATCTGCCGGGATCTTGTTCCTAGTCGAGTGCATTGGAGCAACAAGCAATCTGCTAGAGGAACTCGAGGGCTCGAGCAGCATCTGTGGGAGGAAGGGAATCAGTGATATTTTAGATCAAAACCCTGCATCACGACCCTTTTTTGATTCTTTTTGGCCAACCTATCCAGTAAATTAGATTATTTACTGTAATCACTTAACCACCAGTACATACGAGTCTTGATGCAGGGTTTCGATCTGAAGTGTCAACAAGCCCTTTCATAGAAACCATAGAAACCATAGAAAAACTACAGCACAGAAACAGGCCTTTTGGCCCTTCTTGGCTGTGCCAAACTATTTTCTGCCTAGTCCCACTGACCTGCACACGGACCATATCCCTCCATACACCTCCCATCCATGTATCTGTCCAATTTATTCTTAAATGTTAAAAAAGAACCCGCGTTTACCACCTCGTCTGGCAGCTCATTTCATACTCCCACTACTCTCTGTGTGAAGAAGCCCCCCCCCAATGTTCCCTATAACTTTTCCCCCCTCACCCTTAACCCATGTCCTCTGTTTTTTTTCTCCCCTTGTCTCAGTGGAAAAACCCTGCTTGCATTCACTCTATCTATACCCATCATAATTTTATATACCTCTACCAAATCTCCCCACATTCTTCTATGCTCCAGGGAATAAACTCCTAACCTATTCAACCTATCTCTGTAACTGAGTTTCTCAAGTCCCAGCAACATCCTTGTAAACCTTCTCTGCACTCTTTCAACCTTATTAATATCCTTCCTGTAATTTGGTGACCAAAACTGAACACAATACTCCAAATTCGGCCTCACCAATGCCTTATACAACCTCATCATAACATTCCAGCTGTTATACTCAATACTTTGATTAATAAAGGCCAATGTACCAAAAGCTCTCTTTACGACCCTATCCACCTGTGACACCACCTTTAGGGAACTTTGCATCTGTATTCCTAGATCCCTCTGTTCTACTACACTCCTCAGTGCCTCACCATTTACCCTGTATGTTCTACCTTGGTTTGTCCTTCCAAAGTGCAATACCTCACACTTGCCTGTATTAAGCTCCATCTACCATTTTTCAGCCCATTTTTCCAGCTGGTCCAAGTCCCTCTGCAGGCTCTGAAAATCTTCCTCACTGTCCACTACCCCTCCAATCTTTGTATCATCAGCAAATTTGCTGATGCACAGATGCTGCTTGATCTGCTGAATTTCTACTGCAGAGTCTTTGTAGCCCCATGTTCCAGTCTCTTGTGTCTCCAGAGTGAGTTGGAGCTTGCTGTTCATACCTTTCCACGCTGACAATGATTATTTAATCAACTTTTCCACCAGATGGATTGGTGATCAACGTATGGTCACAGACACTGCTTAAATAACCCATTTATTTATAGATTGGTTTCTGGTATTCATACTTTGAATTATTACATGACTCATTTTAGATCAGGAGAATCAAGGAAACTTAGCTTAAGTCTGGCAGTCAACTCTCAACCAAACTGATCCACAGTAACAATGTTGTAATGGTGAACCATGTTGGTGCAGCTGCCTGATAGCTCCAAGAGCCCCAGATTCAATTCTGACCCTAAGTGCCGTCTTTGTGGAGTTTGAACTTTGACCTTGTGACCACTTGGGTCTTCCAGTTCCCTCTTACTTCCCCAAAGCATGCTGGCAAATTAATAAGCTGCTGCAAATTACCCCTCTTGTGGAGGGAATGGCAAAAAAGGTTAAAAGAGAGCCAATGAGCATGTGAATGAGTGAGAATAATGGCTAACTTTATAGGGGAATAAGTTGGGACTGATCTGTTAGAAGCCTGTAGAGACTGGATAAACCCCTTTTCTATTGTAAAAGTAAGTGACAGGCTAACTTGCTGTTCGGTTAAAAACTCTGTCGCTTACTTACCTCCTGTACCCGATAAGGTGGCCACTGAGTTTATGATCATGGCCCACAGCTGCTATAGCCCATCCACTTCAAGGTGTGATGTGTGGTACATTCAAAGACGTTCTTCTGCACACCACATGAGTGGTCATTTGAGTTAGTATCATCTTCCTGTCAGTTTGAACCAGTCTGGCCACTTGCCTCTGACCTCTCCCATTAAAAAGGTGTTTTCACCCACAGAGCTATCACTCATTGGATGCTTTGTCTTCTGTTGCTGTTGCTTTCTGCACCATTCTCTGTGAACTCTAGAGACTGTTGTGCTTGAAACAGGAGATCATCAGATTCTGAGATACTCAAACCACCCCTTCTGGCACCAATAATCATTCCATGGTCAATGTCACTTCGAGCACATTTCTTCTCCATTCTGACGTTCGGTCTGTACAACAACTGGACCTCTTAACCATGTCTGTATGATTTTATGCATTGAGTTGCTATCGCATGATTGGCCGATTAGATATTAGCATTAAAAAACAGATGTACAGGTATACCTAATAACATAGCCACTTAGTGTGAATATTTTGTAGAATGTTAGTTATCCTTGTAAAAAGTGCTGCTGACAGTATAATCCTTTCTCTAAGTAAGTATTATTTATGATTACATCTTCCAGTGCACAGTTAAAAGTCGATTACCAAGGAAAGAGGTGTGATTCCTTCATGTGGGGGAAAAGGATGAGCGACTTAGAACAGACATATCATTTTTATGTCAGTATGCTATTTCAGTTGTTTAAGGCCTAAAACTAGAAAGAAGCAAAATTGATAAAAACTGCAGTAACCAAATGGATAATGGCAGGAGACAAAGGTATTATTAAGCCTGATTATATGTAATGGTAGTAACTTCTATTGGTGGGAAAGAAAATGCCTAAATCCCTTGTATTCAGTGGATTATTTCTAAATGTTGATTATTTATTGAGGACAACATAGAAACTCATTCCATGATTTCCATGGATTTTTCAGAAACTAAGTGCAGCAATTATGAGGTCAGTGATTTGGTTAACTCAATTAAAAGCAAGGCACCTTACAGTAACAAGAATGAAGTACAGCCGTTGTGAACCAGCCCCACAAACCAATGCCTTTCTCTGCAGCATTTTTCTCCCTCCTTTGAATGACAAGATCTGGCTCTTTCTCCTCCCCATATGCAGAAAGATGAATGTCATTTTCCTGCAGTATTTAAAAGATTTTATCTTGAAATGAAGAAAAGATTCTCAATAGACGAGTGGCCTTTAAGGGCATAGTTCCAAATCTATACACACAAGGACACATTCCTCTCAGTGCATGTCCAAAGACACCTAACTGTGTTTACACTGTATCCGGCAGTACCCTCAACACATCAGCTATCACCTAGTGTGGAACACAAACATCTTAAAGAGGAAGTGAACAGATGACAGCTTTCTAGTTGCGGGTTTTGCTGAGGTCCCTGATTACAAATCTCAGAGAAGGTCCAGTATCCATCAAGACAAAAGCTTTATTTGCTTAAACCTTATTTTTCTTTGTGGGTGGGAATGGGTGTGCAGTGGGGGACAGCGAAGGAGCTACTTTGAAAGCAAGAGGTAACGGAAAAACTTTTTCTTGCGACAGTTAATAATTGCATTATTTGAAAGAAATCATTGATTTCCCTGAACCTGTAACTTATTTATTTATTTATTGAGATACAGTGCAGAATAACCCCTTCCGGCCCTTCAAGCCACATAACCCAACAATCCCCTGATTTAATCCTAGCCTAATCACAGGACAATTTACAACGACCAATTAGCATACCAACAAGTACATCTTTGGACTGTGGGAGGAAACCGGAGCACCCAGAGAGAAAACACGTGGTCACAGGAAGAACGTACAGACTCCTTACGGGGCAGCGTTGGGAATTGAACCCATGTCGTCTGTACTGTAACGCATTGTGCTAACTGCAGCACTGCCCGGCCTGTACTCTGCCTTATGAAGGGCACATTGAGGGGAGTTAACGGCCATGTCAAACAGCCTGGATCTGTCAATTGTAGGACTTAACCTATGTTTACCAAGGGCAAATAACTAGATTATCAGCAGTTGTCCTGAATTTCTAGCTAAAGACTTTTATGAACGTCAATTTTAAAAAATCCTGATTCTACAGTGAAATATTTTTACTTGAGGACAAGTTCAAGTGTAATTATATGAATACTCATGAATACAGCCAAACAAAGCTGGGTTCCACCTGGGTCAAGGTGTAAAACACAGTCATACACAGCACAAGGCACATATAATTTCAGTAGCAGAAACATACAATCACCACAGAAAAAAATAATATAGCCCAAGTCCCTGAGTGTCATGTCCTGCAGATTGTTGGTGCATGGAATGTTGTCGGCAAGAACAAGCCCACAGCCGTTCGATAATTACATGCTGGTGAAGTCTGCAGACGAGTGTAATCAAGCTCATCTTCCACCATGTGAACACTGGAGGGCAGCATCAACAGAAAGGGACAGCCCCAACCCAGCGTCTCCTCTCCTGAGTGGTGACAACAGATGACCCTGCAGCATGACAGCCTAGTCCACACTATATCTGAGGCCGCGCAGCTCCCACGCCGTCGATCTAGCCAATGAGCCAGTGAACTGGACTTGCAGCATTCCACATTAACAATGCCCAACAGGGTCTTGCAGTCACAAGGAAAATGTCCAGGACAATCACTTGCTCTGTTTGTTAGACTGCGGACCGCATCCGTGCACCGACTCTGATCGTGCAACACGGTCTCCACCAAGTCTGGCTCAACCGCTACCGCTACCGAGCATTTCGCTAATGGGTAAGACCAGCAGCACTTGCTGTTCTTAAAATGCAGCAGTGTTTTGCATTCATATAAAAGACGTCAAGGGTGAACAACTACACCTTTGGTTGGACGTGGAGTTATCACTGCATCCAAGTGTACCACTATCATACCAGAACATGACTGTAACAGCTAGTAAATAATCAGTCATGGAGTCATAGAGCTGCATAGCGCAGAAACAGGCCATTTACCCACTGCTGATGCCTATTCTCCAGCTTATTCCTTGAGTCTTTCTTGAACAACGCAACAACTTTCGCTATCCTCCATCCCTCTGAACTCACCATGGTTAAGGAGGTTTAAGTACCTCTGACAGGCCCCTCTAATTTTGGCACCAGCCTCTCACAAGGTCCAAATGGACACCTTGTCAGGCCCTGGTGATTTATCCACACTAATTTGCCTCATGACAGCAATCACCTTCTCTTCTGTAATCCACATACGATCCATGATCTCATTACTGTGTATGATAAGTAACATCACCTTCTCGCTGACAATCAAAACTGGCATCCCAGAAGCACGTGTACTTAGCCCACTGCTCTACTCTACACCCACGAATGTGTGGCTTGGCACAGCGCAAACAGCACCTATAAATCTACCGATGACACAACTGTTGTTGGCAGAATTTCAAAAGGTGAGGAGGAGGCGTACGGGAGTGAGGTAGATCTTCAGGTTGAGTGGTGTCACAAAACAACCTTCCATTCAACACCAATAAGACCAAGGAATTGATTGTGGACTTCAGGAAGGGGTTTTTTTACATACACCAGTCCTTACTGAGGGATCAGCAGTGGAAAGGGTGAACAGTTTCAAGTTTCTGGGTGACAGTATCTCTGAAGATCTATCCTGGGCCCAACATATTGATACAATTACAAAGGAGGCACAGCAGTGGCTATATTTCATTAAGAGTTTGAGGAGACCTCATATGTCACCGAAGACCCTTGCAAATTTTGACAGATATACCATGGAAAATATTCAAACTGTTTGCATTACTATCTGGTATAAGGAACATATTTCACAACATATGCTAGAGATATTAAACTGATTTTGATTCTGATTCTGATAATGTTTTGTCCCATTTATATAGACCCTGTATCCACCTCTCAAGTAAACACAGATGCAAGAAGTCCATTTAAGGTCTTCCACATCTCTTTCAGCCCCATGCATAGATGACCAGGCCTTCCTCTTTCTCTGCACCCCTCTATGTTAAGAGCAAAGCTCCACACACTTCTTGCCATAGAGGGAGTACAAAGAAGGTTCACCAGATTGATTCCTGGGATGGCAGGACTTTCATATGAGGAAAGACTGGATCGACTAGGCTTATACTCGTTGGAATTTAGAAGATTGAGGGGGGATCTTATTGAAACGTATAAAATCCTAAAGGGATTGGACAGGCTAGACGTAGGAAGATTGTTCCCGATGTTGGGGAAGTCCAGAATGAGGCATCACAGTTTGAGGATAAAGGGGAAGCCTTTTAGGACCAAGATTAGGAAAAACTTCTTCACACAGAGAGTGGTAAATCTGTGGAATTCTCTGCCACGGGAGACAGTTGAGGCCAGTTTATTGGCTATATTTAAGAGGGAGTTAGATATGGCCCTTGTGGCTAAAGGGATCAGGGGTTATGGAGGGAAGGCTGGTACAGGGTTCTGAGTTGGATGATCAGCCATGATCACACTGAATGGCAGTGCAGGCTCAAAGGGCTGAATGGCCTACTCCTGCACCGATTTTCTATGTTTCTATGTTTCTATGACCAAAGATTCAATGAGACTTACCAGGCCACCCTTCACACACTGCGCCCATTTGAAATCTGCTGATGACTGACCAGGTCACTCTACAGTGCCCATGTTACTGGGAGACCTTTAAAATCCTGCCAGGTGAAATTTAAGCTTTGCATTGGATATGACACTTACATCTTGCAAGCATCAGTCCCTCCTTTGCTCCATATTTTCTCCCACTCCTCTGAGATATTTATGTCTATTGTTTGATATGTTCCTAATACTTTAGAAAATTCTGATTCTAAATTATGTTCCTGGTGGCAGATCTCAATCATAATAGTTGCAGTCTGGTACCACTAGAATTGGATACCACGTCAGTGGGCCTTCAGATGGATATGTAGCTTCAGTGGAGTTAAACATTTGCAGTGGGGTGAAATTTTAGCTGGCAATATACACACTTCAAAATACCTTCATCTCCTGTGTGGAAACCAGATAATTAAATATTAACATAACATTTTTGTATCTAAATAAACAAATCCTTCAGCCACTACAGGGCTTCCATTTATAACTTCCCTGTTTATTTGCATACTGAAATACCCTATTTTAATGGGTCTAACTCTTAGCCACTTTAAAGGTTCTGGATACTGAATAGACATGTGAAGCATATTTCAGATTGCCATATTGATTGTTATAGGTATAGTAAAGAAACGGACAGAAAAAAACAATGTGAGAAATCTTTAACAAAAGTACTTTGCTCCTCCTCTACTCCTCCTGGGTCTCCCACCCTCCCTCTCCAAACTCAAAATTTTATATTTTGAGCCTTTTAATCTACTGAATAATACTGGGATGTTATTCTGATTATTGGGGCACAACTACCTCTACTGTACAGACCTCTGTCTCTGTTAATGCAGTTGGCCACTCTTCCTCAGTTTAAGCCTATAGATACTGGGCTTGATTATCAGGAATGGAAATACTAAAGCAAACAAGTTTTGGGAGGTACTATCAACAGATCCTTTTTCAAGATGCCATTGGCAATATACAGTGACGTTTTGCGGGCAGCTTACAAAACTACTAGATAGTCTACTAGCTATGGTTCTTCTGAACCATGATCACTGCAATCCACAGCCTGTTATTTCCCTTTAAGAGATGTCCTTTTGAACCATATAAATAAACTAGCGATTTTTACAATTTCCTGAAGGATTGAGCAAACTTGAGTCTTGGGAATGCAGCTACGGCGCCATGAAGTGGATGAAAGTCAGACATCGCCACGATGCACTTCAAGCCAAATTAAAGTGTCGAAGCCCGTGAGCAGAAAACAAACCAGTTGTCAGTCCCAGGTCAGCCAAGATCCACCACCTGAACCCATCCCCTCTGCCTGCCTTTGACCTGTCTTCCTCTCTTCTCGCTACTACCATCGCATGGAAGGCACAGGAGTCTAGGATCCATGCCGCCAAGTTCAAAAGCAATTGTTGTCCTGTGGCCATCAGGCTCCAGGACCGGTTTCACTCACCTCAGTGTTGATAGACTCTGCAGTTGTGGACTCGCTTTCAGCCATTCTGCAGCTCATCTTTTCAGTATTATTTGTTTTTTATTCAAATATTTGCATAATTTGTCCTCTATTGCGCATTAGATGTTTGTTTGTCTTTGTTATGTATGGCTATTGTGCTTCTTTGTTTTCCTGAGTGTGACGGCTATAAAATAAATCTCAAGCTTCCTTATGGTATAAATACCTTGATAATAAATTTACTTTGAATTTTTGATGTTAACAGATGCATCAGGCTGTGAAAGAAATCTTTTATTTATGAAGATATTGTACTAAGTTAGTGTTCAGGATATCTTTCACTCTTCAGAGGAGACACTGACTGCATTGTTGACATGTTAGGATTTACTCCAAACCTTTTAGAGGGAGTGGGGCAAGTTCCTGAGGTGGATATTAGTGCATGGATAAATGGGATTTTGAATGGTGCCTCATGGGTGTTATGATCTCCTGGAATGACGATTAATTGATTTCAAGGGTCCAGGAGCAATTCCCCTGAGTTCCTATTTCCCCCTGAATGGTGGAAGTTTTCTGGCTATTGGTGGGGATTGTGGGGGAGCGGTGGGAAGCACTGGGACTCACAATGCTCGGATGGAGCACAAGCATTGAGGGCATTTCATATATTTATATGTTCTTAAATAAAGGACATGGGAATAGCAAAATGGAGGTGCTCAGAGGTAAACAAGAAAATTGAGATTAAAAGAGGTTGGAATAAACTAGCATGGTTAAAGTTAATGAAGTGAGAGCAGAGATCAGAGGCTTGCAGAGTACCTAGGAGACAAACACAATCCGGAACTTTGCATGGGGCTTTACATACTCTGCACTCTGACAGTAGGAGATAGGTTACTGGGGCAGAGATTTCAAAATGTGACTACCACCATCCTTTTCCCATTGTGCTTATATATTTGCAGAACTTGTATTTTTCAGCCTTTACTCAACTTGTTGGCTTACAGCTCTCCCCACAGGTGCAGTCCACAGTTCCAGCATCTTCTGTTTTTTATGTTTCAATCTTCGGAAGATTTTTCTGTTAATAGTTTGCTTTTTGCTCTTCCTTTCTCACCTTAAAACAGGCACCTAATCAGGTTAATATGGCTGTAAGTTACAATTTCTTGTATTATATATAAACCTTCAGAAAACCTTAATTTGCATCTGGCCTACATTTACTCTCAAGTTTTTGTTACTTTGATATAAACTCTTTGAATTCCTAGTTGGATTTCTGACTGTAAAACATGCCTGGGTATTTATTATTCTGCATGCCAACCATCTAAACCTCCCAAATAAACTTTAGTTGAGAACTCACCCCCAAGATTCTGTTAGTTTTATTACAAACCATAGTAGCAAATTACTGTACTATATAAAAGAAAAGCAAACCAATATTAATAATGGCAAAGTTTATAGTGTTACAAAGCTTCCTAAATTACAGTACTGTGCAAAAGTCTTAGGCAAATATATGTAGCTCGGGTGCCTGAGACTTTTGCACAGTACTGTAGTAATTTTATGTATTGCACTGTGCAGCTGCCATAAAAAAAAAAACAAATTTCATGGCATATGTGAGTGATGATAAACCTGATTCTGATATGGGTCTCTATTGTGGACTGAGAGTGGGAAGAGGGCAGGAAGCAGGGAATCATGGCTGGGAAAAGGTGAAGGGTGAAAGGAGAGAGCAGGAAGCACCAGAGGGACATTCTGTAATGATCAATAAATCAATTGTTTGGAATCAAATGGCCTTGCCTGGTGTCTCAGGACTGGGCGTCTCTCTGTACCCGCAACCACTCCCCCACCCCCCTCCCCCCCCGTCCCTGGCACTCCTACTTTGCCATCTGCGCCACACGCCTCCCATGGCACTCAACTCTTGCCATTCCCAACATCCTTTGCTCCCACCAGATTTACAAACTTGCTCTCCGCTCCACGTTGAGAATGCAGTACTGTGCAAAGGTCTTAGGTACATATACAGTACTGTATATAGGTAGGGTGCTGAAGACTTTTGCACAGTACTGTATTTCTCAGTAATATTTTTGAAATTCAGCGTGAGCAACAGGAGATGCTGACACAAATTTGGTCAAAGGGGTAGTACTTAATGGAGATCCAAAGAGGAGAGAAAGGTGAAGAAGGAATCCTAGAGGTGGGAGACAACTGATCATCATTGGCAGAACAAAAGAAGGGAGAGCACAGATGACAGAACAAGGTGGAAGGAACATAGATCTATAGAGATTCCAGTGGGTTGCAAGGTTAGAGGAGACGAGAGTGATAGGGTGTTGCTCTGTGCTGGATGATGTTGAGCTTCTTGTGTGTTGATGGAGCTGTTTCTGGCTTTCTCTTGTTGCCAATCTATTGAAGTGACTGGTCTGGTTGAGTAATTGCTAATCATGAGCCCCTAAGATAAGGTAGAGTATTTGACTGAGAATAAATATTGATCAGGACTACAGGAAATCTGCCTTAATCATCTCCAAACACGTTCCCGATGTTGCGGGAGTCCAGAACCAGAGGCCACAGTTTAAGAATAAGGGGTAGACAATCTAGAACGGAGTTGAGGAAAAACTTTTTCACACAGAGGGTCGTGGTTCTGTGGGTACTGATTGTGGATGATCAGCCATGGTGAAATGTGGTGCTGGCTCAAAGGGCTGAATGGCCTACTCCTGCACCTATTGTCTATTGTCTATTGACATTGGATCTCTCACACCAGCAGAAGACACATATTTTTCCAATCTAATGGCGAGTACCCTTCAAAACCACCCTGGAGTTAGCATAGATTTGGAGTGGGACATGATCAGAGGGCATTCTGAGTTGACAAAAGGGAAGGATGCAACTATCTGAATTATCGCTGACTTACCCAAACCCATCGCAAAGAATGATCACATGGTAAAGTGTCAGTCAATGCCTGATACTTCCAAGGCACAGTATACAATAACAACCCTTTAGGAATATTGCATCTGTTCCTCCAGCCCTTGTGAGTCATCCACCCTTTCTCTCCCTTCACTCTGCTCATGATTGTCATGCCTTTACCCAGAATCACTGAAGGGTAAGGAAATTCCACTTATCTCCGATGACTTTTACAATTTCATTTTAGATATTCCATAGAAAACATCTGATTCATACGTATCACAGCTTGATATGTCAACTTCTCTGTAGAAGTCACAAAAAAGTGCACAGAATTGTGAATGCAGCCCAGTCCCTCACACAAACCAACCATTGACTCTATCTCCACTTCTTGCTGTCTTGGAAAAGCAATCAACATAATCAGAGATCTCCACCTACCACAGCCATTCTCTTTCCTCCCTTCCCCTGTCGAGCAGAAGGCACAAAATCCTGAGAGTTTGAACCACCAGACTCAGGGACAACTGCTATCAGATATCTGAGCAGCTCTCATTGTGTGCAGTCTTGGTCCCCTAATCTGAGGAAAGACATTCTTGCCATAGAGGGAGTGCAAAGAAGGTTCACCGGATTGATTCCTGGGATGGCAGGACTTTCATATGATGAAAGACTGGATCAACTGAGTTTATACTCTCTGGAATTTAGAAGATTGAGGGGGGATCTTATTGAAACGTATAAAATCCTAAAGGGATTGGACAGGCTAGATGCAGGAAGATTGTTCCCGACATTGGGGAAGTCCAGAACGAGGGGTCATAGTTTGAGGATAAAGGGGAAGCCTTTTAGGACCAAGATGAGGAAAAACTTCTTCACACAGAGAGTGGTGACTCTGTGGAATTCTCTGCCACAGGAAATAGTTGAGGCCAGTTCATTGGCTATATTTAAGAGGGAGTTAGATAGAGCCCTTGTGGCTAAAGGGATCAGTGGGTATGGAGAGAAGGCAGGTACAGGGTTCTGAGCTGGATGATCAGCCATGATCATACTGAATGGCGGTGCAGGCTCGAAGGGCTGAATGGCCTGCTCCTGCAGCTATTTTCTATGTTTCTATGTACTGTTGATCACCCAATCTACTTCATTGTGGCTCTTTCATTTTATTTGTCTACCTGCACTGCACTTCTTCTGTAACTACAACACCCTATTCTGTATTTATCACCTTGACTTAATTATGTGTGGAATCATCTGTCTGGACATGCACACAATGCAAAAACTTTTCACTGCGTTTCAGTACATGTATGTGTTAAATTTTGTAAAAGTATTAAATGAAGGTCTGAACAATTCCAAGTGACAGTTGAACTCTTTGTGAGCTCACAGCATGTAAGGTGTCCGTACAAGTTAAACACTGCAGGTTTGTTAAATGGCGGCTGGATTCTTACATTATAGATTTGCCAAATGGTTGCTAACAGCGGCTGGATTCTTTCTTGGCCTCAAGACACTCGTGGCATGAGAGCAAAAGGCCAAAGCCTGCATGCTTGTCTCTCAATGATTGTGGAACTCCTAAAGAAACCATGTTGAGTTCGTGGCATGAGAACAAAAGATCAAATAGCTTGTCTGTCTCTGTGTGTCTCGCGATGTTTGTGGATTGAACCCATATTTACTGAGCACCTTTTGCACCGTTCTTGGGACTTCACCCAGACTGAGGACTCGCAATCATTGGTGCCTAGGATGGACCCAGGATGATTTCACGAGTCGGAATTCGGATTCCTCCGATAACAGCGACAATCAAGTCCCCTGACGACAGCAACAATCAAGTGGAGACTACGAATGGTGATCCTCAAAATCTTGATTCGCAGTATTTTATGTGGGTTGTTTGTACTTTCTATTTTATGATAATAAATGTGACTTAACTTATTTTGTTGTGTTTGTGTGCTTATTATCACATCTCCTGGACACTGGAATTGGTTTTGGATCTTTAGGGTCTGATCAAGCCAGCCCATTACAATGTGATAATAATGTACCAGCCAATACTGGTTGCCTGGAGCCAATGCTCTGTAAATGTCTCTCTGACACTCCCCACCTCTCTCTCAAGACTTTTTTATATCCTGCCTCCATGACCTGCAGAAAAAAAAGATTAGAAGCTGTGGGAAGGGGAACATGGGCACTAAGCTCAGCACGCAAGGGTTAAATGGTCAAATAGAGAATAAAGTTCAAAGCCATTTTTCCACTCCTTCCCCTTCTATGAGGTAAGCTCAAAGACAGTAATTGAAATGAAGACCGATGTATGGAAGGCAGTCACTTCGAATTGGTAGTTTTCAGATTGTAAAGTGACGTGGTTTACACGTTTGACTGCAATGGCCCGCAGAGAGCCGTCAACCCAGGGAAAAATGAGGTGAATGACAAGGTCTATTACCATATTTACACCTCGACAGGCAAACAATAAAACCTTTACCCACAGAAGTGATTTAATGCAGAAAATTATTTCCCAGTAGATTCATACATCAGTCCATAAAATTTATAAACATTTCAGCACCAGTTGGTGGCAGGGAGTTGGAACGCGAGTGAACTGTTAATTTGAGAAATACATTGCAGCTGAGGTTAGTCTAAAATACAGAAGGAAGGAAGGAGAGAGAGAGAGAGATTGCAACAGGAAATGAGGTAGCCACATTGATGTCTCATTGCTTCCTGTTGAGTGCAATGAACACTCAAGGATTTTTGCCTTAAAGAATAAATGAAGCCCACTTAGCTTGAATGCCGACTTGCTCCCATTTGTCTGTTGACATTCACATCTGCCACTGTGTCTATGTCAGTCTGACAGATCTGTCAACATTGGACAAATCTGAGCATTGATATTTTCATTAGTGACCCAGCTTTGGCTCATGCCAGCTGCAAACGTCTGGTTCAAAGCAGTAAAAGGCATGTCCATCAACTCAGAAACAGTTTGCACTGCTTAAATTTTTCCTTCTGTTGCCTTTTCAGCATTTCTGCATGACTTGGTAGAATTGTCACCTTCCCTTTCATTTGCTCGACAACAGGGGACGCATGAAGGGGCTCCTAGAGGTCCATGAACCGAGCTGAAGGCTAAGGGACATCTCCTGAAAGCAGGACTGGATGTAAAATGGCATGCAAGATAAAATCACCTTAACTCGGACACTGGAAACTGATCAAGCAGGGTCTAGGGAGAAGGAGGGCAAGAGTTTAATCCAAATTGGACAAACTTGAGGTTGAGCAGATTTTGTAATCAAAAAAACAGAGCCGAGGACATGAGGGTAAAACAGAAGATCATCAATTAAATATATGAAGGGGCCAAGCTTATCTGTGGATGGGGCCCGATTTACTGAACACGTCTTGCTTAATAATTTGGTCAAATTGCCTTTATTTGCCTTATTGTTATCACATACTGGATTCAGTGTTGATATTTCTACATTGATCTGAACAGACTCTCAATTTTCAGCCAAATGCTATCTGCTTACACCCCCTGTGAAGTGTTTTGGGACAGGTGCTGTATAAATGCAAGATTCTTCATCAATAAAGACCATGGATAAAGGCTCTCCCATCCATTAAGCTGCAGGATACTGCCCCTTGAGATCAGAATGTTGAAATAAAGGGTCTTAGACCTGTAAAGTCCACACTGTTTCCCATTTCACTTGTTGAGGGTTTCCAATAGTTAATGCTTTTATTTTCATACCAGCCAGGTGAATTCTCACTAAATCTGACCAAGAGTACAAGGTTGCATTCCATGTCACTGCACCTGATATTTTACTGGCACCGGGTATATTTTTAATGGTGCCAGTCACTGGGATACTCAATGTACACTGCACTGACATTGGAATACATTGCAAGGCAGCTCCAGTAGTGATTAACAGCTGTTCTTACATATTCTGAAGTACCCGGTCTATGCTCGCACTAGCCACATATTCCATGGAGGATGTAACCAACAAGAAAATATTGTTATGTTTGGCTCAGAGATCATGCCACTGGTATTAAAAATGTGTGGCTAGTTATGGTGGTTAACTCTAGGCACAGAAACCTCCCCAGTCACCCCGATGACCTGACTGCTGCTGGTGTTATTCTTTTAGGGCTGGTGATTTTAACATTGCAATGATATTATATTGCCGCTGGATTGCACCGGGTTGCAGTTCACCGCACATATTGAGGTGGAAACCATGCTA
This sequence comes from Mobula birostris, assembly GCF_030028105.1. Taxonomy (NCBI): domain Eukaryota; kingdom Metazoa; phylum Chordata; class Chondrichthyes; order Myliobatiformes; family Myliobatidae; genus Mobula; species Mobula birostris. The sequence goes on from NC_092396.1 coordinate 31,072,982, forward strand.
ACATGGGCTTTATTTTATTTCAGCCAACTTTCAGTGCTTTTAGGGGACCAGATTTGTCACTAATTCTTTATGGAGCAGTATTTTACAGCATCAAAAGAGACACAATCCCACTTCTGGGTTTGCTAATTAGCATAAAGCAGGGGATTCCCAACCCTTTTCTATGCCAAGGACCAATACCATTAAGCAAAGGGTTCATGAACCCCAGGTTGCAAACCCCTAACCTAGAAGGAGTTTTGTATCTAGGCTCCAATGAAAAAAGGTTATCAAAACTGGAGGAAAGGGTAATGTGGTCATAATTTTCCAGATATTAAGAGGAAGTGATGGCTTACTTTGCGATTGGCAGTGTGGTTCAGAACCTGGGTTAGAGTTCAACCATTAGAGCCAAGCATTGCAGGGATGGAATCAACAAACACTCCAATATGAAGATGCTGGTAGAACTTTTAATACTCTCACTATGTGACAAACAATGCAGATTTATCAAGAGATCTGGGGAAAAGAACGGACATGATCTCATTGAAAGATGGAGCAATCTAAGTTAGCAAAGTAAAACTGAAAATGTAGGAAGTACTCAGCCTTTGAAGGAAGTTGTTTCCTGGATAGAAACAGAAGATGCTGTGGACACTCAGCAGGTCTGACAGCATCTGGGGGAGAAAAAAACAGAGTGAATGTTTTGGGTTGATGGGTTCATCAGAACTTTAAGGGACAAAATGGTTTTCTCTGTTTTCAAGTCTCAGGGATGGTAGTTGAACTCAATCTTCAGTTAACAGACAGAAGTACAATTTATCACTTCACAACATCAATCATGCAAAGGATCTGCTCAATTGTTAAGGTTGTATGTAACAAATATTTTATATAAAATATGCCTTCTCACATTCTTGTCTGTTTGTTTTGTACATACTTGCTGCAAAGTGGCCTTCTTCTGAACTGTATGCATTATATTTGCAGTAGCTGTATCACTATGAAAGGCTATAGATCTTCATGCATTTGTGACAGCAGGGAGCTAAGTCGAAGGATCATGACCTGGATGTAGTACAGTTATGCGTGTCACTTCCTGAGCCCAAGAACACTGGACCACAGATTTTTTCGGAGGTGTTGCTTCCTCAGAAGTGTTTATTGTTTATGATAGACCACATGACGCTGAACACAAATACAATTTCAGACTCCTTGCATTGCATAGGAATTTGGAGAAAGAAGAAATTAGCTTTTATTGAATATAATTGCATAACTGTGCTGATGCTTTGCAATAGGAAAGGAAAGGTACGTTGCATCCGGAGTTTCTCTGGTTAGCGGACGATTTCCCTCCACGCCTCTCTGACGTAGTGGGGAACTGTGTACGAGGCAAGTTACAGCAGTGGTTTGCTATTGCCTTCTGCCGGGTGAGTTTCCAAAGTTCAACTAAACTAAAAATGTTTTGTTGATGATTTTCATTTTTACTCAGAGCCTGAAGCTTCTTGCTTAAGTGCCTATCAATAATCAGCCAGCATTGATTCCAGTTGCTCTGGTACCATTTCTCCATGACCACAATGTCTTGGCAAAACCTTTCACTATTTTCGTCACTGACAGCACCAAGATTTGCAGGGTAGAGATCTAATAGGAATGCAGAAAATGAATCTTTAGTGACATGCTGTACTTCATGTTTTTGTAAGTTTGAAACATGCTATCTACCAGCTGCACGTAGTTTGTTGCTCTGTGGTTGCCAAGAAAATTTTCAGCAACATCCTTGAATACCTTCCATGTGATTTTCTCCAGTCCTACTAGAAGTTCTTTGAATTATACGTCATTGATGATCTGTTTGATTTGTGGACAAACAAGAATGCCTTCCTTAATCTTGGCATCAGTTATTCCGGGAAACATCTGTCAAATATCAAAATCCTTCATGGAAATTTATAGCATTTCTAAAACCTGCCATGTCATGCAGCGTCTGCCCCACCCAACCATGCCCAGGCTTGCCTGGACAAGATGGAAAACTTTTCAGCTTACATTGTGAGCAACATCTTAATTGACTTGAATTATGAATTGAAATAACAAATAAAGGTGATTTCAAAAAAATGCTGCACGATGGGGAAATTTCACAGTGATTTTCATGCTCAGTAGCCCTCAATCCATAAAATAGTATTCAGGAAGCAAAATATTTTTGTCCAGTATAATTATATAGCCTTTTAAAGAAAAAGAAAATAAAGTTTATGTAAATTGCACTTTTCATGACTTCAGATTTTCCTGTGGCAGGTACAACTGGATCAATTCCTTCTGAATGGTACTCACAGTAATGTGCAACAGCTAGTTTTGCATTGTAAATCAGATTGATAATCAGATTCAGCGAAGTTGACTCATGGATAAACATTGACCAGCCCAAGGGGAACAGCTTCCCAGCTCTTCCTTGTCACAGATATGTACAGTGGTAAGTGCACTTTAGAAAGCAGATAAGGGAGATGATTTAGAATTTCACCTGAATTTTGGCATCTTTGATGAGGCAGTACTCCCTCAGGATTGCATTGGAATGAAAGCCGAGGTTTCTGCACATCTATGCACTTTAAACTCATAACCACGGGACTCAGGGGCAAACTCTCCACAAACTGAATCAAGGATTAGCTCTGATTAGCTTGAATACGCACCAAGGTTATGTACACGGTCTGGGCACAAATGCATAGGAACACTTTTTTTTTGAAAAAAACACTCGACCACTGGGGAAGTCCCAGCCATCTCAATGAGGAATGTGACACGCATAACCAATCAATCCATCCCACATGAGCGCGGACCCACCATGCCTTATCTCTTGTGCTTCTCTTCACCATGCTTGGTGTCTTAATTTGAATCAAGTCCTCAAATTTTATATATATGATAGATATTCATTGTTAATCCCACAAAACCATCCTACATCCATCATACCAACCCAGCTACCTTCCCATCAACAAAGAGTAGCTGCAAATGGAAAGAAAGAAATAATTCAATGGACTTAGTGGGACTAGATTTTGTTTTGTACAATTCATTTCAAGACACTCTTCCAGAAAACAGCACAAAGTGCAGATAATTGCAATCTAATGCACACAACACTGTCTTTTTACGTCTGGGGCTTCATAAACTTAGAAAGATCTTTGAGAATATAAATCAAGGGAACTGGCAGAATCTGAAACACATTGGACACATCCAAGACAACAAGGGTCCAAGTATAATTGCAAGCAGTGAACAAGATGCCAAAGTTCAGGGGTAGAAGACTGGTGAAAGGAAACAAGAGGCAAATGCTATTTTAATCCATGCTTGCCTGAAAATGACAGTCTTCTAAAGACAATAGGAATTATTCCTGCTGTCAACATGATCTTGGTTAATTTCAGCAGAATTAATAAACAGCCCACAAATGGATGATAAACTTTATTAAAGTTTAAGAGCTAGAAATTCATCACAAATCAACAAGAAACTGAATCCCACTTCAATGATAACAATTAGACACAGATGGAATATTAATTTCTTTACCCTTGAAGTTATTATTTAAAGTTACTTTCTAAAACTATTTTTTCCCATTGGAATACACTACAGTAAAGCCAAAAACACAGGAAGTTCTGCAGTTGCTGGAAATCCTGAGCAACCCACACGAAATACTGAAAGAACTCAGCATGTCAGCTGGCACTTACAGAGAGTAATAAGCAATCAACGTTTTGGGGCAAGTCTCAGTTATAGTGCTGTCGAAGGGTCTCGGCCCAAAATGTCAACTGTTCATTCCTTTCCACTGATGCTGCCTGCCTTGCTGAGTTCCTCCTGCACCTTGTGACAGCAAGACTATCTCATATTTACTGTTTTTTTAGCTGTGAATGACTGAGCGCCTAGTGGGATTCAACTGGACAAATCATCCAAGTATATCTGAATTAAATGGCAGCGGGCGCCAAATGGTCAGATGACATTTAATAGCCTAATTTTTGACTTCTTTCACCCTTCTGAGGCAACTGACTCCAAAAAGGCACGATAGTGTAACAGGTTTATAGAGTCACAGGAACAGGCCTTTCAACCCACTGAGTCAGAGCTATTAACACCCATTTACATTAGTCCTACATTCATCCCATTTTTTAATTCTCTCCACGTTCTGATCTCCTTCCTATAGATTCTACCATACAGTAGGGCCATCTCCAGTGGCCAATTAGCCAACAGATCTTTACGATGTTGGGGGAACCAGAGCACCCAGAGTAAGCCTATGCAGTCACAGGGAGAACTTGCAAATTCCACACAGACTGTACCCGAAGTCAGGTTTGAAATCAGCATCTGATGTTTGTGGTAACTTCATCGAAAAGTTCTATAAGATTCATTAGACACAACGTTCCATGCACAAAGCCATGTTCACTATACCTAATTAGTCCCTGCATATCCAAATACTTATATATCCAGTCCCATAGAATACCTTTCAATAACCTTCCTACTACAGGTGTCAGGCTCACTGGCTGACAATTTCCTAACTTATTCCTAGAGCCTCGCTTGAATGATGGAACAACATTAGCTATCCTCTAATCCTCCAGCACCTCACATGTGGTTAAGGATGTTTCAAAATTTCTCTGCTGGGGCTCCTGCAGTCTCTGCACTAGCCTCTCAAGGGTCCACAGGAATGCCTTGTTAGGCCCTGGGATTTATCCATCCTAATTTGCCTCAAGATAGCAAACACCTCCTCCCCTGTAATCCATATAGGGTCCATAATCTCGCTTCTACATTATCTCACTTCTATAGACTCTGTATCCATCTCTCGAGTAAATACAAATACAAAAAATCCATTTAAGATCTCTCCCCATCTCTTTTGGTTCCACGCATAGATTACCACTCTGATCTTTCAGAGATCCAATTTTGTCCCTTGCTATCATTTTTCTCTTGATATATCTGTAGAAGCCCATAGGATTCTCTGTCACCTTGCCTGCTAGAGTAAACTCATGCATTCTTTTAGTCCTCCAGATTTCCTTCTAAAGTATTCTCTTGCATTTCCTAGACTCCTCAAGTACCTCATCTGTTCCTGTCTGCCTAATCCTGCTAAGCACCTCCTTTTATTTTCTTAACCAGGGGCTCAATATCTCTTGAAAACCAAGATTCCCTAAACCTGTTATCCTTATCTTTTATTCTGGCAGGAACACACAAATTCCGTACTTTCAAAAGTTCACTTTTGAATCCTTCCCATTTACCAAGTACACCATGGCCAGAAAACAACTTATCCCAAACCCCACTTGACAGATCCATTCAGAAACCATCAAAATTGGCCCTTCTCTAACTTAGAATCTCAACCCAATGACCTGACCTATCCTTTTCCATAATTACCTTGAATCTAATGGCATATGATCACCGGATGCAAAGTGTTTTTCTACACAAACTTTTGTCACCTGTCCTGTCTCATTCCCTAATAGTAGATCTAGCATCACACTCTCTCTAGTTTGGACTTCTATGTATTGATTGAGGAAGTGTTCCTGAACATATTTGACAAACTCTTTCCCATCCAGCCTTTTTACAGTATGGGAGTCTCAGTCAATATGTGGAAAGTTAAGATCATTTACTATCACTGCCTTATGTTTTTTGCAACAGTCTGCGATCTCGCTACAAATTTGTTCCGCTGAATCGCATGGACAGTTGGGAGGTCTTTAATATAATCCCATTAACATGCTCATACCTTTCTTATTCCTTATTTTTACCCATAAAGCCTCCCAGGATGAATTATCCAGTCTGTTCTGACTAAACACTGCTGTGACATTTTCCCTGACTAGTAATACCACCCCTTTAATCCCTCCCTTTCTATCACATCTAAAACAACAGAACCCCAGAACATTAAGCTGCCAGTCCTGTCCCTCCTGCAATCAAGTTTCACTAATAGGGGAGGGAGTAAATGGATGGTGGTAATTGGCATGGAAGACAGCCTCTGGGTTAGTCATGGGGTTTACAAACTTGAGAGTTGGATGCAGGTGTGTGGGAAGGGTTTGATGTGCTTTACTGTTTGTGTGGGTGGTACAGTGGAGGGGGACATTGAGACCCTGGTCAGGAACGAAGAGGGAACCAGGGTTGCAATCAAATTAGTGAGGTGAAGGCACATTTAAGGGACCCAAAGGAAAGCCAACACCGAAGGGAAATTTTTATTTTAACATTGACCTGCCCAGTGCCACACTCAATAGCCAGTGGTGCTCAGGTGGTTCTCTTCAATTTACACTGTAGCAGATCCTGTTTGATTATGAGTGGTGTGGTCTGTGGAAGTGACTTTACAACGCGTTTTGCCCATCATTTAGGCATTCCTGCCCATGATCCAGTGCCTCCTTGAGGTGGCACATATCAGAGCTCTAGCAGGATAATTTCAGCCTCTGCAATCCAATAAAAAGGTTTCAATTTCAAAACCAGATTATCTATGACACCTGGGAGCCTGCCCAGGCCAAGGCACAGACAGGTTTTCACACAGTGTGACAAAAGAACCAGTTATCAGAAGATTGATGCCGATAAGAGGACAATGGGGGAACATGCAAGGTGCTAATAAGAGAGAGACAAGAGAGATTACCGAAGGGACACACGGCTCTGAGTATTGTCAGAGACCGGTTGCTTTGAACCCTGAACTGTTTGAAGTTTGATGGACAGGCGATACCCCAGCAGGGGGATAAAAAGGAACAGGTTCGCTAAGGCAACAGACACACGACTCCACGAGGTAACAAGACCCTGAAAGCGATGTACCCCCCCCCCACAAGTTGGTGGGAGTTTTTGAGGTCTGGTCGCGGGACCAGCCATAGACGCACAGGGTGGAAAGATACGGTCGGGCGGGAACCTGGTGTGTGTGTCCGCCCTTGCCTGGGTGCCGGGTTCACCGCAGAAGAACGATCGTATCTGGAACGGAGGGGTCACAGTCGGTGACCTCAGAAGACATTACAAGGGACTCGCCTGAAAGCTAACTGCGAGGAATATCGAAGGTCTGTTTGGAAACCAATTTGCATATTCATTCGTTCTCTCTCTTCTCTCTCTCCCCAACGGCACGACGGCGATTACTGCGAACTGAATTAAACTGAACTCTGTGTCACTTGATGGCTGATCATTTTACCTCTAGACTGCAATAGAGCTTAATTGATCCTATTATCCTAGTTCTGTGTACATGTGTGTTTCATCATTGCTAAACTGTAGCATTTATATCCTTTTGATTAGAGTACTGTGTTGCTTATTTCTTTAATAAAACTTTCTTAGTTCCAGTAATCCAGACTCCAACTAAGTGGTCCATTTCTGCTGGTTTGGCAACCCAGTTACGGGGTACGTAACAACAGTCACAGATGTTGGTGACTCGGCAGAAAAGATGGTGGTGGTATTTTGGAAGGCATTTGCAATGATAATTATAAAAAAACTCCACTCTGGAATGGACAGCACCGCTGATGTCAATGAGCAAAGGGGGAGGAGCAATGGAGTGGTTGTGGAGGGTGGAAAAGATGGAAAAGAGAAGGGTGAGGAGAGTTTTATCAGAGTGAAAGAGGAATTATGATCTGATGGATCAAAATAAGCAAATGAACACTCAGGGCTGAATTTAATAACCCACTGGGTACTGAAACCAAAAATGGCTCCAGAATTCTAGGGTGCCAATGCAACAGAATGAGAAACACAGCTACAGAGTGGTTCAGGAACCTGAAGCACTTTGAGCCAGTGAGACTCCAATCATCGTCCCGTTCATTCCCAATAGAGAGCGATAAGCAAGATAGTTTCAGAACATTAGATGATTCAGAGTAAACTGCCCCCAGAAGGGTCAGTAAGCCGAATCACAGAGAATGGGAGAGGATGAACTTAAATGAACATTCTGAGGTGAAATACCGGTTTGGTTGACAGGAAAATTAAACCACCCTTTTCCTTTCTGTTACCTACAAAAAGATATGTGCAATTATACACCTCCTTTCACAGATTCAAAATGCAGACATTCAATTAGAGCCACTATTGCCCTACATTTGGATGTGTGACAAATGATCTGTGCACGATAAGCTCCCACGAACTGAACTTGACAGTGATCAGACAATCAGATGATGTAATCTTGCTCGAGAAGACAAGGTTGGCCAAGACATTGCAAAAAAATTTTCGCCATTCTTTTTCAAAGTAGAATGCAGGTATCTTTCAAATCCATCGGAAGAGGCAATCGCAGCTTTGACTTAACACCTTATTTGAGGAACAGCCCTGAGAAAGATTAGATACTGGAACAAAGCACTAATGAAAATCTCTGGCTCCCATAAGAGGCCACTAGGGGAGTTGCAAGGGTAAAAGTTGGAAGAGAAACTAAGAACAAACAGATGATTAGTCTTCCCTTTAAGCCTTTGGCAATAACTATTTAATGTTAATGACTGAGAAGAATGTTGTAAAGGATTTCACTGGAGTGGCATCAGCCACATAGTGACAGAGCTAAATAAATGGATATTAGCATTGGTGACCAAACTCCTTGTAAAGAGGTAGGTTTTAATTAGCCTTAAAGGAAAAGGGAGATGTGAGAAGGTAAGAGTTAGAGAGGAATTCCAGTAATCTATGTACGACACCACCGCTAATGCTTGGGTCACTGAAGCCAAGTTTATATAAAGAGCCTTTGTAACCATTTCTGAGTTACAGATGAGTATCTTTAGGGAGAGTTCAGTGAGGCCTCCATGTGAACAGCAGATTGCTTTGTATAAATGACCAGTTACATCTGTGATTAGAGAAAACTGAAGCCTTTTTATAGGCATAGTCGTAAATAGTATCAGAAAGTGATGTTGTAGGTCTAGCAGCCAATAATGTCAAGATGCTCTTAGCAAATGGCCAAGATGCTCTGGATTGTTTCATTGTCCAGTCGACTCTGTGTGTGTGTGTGTGTGTGTGTGTGTGTGTGTGTGCGTGTGCATGTCATGACTGGCGGTACTGGTGTTTCTGAGTTTTTCACACAACCTAGCATAATGCTAGTGATCTTTCCAAGACTTAAAGAGGGCAGCAGTCAGCATAAGAGCAAATGGACATAGCTAGGAACTGCAGAGTTTATCCAAAGTCTCCAGTAACTTATAACACTCAGCAGGGTTGAGGCGATTCTGGGTGCAGGCACAAAAGCTCTCACTGCCCTACCCCAATCAGAACTTGAGTGTGCACCTAATATTATATACCCAGCTGGAACCTTCACACTGCAGTAGGAAAGGTTGCAGATTCCCATATGACCACCAGAGAATATCCTGGACAAAATGTGACCCATAATCCACTTCTTCTCATAAAATCAATACGTTTATTTTGCTCTGGCTGTGAGGGTTCTCTGCAGTGAGCATAGGGACCTTCGGTTAAATACTTAATACCATGCCTTTCACCCTCAGGACTTTCCAAAGCCAGTGAAGCTGCAGTAGGAAACACAGCAGCTAATTTTCACATGGCAAGGCCAGGAAACACACAGCAATAAAATTAATTGTTTCTCTTTGGTGGAGTGAGGAATGTAGGGCTGGGATGTCAGGGCAACTCGATAAACTGCAGAGGCTGGAACAGAAACAGAAAATGTTGGAAATGTTCAGCAGGTCAGGCAGCACCCGTGGAGAGATAAAAAGCTCAGGTTGAAGATTCATCGTCAGAAATATCATTCCTTTCATCAGCCTGAAACATTGACTCTATTTTTCTCTCCAAGGGTGTTGCCTGACTACCAGGATATAACATCCACTCTTCTTTAGAACTTTTCAACCAACGTGGGGCAGAAAGCAGAGCTCCAGTACAATGTCAGAGCAGAGAGACAGCACTTACACTACTACAGCATTCCCTTACTTCAGCACTGGAGGACCCATCTGAAATGCATGCTCAAACCTTCACAGCGAATCTTGAGTACCAACTAATCTAAAACAGTGGCTGAGCCACAGACAACAGTATGATTTAATTCAAAGTCCCACACGTAGAGAGTCATAGAAGTACAGCACAGAAACAGGCCCTTCGGCCCATCTAGTCCATGCCAAAACCACTTAAACTGCCTACTTCCATCGGCCTGCCCTCCATATCCCTACTATCCATGCGCCTATCCAAACTTCTCTTATACGTCGAAATCGTGCTCGCCTGTGCTGGCAGCTCATTCCACACCCTCACGGTGCTCTGAGCGAAGAGGTTTCCCCTCACGTTCCTCTTAAACGTCTCACCTTTCACCTTTAACCCTTGACCTCTGGTTGTAGTCCCGCCCAACCTCAGTGGAAAAAGCCAGCTTGCATTTACCCTATCTATACCCCTCCTAATTTTGTATACCCTGACTGACTTAAGATCAGCAATCACGCAAAAAGATGTGGGAATATAAAGATGTCACGTGGTGAGAACAGAGAAAACAATTTAGAGGATTTAAGGAACTTTTTTTACTCCCAGTCTGTAGTTAAATCTGAGTTAAGCATGTTTGATTCTGGACTTGTGACGTTGGTAATAGAAATAGTTACATTTTTCCATCCTCAGATCCCTCACCAGCAATCACCCCAAACCGATCCAAATATTTCAGCCACAAATGGATGGTTCACTGACTGATTCTCAATCTCCAAAACATGCTTAGAATTCCTGCGTAGCAAAGCCTGAAATTTCCCTTCAGATGGAAGAATTTGAAACTATGCCACCTTCACAAAGGAGTGAATAAGTTCTTTATTTATCCTGGGATTGCACTGTGCTATAAATTATCTTATGGAGTTCAGAATACAGTGACTCCAGCACAGGCCAACCTGATGACTGACATCAAATCTCTACAAACTCCCACTATGTCTAATTGTAATAACTAGCACTCCAGCTGTACTTTACACAAAGAAGTCTTAAAAGCGTTCTATCATTCATTCAAAAAAAAAATGTCAACCGAATGAAGTAACATTTAAACTCATGGAATCCACAGTTCCTTTTGGTGGGAGGTGGGAGCCGTTTCAGGGGAGGTTGTGTCAATCTTTATACAATGCAGGAAACAGAAGAGAAGAAAATGAAAAGATTTATTTTATTTTAGTTTTTACTTAGAGATACAGTGCAGAACATGCCCTTCCAGACCATTGAGATGCACCGCCCAACAACTCACCTATTTAACCCTCGCCTATTCACAGGAGAATTTACAATGACTAATTAACGTACTAACTAGCACTTCTTTGCAAAGTGGGAGGAAACGCACACATTCACTGCAGGACTTACGAACATCTTACAGAAGACGCCAGAATTGAACTCCAAACTCCGACGCCCTGAGCTGTAATGGTGTTGCACGTACTGTTACGCTACCTTTGCGCACTATACATAAATAAGAGTGTGGAATGTGTATATACCGTTACACAGATCACTGAATAAGCACATAAGCTTGCCCTTTAAACCTGCTCCATCATTCAATATGATCATGGATAGTTTGCCCTAGGTTCCATCTCCTCTTCTGCACCTGTTCCCCAAGGCCTTCGTCTTGCAAAAATCTATCTACTTCCTCTTTAAATACCCTCACTGATCTAGCCTGTAGGGAAAACAATTCCAGAGATACATCACCTCTGCAAAAGAGAGTTCTAAGGCACTTCAATCTGAAATGACCATCTCTTAATCTTGTTACTGTATTCTCTAGTTTGAGATTTGACCATGAGTGGAATCACCTTGACATAGAAACATAGAAAACCTACAGCACAATACAGGCCCTTTGGCCTACAAAGCTGTGCTGAACATGTCCTTACCTTAGAAATTACCTAGGGTTACCCATAGCCCTGTATTTTTCTAAGCTCCACGTACCTGTCCAGCAATCTCTCAAAAGACCCTATTGTTTCCACCTCCACCACTGCCGCCGGCAGCCCATTCCACGCCCTCACCAGTCTCTGCATAAAAAACTTACCCCTGACATCTCCTCTGAACCTACTTCCAAGCACCTTAAAACTGTGTCTTCTTGTGTTAGCCATTTCAGCCCCGGGGAAAAGGCTCTGACTATCCACATGATCAATGCCTCTCATCATCTTATACACCTCTCATCCTCCGTCACTCCAAGGAGAAAAGTCCGAGTTCATTCAACCTATTCTCAAAAGGCATGCTCCCCAATCCAGGCAGCATCTTTGTAAAACTCCTCTGCACCCACATCCTTCCTGTAGTGAGGCGACCAGAACTGAGCACAATAGTCCAAGTGGGGTCTGGCCAGGGTCTTATATAGCTGCAACGTTACCTCTCTGCTCCTAAACTCAATCCCACGATTGATGAAGGCCAATGCACCATATGCCTTCTTAACCACAGAGTCAACCTGTGCAGCAGTTTTGTGTGTCCCATGGACTCGGACCCCAAGATCCATCTGATCCTCCAGACTGCCAAAAGTCTTAACATTAATACTATATTCTGCTATCATATTTGATCTACCAAAATGAACCACCTCACACTTATCTGGGTTAAACTCCATCTGCCACTTCTCAGCCCAGTTTTGCATCCTGTTAATGTCCCGCTGTAACCGCTGACAGCCCTCCACACTATCCACAACACCCCCAACCTTTGCGTCATCAGCAAGTTTACCAACCCATCCCTGAACTTCCTCGTCCAGGTCATTTATAAAAATCACGAACAGTAGGAGTCCCAGAACAGATCCCTGAGGCACTCCACTGGTCACTGACCTCCATGCCGAATATGACCCATCTACAACTACTCTTTGCCTTCTGTGGGCAAGCCAGTTCTGGATCCACAAAGCAATGTCCCCTTGGATCCCATGTCTCCTTACTTTCTCAATAACCCTTGCATGGGGTACCTTATCAAATGCCTTTCTGAAATCCATATACACTACATCTATTGCTCTACCTTCATCAATGTGTTTAGTCACATCCTCAAAAAATTCAGTCAGACATCTACTCTGTCATAGCCTCAAAGGCCCTATGCATTTCCATATAATCACCTTTCATTCTTGTAAACTCCTAAAGCCAATGAATGAACAACTTAAACCACTAATTTTTTGAGTACTATGCAGATCCAAAACATACTTAGGGCATTGCTTGTGTAAACAAAATGAAACATAAAACACAAAGATCCCTTTTCTATCTCTTAATGTCTAATTTAGGATTACACAGTCTTACAGCCTTCAGACAAAACATTGCATCTGATGAAAGTTCTTTATAACTTAATGCTTATAAAATCCCTAAGCTGTGCATGAAGTCAGTGAAACAGACACCCTCTGTCTCAACTTGCCGTCCAAGATGCCAGATGCACTGTTGAGTTGAACACTTGCATTGGTGAATTTTCAAAAGTCGGATAATCAAGGATACCACCAGATGCAGAGGCAATTCTTGGAATCCCCATGCTTATTGACCTGGAAGCAAGTTGGACCCCATTGACGTCTGTGGTGGCCTCTCGTTGCCAATGCCACTTTTCTTTCTTAAAACAGAGAGAACTGAGTTCCTTGTCGTCTGCCATAGCTCCTGCTGCTTAGCAAAACCGAACTTTGTTTTGGACAAACTTCCACACAGCCCCATGGTTTATATAAATATTGATATCCTTCCCCATTTCTGATCTCTCCCTTTTGGTGTGAAGTCATTGTTTGTTTGACCTGCAGCTTGAGAAGCTCTCACTCTCTATTACTCAGCTCGGGCTAAGGGCAGCTCAAGAACAGCTGGACCAACATAGGCTGAGTTCTGAAAGTTTAAAAAAAACACAGCAGATGCTGGAGATCGTTGAGTTGTTCTTCAAGCCATATGCTTTAATCCCATTTCCCACATTATGATTGCGTCCTTCGACTGTATGGACTTCAAATAACAGAAAGTGCTGGAAACATTCAAGGGGTCAGGCAGCATCTGAGGGAGAGTGAAACAAAGTTAACGCGTCAGACCGAAGGCCCAGAACTTAGGTTGAGGGCTCCCCCGGTCTATTCACTGGGCATGAAAACCGTTCCAAATTCTTACATTGAAACAAGGAGCAGGTTCGTGGATTTATCTCAATGGTTCAATTTAATATCAGAGAATGTATGCAGTATACAACCTGAAATTCTCCCTCTTCGCAGACGTCCACGAAACGGAAGAAACATCCCAAAGAATGAATGACGGAAAAATGTTAGAACCCCAAAACTTCCCCTTTCCCCTCCCATGGAGAAGCAGCAGCGAGTGTCAACCCTCCCACTCCACTGCCCCCCACCGGCCTCAGCAAGAGTAGCACCCCACCACCCACTGTGCGAGCAATAGCAAAGTCCCCAAAGAGACTGTGATCTAGAGACCACCAAAAAATCCACGGTCCGTCCCTACACTTTGACATTTCACAGGCTCTCCCACTCACTAGTGAGTACAGAGGGTTAACGCTCCTGCCACATCGAGAGGGGAGACCAACAGTTTGCTGTTTTGATGTTACAGCCCGCGGCGTCACTTATTTCAACGGCAGTGTACACGGCTGACTTGATGTTCTGATCTCCTGCGATGCTTCACCGGCAAGGAATTGGGTCATCCGCAGCGCCGCAGGGCCGCACCCTGAACGCACACGTCTTCCAGGCCGCTCCTAGAGGTATCAAAAATGCTAGGCCACTTGGCGAACTCTGAGAGCGGGTACCCTCCTCCATGAAGAGTCACAGTTTAAGTGTAACTGTAGATCACGGACACCAACAGGACCCCAGCCATCTTGAAAAGGAAGGAAAAGACATCAAAGAGAAGAAATTAAACTGATTTGTGGAAGAATGGAAGAAGTCACCTTCTGCAGCCACCTTTAACACCTTCTCCTCTATAGCAGAAAACGGGTGAAATCTAAATATCTGTCACTTTTTAAGAAATAGACTACATAATCTATAGATTCTTGTATTTTGATTCAAGGAGATCATCCTACCATCCTTCCTCATCAATCCCTCCATCCTCAGTTGATGATCTCTCTTCCTCTGAAATGCCCCTCACAATTCATCCCACCCACTCCTTGTGATAGTGAGTTGCAGTTCTCAACACCCTCTGGCTGAAGAACTTTCTCTTGAGATCCCGACTGGAGTTACTTATTCATTTACTTAGCAATACAATATAGAGTAGGCCCTTCCGGGGGCCCATGCATTCCACACGGAGGACGTACAGAGACACTTTACCGAACAGCGCCGGAATTGAACTTCAAACTCAAAAGAGCCCCAGGCCATAATAGCATCACCCCTACCATTACGCTATGGTGGTGATTATTAACGATTTTGCTTTATGGGAGGTCACTTGCATTGGCAGAGGAGTGTGCAGGAATTTACTTTTCTGCGAGTGTCCTAAATGTTGTGTGGAAATGTAAGGGAAGTCCCAGAATGCATGATTTCCCTAGGTGGGTACTAAAGTACCCCAAATCCTGTGCTCCCCAGCCGTGCAGTTTGTACTCCTCTGCTGGCGGAATTATCCACTTAAAGCTTGCTGCCCCGAACACTTCATTAGGATCTTCAACTTGTCAACTACTTGTCTTTTTTTTCGTGGGAAATTGTGCCAGCTGCTCTAAACTTTCCAACTATAAGTTAGCTCTTAGAAGTATTAGTTACTGTAAAGTGGGTGGTAGTGGAATCAATAGGGTGTTAATTGGCTTGTGAGAATATATTGAGGAACTAGATTGATGGCATTGTTCAGAACTGGCATTAAACTGATGGCCTCAATGTCTTTCTATATTACAAGCAAAGCTGAAAACATTTCAATTTCTGGTACATTCTAGTAAATAATTTTTCCATTCTCCTCCACAGGAGACCAGCAGTGTTTACAACATTCGCTTGTGTGGTCTAGCCATGTTTCTTTGCATGTTTCTGCTTTTTGCTTCTATCCATCCAGAAATGAACTCCAGAGCTTTGTTGTTTTTAAGTGACCTTATTAATTTGTGCTTCTAATTCTAGTGATTTACGTTTATACTTGCTGACCCCTCTGCATCTCATCCATTTGGACATTAATTCCCTAATTACAAGCCTATTTTATGAGTTTATTATTTCAATAAAACCAGCAATATTACTGCTATACAGATAAAGCACTTGAATGTCAGAACCAACATCATTACAATGTTAAGCAAGCAAGACTGAGACAACAAGGAGTGTTGTAAGCACATGACTTTTCTTAATATTTCTCCATTTTCTTCTCAGTCTCCCTGGGTTCACTATCCTCCTTTTTATGTTTTATTATGCCACTCTAAGTCATCAGAATGTTCCAGATAACATTACTCCCCTGTTTTGGTACACCAGGTGTAGATATTGCTGACTCCAGAGAAACACATCATCTATGGAATTGGATGTGCTCAAGAGTTATCTCCTGTTAACTGAATTCCATTTATTTAGTCCACCTTGTCCCATTGATGTTGCAGTGGTTCATCTTTAAGGAGTCCTTTCATACCCCTAAGTGGATGCAAGACTCCCCTAAGAGGAAGACACAAAGTGTCTTCAGAAGCAGAGGGAGTGTCAATATCTTTTCTTTTCCGCCATGGCAGAGGTGTTGAAAGCAAAAGGACATAGATTTAAGGTCAGAGGAAGGAGAATTTAGGGATAAGGACATTACACAGATGGAATGTACAATCATTATGTTTTAAAGGGGCACAGAGCCAGATACTTAAAGAGGTAAGGCCTGGAAGGATACAGTCTTAATGTGGGCAAATGGGATTAGTGTAGCTGAACAAATGATTCAGCTTGGTTTTGGTGGGCTGACCCTATGGTAGTATCTAGTTAAGTGAGTAGGAATGCAGCAGATTAGATTTGATTTTGAAAATCATAAAGTTATGAAGAACAGTAAAGAGAATTGCCTAAAATTACAATCTCATTGCTCTGCTTTCTATGAGAGATTTGTCCAGGCACTTCCCATCATAAACCACCCTTGTGCTGATGATGTGATTTCTGCCTCAGTAGCCTACAAAGACAATGCTGTTTCTGATTAAATGCCCCAGCATATTGCCTGAGAAATTAACACATGCTGTTCCAAGATGTGATTGTTACTGGTCATTCCTGGAACACCATGTACTAGAAATTCAATCGCACAACTGCAGGAGGAGAGCTGGGAGCTGGAGGCAGGAATCACATCTGGATCAAGAGCTGGAAGATGGAGCATGGCCGGGAACACAGGCAGGATGCCTGGGGAAGGCCTGAAGCAAGAAGGATTGTGGGAAGGGGGAGGAGAACATAGGGGATAAGGGGCTCAAGGTGAAGTGTTCCGGGAAATCGAAGAGAAGGGGTCCAGGAGAAGGTGGATATGAAGTGAAGGTGGATGAAGTGGGAAATGGCACCGAAACTCAAGAACACACGATGTGTGTGTGTGTGTGTGTGTGTGAGAGAGAGAGAGAATGATTTAAAGTGAGTGGGAGTAAGACTGTGAGGGAAAGGAAGAGAATGAGAGAGAGAGAGAGAGAGAGAGAGAGAGGGTAAGAGAGAGAATGTAAGAGTGAGAAAGGAGGAGAGAGAAAGGGAGAGAGAGTGGGAGAGTGAGAGAGTTTGGGAGAGAATAAGAGAGAGGACAAGAGAGAGAAAGTGGGGGAGAGAGAGAGGGAGAGATGGAGAGAGGGAACAATCATAAACATATTGGTAGTATAATATTTGCCAATAAGGAGTGGCGGGCATTGTGTTTATTTGTTAGAGATATATCACTTCACAATGAAGGTGTTTCTAAAGTGGCTCTTGTTTGAAAGAGAGTGAAGATTACTTTCCAGGAAGTGTTTGCTCACTCATCTCCCATCACCTCAACAGCTACTCATTATAACTGTAAGAGAGTTTGTGTTACATTATGTGCTTTCAAGAGTTCACTGTAAAGATTGTAGCTGACTGTAACAGACTAATAACTGTGAGAACTTACACTGGATGAGTACAAAACACCACACTCAGCTCTCTTGTTCCACTTAACCATGCATGGGCCACATCCTTCTTAACCTTTCCTATCTAAGTTTCCTTGAACCCTGAGCTCCCAGTGGAGCATAGGCCTTTGATGGCCTCCTGTCTCCATCATCCAAAGTCAATGGTATGGCGGGAGCTCGTCAATGCTTCTGTAATCCGTTGTATCCACTGTACAGGGAATTGGCCTATACAGCTTCACCAGAGCCCTGTTGGCCAGCCTTACCTACTTCCACCTTGGACTTTGAGAGATTCCTATCTACGTACCTTTTAAGTATTATTAATGTAGCTGCCTTTGGCAATTCTTCCCATATTTCCATCATCCTCTGGGTGAAAGTGTTGCCCCTCAGGTTCTTCATACGTTTTTCCTCTCTCACTTTAAGCTAATGTCCTCTAGTTCTCAGTTCTCCAATTCTGGGAAAATAAAACTGTTCACATTCACCCTACCTTGGCCCCTCTTGATGTTACACACCTCATGTTTCTACACTCCAATGAAAAATGTCCCCATCTGCTCGACCTCTCACCATAACTCAGTCCCTCAAATCCTGGCAACACCCTTGTAAATCTCCTCTGCACTCTTTCCAGCTTCATGGTATGTTTCCTATAACAGAGCGACAAAAACCGAGCATAATAATCCAGACCTACTCCCAAATGCTAATCAAAGTATAACCTTCCAGCAGTCCTCCTAACCACTGATCTGCTGTTTTTCTAAAGCCCCCCCCCATATTCTGCTTGTGTTTTTCACACAAGGTCCAGAACATATGAACAAAAGTCTACATCATGGATCATGGGTGCCTGAGATCCTGGGAAGATAAATATTATGTTGGTGTTTATTGCAAGGAAATTTTCCTACAGTGGTACGGGGCTTGGGTGTAATTGTAACAGCCTTGAAATACTCTGTGCAGCCTCAGTCACTTAAGGAAGAATGTGATCTCTTCACATATACAGTAAATTCACAAGGGTGATTCTTGTGATGTGGACTGTCCCTGAAGCATTAAGAATAATACCATTGTGTCAGGGCGCTGGAGCAGGGATCCAATTGCAGACCCAGTACTGTGCACACAGTGATATTAATTGAGTAACAAATCCCAAGATGCAAACAAAGTCAGTGTCAAAGTTCAGGCAGAGATCAAAACATCCAGAGAAATCCAAAAACCAGAATCAGAAAACAGGCAGAGTTGATATTCAGTCAGACAGAGTACAGACACAAATGTTGGAAAGGCTCAGGAAAATTCACTGGCACAATCTGGCAACAAACAGGTGAAAACACAGGACTGAAATACACTGAGCAATAAACAGAGAGGCAGATGATAGGTGGAGCACGATGAGACAGCAATACAGGTTATAGTGAGAAACAGATGAGAGACGGAGTACTCAGTAATGCAGGGGCCGGAGTAGAACGGGAGCAGAGATAGGAGCACATGGCAATACAAAACCACAGACTGGCAGCTAGGGGGAAACACACAAAAAGACAGAGTTCAACTGGAGGTACTGACACATTGAGGTACAAGAGGTAGGTGAGGAGAGGTTATCTCCTCAGGTTGATAGTCAGGCCAGGGAAATGACCATTTCCAATTGAAATAAGGCGGTAAGTGTTTGGAATTCTGCACCCTGCAGTGCTCTGTCAGATTTTTGATTATAAATGATTCAAAGGAGGGATGATAAAGTGGGAAAGTGAAGGAGGCAGAGAATCAACAAAGGCCTTCTTGAATAATGGATTCCTGGTTCTCCGCTTCAATGTCCTTACACATTGAAACTGCTCTCACAGGTTTTTCACTCTTGCACTATTGATCACCTGTCTGTTGAACCCGTTCATCCCTCCGCTACACTAATGACTCCATGCTCTTTCTTCAACTGAATATTGCTTATTCCTTCTGAACCGAAACGTACAGAGTCCACACCACTTCACCCCGCATGCATCTCACTGTTTGAAGTCGGACATGTTGAATAATTTCTGAAGCAATTTCATCATTTCCTGAAATCTCAGAAATATCTTTCAACTTCTGTTCCTCCCAAAACTAAAACCTTCTATCACCCGGCTGCTACAGTTCTCCCGCTGTCCTCTCTGAATCCCTAGAGGTAGGTATCTGCTCAAAGCACAGTAATAAATAGCTTACTGGCAGTGCAGAGGCTAGAATTAACATTCCTGGATTAAAGCCTTAATTCCTGAGACTCACTGGATAATCAGGTAGATTCAGAATACCCTGAGAACTGAGACGCAAGAGATTCTGCAGATGCTGGAGATCTTGAGCAATGTACACAAATTGCTGGAGGAGCTCAGCAAGTCTATGGAGTGAAATGAACAGTGGACACTTTGAGCCAAGACCCTTCATCATTGAAGCATACTGTACATTGAAATGTGTGGTTTGCATCAAATCAAATCATGAGGATAAATGCAGTCTGAGTTCCTCCATCATTTCATGGGTGATCCTCTGAACAAGTTGTTCCTGCTACAGCTAGACAACTTGCAAGAGCTTCAAAAGAAATCTTTAAACAGCACTAGCACTACGTGGAATTTTAGGCAGCAGAATGACGGGAATGCAAGGAGGGTCCTGAAGTTGGATTCATCCAGGTGAAACTTTAACTTTCTCTGCTCAATGCAGAGTAGTGAAAAAAACGTTCCAGTCATTAAACCAGCAGCAGGGAGATGATGACTGCTCTATTCCGTGGGCAGCACAGTAACGTAGTGTTTAATGCAGAGCTTTACAGTGTCAGCTGCAGGATCGTGTTTCGATTCCAACCGCTGTCTGTAAGGAGTTTGTACGTTCTCCTCCCCACCGCGTGTGTAACCTCCAGGTGCTCCGGTTTCCTCCCACGTTCCAAAGGCGTAGAGTTCGGGTGGGTGAGTTGTGGGCCAGCTCTGTTGCTGCTGTAAGTCCGGCCATACTTGTGGGCTGCCCCCAGCACAATCCTTGCTGATTTGACTTGATGCAGACCACACATTTCAACCACACATTTACCGTGCATGTGATAGATAAAGCTTATCTTTATCTCTTTATCCCATTGTTTAGATACACTGGACGCCCTTCTTTGTTTAGTTTTGTGCTCTTTGTCACCTGATCTGGGACTGATATTGGACTGGAATAGATTATGTTCGTTTATTGTTTTATAAACTAGGGTTTAATGAAATTCCTCATTCGCGTGAGCTCACGGTGTAAAGGGTATACGTGGCAATAATAAAAACAGCAAAGTGAGATGAAAAACGGCAGTTTGCTGCAAAGATTGTCGTGTAGTTTGAAGTAGGGCATGAAAGAGGCTAGGGTAATAAAAGCAGAACAACTAAGAGGCACATGACCACACAGCTAAGAAGAAGATGATTGGTTCAGGAGTCTAAAAGCAGTGGGGAAGAAGCTACCCTGAAGAGAGAAGCAGACTGGATGTATATCTTTAGGAGCATCTGTTGGTCTTCAGCAATTAGGTACATTAACAAAGAAACAGTCACCTCCCCTAAAATCTGTGGCTCGTCTAAGGCTTCCCCACCCAGTTAAAGGAAATCCAGCTTTGCTGTTCTGTAAAGGTTGAAAGTCAGGCAGGTTCTGCACTAGTCATTTTTGAAACCCTTTTTCTGTCAGCTACCGGAATCGTTTTGAATGGAAGGTGTTTAATGCACAAGTCATTGTGATAGTGAGGAAAATCTGTTACAAATAGATAAACCTGTAATTTAAATGAGGGCTTCCACTGCTGGAAAAATAGCCTATGAATAATTCACTCTTTAAGGCTGTCGGTTAAACACTGCCCTCACCATCAGAAGTGTAGCACTGTTACAACAATACAACAATGTTCCAACTGTAACACAAAAGAAAGCCTTGTGTTTATAATTCATTAATAACAGCATTAAGGTAACTGGAGTGCAGACTCTAATCCTGGGTCATTTTTTTCTCTATATCTCCTCGCTGTCACGTCAAAATTGCTTTATTTTCAAAGGCAGTTTACTGATAAGAGTAGATACGATTGAGGAAATTCTAACCTAATACTAATTTAATGGAAAGCTAATATATCAAATTTTTCTACTAAATTGGCTTCAGGCTGGCCTGCTAATTCCTCCTGAAAGTAATGTAAATTCCTGAAATTTTTAACGGGAGAGAAGCTGTAGGTTTGATATTAAAATAATAAGCATTGGCTCAGTGTTGTTGTCCTGCACTGCAGAGTGGTTGGAAATGAATGATATTCTGCAGCTTTTTGAAACCACGGGTGGGGTTACAGACAAAGCCTGTTCAAACCCTTTTTTTTTTGATTGAAAGCACCCCAAGCATCATAAAGTTGAATAATATTTTCATATTAGGTGAGGTTTATTTTGTTTTAGCTTAACTATTTACTTTGTTGCTGAATAAAATAGGAAGTGTTATTCGAGTAATGCACCGCGTTAAATTGGTTGCTAAGTAAAATCGAACCTGTGTTTGTTATCTGTCCAATCAGTGCGTCAGTGAAACTCTTCCCGCTTTCCAAAGGCTTTTGGTGCTGCCCGTCACACAGAGCCACGAAGGACCTGTCGGGAGATTGGCGAGCAGCAAGAAGGAACCAATTATCCACCCTGTATTCTAATTTATTAAAGCTCTGTGATACCAGTGCTGGCTTTATCTTTTGAATTCAATGCAGCAACAATGCAAAAATAGGGAAGTGTTGCTTGACAATATACCTTCAGCTTCAGAGAAAGGTTTACCACAACATTACAAGGATGCTGCCTGGATTGGGGAGCCTGCCTTATGAGAATAGGTTGAGTGAACTCGGCCTTTTCTCCTTGGAGTGACGGAGGATGAGAGGTGACCTGATAGAGGTGTATAAGATGATGAGAGGCATTGATCGTGTGGATAGTCAGAGGCTTTTTCCCAGGGCTGAAATGGCTAACGCGAGAGGGCGCAGTTTTAAGGTGCTTGGAAGTAGGTACAGAGGAGATGTCAGGGGTAAGTTTTTTTACACAGAGAGTGGTGAGGGTGTGGAATGGGCTGCCGGCGGTGGTGGATGAGGTGGAAACAATAGGGTCTTTTAAGAGACTCTTGGACAGGTACATGGAGCTTAGAAAAATAGAGGGCTATAGGTAAACCTAGGTAGTTCTAAGGTTTGTTTGGCATGTTTGGCACAGCTTTGTGGGCCGAAGGGCCTGTATTGTGCTGTAGGTTTTCTATGTTTCTACAATCGTAGGATAAAAGAAAGCCTTCTGTTTATACTACATCTTTGATTGGGTGAGATGAAGAAAGTGGGATCATAAACACTGCCTGGTCTTGTTGGCTAAATAACCAATTTCTGTGTTTCAAATAGCAGCCTGTTACAGTTGCTCCGTAGTTTCTTACTTTTAAACTTTTTAACTTAGGTTATTTGTTGTCTTTTTTTCTCACGGTAACACGTTGAAGCTGCACCCTCTCTAACATGCTGGTGGAGAGAGTTTTACTTGTTTTTTTAGCGCTGGAATTAGTTACATTCGGACACGTCTCGTTAGCGGGGCAGCAGGATGGCCACATTGTTTATTCCAGGGACCAGCTGATTGCGCTCATGCCCGCCGGTTTAGCGAGCAGAGCAGCAGACACCCCTGCTGAAATCTGGAGGAAAACACACAGAGGGTGCAGAGGGGGATCAAAAAGGCGAGGGAAGAGGACTGGGTTGAGACAGCAGAGGCCTATGGAGAAGAGGAGTTATAAGCCGTGTCTCCCCTCTCTCATCATGGGAAATGTGAAATCGCTGGGGAATAAGATGGACGAACTGACAGCGTTTGTCAGGAGTCAGAGAACATTTCGGGAGAGCAGTGTCATGTGTTTTACTGAAACGTGGCTGCACGAGGACATACCCGATCAAAGCGTTTCCATAGAGGGCTTCCAGACCGTTCGAGCTGACCGGAATTGCACTGAGAGCGGTAAGCATAAAGGAGGGGGGCTTGCAGTTCTGGTAAACAACAGATGGTGCAATCCTGGGCATAATATGATCAAGGAACATGTTTGTAGCCCGGATATTGAACTCTTTGCTGTTGGACTCCGGCCATATTATTTGCCAAGGGAAATCTCGCATGCAGTTGTGATTGTTGTTTACGTCCCTCCCTCTGCCAACCTGACATCAGCGTGTAACATCATTTACACCGTCATAGCCAGATTACAAATCCAGCACCTGAGTGCCCTCATTACCTTCTCGGGTGACTTCAACCATGTTACCACGGCTAGAACACTGCCCAACTTCACGCAGTATGTGAGCTGTACAACCAGAGGGGAGAGGACTCTGGATTTGATGTACGCTAACGTTAAGGATGCATACAGCTCCTCTCCCCTCCCCCCACTTGGAAGGTCAGATCACAACCTGGTGCATCTAAAACCCTGCTATGTGCCTCTGGTGAAGAGTAAGCCTGCAACCTCGAGGACAGTGAGAAAATGGTCGGAGGAGGGTTGTTTTGAGGTGACAGACTGGCAGGCACTCTGTGAGCCACATGGAGAGGATATTGATGGGTTCACAGAGTGCATCACTGATTACATCAACTTCTGCGTGGACTGCAATGTTCCGACAAGAACTGTCCTTTGTTATTCAAATAACAAGCCATGGGTGACAAAGGACATTAAGGACATCCTGAATGCTAAAAAGAAGGCGTTTAGAGATGGAAATAGGGAGGAGCTGAGGGCGATACAGAGGGACCTGAAAGCCAGGATCAGGGAGGCTAAAGACAGGTACAGGAGGAAGCTTGAGTGGAAACTCCAGCAGAACAACATGACAGAGGTCTGGAGGGGGATGAGGACCATCACTGGGTTCCGGCAAACTAGCAACAGAGGAGCTGAAGGCAGTGTGGACAGGGCGAATGAACTTAACCTGTTCTTTAACAGAGTTGACATTGTGGCCCCTGCCCATCCCCCACATGAGCCATCTGTTGTCGGCCCCCAACCAACACATATTCCACTCTCCCCTCCTACCCCTCCTCACAGTCCCCCACCCTGCTCTCATTCCCCACACGAAACCACCACAGTGGGCTTCACAGCTGTACAGGTGAGAAGATAGCTGAAATGTCTCAACCCAAGCAAGGCTGCAGGACCAGATAGTGTCAGTACCAGGGTGCTCAAAGCCTGTGCCCCTCAGCTATGTGGAGTACTTCGCCATGTATTCAACATGAGTCTGAGGCTCCGGAGGGTTCCTGTACTGTGGAAGATGTCCTGCCTCGTCCCTGTGCCGAAGACGCCGCGCCCCAGCGACCTCAATGACTACAGACCGGTGGCATTGACCTCCCACATCATGAAGACCCTGGAGAGACTTGTTCTGGAGCTGCTCCGGCCTATGGTCAGGCCACACTTAGATCCCCTCCAGTTCGCCTACCAGCCCCGACTAGGAGTTGAGGATGCCATTGTCTACCTGCTGAACCGTGTCTACGCCCACCTGGACAAGCCAGCAAGCACTGTGAGGGTCATGTTTATTTGACTTCTCCAGTGCGTTCAACACCATCCGCCCTGCTCTGCTGGAGGAGAAGCTGACAGCGATGCAGGTGGATGCTTCCCTGGTATCATGGATTCTTGATTACCTGACTGGCAGACCACAGTACGTGTGCTTGCAACACTGTGTGTCCGACAGAGTGATCAGCAGCACTGGGGCTCCACAGGGGACTGTCTTGTCTCCCTTTCTCTTCACCATTTACACCTCGGACTTCAACTACTGCACAGAGTCTTGTCATCTTCAGAAGTTTTCGGATGACTCTGCCATAATTGGATGCACCAGCAAGGGAGATAAGGCTGAGTACAGGGCTACGGTAGGAAACTTTGTCACATGGTGTGAGCAGAATTATCTGCAGCTTAATGTGAAAAAGACTAAGGAGCTGGTGGTAGACCTGAGGAGAGCTAAGGTACCGGTGACCCCTGTTTCCATCCAGGGAGTCAGTGTGGACATGGTGGAGGATTACAAATACCTGGGGATACGGACTGACAATAAACTGGACTGGGAAAAGAACACTGAGGCTATCTACAAGAAGGGTCAGAGCCATCTCTATTTCCTGAGGAGATTGAGGTCCTTTAACATCTGCCAGACGATGCTGAGGATGTTCCACGAGTCTGTGGTGGCCAGTGCTATCATATCTGCTGTTGTGTGCTGGGGCAGCAGGCTGAGGGTAGCAGACACCAACAGAATCAACAAACTCATTCGTAAGGACAATGATGTTGTGGGGATGGAACTGGACTCTCTCACGGTGGTGTCTGAAAAGAGGATGCTGTCCAAGTTGCATGCCATCTTGGACAATGTCTCCCATCCACTACTACTGGTTGGGCACAGGAGTACATTCAACCAGAGACTCATTCCACCGAGATGCAACACTAAGCGTCATAGGAAGTCATTCCTGCATGTGGCCATCAAACTTTACAACTCCTCCTTTGGAGGGTCAGACATCCTGAGCCAATAGGCTGGTCCTGGACTTATTTCCTGGCATAATTTACATATTACTATTTAACTATTTATTATTTATGGTGCAACTGTAACGAAAACCAGTTTCCCCCAGGATCAATAAAGTATGACTATGACTATGATTATGGACTAGGTCTTATTTATTTATTGAGATACAGTCCTTCAAGCACGTTGCCCAGCAATCCCCCAGTTTACTCCTAGCCCAATCACAGGACAGTTTACACTGACCAATTAACCTACCACACAGTACATCTTTGAACTGTGAGAGGAAACAGGAGCATTGGGATGAAATCCACGTGGTCACAGGGAGAACGTACAAGCTGCTTTCTGGCAGCAGTGGGAATTGAACTAGGGTCGCTAGTATTGTAAAGCGTTGTGTTAACTATGCTGCCCCTTATTTTACTAGGAAATGCTGAGAGCTCTGTGCAGGAGTGCTGGTATTTCTCAGTATAAGTGGCACCAAGTTCAGGATTTCTGCAGAAATTCTCCATCTTCTGGAAACTGCTCCCTCTCTATCCCCCCTTTCTCTTTCCTCTCGCTTCCTGATCCACCTGGTGCCCCATCACTCGTTCTCCTTCCCTTTCCCCACCTTCTCATCTGCTCATCATCCACAATCTCCTCCCACTACTCTGCCTCCCCACCTCTCTCCCTTTATTCTACTCTTCATCTTTGTCTCCTATCATATTCCATCGTCTTCAGCCCTTTGTCACTTCCACCTATCACTTCACAGCCTCTGACTCCATTCCCACTCTCACTCTCCCTCATCTGCTTATCATCCCCCTCCCCACCAATCAATATGATCCACTTATCACCTGCCACTCTTGCTCCACCCCCTCCCTCCCATCATTTTGTACCAGCTACCTCTCCTCCATCTTTCAATCCAGATAAAGGGTTTTGACCTGAAACGTCGACCATCCATCAACCTCCATAGATGCTGCCTGACCTGCTGACTTCCTCAAGCATTGCTCCAGGTTCCAACATCTGCAGTTTCATGGTCTGCATTGAGAAATCCACCTCTGAAACCTGCGCCAGCAGAACCTGGTGCAGGAACGGCAACTTCTTCCATCCACGTAGAGAGGAATGTCTCACTTGCTAACTATCCTACTAGAAGTTAATTTAGAGGAGGTTAACGAATGTTATAGGATCCCAGGAGTTGGAGATTCAACACCGGACTGTGATGAGGAAGGTTTGGCAGTGAGAGTCAAGGTGGTTAATGATGTATGTCAATTAGAGTTGAGGATACGGAGAAAATGTAAAAAAAAGGAATTACCAGACTAGAAACTGAATCCACCACTGAAGTATTAAAAGGTAGTAAATCTATGCAGTCACAGATGGTTGGTCCAGTTTTCCCTCGAATTCTCCAAAGGGTGAGGAGCTAGATATGGGGCTGACTGAATGCAGGACAGGTGTGAAATTCACCTTAGGCACACAGGTGAATCATTTCTAGAGGTTCCAAATTGACTGGGGCCAATATAGAAATGGCTGCAACAAACAATCTGTTGGAGGAAATCGGCAGGTCAAGCGGCATCTTAGGGATGAAAGAATTTTTCGGCATTTTGAGTCCGAACCCTGCATCTGGACACAAGAGACTGCAGACGCTGGAAACCCAGAGCAACAGACTAGAGGCACCTAAGTGGGTCAAGTAGCATCTTTGGGAGGAAAGAAATTCAAAGGTTCAAAGTGCATTTATTTTCAAAGTATGTACTATATACAGTATACAACCCTGAGCTTCATCTTCCCCACAGACAGTCATGAAACAAAGAACCATGGAACCAACCTATTCAAAAACATCAAACATCAACCCTCCCCCCACGCAACAAAATCGTACAAATGCCGACAAAAAAATGGGAGGAAGAAATGGTTGTTTCTCTCTGGAAGATTCAAATTTCAAATGAGTAAAATGGGAAAATATTGCTAGCACCCTCATTAAATTATGAATTCAATTCTAAGAGACTTAAATGCAAACTCTAGGCTAACGTTCCAAAATGTCACTGAAGCAGTGTGGTTTTCAACCAATGAAGATAGTTTGATGAAGGGCTTTAATGTGAAACATTAACCCTACCTGCTTCTCTACCGATGCTGCCTGACCTGTTGAGCTTTTCCATCAGTTTCTATCTTCACTTCACTCAAAATACGCTTGTTATCAAGCTGTTTGATCATTTGTGCTCTGGACAAAGTAGTTGCATTTTATTGCTGGTGACCCAACCCATGACCTTGCTTCAAGGGTTTTATTAATTCTGCAATCTGAGGTCACTGAGGCAGTGATATTATTATTGGACCAGATTTTGCCAGTAACTATGAGCAGCTCTTGTTCAATTGCTGATCTGTAGGCTACCTATAAGCTTAATAATTGCAGATCTCCGCATTCTCAACACGCTCCCCAAGCTAGTCTGATCCTCAAGGGCAAGATCCCATGCAGTGACTTCACTTTGCAGGAGGCGAGCAGACCCCACCTATGAAAAAGTTGAAGATTCTTTGACAAGCAGTCTCTCACGCCTGATAGAGATATAGTCCACACAGAACAGTTTTAAGCATTGTGAGGCCAGTGTTCCAGATCAGATGGCGGTCTACATTGTTAAGTCTAAACATGCTTTATGTACGGCACATCCTCTGTTTGACCTTCTTTTCTCATTCCTTTCCTGTTACTTGGCCTGTAAAAGTTAGTGTAATTTTATGACAGTAACTTTGGTTACTAATGGGCCAGTAAAATGGCCCCAGGATTCCTATCAGGTCATTGGGAAGTGGATAATCCAGCTGCTGTAAGAGTACATCTAATGCTTGTAAATGCCGTCGTAAAAGAGAAGCAGTGATCACTCAGCTCGAATTTCATGGTCTGTCCCAGAGCCCGACTGAAGGACAGAGGAGAAGGGAAGGCAGACTCCTGGATCCCACTGCAGTGTTATGTGTTGGAACATCTACGGCCATTGTGGAAAGTTCAGCACGGAAAGAGATCTTTCAGGTCATTGACCACCACCTGGATTGGTAAAGGGTGGCTGATGGAGGTGGGGATTGAACTGGGTCTCTGACACTGTGAGTTCAAACCCAACTTGAGTGTCAGAGACCCGGGTTCGATCCCCACTTTGGAGTCTGTCTGTGTGCTTTTCTCATGTACTGAACATCCAAAAGACCCAACCACTAACCACAGGCACCACTTACTGTACTGCCCACACTGCACCAAAATATGTGTATCTCAGATCGGCTTCTACAGCCACCCTGAGGGCATACCATATTTTGCATTCTGCGTTCTCTTTAATGCCTCACTGTACTTAAATATAGCATAATCTGCCTGGATGCCAGACAAAAGAGTTTTTCACTGTTTCTCTGTACATGTGAAAATCAGAAACCAATTCTAACCAGTGTCAATTCCAGCTGAGGTGCCTGTTTCTGTACTGCACCTGGGATTCTTTACGTGTGTGACTGCACAACAATAAGTAACAATTTCTCTCATTCTATCTGTTATTATTCCTTCTTCTTGTGTGTATCGATTTCCCTTGGATGCCTCACTTCAATAATTAGGCAGTGCAAAACAGCTCAGACTGTGTTCAAAAATGTATATACAGGAAATCTGAAGCATCCTAGTGGTGGATCACAGGCCAAAAATATTGACTATTTTTCTTTCCACAGATGTCTGTAGTGACAATCATACCTCCTAACTCCCACACAAACTTAGGACCAGTTCTTAAATACTCCCCCACTTATGGTACCCTCACCCCAGCACGGTCCTTCAGCACATGTCAAGTGAGGAGCGAGCTGAGTTTGCCAAACCTCATAAACTAATCTGATAAATGTGGTACAGACTTCTTGTTCTAACTATGTTTACCAAACTGGAAGCTGGAAACTAAGGTGGTGAGAGTGGGTGTGGAGAGAAACCGGAACAGGGTGGTTTTAGTACTGGGTGGGGGTGGATATTTGTGCCGGGGGGCAGATGGAAGCTATTATGAACAGGCCTTAGTAACTAATATGAAGCAATGGCCCAGACACTTTTGGCGTGACTGATCTGTAGTCAAAGAGCATGTAGTGATAACAATCCTCTTTGGCCACTGAGAGATACTGCGGAATTTCTCTTGGGTTTATAAAAGACACGTGCAGGGTAGTTGGTGGCATGGTTATGATTAAAGTGAATTATAATGGAATTTTTGTGGCCGCCATGCAAAGACACAACCCACTCTGTAACAAGTTAAACTGATTCATTTGGATGCAATAGTGCATGCAATTTTGGCTAATTGAATTGTTTTGTATTCTGCTACTAATGGATGTTACCAGCATTAGACTATCTGTACTGATGACACAGCTAGGAGCAGTCTGAGGGTCCCTTCACTTTATACCAATATAGTGAAATCTAATAATACTCTTGAGAAGGTTCCTTTAGATTCTGTTCAAGGTCCTTGCCAAATGAGAATTGAATGGATTCCAATTTTCCCCTGGGTTCCTTTCTCCTATGGTCCACTCTTCTCTCCTATCAGATTCCTTCTTCTCCAGCCCTTGACCTTTCCCACCCATCTGGCTTTACCTATCACCTTCCAGCTAGACTCCATCCCCTCCTCCCCCCACTCCAGCTTTATAATTCTGGCTTCTTCCTCCTTCCTTTTCAGTCCTGAAGAAGGGTCTTGGCCTGAAACATCAACTGTTTATTCTTTTCCATGGATGCTGCCTGTCCTGTTGTTCCTCCAACATTTTGTGTGTGTTGTATTGGATGGAAGCTCCACTTCACTCTGTGCAACTAAAGACTTGGCACCCTGCAAATTAAAAAGAATTCAAGGACATTAGTCTGGGCTAGATTCAAATCCAGGTTTAAGTCAGAAACGACACATCACCTGGTCCTATTGGACTGGACCCACTACACCAACCGGATGGATTGTAGACACTGATGCTCAGATTTTGTGTCCTTACTAATATTAACCCCCCACCCACATTTGATAATTCTACATTAATCCAATTTTTATTCTCTCACAGTCAGACACAAGGCAATGCAGATGCTGGAATGTGGAGCAGCAAACAATCTGCTCGACTTGGAGGAACTCAGCAAGTTGAGTAACATCTGGGCAAGGAAAGGAATTAATGATGTTGAGGCTAGTCTGAAATGACTAAATTCAGATCAAATTGATTCAAGACTGATGCCGTGAACCTAGAGTTAAGTACTAGTACCATTCCTCTGAGAAAGTATTAACCTCAGAGTAAAGTGTGATAATGACTATTTCCAGATCATTTTGTATCCCTCAGAATTCAAGCTGAACATCCCTGTGTGGGCTGCCATATCTGTATCAGATCCACATCAAATTATGTTATTCCTAAAGAAAAGTTCTTCATAAAACATCGTGGGGATATTGAATTCAGGGAGCATCCATTCATGAGCACAAGGTCTTGGTTCTGCAGCAGATTGGGACCCCACAAAGTCAAGCCCCTCTTTCGCACAGTCACCTATTCACTAAGATTCACCCTTGTTCCTTCCACCGCACACCACACCACATGTACTGATCTCTCCACTGGTCTCACCCACATTCAACTGCCTAATGCTATCACTGATTCCCTGTCTGTCTTCCGATAACCTCGCTTTGCAAATGTCCCAAATATTCCAAGGATTCCCCAAATCAGCGATACCTCAAGGGCCAAAATACAAGTCCCAGTATCCACCTTTTCCAACCCAGCTGCTTACCTGATAACAGACACAAAAAAAAGATTCATACCCTGATTGATAACAACTTTGTCCAAAGAGCCCAATCCCTGAACTGACCCAACCTTCCCCCATATCAACCCCAGACTCCTATCTGATCAACAGTGCTGCCCCAGAATCGAACTGATTTACAACTATCATCCCCCTCTCTCTACAACATCTCAGACCCAGCCTTGCTCCTAAGCTGTATATTTTTGTTGTGGGAAACTCACTAGGTCCTGGGACTCAGGCACCAACAATGAGGCAGTAGCCGTCATCAAAAAACTGCTATCACACCATGCAATGACCACATAGTCCACTGAAAGTTGCACCAAAACTTCTCCATTTGAATTTAATTGATTCCACAAAACTATGTCCAGAAATCACAATTCAATTTTATTTGGATTGTGCTCTTGAGTTCCAGGAGACATAGTAGATATCCCAATCATTAAACTGCTTTTACATCTGGAATTAAAAGCAAAAAAAAAAATGCTGGGATTATAAAGTAAAAATAGAAAGTGCTGCAATTACTCAGCCGACCAGGCAGCATCTGCAGAGAGAGAAATAAAGTAGATGCTTAGGCCAATGGCACAGTGGCACTGCTGTGTATAGGGAAAAGCTATCGAATGAAGGAGGAACGTAATGAACTGGACACCAGTAAAGACAACCTTCATGAGGCCAAGCAGACTGAGTATTGCTGACAGTCCACTCATCGAGATGAAGGAGACGGATCAACCTGTCTTTTGATGAAAGAAGTGGATAAATAATTGAGAGGTTTTGAAGAGTGAAGAAAGAAACAGGTGGTTATATAGTTTGTAGACTGTGCCTTGCAGTGCACATAATTATGCTCATAATGATGTCTAAACCCATACTTACAGTTGCTGCGGCTACTCCGGGAGAGCTTAATGTTGCCTCTTGTTGCCTAAATTAGCTAAGTGTTCCAGTTTCCCTTCACCTCAAAGACAATGTTTAGCTTTTATTTTTTCAAAGTACATTTATTGTCAAAGTATGTTTACAGAATACAACTCAGAGATTCATCTTCCTGCAGGCAGCCATGTAGCAAAGAAACACCATGGAGGACGTTCAAGGAAACAGCAAACACCCAACGTGCTGCAAAATAAAGAACAGAATGCGCAAGCAGCAAAAAGCGAGTGAATATCAAACACCAGGAGTCCAGTTATATTCACTTTGGGTCAGGTCAGCGTCACGCCGCTAGCCAGTGCTGGCCACAGCGACACTCGCCGCCAAAGCTCCCCAGTCTGAATCGATCACTCTGATAAAACTGCTCAAAAATTGCAAAAAAAAAGGTAACCAGAATTTAGGAACACATGCAACATGAACCTCAAAATCCCTCAGAACAAGTCCACAGCCCCGTTAATCAATCTTGGCAACGTAGATCCCAAGACCCCTCCAATAACAGCTAGCAAGAGAGTGAGGAAGGTGGACAAACACAGGCAGACGGCATCAAACATATGCCCGTCACCGGTTTTATCCTCGTTGACTTCAACATTGCTCAATGCCTCAATCGACACGAGAAGCAATGTAGTCAGTCATGGGTCATGCCCCTCTCCAGGCTTCCAGGCATCCAGGGCACACCCTCTGCACCAAGCCTCACCAAACTCCCTCGGAATCAGCAAAGCACCAGATCGCTCAATCACCCCCAAGACAAGCCATCAAAACGTAAGTTACAGGTTCCAATCACGCGCAGCTTGGTAGTAGAATCATATTTGAAAGAAGAAGTAGTTTTGTGAACTGTTAGCAGGACATTGCCATTAATCGTGTTGTTCGCTGGTAACATCTTGACCTCTAGGGTCATGCCTGGACTGTAAGCTGTCACAAGCAAGGCTAGACTTTATTACTGGTGATGTGTGGATCATGAGTTTCAGAGATGAGAAGATGGAAACCTACTCTGGCATTCTAATCCATAAGGAAGAGTGTTTCTGTAAGTGCTGGTACCTTTCATGTGAAATGTTAAACTAGATCATGTAAATTAACTAGAGCCATGCAGGCAAGTTACACTCTGTGTCCTGAGAACGATTTGCTTCTTTATGAAATTAATAGCTCATTACCCTTTTCGCCACATGTTTGAGATGGTTGTGCCTAAGCTGGTGTTTTGGTTCCTCCAGTGAAACTGTCAGAACTTTCAAATATGGCCCAAGTGCTGAGACAGAGACACTGAAGTGGGTCAACAGTTCATTGACTTTAATGAGAAATGCTGCAGAATTTAAAAGAAAAGAAAAAAAAATGTTAGGCCAACAGGGCCGTTAACTAAAATTCTGAACCTGAAAGCTAATGCCAACATCACGGTTGGAAACAGTAACAAATACTGCATAAATACGTCTCCTTGATTGCGTCAGTCGAAACGGTAGTCTTCGTTCCTGGACAAGGATGAAGGTAAGCAGCAAGTGTAAATGTTGCCTTTGCTTTTGCTCAAATCTTGACAAGACTGCATCGAAAAGAAGGGAGTTAAATATCACCATAATAGAACACTAATTGGCTGGAACACACATACTCACGAGCGCAGTTGTCGAACCTGTTGTACAGCCCGCCTGCACAGGTGTGTAGACCCTGCAGCAGAGACCATGATTGTGATAGAAACAGGGACTACACTTTGTGAAGTACTTTTCCTGCCCAGCACTTTGGGATGTCCTGAAAAGCATATCTTTCTTCTAAGCATGAAACATGAATTAGTATCAGGTAACCAAGTTCTAAAGCAGGACTGGTTTTACAACTTCTGACTTAGCGGTCAGGTGCACATAATAATAAGCAACTGGCTATTTCTTATTTCTTACAAACTCGTGTTACTAGGACAGAGAGAGACCTGCATTTGTACCGTAGCTTCCTGCTTCTCAAATATTTTCCCAAAACACTTCACATACAGTTAGAAACACAAGAGATTCTGCAGATGCTGGAGATCTTGAGCAACAGTCACAAAATGTTGGAACTCAACAGGTCAGGCAGCATCAATGAAGGGGAATAAACAGTTGACATCTCAGGATTCATCTTCCTTTAGATGCAACCATTATTTGTGATTGAGCACAGTAGCCGCTTCATGCAGTAATATTTCATAATCATTGGTCTGTTGAGTAATCTAACAGTGATACCTGCTGAGAAAAGAGTGTTGATCTGATATCTTGCTGACCTACTTTGGAAAGCACAAGCAACCTTTACCAACAACAAATCTAGAATACAGTTTACTCTCTTTCCAAAGAGTAGAATCTCCAACAACTGGCCTAGTTTCACGAGGTTTTTTTTTCAGTTCAGAGCTATGATGATTTGAAATGTACTGCATAAAAAGGTGGTAAAAAGTTATGCAACGTATATGCATAGATTTTTAAAAATCTAGAGACTGTGTTAAGAGCACAGGGGAATAGATCAAACTGGATAGCTTGAAGAAAAGGCACAGGCAAGAATAATGTGCTTCTTTTCTGTGTAATTCTATGAATGATAGTTTTAGTCTCAACTTAGATGGCTTATTAAGGCACATTTTATTTTTATTTCTATTGGGGACCAGCTGTTTGAAATTACATGCCTTTTCCTGCTAGCATATTTATTTTCAGCCCCCCTTCCATGGATCCAGCAGTCAGTGGCAAATTAATAGGTCATTGAGGGAATAATGATCAGGACAGTGCTTCCTGCAACACTCCCACCGCCACTGAGGAGCCTGGACTTCTGCAAACTATCGCCTCTGTGCAGCAAACAAATGCCTTTAAGTATTCCCTTTCTTTCCTCGTGAACAGTAAGCTTTGCACTTAAAATGATTGGAATCTGGAACATTTTGCTGCTTCAGGTAACAAGAGGCAGCATTAAAAGCTCCCAGGGTTGCCGTAGCAAAGGCAGCTGCAGAGGTTAGGTCCATCTGCTTCGCCCCTAGTGCAGCATCCAACTTTGATTCACAGCACATCCTCTGGTTTATAATGGAGTCATAGAGCATAGAAATAAGCCCTGTGACACATCCTGTCCATGGCAACCATCAAGCATCCATCTATAACAATCCCATTTCTAGCAGTTGGTCCACAGCCCTCTATGCTTTGATGATTCATGTGCTCGTCCAGATGTTTCTTAAATCTAACTGGAGCCCTTGCTTCCATCTACTTCTCAGGCAGTGCATTACAGATTCCAACCACCCTCCATTCTTCCTCAGCTCCCCTCTAGACCTCTTGCACCTCATCTTAAACCTACGTCCTCTGCTCTTAGACACCTCTGCAAAGGGGAAGGGTTTATCATCTCTCCTATCCTCATCTCTCATAGTTTGGTAACTCTCAGTCAGGACCCCTCTCAGCCTTTTAGTGTTCCAAGCAAAACAAATCCGGTCTCTCCTCATAACTGAAGTGTTGATTCCAGATGAATCTCTTCTGCATTCTCTAAGTGCAGTCACATGATGACCACTTTGATCACTTGGCACTAAAATAGATAATTTTTTCTTCTAATTGTTCCATTTGTTTGATCTTCCTACCAAGATACTTGACCTAATTTTACGCCTTGTCATATTCTATTTTCTAGGCAACATCTATGACCGAGGACCCCCACCATCCTGGACATGATATCTACTCGCTGCTAAACTCAGGCAGGAGGTACCACAGCCTGAAGTTTCAAGGACAGCTACTTCCTTTCAACCATTCAGTTCTTGAATTAGCCTGCAGAAAGTATAGCAATATTATTGACACTTTGATCATATCACACTAAAAATGACATTCTTTTGCTCTAATTGCCTCCTTTCTTGTGAAAAAAATGTGCATAGTTTCCGTTTAATTTGTGTTTTCTTGCTGCTTACATGATACTATGCACCTGTGTTGCTGTTGCAAGTGCATTTTTAATTACTTATTTACCTACTGCCTGTTACACCACTGCCGTTTAGGGCAGCATGTACTGTTTCCGTAACAATTCTGCTTTTGTCAAGTTAGTACTGTTAGCCCTGAGCTGAACTCCTGAACCTGCAGGACCGGTGGACCACTCTTAATCTGGCGTTTACCCTTTGACCTGTTTGGCATGGGTGACCCTACCAAGAGTCAAAGCACAAGCCCCTGACTCCAGCCAACGTAGTTCTCCGGGTCAATGAGGCATGCAAGCCCCCAAACCCTACAACAAGGGTGTGGTCGTCTCAGAGGAAGTGTTCAAATGCACCTGTGCAAACCTGTACTTGTACATATGACAATAAACTTGACATTGACCTTTGATCCTTACTAGCCAGTGTTGTCAACTTTCCATTTCCCCATACCGGCTGTCTGGGGACCTTGGTTGAAGCTGTCAGCTCAGTGTCAGATTAATGCCATGGGCTTGTGCTCAAGCAGAATTAAACCCAGTTTTCCAAAATGCATTTCATTGAACAATCATGAAGTTAGCAGACAGAAGAATTTTGTTGCACTGATGAAAATTATTTCAGAGCTCTAGAGGTGACAGGCTTCTATTTCCCAAGCCAGGGAAAGGGTCTACCAACGCAAACCACATAACTCATGCAGTGTCCAAGGAGAGCAGATACAAAATGAAGAGGTTGATTAGGAAGAAGTGAACAATTACTTGGAAAAATAAAAATAACATTGCAGATTCTGGAAATCTGAAATTTTAAAAAACAGAAAAGGCCGGAAGTGATCAATAGGCCAGGCAGTGCCTATGGAGAAACAGAAATAACCTTGCAAAGCTGGGAGAAAGATAATAGTTCTCAGTGGCAGAGAAGATAGAGAAGGGAGTGGTGAAGAGGTTGTTGAGGGGATGCAGGTTGTGGATATCAGCAGAGTGAAGGGAATATCTTTAACTGAAAGAGATTCAAAGATTCAAATTAGAAAGCTGGAATATAATTGAGACCTAGTGAAAATTCAAAGATTCAAAGTACATTTATTATCGAAGTACGTACGCAGAATACAACCTTGAAATTCATCATTCTGCAGGCAGCCACAGAACAAAGGAACACTATGGAACCCATTCAAGCACCTAACGTGCAAAAAAAAAGAACAAATTGCGCAAACAGGCAAAAAACGAGCAAATAAGACACAGAATATTAAACACTAAACTGCAGTCTCCTTATAAGAGTCTGGCAATGTTCAGTTCAGTTCAATTTAGTGCTGTACTCTTCGCTGACTGTAGGCCGCAGAACTAGTCTGCGTCAAGGTGCCCCGATCACAATCGCATAAGATAGCAGTTTAAAAGGAGAGTAATCAGAAGCAGAAATACATGTAACATGTATTGCAGAGTCCTCTAAAAATGAGTCCGATCCATGAGCTGCACCAGTCAAACCTTGCCCAAGACCCAAGGCCCCAGCAGCAATGAGTGAGAGGGAGATGGAGACCGGTTAATATGACTCTGAGATGATTGTGCCTCTCTGTGTCATGTGTTGCTGATAGCAGGTCTGTGGGACATATTCTGACTCTTAGGTATGTCGCATAATCTTGTGAGAACATACAACATGGATCATAGGACAGTGCAGCACAGGAATAGGCCCTTTGGCAAACCGTGTCTGTGCTGACCATGATGCCAAATTAAACTAATGCCACCTGCCTGCTCATGGTCATATAGGTATCCGTTCGTCTCATGAGACCATGGATTTGCGCTTTGGAAGGTTTCCAGGGTGCAGGCCTGGGCAAGGTTGTACGGAAGACCTGCAGTTGCCCATGCTGCAAGTCTCCCCTCTCCATGGCACCGATGTTATCTAAGGGGAGGGCACTAGGACTCATACAGCTTGGCACTGGTGTCATCGCAGAGCAATGTGTAGTTAAGTGCCTTGCTCAAGGACACAACACGCTGCCTCAGCCAAGGCTCAAACTAGCAACCTTCAGATCACTAGAAGAACGCCTTAACCACTTGGCCACATACCAACACATGGTCATAGAGCACAAAAACATAGAAACAGGCCAGTTGGCTCATCTAGTTCATGCCAAACTGTCTATGTCCCTCTATTCCCTGCCTGTTCATGTCACTGTCTAAATGACTCTTAAATATCACTAACATATCTGCTTCCATCACTTCTACATTCCACCATTGACTCTGTATAAAATATTTGCCTCATAAATCTTTAAACTTTCCCTCTCTCACCTTAACTCAATGTCCTCTAGTATTGGACGTTTCCACCCTGGGAAGCAGACTCTCATAATTTTATTTTACTTCCATCACCTTTAGCCAATAACCTCCTATCAACCCGCCTGCATTTCCAGCTGATCTGTATTCTGATGCAGCACATCACAACCTTCCTCGCTATTTACTTAAGTTGAATTTTGTGTCATCTGTAAAATAACTTATCAGCCCACCCACAGTTTTGTCCAAACCATTATACATATAACACAAGTAACTGAGGTCGCTGCACTGATCCCCACAGAACACCACTGGTAAAGACCTTTAGCTAAGTAACATTGCTTCACCACTACTTTCTAACTTCCATTGCCAGGCCAATTTTGAATCCAGTCTGCCAATTACCATGGATCTCATGTGCCTTAATCTTCTGGATCAGCTGACCATGTGAAACCTTGTTAAATGTTTTATTGAAGTTCACATAGACAACATCATCTGTCCTACCCTCATCAATCGTCTGCGTCACCTCTTCAAAAAACTCACAAGTTTGTGAGACATGGTTTCCCTCACACAAAGCCGTACTGACTACCCCTAACAAATCTATTCTTTTCCAAATGCAAGTTAACCCAGTCCCTAAGGATCTTCTCCAATTATTTCCCTACTACTGATGTAAGGCTCCATAGCCTTCTTAAACAAACATAGTTAACCATTAGCTAAAGAGGATGCAACGATTTCTATCAAGGTACCAACAATCTCTTGTTTTGCCTCTTGGTAAATTCAGATAAATTGCATCAGGCCTTGGTGATCATATCTAGGTTAACATTTTTCAAAAGACCCAACACCTTCTCCTTCTTGATATCAACATGCTCTAGAGTACCAACATACTCCCTCCAATACTACTATCCTCCGATCTTTTATGGTGAGTAAAGAATTAAAGTACTCATTTAAGTACCATCTTGCCCACATCATCTGGTTCCAGGCATAACTTCCCTTCTTTGACCTTGAATGGCCCTACTCTTTTCCTTGCTAGACTCTTGATTTAATATATATCTAAAATGCTTTGGGATGTTCCTTGCTCCTGCTCAGCAAAGATATTTCATGTCTCCTTTTAGTCTTCCTGATCCCTGGATTAACTTCTTTGCTACTCCCTTTATATTCCTCAAGGTCCTTGTCCAACTTTAGCTTCCTAAACCTTACATATCCTTCTTTTTGCTTCATGATTATATTTACACCTTATTTTCCAAGGCTCCTGAAACTTGTCTTCCTGTCTTTCTTCCTCACAGGAACATATTGGTTCTGAGTTCTGACCAGAAGGCTTTAAAGACTGCTACGTATGAGATGTGGACTTATCCACAACAGGCACTCCCAATCTATTCTCTGCAGCTCCTGTCTAATACGGTTGTAATTACCTTTACCCCAGTTTAGTACTTTCCCTCAAGATCCAGACTTGTCATTTTCCATAGCTACCTTAAACTTACAGATTTATGATCAGCATTCCCAAAATGCTCTCCCATAGGTGGCCAGTCGTGTGTCTAGGTGGCAGGCAGTCGAGGATTCTGCCTCAGCTGATTACCCGCTCCTCTTCTTGGGTTACATCTGTGCTCATGCGTCCCTAAAGAAGGGATATGAGGTATCCACGAGTACAATGGGAGATTCACAGTACTAGAGGACACCACAGTGTCTGCTTTGTGTCTTGGACAGTATGACTGTGTTATTATTTGAAACTACAAATAGTGTGCATTGTGAAGTTCTGTTATATTGTACGAATAGATCCTGTAATCACTGAATAAACCTGGACCTCCTTTGGAAGAGAAAAAAAACAAAGTGATCTCCCGCTGAAATCCCAATCACATGACAAGGCTCATTTCCCAGTACAAAACCTGATATGGCATCTTGCTTAGTTGGATTACCTACAAACTGATCAAGAAACCTTCTTGGATGCACCTAACAAATACAGCCGCATATAAACCCTGTGTCTCTAAGGAAATCCTCTTCAACAATGGGAAAATAAATATACTCACCGCAACATCCCTGTTGCTTTTATATCGTTTCATGATCTGCCTACATATCCGTTCCTGTAACTCCCGCTGGCTGTTGCAGGGTCTATTGCATAACCCCAACATAGTGGCTGCATCTTCCTTGTTTCTCTCCTTGATAACCTAAGGGTCATCATCATCACCATTACGTGCCGTTTTGTATGATGTGGGCGATCCTGGTCTATGACCATGACTGCTCTTGGCGATTTCCTCTATGCAGTGGTTTGCCATTGCCATCTTCTGGGCAGTGTCTTTACAAGACAGGTGATCCCAGTCATTAAAGTTCAAAGGACATTTATTATCAAACTATGTGTACAATATACTACCTGAAGGTTCATCTCCTTACAGGCTGTCACAAAACAAAACAAAACGAAAGAAACCCAGATGAACCCATTGAAAGAAGACCATCAAACACTCAATGTGCAGAGAAGAAAAACAAACAGTGCAAACAATAACAGTACACAAACAACATTCAGAACAAAAGTGAGTCCACAGGCACAAAGCCTGGAGCAGTCAGAGCAGGCCACAACCTCAGCCTCAGTTCAGCGCATAACCAAGTAAGCTCTTCCGAGATTGTCTGCCTGATGTCAGTGGCTGGCTATCCAGTGTTTATGATAGGTACCAACTGCTCATACAACCATCCAGTAGCAGTCCCCGTGGTTTCACGTGACCCTGATCAGGGGGCTAGGCGGGTGCTACAGCTTGACCAAGGGTGATCTGAGGCTGGCTGAGGGAAGGAGCGTCGCACAGCTCCTTTGGTAGAGATGTATCTCCATCCTGTCACCCATCCTAAGGGTAGCTGTGACATTGTTCCTAATCATTAGTGCAACGCCACCATCTCTTTCATATCCCTTTCTTTAGCTGAACAGCCCTTCTCTTCAAGAAAATCTCTGTAATGTCTATACCATATAACATACAGTAATACTGTACATAACACAGATAAAAGAAGCATGACATGCTTCTAACTGTCATATTGTCTCACATTCCCTTTGTTCTGTTAGCCACCAGACCCCTCACCACTGCTTCTCTACAAGTACAAACCAACATGCTTTCACTCTTTCTGATTGCTGGTGAAGAGTGCCAGAACTGAAACATCA
This sequence comes from Mobula birostris, assembly GCF_030028105.1. NCBI lineage: Eukaryota > Metazoa > Chordata > Chondrichthyes > Myliobatiformes > Myliobatidae > Mobula > Mobula birostris. The sequence goes on from NC_092396.1 coordinate 31,114,775, forward strand.
ACACTGTTCCTCTTTCCACAGACGCTGAGTGTTTTCGGGAGGAGGGAGAGCAGCGCGCCACGCATGCGCAGCCCTCCGGTGAAAAATTATATCGTATCCGTTAAATAGGGGCCGTGAACAATTCTGATTTGATAGAGATGGACGTGAAAGCACAGAGGAACATCTGGAGAAATTTCTGAAACGCTCATTCGCTGCTGTCGTTACTGCGCAGTCCGGAATCTTCCAGAGGGAAGGCCTCAAAATGCTTGGCCTTGCCTGCTGTTGGCGACCTAGATTGAGGTGGAATCGTTCGGACAGAGGTGGTGCTCAGTACTCGGTGTCGGAGAGCTGATCAGAGCTCGAAGTTTTTGGATGACTCAGAGACGGATTGTAGTCAGGCATGGCAGGGAGAGTTTTTCTTCCTTCTCCCGTCTGCGTGAGATGTGGGACATTTGAGAGACTTTGAACTTTTTATTGTGCTCATGGACTTCTTCATCAAGTTATGGTATTGTTGCACTGTTGTAACTTTATGTTATAATTATGTGATTTTGTCAGTTTTTTCAGTCTTGGTCTGTCCTGTGTTTTGTGATATCACACCGGAGGAAATATTGTATCATTTCTTAATGCATGCATTACTAAGTGACAATAAAAGAGGACTGCTTGTCTTCATAATCTAATCTAATATTTTTACTGCCATTGCTTTCCAGTTCTCTCAGCCAGTTGAGCAAGTGACATGTGAGTATGGACACAATCCCTCAGCAAACGCACTTTATGAGAGCATTCACACTCTATATCAACAAAAGCTTTTAAAAAAAAACACTTTTATTCACCTTTCACCTTTCATAGTTAAATGATGTGTAACGTTCCGTTATATTGGCTCGTGAATGTCTAGGGGAAATCCCGCCCAGCACCTGCTTCAACAGTCCCCTCAGGGTCAATCGTCGCCCAAATCAATCACAAACATCAATCATCAGCCAGCACACCCAGTAAATTTTAACACATACATTTTATAGATATTACTAATTCTAGGGCATTAATATACATTTGATACAGAGAGGAAAGTAATGGGAAAAAAAAGGCGCCAACACTTATCAAAGTCCAAGTTCTTCGCGCGCTACCGTTGGAGCTCAAGTTCGACGTCAGACGACCACCCGAATTCCGTCGACCCACGGCTCGGGACCACCCGAAGTGATCGACCGGAGCCTCTCCGCACGTCCGCCGTCCTCCTCGTCTCTCCTCCCGACTCCCCGCCAAAACTCAGTCCACAGTCATATCATACAGCATGGTATCCGAAAACAAAACGATACATAACCACCCATTGGCTAATAGAACCTGGTTATCTCATTTAAGGTAAAACAAACTGTTAGCGCAAACTCTCTGCAGCGTTAAAACACAACAAAGCCGCATTCCACAGATTAACATAACAAAATCGCCATTTTAAATGTAACAAAAGAAAGACCCCGTACAGATGCAACTGAAAGAACTCTAATTTTGAATTAGATGGAGCAAATGGCAAGCACACTGAATGTCAGACTGCAGACGTCCAATCCCCTGAAATCCCACGGCATTCAGACTAACTGTTCCTCCCTGAATCAGGTGAGAAGCTTCAAGCAGTTACTGGAGGAAGAGGAGTGAGTTATGCTGCCTAACAGTTTTTTCCTTAATTATCACCATGAGGAAAAGAATATTTGCTTCATGTCCAGTTCTGGGACATTGAGGATGCATATTAGCCTTGACTTTAGGTCATTCAAACTACAGTTCAAAAGGCATCCAAGAGCTGTAAAATACTCACGGATGTCATAACATATCTCGAAGAAGGGTCTAGGCCCAAAATGTTTATTCATTTCCATAGATGCTGCCTGACCGGCTGAATTCCTCCAGCATTTTGTGTATCTTCACTTGCATACCTTCACTTCTTCTTTAGATGCTCCAGGCAGTGAAATGGTTCCTGTGCACTCGTTAGCTGCAATAAAACATGGATAGGTTCACACTTCTAAGATGCAGCTGCCAACAACAGTGTTCCCGTATAAAAGGCAAAAACAAGTATTTCCTACAACACTTTTCCTCATGATTTTCTCCTGCTGATGATCATCGACAACTTTAAATTTCCTCCAGTGTGTAGGTAAATGTAATATCACAGAGAAATTGACGGGAACGTGGGAAAAACAAAATGAGATTAGTTGGATGCTTTATGGTCAGAATACACTCAGTGGACCAGAAATCACTACAAAGGACAGCAAAAATGGTTGAAAGGATCATTGGGGTCTCTCTACCGTCCATTGGGGACTTTATCCGGAGTGCTGCGTATTCAGGACCCTTAGCATTATCAAGGATCTCACCCACCCATCCAGCTTCCTCTTTTGACTTTCTATCATCAGCCAGGAGACCACAGTGCATAAAAACAAGAACAGTCAGGAATGGGAAATAGTTTCTTCCCTCAGGCCATCAGGCTTCTGAACTTCCTGCCTCATTGCATTCGAAGTGTCACTGGTTAATCTGTTCTGTTCCTTACAATATTTAATTTAAACACTTCAGTTTGTTATTTATGCATGATTCATCTGTAGATTTTATCATTACTTTCATAGGTTATTGTGTGTTATGCACACTTTGGTTTGGAGAAACATTGTCACATTTGGCAGTAGATATCTATATAGTTAAATGACAATAAACTTGACAACTTGATTTGAGTACACCAAGAGGTCTATTTTCTTACTCTATCAACCAGCTTCTTCATGCCTTATTATCCCCAACTTCTAGAGCTGCATTCTATAGACAATAGACAATAGGCAATAGGTGCAGGAGTAGGCCATTCGGCCCTTCGAGCCAGCACCTCCATTCACTGTGATCATGGCTGATCATCCACTATCAGTATCCAGTTCCTGCCTTATCCCCATAACCCTTGATTCTGCTATCTTTAAGAGCTCTATCCATCTCTTTCTTGAAAGCATCCAGAGACTTGGCCTCCACAGCCTTCTGGAGCAGAGCATTCCATACATCCACCACTCTCTGGGTGAAAAAGTTTTTCTTCAACTCCGTTCTAAATGGTCTACCCCTTATGCTTAAACTGTGGCCTCTGGTTCTGGACTCACCCATCAGCGGGAACATGCTTCCTGCCTCCAACGTGTCCAATCCCTTAATAATCTTATATGTTTCAATAAGATCCCCTCTCAGCCTTCTAAATTCCAGAGTATACAAGCCCAGTCGCTCCAATCTTTCGACATATGACAGTCCCGCCATCCCGGGAATTAACCTTGCGAACCTACGCTGCACTCCCTCAATAGCTAGAATATCCTTCCTTAAATTTGGAGACCAAAACTGCACACAATATTCCAGGTGTGGTCTCACCAGGGCCCTGTACAACTGCAGAAGGACCTCTTTGCTCTTATAGTCAACTTCCCTTGTTATGAAGGCCAGCATGCTATTAGCTTTCTTCACAGCCTGCTGTACTTGCATGCTTGCTTTCAGTGACTGATGTACAAGAACACCTAGATCTCGTTGTACTTCCCCTTTTCCTGACTTGACTCCATTTAGATAATAATCTGCCTTCCTGTTCTTACCACCAAAGTGGATAACCTCACATTTATCCACATTAAACTGCATCTGCCATGTATCTGCCCACTCATCCAGCCTGTCCAAGTCACCCTGCATTCTCATAACATCCTCCTCACATTTCACACTGCCACCCAGCTTTGTGTCATCAGCAAATTTGCTAATGTTACTTTTAATTCCCTCATCTAAATCATTAATATATATTCTAAACAGCTGCGGTCCCAGCACTGAACCCTGCGGTACCCCACTGGTCACCGCCTGACATTCCGAAAGGGACCCATTAATCGCTACTCTTTGTTTTCTGTCAGCCAGCCAGTTTTCAATCCATGTCAGTACTCTGCCCCCAATACCATGTGTGTTAATTTTGCCCACTAATCTCCCATGTGGGACTTTATCAAAGGCTTTCTGAAAGTCCAGGTACACTATATCCACTGGCTCTCCCTTGTCCATTTTCATAGTTACATCCTCAAAAAATTCCAGGAGATTAGTCAAGCACGATTTCCCCTTCGTAAATCCATGCTGACTCAGACCGATCCTGTTACTACTATCCAGATGTGTCGTAATTTCATCTTTTATAATTGACTCCAGCATCTTTCCCACCACCGACGTCAGGCTAACTGGTCTATAATTCCCTGTTTTCTCTTTTCCTCCTTCCTCCCTTCTTGAAGAGAGGGACAACATTAGCCACCCTCCAATCCACAGGAATTGATGCTGAATCTATAGAACATTGGAAAATGATTACCAATGTGTCCACAATTTCTAAAGCCACCTCCTTAAGTACCCTGGGATGCAGACCATCAGGTCCCGGGGACTTATCAGCCTTCAGACCCAACAGTCTATCCAACACCATTTCCTGCCTAATATAAATTTCCTTCAGTTCATCCATTACCCTAGGTCCTTTGGCTGCTATTATATCTGGGAAATTGTTTGTGTCTTCCCTAGTGAAGACAGATCCAAAGTACCTGTTCGACTCGTCTGCCATTTCCTTGTTCCCCATAATAAATTCACCCATTTCTGTCTTCAAGGGCCCAATTTTGGTCTTAACTATTTTTTTCCTTCTCACATACCTAAAGGAGCTTTTACTATCCTCATTAATATTCTTGGCTAGTTTACCTTCGTACCTCATTTTTTCTCCACGTATTGCCTTTTTTGTTACTTTCTGTTGCTCTTTAAAAGTTTCCTAATCCTCCAGCTTCCCACTCAGCTTTGCTATGTTATACTTCTTCTCTTTTATTTTTATACTGTCCATTACTTCCCTTGGCAGCCACAGCCTCCCCTTACTCCCCTTAGGATCTTTCTTCCTCTTTGGAACGAACTGATCCTGCACCTTCCGCATTATTCCCAGAAACACTTGCCATTGCTGTTCCACTGTCATCCCTGCTAGGGTATTGTTCCATTGAACTTTGGCCAGCTCCTCCCTCATAGCACCATAGTTCCCTTTGTTCAACTGTAATACTGACACTTCCGAGTTTCCCTTCTCCCTCTCAAATTGTAGATTAAAACTTATCATATTATGGTCACTACCTCCTAATGGCTCCTTTACCTTGAGGTCCCTTATTAAATCCTGTTCATTGCACAACACTAAATCCAGAATTGCGTTCTCTCTGGTAGGCTCTAGTACAAGCAGTTCTAAGAATCCATCTCGGAGGGACTCCACAAACTCCCTTTCTTGGGGTCCAGTACCAACCTGATTCCTTCAGTCTACCTGCATGTCGAAATCCCCCATAACAACTGTAGCATTACCTTTGTGACATGCCAATTTTAACTCTTGATTCAACTTACACCCTACATCCAGACTACTGTTTGGGGGCCTGTAGATAACTCCCATTAGGGTCTTTCTACCCTTAGAATTTCTCAGTTCTATCCATACTGACTCTACGTCTCCTGAATCTATGTCCCCCCTCGCGAGGGACTGAATATCATTCCTCACCAACAGAGCCACCCCACCCCCTCTGCTCATCAGTCTGTCCCTTCAATAGGATGTATACCTTGAATATTCATTTCCCAGGCCCTGTCCACTTGAAGCCATGTCTCTGAAATCAGTTGTTTAATAATCTCTTGCATTTGAAAGCTGGGCTCCGTGCAGCTGGTGGATTAAACTGGGAGGGAATGCAATGACAGAAAAATGCACTGAAACTCCAATATTGGCTTGTGCGACTACTGTTTCATGGTTTTTGAGAAGTTATGAAATAACTTGTAAGAACTTCTTCCTAGGTGCTCCCAAAGACCCCAGCCCTTTACTTTATCCAACTCTCTATGCGAGGACAAGACCAAAGGTTATAATGCTTCCTGACAAAGGAGAACACCTTAAAATTGTTTTGCACCGTTGATTAAATATTTAGCTGCATGTCTTTTCATGATTTGCATTCAACTTGAGTAAAAAGATATTCCTAGGAACTTAAACAACAGGAATTCTGCAGATGCTGGAAAATCAAGCAACACACATCAAGGTTACTGGTGAACGTACACCTGCTCTCACTCCATCCTCCCGCCACCCCACTAGGAATAGGGTTCCCCTGGTCCTCACCTACCACCCCACCAGCCTCCGGGTCCAACATATTATTCTCCGTAACTTCCGCCACCTCCAACGGGATCCCACCAATAAGCACATCTTTCCCTCTCCCCCCGCTTTCCGCAGGGATCGCTCCCTACGCGACTCCCTTGTCCATTCGTCCCCTCCATTCCTCCCCACGGATCTCCCTCCTGGCACTTATCTGTGTAAGTGGAACAAGTGCTACACATGCCCTTACACTTCCTCCCTCACTACCATTCAGGGCCCCAGACAGTCCTTCCAGGTGAGGCAACACTTCACCTGTGATTCGGCTGGGGTGATATACTGCATCCGGTGTTCCCGATGTGGCCTTTTATATATTGGCGAGACCCGACCCAGACTGGGAGACCGCTTTGCTGAACATCTACGCTCTGTCCGCCAGAGAAAGCAGGATCTCCCAGTGGCCACACATTTTAACTCCACATCCCATTCCCACTCTGACATCACCTTATATTCCATCTGGGTAGCCTCCAACTTGATGGCATGAACATCGACTTCTCTAACTTCCGCTAAGGCCCCACCTCCCCCTCGTACCCCATCTGTTATTTATTTTTATACACACATTCTTTCTCTCACTCTCCTTTTTCTCCCTCTGACCCTCTGAATATACCCCTTGCCCATTCTCTGGTCCCCCACCCCCGTCTTTCTTCCCGGACCTCCTGTCCCATGATCCTCTCGTATCCCCTTTTGCCTATCACCTGTCCAGCTCTTGGCTCCATTCCTCCCCCTCCTGTCTTCTCCTATCATTTTGGATCTCCCCCTCCCCCTCCAACTTTCAAATCCCTTACTCACTCTTCCTTCAGTTAGTCCTGACGAAGGGTCTCGGCCTGAAACATCGACTGCACCTCTTCCTACGGATGCTGCCTGGCCTGCTGCGTTCACCAGCAACTTTGATGTGTGTTGTTTCCTAAGAACTTGTTATTTCCCAAATGTTTTTGGTGACTTCGTTACAATCAGCAGTTACCTGGATAAAAATGGTGGATGATATAAAATCATTGGAATGCAGCACAATTTGAGGAGGAAATATTTCTTGTTTAAACATTATCCCATGGAATAAACAGGACGATGCATTGAAGATTATGTTCAAATAAATCACATCATAACATGAAGAAATTCAATCACTGAATATTTCTCCTGGCCTTTGAATTCATTGAAGTTATTATAAGACAGTCTGTGGGAAGAAGTCTTGGCAACATTTATTTATCATAATGTGACTCAGCAATTATGGGAAGGCATTCCTGCCCCACGCACTATGTCGTCATATTAGAGCTATGCCAACGAATTGTACTCCTGGCTAAAGACGTTGCTTACCTATGATTACACAGTTGATGTCTGCTAAGTTCTCGGCAGAGAATATAAATCCCCAGCAAGTACAATGAGCAGGCAAGACATCCATGTTGACAGTACAAATTTCAGGATTGTGCTCAGCATATCAAATTTAGGAGAAGATGCTGTCATATCTTGGACCTGAAATGAATCCCTTCTCCCAATTGCCCAAGATGGCATCCAGAGGAGCAGAGGGCCATCAAAACTCTACCAAGTAAGGTTGGACTTCTCCAGTGATGTGATTTATTTGTATAAGAGACTTGAGACTGCAGATGTTGGACATTGAAGCAACAACTTGCTAAGGAACTCTGCCAGCTTAGTGTCATCTGTGGGGGAAAGGAAGTGTCAATTATTTACTTTCATTTGTATTCATCAAAAGAAAGAAACAGAGCTGAGTGGTGAGTATTACCTTCAGCATCAGAACTAGATCCTCCTGGGTCTGGATTAGTATGGTAGCTGCAGAGCAAGCCTTTGTCACTCTTGTGTCAAGGTTAAAAGACTGTGGATTAAGTGGTTCTAAATGGCATTCGTATAAAAGGAACCTATAGTGTAGGAAAAAGTTGACTAGGTTAGGGCTTCCATAAACAAAAGAAAATCTGTAGATGCTGGAAATCTAAGGAACACACAAGAAATGCTGGAGGAACTCAACAGGGCAAGCAGCATCTATGGAAATGAGTACAGTCGACGTTTTGGGTTGAGACGGTTGAGCTAGAAAACAGCCTGCCCCAATTCACTCTCCCCAGATCCTTTCTGGTACCATCAGAATAGACCTTTCTCCAATTTAGAATCTTAATCCAAGGACCAAACCTATCCTTTTCCATAATTACCTTGAAATTACTGACATTATGACCATGAGATGAAAAGTGCTCCCCTACGCAAACTTCTGTCACTTGCCCTGTCCCATTCTTGAATAGGAGATCTATAATCACACTCTCTCTAGTTTGGACTTCTATGTACTGGTTAAGAAAACAACTTTCCTGAGCACATTTGACAAACTCTTTCCCATCCAGCCTTTTAGCAGTATGGGCGTCCCAGTCAATATGTGGAAAGATAAAAAAAAAAAGATCACCTACAATCACAACCTGAGTCACGCAACAGTCTGTGATCTCTATTAAATTTTGTATAATATAATCCCATTAGTGTGGTCATATATTTCTTGTTCCTCAGCTCCAGCCATAAGATGTCACAAGACGAGCTCTCCAATTTCTCCTGACTGAGCACTACCATGACATTTTCCCTGACGAGTAACACCACCCCTCCTCTTTTATTCCCTCCCACTCTGTTGTGTCTAAAACAATTGCATCCTGGAACACTGAGCTGTCAGTCCTATCCCTCCTGCAACCAAGCCTCACGTTCCACATGCCAATCCTTGCACTGAACTCATCCACCTCCTTGCATTGAAATATATGCAGCTCAGAGCGTTAATCCCACCACATTCAATCTTTTGATTCCTGACTTCAAGATTCAAGATTCATTTATTATCAAAAAATGTATAAATGATACAACCTTGAGATTTGCTTGCTCACAGGTAGCCACAAAGCAAGAGACCTGCAAGAACCCAATTAAAGAAAAGAAATATATTTTTTTAAAAAGATTCAATGCTAAAGAGAAAGAAAATAAACTAAAAATCATGCAAACATTGAGGTGAACAACAATAGCATTCAGAACTAAAGCCGAGTCCTCAGATTCGAACAAAGTAGGCCCAAAGCCTCGCTTATCAGTTAATCATATTAGCTGGCACAGGGCACAGTAGCCGACACAGTCTTCATAGCCTCAACGCTGTGGAGAGAGGAATTACCATTGCTGAGAGCGAGTGAAATTGGCACTCATCCCAACCAACATCATGTCTTTTCAGTCTGTCTGGGCCGGCATTTGAACTGACCCAACAACAGAACAGTGGAAAGCTCCAGCGCCCTGGAGAGAGATGTGAAGATTGCAGAGGGCAAGCAAAATCGGCCCTCACCTCCAACCTGGGCCAGCGTTTAAATTGTCTAAGCAGCGAATCACACCTCACATTAGGACCTAGCTACAGTGAAAGGCTCTGGGCCTAGACCACGCAGTCCAGCGACTTGCTCTGAGCCCAGATTCTGTCGCTCAGACCGAAACCACTGTCAAACACTTCAGATCAGCTCGGCGCCCAGAGTGACCCGGTTGAATGAGCATCGGAACTTCTCTGCCCAGGCCCCGATTTCTTTCGGCACCCAGAGAGATCTGACCTCCCACCCAGACCAGCTGTACGGGCATCAAAACTCCATCTGCAACAATTCTGCTGCACAACGCGAACCCAGCTCATCTCCGAACTTGCCTCGCCATCACTCGCTCCTTCACTGTTTGCGGCGATAACACAATTTACCATGTGGAAGGTACTTTTAGTGATGTTTTTAGTTGGATTCTTATCTTTCTGACTACCAGAAGCTGTCTCACACGTTCGGTAGTCTTTGTAGGAAGGCTCCACTAACTGTTTTGGTACTCTGGCTCCCATCCCCCAACAACCCTAATTTAAAATCCTTCCCTTGCTCCTCCCCCCCCCACCCACAACTGCGTAGTACTAGGAAACCTACCTGCTAGGACGTTAGTTCCCCTCCCGTTCAGATGCAAGCTACCTTTTCTGTACAGATCCCAACTTCACTGAGAGTCCAATAATCCAAAAATATGAAGCCCTCCCTCTTGTACTATCTCCTTAACCATTTATTAAACTGTAAGACCTTCCTGTTTCTAGCCTCACTACCATGTGGTATGGGTAGCAGTACTGAGATCATAATCCTGGAAGGCCTGTCCTTTAACTTAGCACCAAACTCCCTAATTCACATTGTAGGACCTTGTCATCCCTCCTAACCAATGTGTACCACAACTTCTGGTTGCTCACCCTCCCACTTAAGAATTCTATGAATTTGATCTGATATGTTCCTGACCTTGAAACCCAGAAGGCAACATTATATCTGGGAATCTCAATCTTATCCACAGAACCTTCTGTCTATTCCCCTAACCAATTAGTTCCCTATCGCCTCTTTTCTCCCCCTTCCCTTCTGAGCCACAGAGCCAGATTCAGTGCCAGAGACTTGACTGCTGTGGCTTTCCTCTGCTAAGTCACCCCCCACAATAGTATCCAAAGCGGGATGCCTGTTGTCGAGGGGATCAGCCACAGGGGTACTCTGTGCTGGCTGCCTGCTTATCTCCTTTTGTCTTCCTGATGGTCACCCAGTTTCCTGTGTCCTGCACTTTTGGTGTAACCAACTCTCTGTATGTCCTGTTGATCAACCCCTGAGCATCCTGAATGATCCAGAGTTCGTCCAGTTCCAGCTCCAACTCTTTAACATTGTCTGTTCGAAGCTGCAGCTCTATGCACTTCTTTCAGGAGTGGTTGCTGGGGACACTGGGGACCTCCCTACCTTCCCACGTCCCACAAGAGGAGCATCCCTCTATCCTGCCTAGCATCCCCACTGATCTAAATGTGCAAAAAGGAAGAAAGAAAGAATAAATAACAGAAAAAGTAATCTATCTACAGTCTACAACTCTCCTCACTGAAACTTCAATAAGCCAAAATCTCAATTCCCCACTCTAACACTGGCCCACTCACACAGTGTCCGCTCCACTGTTAACTAACTTCCTTTTATGGCCCCTGCCAAGTACCTAATTTTGTTCAATCCAATGTCTCCTCAGAAAGACTGGTACACAAAATGTGCCTACTGCTCCTGCTTCTTCTTTTAAATGCGCTCTCCATCTATGCGACCTGATGTCTCTTGGGAAATGTGGCACACAAAGTGTACCGACTGCCTCTGCTCACTTCTTCTAAAATGTCTCTGCCTCCACACAAACTAATCTCCTTGGGAACTGTGGTGCACAAAATGTGCCAACTGCCCCTGCTCACTTTTTTAAAACTATCTTTCCCTCTGCACAATCCAATGTCTTCTCGAGAACTGTGCCATGCAAAATGAACTGACTGTCCCCGCCTGATTCTTTTAAACACTCCCTCTCTATGCAATCCGATGTATCCTCGGGAACCGCAGTGCGCAAAATGGGCCTATTGCCTCAGCCGGCTTCTTTTAAGCTCTCTCTGCCTCAGTGCAATCTGATATTCTCCTCAGGAACTGTGGTGTGCAAAATATGCCAGCTGTCCACACTTGCTTCTTTTAGACTCTTTCTCTCCCTGCGCAATCTGATGTCTCCTCAGGAACTGTGGTGCGCAGAAATTACCAACTGCCCAGCTCTCTCTTTTTAACCTCTATTTCCCTCTATGCAATCTATTGTCTCCTTGGGAATTGTGGCGTGCAAGATGTTCACCATCTTGCTGAACTGACATTTCTGTGCATTGTTTCCTACGTTAACTGATTCTTTTTTAGTTCTAGCTCCATGAAGCTTCTTGATTCACTCAAGTCTTCTCTTCCTACTGTGGTCTAGTACCATTACTGAATCAAATTTCATTAAAACATAATTTTTCTTATTCCTGTGTACGTTGGGGGCTTTGTTGCCACATGGCTCTGGTTCATTTGGAAATTCTCTAGCAGTGAAAAGTGTCAGCTTTCTACACATTCTGCCTTGTTGGCCATTTCACTGTGACATGTCAGATTGTAGAATCTACCTCTTTCACATTAGATAGGGTAATATCTGCTTCCGTCAAAAATTAGAAAATTACCAATGTATTTCACTGTCTACCCATGGTTTCCAGTATCCCAAGACTCTTAGAGCAAAAACGTGTCAGCTTGTATCTCTTTCACATAATTACTGGAAAAAGCAACACGGCAGAGTATTTTGAGTTCATTCAGTAAAAGAAAAGAAAATATCTGACATGAACCAATTCAAAACACAAGGCTTAAGGAAATTCAAAGCAAGGAAGAAACATCCACACCATCCATAGTCCATATCTGACACCTGCCGGGATCTCCTTCCACGTCAGGTCTTGATCAGAATATGATTATTTCTTCCTTCTAATTGATTTTATTTCCCCTCAGAGTGACTGTGAATGTTATTACCAGGGTATACCTATAACACACCTTTCTAATCAATATTTATTAGTCAGCTCCTTTGTCATTGAAAAATATAAATTTGCTCCTGAAAAATAGACGCATGCCTGCAAACCCTTCTATTCATTAATTTTGTGTTTTTTAATTAATTGTATATTAGTGTCCCCCAGTACCATGAGTGTTATCTATCATTAATCACTTGCTTCGATGTGCCTCATTTATATTGGCGTTTTCAGGGAGACCTCAATCACTCTTCTCAGTTTTCCTTTTTTCACAATAAGAAGTGTCTATATGAAGCGTTCTTTCTTAATTTGAATTCCTAAGACCAAGCCTTAAGTGTTCAAACTAATTGAATAGAATTTCATGATATATCTTGAGGGGAATGGTTATACACCCATGACACAAGAGAAAGCTCACAACAACTTCACATGCCTTTGGCTAGAAATGACCTCACTGAACTGTGTGTCCCTTCTCATTCAGGGTCAAAAATATTTGAGCCAATTCTAAATAAGCACAAATGTTCCTAAAAGCAGACAAACAAACTTTCTTGGAAGCAAATTTAATTGCAACAAATATAATAGCTGCCTGGAGATGTGGGACTTGTGATTAAGTATGAGAAAGATATGTACTTTAGCCACAATGGTTTATAGAAAGCAGTTACTGTTCAGATCTCATATAAACACCAGGTGATTCCTCTCAACATCATACTGACCAGCTTTATAGTTGTGCAACCTTTTAGAAAGGTCAGCCAGTTAAATCATCTGATTAGAGTTGTGGTAGGAACCTTGTTTACACTAGAGTTACAGCAAATTGGGAATGATGCTGAAGGAATTCAAGATTAGTCTCTGATGAGGGGAATATAGAAATGGTGATGAGTGGGTGGTGGGAAGCAGAGGCATTGTCATCCCCCATGTTCACTAAATAGATGTGACATCTCTTTCAAGTTCCCCTCTAAGAGGGGACACTCTTCAGAACTCAATGTTCTCCAGTCATGCAGAAGGAATTTTGATTATGTTAACTTTGCAGGTCCATCAGTGCCTTGACCCAGAATCATTCCCTGGTAGATACAACATACTGACTTGCTTTACTTTTGGCAAGATCAATAACTGAACCTCACTTGAGATCTCTGATGAACAATTGTTATTATATTTTTGTTTTGATTAAATTTTGATTACATTTTGTTTTGATTAAATTTTTGTTTTGAACATTGAGCAACATTTTGATGAGGAACAATGGTTTAGGCCAGGGATTCCTAACCTTTTTATGCTGTGGACCAATACCATTAAGCGACGGCTCTGGGGTCCCCAGGTAGGGATCATGCAGTGTCCAGAGAGGGGTAGCACCTCTGGTGAAGGGGCTTGTCATGTCCACTCTGGGGCAGCTCACTCACCTGTGGCTCCAAGCATGTGACAGCGGCCTCACACCGGTGCACCACTTCGAAAGGTGGGCTAAACCAGGTGAAGGCAGCTGGCAGCTTCATACCCTGATGAGATGAGACAGTGACACGCCTGTCCTAGCCTGCAAGCTCAGCTCCGGCAGATTAGGCAAATGAGATCTACAGTGAGATCCAACAGCCACGAAGGCAGGGCCGCAACCCTCTGTGGAGAGCAAAGGCATGACAAGGCACAGAAGAAGTCGTGGTCATCCACTGCAACCAAGGAACTCCAGTTTGCGATACTTGTTTGTACCACTGGACCAGGACTTCTGACGTCAAGATAGTGGAGCTGCCCCAGTGTAATGTCTTTTCCACTTCAAGAACTCTCCCACACAGGTTTCCTGTCATCATCAGATACGATGGACCACCACCATTTCATAACAATCTGCCTATCAATTCCTCCTCACCTGGGTCCATCTGTCACTTGGCAATTTTTGCCTCACCTCTTAATACTGGGTACCCTCCCGCCCCCGGTATGATATCAGTCCTGATGCAGAGCTTTGAGCCAAACGTCAACAACCTCTGTCTGACTCATTGAGTTCTTCCAGCATATTGCTGGTATTGTAAGACCCCAGCATCTATTTTCCCTTGTGTCTCTATTGCTATGGGAAGATGCAAAGGCTGGAGAAGGATGTCAATTCATTGGAACAGTCACAAAACAAGAATCAGAAAGGTTAATCACCCAGAAGCCATGTGACTCAGACCACTACATGCAGTGGGAGGGAATTCCTGTTGATAAGAAAGCTCCTTCCAATAGCAGTTGGGATCAGTCCTAAGGGAAGACTAATCCATTGGTAGCTTAGACCTGTCACTTCACTGAATGAGCACATTGTCTATAAATGTGGCAAAATTATCACAAATTACCACCCCCCCCCCAATAAGTTAACACAGCTAACCAAAGTTATCCTCATTTACCCTGGAATATTTGCTACTTACCAGCAATTTAATTAATTGCTTGGGAATTTAGAGCAGTTAATTTACATCGTGGATGAATGAGTCAACCAGCATCAAATCAATGAGAGCCCACAGCATATATCAATATATCATTAAATGTAAATTAGCAGTAAATTTAACTAACCTTCCAAAAACATAAGTTACAGTGTCTCACTGTTGTGGTAGGAAGGGGTTTAGTTGGCATAAAGCATATAGTTGCAATGATGTAGAGGAACCATTAATGACTGGCAGGAGGTGCTGCTGGTTTCCAACTCCAGTCATTCTCGTTCAACGTGCTGTATGTGTGTGTAGTCTGCATCTTCTCCCTGTAACAGCGTGGAGTTCCTGTAGGTGTTCCCACTTCCTCCCGCATGTCACACGAGATTGGTGATAGGGAGAATCAGGGTGAAATTGATGGGCACGCAAGAGGCGATTCAGATTGGTGGGAATTCTGGGAGAACCAGCATAAATTTAATGAACTGGGTGGCCCCAAAGTAGGAGAAATGAAATATCAAGCTATACTGAATCTGTACTAGCCTTTCCCTGGGCAAAGTGCATAGAAACCAGTAAGATAAAGGTCGATGGGAAAAGACAGTTTAAATGGTTCAGCACTGACTAGATGGGCCGAAGGGCCAGTTTCTGTGCTATACTTTTCTATGACTCTATAAAAACAACAGCCAGCATTTCTGATTGTTACCCGGTTACTTCTCATATCGACACCTATCCAATCCGTACTGACCCATGGCCACAATGCCTAGAAAATTTCCATGTGAATGATGAACGTAAACAAAATCACATTTGCACAGGAACCTTTCCCTCTCCACTGTGTGTAGGCTTGCACATGAAGAGTAGATAAAACCTGAGAGAGTAGTTGACAACTGAATAATCATTCATCCCACCTAAACTGGATATGAATAATTGTTCTTCATCACACTGTTGGGGTCTGTACTGAGCACAGTTATGACAGAATCGTCAACAAATTGCAGACCATATCTGCATTTGCATTTTATAGAAAGACCTAGATGGATCTCAAACATAATTCCACTTTGCAAATGGAACTGGAATTGGAATTGGCTTATTTTTGTCACAGGTACTGAGATACAGAGAAAAGCTTTGTCTGTGTGAGATCCTGACACATCATATCATACATAAAAGGTAGTGCACGTGGAACAGAAATCAGAATATGGTGCTACATTTACAGGGAAAGTGCAGGGCAGATGGACAAATAAAATGCATGGGCCATGACGAGGTACAGTAGATAGAATCAGAATTAGGTTTAAAATCATTGCCAGATGTCATGAAGTTTGTAAACTTTGCAGCAGCAGTACAATGCAAATATAAAAATATAGAAAAAATGTGAATTACGGTCAGTATATATATATTAAATAGTTAAATTGTATAAGCAGTTCAAGAATAAAATAAAAAGGTAGTAGGTAGTATTCATGGGTTCAATGTCCATTCAGAAATCGGATGGCAGACGGGAAGAAGCTGTTCCTGAATCACTGATTGTGTGCCTTCAGGCTTCTGTACCTCCTCCCTGATGGCAGCAATGAGAAAGGGGCATGTCTTGGCTGGTGGGGGTCCTGAATGATGGACGTTGCCTTTTTGAGACATCGCTCCTTGAAGACGTCTTGGATGCTGAGGAGACTAGTGCACATGATGGAGATGACTAAGTTTATAATTCTCTGCAGTTTACTTCCATCCTTTGGAGTAGCTGCCACCACCCCCCACCCCCCGCAATAACAGATGGTGATGCAGCCAGTTAAAATGCTCTCCACGGAGCATTTTGAATCTGTAGAAATTTGTACAGAGGCCTAGGTCCTGTAGTTTTTCAATCAGGACTGTAGAAATGAAGTATAATCGCTGAGCTGCAGTCAATAAACAGCATCCTAACAGAGGTACTTGTGTTGTCCAGGTGAACCAAGGCTGGGTAAAGAGTCAATGAGTTTGCGTCCACTGTAGGCTTATTGTGGCAATAGGCAAACTGCAGTGGGTCCAGGTCCTTGCTGAGAGAGGGGTTAATTCTAGCCATAACTAACCTCTCAAAACACTTCTTCACCGTAGATGAAGTGCTACTGGCTGATAGCCATTAAACCAGCTCATCCTGCTCTTCTTGGGCACCGGTATAATTGTTGCCCTTTTGAAGCAGATGGGAACTTACTGACTGTAGCATTGAGAGATAAAAATTGTCTTTGAACACCCCTGCCAGTTGGTTGGCACAGGTTTTCAGAGCCTTACCAGATACTCCATCAGGGCCTGTCGCCTTGCGATGGTTCACCCTTTTGACAGACAGCCTGACATCATCCTCTGAGACAGAGGTCACAAGGTCACTGCATGCTGCGGGGATCCTCATAGCTGTAGTTTTATTCTCCCTTTCAAAGGGCGCATAAAAAGCATTGAGCTTGTTTGAGAGTGAAGCACCACTGCCATTTATGATGTCGGGTAATGCTTTGTAGGAAGTAATGGCCTGCAAACCCTACCAGAGTTGACGTGCATCCGATGTCAGCTCCAACCTCACTTGGAATTGTTCCTTAGCTCTTGAAATAGCTCTCCACAAGTCATACCTGGTTTTCTTGTATGGACGTGGGTCGCCAGATTTGAATGCCACAGATGTGGTCCTCAGCAGACTACGATTCTGATTGGTGCGTGGTGTCATAACAGCAACTTCTTACTCAATGTCAGAAAGATCAAGGAGCTGATTATTGATGTCAGGAGAAGGAAACCAGAGGTCTATCAGCCAGTCCTGATTGGTGGATCAGCAATTTTATATTCCTTGTTGTTATTATTTTGTAGTGTCTGTCCTGGGCTCTGCACATGTGCAATTATGAAGAAAGCACTGCCCAGCCTCGACTTCCTTAGGAGTCTACAGAGATTCGGCATGATATCTAAAACTTTGACAAACTTCTACAGATGTGTAGTGGAGAATGTATTGACTGGCTGCACCACAGCCTGGTATGGAAAAATGCCCTTGAGTGGAAAATACTATGAAAGGTAGTGGATACAGCCCAGTCCATCACGGGTAAAGACCTCCCCATCATTAAGAACATCTACACAGAACCATTTCACAGGAAAGCAGCATCCATCATCAGGGACCCCCACCAGCCAGAACATGCTCTCCTCTTGTTGCTGCCATCAGGAAGAAGGTACAAGAGCCTCAGGACTCACAACAGCAAGTTCAGGAACAGTTACTATCCCTCAGCCATTGGGCTGTTGACCCAAAGGGGATAACTTCACTCAACTTCACTTGCCCCATTATTGAAATGTTCCCACATCCAATGGACTCACTTTCAATTACTCTTAATCTCATGCCCTTGATAGTTATTGCCTATTTATTTATTATTATTATCTCTTTCTTTATGTACTTGCACAGTTTGTTGTCTTCTGCACTCTGGTTGAACGCCCAAGTTAGACAGTCTTTCATTGATTCTGTTATGGTTATTATTGTATAGATTTATTGAGTATACCCTGTCACGTGACCGGCAACAATGAATATATCGAGTCAGGATTTATAAACAAACAAACATTTATTAAACCCTGATAAACAATGAAAAAAAACCAAAAACCCTAACCGGAAGTAAACAGCAATGTGGCCATTCAGTAATCCGCTACTCAGTACTAGTTCTTAAAGTGATAATGCGAAACCATTTCTTAAAGCGATAAATTCAAACACAGTTCTTCGAATGGTAAATTTGAACGTCCAAGAGATTTATATAGTCAATTAGGAGAGACTTTCATGAAGTAACGATTCCTCGAAGACACAATGTCACTGCTACTCCCAGTCAGATCCTGCTTTGTCCACAGGATTCATGACGGCAGAAATAAAATGGTTTTAAAGGCACTGACCTTCCTCCGTAGAATAGATCCTGCACAGCCTTTTCTGCTTCCATTTTAGCAGAGGCTATCTCATGCAGATCACTTTCTTGAACAAATTCAATAATGGTCGATCCTTTCCAAACCCGTCAAACGTCTCCTTCCGGGTCCCGACCTCACTCTCCAATGTTACTGAAAAGATACATTAACGAACCTGGCAGTGATTGTCAAACTGCCAGCTCAGACTTCTGCACCTTACATTAGAACATAAAATTCCTTTTAAAATCAAAACTGCATCATAATGCAAATAAGCAGCAGAGTGGAGTATCTCATTGACGTTCTAACTGGAAAACTAACTGCGTCACCAGAAGTCTTCCCTTTTATACCCGTGGTGAATATGTCATCACGTGACCTCACATCGGCAGGAAAATTACATCAGGTGACCTCCAAAAGACCATCGCATCATTCTCACAAGAAAGTCACAAGATCTCCTTGACGTATGTAACAACCCACAAGAAAATGAATCTCAGGGTTATATATGGTGACACGTATGTACTCTGATAATAAACTTAGTTTGAACCTTGATTCTGATTCTTGTTTTAGCTGCTTTCCGGCGGCAGCAGAGAAGAGGTTGATTTGCATGATGGACTGAGCCATGGACACAACTGTCTGCAATTTCTTCCTCTCCTGGGTACAGGAGTTGCCATATCAAGATTTCCAAGTAGGATGCTCTCTCTGTGTTGCATCTATGGCATTTGATAAGAGATGCCAAATGCCTTAGCTTCCTGAAGAAGTAGAGACATTAGTGATACTCTTTGAGTCATAACATCCACAAGGTTAGACCAGAACAAGTACTTGCTGATATTTGCACCTAGGAACCTGAAGCTTTCAACCACCTCCACCTCAGCACCATTAGTATCTTGGAACACAAAGGGGAAAGAAAATGTCAAACAAAGGTCAAAGGCTGAGACTTCCTTATGATTCTGTGATCACCATTACAATTATCCAAATCAGTATTATATTAAAATGCCTGAGGTCAACTTCAGTGTGCAGATTGCCTGTCTCCTATAAAATCATGTGAGATGGCTTACTTTATTGAATAGTGTATAAAGAAATCAGGTAACACTATGCTCTATCAGTTCCAATTGTACACCTGGGAGATCAGAATATCCAAGCCCAGCACTTTTGACAAAGAAATCATATTGAAAATATTTGATTACATCATCTTCCCGGCCAGAAGGATAATATCCTTTCATTTGGTGTAGATTAGTAGCTGAAATTCCATCTGAGAACAGGAAAAACTCAGGAATGTTCAAGTGTGTTTTACAATGGACAATATGTTTTATGTTCATGCAAAAGGCTGAGGATTCTTATCATCTATTGACCAGGTCGTTTTCTCATGTTGCTGGGAAGTAGTTAAGTACTTGTTGTTTTACAGCCAATGGGCAACCTGTTCAGAGCCGTCCTCTTTTGAAAAAATTGTTAATATTAAATCCCCATGGCCTTGGCTGATGATTGACCCATTCCTGAACGTTTTGATTGACAGGAAGTGTGGTCCTGGGTCCGAAACTCTTAAGTTCGTAATTGTAGCACACGAGTGTGTTTGGCAAACTTCAACATAGTTTGTCTTCCCTTAAGTGGGTGTGCATATCAAATTCCTTCTTCCTGGCTGTATATTAGTTTTATGTCTGTGCCTACAGGGTAAAAATATGCAAAGAATAATTTATTTTAAATGCATGCAATTAAATAGGCTCAGGCCTTAAAGATGTAACTTTCCTTCATACCTTAAGTGGACAGCTTAGCGTATCTAATACCACTACTGACTTCTATCATTAATAGTCATGGGATAATTAAACCTTGCTAAGAAAAACTTCACCAGTGAATTTCACTAACTCTCTTCCCCTTAATGTCTTCAAAATGGTGTCAAAGTTTCCATTAAACCAATGATGTGCTATTAGGTCATTCAGTCTGACTAAGTCAATAATATCTGTTACAATACACTGTGCCACTAAATAAATGATGTCACAGTGAACCACATTCCAGTTCTCAGCCAACATTATTCTATTAGCTCATGCTGAGATACTTAGGTAATGAGGTCATTGTGTGTTACTTCATAGCAGACTCTAATATATTTATCTATTCATTGAGATACAGTGTGGTATAGACCCTTCCAGCTCTTTGACCCATGCCTCCCAGCAATCTCCCAATTCAATCCTAGCCTAACACAGGACAATATGCGATGACCAATAAACCAACCAACTGGTACGTCTTTGGACTGTGGGAGGAAACTAAAGTACCCAGGAGAAGCCCACGCAATCACAGGGAAAACGTACGAACTCCTTTCAGGAAGTGACAGGAATTGAACCCGGGTTGCTCATGCTATAAAGCACGGTGCTAACCATTAGGCTACCACGCTGTCCCATTTCCCAATTAAATGATATCAACCCAAACCTGGTTAATAACAGTGCTAACAATGCCAATGTAAACTACAGTATTTTCAGTAGCGACATGAAGTTCTTGAAGGCAGCCAAGAAGCATGGAACGTTTTCAGTAAGTTTAGTCTAGAAATTCAGTCAGACTCACATTTGACAAGACCATCCGATTGATTAATTATTAGACCTTCAAACCCCATTCTCCTGCCTTCTCCCTTTGACACCTTTACTGATCAAGAAACTGTGCTTTAAACATACCAAATGACTTGGCCTCCATAGCTGTCTGTGACAATGAATTCCACAGAGACATCACGATCTGGTTAAAGAAATTCCTTTTCATCTCTGTTCTAAATGGACATCATTGTATTCTGAGACTGTGCCTTCTGGTCCTAGACTCCCCTGCTATGGGAAACATCTCCAGCAAATTATTTGTTGCTCCAAATTCCAACATTTTCATTCTCCTGTGCCTCCAGAATCTAATCATTGGGGCTGTTAATATGTCATTTGTTACTTTCAGTAATTGATCATTATGGTTCAAGTTAGTCAGACTTCACATGGCCAGGATCCACATACCTGATGGGTTAATTTGCCAATTTCTAATACACGCCAATTATTTACCTTCAACATTATGTTTCTTTTTCAGATTCAATCCCCCTCAACTAATAAATGTCTCAATTAGCAACTCATAAATCTCTACCTTGCAAACTGACCCAGGACTGGCTGGCTTGCAGTTATGTGTCAATTATTTTGCCGTGAGAAATTAACTACAGATATAAATAAACTGAAAATATGATTTAAAATTAAGTTCATAATTCAAATCTTCTTGTCAGTGTCATACATCCAGGATTCCATCAATGTCAGCAAATCAAAAGAGCTGGTCATTGACTTCAGGAAGTGGGGGGTGGTGCACACACTCCTGTTTACATCAGTGGTGCTGAGGTTGATAGGGTTGAGAGCTTCAAGTTCCTAGGAGTGAATCACAAGCAAGAGAAAATCTGCAGATGCTGGAAATCAAGGTAACACACACAAAGCGTTGGAAGAACTCAGCAAGCCAGACAGCACCTATGGAAAAGAGTAAACAGTCAACGTTTTGGGCTGAGGCTCTTCATCAAGACTGGAAGAAAAGAGATGAGAAGTCAGAACAAGAAGGTGGCAAGACGGGAGGAAGAAGTACGAGGTAGTAGGTGATGGGTGAAACTGGAAGAGGGGGCGGGGTGAAGTAAAGAGCTGGGAAGTTGATTGGTGAAAGAGTTAAAGGGCTGGAGAAGGGGGAATCTGACGAGAGAACTGAAAGAAAAAGGGAAGGGGGAGGAGCACTGGGGTGAGGTGATAGACAGGTAAGGAGATATGGTAAGAGGGAAATAGGAATGGGGAATGGAGGGGAGAGTGTGGTAATTACCAGGTTCGAGAAATCGATGTTCTTGCCATCAGGTTGGAGGCTATCCAAATGAAATATAAGGTGTTGCTCCTCCAAACCGAGTAACTCCATTCCCCTCTCACCATAGTCTCTCTACTTCCTCAAAACTACCTGCCCCTCCACTTATCTTCGTATCGTCTGAAAACATGGCCACAAAGCCATTATTCCATCATCCAAATCATTAACATATAATGTGTAAAAATGTGGTACCAACACAGACCACTGTGGAACACCATTATTAAATTCCCACTAGCCAGAAAAGGCTGCCTATATTCCCTCTCTCTGTCACCTGCCAGTCAGCCAGTGCTTAATCCATGCTAGTGTCTTTCCTATACTACCATGGGCTGCTAACCTGTTAAACAGCCTCATGTGTGGCACTTTGTCAAAGGCCTGAAAAACCAAATAATAATATCCACCAATTCTCCTTTATCTATTGATGGCCTGGTGGAAGAAGCTGTCCCAGAGCCTGTTGGTCCTGGCTTTTATGCTACGGTACTGTTTCCTGGATGGTGGCAACTGGGATAGATTGTGGTTGGGGTGACTTGGATCCCCAATGATCTTTCAGGCCCTTTTCTCACATCTGTCTTTGTAAATGTCCTGAATCATAACTACAGGTGCGTAGGGCTGTGTGCACCACTCTCTGCAGAATCCTGCGATTAAGGGAGGTACAGTTCCCATACCAGGCAGTGATGCAGCCAGTCAGGATGCTTTCAGTTGTGCCCCTGTAGAAAGTTCTTAGGATCTGACGGCCCATACCAAACTTCCTCAACTGTCCGAGGTGAAAAAGGCATTGTTGTGTCTTTTTCACCGCACAGCTGGTGCGTACAAACCATGTGAGGTCCTTGGTGATATGGATGCTGAGGAACTTAAAGCCGTTTACCCTCTCAACCCCAGATCCATTGATGTCAATAGGGGTTAGCCTGTCTCCATTCCTCCTGTAATCCACAACCAGCTCCTTGGTATTTGCGACATTGAGGGAGAGGTTGTTTTCTTGACACCACTGTGTCAGAGAGATGACTTCTTCCTTGTAGGCCACCTCGTTATTGTTTGAGATTAAGCCAATGAATGTAGTGTTGTCGTCAAATTTAATTACCGGATTAGAGCTGTGGGTGGCGACACAGGCATGGGTAAATAGGGAGTAAAGGAGGGGACTTAGTACACAGCCCTTAGGGGCTCCTGTGTTGAGAGTTAGAGGGGTGGAGATGAGGGAGTCTTACCAGCTGCCGGCAATCTGACAGGAAGTCCAGGATCCAGCTGCAGAAGGCAGGGTCAAGGCCGAGGTCTCTGAGCTTCCTGTGGAGCCTGGATGGAATTATGGTGTTGAATGCTGAGCTGTAGTCCAAGAACAGCATTCTCACATAAGGAATTAGTGTAAGAGGTTATGGATAGATGGGAAGGAATTAAGGAAGAGATAGTAAGGGAGAGGCAATGGAGTAAAAGGTGAGAATGGTGGAATGGAAGAAAGAGTGGGAAGGAGGGAATTGAAGAAAGGGTTGGATAAAGGGAGTGGATTAAAGAGTAGTAGAGACGGAGAGAGAAAACAGAAGAAAAGCTGAGTGAAACATCTGCATATTTCCTGTTTTTTTTTCCTTTAAGGCCTCTTTATTCGACTGGCTTGATCTGTTGTGAATCAGTTTTCAGTTTTGTTCAACTAACAGTTGAAGTATCAGGTTAGTCAAGAAGATCATCCAGAAGAAGAAGGAGGAAAGACAGGTTGAATTATGTGTTGGACATCAAATAAAGTTCTGTGGAAAACTGAGTCAAACAAATCAAGCCAGTAGAATAAAGAAGTCTTAAAGGAAAAACTAGAAAATAAGCGGATGTTTTGAGGACTTGAGAGCCTGAGTTATAGGGAGAGATAGGGTAGGCTAAAATTTAATTCATTAGGAGACTGCAGGGTGACCTAACAAAGGTTTATAAAATTAGATTAGATTAGATTATGAGAACACTCAGTCCTCGTTTATTGTCATTTAGAAAGGCATACATGCATTAAGAAATGATACAATGTTCCTCCAGAGTGATATCAAAGGAAAACAGGACAAACCAAAGACTTACACTGACAGAACCACATAATTATAACATATAGTTACAGCAGTGCAAAGCAGTACCATAATTTGATAAAGAACAGACCATGAGCACGGTTAAAAAAAAGTCTCAAGTCCCGATCGACTCCCGAGTCCCCGATAGCAGGCAGCAAAAGGGAGAAACTCACTGTCATAAACCTCCAGGCATCGTCAACTACCGATGTCTTGGAAGCGCCCGACAACAGCTGACACTGAGTCTGTCCATCCGAAAACTTCGAGCCTCCGACCAGCCCCTCCAATACCGCCTCCCGAGCGCCTTCAACCTTGCCTCAGCCGCCGAAACAAGCAAAGCTGAGGATTCAGGGCCTTCTGCTCTGGAGATTCCAGACCACACAGTAACAGCGGTAGCAAAGAGGGCATTTCAGAAGTTTCTCCAGATGTTCCTCCGTACTCTCACGTCTGTCTCCATCAATCAGAATTGTGCACGGTACTCTGCTTGACAGATTACAGATATCATTCACCAGAGAGGCTGCACGCACTGCGTCACGCCGCCATCTTCTCCTCCTCCATTATGAGTCATGTAAGTAGAATTAATGCCCACAGTCATTTTCTCCCAGGAAAGGGGAATTGAAAACAAGAGGGCATAGTTTTGTGGTGGAGGAGAAAGCTGTAAAAGAGACTTGAGCAGTAATTTCATGTAGAGGGTGGTGGGTATGTGGGGCAAGCTGCTGAGGAAGTGATTGAAGCAGGTACAATAACAATATTGAATAGACACATGGACAGGTACACAGATAACAAAGGTTCAGAGGTATAAGGGCTAAATGCGGGCAAATAGGACCTTTGATGTGAATTTTTGGTCGTCAGGCATGAGTTGGGCTGAAGTCTCTGACTCAATGATTGATTGGTGCCAAAATCTAAGGGATAGGCTTTAAGGAGGTATCAAACTTGGGCTACTCAGTCAAATGACTAGGGTTCCACACACAAAATGCTGGAGGAACTCAGCAGATCAGGCAGCATCTATGGAAAAGAATAAAGAGTTGATGTTTAGGGCTGAGACCCTTCATCAGGACACTTATCTGGAGATAAGCAGAGTTGAATTTCTACTCCAGTGATTAACACAACAGGTTTGCTACATCATCAAAGGTTCACTTCACCAGACGTGATATTAAACTTGGGTTTTGTCTGCCTTTCAAGGTGATATGAAAGATCCCAGGGCATCATTTGTATTAAGAAGAAGGGAGCTCCCCATTACCATAGATATCCTTCCGTCAGCATCACCAGGACAGATTTGTCTGGTATCACATTGCAATTTATAGAGCTTTAATTTGCACAAGTTAGCTGCGTTGCTCCACAACACAACAGTGACTACAAGTTAAATGTAATTAACTGGCTCTAAAGTGCTTTGGAGCATTCTACAGTCATGAAAGGTGGCGTAAAAACTATAAATTGAGTTTCATTTATCCAATGGATGTTTCCTAATTTCGAAGCATATGAAAGAGGTTGTCTTAATGTAGAAGCAATGTTCAGTCAATAAATGTGTAAAGAAGTATATGTAGAAAAGATTGCTGGTCTTAATAACAGGTGAGTACTAAACCCATACATAGTTGTATTTCTGCCTACTGTTTTAATAAGGCTATTAACCCATTTACTTTAAATAGCTTAAAGTCTGTTAAAAAACAGAGAAAGAAAGTCTTAGGAATGCACTGTATTTTCCCAGCAGTCAGTCATAAGCTGTAATAAATAGGTTTACCACAATGTGCTCTGAGTTAATGCTTGTTCCCAAAAGTAGAGTTAATGTTTTTTTTTAATTTCAAGGAGTTCAGCTGCTAAAGAGAAAGAAAAAAAACTAATGAGTTGTTTTCTAAACTTGGAAAATTTCTTTGGATTGTAAATCAAAGATTGCAGAAAAGGTAATGTTTCTCATTGTATGACCTCTTAAACATCCCAGGTTACGAAAACAGCAATAAATTGCAAAACATAGTTGGCTTACTGTAGCTATCATTAGTTTTCTGTATTACAGAGTCAAGGGTTGCCCAGAACTGGAAGGGCTCTCAATATTGGAGCAGGTCTGGTTAAAGTAATGTTAATGAATTTTGTTGTACTGAAGTTTCCTTGTGTTCGGCTATTTTCAGCCCACACAGAGCATGTCAATGTACATTGCTTACTGGAAAAAAATTGTTATTAACTAATTTTTGGCTTGCAGACCTATCGCTCAACTATGAGCCAAAACTGAGAGGAGAAAATTCTAATCCTCCATATAATAAAAATGGGAGGGAATCCCAAGGACCAGATAGGCTCATGATTTATCACATGTCTGCTCTGAATCCTCATTCTCCTATCAATCTAAGTAAACATCAGTGAAGAGGACTTGCCCTGCCCACCCAGAAAGACAGACAAAGAAAGCAAAATGCAGGAAAGAACAAATGAATGAAAGAGCAGACACACATTGTAAAAGAAGAAGAGTAATAAGGTGCAATAGATCAGAGCAGCTAACGCAATAAGGGACAGGAGACAGAAAAGATCTGGCTGTCAGACTGGAGACAAGTTAAAGTCACAATGAACTTTGTCCAGAAGAGGCATTTGTTATTGTATCATGAGATAACAACTTTATAGCATCAGAACAATTTTCAGGACAGGAGAAGGCTTTTGAGCCCATCATTGCTGTGTTGGTATATTGAATATCCAATTAATCAAATTTCCCTTCCTTTGCTACATTGTCTTCTTAATTGAGTACTTACTCTTTTAAAAGTTACTATTAATCCTTTGGACTTTTTGACATGTATGGTACACTCAAAAACAAATAGTTTTCATAAAACATGGCAACCTTTTCTGCAGTATATAGATGTAAACCTGTCTGCTATACTAATAAGGGCTTTTGTATAGGATGTTGTGGTGATGTCTATATTTTGATGGAAGTGTTCTGATGCCTGATATCTGTGAGGGGAAGAAATGTAAATGTAAATGTATCTGGAAATTGAAAGTGTTGTTATTCTGAGCAAAAAAATTTTAAAAATTATACACTGTATAAAAAAAAGTTACTATTAAATCTTCCATCTTCTTTTCTGATCAACAGAACTCATTGCTAAAACAAAGTTTTTCTCTCTCCCAGTCCAACTGCTAAAATCTGTGTCATTTGATGCAAAAGCTTCTTTTTTGTTAAATTAGGTTGTCAGCATCAATCTTTGCTTGGAATACCAGCATTTATTGACAATCTATTAGAGTTCTTGGAGAGGTGGTGCTGAGCTATCATTTTAAAGCTTGACAAACCTTCAAGAGAAGCTACTCCATAGAACATAGAACATAGAACATAGAGCATCGCACCACAGCATGGGACTTTAGAAACATAGAAAACCTACATCACAATACTGGCCCTTCGGCCCACAAAGCTGTGCCGACATGTCCTTACCTTAGAAATTACCTAGGGTTACCCATAGCCCTCTATTTTTCTGAGCTCATGTACCTGTTCAGGAGTCTCTTAAAAGACCCTATTGTGTCTGCCTCCACCACCGTCGCCGGCAGCTCATTCCATGCACTCACCGCTCTGCGTAAAAAACTTACTCCTGACATCTCTGCACCTATTTCCAAGCACCTTAAAACTATGCCCTCTCATGCTAGCTGTTTCAGCCCTGTGAAAAAGCCTCTGACTAACTACATGATCAATGCCTCTCATCATCTTATACACATGATGCTTATGATGTTGAGTAGACCAATACAAAGTTAGTCTGTGATCATTCCTCACTCGAGGACCTGGGCCAGGAAAATCAGCCTCATTCATCTCTGGAGTTCAACATTTTGGTCCATGTTTGGACTATGGGTGCTAGAGACAAATAGTTCGAGCAGAATCCAAGGTGTGCACGTTAAGTGCAACTGACAACACCACTAATCATTTTGGTGCTGAGAGTACTGGGCAGTAATTATCTGGGTTAGATTTATCTTTTTCCTGTCACTAGAAGATTTTTAGGCAACTTACCACATTGTTGGGTAGATGCCAGAAATGTAGCCATACCAGAACGTGTGAAAAAGGTTTAAGAGAAGTTTTAAAGATTAGCTTTATTTGGCACATGTACAACAACCATCAAAGCATAGAGTGAAATGTGTCGTTTGCATCCAATCAGCAGCAAGGATTGTCCTGGGCAGCCTGCAAGTTTCACCACACTTCCAGCACCCCAGCATAACATGCCCACAATTCACTCATTCTAACTGTGCGAGAGGAAACCAGAGAACCCAGAGGAAATAACCGCGCAGTCACGGGGAGAACGTGCAGACTCCTTACAGACAGCAGCACCCCGGTATTACAGCTGGCGCTGTAAAGTGATGCGCTAAATGCTACACTGTTGCGCCACCCCGAAACACCTAACGGGTAACTTCCTTACACAGCGGGTGGTACGTATCTGGAATGAGCTTCCAGGGGATGTGGCTGAGACAAGCGTAGTAGCAACTTTTAAAAGTTAGTTGGATAAATTCGTGGATAAGGAAAGTTTTGAAAGCAGGGGTTTCCAACCGGGCATCCTTGGGCCCCATGGTTAAAGGTAGGGGTCCATTGTATAAAAAAATTGGGAACACCTGGTCTAGAGGAATGTGGATCAAATGCAGGCAAATGGGAACAGCTTAGATGACCATCTCAGTCAGCATGGATGAGTTGGGACTCAGGGCCTATTTCCATGCTGTATCACTCTGGAGCAGCTTGGCTAGAGTTAGGCTTGTCCTGGGCAACAGGTCTTCAGCACGACAGATGAACATTGTTCGGTCCCATTACTTTTCCCCTTGCCAGTGCTTCCAGCCATTTCATGATACTGCGTGGAGAGAAGGCTAGCTCCTGTGATAGTGTGGATCTCAGGGGGAAGCTGATTATCCACTTAGCACACCGGCTGAATATGACCATGAATGCTCGAGCCTTGTTGTCTCAGTGCTAAACCTTGCCATCCGTGAGGATGGCGATATTCCTGGAGATCCCTCTTCCTCTCACTATCTGTAATAGCCCACCATCATTCACAACTGGATGTGGCAAAACTCACCCTAATTGTACCTGCAAGCCATTCAGATTCTATCTCCCACCCGAACACAGGGGTTTTGGGAAGTTAGCAAAATCTAGAGCACCTGGACACAAGCTAGACTGTCACAGCGAGAACATGCAAACCCCACGCAGATTGCTGTGGAGGTCAGGATTGAACTGAGGCTGCTGGAGCTGTGTCGGAGAGGCTCTACTAGCAGCACTGGTGTGCGCTCAGTATGAAAGTAGGATTATACCTCAGTAAGAACTGTGGAATTCCCAACTCCTCCAATGTTATTGTGGCCAGATACATCTATCATAAGACATTTGATTAAAACTGGGTCAAATATATCTACTGCTTCCATTGATTCACTCACTACCTATGACATGTGGGTCTGATGGCAATATCTTTCACCAATGATACAGCTTAGTTTATTATGGTGCTGTCAAGTTACGATTGGTGATGGACATTGAAGTTTCCAACTTTAGGATGTTTATGTCTTTACCACATTTAGTGTGTCTTTCATTGTTCAATGTGGAGGAGCCTCAACTGATCACCTAAGGTCAGTGGAAATCAGAGAGACATATCTTTGTCCATGTTTAACCAGCAAGTGGAAACCTCCTTTCCCTGTTTTAATTTGTAATAACCTTTAGAATTGGGAACTTCATTATTAAGATGCCTTCAGCTTGCAGCAGAACAACCTTTTCTGTAATAATTTCTACTCGCAGCCCTTTCTGCACCTTTCCAAAGCCTTCACTTTCTTTTTTTTTCATTATATTTGATCCAGAACTGGAAAAATTATTCCAGCTAAAAGATCAACAATTTACAAAATGATTGCCATAATGGCTTTCTAATTGGATTTTCCTCCATAGTAAAACTGCCTTGTTTTTAGCAGAATTTCTTGATTCATTCTTTGTATACTGTAAATTTCTATTTATCTATTCAAGTGTTCTGGTAACTTCCCTGATTAACAGGTCAATTAAGAAGATCCCATTAGGGACCGTGTTAGGGAACTTGAGATGCAGCTCGATGACCTTCGTCTGGTCAAGGTTAGTGAGGAGGTGATAGAGAGGAGCTATAGTCAGGTCGTCACACCGGGGCCTGGGGAGACAGATAAGTGGGTAACAGTCAGGAGAGGGAAGGACAGGAGTCAGAGAGCACCCCTGTGGCTGTACCCCTTGACAATAAGTACTCCTGCTTGAGTACTGTTGGGGGGGAATGGCCTACCTGGGGGAAGCAACAGTGGCTGTGCCTCTGGCACAGAGTCTGGCCCTGTGGCTCAGAAGGGTAGGGAAAGGAAGAGGATGGCAGCAGTAATAGGGGACTCTATAGTTAGGGGTCAGACAGGCAAGAAGCACGAATGGTAGATTGCCTCCCAGGTGTCAGGGTCCAGGATGTTTCTGATCACATCCACGATATCCTGAAATGGGAAGGAGAATAGCCAGAGGTCGTGGTACATATTGGTACCAATGACATAGGCAGGAAAAGGGAGGAGGTCCTGAAAGCAGATTACAGGGAGTTAGGAAGGAAATTGAGAAGCAAGACCACAAAGATAGTCATCTCGCGATTACTGCCTGTGCCACGCAACAGTGAGCACAGGAACAGAGTGAGGTGGAGGATAAATGCATGGCTGAGGGATTGGAGCAGGGGGCAGGGATTCAGATTTCTGGATCATTAGGACCTCTTTTGGGGCAGGAGATGCCCTGTACAAAAAGAACGGGTTGCAATTGAATCCCAGCGGGATTAATATCCTGGCAGGGAGGTTTGCTAAGGCTACTAGGGAGAGTTTGAAGGATTGCTGGGGGGTGGGAACCAAACTGAAGAGACGGAGGAAGAGGCGGTTGGCTCACAAATAGAGAAAGCTTGGAGACAATGCGAGAGGGAGGATAGGCAGGTGATAGAGAAGGGACGCGCTCAGACTGATGGTTTGAGATGTGTCTATTTTAGTGCAAGGGGCCATTACAGAGACTTGGATGGCTCAGGGGCAGGAATGATTACTTCAAATGCCAGGCTTTAGATGTTTCTGAGAGGACAGGGAGGGAGGCAAAAGAGGTGGGGACATGGCACTGTTGATCAGAGATAGTGTCACGGCTGCAGAAAAGGAGGAAGACATGGAGGGATTGTCTACGAAGTCTCTGTGGGTAGAAGTTAGGAACAGGAAGGGGTCAATAACTCTACTGGGTGTTTTTTATAGACCACCCAATAGTAACAGGGACATCGAGGAGCAGATAGGAAGATAGACTCTGGAAAGGTGTAATAATAACAGGGTTGTCGTGGTGGGAGATTTTAGTTTCCCAAATATCAATTGGCACGTCCCTAGATCGAGGGGTTTAGATGGGGTGGAGTTTGCTAAGTATGTTCAAGAAGGCTTCTTGGCACAATATGTAGATAAGCCTACAAGAGGAGAGGCTGTACTTGATCTGGTATAGGGAAATGAACCTGGTCAGGTGTCAGAATTTTGGAGATAATGATCACAATTCTATCGCTTTACCATAGCATTGGAGAGGGATAGGAACAGACAAGTTAGGAAAGCATTTAATTGGAGTAAGGGGAAATATGAGGCTATCAGTCAGGAGCTTGGAAGCATAAATTGGGAACAGATGTTCTCAGGGAAATGTACAGAAGAAATGTGGCAAATGTTCAGAGGATATTTGCGTGGAGTTCAGCATAGGTACGTTCCAATGAGACAGGGAAAGGATGGTAGGGTACAGGAACCATGGTGTAAAAAGGCTGTTGTAAATCTAGTCAAAAAGAAAAGAAGAGCTTACGAAAGGTTGAAAAAGCTAGGTAATGATAGAGATCTAGAAGATTATAAGGATAGCAGGAAGGAGCTTAAGAAAGAAATTAAGAGAGCCAGAAGAGGCCATGAGAAGGCCTTGGTGGACAAGATTAAGGAAAACCCCAAGGCATTCTACAAGTATGTGAAGAACAAGAGAATAAGACATGAGAGAATAGGACCAACCAAGTGTGACAGCGGAAAAGTGTATATGGAACCAGAGAAGATAGCAAAGGCACTTAATAAGTACTTTGCTTCAGTATTCACTAGGAAAAGGATTTTGGCGATTGTAGGGATGATTTACAGCAGACTGAAAAGCTTGAGCATGTAGGTATTAAGAAAGAAGATGTGCTGGAGCTTTTGGAAAGCATCAAGTTGGATCAGTCACCGGGACCAGGTGAGATGTACCGAATTCTGCAGATGCTGGAAATTCAAGCAACACACATCAAAGTTGCTGGTGAACGCAGCAGGCCAGGCAGCATCTGTAGGAAGAGGTGCAGTCGACGTTTCAGGCCGAGACCCTTCGTCAGGACTAACTGAAGGAAGAGTGAGTAAGGGATATGAAAGTTGGAGGGGGAGGGGGAGATCCAAAATGATAGGAGAAGACAGGAGGGGGAGGGATGGAGCCAAGAGCTGGACAGGTGATAGCCAAAAGGGGATACGAGAGGATCATGGGACAGGAGGTCCGGGAAGAAAGACTTCTCTAACTTCCGCTAAGGCCCCACCTCCCCCTCGTACCCCATCTGTTACTTATTTTTATGCACACATTCTTTCTCTCACTCTCCTTTTTCTCCCTCTGTCCCTCTGAATATACCTCTTGCCCATCCTCTGGGTCCCCCCCCTCCCTGTCTTTCTTCCCGGACCTCCTGTCCCATGATCTTCTCGTATCCCCTTTTGCCTATCACCTGTCCAGCTCTTGGCTCCATCCCTCCCCCTCCTGTCTTCTCCTATCATTTTGGATCTCCCCCTCCCCCTCCAACTTTCAAATCCCTTACTCACTCTTCCTTCAGTTAGTCCTGACAAAGGGTCTCGACCTGAAACGTCGACTGCACCTCTTCCTACAGATGCTGCCTGGCCTGCTGCGTTCACCAGCAACTTTGATGTGTGTTGCTTGAGATGTACCGAAGGCTACTGTGGGAGGCGAGGGAGGAGATTGCTGAGCCTCTGGCAATGATCTTATCATTATCAATGGGGATGGGAGAGGTTTCGGAGGATTGGAGGGTTGCGGATGTTGTTCCTTAATTCAGGAAAGGGAGTAGACATAGCCCAGGAAATTATAGACCAGTGAGTCTTACTTCAGTGGTTGGTAAGTTGATGGAGAAGATCCTGAGGAGCAGGATTTATGAACATTTGGAGAGGCATAATATGATTAGGAATAGTCAACATGGCTTTTTCAAAGGCAGGTCATGCCTTACGAGCCTGACTGAATTTTTTGAGGATGTGACTAAACACATTGATGAAGGTAGAGCAGTAGATGTAGTGAATATGGATTTCAGCAAGGCTTATTGAGAAAGTGAGGAGGCATAGGATCCAAGGGGACATTGGTTTGTGGATCCAGAACTGGCTTGCCAACAGAAGGCAAAGAGTGGTTGTAGACGGGTCATATTCTGCATGGAGGCTGGTGACCGGTGGTGTGCCTCAGGGATCTGTTCTGGGACCCCTACTCTTTGTGATTTTTATAAATGACCTGGATGAGGAAGTGGAGGGATGGGTTAGTAAGTTTGCTGATGACACAAAGGTTGGGAGCATTGTGGATAGTGTGGAGGGCTGTCAGCAGTTATTAGCGGGACATTGATAGGATGCAAAACTGGGCTGAGAAGTGGCAGATGGGGTTCAATCCAGATAAGTGTGAGGTGGTTCATTTTGGTAGGTCAAATATGATGGCAGAATATAGTATTAATGGTAAGACTCTTGGGAGTGTGGAAGATCAGAGCGATCTTGGGGTCTGGGTCCATAGGACACTCGAAGCTGCTCCGCAGGTTGACTCTATCGTTAAAAAAACATACGGTGCATTGGCCTTCATCAATCATGGGATTGAGTTTAGGAGCCAGGAGGTAATGTTGCAGCTACATAGGACCCTGGTCAGACCCCACTTGGAGTACTGTGCTCAATTCTGGTTGCCTCACTACAGGAAGGATGTGGCAACTATAGAAATGGTACAGAGGAGATTTACAAGGATGTTGCCTGGATTGGGGAGCATGACCTATGAGAATAGGTTGAGAGAACTTGGCCTTTTCTCCTTGGAGCGACAGAGGATGAGAGGTGACCTGATGAGAAGCATAGATTGTGTGGATAGCCAGAGGCTTTTTCCCAGGGCTGAAATGGCTAACACGAGAGGACACAATTTTACGCTGCTTGGAAGTAAGTACAAGGGAGATGTCAGGGATAAGTTTTTTATGTAGAGAGTGGTGAGTGTGTGGAATGGGTTGCTGGTGACGGCAATGGAGGTGGATACGATAGAGACTTCTTGACAGGTATATGGATCTCAGAAAAATAAAGGGCAATGGGAAACCCAAGGTAATTTCTCAGGTAAGGACATATTCGACACAGCTTTGTGGGCAAAAGGACCTGTATAGTGCTGTAGATTTTCTATTTTTCTATGTTTCTATCACATGATCACATTCTTTACACCACTCTCACAGTGACCATCAGATCATTGCAGTGACCCTGGGTAGATTAGTTGGTCATGTAAGGTCATGGGTTCAAACCTGACTCGGGAGACCTGAGCATGTAATCTTCTTGACACACTCAGTCTGCTAGACCTTAAGACCATAAGACATAGGAGCAGAATTAGGCCATCTGGCCCATCGAGTCTGCTCCACCATTCAATAATGGCTGATCCTTTTTTCAATCTCCTCCTCAACCCAGGTTCCCAGCCTTCTCCCCATAACCTTCGATGCCATGTGCAATCAAGAACCTATCAATCTTTGCCTTAGATATACCCAACAATCTGGCCTCCACAGCTGCATGTGGCAACAAATTCCACAAATTCACCACCCTTTGGTTAAAAAAATTCTCCACATCTCTGTTTTGAAAGGACGCCCCTTTATCCTGAGGCTGTACACTCTTGTCCTAGACTCTCCCACCATGGGAAAGATTTCAATGAGATTCCCCCCACCCCCACCCCCGCATCCTTCTGAATTCCAGCGAGTACAGACCCAGAGCCATCAAATGGTCCTCGTATGATAATCCTTTCATTCCTGGAATCATCCTTGTGAATCTCCTCTGGACCCTCTCCAATGCCAGTACAGGCAGTCCCCGGGTTACGAACGAGATCATTCCTAAGTCTGTCTTTAAGTCGAATTTGTAGATAAGTCGGAACAGGTACATACGGTTCTTATTTAGCGTCAGTTAAAACAATTGAACCACCCCCTACTCGCAACAAGTTCTTCATCACAATCACCTTCACTTGCTGCACGTGCAGCTTTTAAATCATTGAAAAGGTCTCGAGCCTTTTCTTGCACTAAAGTAAGGCTAATAGGCATATTATGCTGATTTTGATCGTCTAAGCAAATTATCAATAGCCTTTCCATTCTAAGCAAATTATCAATAGCCTTTCCATTTCAATAATTAAACCACTGTGTTGCTTAGTAATAATTGTAGCTTTCATCGGGGCAGGGCCTTTCACATGCTCCATTATTCTCACTTTATCCTTTAAAATTATTCCGATCATTGACCGACTGTAGTCTAACGCTTTTCCAATGACAGATGGCGTTTCACCTCTTTCCGATCGCTTTATTATTTCCACTTTAATTTCAATTGTGATCATTTTCCTTTTCTTTGATGCATCACCAGCACTTGCATCGGATTTACGCTTTGGAGACATGGTTACAGGGGTAAATAAGAGAAAAATTTAAGCCAAATACAAATTTACACACTCAACGCAGTGTTAACGGCAACATGATCCGACCTAAAATGGCGGACGGCGTTCCCCTTCCTTGAGCCGACGAACTGCTGAAGCTGCGCAATGTTTTCATGAGCGACACAAAGTTTTAATATAATAGGCTTTATGGCAGTCCGTTCGTAAGTAGGAGTTGCCCGTAAGTCGGACGTTCTTAACCCAGGAACTTACTGTACATCTTTTCTAAGATAAGGGGCCCAAAACTGTTCACAATACTCAAGGTGAGGCCTCACCAGTGCCTTATAAAGCCTCAGCATCACATCCTTGCTCTTGTAATCTAGACCTCTTGAAATGAACGCTAACATAGCATTTGCCTTCCTCACCACCAACTCAACCTGCAAGTTAACTTTCAGGGTGTTCTGCACAAGAATTCGCGAGCCTCTCTGCATCTCAGAATCCTGGATTTTCTCCCCGTTTAGAAAATATTCCGCACATTTACTTCGATTGCTAAACTGCATGACCATGCATTTTCCAAAATTGTATTTCATTTTGCCACTTTCTTGTCCATTCTCCTAACCTATCTAAGTTCTTCTGCATCCTACCTGTTTCCTCAACACTACTTGCCCCTCCACCAATCTTCATGTCATCTGCAAACTTGCAACACGGAACCATCTATTCCATCATCTAAATCATTTATAGACAGCATAAAAAGAAGTGGTCCCAACACTGACCCCTGTGGAACACCACTAGTCACTGGCAGCCAACCAGAAAAGGATCCTTTTATTCCCACTCACTGCCTCCTACCAATCAGCCAGTGCTCTAACATAGTTAGTAACTTTCCTGTAATACCATGTGCTCTTAACTTGGTAAGCAGCCTCACCTTCTGAAAGTCCAAATTACAAACTTCACTGCATCCCCTTTATCTATCCTACTTGTAATCTCCTCAAAGAATTCTAACAGGTTCGTCAGGCAGGATTTTCCCTGAAGGAAACCATGCTGACTTTGTCCTATCTTGTCCTGTGTCACCAAGTACTCCATCACCTCATCCTTAACAATCGACTCTAACATCTTCCCAACCACTGAGGTCAGACTAATTGGTTTATAATTTCCTTTCTGCTACATTCCTCCTTCTTAAAGAGTGGAGTAATATTTGCAATTTTCCAGTCCTCTGGCAAAAAAGTCTAATGATTTTTGAAAAATCATTTCTAATACCACCACAATCTGTAACGTTACCTCTTTCAGAACCTTAGGGTGCAGTTCCTCTGGTCCAGGTGACTTATGTACCCTTAGGCTTTTCAGCTTTTTGAACACTCTTGTAACAGTAACTGCACCCACTTCTCTTCCTTCACACACTACAACATCAGGCATCCTTTCACAGTGAAGACTGATGTAAAATACTCTTTTAGTTCATCAGCCATTTCCTTGTCCCCTGTTATTATTTATCTTGCCTCATTTTCTAGCGGTCCTAT
Organism: Mobula birostris; assembly: GCF_030028105.1. NCBI lineage: Eukaryota > Metazoa > Chordata > Chondrichthyes > Myliobatiformes > Myliobatidae > Mobula > Mobula birostris. The sequence goes on from NC_092396.1 coordinate 31,152,269, forward strand.
ATCCACTCTCATTTCTCTTTTATTTTTAACATACTTGAAAAAACTTTGATATCATTTGCTATCATATTTCATCTTTTCCCTCCCAATGACTTTTTAGTTGTTCTCTGTAGGTTTTTAAAGACTTCCCAAACCTCTGTCTTCCCACTAATTTTTGCTTTGTTGTATGCCATTTCTTTTGCTTTTACAATAGCTTTGACTTCCCTGGTCAGCCACAGTTGTACTACTTTACCAATTGAGTATTTTTGGAATACACATGTCCTGCACCTTCTTCACTTTCCCCAAAAATGCACGCCATTGCTGCTCTGCTGACTTCCCTGCCAGCAGCTCCTTCCAATTTACTTTGGCCAACTCCTCTTTCATACCACTGTAATTTCTCTTACTCCACTGAAATACTGCTACATCAGACTTTACTTTCTCCCTATTAAATTTCAAGTTGAACACAATAGTATTGTGATCACTGGTTTCTAAGGGTTCTTTTACCTTAAGCACCCTAATCCTAGAGCAGTTCATTACATAACACCCAATCCAGTATAGCTAATCCCCTAGTAGGCTCAATGACAAATTGCTCCAAAAAGCTATCTCTCAGGCATTCAACAAACTCACTCTCTTGAGATCGATTACCAATCGATTACCAACTTGATTTTCCCAATCGACTTACTTATTAAAATCTCCCATGACTACCATAACATTGCCCTTTTGACTCACTTTTTCTATTTCCTGTTGTAATCTGTGGCCCACCTTCCAGCCTCTGTTGAGAGGCATGTATATAACTGCCATCGGGGTGCTTTTACCCTTGCAGTTTCTTAACTCAACCCACAGGGTTCAACGTCTTCTGATCCTATGTCATATCCTTCTACTGATCTGATGCCATTCTTTACCAGTACAGCCGCACCACCCCCTCTGCCTACCTTCCTATCCCTCCGATATAACGTGTAACCTTGGGACATTCAGCTCCCAACTACAAGCATCCTTCAGCCACAATTCAGTGATGGCCACAACATTGTACCTGGCGATCTGTAATATTGCAACAAGATCATCCACCTTATTTCTTATATTACGTACAGTTAGATACAACACCTTGAGTACCATATTTGCTATCTTTTCTGATTCTGCATCTCTAATGATTTGATACTCAGCCTGCTGGCCTTCCTGACAATCTGACTGCACGCTATCTTTACTTTTTTACCATCCATCCTATTTTGAGTCCGTTCACTCCGGTTCCCAACCCCCTGCCAAGTTAGTTTAAACCCTCCCCATCAGCTCTAACAAACCTGCTCGCGAGAATATTGGCCCCCCTCAGGTTCAGGTGCAAAACCTGTCACTTTTTGACAGTTCATACCTCCCCCAGAAGAGATCCCAATTATCCAAGAACCTGAAGCCCTGCCCCCTGCACCAGTTTCTCAACCACACATTTATCTGCCAAATTATCCTGTTTCTACCCTCACTGGCGCGTGGCACAGGCAGCAATCCAGAAATTACTACCCAGGAGGTCCTGCTTCTCAACTTTCTACCTAGCTCTCTAAATTCTCTTTCCAGGACCTCATTGCTTTTCCTTCCTATGTCATTTGTACCAATATGTACCAAGACATCTGGCTTCTCCCCCTCCCTCTCCAAAATGTTGTAGACGCGATCTGAGACATCCCTAACCATGGCACCTGGGAGGCAACATGCCATGCAGATGTCCTGTTCACGTCCACAGAATCTCCTGTCTGTTCTCCTCACTATCAAGTCCCCTATCACTACCACTCCCTTCTTCTCTCTCTTTCCCTTCTGTACCAATGCTCAGTGCCTGCAACCCAGTCACCGTGGCATTCTTCTGGGAGGTCATCCGCCACAAAATTATCCAAAGCGGTATACTTGTTTTTGAGGTGAATGGCCACAGGGGTGCTCTGCTCTAACTACCTATTTCCATTTCTCCTGACAATCACCCAGCTACTCGCGTCCTGTAACTTTGGGGTGACTACCGTCCTGGAACTTTGATCAGTTATCTCCTCACTCTCCCGTACAAACCGAAGGTCATCCAGTTGCTGCTCCAGATCCCTAACACAGTCTTCAAGGAGTTGCAGCCGGATGCACTTCACGCAGATGTAGTTCCCCGGGAGACTCTGGGTCTCCCAATTCTCCAACATCTGACACATGAGTGAATTTGGCAGCACAGGCTCACTGGAAAGCCCATCAAGGAAGTGCATCACTTAGGCATCTGAGAAGATTCAATAAGTCCATGAAGCATCTCCAAATGAGCTCTCTGATGGATGACATCTCGGTCTGGTAGGAAAACTCTTCTGCTCTGGACTGACAAAATCTGCAGAGAATAATGAACACAGACCTGGACATCACAGACGTGACAGCCATCTCTATCCAGTCCACCTTCACAGTGTGTTGCTTCAGGAAGGATAGTATATGTCAAAGATCCCTACCACCCTGGCCATTCCTTTTTCTTCCTTCTTCCTTCTAGAAGTTACAGGAGCTAGAAAGCCCAGACGTCCAGTCTTAAGAACAGCTTCTTCCCACTGCTATCGGACAACTGAACCCATCATCTTTCACACCTCCTTCCGAGTGATGCTGTCACATTCTCACACGGTTAACTCAACCTCTTTTGGCCACTCAGCTATTGCAACTTCAGTATGTTTTTTTTTCACTGCTTCAGATTGTACTGCATCCTTGCACCATTCTGCTGATTTGCTCTCATCGCTGTATTTATCGTTGTATTCATTACTTCAGCATATACTGTTCACTCTCTGTGCTTCATGTGAACAAGGAATTTTTATTGCACCCTGGTGTATACGATGATAAAAAAAATCCAATCTGTCTTTGCAAAAGCCTAGTTATGTAAATCTAAGTTTATTTAGGCAAACTAAAACAAGGACTTGTATACAAGTTGGATGGGTGACTGTGTTCTTTGCATGATATACAGAAAGTGTGTCATGGGATTAGGGTTCATTGTCTTGTGTGACACCAGCTTTCAGCCTCTGCACCAATGAATCTATTCTAACACCCTAGGCTTCTCAAACACTGTCCAGAAATAATGAAGTAATGAAACTCAGACAAAATAATGTGAAGCTAAACTAATAGATTAAATTCCTAAACTAGGTTGAGGAATTGAGAGGAGATTTGATAGAGGTATACATAATCGTGAGGGGTATAGATAGGGTAAGTGCAAGCAGGCTTTTTCCACTGAGGTTGGGTGGGACTACAACCAGAGGCCATGGTTAAGGGTGAAAGGTGAGAAGTTTAAGGAGACCATAAAGGGAAACTTCTTCACTCAGAGGGTTGTGAAAGTGTGGAACGAACTGCCAGCACAAGTGTTGCATGTGATTTCACTTTCAATGTTTAAGAAAAGTTTGGATAGGTACACAGATGGGAGGGGTACGGAGGGCTATGGTCGCGGTGCAGGTCAATGGGAGTAGGCAGTTTAAATGGTTTTGGCACAGACTAGATGGGCTGAAGGGCTTGCTTCTCTGCTGTACTTTTCTATGACTATCACACTTACCGTGCCAGAAGGAGAGATAATAAGATTGATTTTGACATTACTGGTTAATGGGAAGAGCCGGGGGAATTGAATAGATTTGTTCTAGGTAACGATCACTGCCTTAAAGAGGAGATTCTTAAATTACCCTGTTGAGTTGCTGACACCTTTAAATGACATTGTTTCCTCAAATGGATAGCTAGCTGGCAATGCTTCAACAAACTGATGAAGAGTTATCACTTGAATCACTTAGCAAAGCTTAGCTTCCACCTTGGCCACTGTACTTGAGTCGTGTCATCAGTCAAAAGAGAAGAAAGAAGTAATTGTTTCTACTTTAATGATTGGCAAGTTTAACTAAGTACAGATCTTTAATTCCTATTACCTGTGTCAGTCCTCCTAGAGTGCTAGTACTACTAAATAGCCACAGACCTGTTCATTGTTAGTTCCTGGCTAAGTACAATCTTAAGGGATTAATATAACAAACATTGAAAGCAGGCAAAGGAAAGGTGGTGCACTTGAGTTCTAGTTACTGTTATTCACCTCATGACCTGGAATGTGATTCAGCCAAGATAAATACTTACTGGCCTTTTCTAACCAGTGAGCTATCAGACGATAGCAGCTCTGGCTTGGGTTTGGCCAAGTGTGCGGTGAGCAGCAGTCCACATTGCACAACTGTCACAGACTTGGCAGCCACAGGAATCCAGAATTGAAGAAGTGTGGGATGAGTATGTCATCCTGGGGAATAGGCATGTGAGACTTGGTGTTAGAAGCTTCCTTAGTAAAATACCAGGAAAAATAAGCGTTGTCTTGATCTGTTTGAGCTGGGAGTATTTCTTTACTAACACAGTAGAGGTGCCAAGTGCAAAATACTCCATTTTCTCCTGTAGAGAAAATGAAATTTTGAAGAACAATGACTATTCTGAAGTTGTCTTTGACTTCCTTTTAAGAAGCATTTAAACGGAGCATTCTCTCAGTAAATGATATCTATTTGGAACAGATTCTACAGTGCGTATGGAAAGAAGCGGGTTTGATGTGATGGTTGTAGTTTCCTTATTTATTTATAAGTTCTATCATATCAAATGATGTCAGCTGAAGACCATTCTAGTGCATCATTCAAATGAGTCACAGCTCAGAATCTGTTGCAAGTATCTGGTCTGGTCGATCCTTCATTTCAGGCCAGCCTTTAGGGATTAATATGTTAACATCAGAAGTTAAGTGAAGATCAGACACTGTGTTTGATTTAAGTTACTCACACTACCACTTGAACTTCCCCAGAATAACAATAGTAAAGAACTCATTTGGTTCTTCAAATTTTCTTCTCCTTTTTCTGAAGCGCCCCTTCAGGATTGTGATGCTTCTCAGGGTTTTGCAGTGGCTGGTGAGACCCAAATGAGACCTGCAGACCTTTCCACAGATGAGATTGGAGGTGGCTAGCAGGATGAGATAATGGACCATTTGTGACCCATCCTCTCATCCTGTTAGGCACCTTCTGCTTCTTCTATTTCAGCCCAGTGCTGAGGATGCTTGATCAGCAACAGCTACAGGTCATTGATGGGGTAACCATACAGCACAGAAGAAGGCCCTTTGCTCCCCTGACAACCAAGCACCCATCTATACTATCCAAACCTGATACAGATCTTTGACCCAAAATGTCAATAGTTCCTTACCCGCCCCCACACTGACAGATACTTCTCGACCCTCTGAGTTCCTCCAGTAGATTGGGTTTTAACATCAATAGCAACCCCATTTAGCAGCACTTGGCCTATATCCTTGGCAATTCAAGTACTTGTCCAGATGTTTTATAAGTGTTGTGGGAGTACCTTCCTCCATCACCTTTCCAGATTGTTTGTTCCAGAATGCAATCTCCTCTGAATTTTTTTTGCCTCTCAGATCCTCTCTAACTCTGCTACTTCTCATCTTAAACATACACCTGCTGGATTTAGACATCTCCATTATGGGGAACAGTTTCTCACCATCCACCCTTCCAATATTCTGCTCATAATTTTATATTTCTCTATCGTCCTCTCTCAGAGACAAAACAAGGTCCCCATGTCAAGATCCTCCGCACCTCTCCAGTCTCTTCTTACAACTGAAACGCTCTATCCTGGTGAATCTCCTCTCCACTTTCTCCAGTAAATTCATGTCCTTCCTGTAATGTAGTGACTAGAATTGCACTCAGTTCTCTAGCTTTATAAAGTTGGAAAATAAATGATGACATTTTAACATGTCCATTCACAGACTACCAATATCACAGAAAATATCAGTATTTAATACCCATCCTTAAATGTCTCTGACCCTGAAAAGGTGATTAACAAGTGGGTCTGTGGTCACCCACAGGCCAGATAAGTTAGGATTCCCTTCAATGAAGAACATTAATAAACCAGACAGCTTTTTATGACAAGCCAGTAGTTTAATCACTAGAAAATGAACTGACTTTAATTTCACAGATTTATAATTGACCTAAAATTCTCCAACACCCATGGCAAGATTTGAATTCATATCTCCGGGTCAGTGCTGCAGGCCTTTCTAAGCTGATCCAGGGATTTAAATACATTATTGAATTTTATCTGTTATTTGGCCCCCTCGATATCAGATTGGAATAAAGGAGGGAAAGAATGTTGCATTACTGCCAGCAAGAGTCAATGTTATGATGTGTCAGGGGTTAAGGAATATGAGTATTGAGGGAAAAAGTTGTCTTGAGGTACTTAATCAGCCATAAACCTAAGGAACTGTGGAGCAGGCTGAGAGCATTATATGACATGTTCCTGCTCCTAAATCTGAAGTTATTATTGTGCACGAACACTCACAAAGGAAGAACTAAGAACTAGCAGAAACATGTCACTCTACCCTTCATTCCTGCTGTATTAGTTATCAAGACAATAGCTGATCATTTACCTTAAGGTATGACCAAATAACCACGAATACAGTCAACCAAAAACACAGGAGATCCAAATGCAAACCGGGCTCAAAATTCAGACTTTCAGAAGTCTAATTACTTTCCATGTCAGGTAAAGCTAAGCACGAATAATGGCACAGGGACAAGTCATGGGAATTAAAGCAATCTCTCTAAGTTTCATAGGCTTCACACTAATTGTAAGAAGATGACAGAAGAAGCAATATGCACACAATGAACAAAAATGCTTCAAGTCAATGTCGACATTCCTCCAAAATCTAATAGCCCAATTCTCTAAAACCCAAAATATACTAAAAAAAATTAACTTTAATGAAACACCATAAAAACCTATATTAAATAGTTTGACATTACTTGGGTCAGCTAATGCTTCCAATGAGAGAATAACACATGCCAAAATGAAACCAAATTACTAGTAATCGCTCAGTTTGTTGATTTTAGCAATGAGGTGTCTGTTTTTTGTTTTTTTTTTAACATTCCAGGGGAAAAGAGAGGTGAAAATCTGCCAGGGCTCCCTGCACCTTCGTGGCAACCTGTAACTGTGGCCAATGGATACAGGTGTGAAATCACACAGTTCGGATTGAGCCAGGTCATTCCCTCCACATTCCAGAGCCCAGTGGCCAGTCACTTAAATAATAACAACATGAGCAGTTTGTCACGGCCCCCAATGTATTTCTGCAAGAAGAATTTATGAAGATATATATGATTTATTTCAAAACCTTGAATACGTTCTTGTTGATTCAATGGCCACCTGGAGTTACAAAAACTGTACGTAAAAATTATCAGGACAAAAGGGTGAGAGGCTGATACCACTATTGCTAGAACACTAAGGTGCCAACAACAGTCAATTTTGGCAGATCAATCTCCTTCCACATTTATTCACAAATCTTAGTGTGAATTTGAGTTCCTTGTTCCAGAAGAAACCCCTCATCGCTTGCTTGGTTTTTAACACTGTATATCTTCCTTCAAGTGCTTTAGGCGAAAGAGTTGTCAGTGCAAGATCTTCGGATGGTGCAGAAACCTATGAAGTCATAGAGGCTGACAAACGTAGGTAAGTGTAATTTAAAGGGATGGAAATCAGTTTGGGGGAAGTACGTACTAGGTTATGTGCGGAAAAGGTCTTTAAAGGGACTTTTCAACCCATGATGGAGGTTTGGAAAGGACTTCCAAGATGAATGGAAAAACCAGTCCACGTGAAATCATTAGCCAACAAACATACATATGCAGGAGCCAAGCAGCAAGGTCTATTGAGGGCTTCAACATCAACTCAGGGCGTTATTCCCATTGGACCATATTACTCAATTCTGAAAGGACGTGATGCCACTGATGATAAATGTAAGCAGATGGTCCTCTGACCCTCGCAAGACACAATTCAATGGTTTGTAAAAGGTTTAGAGAGAGAGGGAGAGAGACTTGCCTTTCCATAGCACTTGACTTCGGGTAATCCAAGAGTGCAGCCAATGAGGTACTTAGAAATATTGCCAGCTTTGCAATGTAAGAAATGCAACAGTCAATTTATAATGCATTGCCGCAGTCAACGCAGTGATAGGGACCTGATAATGTGTGATGTTGATTAAGGGATAAATGTGAGCAGGGGATTGAGAATAATTCTTCCTCTTTCCTTTTAAGTAGAGAGAGCAGAAGAAAGAGACATCTAATAGTGAAGTACTCACTGAAGCAACAGACTATAGTTGTGTGCTCTAGTATCTGGAATGGGGTTGAGCCATGACTGACCATGTGAATGGAATGTAAGTCTAGGCTGCTGGAGCATCTCGGGAGTTTGTTGACCTTCCATGTATTCATTTATTCGTTACCATATTCACTGAGGGTTTTGGGAGAAGAGCTGTTGTACCCCATCTTCAATAGCAATCAGGACATGTCTTCAGGTTACGAGGGTTGTGACTGAGATTTGCTGGCAGCCAGAATAACTGCGGTAATCTCGGAGCAGGGCAAGTACCACAATGCCCAAAATTGCAAAGGGGGTCATTACTTTTAACGTTTACTCATTTAGCTTCTTTCAGGTTTCTGCTGGTGAGTTATGGTAAAGACACTGCAGTTGACAGCTGTATTACATAGGTTATGAATGGTCCCCAATAAACAGTCAGCCTCGTCTCACTCCCTCTTGCCAGAAAAATTAACCAATGGAACAAGCACAAAAGTTTACAAAATTGGGCATCTCCACGGAGAGAGAACCACACTGCCTGGAGTGTGGCCCACGTGATCTCCGCCAGGTATCCTACTCAATGTGCAGCTGATGTCAGCTGCAGGCAAGTGAATGCCTTCTCCTGGCAACTGTGACTTTTCCATTCTGTGGGTATCTACCTTGCCACCTGTATTCAAAGCTAAAGACTGGCTGCTTTTTCCATAGGCTATCCCATCATAGGCTGGTTTATACTTCTGGTCAGGGAGCCAACGACGTCGGTACGAGAGACTAAGTGAAGTAAAAAAGGGAAAAAGGTCTGATTATACTACAGGAAGGGCAGAAAGCAAGAAGCAAGTGCTTAGATATACTGCAACCCTGTGAAAGAAAAGAGCTTTCTGAGTTGAAGGAGACAGGGGCAGAGTTAATATTGAATCCTTTGGCCCCTGTCAGTGATGCCATCCCTCATTCTGGGTCATTCTGCAGATAACAAACTGAGCCGAACTGAATACGCAGGGACCCTTTCGATTTTGTGTTTTATATTCTGTGTTTCTTGACTTTTTTTTGTTGCCGTTTCTGCAATTTGTTTTTTTTTGCATGGTGGAAGGGGTAGATGTTTTTCTTTGAACGGGTTCCATGGTTTTCTTAGTTTCGTAGCTGTCTGTGGGGAAGTCAAATCTCAGGGTTGTATACTGGATGCATACTTCGATAATAAATGTACATTGAATCTTTACTGTCCTGCACTCTCTTTATGGTTTGTTTGCAGTTTTTTCATGAGGTGGTTAAGTATGTGGATAGGAAAGATTTAGAATGCAGGACAAACACAGGCAAACGCTACTATTTAAGTGGGCACTTCGGTCAGTATGGACTACTTGGACAAAGGGCCTATTTCCTCTATAATTTTATGACACTGGTGAGACAAACACCTACTGACAATCCTCTGAATTAAATGACTTACTAGGACATTCCAGAGGTCAGCTCAGAATCAACCACATTAATGAGTTTGGAGACATTAAAAGGCAAACTAAACAAGGATATCAAGTTCCACTTGGAGGGGTCATTAGTGTCTAAAGATGATAATGACCCAGATAATTTCCTGAGGTACTGCAACTTTTTGTCTTCTTGGCTAATACCAACTTTTTATGCTAGATTTAATTATTGGGATTTCAACCTGTTTTCTCAAAAAGGTTCCAGGTCTCCATCTGTACAAACACACAAGTGCTGGAGGAGCTAGGAGGTGAGGCAGCATCTATGCAAGGAAATGATCAGTCAACGATTCGGATCAAAACCCTGCATCTGGACTCCATCTGTGCAGTCAGCAGTATCTCGTGAACCTGAAGTTCTTTCCCATCGTACCTCTGGTCATCCCGACTTCTCTTTAGAAAAATGCGTTGTACGGTATGATGTAACTGTTTTCAATAGGTGGCCACATTTGTGAAATGTGTCTGGCCAGAAAACTTGCATCCGCAGTCAATGCAAGGTAGCGAATTAAAACAAGTGGATTGAAACATTGCGCAGTGAACATTACAAATTGTTGCTGGATCAGTGATGGGAGTGCAGTGAACTCAGCAATGGATGAGGCAAGTGGGTGAGACATGTTCTTTTGATGATATTAACTCAAACTCCTGGAAAAATTCGTACCCATTCGGTACACTTCCTTTCTGCATTGCATCCTGTTTGTAAAGCTACACACTCAGAACTGAAACACAAAACAGCCTGCTGGAAGAACTCAGTAGGTCAAGCGATACCTGTGGAAGGAACGGAACTGTCAACATTTCAGGTCGAATTCTATTACATCCACTAAATCTGTAACCTCCCAACCTTGAAACAGGGAGGATGGAAATTTGTTCTGCAGCTGCCATACTGTACCAGACCCAGGTGGAGCGATGTCTGATGCTGAGAGCTTAGCTCACCAGTCAGCTCAGTTTCCTTCTTTTGATGAACACACCAGCTGTTGCTCGTCCCTCTGAGTTCCTGCAGTTCCTTGTTGTCCAAAGCCCAGCATCTGCCTTCTCCAGAGCCAGATCCCTGCTGCTACTTGTGGTGTTCCCGACACGTATACCTGGAGGGCCCCTTTGGTTCATCAGGTTTCCGTACTTCCCTCCGTGTCTTGGACCAAGACCTCCCGTTTTGCCTGAGAGTAGAGCGGGCCTGCTGAAGCATGCAGTTGATGACCATTACAGGCCGTAATGGCTGCAGAGGGAGCATGGATATCACATGTTACTTGTATTGGATATAGCAATTCCCCCAGGCCAAACTTGGGGTCTTCTGCAAATTAAATTCCGATGCTTCAGGGGACGAATAAGCAAGAGGAAATCCCCTAATAATTTCAGGTGAAATGCAGAACTGCCTCATAAAGAGGCACCTCTTGAACTGGTGCATACTCTGAATTGCTCCTATTTTGCCAGTCCCCACTCTATCACATCCTTCTGTCCCAGGAGAATATTTTCAGCTGCAGGCTTACCTTGGCCACAGTGCACTTACTTTCTCTCCCCAGTGACCAAAGTTATTTATCTGTGGCAATCCAGACCAGGAGTGCTGTAACACAATATATACTCTGTAATTATGCCCCTGAATATCTTCAACATAATTTTTCTCACAATTAGACTTTGTTAAAGTGCCAGATCATTTAAATGACAACAGGAAAGCGAGAGACTTATCCAAAGCTTTCCATGCCTATTGTCAGGTCCACATAATTTGTACACATTCTGTGTCTAGACATCTTAATCGAGTTTCATTACTGTGTTTTTTTTTAAGTAATTTGTCATTATTGAGGCCACATCTATTGAAGATTTCAACATTGCAACATTTGGCAGAAGTTAACACTTCCAGAGTCTATCTCAAGGAGTAAACAGACCAATAAAATAAATACATTCTTGGATTTTGCATAGTTATTATAAATAGTAGAGAGTTCCATAAACAATCATACACATGTTTAGGTTATTGCTATAATATTTAATCTGTTTGTTATAGAATAGTGCATGGTGGGTCACAAGGCATCAGCAGGAACACCGAATATTATATTTATATGTTTGGTTCAGAGTAATCACTCTTCTCCTGCGTGCTTTCCACAGTTGTACTAGTGCCAGATCCTCTCCTAGGCCCTTGCAAGCAGATGCAGTTGTATAACAATGAATGTTCAGGGGCTGATCGGCAACATACAGTGTCATGCTCCACTAACACCACTACCCCACCTCCCCCCCCACTCCCCACCATGGCTGCCTTTGCCCTTTCCAATCAGATTCACTCAGTAACAATCGGGGGGCGGCAGCATAGCACAACCCTCCTGTCGCTAAGAGCCACCTAATGCGTTCTTCATTTTTTTTGCCCCTCACCAGTCAGATGCCCCCACCCCCAGTCAGATGAGAATAGTCCCATAGCTGTGTCAAGCTTCTCATGCAAAAATTGTGTGGATGCTCAAAATATGAGATAACACAGAACATTTGGGAAATGCTCAGCAGGTCGGGCAGCATCTGCAGTGAGAGAAATGAGCTGACATATCAGGTCAATAACCCATCGTACATCATTAATGAGTTGTCTTAATAAAATTCCAGTTGTTCAGTATTGAGAGGATCATACCTCTCCTGGGGATCTTGAAAATAGAAATGGGTGAGGAGAAATGTCTTTTTTTGAAGTATTGAGAATCTTTGGAATTTTCTATGCCTGAGAGCAGTGTGGCTGAATCTGGATACAATCAAGGCTGACATGGATAGGTCCTGGGATGCTGGATAAGTCAAGGGTTATGGGAGATAAGCATGGAGATAAAGCTGAGGCCAATATCAGATCGAATATAGAGCACAAAACAGAAGTGAAAAGAAACGGGCCCCTTGGCCCAAAATGTTGAGTGAAATTAATTAAATTAGTAATTAAATGCCCAACTGAACTAATCCCTTCTGCCTGCACAATGCCCATATCCTTCTATTTCTGCCCATTGATCTGCCTGTCTAAAAGCCTCTTGAATGCCCCTGTAATATGTACCTCCACCATCATCCCAAGCAGCATATTCCTGGCATTCTCCACTCTCTGTGCAATAACACTTGCTCCACAGTTCTTCTTTAAACTTAGCCCCTCTCATTTTAAATGCATGCCCTCTGGTATTATACAGATCTTTCATGACATTATCAAATGGTGCATCTGGTTTCGTAGTCTTGTGTTTGCATTTTAATTTCCAACAGCAAGTGGAGTTATTGTCACATGCACAAGAACAGATAGAATGAAAAGCCTATTGCAGCAGCATCATATAGGTTAAGACAACATGCAGAATATGAATTATACATAAATTACACAAGACAATGAAAAGAGAGGGAAAAAATTGATTGGGCAGAAACAAGGTTTTAGTTTAAAAAGCACAGAGAGGTGGTCTGAAGTGTTCCTTTCCTGAAGCAGGATTAGAATGTGCAGGTTGATTCAAGAATCTGATGATTGGAGAGAAGTAGCTGTTCCTGAAGCTGATGGTCAGGGACTTCAGTCCTTTGTACCTCCTGCCTGATTGTAGCAGAGAACCTAATCCGAGTTTCCTGCTTCCCCAATATTAATATGCACAAAGCAATTAGCCACAGCATAGAGAGGTCTCTGTTGCTGATCACTATTTTTGGTGTCCCCTGATGCAAATGCATTTTCCAGTAACTGTAAGAATATATTTTCATGTATGTGCCATTTGAGGAAAGATGATTGGGGACGCTATGGTAATGTACAGTTGAACAGCCAGCGATCGCTAGGTAATTTTCCCTTTTATTATTGCTGTCAAATGTGTGTGTGAGTGCAGATGTTGTTCTGTCAGCCTCTTTCCATATTTCCTTCACTAAGACATGAAGTGGTATGCAACTATGTATGTGAACTAGCAAAGAACTTCCAGCCGAACACTCTAACAGATCTCTACAGATGTGCCGTGGAGAGCATTCTGACTGATTGGCTCACTGGCTGGTGTGGAGGTGCCAGTGCACAGGACTGGAAAAAGCCACAGAAGTTGAAAACTCAGCCAGCTCCAAACTGGGCGCCAACCTCCCCTCGAGGACACCTTCAAAAAGTGATGTCTCAAAGAGGCAGCATCCATCATTAAGGACCCTCACGACCCAGAATACGAACTCTTCTCATTACTCCCACCAGGAAGGAGATACAGGAGCCTGAAGGCATGCACTCAATGTTTTAGAAACACTTTCTTCCCTTCTGCCATCAGATTTCTGAATGGTCCATGAACCTGTGAATACTACTTCACTATTTTTATTCTATTTTTTGCACTATTTATTTACATATATGTAAACCACAGGCTTGGCCGCAGGGTTTAGTCTATGGAAGACAGTCTCTGGCCCCACCAAACGTGTGAAATCTGAGGTGCAAAACCTATTGTTCATGTGGATACTGTGTGATCTGTTCCCCCGTTACAAATCAGTACCACAAAATCACAGAAACCACACCAAATGCAATTAAACTATTTAGATTAGGTTAGATTCAACTTTATTGTCATTGTGCCGAGTACAGATACAAAGTCAATGAAATGCAGTTAGCATCTGACCAGAAATGCAAAGAATAGTGTTATTTACAAAATAACTGTGAATAAAAGTAAGTGCTACAGCACACAAATATAAAAGTACTGAGACAGTCCAATATGGGTGCAATACTGCTTAGCGCTGTGATGTGAGGTTCAGCAGGGTCACAGCCTCAGGGAGGGAGCTCTTCCTGTGCCTGCTGGTGCGGGAGCGGAGGCTCCTGTAATGCCTACCGGATGGGAGGAGAGTAAAAAGTCCATGGTTAAGGTGAGATGCATCCTTGATAATGCTTTTTGCCCTGCCCAGGCAGCGTTTATGGTAGATGTTCTCGATGGTGGGCAGTTGGGTGCCGATAATCCACTGGGCAGTTTTCACCACACGCTGGCATACTTTGCGGTCCAATACGGGACAATTGCCATACCACACTGAGATGCATTTGGTGAGTATGCTCTCAATGGTACAGCGGTAAAAGTCCGTCAGTATCCTGGGACAGTGGTGAGCTTTCTTGATGCTCCACAGGAAATAAAGGTGCTGTTGTGCCTTTCTGATCAGAATGGAGGAGTTCAGGGACCAGGTGAGACCCTCGGAAATGTGGACACCAAGTAATTTGAAGCTTGATACACGCTCCACTACAGCTCCGTTGATGTAGATGGGGACGTGAGTGTGGCTCCTAGCATGCCTGAAGTCCACAATGATCTCCTTGGTCTTCTGGGTGTTAAGGGCCAGGTTGTTGTCAGCACATCACGCAGTCAGGTGCTGGACCTCGTCCCTGTAGGCAGTCTCGTCATCCCCTCTGATCAAGCCAACCACCGTGGTGTCATCTGCGAACTTGATTATGGAGTTAGAACCATGTACAGGAACGCAGTCATAGGTGAAAAGGGAGTATAGAAGAGGACTCAGCACACAGCCTTGAGGCATGTCGGTGTTCAGGGTGAGAATGGAGGAGGCGAGGTTGTCTAACTTAACTGATTGGCGTCTGTTAGTCAGAAAGTCCAAGGTCCAATTGCAGAGGGATAAACTGATACCAAGCTGGCGAAGTTTGCTGATCAGCTTGGAGGGGATCACAGTATTGAATGCCAAACTGAAGTCAATGAACAGCATTCTGACGTAAGAGTTGGGGCTGTCCAGGTAGGTCAGGGCAGAGTGACGTGCCGTGGAGATGGCATCCTCTGTTGACCTGTTGGTGCAATAGGCAAATTGATTGAGGTGCAGGGTAGTGGGTAGCTCTTTAATTCTTAATTTGACTAAAAGGCTAGTAAAGAAAATCAAGAAGGGCCCATTTTAATGAATCGGTCTCTAATGCGCACATTGGAGCTCACAGTTTCCCTTCCAATGGCCCTCCATCGATTTCCCCGGGCTTCGTTGACTCCCGCTCCACACCAAGTCCACTCCGTCCTGCTGTCTACGACCTCTCCTTTCTGGTGTCTTCTTTCTTCATCTTTCGCCAAACAAAAGACACAGATCACTTCGTTCTCAGGCACACAACAAGTGAAAACACTCGCTATCTCTAGCCATAACCCAAACACTGCTGCTACAGAAAACCCATTACATTAGCAGTGAAACATTTCCCAAGGTGTTACACTCTCCCCTTGGGACATGTCTCCCTTTTCGACCACTGACCAAATGTTACTGATGCCCGGGTCATCTCGTTGAGCAGCTGTCACTTCCCCTGGACTCAATTTCAGTAACTGATTTGTCTTCAGATCAGTCAGGTTACAGTAAACTCGTGTAATGGCATCATCAGAACTCCCAATTGATCCAACACTCGATCCTGCCCTTGCCTTCCATCTGCCTTCACAGTGGTGGCAAACTGACACATGGCTTTCACTCCCGGGGCAGGAATGCTCTCCCACTCTCCGTCCCTGTTCAGCCCTTCATACACATGTCGGGATAAAGCATCAGCGTCAATGTTCCGGTTCCCCAGCTGGTACTTCAGGCTGAAATCATAGGCAGACAATGCTGCCAACCACCGATGGCCTGTGGCATCCAATTTCACTGAGGTCAGGATATAAGTTAGGGGGTTGTTGTCTGTCCTCACCTCAAACTTGGCACCATAGAGGTAGTCACTCAACTTATCCACCACAGCCCATTTCAACGCCAGAAACTCCAACTTGTGCATGGGATAGTTTTTCTTGGAGGGTGACAGACTCTGGCTGACAAATGCAACAGTTCTCAACCCAGTGCCCTGATCCTAATACAGGACAGCCCTTAAGTCCTCCCTGCTGGCATCCGTAGGCAGTACATACAGCACTCGGGGGTCTGCAAAATCCAGCACGGGTGCTTGGGTCAGCAACTCCTTCAGTGACTGAAAGATCTTCACATTTTGCATCCCACCTCATTCCAAAAGGCTCTAAAGGGCTAAGATACTCTTTACCCTCTTCTCCTTTTGTCTTCCTCCCTTTCTTCCCCAAGGGAGGGTAACCACACCGAAGCTGATCTAAAGGGTGACTGACTTTCACATAGCCCTTCACGAAGCTCCAATAGTAACCATAAACTCAAGGAACGTGCGCAAAGCACTCACAGTCTGGGGCCTTGGCCATGTGGTCATTGCCTCTATCTTGGACAGATCCATAGCTACTCCATTTCTGTGAGACCATGTGCCCAACATAGGTGACCGATGTCTTGTAGAACTGGTACTTGTCCAGGGAAAGTTTTAACCCTTCAGCTTTCAGGTGGCCCAGCACCTTCAGTAGCCTCGCTTCATGTTCCTCCAAGGTGGACCAAAACATTATGAGGTCATCCAGATACACCAATACCTCAAGCAAGTTCATATCTCCGTGACAGGCTGGAAGTTTGCAGGGGCTCCCGATGTGCCCCGGGGCATCCTTTCAAACTGGAAGAATCCCAATGGACATATAAATGCCATCTTCTCTTTGTCAACCTCACTCATGGAGATGGTAATATCTACCCCTCAAGGCCAGCACACTGAACCACTTTGCACCACTCAGACAGGTCAGTGCATCTTTGATCCTCAGCACCATATACTGGTCGGGACGGTACGCCTGTTCAGAGTCTTATAGTGCACACACATCCGTACCTTCCCATTCTTCTTACTAGCCACTACTATTGGGGACTCATAGGGGCTTCTGGACCCAGTGACGATTTCAGCTTCCTTCAACTTACACAAATGCTGCCGAACATCTTCCACCTTTGCAGGGGCAGTCGCTACGACCTCTCTCTGAACGGGGTATCCTCAGTCACCCAGATAGTGTGACGCACGCTCTTGGAACAACCCACATGAAACTCATCAGTGGAAAAGGCACCTTCCAGCTTCAACATCTTCTCTATCAACCTCCCCTTTCAATCCGCAGGTACCGGGGAGTCCCTGAAGTTCAATGACTCAGCAGTCAACTTCCCCCCCACCCCCCCACACACTTTGCAGAGGGTTTCTTCCCAGCTGGTCTCATAGGGACACTAGACATTACCGTCACTGGGAACAGATGCGCCAGGGCATCCCCCACTTGAAGGTGACCTCCCTCTTCGCAGTGTTCCTGACAATCACTGCCATCCTGCTCGCCTGTACAACCGAGGGCTTCTGGAGTTCGGGCCTCACCGGTACCCCTGCAGGTAATCCTGACTCCTTGTGGTCTGCCAGAGCGTCTGCTAAGAGGGCCTCGCCCTCAGGCTTCCTGGGAAATTTGGGGGTCCCCATCCCTCTTGCTACTTCCCTGGGCCGTAACACAATTGGCTTTGATTGTGAACCACACAGTCCCTTGTTTAAACTCAGTAACTGGCCCAAGGCAGCCACGCACTTCCTCAAAAGCAGCTCGAAATACCGGGTGAACGGACAATGTTTCCAGAAAACTCTCCCCAGCCTTCTCCTTGCAGGCCCCTGTGACCCTCCTCACAAGAGGGGTGTTTTCACCACCAGAATTTAAACGCTGTCCTTCGCAACAGGGTCCGGACAAACCAGCACTAACGTATCAAGGCCTCTGAAAACTCCAGCTTCACTGACAAATAACCATCGTATGGGTAATCACCAGCACTAAGACTCCAGATCCCTGGTGCACTGAGTGTTATCAGTGGTAAATGCGTCAGATACTGGTTGTAAAATATACAACACAGCAGTGAGACCTGTGACGCAATGTCAAGTATGGCTTTAGCATAAATACCCTCTATCCGTAGCGATACACTGGAGCTTGGCCCCACTAAGCCCTCAGGAATAGTATCTTTCCTTTTTGAGGGTTCCTTGATATATTGCTGGGAATGTACCCCCTCAGAGACACCAGGCCATTCCCTCACTGGGTCTCCTCTAAGTTTCCCGAAGTCTCTCTCTTCTTAGGTACCCAGGGGCTCACTCTCTGAGGGGTTTCCTGTCGTTCACACTCCAGCCTGAAATGCCCCTCTTCACCACAGTTATAACAGACAATACTGGCTATTCTCCTTCTCGTGGAACCCCGGCCACCTGCAGCCCTCTGCGTAGTCCGTCCCTTAGGGGTTCCGCCTCCCTATCAGTTCCATCATATGGGGGGGGCAATACCCGCTGATAACAAATGGGACATCTCAGTTCTCAATTTTGCCACGATCTCCTTTACCACTCGCCGGGATGGGTTGCTCGTGGTCACTTCAACACAAGAGGCTACAACCGAGGACTGTACCCTGCTGACGGAGCCCTCCCGCACCTCTGACATGTTCTTCTCCTCCCGTGCTTCTCTGACCAGCTCAACAAACGAGGGAGGGGGCATGTCTTACGAGACTGTCGGAGACCCCAAGCGATCAGGTCATGGGACTGGGCGCCCTTTGCTATTTGGTCCATTCTTAACTGATCCACCTCAGCCACCTGAATGACCTCTCTGCCCTGCAAACAATTTAGCTGCCTCTCTAACCAAAATATTTAGCTGCCTCTCTGGCCGAAAGATGTAGGCAGAGAGCTTTTCCCCCTCCTCCTGATGGATGTTCTGAAATCCCGTCATGGGCTCCATTGGACTTCCTGTCATGCCAAGCACATTTTCCAGTGCTTGCGTGTAAGCAGCAGCAGTAGCAAGGGGGTACTGGGACTTTGTGGCTCTCACAATGTCAGCAGCCCGCCACCTCAAACTCTCAACCAATCTCTATCTCCTTACGTCATCAGAGCACTGCCACTCATCTAACAACTGAGAGGTCTGCTCCACCCAAGTCTCATGCTCCTCTTTCCCCTCAGGAGTGGGTGTTATTCCAGAGAATATTGTGAGCTTCTGATAACTAGGACCCTTTTCTCTGTGCGCTGGGCCACTTATTCACCAGAGAGGTAAGGGCTGATACCAAATCAGAACTCTTACTCTTCACTGGGGAACAGAGACTAATTAGACATTCCAAATCCGACCACACTTTCCCCTCACTCCTCAGAAATGAGAGAACCCTGTCCTTGAAGTACCCCCCCCCCCCGCCCCAGCTACGGGAGACTCAACTTGCGATTCGACCTGCTCCTCCTCCTGGAAAGTATGGACAGCCCACGGTCCCCCCCTCACCTGGTGCCCCAATAGCACCAGGCATTTCCACTGTCGCTACATCAGCGCTAGTCTGAACTAAAACAAGGTCTGTGCCCACCAATTTTTCAAATCTCCGCCCCACGATCGTAAGTTTGCCTACAGCTTTAACAGTACTTAGAAATTGAATGAACAATTCATCCGGAGTGCAGATATCTACCCCACTCATCACACGCGCATTCGTTACCGGTAACCCCATGGATGCACACCACTGCTCAACCCCAGCCTCAGCCTAACAGCACAGACTTAAACACACAACCTACTGGTTCAATGCTCAGGGCAATCACACAGCATCCAACAAAATCAATCCTGGAACAATACCCCTACAATTGTAAACCTCAGGTTCGGCCGGCGGGGTTAGTCTCGGGAAGACAGTCTCTGGCCCCACCAAACGTGTGAAATCTGAGGTGCAAAACCTCTTGTTCATGTGGATGCTGTGTGATCTGTTCCCCCGTTACAAATCAGTACCACGGAATAACAGAAACCACACCATATGCAATTAAACTACTTAGCTCTTTAATTCTTAAATTGACTAAAGGGTTAGTAAAGAAAAACAAAAAGAAAAGGTCCCATTTTAATGAATCAGTCTAATGTGCACATTGGAGCTCGCAGTTTCCCTTCCAATGGCCCTCCATCGATTTTCCTGGGCTTTGTCGACTCCCGGCCCCACACCAAGTCCACTTTTGCCCTGTTGTCCACGACCTCTCCTTTCTGGTGTCTTCTTTCTTCATCTCTTGCCAAACAAAAGACCCTGATCACCTCGTTCTCAGGCACACAACAAGTAAAAAAAACACTTTCTTCAGTGGACGGCGCATGTGCCAAAGCCCCCATTATCTCTAGCCATAACCCAAACACTGCTGCTACAGAAAAACCATTACATTAGCAGAGAAACATTTGCCAAGGCATCACATATATTATATTTACATATTTCTTATTGTGGTTTATCGAATATTTTATGTACTGTAGTGTACTGCTGCCACAAAACAACAGATTTCATAGTATAAAACAGGAATTCTGCAGAGACTGTATGCCAGTGATAATAAACCTGATTCTGATTCTGACAATTATGGTAATTGAAATTAAAGTGCCGCAGACAACGTCTCCTCTTATATCTGCAGCAAAGCACAAAGCTGAATCACTCTCTCTTTTTGTGTGCTTATTGGTGGTGAAGGAAAGTCTAGGTGATTCTCTGGAATTGGAAATGGAATTGGTTTATTATTGTCACATGTACCAAGATAAATTAAACAGTGCATTGATGTATTCAAGGTGAAAACAGTAATTGAATGCAGAATAAAATGCAGTGCAGGTAGATAATAAAGTGCAAAATCACAATGAGGTAGATTGTGAGGTCAAGAATCCATCTTATCATACTTTTCATACATTCAATAGATTTTAGCAGCAGGGTGGAAGCCGTCCTTGAGCCTGGTGGCATGCGTTTTCTGGCTTTTGTATCCTGCATAATGGGAGAGCAGGGTAGAGAGAATCTCTAGAGTCAGTGGGATCTTTGATTAAGTTCCCACCTCCACTATCCTCCTCCGGTTGGCGGAACTGGTACTCACACTTAATAACTTCTCTTTTGGCTCTTCCCACTTTCTTCGGACTAAGAGTGTAGCTATGGGAACTCACATGGACCCCAGCTATGCCTGCCTCTTTGTTGGTTATGTGGAACCCTGTGCTCCAAACCTATTCTGGTACTGCTCCCCAACTTTTCCTTCGCTACATTGACGACTACATTGGTGCTGCTTCCTGCACCCATGCCGAGCTCGTCAATTTCATCGACTTTACTTCAAACTTCCACCCAGCCCTCAAATTTACTTGGTCTATCTCGGACACTTCTCTCCCCTTTCTCGATGTCTCGGTCTCCATCTCTGGAGACAGACTGTCCACTGACATCTTCTACAAGCCCATTGACTCTCATAACTACTTCAACTATACCTCTTCCCACCCCGCCACACGCAAAAATGCCATTCCCTATTCCCAGTTCCTCCGTCTCTGCCGCATCTGCTCCCAGGATGAAGCTTTCCATTCCAGGAAATCTCAAATGTTCTCTTTCTTTAAGGAACGTGGTTTCCCTTCTACCGTCATCAATGATGCCCTCGCCTGCATCTCCTCCATTTCCCGCACTTTGGCCCTCAGCCCATCCTCCCGCCACCACAACAGGGACAGAGTTCCCCTTGTCCTCACCTACCACCCCACCAGCCTCCGGATCCAGCACATTATCCTCCGCAACTTCCGCCACCTTCAACAGGACCCCACCACTAAGCACATCTTTCCCTCTCCACCCCTCTCTGCTTTCCGCAGGGATTGGTCCCTCTGCAACTCCCTGATCCACACGTCCCTCCCCACGGATCTCCCACCCGGCACTTGTCCCTGTAAGCGTAAGTGCTACACCTGTCCCTACACCTCCTCTCTTGTCACCATTCAGGGCCCCAAACAGTCCTCCCAGGTGAGGCAATACTTCACTTGTGAGTCTGTTGGGGTCATCTATTGCATCCGGTGCTCCCGGTGTGGCCTCCTCTACATCGGTGAAACCGGACGCAGATTGGGGGACCACTTCGTCAAGCACCTCCGCTCCGTCCGCCACAACAGACAGGATCTCCTGGTAGCCACCCACTTCAACTCTGTTTCCCATTCCTATTCAGATATGTCCATACATGGCCTCTTCTACTGCCATGATGAGGCTAAATTCAGGTTGGAGGAGCAACACCTCATATACCATCTAGGTAGTCTCCAGCCCCTTGGTATGAACATAGAATTCTCTAACTTCCAGTAATTCCCTCCCCCTCCTTTCCCCTATCCCTATTTCACTCTGCCCCCTCAGTTGCCTATCACCTCCCTCATGGTTCCGCCTCCTTCTACTATCCATTGTGTTTTCCCTTATTCTTTCTTCACCTTTCCTGCCTATCACCTCCCTGCCTCCCCTCCCCCATCCCTTTATCTTTCCCCTGATTGGTTTTTCACCTGGAACCTACCAGCCTTCTCCTTCCCACCCTCCCCCCACCTTCTTTATAGTGCCTCTGCCCCTTCCCTTTTCAGTCCTGACCAAGGAAGGGTTCAGGCCCGAAACGTTGATTCATCATTTCCACGGATGCTGACCAACCTGCTGATTTCCTCCAGTGTGTTGTGAGTGTTGCTTTGATAAGCTGTCTGTTTTACAGAGACAGCAAGAACTGTGGCAGAGGTAACCTGTGAGAGTGTTGAAGCATTTTGCTCTTCCAGAACAGGGACTACAAGGCTATAGATTTTTTAAAAAGCTGTTTAAAGAACTCATTAGGTCAGGCAGCATCTTTGGAGAGAAATGAACAGTCAACATTTTGGGTCGAGACCCTTCGTCTGGATTCAGATGCTGCCTGACAACTGAGTTCCTACAATGGGCTGTTTGTTTTAGCTCCAGATTGCGGCATCTGCAGTCTTTTGTGTCTCCATCCTACAAACTGTCCAACTGACCTGTGATCCTCTCAAGCAAGGCTCCCCACACAGGGAGCGTGAGAGCGCTGGGTAAACCCTGCAGTAGGGAGCATCACAAAAGCACCTCACGTGCCAAACAGCCATCAATCAGCAGCCAGGGAAGTTAATGATCACACTATCCAATTTACTGTCATGTCATATGGACCCTCGGATGTTCCCTGCCCTGTAGTTTCCGAATTTTTCAATGTTTGTTTTCTGAAATAAAGCTCCTGAAATTGATTTTTTTTGGACCGGTTTCCAGTGTCTGAGGCCAACCTGGATTCCCTAGCCAAGTTTAATTTTTTCATATTATAAGGGTCATTTAGTATAATCAAGTGTGCTCTGGAGGCTAATATTCCCAGACTCACTTGTTCAAACTGGTGGCTTAGCTCTGCCAGCTTTTCTCTTCCAGCCAGCCTTATTTAAATGGAAGTGGAGTGAGCGGCAGCGACTGAAGGCTGGAATTGAACAAGGTCAGACAGCGCCCAGTGTTCGGCAGGAAGCCATGGGTTTTGCAATGCTGGTGAAACCGGACAGTTTTAATGTCCTCTAAAACTGTCTCTGTAACAAGGAGTGCCAGGGTACCATTTCCACACCCCGACCTGTCCAAACCAAAGCTTTCAGTATTCGTCTGGGCAGTCTGTAAGTTTAACTCTTAGAGATGGTCCCTTTAGTCCTCCCCCACCGGGTTAGGGCTAAACACAAATTACAGTAACAATACCTCATATTCCACATGGGCAGTCTCCAACCTGCAGCATGAACGTCAAATTCTCATACCTCCTGCCATCTCTTGTCTCTTTCCTCTTTACTATCTCTCCTCCTGACCTACCTGACCCCCATCACCCTAGCTCCTTCCCCACCCTATATACCATGCTTCACCTTCGTTTCCTATCAGACTCGATTATCTCCAGTCCTATGTTGCTTCCCCCTTTCCATTATTTCCCAGCTTCTGGCCCTATTCCCATCTGTTTATAGTCTCCCCTCACCTGGATCCATCTATGAACAACCAGCCAGTTCTTCCTCCAACCTTTTATATTGGCTATCTCCCGTCTGCCTTCCAGCCCAAGTGAAACGTCTCAATCCAAAAATGTCAACTATCTATTTCCCTACAGTGTGTTCCTCCAGTGCTTTGGTCTAGTGTCTGAGAGAATGTTTTAATTAGGTTCCAGTCAGTTAGTGTGCAGGTCGTCATGGTTTTAGGTCATACAGGTTTAAATTCTTTGCTCTGATTTTGGACCAGTGGCAGGGAGAATACTATCAATCCCTCGGCAGGTAAAAATTGGTTGAGATTTTCTTTGTTAATGCTGCTACTTATTAATGTAATCTGCAAACATTTGAACAACACAGTAAGACACCGATCAGTGCTAAGGCAACACACACAAAATGCTGGAGGAACTCAGCAGGCAAGGCAGCATCTATGGAAAAGAGTAAACAGTCAATGTTTCAGGCCAAGACCCTTCATCAGTACTGGAAAGAACTAGGAGGACTTCTCCTCATCCTTTCCAGTCCTGATGAAGGGTCTCGGCCCGAATCGCGGACAGTGTACACTTTCCCATAGATGCTGCCTGCGGACTTCCTCCGGCATTTTGTGTGTGTTTCTTTGGATGTCTATCAGCTGCTATCTTGTGTTCGCCATGTCGTATGACATGTATGATCATGGCCTTTCCATAACCATGATTGCCTTGGCAAATTTTTCTACAGGAGTGACTTTCCATTATCTTCTACTCTGCAGAGTCTTTACAAGACAGGTGACCCCAGCCATTATCAATACTCTTCAGAGATGGTCTACCTGGCATCAGTGATTGACTTGTGATGTGCACCAGCTCCTCATACAACCATCTACCACCTGCACCAATGGCTTCACGTGACCGTGTTTGGGCAGCTAAGCAGGTGCTACACCTTGCCCAAGGGTGACCTGCAGGCCAGCAGAGGGAAGAAGCACCTTACACCTCCTTCGGCAGAGATGTATCTCCACCTCGCGACTCAACTTTGAGGATCAGACTAGTATTTTAGAAAAGGGGAAGTTTGTGGTTATGGTTTAATTCGGTTTTCAGAATGCTTTCGATGAGGTTGGTCAGCAGATGGATCTGGAGGTAATAACTGGCATGAATTGTAAATTGGTTGAGAGACTGAGATAGTCTCAACAAACAGACCCTCAGTGTGGCTGACTAGTGAGAAACTGCAGGGGCTCGGGCTGCTACTATTCCACTGAGAGTTCACTCAGAACACCGAGGGATGTCGCAAACTAACGGGGCATATGATATTAACAGTGCAGTAAGAGAGGGTGAAGCAGAAGGAGGATCTATATGGATGGAGCGAATGGCTGTGTTGGTTATTGTGTATTTGTGTCTAAGTTTATACGAACTGTACGTATACTTGTGAGCAAACGCATGTCTCTCTGAAAGAGGGGCTCACCCTGTCGTATTTTGAGAGGTTATACTATTTCCTTGTGCATTGCCCCATTGAGTGGGGATTCTGTCACCTGGAGGAGAGTACTCAATTCGTCTCCTGATAGACTCTTTAGAAGGTGGTTCTAGGTGGTTTCATACACCCTTTCATGCCACGGATTTTGCATTGACCTGGTCTTCCATGTCCCTTTGATGGACTATGGTTATCTGCCTCGGCCCTGAAATCTTGTCTCTCCATGGTAGCCATAGTATGTGCTCCTGTCGTCTGGCTGCTGTGGGAAGCGCGCCTTAAGAGCTGAAGGCCATACAGCAGGGTATCAGAAGCTGCATTCGGTTGAGCCTGATTCCACCGGAAAATGTTGATATTGTGTTCGACACACTGAGAGCAATGAAGCAGCATAGACACAGAGCAACAATAACACTGAGAGAGATAGTGATACTTTGGTCAATACTTGACAAAGCATTAATCCTGTTGAAGACTCAGGGAGATGGCAGTGATATGGTATATAACAAATAGAAAGGTCAATGTTCTAACCAAGGGTTTACAAGCTGTAACATAATATCTATCCTCATATTCCAGTCCAACAGAAATAAAGCCTTGCAGTCTATGACAGTTTCTGACTAATTTTTTTTTTTGCATTGTCCATAGCACTTAACTGATCTTTGTGTAGTCTCTCTGAACTTACTACGTTTCAAATCTTTTACCACTTGAAAACTATTTTCGACCGTTTTTGGGACCAGAGTGAATGACTGCACAATTACTTGCATTAACTTTTTGATGTGGCTTTGTTATTTGCTCAGAGTCTATTAGAGGCTCTTGAACAAAGGGGATAACTTCACTCAACTTCACTTGCCCCATCATTGAAATGTTCCCACAACCAATGGACTCACTTTCATGGACTCTTGCTCTCATGTTCTTGATATTTATTGCTTATTTATTTATGTTATGGTTTATTCTTTTTTGCATTTGCACAGTTTGCTCTGTTTTGCACTCTGGTTGAAAACCCTCAGCTCTCCAGCCTTTCATTGATTCTGTTGTATTTACGATTCTATAGATTTGTTGCGTATACCTACAAGGAAATGAATCTCAGGGTTGTATGTGGTGACATATATGTATTTTGATAATAAAATTTACTTTACTTTAATATAATTCTTCAATTTACTGCAACAGCTAGCTCTATGTTATCAGCAAACCTGAATATACAGCTTTCAATTCCATCACTTAAATCGTTTAAAACTTCAGTGAATATTTGGCATCCCAACAGAGATCATTAAGGGACATAGTTAGTCACATCCTGCTCATTATCCCCCGTCTCTGTCTCCTGTCCCTCAGCTAATTTCCCAGCTGGGTCAATAATCTGCCTTCAATTCCATGAACTACAACATTAACTCTTCTGAGGGAGTTCATTAAATGCCTTCTGGAAGTCCATATAAATAATACTCATAGACATTTCCCAGTCCTCCAGTTACCTCTTTATAAAATTTAATAAGATTCAATCAATTTGAGCTACCTTTTACAAATCCATGTCGACTCTCCCTCATTAACTGAGAAATTACAAGGGGTTCAAAAACTTTGTCAGTCTTGAAGTCTATGTGAGGATTTTGTCTCTGAGTTTTCTGAAATTGAGAGTAACATGCGCAATTTTCCAATTGAAAGTAAAGGTTCACAAATCAAAAGAATTTTAGAAAAAATGCCAGGATGCTGTCAAATAGTGACTCATGATCTAACTAGAATGGTCCAGAAGGAAGCACACCACCAACTTTCCAGGAACAATTAGAGAAAATCATGTCTGCCATCATAAATAAATGAAACAAAAGATGGCACCTTCTCCACAATCCTCCCTTCATCGTGTACGGGGCTTTTTTTTGTATGTTAAATTTAAAATGGCTTCTTTGCTATGTTAAACGCTGAGAAAGTCCTTCCCGCTAGCAGTTTGTTTTGTATTATCTATTGATATGAGGACGAATGAACCAATTGGGATAGTTGCTATGACTTTGGTGTATCTGGAAGATTTGTATGCCCGGGGTTTTGAGGCAGAAGGCGGGAGAGAGAGTGACAGAGAATGGACCAGGTGCTATGAGTCTGTTAACGGGGTCGGACCCCGAGGAGGGCGTTCGGCGAGGAGGGGAGACAGAGACGGACTTGTGTGGAGCGTCTGGTCGACCACTGTTGTTGTTCCCAGGCGGCCATTCGAGGTGGTCCGAAGGGTCGCAGGGTGAAGAAAAAGGGTCCAGAGCTCCAACTGTTTGTGCACGAAGAGATTGAACTTTGATAAGTGTGGCGCCTTTTATTTTCCTTTTATATTTTATTCTCTCTTAATTATATAGTTCCAGTAATATCTATAAACTGTAAATCATTTAATTGTATCTGGTGTATTGTCTGTTATTTGGGCGGGGTGGGGTACATCACACAGCATCCACAGAAATTAATTACCCAGTTTGGCGGGGCCAAAGGCTGTTTCCCTAGACGACAGCGAGCCGTGCGACCCTGAGGGTGGCCAGGCGGGCTACAATCGTAAACAATACAGACTTTATAGTGCCAAAACTGAGATCAACTGATCACTTATGCTCTGTCCTTTACTGTCCAAACAAAATGTGTTCATCTACCTGTTTAAAACAGCTTTCCTTTCTCTCTGCAGTGCCTGAAATATTTGTGTAGAGGAAACACTCATAACAAAATATTGGGAACTAAAGTTATTTAGCTTATGTGTGGACAGTATACAGTACATTGAATGCCATCATTGCTCATCCTGATAGGTGGCAACTTTCACCTCCTCATACCTACCCCTTGAAGAGGACCCCACTCCATACCATTAGAAAACGGTCACTGACCTCATCAACTCTTGAGAACTCTCATCCACTGGCACAAAACTCATAGTTTCCTTACCCCACATTGCTTGCTTCTACCTCCTACCCAATATCGATAAACTGGACTGCCCAGGTAGGCCTATTGTCTCTGCCTGCTCCTGCCCCACAGAACTCGTGTCTTGATAGCTTGACTCTATTCTATCCCTCTTCGTTCAGTCCCTTCCCAACATTCGTGACACTTCCCATGCTCCTGATCTCCTCAGTAACTTTCAGTTCCCTGACCCTGAAAACCTCATTTCCAGCATGGATACCCAGTCCTTGTACACTTCTATCCGCCATCAAGAAGGCCTTAAAGCTCTCCGTTTCTTTCTCAATAAAAGAACCAGCCAGTTCCCCTCTACCATCCTCCTCCATCTGGCAGAATTGGTCCTCACCATCAATAATCTTTTTCCTTTGGCTCCTCCCATTTTCTCCAGGCTCGAAGGGTAGATGTAGACATCTGCATGGGCCCCAGCAATGCCTGCTTACGTAGAACAGCCCATGTTCCAAGCCTTCCCCGGTAATGCTCCCCAACTCTTCCTCCGCTACATCGACGATTGCATTGGTGCTGCTTCATGCACCCATGCTGAGCTCCTCAATTTCATCATTTTTGCCTCTAACATTCATCCTGCCCTTAAATTCATTTGGTCCATTTCTGACACCTGCCTCCCCCTTCTTGATCTCTGTATTCTTCTCTGGAGGCAAACTGTCAACCAACATCTTTTATAAACCTACCAATTCCCATGGTTATTTTGACTATACCTCTTCCCACCCCATTTCCTGTAAAAAGGCTATTCCTTTTTCTCAGTTCCTTTGTCTCCGTTGCCAGGATGAGGCTTTCCTGATGTCCTCCTTCCAGGAATGGGGTTTCCCTTCCTCCACCAGTAATGCTACCCTTACCTACATCTCCCCCATTTCCTGCTCACCCCATCTTCCCTCCTCCGTTACTCTTACCTACCACCCCTTATGAGCCTCTGCAACTTTCACAATCCCTAAAGGAAACCTACCACCAAAATATCTTTACCTCCCCCCTCTCTCTGCTTTCTGCGGGATTGCCCGCCTTACAATTCCCTTATCCATTTGTCCCTCTCCACTAATCTTCCACCCGACACTTATCCCTGCAAGCAGCCAAAGTGCTACACCTGTTCATTCATCTCCTCCCTCACCTCCACTCAGAGCCCCAAACAGTCCTTCCAGGTGAAGGAAAACCTCACCTGCAAATCGGCTGAGGTCATTTACTGTGTCCGATGTGGCCATGTGCATTCCTCTACATTACTGAGACCTGCCTTCAATTGAGGGACCGCTTCATCAAGCACCTCTGCTCCATCCACCCAGTGGCCGGATATTATAATTCTGATCCCCATTCCCGTTCTGACATGCTGGTCCATGGCCTGCTCTTGTCCTAACATGAGGCCACCCTCAGGGTGGAGGAGCAACATCTTATATTTCGAACAAGAGAAAATCTGCAGACGCCAGAAATCAAAGTAATACACACAAAGTGCTGGAGGAACTTAGCAGGCCAGGCAGCGTCTAAGGAAAAGGGTGAACAATCGATGTTTCGGGCCAAGACCATTCATCAGGACTGGAAAAAGAAGTTAGAACCTGATTAGAAGTCAGAGTAGGAAGGTGGGGGGAGGAGAGGAAGGAGTACAATGTAGTAAGTGATAGGTGAAACCGGGAAATGGGAGGGGTGAAGTAAAGAGCAAGAATGTTGATTGGTGAAAGGGATAAAGGGCTCGAAAAGAAGGGAATCTGATAGAAGAGAACAGGTCCATGGAAAAAAGGGAAGGGGGAAGAGCACCAGAGGGAAGTGATGGGCAGGTAAAGAAATGAGGTGAGAGAGGGAAATGGGAATGGGGAAATGGTGAAAGAGAAGTGGGGGCAATTACCGGAAGTTCGAGAAATCAATGTTCATGCCATCAGGTTGGAGGCTACCCAGTCGGAATATAAGGTGTTGCTCCTCCAACCTGAGTGCGGCCTCATCATGACATTACAGAAGGCCATGGGCTGACATGTCGGAATGGGAATGGGAAGCAGAATTGAAATGGGTGGCCACCGGGACCAATGTTCCCTCTAAAGTGTCTGCATGCACACATCTTTTGCTACAAGCACACAAAGAAATTTAAAGTGCATACAAAAGGTTGTCACCCTCTACCTCGTTGGCATGTTAAGTATATTTCACAATCATACACTATCACATTTCCTTTGGTGGGGGGAGTGCGCAATTACCAGAATATTGAGAAATTGATTCTCATTGGTAATTGCTCCCCCTTCACCATTCCCAAACCTGTTTCCCTCTCTCACCTTATCTTCTTACCCGCCCATTGCCTTCCTGTGGTGCTCCTCCCCCTTCCCTTTCTTTCATGGTCTTCTGCCCTCTCCTGTCAGGTTTCCCTTCTCCAGCCCTCTATCTCTTTCACCTATCAATTTCCCAGCTCTTTACTTCACCCCTCCCCCTCTCCTGGTTTCACCTATCACTACCAGTTTTTTGAGGAAGAACTTTTTCACCCAGAGAGTGGTGGATATATGGAATGCTCTGCCCCAGAAGGCTGTGGAGGCCAAGTCTCTGGATGCTTTCAAAAAAGAGATGGATAGAGCTCTTAAAGATAGTGGAATCAAAGGTTATGGGGATAAGGCAGGAACTGGATACTGATAGTGGATGATCAGCCATGATCACAGTGAATGGTGGTGTTGGCTCGAAGGGCCGAATGGTCTACTCCTGCACCTATTGTCTATTGTCTACCACCTTGAACTTTTCCTCCCCTCCCCCCACCTTCTTACTCTAACTTCTCATCTTTTTTTTCCAGGCTTGATGAAGGGTTTTGGCCTGAAACGTCGACTGTTTACTCTTTTCCATGGATGCTGTCTGGCCTGCTGAGTTCCTCCAGCATTTTGTGTGCATCACAAGGGAACTGTGAGGTTGATGTCAGTGGATGGGAGATCCCCAGAGTTACTAAGGTCAGTGATGGTGTGGGTGACAATGGTCCGCTGCTCCTTAGTGGGGTCCTGCTCAGGGGATAAGTAAGAGGAGTTGTTGTCTGGCTGCAGCAAGGTAGGGGTTAGTCAGCCAGACTACCACAGCAACCCAGCAACCCCCTTACCTGCAAGTTTGATGGTGAGGTTAGTACAGAGAGAGTGGAGCACCAGAGGGAGGTGAAGGGCAGGTAAGGACATGAGGTGTTCGTCTTGAAGGAGCGAGGTTAGAATTGGAAAGAGTCGTAAAATTGAGACAGTTGATGTTTCATCGGCAATTAGCAATGAAAAGATCCAAAGCAGGCAGAAGACCTGAGCAGGTGTCCAGGAAGAGGGGAAGGCTTGGAGACGGGAGAAGGGGTCACCAGTGCAAGCTAGAAAGTCGTTTCCTTACAAGTAGGCACGTAGAAGGAGGCAGCAGAAAGAAGAGCTCGGCGTCATGGTGGTGAGGAACTCAATGAGATATGGGTGCAGGTGGACAAAGGAGAGGCCCATACTGAAGACAGAATGCTTTGCCTCAGAGAGGGGAAGGTCAGAGGGAATTGTGAAGACCAAGCACGGATGAGAGCTGGGATCAGAGGGGGGAAGGGGGTTGATAGTGTCTGAGGAGAGGGGAGGTTTGGGGTGTTCAGGTAAGGTGGGGTGAGAGGAAGATGGAGTCTCCGAGGACCCAAGAGTTGATAGTGGGGTTTGAGAGACACAGAATTGCATCCTTCCATCTTCTTCTATTCCCCATTCTGGCCCCTTACCTCTTCTCACCTGTCTATCACCTCCCCCTGGGTCCTCTCCTCGTTCCCTTTCTCCTGTGGTCCACTCTCCTCCCCTATCAGATTCCTTCCTTTAACTTTTTCCCCACATGACTTCACCTATCACCCTCTAGCTCTCCTCCTTCCCCTACCTCCAACTTTATATTCTGGTGTCTTGAGAGCATCCTGACTGGCTGCATCACTGCCTGTTATAGGAACTGTACTCCCCTCAATCGCAGGTCTCGGCAGAGAGTGGTGCAGACAGCCCAGCACATCTGTAGATGTGAACTTCCCACTATTCAGGACATTTACAAAGACAGTTGTGCAAAAAGGGCCCGAAGGATCATTGGGGACCTGAGTCACCTCAACCACGAACTGTTCCAGCTGCTACCATCCGGGAAATGGTACCGCAGCACAAAAGCCAGGACCAACAGGCTCCGGGACAGCTTCTTCCACCCGGCCATAGAGACTGATTAATTCATGCTGACACAAATCTATTTCTATGTTATTCTGAGTGTCCCATTGTACATACTATTTATTATAAATTACTACTAATTACACATTGCACAGCTAGACAGAGACGTAATGGAAAGATTTTTACTCCTCATGTAGATGAAGGATATAAGTAATAAAGTCAATTCAATTTAAATTCCTTCCTTTCCTATCCTGAAGAAGGGTCTCGGCCGGAAACGTCGGCTGCTTATTCATTTCCATAGATGCTGCATGACCTGCTGAGTTCCTCCAGCATTTCGTGTGTGTTACTCATATTCATTATTTCAGTTCTTTGATAAACAAAGTGGAACCTGTATTTAATGCAAATTAAGTAAATCATTCAGTGAGACACCCGGAATAAAAATGAAACTGAAAAGTTTGACAACCACCATTCTTCAAATTTCCAAAAATATAGTCATGATTATCAAAGTGTGTTCATATATTTAGATGTCTCCTACAAACTAGCAGGGAGATGACAAATCATGTTGCCATTCTTTTTATGAGATGTAGAGACTGAGGGGGAATGAAGGAATATTTTAGTCTTTATTAAGAGAGATCAAGATTAGGTGATCTGTGGCTGTGAATCAAGATGAATTAAGTTAGAAAGAAGCCCTCTTTGAATGGATGACACCTCCTTTCCCAAATAAACAGCCTCTTATGGAGCAGAAATCCATTTGGATGACAATGCAAATCCAATTTAGACCATGCTCTATATATAGTTCCAAGAAGTTGCAGTTAACTATTGAGCAGGGGGGTGGACAATACAAATATTAGCTGATTCCGCCTTAGACTGAGTCCACCATCATTTCTTGCAATAAGGATCCTTGCACCGAATGAGGAGGGTGAACCTTGGACAAAGATATTCTTCTGCTCCGTAGAATCAGAAAAATGAAGGCAATTGAACTGACACCCGTTCTCACGAGGAAATCCGCAGATGCTGGAATTTCAAGCAACACACATAAAAGTTGCTGGTGAACACAGCAGGCCAGGCAGCATCTCTAGGAAGAGGTACAGTCCTGACGAAGGGTCTCGGTCCGAAACGTCGACTGTACCTCTTCCTAGAGATACTGCCTGGCCTGCTGCGTTCACCAGCAACTTTTATGTGTGTGACACCCATTCTGAGCAGTTAACCCACTGAAGGAGGGGAACTGAACTCTCCCGGTTTATTCAAAGTATGTGCTGCAGACCAATTTAGTATCACGGGATGGAATATCATCAAATATTTCTTGGCACAGAGGTTTCTATGTGTACATTTTATTGGAAGGTTGTGGAGGTGAGAGGGTGATTGTAACACTCAAGGTAGTGATGAGTAGTACCAGCTATATATTCAATTAAAAAACAAAGACCAAATTTTCCCAGAGTGGAAATCCCTCTAATGCAATAAAAATGATCAATTACTACTTCCTTTAAGAAAGGTTTTGAGTAGAGTCTGTAAATCCAAATGTGAAAACTGTCATAATTCTTCTAAAGAACATGATTATATGGCAAACATACACAGATTTAACTTACTCATTACATCTGGTTTATACTGTACCTTCCCACTCCTTTGCTGTTTATTTCTCTGTTTCCCTGCAACTTATTCTTTCACACATGTCCATCAGTTGCCCTTAGATTAACATGATGCTTACCTATATTAGGGATAATTTAAACTGCCAGCAATTATGATAGCTTACAACACAGTGGTATGAGTATTGAATTTGCTTCTTTCAGGTAACCCAGACCCGTGGTGTTCACTTCCCTCACACTTTCATCTTTCTGACTAGTATAGTTTCCCTTTGTTCATCCATTCCATCCCTGGTTCCATTTTCACATCCCCATCTCCATATCTGGCTCCACCTATCACCCATCCTGCCTCTCTTCATACTGCTAGATATACTGACAAACGTTCTTGTTTCCTCTCAGCCTTGACACAGGGTCTCATAAGAACATAAGAAATAGGAGCAGGAGTCGGCCAACTGGCCCGTCGAGTTGCTCCGCCATTCAGTAAGAACATGGTTGATCTGGCCATGGACCTATCTCCACTTATCTGCCTTTTCCCCATAACCCTTAATTCCCCTACTATGCAAAGATCTATCCAACCTTGTCTTAAATATATTTACCGAGGTAGCGTCCACTGCTTCATTGGGCAGAGAATACCACAGATTCACCCGTCTCTGGGAAAAGCAGTTCCTCCTCATCTCCATCCTAAATCTACTCTCCCGAATCTTGAGGCTATGTCCCCTAGTTCTAGACTCACCTACCAGTGGAAACAACTTTAGAGCCTCATTCTTATCTATCCCTTTTATATTTTTATATGTTTCTATAAGATCTCCTCTCATTCTTCTGAATTCCAGCGAGTACAGTCCCAGGCAACTCAATCTCTCCTCATAGTCTAACCCCCTCATCTCTCGAATCAACCTGGTGAACCTCCTCTGCACCACCTCCAAAGCCAGTATATCCTTCCTCAAGTAGGGAGATCAGAACTGCATGCAGTATCCAGGTGCGGCTTCACCAGTACCCTGTACAATTGCAGCATAAATTCTGTGCTCTTATTTTCAATCTCTCTGGTAATGAAGGCCAACATTCCATTTGCCTTCTTGATAGTTTGCTGTACCTGCAAACTTCTGTGATTCATGCACAAGCCCCTCTGCATAGCAGCATGCTGTAATTTTTTACTATTTAAATAATAATCTGCTCTTCCATTTTTCCTTCCAAAGTGGACGACCTCGTATTTACCAACATTGTACTCCATCTGTCAGACCCTTGCCCACACTTAACATATCTATATCTCTCTGCACACTGTCCATACCGTCTGCCCAATTTGCTTTTCCACTCAGTTTACTATCATCAGCAAATTTAGATACACTACATGCGGTCCGCTCTTCCAGATTGTAATGTATATCGTGAACAGATGCGGGCCCATCACCAAGCCCTGCGGCACACCGCTCACCACTGATTGCCATCCAGAGTAACACCCATGTATCCCAGCTCTCTGCTTTCTATTAGTTAACCAACCCTCTATCCGTGCTAATACACCACCCCCAACTCTATGCATCCTTATCTCAACCCAAAGCATTGATTATGACTTTACCCCTATGCAGGCTGATTGATCGATTGATTCAGCAGCAGATCCTTAGAGTGGATCGAAATTGAATTTATGATATAGGCTTCAAAGTCTATTGAGATGATGATTGATGCCTCTAATTATCTGGTTTCTCATTCTGTACAGAAGTATCCCTTTTAATGAAACAATTACAAACATGTCAGAAATATTCAACAGACTTGGCAAGCGAAACTGAGTTAACATTTCAATTCTGATGAAGGGTTATTGACTGAATATTGACTCTTGTTTCTTTGCCCATTCTTTTTTCAGAACCTGATTTGCATGGAAGGTATCAATCAATGTTCAAAGAACATTGGATAACTCTAGAGCATCATGTCAACCAGCAGCCAATCATGTCACACAATACATTATCAAATGACAGACCAAATTATATTGACACGTCACAGGTAAAGAATTGGATATCATGATAAAGGTCTACAAAGAGATTGACAAGAAAAGAGAGCAGAAAATGGGAAATAGGTCCCTAACTTTGTCACTTTAGCCATCAACTTTATGTGCTTTCACTCAATAAAATTCTGAATATTACTTTTGGGGATAAATTTGGCATTTGATTTCTTATATCGCTAAGCCATGTGAAACCCAATTCTCTCAACAATTACCAATGTCTGTCGGTGAAACCACAGTTCGCTGCTTTCAATTTACATTCATTGCCCGTGATGTGGTCTCTTCTACACCAGGGAGTGCAAATGGAGGCCGGGTATTGTAGGACACCTTCACTCAGTGCAAAGCTTTTAGTCACCACTTATGTTCACTGGGGGCCTCAATCCCACACTGAACCCTCTATAACTGACATCCCCCAAGGTTATAATGAAGTTCAGTATAAGCTTGGGGAGCAGCATTTCATTTTCTGACTAGACATGTTACACCTTGAGTTTAACAATTTCATGTAGTGATCTCTGCTAATTCTATTTACTTCTCCCTTAAACCCACCTAGTTTCTTGTTCGAAGTCCGGCTATTTGCCCTTCACATTTGTAATTTAATCTTTCTTCTCTTCCATATTTTTGTAGGCATTCTCTTTTTCTAATTCTTCCCTTCCCTCTTTCCTTGCATTCTTTAAACTCAGAATTATAGTGGCCTGCTGAACAGTAACAGGCCCTTTGACTTGTTAAGTCTCTGACAACTCATCGATACTGTTCCATCTACCAACACGTGGTCTGTAGGCTTCTATAGCTCGGCAGTTCAAATACTTGTCCAGATACTTAAATGTTGTGAGAGTCTTTGTGTCCACCACCTGCTCAGGTAGTGCATTCCAGATTCCAGATTCCAAACAGCCTCTAAGTGAAAAGAAAATTCTTCCTCGTATTCTTCCAAACCATGCAGCATCGAAGCAGACAATACTGCCCACTAAATTCAGAAAACTGTCAAGTCCCAATTTTCACTAATCTCAATTTATTCTCCCCTTATTCCCCTCAGCTCCCCTCAGATTCCATCATTCAGTTACACACTAGAGACAACTTACAGTGGCCAGTTAACCAATTACCTTGGATGCGTGAGTCAAAACTGGATTATCCAGAGCAAATTCACATGGTCACAGGTACAAAGTGCAAACTCCACACAGTAGCACCAGGAGTCAGGAGTGCAAGCTGTCACCCCAAGAAGCCTGCAATTCATACAAGCTGTTTTATCTGCTGTTTTATGTTCTCAGTTGTATTGGCCTGAAACATTTACTCTGTTTCTCCACAGATGCTGCTGGATCTGACGAGTATTATGGTCTGTCTTTATTACATGTGCAGCACAATTTGCTGACTCTCAGTCATCTGAGGTGCTGCACCTATCCTGTGTGTTCCATTAGCTTCTTGTGCAATTTTTAAGTTTAATAAAATAAAATCATCAGGGATGCAGCTGTTTCCTTGCAGATGTTGCAATGTCCACGGAACCTTGTAACTATTTCTCCGAGTTGCCCAATGGTCCTCTTTGTGCACCAATGTGACATGTGTCTTGTAACGGCTGTTACCATGGCAACGGCATTCTTAGCTCTCCACGTAAGGCTTCATGCAGCCAAAAAGAATGTGAGCGAGTAGAAACGCTGAGGTAAAGATAACTAGAAAAAGATTGAAAAAGCTGGAAATCTGAAGTAAAAAGTGCCAGCAATGCGGGGCATTTGTCATGAGAACCGTCAAATTAACATCTCAGGTGGGACACATCACCACAGCTCAAGATGGCTCAATAGCAAAGCGCACAGTGGTAGACAAGAAGAATCATCTGAATTTTAACCCCAGTCAGTGCTACGTGATCACTGTAATGATACCACAGCTGCTTTTATTATCCCCCTGCTCTGGAAGCAGGAACTTTAGCTAAAGCTCCTGTTGCTGATCTATACTCAAACATTCAGAATTTTCCAGAACAGATGGAGGCTATTTGGCCCATAAGCCTTTGTGTCTCTTTCAGACCGTTTGTCGCAGTCCCCTCGCTTCTCATCATCCTGTTCTAATTCTTTTTAAAGATATTTATTCACTTTTCTCTTGCAAGATGTTGTCAATTCTCCTTCCACCTCTGTTTCAGGAATATCGATATCGATATCAAAACAGTTTATCAAAGAAACCACCCTTTACATTGTTACGTACCCCGTAACTGGGTTGCCAAACCAGCAGAAATGGATCACTCAGTTGGAGTCTGGATTACTAGAACTAAGAAAGTTTTATTAAAGAAACAAGCAACACAGTACTCTAATCAAAAGGATAATGAATGCAACAGTTCAGCAATGATAAACATACATGTACACAGAATTCAGATAACAGGATCAATCAAGTTCTATCGTTGTCTAGGGGTAAATGACCAGTTTCAAAGTGACGCAAAGTTCAGTTCAATTTAGTTCAGTTCAGTTCGCAGTAATCGCTGCCGTGGGAGATGGACAGTGTGGGGGAAGGAGAGAGAGAGCAAAACGAATGAATATTCAAAACGACTTCCACACAGACCTTCGCAGTGAGCTTTCGGGCGAGTCCTTTGTGATGTCATCTGAGGTCACCAACCATGACCCCTCCATTTCCAGATGCGATCGTTTCTCTGCGGCGAACCTGGCACCCAGGCAAGGGTGGACACACACACCAGGTTCCCGCCGATCGTGCCTTTTCACCCTGTGCGTCTATGGCTCGGTACTTCCCACCGACTTGTGAGAGATGCACCGCTTCCAGGGTCTTGTTACTTCGGGTGTTGTGTGCGTGCTGCCTTAGCGAACCTGTCCCTTTTTATCCCCCTGCTGGGGTATCGCCTGTCCATCACTTCAAACAGTTCAGGGTCCAAAGGGGGAGCCGATCTTGACAGCTCTCCTTCCCCTTCATTACACCTCTCCAAATGCTGCTCCATTGTTTTCCTTATCTCTCTCTCTCCTGAAGGCAGGTGGCAGACCAACTGCTGATTCCACTGGTGCCAGCCCAGGCCAGCTACATCTTAATCTATGTGTATTCTTGTCACAACATCCTTTTAAAACTACCATCTCTTCTACTGCAACTTATCAACCCTTTCAATAATTCTGAACTTGTTTCTTATAAACTG
Organism: Mobula birostris; assembly: GCF_030028105.1. Lineage (NCBI taxonomy): Eukaryota > Metazoa > Chordata > Chondrichthyes > Myliobatiformes > Myliobatidae > Mobula > Mobula birostris. Next base: position 31,191,246 of record NC_092396.1, read on the forward strand.
TGTCTCTTCTTTCTGCTGACATTTACAGCCCAGGAATCACATGAAAAAAGGGAGCAAAACCCCAGCAACAATGTGATGATCAAGCAGAGGGATGAATAAGGGAAAGTGATATTTAAACTTCTGGACCTCTTCACAATGGTTGATGATTGTTTTTCAGACTAGTGCACATTATGGGGGGGTTAGTTTCCTTGTCGGTCAAAAGCCATTTCCCACTGTGCCAGTCATTGAGTGGCCATTTGAAATACGCGGCATCTCTTTCCCCTTGTGTGCCAAACACCGGTGAATGGTTCAGGCCTCTCAGGGGTATAGAATAGCACGTGCGGGAGGCTTGGCTTCCTTCCTTTGTTCCCAGAGCCCGTTCCATACTGAGGTTGTGACCGGTGCTGAGAAAACATTGGGTACATATGCTCCAGAAGTAGAAGGCCCGTGCGCACTCTTAGCGAGATATCTGTTTGTTGAATATTTAGATTTGCAGTTTGTGTAACTTCGGGGGGGGGGGCTGGCAGGGACTTAGCTGATTGGTTGAATCTTTTATTGCTTGTCAATAAAATATTAATATGCTTATTTGTAATCAGCGTCTTCTGTCTCACTCACCAAATCCACGAAGCTGCTTCTACATTACAGTGCATTAGTACACTTACACTTACAGTACACTTACCAACTCTTCAATGGACTGGCCAACGGGAGGAACTATGGCACATTCATCTTCACACCATCTCTGGAATTATTTCCCTCATCCTTTCCAGCTCTCTGTCCCTCTTCTTTTCAGATACTCCATAAAACCCTCGTCTTTAATTAAGCCCTAACACACCTGTACCTTAGTCTCCTTCTTGGGCTCATTGTTTTGCCTTATTTACATGTAAAGCCCGATGGAAATGCAACTTATCATTAGTGGTCTATAAAGCAACAACATAAATATAGAATTCTCCAATGTTGGGTAACCCACATCCCTCTGTTTCTTCTCTTCCCTTTTGATCTACCCAGCTCTTCTCACAAGACCCCTTCTATCCAATTCTTTACCCCATCCCCAGCCTTCTATTACCCAGTTTCAATCCTCTCTCCCACTTGCTTCCATCTGTCTATCACATACTGAGTTCCTTAAATCTTCTCTCTACTATTCACCATCTCTGCCTTACCTGGTTTCACTCATCACCTTCCTTTCTTATCAGAATCAACGTTCTGCAGCTCTTTGTTGTTTCCACTAATACCTCCCAATCTGTTGCTGTCTCCACCGTTCTCTTCCCCACCTGCCTCCATCAATCCCTTCTCACTTAGTTCAGCCTGTTACTCACCGGCTCCTGTCTCGCACCTCCTCATTAACTCTCCATTCAACTTCAGACCTGATGCAAGGTCACAACCCAAAATGTCCACAATCCCCTTCACTCCACAGATGCTGCCTGACCAGCTCAGTTCCTCCAGCAGTTAGATTCTTGATCCAGGCTCCAAAATCTACAGTTTCTAGTGTCTCCACTGTTAACTCGGCTGAGATGCTTCTATACTCTGAGATCCTGAATCCAGAAAAGTCACCTGAAGCCCTAAAACTCTTCCGAAAATCACTTAGAATTTACCCCGTTGGCCCAGAAGAATGCTGTCAAAAGCTGTAAAAACCTAATGACTTAAACAAAGCGGGAGGAGGAGAAGATGGCGGCGTGATGCAGCGCGCGTGGCCTCTCCGGTGATGAATATCTGTAATCTGTCAAGTAGGAGGCTGTGCACAATTCTGATTTGATGGAGGCAGACGTGAGAGCACAGATGAACATCCGGTGAAACTTCTGAAATGCCTGCTTCGCTGCTGCTGCTACCATGTGATCTGAAATCTTGGGAGGGGAAGGCCCCAAGTCCTCGGCTTTGCTTGTTGCTCAGCGGCTGGGGTCGGGGTCGAAGCGCTCGGCAGAGATGGTGCTCGGTGCTCGGTGTCGGGGGGCTGGTCGGAGGCTCGAAGTTTTCCGACGGACTCAGAGTCGGACTGTGGTTGGGTGCTTCCAGGATGCTGCATCGGCAAGTTTGCGGCGCTGGAGGTTCATGGCAGGGAGAGTTTTTTTCCTTCTACCGTCTGCGTGAGATGTTGGGGCTATTGGGACTTTGAGACTTTTTTTTACCATGCCCATGGTCTGCTCTTATCAAATTACGGTATTGTTTTGCACTGTTGTAACTATATGTTATAATCATGTGGTTTTTGTCAGTTTTAGTCTTGGTCTGTCTTGAGTTTCTGTGATATCATACCGGAGGAACATTGTATCATTTTTTAACGCATGCATTTCTAAATGACAATAAACGAGGACTGAGTGTCCTCATAATCTAATCTAATCTAAATTGAGGTTCCTGTGCTCAAAATATTAGAGTCCACCCACAGAAAAGATCACTGTTTGTGTATAATTGTAGATGAATAATATAAGATGGAGTACATTAAATGTATTCCCAGATACAATAGTGATACTATTCTGGATGAGATGAAGTACTAACTGTTTATCAGACACCTAACTATCATGTGCTGTGTGAGCAGAGTAGGGAAGGAATCCGTGCATTCTGATATTGAATGAATCACCACGCCAGATTTTCAGGTCCAACATTTAATCAGAGAGTTCTCAAATGCTTTGCTAATACATGAAGTTAAAGCCCCTGTTTTCTGGAGGCAATAAATTGCATAATGAACACTTGCATTTCTAACAGGCTTTACATAGCAATGGGACTGTAAATCAGACAGAACATCGACACTGGGCCTAAGAAGGAGAGTTGGGAACAGGTGCCTAAATCTTTAAATAACAAAAAGGTGGGTTTTATTGAGTGCCTGAGAAAATGAGAGGCAACGAGGTGGAGAGGACTAGCTAGAGAATTCCAGAGACTGGAAAGCTGAATGCACAGCTGTCTGTGAATGAAGGAGGCAGGTAAGAGGCGAACACATACCTGACCCTCATATGCAGTGCACAGACATGAGTAATGATTCCTTGGGGATGGGCTGTCAAGATCTGTTTCAATACACTGAGTGAGAGTCAGCAAGGAGAAATCTATCTTTAGTCACCAAAACTAAAGGCAAATAACAATATCAGTTGCCCATCGATCTCACCTTTGCAAATTTGGATCCATTGACCAGCAGCCAATAATCTCTTAGAAAAATGGTAGCTGAAGAGAAATCATTCTTCCAACATTTGCAGGGAAGTTGGGGAGAGGAGGCGGGGATCTTCCACCTGAGAAACATGCTGTTGTTGATTGGTCTAGGTTTCAAAACAATCTTGATCAGTTGGAAAGTCATGAATATTGAATGAGTGGCACCACTCAAATCCAAGCAACCTTTACTCAGCAAACTCGCGGAGCATTCAACTAATGAAAATGCCAAACAGACTCACTAAAGCCTCTAGAGGAAAGCAGCCTGCCTTCTTTGCCATTTTTAGCTCAGTTCCACTTGGGGTAACCGACCAAGCCAACTCAACAAAACTGCGAAGCAGCCAGGGAGGAATGCGAGCTGCTCACATCCTCTGAACTACAAAGTTAGCTGCGAACCAGCAGCTAAGTTGTGTGGATGCTAGTAACTGGAAGTAAAAGCAGAGATGCTGGAAATACTCAGCAGCTCACGCAGCATCTTTGGAGAGAGAAATAAAGTTGAAATTCTAGCTTACTGAACACATATTAGAAATAAGAAACATGGCAGAAATAGGCATCAGCTCCAGCTTTGTGCGGGTTACATTGTGGGTTCACGTCAGCCTCAGAGTTGTTTAATTTCCACTTAAAATGACTTCTACACAGACACGTAATACTTTTGAGAAAGAAAACAATTTCATTAATACAGTTGCGAAATAGCCTTCTCACAAAACCTACTTAATCAGTCCACTATGTGTGAATCACTCAAACACAAATAACAGAAAATTGCTTTAAAATTTACACTGAGCAATTCACTATTTGCAATGCAATTGGCAGTTTATTAATAAACTAAGAAGGAACATATATGAAAGGATTTAAAATCTGACTTATTAGAGTAAATGTGTAAATTTTTGGTTGTGAGAAAATACCAAGGACCATAAATTGTCTCCAGTAACGAATACTCTCACAATGATTAATTCAGTTTGATAAGGTGGATATTGCTTCAGGTGAAAGTATCTTCAACCATCAGGCTTTGTAAACCAACTCATCAGATCGTAGAATATCTACTTGCAAGCTCAAAATTCCACTGACTGAGACATTGCTCTTTTCCATGTGTTTGCCTGATTTTTAAGACAATGGTAAAAACAGCAGGACGAGCAATTTTTAAGCAAGTACAGACCCAAAGAAAGGTTGCATCGGGATGGGATGGTTAAGAAAGGAAAGTACAAAGATCTACAGTATGTTGGACTGAGTGTCAGGGGTGAAGAAATGGCTGAAATAATGACAATGTAAGATATGGGGGCGGGGGGAAAATGAAACCAAATGTCGGTCTCAAAGTTTTCCAAAAGCTCATTAGCTGCTGTCGTTACTGCGCGGTCGGGAATCTTTCAGAGGGTAGGCCTCAAAATCCCCGGCCTTGCCTGCTGTAGGCGACCAAGAAGGAGGTTGAATCGTTCGGACAGTGATGGCGCTCAGTACTCGGTGTCAGAGACCCGATCAGAGCTCGAAGTTTTCGGATGACTCAGAGTCAGACCGTGGTCGGGTATGGCAGGGAGAGTTTTTCTTCCTTCTCTCCGTCTGTGTGAGATGTGGGACATTTGAGTGACTTTGAACTTTTACTGTGCTCATGGACTTCTTCATCAAGTTATGGTATTGTTGCACTGTTGGAACTATATGTTATAATTACGTGGTTTTGTTAGTTTTTTTCAGTCTTGGTCTGTCCTGTGTTTTGTGATATCACACCGGAGGAAATATTGTATCATTTCTTAATGCATGTATTACTAAATGACAATAAAAGAGGACTGTGTGTCTTCATAATCTAATCTAAAAAATACATACCTTAGAATTGCAGAGAAGATCACTCAGAAGGTGGTGGTCCCAGAAAGGCCAACGCCTGGCAAAAGAAAGGCAGGCGGACCTCTGCAACATGGACTTTTTTTTTCAGTTATGGGGATCCAAAGCACTATGCAATTCCAGTTTGTTATATATTGAGTTTAGTTTGAGAAATCCAAATTTTTAAAGAACATTTTCTTTACACACAATCTTGTGTGAAGATGCCCCTGTAATCCATCAACTGATGAATTAACTTTTTTTTTTCATTTCTTCACTTCCATCATTTCTACGATTTATTCACAATGATGTAATGAGGACCTCAGAGGGTTAAAGTTTCTCGTTCTGGCTCACTTGTACGGAAAGCCAGCCAGCGTTGCCTAATTTATGGGACTGAGGATCAAAAAGGAAATTGGCAGAGGAAGAAAATGTAAAGGAAACATTATCAATTTTAAGTGTTTTTGTTTCTTCAACGAAACCACAGCTCATCATATTGAATCACATACTCAATTTGTCAAACAAATTGATGCAATAATTAACAGCAAGATGGATGTCATAGACTTCTTCATTGAAAGAAGAATGCCCAAGGTCCACCTCATCACTTCTTCCCTGCAACCCCCGTAATACTGATGAGAACCAGAAATTTCACTGCTCCCACTGCATTGACAAGTAAAATCTTGTGTCCCCCCCCGCCCCCACCACTCTTCAGGAATAGAAATTATGGGCTGCCTGAGCTCTATCAACCCAACAAGAAGTATGACTGCTTGGATGGATGTTTTTAATTATAGCAGTAAAGGGGTGTTGTGCATTGGGAGAGGGTGGAGATGATAGGAAGTGATTTGGTACATTGGAGCAATGTAAATTCGAGAGGGAGAATCAATGTGCTAAATCGGCCTATCTATAGTGTAGAATTACAACCCCTGATACCTGAATAAGGAACTCACTACTCTCCAAAGCCCAAACATAATCAATCTGTCACTATACTGACTCAGGTAAGGGTTTTATGTATGTTAACTGTGTAGGGGCAAAATTAAATGGAGAATACAGAAAGAGGATGAAGTGTTCTTTTCCGTTTTGACTCTTCCAGCAGTCTTCTCACAAAATTGAGGATCATTTCCCCTGGATTTGGTACTGACATTAGCCTGGCGTGAGACAACATTTGCCATACAGGAATCAATGGGGACCTTTCTTATAGACCATGATTCCATCAACATGCACATTGTCTATGGTAGGTCTGACAAAGTGTTTACCAAAGCTAATAGTTAATACCCCTGCCCAAAAAGCCTCCAAGTCTTGGACCAAAATTATCGAATGTGGGGTGGGAAGGAGCATATGGTCAGAACATATGGTCAGAACATATACCCATTGGTGATTTTGTAGAGTGTACGGGTCATGGCCCATTGTTGGCCTGACAAGATATAGCACTCCACAGGCTCCGTTCAACAGTAGCATCTCCTGAAGCACTGGCTTATTCAAGCAGAGGAGCAAAATGCATAGCATCCTAGAGATGAAGAAATTTTTATTCAGAAGAGACTACTTGTAACTTATATTTTAGCTCATAGCTATTCATTTTCAATTGTCATTTAAGTCTTTAAATAATGTTATTGAGGGTGGTTTCATCATTTCTGAGGCAAATATTTCATCCAATGTTCTTATGGGATCACTCATCTTGGATGTGAACGCATTTCAACATTAACGGAATCAATGAGACTGCTTATGAAGATGGACATACTTGTTTTCCATACAGATACTGGGTCCAACTAGCTTCTAGGTTAAAAAACGCTCTAATTGATATAACATTTGTTAAGTCACAACTAGAACACTGTGTTCATGCTATATGAAGGACAGGATTGTCATTAGAAAGGGTGCAGAGGACATTTCCTAGAATGCTCCCTGTGGGGGAATGCTTCAGTCATGTGAAAGAGAGAGAGAGAGAGAGGGTGGGAGGGAAGAGAGAGAGGGAGAGAGAGAGAAAGAGGAGCTGTTGGGCTTGAATTTCTTGGACTGAAGGTGGTTGAGAGGGGATCTGATGGAAGTATATAAAATTATGAAAGCTATAGATAGGGTAGATGGCAAAAAAAACTTTTCTTAATGGCAGGTGTCTAAAACGAAAAGGCATACATTTAAAGTGAGGTTTAAGAAGTTTAAAGGAAAATAACATAGTACTTTTTTCCAGCCAGAGGTTGGTTAGAATCTGAAGAGCATTGCCTGAGACAGTAGTAGAGGCAGGTACTCTCATAGCATCTTCTGCAGATAACCTTGAGTTGACAAGGGATGTAAAGCTACAGACCAAGTGCTGGTGAATGAGATTAGTATAGATGGGTACTTGATGGGTCACATGGAAATGGTGGTCTAGAGAGGCTGTTGCTATGGCATATATGCCGCTTTGAAAGGTCATTTACTTGAAGACATAACCATATTGCTTTCTCCTTGGATGGTGTCCAAACTCCTGAGTGTTTCCAATGTTTCTGTTTTTATTTCATATTTCCAGCATCTGCAATTATTATGTCAAAATAAAAACCAAATATCATTAATTCCTTGTTCCCCAAAGAAACCTAGAGCTGACTTCAGACTAATCATGTCTCAGCAACCTCATCCTCTTGGAAGCAGGTGAGAAGTCGTCCCCAGATATCCGTCAGAAGGCTGACGTTAGACTATGCCCACACTTAGCCTCTACTTATGTTGACCTCACGAAGAATTGCCAAACATTTTATCATCAAACAGGCTGCATTTCAAATCATCCATTGAGTTGCTTTCATGACAAGAATGGATGAATCTTGAACTAATTTGACTTTTATTTTCAGCTTTTAACCTTTGAATCCCACACATACTTCTGAATTTTTCTTTCACGATTATCTTGATCTTGTCCATCCATGTATTGATTCTGTAGTGGTCCTAGAACTAATCATAAAGTATTACATCCTGGAAACCGTCTGGCCGGCCTAAATGGTCCCGACCAACCAAGATTCCGTCTAAACTAGTCTCATTTGCCTACCTCTGGCCCATATGCTCCTAAACCTTTCCTGTCTATGTGCCTGTCCAAGAACCTTTTAAATGCTGTTAATTTACCTGCCCCAGCCACTTTTCTTGATAGCTCATTCCATATACACACCATCCTTTATCTTGAAAAAGTTGGTCCTCAGGGTCCTATTAAATCTCACCCCTCTCACCTTAACCTATGACTCCTAGTTCTTAATCCCCCACCGTTGGGAAAAAGGCAGTGCTGATTGACCCTGTTTTTGCCTCTCATTGTTTTATAGATCTCTAAAAGACCATCCTTTATTCCCTGATATTCCAATGAGTAAAGTCCCAACTTGCTCATCCTCTCTCCATTACTCGGTTCCTCGAGTCCCAGCAATATCCTTGTAATACAAGTGCCATTACAATCTCCCCTTATGCCCTTTCTTACTTTGCCCCCTGCTCATTATTCCTACTCACCCCTCCCCACCACAATATCCCGATCACTGACATGATGCTTTATCAACTCCCCCGCCTAACCTCTAATCAGCCAACTCAGTAAAAAGAAGCACAAATTGGACCTGGCTGCTATGTGCTGTTCTTCCCTAGCCCGGGTGGCATATTTACTGGCTAGCCCCTCAGAGTTCCATTTTGTATAGCACTTGTCTAAAATGGCCAATCATGACTTCATCCTGAGTTAAAGCACATTGAAAAGCAGGAACGCTCCTCTGTTTCCAATGAAAACAACCTCTGTCTACCGACCATAGAAACATAAGAATGAGACAAGGTTTTATAGCCTTTGAGCCTGTTCCCACATTAAGCAATATCATGGCTGATGTGTGCCTTAACTCCATGTGTTGAACCCTGTCGTTTACTGTATCAGTTAATAGCTTTTGTTCATAAAAAGTGATCAAACTTGACAAATTGACCAGGCATCAGTTGCCGCTTGTGGAAGACAGTTCCAAACTTCTGTCACCTATTCTCTGGAAAAGTGCTTGCAAGCTTTACTCCTGACAATTTATGGATCAGGAGCTTGAAACAGTAAAGCGCCTGAAAACACGTGTCAAAGATTTGTTGCAGGAAGGCAGATCTGTGGAATGAACAGATGATCAATGTTCAGGAGCGCAAAATTCAAAGTAAACTTCTTATCAAAGTACGTGTATGTCACCATATACAACCCTGAGATTTATTTTCTTGTGGGCATACTCAATAAATCTATCATAGAATAATAACCATAATAGAATCAATGAAAGACTGCACCAACTTGGGCATTCGGCCAGTGTTGAAAAGTGTGCAAGTCCATAATAAATCCAAGAAATTATAATAATAAATAAATAAGTAATAAATATCAAGAATATGAGGTGAAGAGTCCTTGAAAGTGAGTTCACAGGTTGTGGGAACATTTCAGTGATGGGGCAAGTGAGGTTGAGTGAAGTTATCCCCTTTTTTTCAACAGCCTGATGGTTGAGGAGTAATAACTGTTTCTGAGTACGTTGGGTTGAGTCCTAAGGCTCCTGTACCTTCTTCATAACGGCAAGAGCAAAAAGTAAGCAAGACCTGGTGGTGGGGTCCCGGATAACAGATGTTGCTTTCTTGCAACAATGCTTTGTGTAGATGTGCTCAATGATAGAGAGGGGTTTAAGCCATGATGGACTGGGCCATATCCACTACTTTTTGTAGGATTTTCCATTCAAGGGCATTGCTGTTTCCATACCAGGCTGTGATGTAGCCAGTCAATATACTCTCCATCACACAGCTATAGAAGTTTATCAAAGTTTTAGATGTCATGCTTAATCTTCAGAAACTCCTAAGGAAGTAGGGCTTTCTTTGTAATTGCACTTAGATGCTAGGCCCAGAACAGGTCCTCTGAAATGATAACACTGATAAACTTAAAGTTGCTGACTCTCTCCACCTGTGATCCTTCCACAAGGACTGGCTCATGGTCCTCTGGTTTCCTCCTCCTGAAATCAATAATCAGCTCCTTGGTCTTGTTGACATTGAGTAAGAGGTGGTTGTCGTGGCATCACTCAGCCCAGACATCCCACCTCTCCCAGAAGTTCCGGGAGTCTCCTGCATATTGATAGTAGCTCCCTGACGCCCGGCAATTATATACAATATCCCGGAGATCGATTTTTTTGAGAGGGAGAGGGAGAGGGAGCACCCTGATTGGTCTCCCCTCGTGCTAAGTAGACCTATCAGTTTTCTCTGTGGGTGGGCTTTACAGTTGACCTCAAAAATAATGACAGTGTTGCTCGCTGCACTGTTTGCAACAGTGACTTTTCTATTGCCCATGGTGGGTTAAACTGTAAAAGACATGTCGAAGTGAGTTTAACAGGTGTCATTCATTCATTAGCATAGCTAACGTTATTTAAACTAGCTGGCTAGCTGCTAAGGAGCTACTCTATTGATGTCCTACGTGATGAGGCCAAACTCCCTGTAGACTTGCTTAAAAGTTGTAATAGAATTTTTAAAAACTGACTCCATGTTAATATAATATAATATCAGTGCATATTTTAATGTCACATTTTCTGCATATACCCAACTTGGTTTTCAGATTAGCCAAAATCACTAAACAAAGTATTACATACACACTTAGAGGTCAATCGGGGGGTGGGGGGGATATGGGGTTGCGGGGGGGTGGGTGCTACCTCCCTGAAATAAGTTTTTGCAGGGTGGGATGTCTGTCAGCCAGATTTTCAATCTCCCTCCTATATGCTGATTTGTCACCATATGTGATTCGGCCTAGCACAGTAGTATGGGCATCAAACTTAACTATGGCATTGGAGCTAAGTAGCTAGGCACCCAACGGTGACTTCTTTGCTTGCATCTTCGAAAACAGTCCTATTTCCATCTTTAATGTCTCTATTTTTCCCTTTCAGGGTTCTTTTGAAGACCCTGACCTGGAGTTACACGCTGACTACGGTTCTTTACGGGAATGGGACCCGCTCTCGGGGCTCCACAACTGGCCGCTATTTGGCATGCCAAAGTCTCGGCCTAAGATTTTGGCACGGCTTCAGAAGCCTAGGATCTCGAGTAACTGGAGACGGGTGCACCAAGGGTCGGTTTTGCCACAGGAGATCCGTGTGTCGTTGGGGGAGTCGGAACATCTGCAGCTTGCCTGGGGAACCCAGGATCCTTGCGATCTTCAGGCACAGAGCTTGAAAAAAGCGACGTAATGGGCTCTTAACATCGTAAACCAGCGAGTTATTTGTTATGTCTCCCCGCTCATTGGAAAATGGAGTCATCTCTTTCTCCCTTATTAGGAGAGAGAGAGCCTGGAGCATGTCAAATTATTGGGTGAACAATATGGTCTTTGGGGTAACTGCAAGTCTGTGTCTTTGCTACTGCTTTGTTCACGTTTGAGTGCTGGTAGCGGGTGCGCTTTAGTTTTGCCGGTGGGGGGGAGGGGATTGTTGCTCGCTGCCACTTAAGCACAGGAGGGGGGACTTTGGGGTTCTAACATTTAACTGTCGTTCATTTTCTGGGGCACTCCTTTGTTTTTGTAAATAGTGGCAGAGAAGAAGCATTTCAGGATGCATATTGTATACATTTCTCTGACATTAAATGTACCTTTGAACCTTTGAACCTTTGAGCTATGCTTAGTCACACAGTGGTAAGAGTAAAGTTAGTCGGGCAGGGGGCTGATGAGATTGTGGAGGAGGTGTTGCCAATGTGAACTGACCGGTGTCTGCAAGTGAGGAAATTGAGGATCCAATTGCACAAGGAGGTGCTGAGGCCAAGTATCAAGCTTATTGGTTAGTTCTGAGGGGATGATTGTATTAAATGCAGAGCTGTAGTCGATAAAAACATCCTAATGAATGCATCTTTGTTGTCCAGATGTTTCAGGGTTGAGCGAGAGCCAATGGAATAACATCTGCTGTGGACCTGTTGCTCCTGCAGGCAAACTGGAGCAGATCCAAGACATTTCTCAGGCAGGAGTTTATATGTTTCATCACCGACCTCTCAAAACACTTCATCACAGTGGACTTAAGTCCTCCTGGATGATAGTCATTGATGAAGGTTGCCACGTTCTTCTTAAGCACCGGTATAATGAAGCCTACTTGAAGCAGGTGGGTACCTCAGACTGCTGAAGCAGGAGGTTAAAGATCTCAGTGAACACTCCAGTCAGTTGAACAGCAAAGGCCTTTAGCACTTGGCCAGGTACCCTATCTCAGCTGAATGCTTTTTGTGTGTACGCCCTCCTAAAGGCTACTCACACTTTGGCCTCAGAGACTGAAATCATTGGCAGCTGCGGAAGTTCATGGTGGTTCCTCCATTTCTTGATGGCCAAAGGGAGCATAGAAGGCATTGGTCTCATCTGGAAGCAAGGGGACATCGAACATCTGTGGGTTTCATGGGGTGGGGGCAGATGGAGGAAGTGTGGGGAGAGGACAGTAGACCTAGAGTGTACGATGATGTGACAATCATATGAAGTCAGGAGATTGTGGTGGGAAGGGCAGGAATAGATAGTCTTGTGGAGGATTCACCTGGGAATATATAGAATCTATATTATAGATAAATAGACATAGAACATAGCATTTCACAGAAACAGGCCCTTCAGTTCACAATGTTATGCTGGACTAATTAACTAGTAATTAAATGCGAACGCAACTAATCCCTTCTGCTTACATAATGATGACTCCATTCTCTGCACATTCATTCACCTACCTAAGACCCTTTTGAATTTGTCTATTGTATTTGCATGCACTACCAGCCTGGCAGTGCATTCTCGGCACCCACCACTCTGAGCTAAAAAACGTACCCTGCATACCTCCTGTGAATTTACCCCTCTTACCTCAAATGCATGCCCACTAGTATGAGAGACTTTGCCCCTGGGAAAAAGGTACCGGTTTTATGTGTCTCTCATTATCTTATAACCGTATATCAGGTCCCCGCAGCCTCTGCCACTCCAAAGAAGACATCCGAGATTTGTCCATGCTCTCTTCATAGCATCTGCCCTGCCATCCAGGAAACACCCCAGTAAACCTCTTCTACACCCTCACCAAAGCCTTCACTTTCTTCCTATCATGGGGAGAATATGAACATAAGAAGTAGAAACTGGACTTGGCCCTCCTTTGTTCTCTCTCATTCAATAACTTTTTTAACTCAGTGCCATTTTCCTACTTAACTCATTTCCCATAAATCTCTTAAGGACTACAGACCTACCATGGTTCTCTTTTCTTAGCTACTGGGTCTCAGCAAACACTTACGGTGGAGAATTCCATTTGAAGAAATTTCTTCTAATTCCACCCTGAATATTGGAGTTCAGATGGCTCCAAGTGGCCTGCCTCTTCAAGCCCATCCGCAGAAACAGCCTAAATTCCTCTCTTTAATATTTCTTTTTTCCCTTTTCAAGATAGTTGGGGATCCATCAAGGTCCTGATCTGCAAGTGGCACTCAAACTGCGATTTTTTTTTTTACAGTGGATAAGTTCTTGTTCTTGGAGCTTGTCTGCTGACTGTTTTCTGACATTCTCCAGGCACGGCTTTGAAGATGGCGCCTCTGAGGTTGACTGATTCCAGGCCAGTGTTACCGACTGAGGCATCACGGGAGACGGAACAGCAGGTTTTCGCTGCGGCAGATTGTAACATCGTAACAGCGACTGTCAGTCTCCCCTTTCGCTGTGAAAAGGGTTGATGTCTCTCTGGGCTTTCTTAGTAAGAGAGAGATAGAGCCTGTGGCATGCCGAAATGTTGGGTAAACGATAACTTTTGTTGACTGCAGATCATGGTCCCTCTCTGAACGCTTTGCTGTTGCTTGGTGGGTGGTGGCACTGATGCGCTTTGCTGAAATGGGTTGTGGGGGAGGGCGGAGGTTGATGCATTGATGCTTGCTGCTGCTTGAGCGTGGGAGGGGGGAGAGGGGTCTTGGAGTTCCAACATTTTTCTGCTGAACATTCTTTTGGGGTGCTTCTGTTTTTCATGGATGTCTGCGAAGACAAGTATTCAGGTTATACAACATACACATTCTTTGATAATAAACGGAACCATTTGAACCATTTGATGCCTTATTCTGGGAGTGTGCTTTCTGCATTCTCACCACCCAGGCAGGGGAACATCATAAACTCCACATTTATGCTAGCACCCCCTAATAGAATTTCACACGCAACATTCTACCTCCTCCCAATTATAGGGCAGGGGCCTTCATCTTAATCTCTCCTTTGACATCCCAGGAATCAGTTGGATGAACCTTTACTTCACTCCTGTTGCAAGGTTGGGAGACCAAACGTGGACATGTGTTTCAGGTGTAGTTTTGCCATGGTTCACTGTAATTGGAGCAAGATATCTCTAATCTTGAACAGAAATCTTCCTGTAATTAATATCAATTTTTGTTGCCAATTGCACTCTGATGTGCACATACACTAAAAACAGAATACTGCAGTGCTACATTTATTCTATCCTGACTTATGGAAGTGAATGCTGGACCATTTCTCCAGCAATGGAAAAGAGACTAGAAGCAGCTGGATTATGGTTCTACAGGAGAATGTTAAAAATATCATGGACCACACACACATCAAATGAAGAATTTCTCAGAAGAGCCCAAGCAGTTCGATCACTCATACCAACAATAAGAGAAAGATAACTCAGATTCCTAGGACACATCATGCAGAAAGATGAACTAGAAAAACTCATACTCTCTGGAAAGATTGAGGGGAGCAAACCTAGAGGAAGACCTTGGCTTATGTACATCAAAAGCCTAGCCAGGTGGATACACATCGAGGAAATGGAAGTTATCCAAAAAAACGAAGGATAAATCTATATGGAAAACCATGGTCACCAAAGTCCGAGTCGGATATGGTTCCTAGACAGACAGACAATTGCACTCTGTCCCTATATGTAAACTTTCGGTGACTTGGGTACAGGGAGAGTGGTGGGTGCCTTGAATGTGCTGTCAGGAGGGAGAGTGGAGGCAAGCAAGTTAGAGGAATTCAAAAGACTCTTAGATAGGCACGTAGTGCAGTGGCAGAAAAATAAAACAGAAGGCAGAACTTTGTTAAAATGGTGAGAGATTGCTTTCATGCATTGGGTTGCTGGCACATGATTCGCGGGTCAGATATTTGCATTAATGAGCCAGTGTACAAATGTATCTAATAACCTAATAACATTTGTACCTAATAAAGTGACAATGGAGTGTACGTTGCAGATATCTGTTATTCATTTATACACAATACAATGTGTTGGATGTGCACACCCATAAAGACTGCAGGACTGGCCCAATAACGTTAAACAACAAGCAGTGTCCAATTCAGCTTCTCCTGTTCAAAATTAAACAAAATACAAGACTTGTATAGGGTAATATAATGTGTGGAAAATTTTGCATAACTCACAACCACCGACATAGAGTTGGGGTTCACTTTAAGAGGCAGGTCTGACATGATGTTGTGAAGTTGTTTTTTACTGCACTTTATTTTCTGTGCTTCGTTGACAATCAAGGAGTTCCTAGGGTTTCCTTTAAACTTAAAATGCTTCTGCCACTTTATTTAAGACAACCTACATTGGTGACCTGGCAAACAATGAGCATCAAAAGCCCTGACGAAGGGTCTCGGCCCGAAACGTCAGTTGTGCTTCTTCCTACGGATGCTGCCTGGCCTGCTGCATCCAGCATTTTGTGTGTGTGGATTGATTTTAGCCTCATATTTTTCCACTTTGTCTCTGCCTTGTAATTGTCCATTCATTTAAACTTTTAAAGCTCCATAAGGCTTTATTACATCCTCCTCCTAGATCACAGTGACATATGGTATTGCATCATCAGTGAACAAGGTTCCCTCATCAGCAAGCTTGCACCCCTCATCCAAATCATTAATATAATCGTTGGCAGCTAATTCCTACAGCGTACATCTAGACACAGTTTCACGATCTTGTAATGACCCATTTGTTTCCTGTCCATCAGTGAAACTTCAGTCCCCATTTATTGCCCATCTCTAACTGCCCTTGAGAAGATTGTGGTTGGCCATCTTCTTGAACTTGTGCAATCTTTTCAATGAAGGTACTTCCATGGCTGTTCCATTAAAGTTGCTGGTGTACAGTAATAGGAAGTTTCAATAGTTGGTTACAGTGACCGTGAAGATAAGTGACATTAACATCCAACTCAAATTTTTTTTAATGATCTCTTGTCCCACTTTATTGAAGGTCTTCTGAAAGAATAAATAACTATTTTGGCCTGTTAAAAATCACTAAAACTCTAGATTTGTCAAATGTGATTTCTTTATAAGTCAATGTGATTCTACCTCTTATTCCAAGTGCACTGGTAACACCATCTTAGTATATTCCCAAACACGAGATTTTCTGGAGAGGTTGGAAATCCAAATTAACACGTACAATATGCTGGAGGAACTCAGCAGTAAAGCAGTATCTGTGGAAAGGAATAAAGTGCTGATGTTTTGTGCTGAGATCGTTAATCAGGACTGGATAGGAAGAGAGAAGAAGCCAGAATAGCAAGATAGGGTGAAGAGAGGAGTACAGGCTGGAAGATGATAGGTGAATCTAGTTGAAGGGAAAGGTAGGTGGTGGGGGACGGGGGATGAAGTGAGAAGCTGGGAGGAGATAGGAGGAAAAGGTAAAGGGCTGATGAAGAAGGAATCTGAAATCCCTGCTAATGTTCACTTCCAATCAACTTTGGCAAGCTCCTCTCTCATGCCTCTGTAGTTACCTTTCCTCAACTTTAATATTAATTCATCCTAAAACAGGCAGAATTGAATGATTTATTGAGAAGCAGGGCAGAATATATGATCCATATAACCAAATATAAGTATTATGCAGAAGGCAGCAGACAGAGCCATCTTTTAGCACTAACGCTCGAACAACAGGAAGCTAAAAGGTCTATACCAGCGATTAGATGTGCTAAATGTGGAATAGTATCTTCAACAGAGGAAATAAACGAGACATTCAAGAATTACTTTAAAGAGCTGTATACAAGTGGCACAGTTCCTTCTGAGAATGGCTTCACGGATTTTTTTAGTGGATTAGACCTGCCCACATTGTTACTAGAGGACATCAAAACTCTAGACTCTCCTATTACATTGGATGAGCTACTTATAGCAGTCAAAGCTACAAATAAGGGCCATACGCCAGGCATAGATGGCATACCTGTGGAACTTTACCTAACGCTTTGGAATATTCTTGGACCAGTATGGTTAGAAACATTAAATTATGCTTTTGGAAATGGCGCTTTCCATTGAGATCTAAACACAGCCCTGATCACAGTTATACCTAAGCCCAGTAAGGACCCCTTAGAGTGTACCAATTACCGTCTAATGTCCTTGATAAATGCCGACCTCAAGATATTTTCCAAAGTCTTAGCCGGTAGACTCGTGACAGTGGTTGGGAAAATAATTAGCCCAGATCAAACGGGCTTTATCAGGGGGTGTCTCGCATCTGATAATATTCGCCGGCTCTTACACATACTGAGTGCAACACATAAAATCCCGCCTGCCTGTGGCCTGCTATTTCTAGATGCTGAAAAAGCATTCGATCGCCTTGAATGGCCATATCTTTGGAGAGTTCTAAAAGAATTTAAGTTCGGCGATAAAATTATCAATATGATTCAAACACTGTATGCTAATCCTTCAGCCCAGGTATGTGTGGGAGGAGGTTTCTCAGAGTTATTTGACATAGGACGGGGCACATGACAAGGGGACCCTTTGTCTCCTTTAATTTTTACTATATCTATTGAACCACTTGCACATTTAATTAGAAACTCTCCTCAGATCTCCCCTATTACAATAGGTGCAACATCATATTCGATATCACTTTACGCGGATGACACACTAGTTTATATGGCAAATGTTCAACAAACTCTCCCCTATATTTTAAAAACACTAGAGCAATTTGGATTTCTTTCAGGATACAAAGTTAATTTGTCAAAATCAGCACTGATGCTGATTAATATGGATAAAAGTAAGGCGCCTCTCCTTCCCTAGATTAAGGTTACAAATGAGGTCCGCTACTTGGGTATTAAAGTTAATACTTCCCTATCATCTGTGGCTAAAGCAAATTACTCTTTAATTTTGAAAAAAATAGAAGATATTAATAGATGGAGACACCTGTCAGCATCAGTCCCAGCCCGTGTATCGGTCATTAAAATGAATATCTTACCCTGCATTAATTTTATCAGCTCAGTGATCCCACCCACTTGCACCTCCAGCAGGATATTGGCAAAAACTGGACTCCTTACTACGATGCTATGTTTGGAATGGTAAAAGACCCAATATAAAATGGTCAGCTCTACAATTCAAAAAGTCGGATGGGGGATTGGCATGTCCAAATTTTAAATTGTATCACTGGGCATTTGTATTAAAAAGTCTTAGCTATTGGATGGAGGAGAATAAAGTTTCATCATGGAAAAATATTGAACAAGAGCTAATAGCACCAATAAGGTTGAAGGACTTTCTCCTTAAAGGTAGGTCTATCAAAAAATCTGATTTGTATTACGGTCCAATTTTAACCCATATGCTACAAGCGTTTAGAGCAGTAGAAAAATTCCTAAAATTTAAAAGCGTATGGTGCAAATCATCTCCATTATGGAACAATAATCGTTTTCTGTCTGGCGGGAAACCATTCACTAGCAGAACTTGGGAGGATAAAGGTATTACTACTCTTCAAGATATTAATGGGGTAAGTACTATCCTTAGCTTTCAAGAACTGATATCTGGATATAATATTGATAAACACTCTCTTTTCTTCTACCTTAGAGTAAGATCAGCTTGTAAAGCCTACGGCATTCCCTGGGGGTCAGATTTAAAGGACCACCCCATTTTAGGTTGGATACAGAGTGCTCCAGGACAGATAGTGTCATATATCTATGATAAATTAAACTCCCAGAAATATATTCCCACATCGGGAATGAAAGCCTGGGATAGGGTTATATCTGAATTGGGACAAGACTTAGACTGGGATGCGATTTGGGATAATGCTGCCAGTGCTTCGAAAAACCCGAATCATCGGTATATACACTTGAAATGTTGTCATAGAGCATATTTAACACCGAGAATTAGACATCAAATGAGACTGGTTCCTGACCCTTATTGCTCATTTTTCCCCCACGGAACCGTTGGCTTTTTTATACATGTTGTATGGGAATGTCCAGGGGTTTTTGGTTTGTGGGGGAAGGTTATCAGTACTCTTACAGAACTAACGGGGGTACAATTACCAATGGATCCCACTGTACATCTTCTAAATGATGACTCCCACCTTTCCCTTACGGAAAAAAACATGCAAAGTCTGGCTGGCAGGCCTGACTGCCCCTAAGAAGATTGTAGTCCAGCATTGGAAACCTCCCCATGATATTTCAAATACTCAAGTTCTACCCGCAGAGGGATGAAAACAAAATTTACCAATCTAAAAAAAGAATTTGAAAAAGTGCTATGTGAGGGGAGGGCAGGCTGAATACAGGACAGACAAGGAGAGAAATGCAGCATCGATTAGAAGCTGAAGACATGAATTGTTAAGAGCGGAACTAAGTGGAACTAGTAGTGAGTATCTTTACCCTACTAACTTGAAACCCGTGGGGGAAACCCCTGGAGGAGAGACAATAGCGATAAAAGATTTATTGAAGCTAAGGCTATAACATGCAGCAGCTTTAACAAGACAATATTGGCAGAGACCAGTGTCCAAAATCCCTACCGTGTGGTCGGGAATTAGTTCTGCAAAATCATACCAAGGCACTTGGTCAAGTTTTGTACAAGTTTGTGAATTGACTTTTTGTGGATGATAAATTATTTCATTCCAACAAAACCAAGACACAAGATGGCAAGCAACCCAGATGAAGAACCAGCTTGGGAACGAAATGTGTAATGGCGCAGAGGATTTAATACGATTGGATGTATAAGTATATTTTCATTCAAAGAATCCAAATTTGATTTTCTATGAGAACTGATAATTTTTGCAAAGTTTTTGGTGAGTTACTGAATGAGATTTACTTTGTTAAGAGTTGTGACGATGGAGAATTGTCGTGAAAGTATCTGTGTACGTATATTTTTGGAATTTGAATTTAAGCTTATAGATACACTGCCTGGAACTCAAACTGAAATTAACCCTAATACTTGAGAATAGGAATTATATTTGGTTTTCTAACTAACTAGGGATAAGTAAAAAGGAAAGTTTAGTCTGTAAACTTTTAAATAGGGAATAACACTAGATCTAATTAGTTAGAGAAATTGGAGTAACAAAGGTTATTCTAATGAATATCACTGACTCTAACTAAACAGGAATTTGGCTTTCGTTGATATCTGAGATTTGGAACCTAAACAGAATGTTGGAATTTTGAATTGTTCTTGCTCATGTAAATAATTGTACACATTGTTTTTCTTATAAACAAAACCTTATTTCCAGAAGTGTGTGGTTTCTATTTACTACCTCCTTCAAATACCTGGATTCTTCTGATGGCTTATTAGCACCTAGTGTAATTTGATTTTCTCTAAAGGGTGCAACGACAAGTCACACACAATAAGACTGGTGCTACACAGGTGTTACAATATCATCTGCAAACTCACTAATCCACCATTCTATATTTTCTCTAGGTCATTTATATACATCACAAACTGCAGAGGTCCCAGTACAGATCCCTGCAGAACACCACTAAACACACACCTCCAACCAGAGTAAGACTCTTCAACCTCTACCCTCGGTCTCCTGTGGGCAAGTTAATTCTGAATCCAAACAGTCAATTCGCCATGGATCCCATGCATCTTGTCAAAATCTATGTAAGATAACATCCACAGCTCTATCTTCATTAATCACTCTTATCACCTCCTCAAAGGGCTGAAAGAAGTTAGTAAGAATGACATTCCCCACACAAAGCCATGCTGGTTCTCCCTTATTAGGCCATGGTTTTCCAAATGCTCATAAATTCTCTCCCTAAGAGTTCTCTCCATCAACATTCCTACCACTGACGCAAAACTCACCAGCCTATAGTTACCAGGATTATCCCTGGTTCCCTTCTTGACCTTACGACTTCTTGATGGCCACAATGTCATTCCTGCCAATGTATTAACAGTGCTGCAAGATCATCCATCTTATTTTATATACTCTGTACATTCAGTCCCATATTCACCACTCTTCTTTTCAATTTTGTCTCCGTTGTCTGAATTTAAATTCTTATCACTTTCTGAACTTTTCTTGTTGTCTTAGTCTTTATTCTGAAGACTTCAGTAACCTCTCCTGCATTCTCCTTCCATTTTACTTTATCCATACTTATCTAAGGTGCTGAATCCATCCCCCTACTGCTTAGCTCAAAGCCCTATTCACAGACTTGCTGATATGATTCCCCAGGATCCTGGTCCCAACATATTTCAGGTCGATTCCATCCCACCGGAAAAGCTCCCTCCTTCTCCAATATGGTTGCCAATGTCTCACAAATTCAAATCCACTTCTCCCACGTTAATCTTTGAGGCAACCATTTAACTCTCTGATCTTATGGATGCTATTTGCATGTGGTTTAAGTAACAATCCAAAGATTATTACCTTTTTGGATTTGTGTTTAAGTCCCTAGATGCTCACCTTCCCTCAGCAGGACCCCTTTCCTTGCTCTTCCTACATCGTCGGTACCCACATGGACCACAACAGCTAAATCTTTCCCTTTTCACGCCAAACTCTTCTGCAGGTGAGTTGAGATGTCCTAAACCCAGACACCAGTCAGGCAACACAGCCTTCATGACTCTCAATCCTTGTGACAGAGAATTGTGCCTATTTCCCTAACTCTACTATCCCCAATTATAACGATATTCTTCTTCTCTGACCCCTCGTGAATGACTTCCTGAATCACAGTGCTACGTTTTGGTTCCTCATCCTTCCTACAGCCCCTGCTCTCATCCTCACAGGGAGCAACTATCTCAGACCAGTTGGTCTCACTCAAGGGCTGAGGCTCCTCCAGCACTACCTCTCAGGACCTCTACCTGCCTCATTTGCAGTCTCATCCTTTTGTCCCTGGCCACAGACTGAATTTGAAATAATTAATCTAATATATGTGACGGCCTCTTGAAACATAACTCTCTCTTCCCTGATGCATCACAGCATTTGAAGCTCAAATTCCAGACCATCATCTTTTAGCCGGAGTTCCACCATTAATAAACACTTGCTGTCGATGTGGTCATCAGAAACCACAATGGGGTCTACCTGCACAGGTGGAATGCAGATGGTAGGCTGAATTATCCATCCATTTCCATGTGTTTTATCAGCCCTCTGTGTCCATTTATGTACCTCTGCCAACTCAGCATTAAACATGTCATGTAGCTACAACACATCACCTGACCCTGTGTACCTACTTTATTTAATTAGTTGCAATTAGGTATCTTTTTAGTTAACTACTATTAAAAACCCTTACCTGATCTTACCTACTACTCACCTGCACCTCCTTGCTAGAGACTATTGAGCCAAAGTCTCAGAACTCACACTTCTACATTGGCCCATTCACACAACGGCCATTTCAAAATGGCCTCTAGGACCCGGCCTATGCCTCGTCTCACCAAATTCTCCTCTCTAATTCTGTCCACTCCCACAATGGTTACTCCACTTCAACCTAGCTCCTTTTTATTGGCCCTTGCCAATTGCTTAATACCCCAATGGATTTCAAACTCAGCAGGAAGTCCCAAGAGGCCCAGTGTGCTACTCACAGGTAATGGCTCCTGCCTGTCTCAGACTCAGCATATGACATGCAAAATGCATAGATGTGGATGCACAGGAAGAATGCAGATGATAGGCTGAATTATCTATCTATTTGCATGTGCTTTATCATGCTTCTGTGTCCATTTATATATCTCTGCCTACTCAGCATTAAACAAATGGTTCACTTACACATGAACACGGCACACTGCTTTCCCCTTTGAAAGAGCGTTTTCACAAACATTAGCAATTACAGTTTCAGTCTATTGACTGCCTATCTCTGACACTGGAATCCATTATCATGTTCAGGTCAGTTAAATCTTAATCTGAATCATGGGCAACATCCTGACTTAATTTACTGTTGACGTGTGTCTCCTCATCAGTGGTTGATTCTGCATTCAATTCCTGAACAAGTTTGTCATCACATATTTCTTCAGTATGTTCCGATGTGTCTCTCATTGCAATCATTTGATTAATGTGGAAACATCTGACTTCTCTAATTTATACAAGACATCACTTTGGACCACAGACTTGTTCAATCGCTCAATACCTCATTGCTGTATGGTGTACGTGTTCACCACTCTCAGTCCCTCAAATTGTACGAACAACTTTTCCTCGCCTCTCGTCAAATTGTTTCTGAATTTGCTTCAACTGTTCTCTATCCACTCTCCTACAGCCTGGTATGTGGCAAATACAAGCACCTTTAGATTCTGCCATTCATTGGTGGTTCTGCAGGGTGAAATCTGTAGTGTGGCACTAAAAGAGGAAACTAAATAAACAGCAATTGACTCAAGGAACTTCAAAGAGTCTCTCTCTTCAGAACTTATTTGGGAATGGGGACTGACACTATAGTTACAGTATTAGAGTTTATTGAATGTGGGATTTAAAAAGGACATAGTTCTTCCCCAGGTTATGAATACCCAACCTAAAAACCACTTCTACATACAACCAGATGTATGGGAGACCAGTGGAGTGGGCTTGCTGGTTGCTATGGGGCTACAGGCATCTTCTTCTGTGTGGAAGCTCGGCTCATGGTTACAATTATGACTCACAAATTATCCACAGAAAGAATTCACAGGAACAGAACCCTGCTATAACTTGGGGAGGTGGAGCATGATGCCCACTATGTGGAGACTTCTTCTCACAAAGGGTAGTAAATATCTGAAACTCCTTACTTCAGAGGCTGGTGTCCATTAGAAGTATTTACAGTGGAGGGAGGTAAATTTCTTGTAAGTCTGGGGATTAGCAGTCCTGCAGAGCTGGTACAGAGGGAGAGTTGAGGCTTGGGTAGATCAGCCATGATCATATTGAATGGTTGGGCGGGCTTGAGGAGGATAGTGACTTTATTACTTTCTGTTCTTTTCTTTCTCATAAAGTATTCAAACTTCAGAAAACGTGTCTCTTCACAAGTCACCTGAGAATGGGTTCTGGCCCTACAGTTGCAGGAATAAAATGAAATGTGATCTGCTGAATGACAGTCAGAACTCTGCCTCAGAGCTCCGTGGATCTGACTTCAGGGAGCTGCGTGTAAAGCTTGTACATTCTCTCCATGAATGGGTGTGTCTGCCCCAGATGCTCGGGTTTCCTTCCATTCCTAAAGGTCGTGCTTAGTCAATTGCCCACTGTAAACTGCTCAGTTTTGGAAAGTGGCAACAGATTTCCAAAAAAAGCAAGGTTGATGGGCATGTAAGAGTGAGTTATGGAGTTGCAGGAGGAAATGGAAGGGAATGGGACTGGTGAGATTATGTCGCTGGGAGTTACATGACTTCTTTCTGTGCCAGAGTAAGGAAGTAAGTAGACCAGAGGTTCCCAACTTGGGGATTATGGGCCTGTCAGTTAATGGTAGGGATTCATGGCATAAAAGACATTGGGAACCCTTGATGTAGACCATAAATGATGAATATCAACCTCGGCTCATCAAATGCACATCCTACAGTTATGCATGATTTCACAAAATGAGCATCAACAAGGACTACATGATGCTGCCAATAGAAAGGAATGTGTGGCCACCTTCAACTACCTTTGTTAGTCTAGCTTTGTGCTCTTGACAGCCTAAAGCTACCAGATGTTAACTATTATTTGGCCAGTATACAAAGCTTTTGGCAATAGCTTTCATATCTACAATGCAGTATGTTCAGCGCATAAAGGAAATGAGCCACTGGAGGAACTTAGCAGAGAGTCTGCCATCATCCAGGATTCATCTGGACTGATGAAGGGTTTCAACCTGAAACAGCAACTGTCCATTTCCCTCTGCAGACACTGCCTGACCCGCCAAATTCCTCCAGTTGCTCAGTGTGGCTTCAGACTCCAGCCATTGCAGTCACTACTCCCACAATGTATTCCACACTTCATTCGCCTATGATAGGTCTACCTTGGGACTTTGGAGAAAACAGGTCACACTTTGGCTATCCTTGATCAGTTGAAAACTCAGATCTCATAATCATACAAAATCAAGTTTAATATCACCAGCGTACGACATGAAATTTGTTGTTTTTTGTGACAATGCAAGACATAATATTTTTTTAAATTATGAATTATATAAGTATATATCTTCAATAGTTAAATTAAATAATTAGGAGAAGAAGCTGCTCCTGAATCATTGAGTGTGTGCCTTCAGGCTCCTGTACTTCCTTCCTGATGGTAGCGATGAGAAGAGGGCAGGTTCTGGGTGATGGCGATCTTTAATGATAGACACCGCCTTTCTAAGGCATTGCTCCTTGAAGATGTCCTGGATGCTGTGGTGGCTAGTGCTCATGGTGGAGCTGACTGAAATGTTTAAGGGACATCTAGACAGTTACAGGAATAGGCAAGGAAAAGGGATTTGTGCTCAGAATTGATGCCAGCGCTGTCCCAGACAGGTTGTCAACCCTAAATGAATACCTTTCAGTCAGACAAATGCACATTTATGTCACTATGTTTCAGAATATGGCAATGTAATCGTTGGAGACGTCTTCTAAAATGCAACTATTTTCTTCCTTGTTAGCTGTGTCACCTGATGGTGTAGGCAATGGTCTTTGTCTTACATAAGAACACAGGATTAGAAGCTCTCTTTATCTATCCCAGACTTCAATTCCTGTCCTAGTTCCCCATTCCCATCAATTCCCTGATGTTTCAAAATTTTAAATACTCCCTTTTTTAAATTGCCACAACAATGTAGCTGCTAGAACTTTCTGAGGTTGAGGGTTCCAGAGATCAGCCTCTCTCCAAAAAGACCGTCCACTGATTTCCTCTGGGCTCTCTGGTTTCCTCCCACAGTCCAAAGGTACACTGGTTGGTAGCAACTGGTCTTTGTAAATTGTCCCATGGTCAGGCTAGGACTGAATCAGGAGATTGCTGGGTGGTGTGGCTCAAAAGGCTGAAAGTGTCTATTCCGCATTATATCTCAATAAGGAAAATAAAATCTTGTAACTTTATCTGTTCATTCAAAATCCGCCTAGTAGTGAAAACAGCTGAACATGAAAAGAAAAGAAATCCATGACTGTCCAATCTATCTATGCCTGCTTTCTTCTTGTTCGCCTCCATCAAGTCACCTCTCCTTTCCTTCACTCCAAAGAGAACAGCCTAGACTGGTTAACCTATCCTCATAAGACATATTGTCTTTCCAGGCAGTATTCTGGTAAATCTCCTGGGCAGTCGCTCTAAAACTTCCACATCCTTCTTATGATGAAGCGACCAGAGCTGAACAAAATGCTCCAAGAGTGGCCCAACCAGAATTTTATAGAGCTGCAACATTATCTGACAGCTCTTGAACTCAGTCCCCCCAACTAATGACATCCAAGACACTGTATGCCTTCTTAACAACGCTATAAACTTACTCGGTAACTATGAGGGATCTATAGATGTGGATCTCAAAACCCCTCTGTTCCTCCACACTGTTAAGAATCCTTGCACTAATCTCGTACTCTGCCTTCAAGTTCAACCTTCCAAAGTGTATCACTTCACACACTTCTCCAGATTGTACTCCATCTACCATTTCTCAGCCCAGCTCTGCATTCTATCAATATTCTGTTGTAGCCAATGACAACTTACTACACTATCCACAATATCACCAAACTTGGTGTCATCTGCAAACCTACTAACCCACGATCCACTTCTTCATCCAAGTTATTTATAAAAATCACAACGAGCAGATGTCTCAGAATGGACATGTGGAACACCACTGGTCTCTGACCTCCAGGCAGAAAACTTCCCATCTGCAATCACCCTCTGCCTTCTATGGGCAAGCCAATACTGAATCTACACAGCCAAGTTCCCCTGGATCTCAAGCCTTCTGAGACTCTGCAACACACTACCTTGGGGAACCCTGTCAAATGCCTGACTAAAATCCATATACACCACATCCACTGCTCTTGTCACTTCTTCAAAGAAATCAGTCAGACTCGTGAGGCATGGCCTGCCCCTCATAAAGCCATGTTGGCTAGCCCTAATCAGACTATGCTTCTCCAAATGCACATAAACCCCATCCTTAACAATCCTCTGCAACAGTTTGCCCACCACCAATGTAAGACCCACTGGTCTCAAATTCCTAGGGTTATCCATATTCCCATTCTTGAACAAAGGAAGAACATTTGCCACACTTCAGTCTTCTAGTACTACTCCAGTAGCCAGCGAGATTGAAAAGATCAGCGGCACAGCGTTCTCTTCACTCACTTCCCATAGTAATCTAGAGGAGTTATGTCTCCTTATGTTTTTCAAAAGTTCTAACACAGCCTAAGTCTTAATGTCAACATGTTCAGACATGTTAGGCTGTTTTGCACTGTCCTCACAATCATCACGGTTCTCCTCAATGGTGAATACTGAAGCAAAATATTCATTAAGGACATCCCCTACCAACTTTGATTCCAGGCTCCTGCTTCCCCTGCTATCCCTGATCAGTCCCACCCTCACTCTGGCCACCCTCTGGTTTTCTACATGCATGTAGAACATCTTGTTTTCCTTAATCCCACTCATCCCCTTCTAGCTCTCCGAAGTTCATTCTTAAACTCCCTACTGGCTACCTTGTGGCTCTCCAGAGTCCGTTCTGATGCTTGCTTCCTACACCTTCAGTATGCTTCCTTCTTTCTCTTGACTAGATGATCCACATCTTTTCTCACCCACTGTTGTCCTACAAAGATTATCCCTTAGCAATAATGATCAGTTAAACATAGAAAGAATCTCTATTTACTGCTAAGTACCTTTATTGTTTCAACCAAAAAGCACATGAATTTTCACAACTCAATACCTGTGGGCACACTAAGTTTCCCTGGCCCTCCATGTACAGTTGAAGAAGAGACAAGGTAAACTCCAGGGAAAAGAGTCCATGTTGTCCAGGCGATCCTCATGGTCCCCGTGTGATCTCTATATGTCTGATGTGGGGTCCGCCACATCTGCAATAGTTAGTCTCTGGAGATATGTCACTGCCTGTGCTCCCAAAATCCTTCATTCCTATCGTTCCCTTATCAATCCTAGATGTTTCAGTTTCGTTAGCTCAAGGTCATCTGACTGACCTGTGTCAGTTCTCATTGGACATAGTCCAGAGCTGCAGCAGTATTGTTGTATGCCCTTTGCCTTCAGCTTCATGCCTTAAGTGATGACTTTTGTTCTATTCAACTTTGATTGGTTCAAACTAGTCAAACCGGGTCACCCAGGCACTGGCACCGGATGACTAGATTACTTCTGCAAACCTGCCATTTTACACAATAAACAGCTTCTTATCTGAGAGTGGTCTGAGGTTTAGCAGATCACTAGCAGAAATTAGTGTCCATGTGTCCATGTTAAATTGCTCTGATTAAGTCATCCCAGAGGAAGAATCAGTTCATCAAACAGTTCACAAAATGGTGGCCGCAAGGACAGTCTCACAAAATGGCCACATCCATTTCTGTTCGCTGATTGTAGTTTGTTCTTGCCAACAGTTTGTTCACCCTACCATCCTTTCCCTGCCTCAATAGGTCAGACCTATCAGGCTCCCATGCAAGTTCTCCTAAACATGCTCCATATTTCCATTGTGCATTTCCCTGAGTACGTCTGTTCCCAATTCATACTCCCAAGTTCCTGCCTAATAGTATCATAATTTGCCCTTCCCAATTAAGTACTTTCCCATACTATCTGTTCCTATTCCATTCACAGGCTACAGTAAAAGATCAGGAATTTGTATTCACTATCTCTGAAATGTTTATTCACTGAGAGTTCTGTCAACTGTTCAGACACATTGACTAGTACCATATCCAGCATAGCCACTCCTCTAGTCAGGCTATCCAGCAAATTTGGTACACCTAGCAAATGATGTCCCATCTAAATCTTTTGCTGTAAGGAGGTGACAATCCATATTAGGGAAGTTTAGGTTACCACCCATGACAACAGCCCTGTTATTTTTGCATTCTAAAATCAGAAGATGGCGGCGCGATGCAGCTCGCAGCGGCCACTCCGGTGGTGATGTCTGTTAATTGTCAAGTAGGGTGCCGTGCACAATCCTGATTTGATCGAGACGAACGTGAGAACAAGAAGGAACATCTGGTGAAACTTCTGAAATGCCTGCTTCACTGCTGTGTGATCCAGAATCTCCGGAGGAGAAGGCCTCGAGTCCTCGGCTTTGCTTGTTTCTCGGCAGCCGGGGCAGGGTCGAAACGCTTGGCAGAGGATGGTGCTCGAAGAGGCCGTATCAGAGGGGCTGGTCAGAGGCTCGAAGTTTTCAGACAGACTCAGAGTCGGCTGCGGTCGGGTGCTTCCAATGCAGCGGCAGTTGTCGGCACTTGAAGGTTCATGGCAGGGAGAGTTTCTCCCTTCTGCCACCTGCATGAGATGATGAGTCGATCGGGACTTTGAGACTTTTTTTTACCGTGCCCATGGTCTGTTCTTTATCAAATTATGTATTGCTTTGCATTGTTGTAACAATATGTTATAATTATGTGGTTTCGTCAGTTTTAGTCTTGGTTTGTCCTTTTTTTTTGTGATATCATTCTGGAGGAACATTGTATCATTTTTGAATGCATGCATTTCGAAGTGACAATAAACGAGGACTGAGTGTCCTCATAATCTAATCTAATCTAAAATCTGCCTCCCAATCTGTTCCTCAGTGTCTCTGTTGCTTTAGGGGGGAGGGGGGGTCTATAAAATTCTCCCTATAAAGTAATTTCACCATTCCTGTTTCTGACTTCAACCCACACTGACTCAGTAGACAATCCCTCCATGACATCCTCCCTGTCTGCAACTGTGATACTATCCCTGAATAGCAACGTCATTCCCTCATCTTTTTACCTCCCTCCCTGTCCCTTTTGGAATATCTAAATCCCAGACAAAAGCCATTCCTGCCACAAGTCTCTGTAATGGCCTCAACATTGTAATTCCATCCTCTAAGTTCATCACCCTTGTTTCCGATACTTCTCGCACTAAAATAGATATATTTCTACCCATCCAACTGTTTATGCCCTTTCTGTTATGTTTTGTGACTTCAAAACATTAAACTAATTCAAAGGAAGATACAGGCGTCTGGGAATGTGGGTCTAGCTTCATGTTTACTTATAGCGAAGCACGTAAAAATCACATGGTAGCGTCATGATGTATGCACCGCTTATTTTTACATATAACCATGAGTTATTTAACAAAGAATGCTTCATCAACAACATATTTAGAAGATTACTCAATATTACTGATAGGTTAAATACATAACACTTTCCTTTGCTAATCCTTCCTCACAGTCTCTCTACTCAATGCAGCACCTACCTTTCTACACCAACGGCTTCATCCGCTGACCTATTACTAAAGTTCCCTGGCCCCAAGCAAACTGCTTTAAAATCTCCCTAACAACTCTAGCAAACCTGTCCACACAGGGGGATATTGGTCCCCCTCAAGTTAGTTGTAGCCTGTCCCCTTTGTACAGGTCATACATTCACCAGAAGAGATCTCAATAATCCATAAATCTGAAACCCTGACCCCTTCCCCAGCTCTTCAGCACACATTCAACTGCCAAAGCATTCTATTCCTACCCTCACTGGTGTGTGGCACAGGTAACAATACAGCGATTACTACCCTTGAGAGCTTGCTTTTCAGTTTCCTACCTATATCCCTATATTCTCTCTTCACGACCTCACCATTTTTCCAACCTATGTCGTTGATACCAACATGTGCCATTACTTTTGGCTGCTCATCCATCCCCTTAAAAATGCTGAGGACCTGATCAGAGACGTCCCTGATCCTGGCAGCCTGGGAGTAAACATACCATCCATGGCTGGAACGGCTAATACAATGGCCATAATTTTAAGGTGATTGGAGGAAAGTATGAGGGAATGTCAGAGGCAGGTTATATTTTACGTGGAGTGTGGCAGGTGCGTGGAACACTCTACTGGGGGTTGTGGTAGTGGTAGATACACTAATGACATTTAAGAGACTCTTAGATAGGCATATAGATGAAGGAAAAATGGAGGTCTATGGGGGACAGAAGGGTTAGATTGATCTTAGAAGGTTGGTAAAACACCATGGACCAAAGGGCCTATATTGGGTTGTAATGTTCTATCCTCTATGTTTTGTCTACATAGTAGACAGACTTTTATTTCATTCAATAAAATCACCCCACATTCATCTAAATGCCGAAGAATATAAGGCTAATTTCCCAGGAATTAGCCTGGTGATTCTTATTTGAACAGCCTGCAATGCTAGCTTTATCCTTCCTTAAACAGGAGACCAAGACTGCATAGTGCTCCAGGTGTGGCCTCACCAGTACCCTGCTTAATTGTAAAAAGTTATTATTTCTAAATTGCAACCCTTGTACAGTGCTGCACCTGCCTACTGATTTTTTTGTGCTTTGTGAACAAGAACATTTAGATTTCCCTTTACTTAATTCACCTGCAGTCTTTCTCCACTTAGATTCCTCTCACTGAAGAACATGACCTCACATGAAACATTATTTGCCAAGTTTTCACCCTTTCAATAAATCTCTCTATATCCTGTTGTAGAGTCCAAATATCCACTTAACAACACACCCTCCAACACATTTTTGTGTCATCAGTAAACTTAGATTCCTCATGCTCTGCCCCCTTCCTCCAGGTCATGAACATAACTTGTAAGTAACTGAATGTCAGGAACTGAGTCTTTCGGAGCTCCACTCCTTATGTCCTTCCAGTCTGCAGAGGACTCACTATTTTGATGAGATCTGTAGGTACTGGAGTCTGGAGTAACAAACCATCTGCTGGAAGACCTCAGCACATCAGGCAGCATCTGTGGGGGCAAGGAATTCCTTACTTATCAGATTCCAGTGTTTCTGGTTATCACATTCCTAGCTGTCACGTCACTTAGTCATCATATAGCCTGTGGGAACCTCAACAACTGGATTCCTGTAGGATTTGATTCACGTTATGATGTGCTTCTGGTTTCTGGTTGCTCCTTTTTTTGTTGTTATTTTGTGAGATTTTGAAATGGGGCAGCCTGTAGATAACTAACACTGGGAAAGACTGAATTTTTTCTTAAATTTTATTTTTATTTGGATAAGGAATTCACAAATATCATGTACTTTTTTCACACATATAACCTTTTCCATTTTTTTATATGTATAAAACTACAATTATTTATACATTCTTATGTACACATTGAGATGATATAAAAGGAAAATAAACATTTAAATAGATAATTATGTACTGTGGTAAATCTAACCTATTAGGCTAAGTAATGGAATTAGTTGTTAAGAAAAATGGTAATAATAGTTTCCATATAACCCTTCTGGACCATTTCCACTGGTCCAAAATGTTGTATATAAGCCTATGTATCAACCATTGTAGGTGTTTATATCCTAATTTGTTCATGCTTGCTCCTGCCCGCAGACATAATTATCCAATCCCTATGTACTTATTTACTTAATTTTTTCATTTTTTTATCCCTTTCCCAAATCTTTCCCTTTACTTGTGTTAATTCTCTATTTTCCAAAAGAAAACAAAAAAAAACAAACATTTAGACTAGGGGTGCTTACGTTAGCAATATTACTGTGTTGATGAGAAGAGCAGTATAAATCATTAGGAGAGTCATCTAAAGTCTGCTCGCATTGGGGTTATATATTCAATCCATTTATTCCAGATTTGATAAAATTTTTCTCTTTGAGTTCTCAGGGAGTAAGTCAACTTTTCCATTTTAAATATTTCCAAGATAATTTCGTACCAATCTTCTAATGTAGGTGGTATTGGATTTAGCCATTTTCTTGTGATTGATTTCTTACTTGCCTCTAAGAGGGCCTGCAGCAACTTTATATCTTCCTTCTGTTCAAGAAACAATACATGCCCCAAATAGAGCGTCTCAAAGTTCAGAGGTATCTGGGACCTAAGTACCTTAACTAATGTTCTATGAATACCTTCCCAAAATAGACTTAATTTAGGGTAATCCCAAAAAATATGAAAATGATTTGCCTCCTTGGAGCCGCACCTTCTCCAACACATCACATTTGTATCTTTATATTTTTCCTGATATGGGGTCTTGAAGTATCTTATAATGTTTTTCCAACAATGTCCTCTCCAAGTCAAAGAATTAGTCGAGGACCATTGAAAGCTGCAGATTTTCTCCCAAGCCTCCTCTGAAAGTACCAACCCCGCTTCTTTCTCCCACTTCTCTTTAATATACAGTGTATTTACATTTTTAGCATGGGAGAGTGCATTATATAATCGAGAAACTGATTTACTAGGTATTGAACTGCAAGCCGAATTCAGAGTCTTGAAAAATTCTAATTCTACTGTTGATAGGTCTGTATATCTACAACTCTGGTTAACATAGTTTCGTACTTGAAGGTACCTAAAAAAGTCATTATGTTCTAGGCCATGTTTGTCCTGCAGGATTTGGAAACTTTGTAATACTCTTTTATCTATAAATGAGAGGTAGATTGTAAGACCTTTCTTTATCCATAGCTCAAATCTTTTATCTCCTCTGTTGGGAAGGAATTCGGTATCATATGCACACCATCTAAAGAGTTTTAACATGTTATTAATTCCACATGAATTAACCACCTTCTGCCATACTTTTAATGTAAGATTTATCCAAGCGTTTTTAAATTTTTCCAACTGGGCCATCAATCCTTTGTCAGCTATTGAGGCCTGAAGAGGAAAACTGTCAACTAATCCAAATTCTATTTCCTTCCATCTAGCCTTATATTCCCTATTACACCAATATAACAGAGGGGTTATCTGTGAGGCATAAAAATAATTTCTCAGGCAAGGAAGAGCCATACCTCCTCCTTCCTTCCCTAACTGTAAGGTGTTATGTCGAATTCTAGGTTTCTTTCCTTGCCAAATGAAGCAGGAAATCCATTTGTCCCATTCCCTGAATTGATTATCATCCACCTCCACCGGTAAAGTACGGAAAAGATACAATAACCGAAGAAGAATATTCATTTTTATAGTATTTATCCTTGAATTTAAACTTAAAAAGGGGATAAGATTCCATCTATGCATATCTGCTTTTATCTCTGAGATTAATAGCCCATAATTTACCTGTGACAGTGTTGAAAGATCCTTCGGCAGGGTTATTCCTAAATATTTTAATGATTTAGCTTCCCACTTAAGATCATATGTATCCTGCAATTTTTTGGATGGTGTATAATTTAGGGACATAACCTGCATTTTCTTTGCATTTATTTTATAACCTGATATTTTCCCAAAGTCATCCAACAGTGTAAACAATCCTATAAATGATTTTTCTGGTTCACTCAGATAGACCAAAACATCATCTGCGAATAACGCCACTTTCTGTTCAATCTCTGCCACCTTGATACCTTTTACGATTTCGCTCTGTCTTATTAGTTGGGCAAGCGGTTCAATATATAGCGCAAAAAGGAGAGGAGAAATTGGGCATCCCTGTCTAGTGCCTCTCTCTAAGATGAAGGAGTCAGAGAGGTCCCCATTTATCTTAATTCGGGCTGTAGGGCTGTCATATAGAGTCTGAATTACTTTAATAAACTTTTCTTGAAAGCCGAATCTTCCTAACACTCTGTATAGGAATGCCCAACTAACCGAATCAAAAGCTTTCTCAGCGTCCAATCCTACTACCATTGTCTCTGTCTCGTTCTTATTAACCTGTTCTAATATGTACAGAGTTCTCCTTATGTTGTCCTGTGTTTGTCTTTGTTGAATAAATCCAGTCTGGTCTAAGTGGATTAGGCTAGGTAAAAGCTTTTCCAATCTGCGCGCTAATATAGATGTAAATAGTTTGTAATCTAAGTTAAGAACACTAATTGGCCGATAATTGCCACATTCTAATTTATCTTTACCCTCTTTAGGAATAACTGAAATAATCACTTCTCTCCAGGAAGGTGGAGTTTCTCCTCTCTGCAAGATCCAATTAAAGGTGTTAGGTAGTAATGGGGCTAACTGTGTCTTCAGGGCCTTGTACCACTCTGAGGTAAACCCATCAGAACCCGGGGACTTTCCAGCCTTTAACCTAGAGATGGCCACGTTCAGTTCTTTGACAGTTACTGGTTCTAATAAACTTTCATTTTGTAAATCTGTAAGTTTAGGTAGATCTAAAAAATTCAATACACTGTCTATATAGGGCTCATTGGGGGCCCGGGGTTGGGAGTACAGCTCTCGATAATATGTTTCAAAACTCTCTTGAATTTTCCCTATTGTACTCTCCACAAGCTTTGTCTTTGGATTCTTTATTTTATGAATTGTATTGTCTGCTTGTTATTTTCGTAATTTATATGCTAATAATCTAGCTGATTTACCTCCTACTTCATAATTCTTTTGTCTCAGGTAAAGAAAATTTCCTTGAGTTTCCAACGTATAAATATCGTCAATTTCACTTTGCAATTTCCTAATTTCCTGTTTTCGATTTGAATTACTTTTGTTGCTATCTACAACTTGAAGTTGTTTTAATTTTCCTTGAAGGTCTGCTAATTTTTGTGCATTGATTTTTTTCATGTGAGTGGTAATGGAAATAATTTTCCCTCTCAGTACAGCTTTCAATATATCCCATAAGATCACTGGTGATGTTTCTCCCATGTCATTAAGGTCTAGATATTCTTTGATTTCTCCCCTTAATCTCTCCATTACTTTCGGGTTATTGAGTATATGTGAGTTTAGCCTCCATAGTGTTTTCCTCATTTTCCTTTCCAGGATTAGAGACATAGAGACTGGGCTATGATCCGACAGATCAATTGTTGCAATATTACCGTTTTTTATCCTGAGTCTATCTGTATTAAAGATAAAGAAATAGTCTATCCTTGAATAGGCTGAATGAGGGAAAGAGTAATATGTATAATCTTTACTAGTAGGGTGTAATTCCCTCCAGACATCTATAATTCCCAACTCCTCCATCAATGAATTCACTTTCCGAGTCAGAGGTTTATTCTGAGTAACTATTCTTGAAGAATCTAATATAGGATTTAATCTAATATTAAAATCCCCTCCACAAATTACTACCCCTTGAGAACTGACCATTAGGTCAAAAATGTGTCTATAAAATGACCATTCACAACCTGGAGGAGCATAAACATTCAGCAATGTTATTTCTGTACCTTCTATTCTTCCTGTGATTTATACGAACCGTTCTTCTTTGTCTCTAGTCTCTGAAATATGTTCATAATTAAGAGTACTTGATACTAAAGTAGCTACCCCTCTTTTGTGACTCAATTTATATGATGAATAAAATACATGCTTAAAGCCCATTCTTTTTAATTTTCCATGTTCAGATTGGCTCATATGTGTTTCCTGGAGGAAAGCTATTTGTGCCCTCTCTTTTTTCAATTTAGACATAATCTTATTTCTTTTAATTGGATTCAAAACCCCATTAACATTATAGGAAATTATTTTTACCAATTCAGTTTGCATTTTTCTCTAGTAGAAAAAAAACACTCTCCTTTTCTAACCAAACAGTAAGCAATCCCTTCTCAACAGTAAGCCAAGACATATAACCACACCCTAGACATTTTTGAACGTGCAACATTTGAAAATGTTTCCCGACTTCCCACAGTGAGGCCTGAGCACCGACCCGCCTCAGTTCAGAGGGATAACCTCTATCTTCACCCTATGTTAGAGGGCCCTCAGCAGTTTGAATAATCATAGAGAATTTTCTCCTACTTATGTCTCGACCATATTGCTATCATTCAAGTTATTCCGTCTAGTTTATTTTCAGTTACCAGTTTTCATTTTACCTTTAAGTCCGATTTACTCTTTTCAGTCATTTCTCTTAATTAGTCTGTATTCTCTGTACATTCGCGTCTGAATATTTGCAGCTTTTCCTTGTAGTTTGACACTCTGGTTCGAGTGGAGTGTCCTCGCCGCACTAACTGCCACGACTTCTGCCGAATCCTCTCCAGTAGCGACTCTGGTTGGGTGATAACTTTAATAGGTAGTCCCCGGTCCGCCAGGTCCAATGTTGCCTCCTCCACCGTAGCGTAAGTTTTTGTCCCTTCGTCGTAAAAGACTCTCAGCCGAGCTGGATACAGGGTCTGGAATCTGATGTTGTTTTCCTTCAGGACTCTCCGTGTTTCCGTATATTCCTTCCGTCTGGCAAGAATCCCCGGTGTGTAGTCGTGGTCTAAACTGATTTTACAGTTGTTCCACATGAAACCTTTCTTTTGCCATGCCCTTTTAAGCACCTCTTCCTTCGTTCTGTAACTGAGAAATCTGACCAGAATCGATCTGGGCTAGGCGCCTGCTGGAGGCTGTGGTGCCAACGCGCGGTGAGCTCTTTCTATCTGTAGGTCTTTTGCAGCCGGTATATCAAGCTTCTCTCTAAGTAGCTTCTCCACGAAGGGAATCATCAATCCGGGTTTACCTTCAGTTCCTTCGGGAACTCCGTAAATCCTCACATTTTCCCTTCTCGAGCGGCCTTCTTGATCTATTAGTTTCCACTGGAGCTGGTCTTGCAGCTTCAGCATTTCTGCTATCACCTCCTCTGCGTTTTGTAGCTTCTCTTCAATTCCAACAATCCTCGCTTCGGCTTCATCTATCCGCGAGTTAGTTTTTACTATTTCTCCTTTAATATCTTCCAGCTGTTTGCTGTTATCTTGTCGGAACTCGCGAATCTCTCCGAGAATCAAGGACAGAGTCACCGATTCCCCCTCATTATCTCCGTCCTGGCTTGCCATGGGGGAGCTAGGCCCGTCGCCTTGCTGCGTCTCTTTATGTTTATCAGCCTTCCCGGAGCGGACTTTTTAATCTTGTTCTTAGACATCATCCTTGCCCCTTTTATTAATATAGTTATGCAATAT
Source organism: Mobula birostris (assembly GCF_030028105.1). NCBI lineage: Eukaryota > Metazoa > Chordata > Chondrichthyes > Myliobatiformes > Myliobatidae > Mobula > Mobula birostris. The sequence continues at coordinate 31,228,866 of NC_092396.1, forward strand.
TAAGTATTTGTCTAAATTCGATTATGGGGCAGTTTACCTTCTTTTTTGTCGAGAGACCTTTTCCTTACGCCGCCATTCCCTTGGTGACCGGGGAAGACTGAATTTGCCTAAATTCTTTTGATTTTGTGCATTGTGTACTGTGTTTGTCGCTTGTTTTTTTTGCTGTTTGCGCAATTTATTTTTTTTGTGCATGGGGGGGTGATGTTTATTCTTTAAATAGGTTGCATGGTTTTCTTTCTTTCGTGGCTGTCTGTGGTGAAGACAGATCTCAGGGTATACATACTTTGATAACAAATGTACTGTACATTGAATCTTTGAATTTTCACTACGTCTCAATTACATTCTAGCTTTCTAATTAATCATTCATTTGATAAATGAAAGAGTTAGCAAACAAGGCTCAAGAGAAAATGGACAATACAATGGCTTTGTATCAGGCTTGAATTGTATATGTACCTGTTATGCCAGTAATGGTAATACGAAGCAGTCTTAACTTTATGCAATAATATCTGAAACCTGACTTTGAGGTATTTTCACAGACACTAAAAATATCTCTCTGATTGATCCTGTCAGCAGCTCAGTGTAGTATTATCAGTAATTCTAACTACTGGGTATTATAGCACTTCGTGCATCTCTCTTGACCTTTTACTTTTAGTACTTTACTGGATTGAATCTTAACACCAGCCCTGCTTTTACACGAACATTGGAGCACATTACAATGCACCTTACTCTCCACAACAACTCCACATATCGTTTGCGATGGGAGCCAGCCACAAGCTGGTGAGTGACACTTGGAACTGAGCGGGTTAAAGCCAAGATGCGATAAGCTTAAAGGTAAACAATCCATTTTGTCTGGGCTGTCAGGCTGTTGACAATGAAAACCAGATGAACAAGGCCTGAAACACTGGCTTGTGGAAGCAGCATGCGACACTTTAATAAGTTACATGTCAGTATGACTGATGGACTGGACCACCGGCAGCTTGGAGCCTAGTCTACAAGCCTCAGTGTCTATTTATTAAACCTCAGCCTCCGCATCCAAACTCCAATAAATTTCATGCCACTAAAAGCCAGAGCTCTTGCTGATGTGTTGGCAGCAATCACCAGGCTTACTCTTCCAACACCTTAATAAATCTTTGAGGTTTTCCAGATACGGTCAGGATAGTCACTGCTGAATCCCAGCAGGAAGCCAGCAGTCTGGGGCAGGTTTTGAACCGTACGTAAGCGTGGTTACAGTGACACCACATTGCAGGATGGATCTGGTGCGGACGGTCAAAAGGGGACCCGGAGCTTTTGAGGAAGCCGCGATCCACCTTAAAATGGATGATGCAACAGAAGCTTAGAACGTATTCATTACTCCTTCCTGATGTCATGTCAATGACTGATTACATGGAGAAGGCCAGATGGTAGGGAGTGTATCCTATACCATGAGCACCACTGCAGTGTGGATGATAGGAAGAAGCCCACGAGTGACGAACTACAGAGCCTCTCCCTCGGGTGATGTAATATGTACTCATTCCCAGCAATCATATCACTTGTCTTTGCCCACTTTTCTGGCCCCATTATTAATCATTTATGTAATCCACATTAGCCGGCATCTTTCTTTGATTCTTTCTGCATTTTTTTTTCCCGGCTCAAGGTACTGACTCACACCAGGGTCCAGTTTTGGAGACACTTGATACCCTCCAGGATACGATCATTCTTCATTCATTTCCCAAGGCAAAGGAGGTCCAGACCTTTGGATTTGGAGGTCAGGGGCAGAGGATTGTGGCAGAAGAATGAGAGCAATACTGTGTCTGTACCGTGCTGATACACATGTCACGGTGTGGATATTGACATCAGATGGTGAATGGAGCATGGATAACTTTGCTTGCATTAATTCAAAAGCACATATTCAACATTTTGGAGCTCCTGATTTCCATCATCTGCTAATCCTCCACTTAAGCCGATCATTTCAAGTGCCCAAAGCCCCAGATTCCTGCCCTTCCCCACCCAATAATCCCCTCCTATCATCGGCCCACCTTCACAATTGTCTATCAAACCCGCGTAACAATAACAGAGCGTTCTCTGCCCCTAATCATATGCCCGCCACCATCATCTGCCTTCGATCCCAAAGCTATGCCAATCTTCTTGGCCGTGCGATACGTTTCCTCTGCAATAGCTTCCACCTCTTGTGTGTTTTGGAGCATCAAAACCTCCCTTTCACAGACAGTGTCCTCCAGTGGCCAGCCCTAGCTTGGAAGCCCCAAGAGAGGGTGGAAGGTGAGGTGGTGGGTTGGTGGGACAATGGTTGTGTGATAGGTGGAATGAACTCAGTGGACTGCAGACCTTGCTTCCTTGACTCTATGACTTGAGACTCATTCAATGCTCTCCAGTTAAATAGGACCTTTCAGCAGACATCAATAGGTAACAATCACTGTTTGAAATGTTCAATAGATTTAGCCCCTTATCTAGATTAGGCCAATCATTGTTTGTGCTACCATAGGTATTAGGGTAAAGAATGGGGATCAAACATTGGCTCTTCTTCCTTTCCTATCTTACAGCAATGAGTCCAGCAGAAAACTGAAAAGTTATAAGCAGATGCATAAGGGTTTTCTTTTCCAAATCACCTTTCTCACTCTGGTTTGCAGTAGAATGCAACAAGATTTAATGCTGACACAAGAGACGGGCAGATGATAAATTCAATACAATCTAGATGAAGAGTTTTGTTCTGAAACACTGACCATTCATTTTCCTTCCATTAAAAACATAGAAAACATAGAACATAGGCAAGTACAGCACAAGAACAGGCCCCTCAGCCCACATTGTTTTGCCAAACCAGCTAAAAAAAAAATCAAAAACATTCAAACACTAATCCCTCCTAGCCTCCATCTTCCTCACATTCATACTACTACTAGGGGGCTGGCGTCGGGCACGATGATGGACTCTCCACTTCTCCCTCTCTCTCATCAGTGTGTTCAGTCCATCAACGTTAGCCGCGCCGCTGTCTTCTAGGAGCGTGTTGACCATAGTCTTGGGAGGGCGCCCAGGGTTCATCCTCCCGTGTTTGGGCTCCCATATGATGGCTAGGCTGGCAGGTAGCTCAGGATGGCGTAGACAGTGCCCCGCTAGTTGCAGTCTTCTCGCCTCGATTTTCATGTGCCTATCTAAATGTTACTTAAAAGCCTCTAATATATTGGCCTCTGCCACCATATCAGGTAGCACATTCCAGGCCTCTCTCTGAGTAAAAAACTTATCCCTCACATCCCCTCTGGAACTACCCCCTCTCACCTTCAATGCATACCCTCTGGTATTAGACATTTCCACCTTGGGAAACAGATATCCCCTGTCTACTTATCTATCTCTCTCAAAATCTTAAAAACCTCCAGCAGATCTCCTCTCAGCCTCCACCGCTCCAGAGAAAACAAGCCAAGTTTATCCAGCACATGCTCTCTAAACCAGACAGCATCCTGAACAGCTGAGATCTTCCAGTGGTCTGTATATTGCAACAAGACTTAATCCCAGTTCTGTGCTCAACTGACAGGCAAGTGAGAACAACTAGAGTCATAGAGCGCAGAAACAGGACCTTCGGCCCAAATTTTCCATACTGACCGAGATGTCTGTGTTTGGGCATATCCTTCTGAACATTTCCTTATCTTTGCAACTGTTCAATCACACCGCTGGCTGGGCCACGTACACCGCACGTCAGACGAGAGGATCCCGAAAGACCTGCTGTACGGGGAACTGGCCTCCAGCAAGAGAGCACAAGGGCAGCCCCATCTTCGTTTCAAAGACGTTTGCAAGAGAGACATGAAGTCGCTGAAAATGAACGTCGAGAGGTGGGAAGACATTGCAAACGATTGCTCTCACTGGAGGCTGGAACTACGCAGAGGTCTAAAAAGAGGAGAAGAGAAACTGAGGCTTGCTGCTGAAGAAAAGTGCACTCGTCGGAAAAACAGCACCAAGACAACACTGGAGGACAGTGCCTTCAAGTGCAGTCACTGCAGCCGAGACTGTCACTCCCGTGTGGGCCTCTACAGCCACAACAGACGCTGCTCTAACACAGACTGAAGCAAGACTTCCCAGGCGCAGATCCATGGTCTCACGAGACTAACGGATGCCACCACCACCACATATTGTACCTCTCCATACGCTTTTACAGGCCCTTTTTTCCATATATGCACCACCCTCTGCATGAAGAAATTGCCCCACAGATCCCTTTAAATTCTTCCCCCTCTCATCTTAAACCTTTGTTTTCTAATTTCCAGTTGTTTTTTTTTGTGTAGGAAGAAGAATGTGTGCATTCACCCTATCTTTGCCACCCATGAACTTGTACACCTCTACAAGGTCACTTCTCTGCCTCCTGTGATCAAATTAATAAAGTCCTAGTCTACCCAACTTCTCCCTATAACTCAGGCCCTCAAGTCCTGGAAGCCTCTTCTGGCCCTACTTAGCTTTTGGAGAGGAAGCGTTTAAGAGGCTTTCTGAGGAGTACTGACCAGAATTATACTGAGAGGTGCAGCTACTGAAGGCATCTTCTGTCTGAGAACTTAATTGCAAGAGATTAAAACACATTGAAATGCTGGAAGTACTTGGGAGAGACCAGGCAGCATCTGTGTAGAGTGAAACTGAGTCAACATGTCAATGCATTCACCTTTCCTCAAAACTGCAAACAGGTTAAGAGCTTCGAGAAATTTGGTATCCAAAGGTGCGGAAGGTGAGTGGGAGAGGAGAGGGGGAGAGGTGGGTGGGTGGTGTAATAAAAAGGGAGGTGTGTGAAAGAACAGAAGGAAACTGTGCTTGAAGACAAAACGTGTGACAGCACAAAAGTAGGTACGATGGGCTGGGGCCTATTTCTGAGCTCTACGTACAACTTTAAAAGATGAAGTTATGACTGCTAAACACAGAGCATCATTTGAAATGACAGTAATTGTGGAGAAAGTCAGCAGGTCAGAAATCATCTCCAGAGAAACAGTACCTATATTTCAGGTCAATGACTTCCCGTCATGACTCCATTCATCTATCCGCAGTTGCTGCCTGAAATGTGGGAATTCCTCGCATCTTCTGTTTTTATCTCAGATTTCCAGCATTTGATTTTTGAATAATAAAATCCTCTGGCACTAACACATGGAACCACTGGTTGAAATGGCAACATTCAGTGTTGAATTTGCCAAGCTGAAAATTGTAGGGTTCCTCCCTAAGATCTTTTGGTCTTCATAGTAAAAGTAAAGGAAGTCTGAGAAGAATGTTCCTCTCTCCACACATAGAGGGTGGCCAATTGAGTATTGCCAAGGATGCTTGTTTTTATCTCAGATTCCCAGCATTCTCTGTCTCCCCCTTTGGTAATGGACTGAGCTGGAACCCCACTCTTAACTGGAACTCTGTTTGGAGCCTGCACCTTCCATGAAGACTTCATTAATTGAAGTTTGATTAGTTAAACTTTTCCCATGTAATCCTGCTGAAAAGAATGTTAGTCCTCATCATCGGCAGTGCCCACAACAAAAAATCTCAATATGCCGGAGTTCAGCAGGGCCCAGTGCAGGAACCGCTGGGTGATCGCAGTGAACCAATTCCAAGCTATCTCAGCACCAAAAGCTGCTAATGATAAGTATGTTTGCATTTTTCCTTAAGGCTGTAATAGGCCACAACATTCAGTGCTGCAGAGCTGATTCTCTAGGGTAGAAGATTAGTAGAAAAGTTGACTGTTCAATTTAAGATGTTAAAAAAGTCACAGAGCTTCAGAGGAGTAGAGATTGGACTTGGCGACACTATGTTCTTGTTCTCTCCTCAATCCAGATTCACTGAAGATCGGGGATTTCATCCAAGTTGCACACAGACCACAACTATTGCTCTGGGACCTGTGTGCCTCAGACGTGCTAACCCACAGTGAAATCCTGGTACGGGCTTTGGGATCCAGTGCTAGTTTGATACTTCATCGATACCATGAACTGCCCATAGGCCACACAGGCAGTAGGATCCTTTCTTGGCATCTGTGAAACCTGTTTCAGAATGTCAAAGGGAGCAAGCTAAAAAACTCTAGTCCTGAGTGGCACATAACCTGACGAAGGGCCTCGGCCCGAAACTACGACTGTGCCTCTTCCTAGAGATGCTGCCTGGCCTGCTGCATTCACCAGCAACTTTGATGTGTGTAACTCCAGTTAAGGTGGGTACTCACCTTGCTATTATTTAGGGCCATTTTATAAGACATAAAATTCCCCCACCCTCCACACCCATTATCAGGAGTACCCCACTTTCTGAAGGCTGCCTCCCTCCTTTCATTAATTCTAACCATCAGGACAACGAATGCTATACCCTCAACTACAAATCAAACCCCAATCTACCAATCCTAACTCCCATCAATCTCTGGTTCATTTCAATCCTTGAGCTCCAAACCATTCCCCTGCCTACTAGGTCCAATCCCAGCCCCAACCCCTAGACTCACCCAATTTCCTCAGCCCTTGGGCCTCATGCCCTGCTGAATCTTCCGGGGACAGGCCCATGATCAATTCATTCCTTGGCCACAGAGATGCCACCAGCTAATGTGAATATTTCAGAGCAGCGTCTACCTGCATCCAAAGGATGGACAGGTAACAAAACTGGAATAAACAAAGATATGCCAGCAGGATGGGTCAGTGATAATGTGGCTCACACTATCACTTTGTTACACCATGTTTGAAAGAGAAGTTATTTGCTTCGGTGCAGTTAAACAAAAAACAGAAGAATATTCGGGCAGAAAAACTCCACATACATTGTACGCTATTTCTTTGCAAATTTATTGATTGTAAATCATCAGATGATGATGCAGTCCATATTATGCAGCAAAATTTTGACAGCATTCAAGTTTGGACTAATAATAAACACAGGAAAAGAACAAAGAAGAATACAGCATAGGATTAGGCTCTCCAGCCCATAACATCTTTGCCAACCATGATGGCAAATTGAACTAATCCCAACCACATCCACATAATCTGCATGTTCTGCACATTCATGTGTCTACATAATCAGATCCCATCAATATCCTAAGGGTCATTATTGCCTAGGAAGGTAAATGGACCAGCCACATAAATACTGTGAACAGATCAGAGACTAGGTAGATTGTATCTTCCTGGCTTTTTCACTGTCTGCAATGTAGGGAAGTGTTGGAATGTTATCCTGGGATGGGCATTTCTCCATCTAAAGCCAATAAGTTCACAACTATCCGGAATAAAGCGGTCCACTTGCTTGACTCCTGACTCACTACTTTCAGTAAGTACTCCTTCCCTTATTCTGCTCAGGATTAAGTGAAGGAGTTCATGCATAAGGTGGTGAATAGGTTATCTACGAAAGTGACTTGAAGCAGCATCTGGAAATCCTTTAGCCTCAGCCACTTGGAAGGGCAGTGCACTGCAGGCATGGTAACCTCAATATTAAGCCAAAAGCACACCAGTCTGGTTCAGAATCTACCACTGTTCCTTCATCAGCACAGTGCAAAAGTCCTGAATCTCCCTTCCCAAGAGCTCTGTGTGAGTATGTCCATCACATGATCCACAGCAACTGGCCATCATCTCCTCAAAGACAATTAGAACAGACAATAATTGGCCTATCCAACAGCATCCGTATGCCACGAATTAATTTAAAAAGTAGGACTTTAATGAGCCCAACTATTTGATGTTATTGTATCTTGCATGATTCAGCCAAACTGGTTGGAGACTAAGCTCGATCTGCCAAACCCACTTAGTTCCACATGCACTTCTAATCACCATTGCATCATCTCACACTTATGTGGTATGGGGAGCAAGGGTCCACCAGCTTTTTCTGATTAATTAATTGAAGCAATACTGCCTCATTGATCTGGCCAGACCAAAGTCATCTCTGGTATCTGTGGAACGCCGATATAAAAATGAGTCAGTGAGCCTTTGTTCATCCTGATTGAAAATGATCTATGAAATCGATCCCAACTCAAGTTCAATCAAATGATCCTGACACCCTGTAAAGCATTAGTGGGAACACATGTGGATTATAGATTCCACTTATCGCTCCTGTAAGAAGTCAGGGATCAGAGAAAAATAGAATTCTAAGTTTTAGATCACTGAACTATGAAGAAGCTCTAAAGGAGCAGGTTTGATACTCATGAGAAAACCTATTAAGTGGTCTAAATCACATCTTAAGTAACGGATTTGGGTGGAAATAGGCTCATAGACAGGGCCAAAGTGCAGCAAGTTAAATTCCGTCTTTTTCTTTCCATGCCGATATTTGGAATAGACTGCCACCTAGTGAGCTTGTGGATGGCTTCTCTGAAGAATCACAAAGAGTGTTAAGAGTGTTTCTTGACTCATCCGTGAGAGAGGCAGGCTGGATGTGAAAGGGAAACATTGGCTGAACTGGCCCAGTGAAGAAGAATGGGAACTGGCACTCTGAGGCCAACACCCATTGTAGCTTTCCTCAGACTCCGTGCTGCCTCCGTAAAGCAGTCAACGTAATCAAAGTCCCCACCCGCCTTGGATTTTCTTTCTTCTCCCCTCTTCTTATCACTGCTTTGGTAAAGCGGCCGTCAGAATCAAAGACCCCACCCACTCCAGATATTCCCACTTCTCTCCCCTCCCAGAAGATACAAAAACCTGAAGCATGTAAAACTAGGCTCCAGGACTGCTTCTATCCTGCTGCTTTGAGACTATTAAATGGCGATCCAGTACAATAAGATGGAATCTTGGCCTCACAATTATCTGGTCGTGAACTGTAGCTTATTGTCTGCTTGCTCTGCCCTTTTTCTGTAAATGTGGCACCTCATTCTGCATTCTGGTTTTGTTTTGCTTTGTATTAAAGTTCAAAGTACATTTATTATCAAAGTATATATATGTTACCATTTGCAAACCTGAGATCCATTTTCTTCAGGACATACTCAAGAAATCCAATAACCATGACAGAATCAATGATAGGCCGCACCATCTGGGTGAGCAAAAGACAACAAAATGCAAAAGGAAAGAAGAAATAATTATGATAAGTTATATTATGATTGATTTGCTATTACAGATAGGACAGTCCATAATAACTATCAGGACATAATAATACAGGACAAACAAGTAACAACAACTTATTTAATAGAGATTAGCGTGCAAACTTAATGCACACGGTATTGGGGGTAAGGTATTGATGTGGATAGAGAATTGGTTGGCAGACAGGAAGCAAAGAGTGAGAATGAACGGGACCTTTTCAGAATGGCAGGCGGTGACTAGTGGGGTACCGCAAGGCTCAGTGCTGAGACCCCAGTTGTTTACAATATATATTAATGACTTAGATGAGGGAATTAAATGCAGCGTCTCCAAGTTTGCGGATGACACGAAGCTGGGCGGCAGTGTTAGCTGTGAGGAGGATGCTAAGAGGATGCAGGGTGACTTGGATAGGTTAGATGAGTGGGCAAATTCATGACAGATGCAATTTAATGTGGATAAATGTGAGGTTATCCACTTTGGTGGCAAAAACAGGAAAACAGATTATTATTTGAATGGTGGTCGATTAGGAAAAGGGGAGGTGCAACGAGACCTGGGTGTCATTATACACCAGTCATTGAAAGTGGGCATGCAGGTACAGCAGGCGGTGAAAAAGGCGAATGGTATGCTGGCATTCATAGCAAGGGGATTCAAGTACAGGAGCAGGGAGGTACTACCGCAGTTGTACAAGGCCTTGGTGAGACCACACCTGGAGTATTGTGTGCAGTTTTGGTCCCCTAATCTGAGGAAAGACATCCTTGCCATAGAGGGAGTACAAAGAAGGTTCACCAGATTGATTCCTGGAATGGCAGGACTTTCATATGATGAAAGACTGGATCGACTAGGCTTATACTCATTGGAATTTAGAAGATTGAGGGGGGATCTTATTGAAACGTATAAAATCCTAAAGGGATTGGACATGCTAGATGCAGGAAGATTGTTCCCGATGTTGAGGAAGTCCAGAACGAGGGGTCACAGTTTGAGGATAAAGGGGAAGCCTTTTTGGACCGAGATTAGGAAAAACTTCTTTTCACAGAGAGTGGTGAATCTGTGGAATTCTCTGCCACAGGAAACAGTTGAGGCCAGTACATTGGCTATATTTAAGAGGGAGTTAGGTAAGGCCCTTGTGGCTAAAGGGATCAGTGGGTATGGAGGGAAGGCTGGTACAGGGTTCTGAGTTGGATGATCAGCCATGATCATACTGAATGGCGGTGCAGACTCGAAGGGCCGAATGGCCTACTCCTGCACCTATTTTCTATGTTTCCATGTTTCTAAACACACAGAACTAACAAGAATGAATAAGTGAAAAACAACAGAAATATGCTGAAATAAAAGAGAAAATTGAAAGGCTTTGGAACATGAGCAGGGTATACATTGTCCCAATTGTAATATCTACAACTGGTATCATCCCAAAGTCACTACACAACAGCATTAAACAATTAGGTCCACACAGTAATATCTATGTAAATCTTCAGAAAGCCACAATACTAAACATCGCTAGAAAAATCCGAACGTTCCTAGCAATTGACAAATGAGCGTGCTGGGCTATGCCCCTACCTCAGGTCGCACCAGCTTGAACTGAGAAAAAAAATAATAAAAAAAATATAAATATGCAATAAATATCAAGAACATGAGATGAGGAGTCCTTAAAAGTGTGTCCAAAGGTGTGGGAACATTTCCGTGAAGGGGCAAGTGAAGCCGATTGAGGTTATCTCCTTTGGTTCAAGAGCCTGATGGTTGAAGGGTCATAACTGTTCCTGTACATGGTGCTGTGAGTCTTGAGGCTTCTGGGCCTTTTTCATGATGACAGCCGTGAGAAAAGAGCATGACCTGAGTGGTGGGGATTCCTGGTGATGGAGACTGCCTTCCTGTGACAACACTCCGTGTGGGTGTGCTCAGTGGTGGGGAGGTCGATACCCGTGATGGACTGGGCCGTACCCACTACTTTTTGTAGGATTTTCTATTCAAGGGCATTGTTGTTTCCATAGCAGGATGTGATGCAGCCAGCGAATTACTGTGCCTAACAGTACCTCAATGTACCGATATGGCCAAATGATCTGTATGGATAGAATGCAAAACAAAGTTTATCATTGTACCTCAGTACATGTCACAATAATAAAGGAATTACCCCGAAAGAGAATGAGAAAAAGGCCACTCTCCAATATGGACTCTTCTTCTACCTTCATTCTCATTGGTTCATCTCCAATCACTCCAATTTCCTTCTCTCTTGTAAAGGAACCAACTAAGTGACACATTATTGTGCCTTAACTCCTCTCTCACTGGTCCTCTCTCCACATATGCCTCACTTGAATTAGGTTGATAGAGCGGATTGAGCAGGAGATATGACATTAGTCCTCTCTCCAGATGCCATCTGGAGACAATACCTCTTCTTCATGTTCTTATAGCCCTGACATAAAACTTTAAAGGTTAGGTAAACATGTTTGGAATCAGCATTGTTTTGTTCTGATGATGTAAGCAACATATTAGAAACAGATTTAATATCACCAGCATATGTTGTAAAACTTGTTAACTTTATGGCAGCAGTACAATGAAATACACGATAGATAAACATAGAGAAAAAACTGAGTTACATTAAGTATATATATGTTGATTAAATAGTTTAATAGTTTATTAAATAGTTCAGTTAAAGTAAGTAGTGCAAAAACAACAGAAATAAAAAGTAGTGAGGTTGTGTTCATGGGTTCAATTGGATTTAGAAATCAGATGGCAGAGGGGAAGAAGCTGTTCCTGAATCATTGGAGTGTGTGCCTTCAGGTTTCTGTACCTCCTACCTGATGTTAACAGTGTAAAGAGGGTATGTCCTGGGTGGTAGGGATCCTTAATGATGAATGCCACCTTCCGAAGTTAGTCCATATAGATAGTATCCAAATCACTTTGCTCAAAGGGATGCTTGAAATCAGCCCACTGGACTCATTTAAGTAGCTATCCGCTATAAAGAGAAGTCAGTAATGTTGGTACGTTGAAAGAATGCATGAAGATGGGCTAAGGTGCCTTCTTCACTTGGTAACCTATCTTATTTGAAACCAGCTCTACCCAAGAATTTGCCTGCAATGTTATGGTATGTCTGTGGGCTATGCTATTATTAATGAGGAAATTAGCCGATAAATCGGTATGAGGACAAAATGCCCTGAGAACTACAAATCACTACAAATTGCTGGATAATTTACACTGCTCTGCCATTAGCCCCAGCAGAAAGGGCAGCTCATTGTTAACCTCCTTGCAAGTTTCAAGAAATTTCTGTGTCTGTGTAAAAAATATGAATGATTTACTGAAATGTTCTCAGCCCCGGAAAATCCAAGGTCAATATCCGGGTTTCTAACTGGGAACATACTTTAAATAGCTCCATTTTATCTCTGGAGGAAAGGTATTTTCAAAAAAAAAGAGAAACAATGTTTGACTTCCCTGTGAAGTTTTTCTCGGGCCACATTTTGCAAGTTAATGCTGGGTGAATTCACGGACCCGTAGTCAGAGTTCTCTGTTGGAAGAAGGCTGTGTCTCCTTTTCAATCTGCTCCGTTGACCAGATTACACCCTGAATTTACAGCTGGAGGATTTAAGGGGTATCACCAATCACCGCTCATGCACTGCTGACACGCTAGAATCTTCAAGGGTAATCTTATTCAGGAAAGCTGGATTGTGTTGCTGTGTGACTTGTGAACACTGTGATGAAAGTCTGTGCAGATTGAACTCAGTTAAGTGATCACTTTGGTGGTACAACCCCCATGTATTTGCTTTATACTAACACATGGGCTGTGGGTGTCATCAGCAAAGCCATTATTGCCCATCCCTAGGTTCCTTTGAGCAGGGGGCAGTGAGACCCCTTCTTGAACGACAGCAATCCCCTTGTGGAATGTAGTCCTGGTTATGTGGGGAGCTCCTGGATTTACACCCAGTGAAAATGAAGGGGAAGCAATATATTTCCAAGTCAGGATGGCATGTAACAAAGGGGAATTTGCAGGTGGCGATGACGCCCGGTATCTGTTACCCTAGTGCTTCCGGCTGGCAGAGGTCACATGATCATTGATGAGTAGGTGCAGTGCATTTTGTTGATTGGACGCATGGTGTACCAGCAATAGAGGGAATGGACCCATTGGGTGATGGGTGAATTGTCAACCAAGCAGATCACACCGACAGAAATGGAACTGAGCTTCAGGTGTTTTCATCACCAGATTCCTGACAAGTCCTTTGACTGGTGTAGTGACCTGGCGTTCCAAGAGATGATACATTCGGCACAGGATACCCAGCCTCTGACCTCTTCTGGGTGCAATGAGATTCTGGTAAAAGGTATTGATGGAACTTCTTGACAGGAATACCACTGAATGTCGAATGCAGGTGATCAGACTTTCCCGTGAAAGAGTCTTCTGGTGACCCTTCACAGCCCGTGCCTGAAAGTTGTCTACAGCACAGTACCTTGCCAGGGCTGGAAGACTTGTGTATTAAGGAAATAGGTAATAGGTTAGGACTTTATTCCTTGGAACATAGAAAATTGAGGGGAGATTTGATATTCAAAGTGAGGGGTGTAGATGGGGTAAATGCAAGCAGGCTTTTCCACTGAGGTTGGGTGGAGCTAAAGCTAGAGGTCATAGGTTAATGATGAGAGGTGAAAAGTTTAAGGGGAACAGGAGGGGAAACTCCTTCACTCAGAGGGTCATGTCAGTGTGGAATAAGCTGCCAGCACAAGGTGCATGCGAGTTCAATTTCAACATCTAACAGAAGTTTGGATAGGTACGTGGATGGTAGGGGCATGGAGGGCCATGGTCCCACGCAGGTCGATGGGACTAAGCAGTTTAAATGGTTTGGCACAGACTAGATGGGCCAAATGGCCTGTTTCTGTGCTGTACTTTTCTATGACTCTATGACTCTGTTTACAGGTATGGAGCGCTTCATCTGCAAAGGTATCGCAGGTGGAAATGGACAGTGTGCAACATTTAGCTTTCTGAATCTGACGCAGCAGCTGAAGATGTGCAGACCAAAGGCACTTCTTTTAATGAGATACTGACATTCAACAGTCACAAGCGTCTCTCTTCAAGACAAACTCTGTCTCCCACCGCAGATGCATATTGAGTTCAATGTTGTCAGGGCTCCTTACTGTCACAGGCAAAGGCTGCCTTGATGTCAAGGGCAGTCACTCCCATCTCATCGCTGGAAGTTAGCTTTTCAGTTTCCGTTTGCGCCTAAGCTGTGGTTCAGACAAAACCCAAACCAGGCGCCAGTGGGTTCAGTGGGGAGTAAATACCACTTGACAGTGCTGTCAATAACACCTTCGTTCACTTTGTTGATGATTGTGAGCAGACTGATTGGACTGTAATTAGTAGGGCTGGCCCGGCTTTTTTTGTGAACAGGACGTACCTGGGCAATTTTCCACATGGCTGGGTAATGTGGTAAAAGCACCAGCTGAAGGTACGGTTTGTCCCGGAGAGAAAGTCTTCAGCACAATAGCCAACATGTTGTCTGCTCTCTTTACCTTTACTGTTTCCTGTGCTTTCAGCCTTGTTGCTTCGTGTGAATTGAACGGAGGTGTCAGAAGACAGGTCTCTTTGTTGGCAGGATCTCAGGAGGAAACTCAGTTAAGTAATCCACATCACGTTGCTGATTGTGGAGCTCACAAACGCTATTGATTTGGGTTTTTGGCTGGGTTCACAGGGGTTTGTGTTGGGCATGTGGCCAAGTGGTTAAGGCGTTCGTCTAGTTATCTCAAGGTCGCTAGTTTGAGCCTCAGCTGTGGCAGCGGGTTTGTGTCCTTGAGCAAGACACTTAATCACACATTGTTCTTGTCTGTGCGAGGAGTGGCGCCCCACATAGACTTCCAATCTACACCTTGTAAGGCATGAAAATACCCGATGCAGGCCTCGTGGTCTGAGTCGACGTTCCCTCCCCCACAGGGGATGGGGATGTTCAAGGAGCCGATTTTAATTGTCCATCGCCAATTTCCTACTTTCATCAACCTTATTTGATCATTACCTGTCACAGGTAATACGCTTGCAATGACTGAACCCAGGTCCGGAGGAACAACAGACTCCCATGTAGAGATGGAAACAAGAGTTTATACATAGGAATTCAACAAAACATCAGTGGCTCCACCGAGTGCCATCATGAGATAAGTGATTCTCCAAGCAAGGACCCCACGATAAGCACCAATCGGGAGACTGCTTGAAATAATCACAGCACGGGGAAAACCCATGCCAGTCAAAATAAACTTAACAAGATTAAACAGAAGGCACAAGGGCTCAAAGACTCTAGTTAAGACAACAATTAGCAAATACAGCCACTCTAGAAACCTCGGAGCCCAAAGCTCTACGGCTCACAGCACAGGTCCGCAGAGCTCATGACGATTACCTTTGGCTTGCTCACTGGCTCGGTCCTGTGTGGATAATGGAAGGAAAGGCTGGACACAGCACTGCCTACTTCTTAAGTACACATTGGGACCAGAATTCAAAGACACAAGAGGTTTTACAGCTGCTGAAAATCTCAAGTAACACACACAAAATGCTGATGAAGGATCACTACTCATTTCCCTCCACAGATGCTGTCACCAGCATTTTGTGTGCAGGGCCTGAAGTCACTGTGCTGAGGCCACTGTCTCCCACAGGGAGGGTCCAGCTGAACTGGATCTGACTGATGGCTGAAACAGAAGCTCCTCCGATGTGCCCCCAAAATCAAACTGCCCTGAGTCCACCAGGTGCTTCCCAGATGTAGATGTAGTCTGAGAAGGAACCACCTCATATGTGTTTTTTTTTTGAACTTGGTGTGAAGAGAACATGAGAGGTCTCAGAATCCCACTAGCAAACCATGGGCAGAAAACCTTCCTCCCATCTCTCTCCCTAAGGTTGTTGCTGGGCCTTGAAGCTCGTTGAATTTAAACAGGCTGGTGTAATTTATGCAAACACGAGGAAGTCTGCAGATGCTGGAATTCGAAGCAACACACATAAAAATTGCTGGTGAATGCCGGGGCCAGGCAGCATCTATAGGAAGAGGAACAGTCGACGTTCCAGGCCGAGACCCTTCGTCAGGACTAACTGAAAGAAGAGACAGTAAGAGATTTGAAAGTGGGGGGAGGGAGATCCGAAATGATAGCAGAAGACAGGAGGGGGAGGGATGGAGCCAAGAGCTGGACAGTTGATTGGCAAAAGGGATATGAGAGGATCATGGGACGGGATGCCTAGGGAGAAAGAAAAGGGGAGGAGGGAAGCCCAGAGGACAGGCAAGGTGTATAGTGAGAGGGACAGAGGGAGAAAAGGAGAGAGAGAGAGAGAAAAAAAAAAGAAAAAAAAATAAATAAATAACATGTGGGGTACAAAGGGGAAGTGGGGCTTTAATGGAAGTCAAGTTATTAAATTGTTAAATTAAATTAAATTGGTGTAAATTATGTGTGGGATTTCCCGCCTGTGCTCCAGTTTCCTCCCACATCACAAAGAAGTGCAAAATTAATGGCTTAATTGGCCACTGCAGTGCTTAGGTGAGGGATAGGATCAAGGGAACGTTGAAGGGACATGAAGAGAATAAAATAAGATTTAAGTAGGGTTACGTGAAATACATTATTGATCGTCAGCACGGACTCGATGGGCTGAAGAGCCTGTTCCCATGCTGTATCTCTATGGCACAATGAGTCTAACCTAGGCATAGACAATTCCATTGTGCAGAGGGAAAGGGCCATCTGCTCACCAGATGATTATCTTAATTTGATAACAATGAGCAAAGAAATCCAAGGTATTTATCATCATTTCCGAAGTCTAGTATTCTGTCACCTTGGGCACATAACCTCAGCATCCACTGTAGGGAAGATTGAATCAAGCAGGCTTCCCTCTCTTAGTCATTGCCCATTGATCCCTCACTGAATAGAGCTGGGGATATGTTGTATCTGTTTTTGATTTTTGCCCAGATGTTGCTCCGCTAGCAGCCTGACGATATCACAGTGAAAGACTTTCCCATGAAGATCATGAAGAAAATCAGAGCCTAAAGCTTTTCTCACACAGAACCACATCTTCCCTCCACCACTGTCTCTCCCCTCTATAAACCCTGCCCACGCACCCCCACACACTCACACACAAGCTCACTACGATTTCCACTGGTGATACAGGCCTGGTTTCATCGCCACATGTTAAGATTTCTGAATGCACGCCATTCTCTCTGTGCTCCATTCACCCACGAGTCACATAGATATTTTTTGCCAGGCTTCTTTGAACCTCTGGTGTTAGGAGCTCCTTCACTCCTTCCTAATCCTCACATAAGCTGCCATCTTACTTCCTCCCACCACCATCCAAAGTGGTGTTACCATGACAGGGATGGTGGTGGGGGAGACCATTTCAGCCCAGCACAGTGGACAGGAATCCCACATGAACCACAGCCTAGATTTACACCTCAGCCGCCAAACCCAATAGCAAGCAAAATCACAGCGGTGAATATGCTCAGTGGGACGCTGGTGATAAGATTCTAATACAGCTCAGACAAAATGCTGGAGGAACTCAGCAGGTCAGGCAGCATCTATGGAATGGAATAAGCAGTCAACTTTTCAGGTCGAGACCCTTCTTCAGGACACATGTTTCTGATGATTCTAATATTCTGATGGTGGGTTAGATCAAACTTACCCCCTGAATATTCTTGTTCAGGACTTTTTCTGTGAAGGACAGGCACATTAACATTAACACATTTTCCGCACAGTTAACTATCAGGATTAAAAAGAACAATTGTGAAGTTCACACCTATGAACCCTTTTTGTTTTCCAATAAATTACCTCTTCAAATTGTGATTCATGCAACAATCTTTCCCTTACTTTCATAAAATATATGACTTGAAGGGGAGGCTGGTTTGTCAGAGTTGCCTTTCATCCGGGGGATTATATTACACAAGGTAGAGAAATAGGGTTAGGCTTCAGAGGACTTTGCCCTTAAATTTGTAATTAAAAAGCTCTGTCACCAAGGACTGAAGAGGAGCAAAAGAAACATTTGCAGCAAGCACCAATTGATTTATTTTTGTAAGGACACCAAACAGGTTAGTGGCTTTGTATGTGTTTCTTGTCCATTTGCTGTGAAATGCTGCTACAGACTTGAATGGCTTTGCGCTGTGAACTTAAGGAATGGGCAACTGTGGCTTGGCAGAGCACAGTGTCTGGGTGAGGAGGCCTTTAACCTGTGAGTCCAACACTCCTCCAGGAGTCAACACATTCAGGAGAGCAAGGAGGGGATATCCCTGAATATCACTACATTTCTACATTCCATCAGCGACTACACTTCAAAAGAGCTTTCGGATTCCCGCCGACCTGGAAAGTGGCTTTGTAGATGCAAGACCTTTCTTAACTTTTCTTCAGGCATTCCACTCCACAAATAATTTATCCTGGATCAGGGTTCCATGTTCATATAAACTCCGTCTTGTGTTATTATACATCTTTGGTTAATCACCACGCCTTAATGCACATGACAATCTCTGTCAACTCATGAAATCCCTTTTATTTTTACACCTTAAAATCTCTCCACAGATGCCACATGATGTTTTAAAAACTGATGGGCTCACAGCTGCTTGTCTGTCTGTTCCACCTTCAGAATTTCACACATGACTGAGGCTTCACCCCACTTGTGCAGGGGCTGAGTGCCAATTATCTTATCAGGAAACCTATCAGCGTTCTTTGACTCCTATCTGAAATGACTGGGAAATAAATAAACTTCAATGTTTATCATTATCTGTTACTTGGCCCTCAGCCCTGTCATATCAGTCTGATCTACATGTGATTTTTTTGTGTGTGTGTGTCTCCGTCTCTTCTGTCAGATTTAGTCGAGGCAAGGTTACAGAGCGGGGAGGGAAAGTGAAGGAGGATTATTGTCAGGAATGTGATTGAAGGTGAACTCAGAGTAAAATGTTCAAAGAAAATGATGTGGAATGTATTGCTTGAAGACCTGGTGAAGGCAGATACCTTTATGACATTTAAGAAGCATCTAATTCTTAAATTGCCAAGGCATAGAGGTCTATGGACATAATGTGGGTAAATGAGATTAATGTAGACAAGGATGTAGACAAGGCCTGTTTCTATACTTTAAAACTCCGACTTTAATTTCTTCTTCAGGACAGGAACAGAAAACCTCATGGCCGAGGCTGTCTGCTGAAATGAGGAAGAAAGAATGAGAGTTGGCCGCAATATTTTTGAAGAACAGATGTTCTTTTCCTATTATACATACTATTTATTACAAATTACTATAAATTGACAGAGACGTAACATAAAGATTTTTACTCCTCATATATATGAAGGGTGGAAGTAATAAAGTCAATCCAATTTAATTCAATATGTGGCCTGAACAGAAGTGATATGCCCTTGTACTTACAGCTAACACATGATTTAGGGGCCAAAGGTACTCATTCATGGTCTTTGAGACCAGCGGCCTGGCTGCCAATTCAATCGATGATGCTGAGATTTTACACTGAGAAGTCACTGCTTTTGCAAGTGTATGAGAAGAGGTTTGAAACTACTTGGGGAACTGGAGAATCAAGCAGAACTGCAAAATAAACTCAGAAAACCAGGCAGCATCCATGGAAAAAGAAATATTCAATGTTTTATGTCTGCAACCCCTCATTAGAGTTGTGAGAGGGTTAATTTTTAGATTATGAGGACACGCATTCCCCTTTTATTGTCATTTAGTAACGCATGCATTAAGAAATGATACAATGTTTTTCCAAAATGATATCACAAAAACACATGACAAACCAACTTAAAAACTAACAAAAAACACATAATTATAACATATAGTTACAACAGTGCAAGCAATACCGTAATTTGATAAGAACAGACCATGGCACAGTAAAAGTCTCAAAGTCTCTCGAAAGTCCCATCATCTCATGCAGACAGTGAACCTCCAGCGCCGCCAACTTGCCGATGCAGCATCCTGGAAGCATCCAACCACAGTCCAACTCTGAGTCCATCCAAAAACTCCGAGCCTCCGACCACCTCTTTGACATCGAGCACCAGCACCTTCTCTGCCAAGCGCTTCGACCCCCGCCCCGGCAACAGGCAATAGGCAAAGCCAAGGATTTGGGGCCTTTGTCTCCAGAGATTCTCGATCGCACAATAGCAGCGGCAGCGAAGCAGGCATTTCAGAAGTTACTCCAGATGTTCCTCCGCGCTTCTCATGGCTGTCTCCATCAAATCCGGATTGTGCACAGCATCTTACTTCACAAATACGATATTCATTCGGAATGGTCGCGCACGCTGCGTTGCGCCGCCACCTTTTCCTCCCTCCCTCACTTAAAGTCCCTTACTTTTCAGTAAGATGGAGGACTGTGCGGAGCAAAAGCAGTGTGTCCCATGTCTTTGTTTCATGGCTACCTGCAAGGAGATGAATCTCAAGGTCATATAATACATACATACTTTGATAATAAATGAACTTTCAACTTTGAACAAGAAAATGCTGAAAAACCACAACAGGTCGGGCAGAGTTTATGTTTGTATGAAGACTGGGCATTTGTGCTTGCCATTCTACTCGCCTTTTTACTTTCTTACATTGGTCTATTCTGGTTTGCTCGAGACATCCCAGTCATCAAGAGAATACAACACCAGTCAGACTTCAGTGCATTAGCAACACATTACACAAAGGAGTTGGACTGTGCATGCAATAGCGATATCATTCCATCTTCTACCTCTTAGACCAGGAGTTCCTGACTTTTTTTGAGCATGGGCCAATGCCATTAAGCAAGGGATCTGTAGACACTAGGTTGGGAACTCCTGGATATTGAGGCCTGATGAAGGCTTTTGGCCCAAAATGTCAGCTGTTCGTACTCCCTCCATAGATGCTGCCTGACCTGCTAATTTCCTCCAAATCTTGAGAGTATTGCACAAGATTTCCAACATCTACAGAATATTTTCTGTCTCTGCGTTCTCTCTTGGAGACAAAAAGAAACGCAGCTGCTGGAAACTAGAGCAATAACAATTTGATGCAGTTTTGACCTGGAACATCAACAATTCCTTTCTTCCCTCAGATGCTGCTCAGCACATTGTTATCTTCTCCCACTCTTAGTTATGATGAAGAGTCTTCAACCAAAAAAAAAAGACCTGTTTCTCCTTGCACAGATGCTGACCTGCTGCACTTTCCAGCATTTTCTATCGGACATTACCTTTGTTCTAGACATCTCTTATCACTCTCTCCCTTATTGAATACAAGCTTGCAACTCCTGTGTTTCTAGTTCTTACAATCAATCGAGACCCAAATCATTTCTTCTTCCAGAAACCCTGTCCGAGCTGCTGAATGGTCCTGGCATTTTCTGTTTTTATTTCAGATATACAGCGTCTAAACTTTTCCTGTTGAGTTTTGGTGTCTGAGATAGGACGAGGCATCATATTTCTCTCCCTTTCTTCCGTTCCTCTTCCCTCTGTTTAACTCTCTGTTGCTCACTTTCTGAGAATAAATGAGTAGATTACCAAGACTGTGCTGATGTTGAGAAGACCAGCTTGCACAGCGTTGCTATGGTGCAAGGACACTAGTATACATCGCAGCAGCTGCTGAGACTCTGGGCTTGTGTAAGTGATGCTGAGGATACTGGTTTGCACCATGTTGCTTGTTTATATAATATGAAGATCGCTTCATTAAATGGATGAAAATCAATCATGTCAGAGAAAGAAATTCTGAGAGAATTTTGAGGAATTTGATTGGTCATTCAAGCTAACCAGAAATAGTTGAATTTGAAACTGACTAATCAAATCTCTCACAATGTGCTTCACTCTCCCCTCTCATTAGTCAAGGATCCTGGAGTAATTTAGCAATCTATATTGGCCACCTTGCAATTGGTTGAGGACAGACTTGGACTTAAAATAAAACTGTGTGCAAATCTGGTTGCCCCATTACAGGAAGGATGTGGAGATTTTGGAAGGGCAACAAAAGTGGTTTATCAGGATGTTGCCTAGCTTGGAAGGAATGAGCTATAATGGGAGGTTGGCCAAATTTGAAACACATGAAAATCTGCAGATGCTGGAGATCCTAAGCAACATACACAAAATGCTGGAGGAATTCAGCAGGTCTGGCAGCATCTACGGAAAAGAGTAAACAGTCAATGCTTCAGGCGCAGACCCTTCTTCAGGATTAAGAGGGAAGAGGGGGATGTCGGAATTAAAAGGTGGGGGAAGGGGAAAAAAGGTTGGCTGGACGGTGATGGGTGAAGCCAGGTGGGTGGAAAAGGTCAAGGGCTGGAGAAGAAAGAATCTGATAGGACAGGAGAGTGGACAATAGGAGAAAGGGAAGGAGGAGGGGGCCCGGGGGAAGTAATAGGTATATAAGAAAAAGTAAAAGCTCAGAGTGGGGAATAGAGGACGGGAGTGAAATTGTTTAAGAGAAATTGATATTCATACCATCAGGTTGGAGGGTACCCAGATGGAATATAAGGTGTTGCTCCTCCACCCTGAGGGTGGCCTCTTCTTGGCACAAGAGGATCAACACGTCGGAAACAGGAATGAGAATCGGAATTAAAATGCTTGGCCACTGGAAAGTCCCACTTGTGGCAGGTGTTGTGAAGATGCTGGACGAAGCGGCCCCCAGTTTACAGCAGGTCTCACCAATGCAGAGGAGGCCACACCCGGAGTGCCCGACACAATAGACGATGCCAGCAGGTGCACAGGTGAAGTGTTGCCTCACCTGGAAGGACTGTTTGGGGCCCTCAATGGAGGTGAGGGAGGAGGTGTATAGGAAGGTGTAGCACTTAAACTGCTTGTTAGACATTAATAAGATTAAGAGAGGCATAGATACAGCAGACAGCGAGAATCTTTTCCAAGGGTAGAAAGTTTGAAGTTAATAACTCATCAGGGGTGATTGATAGGTCCGTGGCCTGAGGTAGAAGGAGATGGATGCGTTATTAACTTCAAACTTCCTGCATAATTACTCAAGGAGTTGAACTGCATGTGCATGTAACGAGAGCAGTATAACTCATCTCCTTCTACCTTAGGCCACAAACTTATCAATCACCTCTGCTGTGGACATTTTCTGGAGGTCCAAGATCCGTATGCTCCACAACCGCTGGACTGTGTGTGTAAATGTAGGAGGGGACTATGCTGAAAAATAGATGTGCTAGGTTTTTTAAAATTGACTCCTTCTACCTTAGACCATGAACTTATCAATCACCCCTCATATTGTTTCAGGGTTAAAAAATCAGTTTCACCTTGTGGAAAAGGCACTTGTATTTACTTGGATTTGCTTTCCAAGTCAGGAACAATAAAGCAGCTCTCTACCTCCCCGGAGCTACTTCATGGCTGGCTGTTTTATCTTGGAAGCACTGACGGAACTTGGCATGGAGTGTGGAGAACAGAGAAATTTTCATTCCCATTACACTCTGTGTCATTTAACATTAAATCCTCTTTAAAGACCAGCTTAATCCAAAATCCCAGCTGATGAAATATTCAGCTTTCCCTGTCCGTGAGAAGGTATATTTCAACAGCAACTCTAGGATTTTGCTCTTCGGCCCCATCCTGACCCTCTTACATCACCTCATCACCTACCACCCCTCACCAAGCCTCCCCTTTCCCATCCGCCCTCCAAATATCAACACTTAATCTTTTTGATTCCACTGCACTGATTTCAGACATCAAATGTGGTTCCTTGTTCAATTCTATTGATGATTTATTGGTTTATTTCATTATTTATTGAGATACAGCATAGGATGGGTCCTTCTGGTCCTTCGAGCCACGTCACCCAATTTAATCCAAGCCTAATCATGAGACAATTTATCGCGACCAATTAACCAATTAACTGATGTGTCTTTGGACTGTGGGAGGGAACTGGAGCACCCGGAGGAAATCCACACGGTCACGGGGAGAACGTACAAATTTCTTACAGGCAGCGGCGGGAATTGAACCTGGGACACTGGTACTGTAAAGTGTTGTGCTAACTACCACTCTACCGTGCCACCTTATCGACTTACAGGTGAATGAGTTCAAATCTGGCCTCAAACCACAAGCCAGATTCAAAGGCAGCCCAGGCAATCAACAGTGGAGGTCTCCTGCCTCTGCTGGTTCACGTAATGATCCTGTGTCACAGTCCTGACCGTTAGTTCCCCATTTTCTCCTAATTTCCTTTGATGGCAGCACACCTGGTTTTCATCAAGATCTGCAGCATAAGAACCCTGGCTTTGCACCCACTAGTTGCCAGATCGTTGGTTTTGCCAATGTGGTAATTAACGTTTCCCGGCCGCTTAGGACTGTGTGTTCTAAGTTTTGCTTCAGTACTGAGAATTACCTGTGAAACTCAGTCTCCCCGTATCAAGATAAGTCTTTTAAGTTTTATCTCAGCACTGAGGTTTACCTGTGTAACTCTGTCTCTCCATGCTAAGAAAAGTTTTGTCTGCTGCTACCCTTTCTACGCTCCGTGTTATGGTCAGTTCTGCCTGTCTCCTGCCTTCCTGCACTCTCCCCTGTTTGCCGATCAATGTTCACGCCCGCGTCTACATCCTAACGCAACCTCCGTGCCTGTGTTCTGCGCTTGGGTTTGCCTTGTTCGTTGCAACAGAATGATCTGGGCTCCGTGGACCCAGCAGACACGAATACCCTTCAGCAAGCCCTCACCAGCCAGGCTTCCCTACTGGGACAGCACGATCAATTCCTCCGGGAAGTCACAGAGAACCTCCATTCCCCGTCTGCTCACGTCACGCAGATCGGTGACCAGGTGGACCGTGTATCCACTCGGTTCACTCAACTCACTCCTGGAACCCTGTCTAACCAGCCCAGACAGCCTATAGCAGCAACCCCCTACGTGTCAGCAACACCCCCGCCAAGGGAGCCTCTCGTACCTGAACCGGAGCACTACGCTGGGGATTTGGGGAAGTGCCGGGCTTCCTTCTTCAGTGCTCCTTGGTGTTCGAACAGCAGTTGTCCACATACTCCACGGATAAGTCAAAGATTGCTTATATCATGGGGTTGTCGCGGGGAAGTGCTTTAGCGTGAGCCACATCTGTTTGGGATAACCAACCGGATATCAGCTCTTCTTCTGCCACCTTTATCGTGGAAATGAGAAAGATCTTTGTCCACCCCGTCCGTGGAAAAGGCGCCGCCAAGCGTCTACTCACCCTCCGCCAGGGCTCACGCAGTGTTGCCGAATATTCTGTGGAGGTCCAGATGTTAGCGGCCAACTCAGGGTGGAATGATGAGGCACTCCAAGGGGTATTTCAGAATGGTCTCAGCGACATGGTGAAAGACGCGTCGGCAGCAAGAGACGACACCGACAGCCTGGATTCCCTGATCTCCCTCGCCACCAGGTTGGACAATCGCTTCCGAGAACGCCATAGAGAAAGAACTGGGCGTCCACCACCTTTGGCCACTTCTCGGCACTCGTTACCACCTCCCGCCAGAACAAGCTTCTCTCCTCCTTCTGCACCCCGAGTAGCTCCCAGCCCGGCCGTTTCCACCGCCCCGAGAGAGGAACCCATGCGGCTGGGACGGAACCACCTTTCTCCCACAGAGCGACTCCAGAGATTGAGAGCAGGTGAGTGTCTATATTGTGGCCAGTCCGGCCATTTCCTTGCTACCTGTCCCCTTCGGCAAAAGGGAAGGCACCAGTAGCAGGGGAGACCCTGGTGAGCCAGACAACATTCCCTTCTGTACCCCAACCCTGGATGCAGCTTCAAGCCACTCTTGTTACAACCAACAGTCCCTGCCTCTGTTAGCAAGAGTGGACTCCCACGCTGAGGGAAACCTTTTGGATGAAAACTTAGCCTTCCAAGCCGGAATTCCTCGTGAGCTGTTGAGTAACCCCGCCCCCCGCCGGAAGCCCGGGCACTGGACGTTAGACTACTGGCCTGAGTCACACACTACACACCACCTCTGTCTCTCCTTCTCTCTGGAAATCATCGGGAACAGGTACGATTCAATTTAACTTCCTCTCCTCAAGCTCCTATAATTCTTGGTTACCCCTGGTTAAGTCGGTATAACCCCCACATTCACTGGTCCACTGGGAAAGTAGTCAACTGGAGTTCGTTCTGCCATTCCACTTGTCTACAATCAGCCCTTTCCCCAGTGAAAGTCACCGCGACCTTGTCTGCCTCTGAATCCCCCGACTTATCCAAGGTTCCAGCAGAGTATCACAATCTGGGAGAATTGCTTAGCAAGAAACAGGCTCTTTCCCTGCCTCCACATCGCCCTTACAATTGCGCAATTGACCTTCTCCCCAGAGCCCCTCTACCCACCAACCTGTCCCGACCAGAAAGGGAAGCCATGGAGACTTACCTGAATAACACTCTTGCGGCTGGTATTATCCGACCCTCATCTTCCCCTGTAGGCGCAGGTTTCTTCTTTGTGGAGAAGAAAGACAGTTCACAGCGACCCTGCATTGACTACCGTGGCCTGAACAGCATCACCATAAAGAATAAATATCCCCTGCCCCCTATCAACTCTGCTTTCGAGCCCCTTCACGGAGCCACAATTTTCTCTAAGCTGGATCTATGGAATGCCTATTACCTGGTCAGGATAAAGGAGGGAGATGAATGGAAAACAGCTTTTAACACTCCCCTTGGTCATTTCAAATATTTGGTCATGCCATTCGGTCTCACCAATGCCCCTGCCATCTTCCAAGCCCTGGTAAACGATGTCCTTAGGGACTTTATTAACTGTTTTATTTTCATTTATTTGGACAACATCTGAATCTTCTCCCGCAGTTTTCAGGAACACACCTACCATGTCCGTCAGGTTCTTCAGAGGTTTTTGGAGAACAAGCTATTTGTTAAGGCAGAGAAGTGCGAGTTCCATGCCCATTCTGTCAGTTTCCTGGGGTATATCATTGAGAGTGGGCAGGTGAGGGCGGATCCCGAAAAGATCCGGGCAGTGGTGGAGTGGCCAAAACCCATGACGCTTAAACAACTCCAGAGATTTCTGGGGTTTGCAAACTTCTACCATCGCTTCATCAAGGACTACAGCCGGGTGCCAGCGCCCCTTACTCAGCTCACCCCTCCTGCGACCCCTTTTCACTGGACTCCCAAAATGGACTCAGCCTCCTCGGAGCTGAAGAGGCGTTTCGCCTCTGCTCCCATCCTGTTCCAACCTGACCACTCACGCCAATTCATTGTGGAAGTCAACGCCTCCGACTCTGGGGCGGGAGCGGTCCTCTCCCAACGCGCTGGCCCTGACCAAAAGCTCCATCCCTGCACCTTCTTCTCTCGCCGCCTATCCCCCGCCGAACGGAACTACGATGTAGGGAACCGGGAGTTACTGGCTGTCAAGCTCGCTTTGGGGGAGTGGAGGCACTGGCTGGAGGGAGCTGAATATCCATTCATCATCTGGATGGAGCACAAGAACCTGGCGTACACCCAAACCGCCAAACACCTGAATTCCTGCCAAGCCCGTTGGGCATTATTTTTTGACCGTTTCAGACTTACACTCATCTATCATCCTGGTTCCAAAAATGGGAAGCCCAATGCTCCCTCCCGTCAATATGTCTCTAAGGAGGGCCTTCCCAACCCCGATACCATCCTTCCACCATCCTGTGTTGTGGCTGCCCTCACCTGGGAGATCGAATCCATAGTCAAAGAGGCCCAACGGACTCAACCTGACCCAGACAATGGACCCACCAATCACCTCTTCGTGCCTGACTCTGTTCGGTCTTAGGTTCTCCAGTGGGGGAATACTTCTCGTTTCGCCTGCCATCCCATA
Source organism: Mobula birostris (assembly GCF_030028105.1). NCBI lineage: Eukaryota > Metazoa > Chordata > Chondrichthyes > Myliobatiformes > Myliobatidae > Mobula > Mobula birostris. The sequence continues at coordinate 31,256,423 of NC_092396.1, forward strand.
CATTGATCAAACTCTGTCCCTTCTGAGGTGACATTTCTGGTGGCCCACCATGGACGCTGACACTCGCTCTTTTGTTTCTGCCTGTTCTGTGTGTATGTGCGGAAAGGCCTCCCATCAACCACCTAGGTTGTTTCGTCCCCTACCTGTCCCTAGCCGTCCTTGGTCTCACATTGCTCTGGATTTCGTTCCTGGACTACCCCCTTCACAGGGGAACACTGCTGTACTCACTGTGGTGGACCATTTCTCCAAAGCCGTGCACTTTGTAGCCCTTCCCAAACTCCCTACAGCCCATGAAACATCCAATCTCCTTGTCCATCACGTCTTCCACCTTCATGGAATTCCCTCTGACATCATTTCTGACCGGGGCCCCCAATTCATCTCTCAAGTCTGGAGATCCTGTTGTCAAGCCCTTGGAGCCTCAGTAAGTCTGTCTTCCAGTTTCCATCCGCAGAATAACGGTCAAACGGAATGAGCGAACCAAGATTTGGAAGCAGCTCTGCACTGCATAACCGCCAACAACCTGTCACCCTGGAGCACCCATCTCACTTGGGTGGAGTACGCCCACAACTCCCTGGTCAGCACCGCCACCAGAATGTCTCCCTTCGAATGCTCCCTCGGTTACCAACCCCCTCTGTTTTCTGCCCATGAAGATGACACCGCTGTGTCTTCAGTTCAGGCCTATCTCTGCCGGTGCCGCAAGGTCTGGAAAGATGCGTGCTCGGCCCTGCTCCGCTCAGCTGACCGCAACTGGAGGACTGCCGATCGCCTTCAAGTTCCTGCACCCAACTATCGGCCTGGTCAGAAGGTTTGGCTCTCTTCTGAATACATCCTCCTCAAGAATGAATCCAAGAAACTCGCCCCTCACTATCTTGGACCATTCGAAATTGAGAGCATTATCAACCCCTTGTTGGTCAGACTCAAACTGCCCAGATCTATGCACATTCATCCCAAATTCCACGTCTCCCAACTGAAACCTGTGTCCGTCAGCCCTTTGTGCCCTCCTGCTGAACCTCTTCCACCCACCCGGGTCATCGACGACTACCCAGCGTACACCATCCGGCGAATACTGGATGTGCGCCGCCAAGGCGGGGGTCTCCAGTACCTGGTCGGTTGGGAGGGATACGGTCCTGAGGAGCGCACCTAGATACCCCGCTCCTTCATCTTGGACCCTTCCCTCATCCAAGATTTCCATCGCGACATTTCGGACAAGCCTAGTCGTTCTCCTGGGGGCTCCCGTTGAGGGAAATATTGTCACGGTCCCAACCGTTAATTCCCCATTTTCTCCTAATTCCCCTTGATGACGACACACCTGGCTTTCATCAAGACCTGCAGCATTTCAACCCCGGCTTCGCACCCACTACTTGCCAGATCGCTGGTTTTGCCAGTGTGGTAATTAACGGTTCCCGGCCGCTTAGGACTGTGTGTTCTAAGTTTTGCTTCAGTACTGAGAATTACCTGTGAAACTCAGTCTCTCCGTGTCAAGATAAGTTTTCTAAGTTCCACTCCAGTTCCGAGGTTTATCTGTGAAACTCGGTCTCTCCGTGTCAGGATAAGTCTTTTAAGTTTTACTTCAGCACCGAGGTTTACCTGTGTAACTCTGTCTCTCCGTGCTAAGAAAAGTTTTGTCTGCCGCTTCCCTTTCTACACTCCGTGTCAAGATCAGTTCTGCCTGTCTCCTGCCTTCCTACACTCCCTCCTGTTTGCCATTCAATGCTCACACCTGTGTCTACATCCTAACGCAACCTTCATGCCTGTGTCCTGCGCTTGGGTTCGCCTCGTTCATTGCAACATCCTGTCAATGTGTTACCTAAAGGCTTCGTTTCACAACAAACTAATGCCCTGAATTTCTCAGAGAATTTGCAGTCTCAAATTCAGAGAAGAATATCAGTGAGCCAATGTTGAACTAAGACCAGTGGACTTACGAGCAAAGTAGTGGTCACAGAAAGAAATAGTAATTGGGGGTAAAGGGGTTATTTTTATGATGACAGGCTGTAACTAGCGAAGTCTAGCATGAATCAATACTTGAACCTTTGTTTAAAGCCATGTTAATGACCTAGTAAAGGGGATGGAGTTAAAGTCGCACTTAAACAAGATATAAGAGTTTTCTGACCATGCAGATCTCAATATGAATGGTGATGGGTAGAAAAGATACCAGATGTAGAATAATGTAGGGGAAATATGCAATTATTCACTTGCAATGGAAAAAGTGAATGTATTTTAAAGGGAACAATTACTAGTAATTGCCAGCATTCATACAGGCTTGGGTGAGCTGGCTTACAAACAAATCATAGAATGTTCTTTGCACAGTAAGTAATTCAGAAGGTTAACTATATCTTAGCCTTTGGCAAAAGAGGATTCATACATATAATTTTATGGCATTTATATCTTGTGTAAATACACTTTTGACAATAAACAGGATCTTGAACACAATAGGAATGAGTGCAAGTCATAAAGATCCCTGGGTCAGATCCAAAGCTTGCAAAGAGGGAAGTCTTCCTGCTGATCTACGGGGCTTTAATAAGATCATATCCAGACAACGGTACAAATTTGTGTTCTGCACCGATGGAAGACCATACCTGCTTTGAAGGTCTGCAACAACGACTCACTAAATCTGTGCCAAAGAAATGATGGAGCTATCCTCTCTTGGGTATTGAATTGGTTAAACATAGAACATAGGCAGGTACAGCATTGGAACGGGCAATTTGGCCGACAATGTTGTGCCAAACCTTTTAAAAAGCAAATGAAAAGCACCCTCTTACCTACACAATGTCCATATCCCTCCATGAGCCTATCCAAGCGTCCCTTAAAAGCCTCTAATATACTTGCCTCTAGCACCATACCAGGCAGCGTATTCCAGGCATCCAGCACTCTGAGTAAAAGACTTACCCCTCACATCCCCCTTGAACCTACCTCCCTCACTTGCAATGCATGCCCTCTGGTATTAGGCGTTTCAATCTTGGGAAACAGATATTCCCAGTCTACTCTATCTATGTCTCTTATAATCTTATAAAGCTCTATCAGATCTCCCCTCAGTCTCCACCACTCCAGAGAAAACAAACCACATTTACCTGGACTGATATTACCTGGATGTTTGAAGACAGACTGATTATCCCATTAACACTTGTTAGTAGAAGATGTGACAGGATGGATGCCAATAAAATAAGGACATAAAAATAAAAAATAAGAGAAATATTCCTGAATAAGGACAGACATATGGAGAAATATTTTCATTTATATGCTTGTGAACATTGGAATTCTCTACTCTGGAGGCCTGTGACTAAAATTGAAGCAAAACTGATAGATTTTGGAGTTCCACGTAAAAGGAGAGAAAATAGTGTCAATGTGAAAATTCAGATTTTATTAAATGATAGAACAGGCTTGAAAGACACTAAGTGATAGATAATCACCTTCCAGGGCTCAAGAGGCTTAAAGCCAACCTCAGCTTTCTAGCACACAGCATGAACTTGCCAAAGAGTCAGAGTTGTTCGTGACAAAGTTAAGCTTCCAATCAATATTCCTTATTCGTCTTCTTATTGTAAACAAGTAAACAGTTAAGTCTTGTAGGCTCATGTTTAATCAACTTAAAGCAATGGGGTTATGTTAATTGGCCTGTATCAAACCAGACTACAGCTAAATTATTTGCACCATTGTGACTGAGTTCAAGGGCGTATGCAAACCAGACTAATTTTGTCACTTAGCACATCAAACATGTTACAGGTATAGTGGATCAATCAATAGCTGAGATATTTGTGTACTCAGAGAGTCAGCCCTCACAGCATTAATTTTGGGTGCCTAGGATCTCTGTCCCCAGAAATATTTAGACCATCTGTATGAATTGCATTGATCCAGCAAAGGTATCTGAAATACATCACACTCAGGTAATGTCAATAAGTAGTTAAACAGTATAATTGTGAGAAAGCATTGTGGATTGTTAGACATGACAAGGAGAATGACAGAGATACTGCGTGACTGAAAGAAGAACTGAAATTCATTCCACAACTGTGGGCAAACAACTTGTTCAGCTACAACTCATAAGTATGTTCTTTTAGCTTGTAAGAATTGTACCTGTGTTTGCAGATCCTTTGCAGTTTATAAATCTTTCGTAATTCAGAAATCTTTTACAAATCCGAAAACCTCTGAGGGTTTTAAATGTATGTTAGGAACTGTTCGTCTAAACTTAAATGTCTATCGTAAAAAATAAAATAAACTATTTAAACTACTTCATTAGCTAGAAGAATTACCTCCTTGTTATGGGTTTTGGCAGCTAGACCTTGCTGCAGAGGCTAGACAGGGAAGTAAGCTAGTCCTTGAAAAGTAGGTTGATACAGTATAACCTCCTTACAGTTCCCATAGATACCTATGTTGGATAGGGTTTTAAATTTCCTTTTGAGTTTAGGGCTTTGCGGACAGTGAACCCAATATCTATGCCTTTTTTTAATACTCTAAAGGAGAAGAGGTAATGAGTTTCGCGTTTGGGTTTTTAAACCCCACATTTTTATATTTGCTCCTGAATGTCTGAAATGTCAAGCATTTGATGATCTACCCCAATCCGTATTTCCTATCCCAACTCAGATGCCCTGCCCCAACTAGAAAATTATGATTTCCCTTAATTTTATGTGCTAGTTATTTCTTCTGGTGGAGGAGGATGGAGTGGTGATGGTAGAGCACAAAATATTTTATACAGCTCCCTGAGAGAAGGAAGGGACTGACTCAGGTATGATGCCTTCCCTGATGGATCAGCCCACTTAGATATATCCCACGCAGGGATAACAGGCCCTTGGGAAAGATTGGAGATGAATCTAAGTTTCAGTTTGGCCAAGGAAAGACTCAGGGACAGTTAGCCTTACTTCTTGCCATAAACCTCACTTCTTGTTTTAATCAACCTGAGCATTTTCAATACCCTGCCTCACATCACAGCTAAAGGAAGAGAACAAAGCAGGACGGGTTATTGTTCCTAATAGTGTGAGAAATTGGGATTAACGCACGTAATTCAAAGCAATACCAGCAAGTCGCTAGAACAGATGCAGGGAAAAATGGCATAAGGATTTACAGAGGGAATTTCATCAGCTGGGGAAATGGACTGAGGAATGGCAAATGGAGTTTCATTCGGATAAGTGCAAGCTGTTTGTCTTGGGAAGGTAAATCACAGTAGGACATTCACAGTCAATAGCAAGGACCTGGTGAGGTCGTTGTAGAACAGAGGGACCTTGGAGTACAAATACATAGTTCCCTGAAGGTGACCTCGCAACTAAATAGAACCATAATACCATACGACATAGGAGCAGAATTAGGCTATTTGGCCCATCAAATCTGCTCCGCCATTTCATCATGGCACATCAATTTTCCCCTCAGCCCCAGTTTTCTGCCTTCCCCCCGCCCCACCGTATCCTTTCATGCCCTGACCAATCAAGAATCTATCAATCTCTGCTTTAAGTATACATAAAGACTTGGCCTCCTCCTGTGGCAAAGAATTCCACAGATCCTCCACTCTGTGGAAATTGGGCGGTGAAGAAGGCCTTAGACATACTGGCCTTCATCAGCCAGGACAGAAAGAAAGATTAAGATTAAGATTAGCTTTATTTGTTACGTATACATACATTGAAACATCGAAACATACAGTGAATGCGTTTTTTGCGTCAATGGCCAACTCAGTTCGAGGATGTGCTGTGGGCACCTTGCAAGCGTCATCAAGCTTCCAGTGCTAACATAGAATTCCCACAATTTACTAATCTAATCTATAGAAATTGGAATGCTTTGTTGTAGGTGTGTAAATCATTGGTGAGGCCCCACTTAGAATAACGTGTTCACCCTACTGAAGGAACGATGCAATCAAACTGGAACAAGTGCAGAGCATATTTATGACGATGTTGTTCTGATGCGAAGGACAGAATTATGGAGAGAGGGTGACCAGGCTGGGACTTTCTTTTGTTAAGAGCATTGAAGAATGAGAGGTGATTTTACAGAGGTGTATGAAATCATTAGGGCCATAGACAGAGTTAATGCACGCAGTCTTTTCCCCAGATTTGGGGGATCAAAAATGAGAGGCATAATTTTAAGATAAATCTGGGATTTAGTCAGAACCAGAGGGGCATCCTTTTCACCTAGGAGGTGGTCAGTGTGTTGAATGAGCTGCCAGAGGAAGTGACTGAGGTACATTAACAACATTTAAAAAGTACTTGACAGGTACATGGATGGGAAATATTTCGAGGGATATCAGTCAAATGTGGGCAAATGGGGTTAAATTAGACGGAATCTTGATTGGGCCTACAATTGAGTGAAAGGCTTTTTCCATGCTGTGTGACTCCATGACTCTATGCCTTATGACCTACGTCATACTGACGTTCCTCCAGCTCTGTCACACAGTTGCACCCAGACACTTTGCCAAATATGTTCTTCTAAATGTTACAACTGGCAATTGTTGAGTAAACAAACTTATTGCCAAAGAATAATACTGTTATCAAAAGGATGTTTAAATTTGAAATTATTTTTCCTTTTTGTGGGATCCTCGGAATGATTATATTTGATTTGAGTTACTCTTGCAAACCATGATAATAACAAGAGAAAACACTGGAGGTTTGCTGGAGGTCAGGAAGCATTTGTGGAGAGAGTCACAAATAAGGAAAATGAGACCCGACGCAGACTGGGGGATCGTCTTGCTGAACACCTACGCTCTGTCCGCCAGAGAAAGCAGGCCACACCAGTGGCCACACATTTTAATTCCACGTCCCATTCCCATTCTGATATGTCTATCCACGGCCTCCTCTACTGTAAAGATGAAGCCACACTCAGGTTGGAGGAACAACACCTTATATTCCATCTGGGTAGCCTCCAACCTGATGGCATGAACGTTGACTTCTCAAACTTCAGCTAATGCCTCACCTCCCCGTCATACCCCATCTGTTATTTATTTATATACACACATTTTTTTTCTCTCTCTCCTTTTTCTCCCTCTGTCCCTCTCACTATACCCCTTGCTCATCCTCTGGGTTCCCCCCCCCCTTTTCTTTCCCCCTGGGCCTCCTGTCCCATGATCCTCTCATCTCCCTTTTGCCAATCACCTGTCCAGCTCTTGGCTCCATCCCTCCCCCTCCTGTCTTCTGCTGTCATTTTGGATCTCCCCCTCCCCCTCCCACTTTCAAATCTCTTACTAGCTCTTCCTTCCATTAGTCCTGACGAAGGGTCTCAGCCTGAAACGTAGACTGTACCTCTTCCTAGAGATGCTGCCTGGCCTGCTGCATTCACCAGCAACTCTGATGTGTGTTGCTTGAACTTCCAGCATCTGCAGAATTCCTCGTGTTTGCATTTTTAAAATGAGACCAAGGTGTTTTTGCAGAAGGGGAGAGAGGTGGACTTCGCAAAGGGAATGTTAGTGATGGGGTAAAGGTTGTCTAGGTGACATGAAACATTAAGTGAAAATCAAAAAAGAACTAGAGGTGCTGCAATTCTGAAATAAAAACAGATATTTCTGGAAGCATTCAACAGGTTAAGCAGTGTTGGTGTTAACGTTTGCAGGTGGGAGGATGAAAGCTCTTTGTCCCGAATCTTTAGCTCCGTTTCTCTCCATGCAGATACCTCCTGGCCTGATGAGAACTTCCAGCATTTGCTGCTTTGATTTCTGATTTCCTGCATTTAAAGGGCTTTGGTATGTAAAAGGTGGCTGTTTTGTCTACATGTAAAAAAAACAGGTTTTGCTGCAACTTTGTCGAAAAATCCAGGTTACACATTTAGGAAAATCTGAAAATGAGAAACACTACTCTGATCTCTTCTGCTTTCAAGTGCTTTAGCATCTAGAAAGATTGGGAATTAAGTTATTTTTCTTTAAATTAATCTGAGCTAGAAATTCATTTGCTCAGCTCCAAGAAAAATGACATTGTGCTGCTGAAATTTTGCGATGAGAACTATCAGGAAATGTGTCTCCTCAATAGTACTTTCATTCTCTCTAAGTTTTAACCAGTTAAAAACTACCACAGATGACAATAGTGTATTCTACAGAAAGAATTGTAATTTTGCTGTTCCGAAATAGGACTGATTTCACACATGACTAATTTTCTCTCAGAAGTGAGTTTTACTAACCCTCATTTCCATAGACAAACACTCAGACTCCATTCTTTGCTTTTAACAGGATCGCTCCCCTTCTACAGCCTCTTGTTGCTTTTAGCAACAAATCCAACAAACAATGTGCTGCAGGAAACAAGTATCTGTGGGGGGTGGGTGAAGACACGATTGTTGACATTTCAGGCTGAAACCCTGCATCAAGACTGAGTGTGGAGAAGGGAGGTGGCCAGTTGGCCAGTATTAAGAGGAGAGAGGGAGGGGTGAGACAGGAGTACAAGGTTTCTCCAGCAGGTTGTTTGTTGCAGCCACACGCACAACACGCTGGAGGAACTCAGCAGGTCAGGCAGCATCCGTGGAAACGAACAGTCAATGTTTCGGGCTGAGACCCTTCATCAGTGTTGTGCGTGTTGCTCTGACCCCAACATCTGCAGAGTATTTTGTGTTTATTGCAGCATCTGACATCTCTTGTGTCTCCTTTTTGTGCACTGGTTGCTTTATCCTGGAGGCAGCCATGGTTACGGTCAGCTTCCCTGTATCATCCTGGGTTGCTGCTGCCAGTCTCTGCCACATCTCACGCTGTCGCTCACTTCTGCATTGGTGAGCTTCACCCAGAGGCAATAATCGTGGAGAAACCTCTTTGGCCAGAAACACTTGCCTGTTGGACTGTGTGTCCCCGTGGTCCTCTTGCACGGAGAACATGCCTACTCCTGACCAACCTCTCCAGGTCCCTCTAACCCCTGGAAAGCACTCTCCTAGATCCTCATCATCGTTTCAGCATCCGGTCACTCTCCTGAAGATGGGAAGAAGTCTATGTTGTATTGCATTCCATCTCTTCACAACCTGGCCGCATTTGCTGGGTCACATGCTGACAACTGGGGGAACTTGCAATGTGTCAGAAAGGAAAGCCTGGACCTAAATGGCATTGCACTGCGTTATACAGGGACACCCAACAGAGCGAAGCAGGCTTTCTCCACTGAGGCTGGGTGGGCCATGACCAGAGGTTATTGCTTAAGGGTGAAAGGTGAGAAATTTAAAGGGAACGTGAAGGGCTTTGGAGAGGGTGCAGGAGAGGTTTAAGAGGATGCTACCTGGTTTAGAGCGCATGTGCTATCATGAGAGGTTGGATAAACTTGGATTGATTTCTCTGGAGCATTGGAGGCTCAGGGGGAGGTATGATAAAGGTCTACAAGATTATGAGGGCCATAGATAAGTGGACAGAGTATCTGTTTCCCAGGGTTGAAATGACTAATAGCAGAGGGCATGCATTGAAGGTGAGAGGGTGTAGGTTCAAGGGTGATGTGAGGGGTAAGCTTTTTACTTGGAGAGTGGTGGATGCCTGGAGTGCGCTGTCTGGTGTGGTGGTTGAGGCAAATACGTTTTAAGAAACGTTTGGATAGGCATATGGATGGAGGGATATGGGCATGATGTAAGTAGGAGAGATCAGTGTTTGGGTGTTTTTGATTTGCTTTTTAGCTGGTTCAGCACGATAATGTGGGCCGAATGGCCTGTTCCTGTGTGTACTGTTCTATGTTCTGTGCTCTATCATACTATTTTATAAACCTTGCCGATGGAGATCTCTTTGTCTGCAGTGTCAGTGTGGAATGCAGGATTTAAACTCCAAATAAACAGCTCAGAGCAACTCAAAGGCTTCTGTCTGGAAACAGCAGCCGTGCAAAATAAGTTGTGACGTAATTGAGCTGCAGAACTGCAGGTGTAAAAGGTTACTCATACTCATACCCACCCTGCTATTTGTAAAAATGGCATCTCCTTCTCTCAATTCTCCGACTCCGCCGCATCTGCTCTCAGCTTGACGCTTTTCATTCCAGAACGAAGGAGTTGTCTTCCTTTTTCAAAGAAAGGAGCTTCCCTTCCTCCCCAATCAACGCTGCCCTCAACCACATCTCTTCCGTTTCACGCACGTCTGCTCTCACTCCATCCTCCTTCCACCCTACAAGGGATAGGATTCCTCTTTTCCTCACCTACCACCCCACTAACACATAATTCTCCAGAACTTCTGCCATCTCTAAGAGGATCCTACCACCAAGCACACCTTTCCCTCCAGTCCCCCACTTTCTGCTTTCCACTGGGATTGCCCCCTATGCGACCCCTTTGTCCATTCATCCTGCCCCTACACCTCCTCCCTCACTACCATTCAGGACCCCAAACAGTCCTTCTCAGTGAGGTGACACTTCACCTATGAGCCTGTTGGGGTCTATACATATTGTGTCTGGTGCTTCTGGTGTGGCCTCCTGTATATCGGAGAGACGCGATGTAGATTGGGAGACCGTTTGCTGAGCACCTACGCCCTATCTGCCAGAAGAGGCAGGGTGTCCCAGCGGCCAGGCATTTTAATTCCACTTCCCATTCCCATTCCGATATGTCAATCCATGGCCCCCTCCTCTGTCACGATGAGACCACACTCAGGTTGGAGGGACAATACCTTACATTCCATCTGCGTAGCCTCTAACCTGACGGTATGAACATCGATTCATTGAATTTCCGGTAATGCTGCTCCCCCCGCCCTTACCATTCCCTATCCCCTTTCCTCTCTCTCACCTATCTCCTTGCCTGCCTGCCCATCACCACCGACTGGTCCTCCTCCCACCTTTTTTTGTCTTTCTGTGGCCTTCTGTCCTCTCCTATTAAATACCCCTTCTGTGGCCCTGTATCTCTTTCACCAATCAACATCCCAGCTCTTCACTTCACACCTCCCCGCCTCTCAGTTTTACCTATCATCTTTCGATTCTCCTCCCCTCCCTCCCCCGACCTTCTAACTCTGACTCCTCATCTTTTAATCTCCAGTCCTGCCGAAGGGTCTCGGCCCGAAATGTCAGCTGCGCTTTTTTCCATAGTTGCTGCCTGGCCTGCTGAGTTCCTGCAGCAATTTGTGTGTGCTGCTTGATTTCCAGCATCTGCAGATTTTCTCTTGTTTGTGATTCACATTCCTCTGCTCAGTCAATAAATTTTTTTGAGAGCTTTGTAAACCTGTTGTAGTCTTTCAGTGCTAAATATCATTCCAGGAAGGATCACAGGCAGCATTAACCCACCAGCCTCTGTCTCTACATGAATCCACTGGCTCCATCTGCCCATCATTCGACCTCCTCACATGGTTGATCTATCACCTACCAGCCCTTAACTCGCCCACCCTGCTCACTTACTATCCAGCTACCTGCCATCTAGGCCTTCTATACACTCACCCAAAACGCTGAGCATCTCATTGCAGGAACATAAGGAGAGTAGCGGACTCAGCTCTCAATACTTCACGGGCACAGTAGCATCAACATTCTTGCCATAGAGGGAGTACAAAGAAGGTTCACCAGATTGATTCGTGGGATGGCAGGACTTTCATATGATGAAAGACTGGATCGACTAGGCTTATACTCGTTGGAATTTCGAAGATTGAGGAGGGAGCTGATTGAAACATATAAAATCCTAAAGGGATTGGACAGGCTAGATGCAGGAAGATTGTTCCCGATGTTGGGGAAGTCCAGAATGAGGGGTCACAGTTTGAGGATAAAGGGGAAGCCTTTTAGGACCGAGATTAGGAAAAATTTCTTCACACAGAGAGTGGTGAATCTGTGGAATTCTCTGCCACAGGAAACAGTTGAGGCCAGTTCATTGGCTATATTTAAGAGGGAGTTAGATATGGCCCTTGTGGCTAAAGGGATCGGGGGTATGGAGGGAAGGCTGGTACAGGGTTCTGAGTTGGATGATCAGCCAAGATCATACTGAATGGCAGTGCAGGCTCAAAGGGCCGAATGGCCTACTCCTGCACCGATTTTCTATGTTTCTATGTAACATGAAGTGCTGCCTCAAGAAGGCAACATCTTCCAGCAAAGATTGCCCCTGTCCGGACAATGGCATCTTCTTGCAGCCACCATCAGGCAGGAGGTACAGAAGCTTGAAGTCCCACACCACCAGGTTCAAGGACAGCTACCTTCCTTCAGCCATCCAGTTCTTAAGCAACCAGCACCACCTCAGTATAGCAACTCTAGGACAAGCTTGCCCTATAAAGGATTCTTTGTGTCTAATTAGCTTCTGGTAAAATGGTATAAACTTTATGTTCAATTAGGATATTCATATGAATGCTGCTTATCTGATACCATGTGGTGTCGATGCCGCTGGAAGTTTTTCACTGCACCTGTGCACTCGTGTACTTTTGCAATAACCTTGGCTTTGAACTTAATCACTTCACCTGAGCTCAGATAAAGCAAAGAGCATGAACTTGTGCCTGTCTGAACCAAGGATAGGCTTGCTATTGGCATCAGCAGAGGGCCCTGAACAACCCCACCTCCTCCTCCACTCCTTCCCACAACAAACCAGGCTCTGTTGCAGCAGTAGAACCTCATAAAATTATCTTTATATCACGGAGGCTTGGTGACAACAAATGACACTGGTTTACAGAGATTACTGCTGCAGCTCAAGCCCAGCACTTATCTAGAACGTTCTGACTGTTTATCCACGGTTGCAAGTAACTGCTGGAGGGATATTTGTCGAACTTCAACTCACACAGCTGCACATTGATAAAGGCTTCGACCAAAATGTCACAATCCATACTAATTTTGCCAAATTGATTCCATACTGTGCAAGAAATCAGCCAACCAGTAAGTATCGTCATCAAAGAAGATGCAGTTCTGCTATTACTGAACATTTTTTGAATAGCTGACTAACCATCAGATAATTAAATGTATCTTTTGAAATCACGCATTCATTTCTTTTGGTTTTTATCAGTCAATCTCAAACAGATGATGGATGCTTTTGGAACTGTGCAGAGTCCAAAACCTGGCCATTTTTTTTCCAAGTAGAAATCTAGGTAAAAGACCAGACTAAATCTCCAGAAACTTAGAAATATAATGAGTTATACATCACCATTCTAAACATGGCTTTTGGATTCGTACTTGACCCACAATGAGGGAGCTGAAGCTATTGTAAAGTCCCTGAAAATGTCCTGCTAGAGATTGTTTTGGACTAGCCAGTGATTCACCAATGATTTCATTTTTTGATCTCCTGGAATGACAAATTAAATCTGGTCTTGCATGAAGGAGCTTCTTAGTAACTGGGTGAGCTCACCGACATGCAGAAAACACATTGAAATCAGATTTAGAAAACGGTGCATTTTTGTGGCGTAAGGGTGTCGGAACTTCTCAAGGAAGGACGAAGGGTCTCTAGGTGCGAGAAACTTGTAGACAGTATATTTGATGCTACCATTCTGTCTACTATTTCAACACTTCCCACTCAACAATTAAAATTACACACGCCAACAAACATAGAGTTAAATATTGATGTCCGCCAAGTCATCTTGCAAGAATGACTCCTAACTTTCTCCAGGTAACATGCCTTGTTATAAAGCATTATGTATACACAATTATCATCAGATGGAAATAAAGTTAATTTTGGTTCCCCTTTAAAATTATTACCTTATTACCTTATAATGCCATCTTACACATTGTTCCATGATGCCCACATTATATCAGGGTTGAACTAGAGCAGGGGTTCCCAACCTTTTTTTATGCCATGGACCAATACCATTAAGCAAGGGGTCTGTGAACCCTAGGTCGGAAGCCATCAAGTACCTACCTATGCTAATCCCATTCGCCAGTATTCGGCATGGCTATCCCTCGAGGTCGAGGATGATGGTCCTCGTTCTGAAGAAGTGACGCACAGAGCGAAGACGCCTGTGTGTGTATTTGTTTAACATGTACTTGGTGTTGCACTCCAAGAAGCACACGATACTTCACAAATCAACCAACTGATTCCAACAGCATGGAAACCACGACGATTGGAGCTGATAGATTTGTTGCAGCCTTCATCCGCCTTCACAGCTGTTGAGTTCGTCCGCCTGTTCCACGGTTGAGGTCTTAGCTGGATTGTTCTTTGTCAGGGATCTCACCCTTGGCCTTACCGCCATGGGTGACCCTACCAGGAGCATAGCTCCAGACGGCATTGCTCTCGGGATCACAGGACCACACAAGCTTCTCCACCACGACAAGGTGACAATCCACGGAGAAGTCACCAGTATTACAATACTATTGGTGCAGTTTGCATACTCTGCCTGTGGCTGGTGCACTTCCCCCACCCTACCCCAGGTGATCTGATGTCTTCCCACATCCTAAAGACATGCTTATAGGTTAATTGGCCAATGTTGGTTGTCCTAGTTTGCATGTGGGTGGTAGAATCTTGGGAGAGTTGATGGGAATAACAAAATTACATCAGAACAGAATTAGTGTAAATGGACGTTGATGGCTGATGTGTACTTGGTATGCCAAAAGGCCTGATTCAGTGTTGTGTGACTCCTTACTCAAGTGCAACCTCAACATAATGGCCAAATGGAACTTACTCAATTCATGGTAGTTCTTCCAAAAATTCGCAATCCATAGTAGCTCAAAAAATTGAGAACTATGGAAGGGAAGTCCAGAAAAAAGGGAAAAAGTCATTGCTGGAGATAACTGTGGGGAACACCTCGTGAACTGAAGAGGGTAAAAGGTTGAGGGGAATTCATTTTTATTCCAACCATAGAGGAAAACCAATCATATTTCATTGAACTGTCCATTGTACTTCCCTTCTTCGGGATTTTCCTGAGATGTGCAGCAAGGAAATCGTTAGGGTCATAGAGAGATACAGTATGGATGCAGGCTGTTGGTTCGCTGGCTAACAACCATCCAATTACATAATTTCTACATTGAGCTCATCTTTTATCACCTTCACATTTTCCCCAATTCCCCCCACCCCATCCCAGAAGGTACAACTCATCTAGCTACAGCGGCCAAGTTACCTTCATTGAGAAGTGGGAGAAATCCAGGGTACCTGGAAGAAATCCCCACAGACAAACTTCATACAAACAGGTCCTGTGGTCAGGATTGAATATAGAACATAGCACAGTACAGACCTTTCAGCTCACAATGTTGTGTGGCATTTTAATCTACTCCAAGATCAATTTGAACCTTTCCCTCTTACTCAGCCCTCCATTTTTGTTTCATCCATGTGTCTACCTAGTCATTGTCAGAGTCATAGTCATAGTCGTAGTCTTACTTTATTGTTCCCGGGGGAATTGGTTTTCATTACAGTTGCACCATAAATAATTAAATAGTAATAAAACCTTAAATAGTTAAATAGTAATATGTAAATTATGCCAGGAAATAAGTCCAGGACCAGCCTATTGGCTCAGGGTGTCTGACCCTCCAAGGGAGGAGTTGTAAAGTCTGATTGCCACAGGCAGGAATGACTTCCTATGACGCTCAGTGTTGCATCTCGGTGGAATGAGTCTTTGGCTGAATGTACTCCTGGGCTCCACTAGTCCATTATGTAGTGGATGGGAGACATTGTCCAAGATGGCATGCAACTTGGACAGCATCCTTCATCTCTTAAATGTCCCCTAATACATCTGCCTCTACCACTACCCCAGCAGTGCCCTACAATGCACTTACTACTCTCTGTGTGTAAAAAAAACTACCTTTGACATCCACCCCTGTACTTTCCTCTAACACCTTTAAAGTATGCCTTCTCATATTAGCCATTGCCACCCTGGGAAAAAGGCACTCACTGTCGATCTTAACTATGCCCCTTAACATCTTATGCTCATCTATCAAGTCATCTCTCATCCTCCTTTGCTCCAAAGGGAAAATCTCTAGCTCCCTCAATGTTTCCTCATTGAACACAGACCTTTGGAGGTGGGAGGTAACAGCTCTACCAGCTGGGTCATTAGCTGCTGGTTAAAAGTCTTTCGACTTCCTTACTTTCCTCGCAGTTAAATAAAAGTATTAGCTTGAAAGCAACATGACAATGTGGAGCCAGCTGACACAAAATTATACTGACAGATTCCCCATTTGGGAAAAGATGTAATTTAACACTAGATTCAAGTTAAAGCTTAATCTTCTAAGTGTTACTGTCAGCTGCAGAAATGACAGCCCTTTCTTAACCTTCCAAGGTTTAAAAACAAAAGCCAACTCAGGCAGCAGAAAACTGATGTTGAAAATATTGCCTCCACAAGTTAGCCTGAAAATTCGCACTACAGTTCTTTCGTCCCTTGGCAGTGTTACACCCCGGTTAATGGACAAGATTTGTGTTGTAGTAAAGTGCAGAATATATTGCTTCAAAATGCATTATACTTCATTTTAACGGTCCTATTTAACTGAGATCCCAGCCTATATCTGACAATCAATGGTTCCTGGGGAAAGCTCAAGGCAGCAGCAGTGCGGCACTGATCCACAGCCTCTGAGATATAAACAACTGCTGTGGTTAGTGTAATGGAAACTAGGGAGCCCAGGGGAGATTGCATTAAGTAGTTTCAACCGTATTACCCTTGGATTCTGCATTATCCTGACCTTCTCCTCCCTTCCTGCAACAGTCTGCCAGCAGAGATGTGCAAAGAGTGTAGGCAAATGGGGGTCCTCACAGTTAGGGGTGTGGGGATAGCACACTGCCCTCTCCTGGGGCTGAGGTCAAGATCGTTGTTTTCTTCG
The DNA here is from genome assembly GCF_030028105.1 of Mobula birostris. NCBI lineage: Eukaryota > Metazoa > Chordata > Chondrichthyes > Myliobatiformes > Myliobatidae > Mobula > Mobula birostris. The sequence continues at coordinate 31,272,937 of NC_092396.1, forward strand.
TGCAGCATGACATCTTTGACTCATAATCTGAAAGTGCTTGAAACATGTGTTGACAGTGTAAAGGGAAAAGATTCCACTCCTAGCATTACTGCCTCCTTGATTTAAAAACTTAAACTAGCTTCTGCAAAATCTTCCCTGTCTCGGTTTGGGTACAGAACATTCTGAAGAGGCAGGAAGAACTGTCAGAGGTTGTAGGACATATTGGCACAATATGTGTAGGAAGAGGGATGAGGTCCTGCAGTGGAGATACAAGAGACTGCAGGTGCTGGAATCTGCAGCAACAAGCAATCTGCGGGAGGAACTCAATGGGTCAGTCAGCATCTATGTGTAAGGGGGTTTCGTCTCTTATGTTACTGTGTAGGCTAATTAAAATGGCTTCTTTGTTATGATATAATCAGGAATGCTTCTTTGTTATGTTAAATGCTGAGAAAGTTTTGCGCTAGCAGCTTGTTGTGGGTTAGGGGGTGATAAGAGGATGCTATTAACCAATTGGCATAGTTGTTATGATTTTGGTGTATCTGGGAGATTTGTATGCGCGGGGTTTTGAGGCAGAAGGCGGGAGAGCGAGACAGAGGATGGACCAGGTGCTGTGATGTCCACTAACGGGGTCGGACCCTGAGGAGGGCGTTCGGCGAGGAGATGGAGACGGACTTGTGTGGAGCATCTGGTCGACCACCGTTGTTGGTCCCAGGCGGCCGGTCGAGGTGGTCCGAGGGGTCGCAGGGTGAAGAAGAAGGTCCTTGAGCTCCAACGGTTTTGTTAAGTGTGGCGCCTTTTATTTTCCTTTTATATTTTATTCTCTATTAATTATATAGTTCCAGTAATATCTATAAACTGTAAATCATTTAATCATATCTGGTGTATTGTCTGTTATTTGGGTGGGGTGGGGTACCTCACACAGCATCCACACAAACTATTACCCAGTTTGGCGGGGCCGAGGGTTGTTTCCCTAGACGAATGCGAGCCGAGCGACCCTGACGGGAGGCTACATATGGGACAAAGGGAATTGTCAATATTTTCACACTGATACAGGGTTTCAACTTCAAGCAAAACAATTTCCTCCTTTCCAAAGATGCTGCTTGACTCGCTGAGTTCCTCCAGCAGATTGTATGTGCCTGAGGTCCACAAAGTGGGCTTGAGGGAGTTTGTCAGAAAATTAAAAAGCAGGGCCTCTATAAGAAAGATGCAGCTGCACTGGAGAGAGGGCAGAGGAGATTCACCAGGATGTTGCTGGATTGGAGGAATACAGCTATGAGAAGAGACTGGACAAGCTGGGTTTGTATCCCCTGAAGCAAGGGAGGTTGAGGGTTGACCTGATAGAGGTATCGAAGAGGCATAGATAGAGTAGATGATCAGAATGCTTTCCCATGGTTGAGATATCAAGAATATGAGGGCATAGGTTCAATGGAAGAGGAAAGATTTTTAAGTATTTTATTCAGAAAGTGGATGATATCAGAGGAAGTGGTGGAGTCAGATACAATCAATATATTGAGAGACACGTAGAAAGGCAGATAAACTGGCGAGACACAGACCTAATGTGAGAAAATAGATGGACTGAGTAGATAGACCGAAAGGCTTGCTTTGGGCTGTAGGACACAATTGTGTTCTGTGCAACTCTGTGATTCTAACTCAGAGATACTGCATACTGCATATGGTGTTGGAACCAGCCCTTCACCTTCTCCACACGCCTGGCTTCACCTGTCAGCTTCTAGCTGGTCCTCCTTCCTCTCTACCTTTTTATTCTGGCACCTTCTCCCTTCTGCTCCAGTCCTGAAGAATGTTCTCGGCCCGAAACGTCAATTGCTTATTCTTTTCTATAGATGCTGCCTGACCTGCTGAGTTCCTCCAACAACTTAAGCGTGTGTTTCTTTCCTGCTTTCTGCTGTCTATAGCACAGCTTCCACTGACCCCATCCCACAATAAAGGAGGAAGTCTTTTGTAGGAAAGAAATCTATACCACTACCCCTGCCCCATTCCGTACCATTTCATTGGTGACACTTAATACAAATGCAGAGGCTTTATTCATGCAAAATGAAAGAGAAAAAATACTAAAAGATAGTTTTCTAAGACTTCTCCAACACCGCCACCAACAGGCAAACAGGATATTCAGCTTACCCCTTAACACCTTCAATGGATCTAATTGCTTTTCATTGGATCTCATTGAACCTTATTGTGAATATAACTGGATATATGTAAGCGTATACAATAGAACTACTCATACATGCTCCACCGTTTAAAAGTTCATACCTGCTCCACTTACAACATCAACTCCACACTTCCTTAACCCTTTACTTCCTGCCATATTTATTATTGTATCTACCTCCGCCTTAAAAATGTTCTAAGACTCTGCTTCCAATGTCATTTGAAGACGAATTTCAAAGGCTCAAAACTTTTGAGAGAGAAAATAAAATACCTTAAATGGATAGCGCCTTACTTGTAAATAGTGGACCTAATTTTAGACTCCCCTGCACGATAAAACTTCCTCTCTACATCTCCTCAGGATCACAGACACATCATTGCCCCATCTACTTGTATGCACCACTCTCTTATGTAATTTATACACAACTTATTTTCTGTATTTTGTTGGCACAATTGATGTGCCTGCGGTGCCAGTTCAAGGAAGTATTCACTGGACCTGTACCTCACCAACTTTGTGCATGTGACATAATCTGACCTGATTGGACTTGACTTGAAATGAAGCGTAGCATCCCTTTGCAGTGTATTTGCCCAGCAATAACTGATAGCATTTTGTTAGTCTTCCCAATGACTTGCTGTAATACTGCATCCTAGACCTTTATGAATCATGGATCAGGATACTCGTCCCCCACAGTTTCTCACCCCTTGGATAGTATGCCACATTTTTTCGTTCTGTCCACATTATATTGTATCTGCCAGATCTTTGCCCACTGACGCAGTCTACCCATAACCTCATTACATTCTCTTCGGTTTACTTTCCGATATGCATTTGTGTCATCAGAGCAAATTTAGCAACCACATCTTCATCCATATGATCTATATAAACTAAAATGTTGAAGCCCCATCATAAATTGCTACGGCACACCACTTGTTATGCTTTGCCTTCTGATAAAGACCTATTTATGATTGCTTTACATTTCTTGTTAGCCAACCAACTTTCTGCACATTCCACTTCCTACACATGAGCTTTTATTATTCAGAATAACTTCTGAAGTGGCACCTTATCAAATGCCTTCTGGAAATCTAAATATATTATATCCACTACTTCACTTTTATCCATAACACATGCTAATTTTTATTAACTCATGAAAGCCTTTCCTGATCTCTGTTGGCCTTTTTTGTGTGCTGGGGCAGAGCAACTAGTAAACAGGGCCAAGAAGTACACCTTTTAAGATTTTCTGAAGCTCTTGATTTAGTTTCATTTTTGTGGATGTGCAATGGGACAAATGGACTCCGGAGTACCAGAAACTCAAGCTGGTTGCTGAAAATAATTTTACTTATTTACTTGAGATTTAGTGTTGAATAGGCCCTTCCAGCCCTTTGAACCATGCTACCTAGCAATCCCTTGATTTAATCCTAGGCTAATCATGGGACAATTTACAATGACCAATTAACCAATCAACTATCTTTGGACTGTAGGAGGAAACCAGAGCACCTGGAGGAAACCCACGTGGTCACGGAGAGAATGTACAAACTCCTTACAAACGGTGGTGGGAATGGAACCCGTAAAACATTGTGCTAACCACTACACTACCGTGCTGCAGATAAAATGGGGAGAGAAGGTCTGCAGTCAGCACACACAAAATGCTGGAGAAACCCAGCAGGCCAGGCAGCATCTATGGAAAAGAGTAAACAGCTGATGTTTCAACTGTTCCTGCAATGTTCCGTTCACTTCCTTCTGTCTTCTTTTAGCTCTTCGTTCAATTTCCTCTTCTTCTGCTCTACAGTACATATAAGAAAAATGTTGAATAGTGAAGATGTTCACTTAAAACTCACACTGACTGAGCTTTCTGGGAAGAAATATTAGTAATCTAGATTGGAAGGTCTCTGCTTCTCAGCAATCTAATGCAATCTCCTTCATTCCAAACTCAGATATCAAGGGGTTAACTAATCTTTTATCAGTGTCTAAGCCCTTATTTGCCTTCTTGATTCATATCATAAATTGGGCGATGCACCTTGGACGATGTTGTGACAATTCAGATAGCTCACCTGGTACAGCCATACTCCTGAGAAGACAGCAGCAGTTATAGGTGCATTGCAGCAATGCTTGGACACACAGCCCCTATGTACCATTATCAACATACTCAACGCAGTGAGTTCCTGCTGTCAGCAGCTCACACTCGATGACAGGCTAAGTGTATTTAAGCATATCCTGTAGCTCAGCAGCTTGTCCTAATGAAATTAAACACTGAACGATAATTAATTCTCCATTGTGCGCTGGAAGCCTTGCTGTTCCATTTTGCTTAAGGCTCGTAATTCCTGTCATCCACTTTGTTGCTTGTGCGTGCATGCACACACACAGACACACACACGCACACACACACACACACACACACACACACACACACACACACACACACGCCTACATACAAAAATAAGAACTGATACATACAAATGAAAATAAGCACACATATATACTTTACACACAGCTTTAAGCCCTATCAGCACAGCTCATCACCATAGTACTATCTCCTCATCCCCGGCACACCTACTCTCTCTCTCTCTCTCTCTCACACACACACGCACACCAGAAAACTGCTGAAGTCTTCCATTTCTTTGTAAACGCCTGTTAACCAAAGACTTACTTAAACAACTTGTCCTGGTGGTAAAAAAAAAATTAAAGGTAATTGTCCAGTAACATCTAGCTCCATCTCACATTGACCTGAACAAAAAAATTGTTTTCCACTCATGATGGCACTCTGAAATGTGCATTCCAGATGTGGTACCATGTGGAATGGCAAGGCTGTAAACTCCACTGATGACCTAGATCTGCCGAGATTGCCATTTATGAGGACAGTTGTTTGCGTAATAAACTAGGCTTGGAAGCCATGCAAATGAACATCAAAAAGTGAACATCTTTGCGGCAGAGGGAGAGTGAAGCAGAGTACTAATAGTCGAAGTCAGCAGGTTCAATAGAATGGCGAGGTTTAAAAGGCAGACTAGAAAAAAATAGGATGCCTTTGCAGGATCTCCCACATCACAAATAAAATTCCACTCTTGCTTTAACCAAGACAATGCCCCTCGGTCTCATAATGCAGGTGATAATAATTGAAGTATTACGTTGTCAGATGCACAGCAAGATAAATATACCTGCCCAACTCCAATAAACCTCCTTGACATCTTTGGATGAAATAGATCATTGTTGACTCTAGTGTTCAAATGTCAGGGGAGAGAATTCAAAAATTAGCTGGAAGAAATAAGTTGTGACTTTAATACGTGGTGAATGTGGACTTCATTGATTGATTGCAGAGGAAAGTTCCTGAGGAAAGTATTGGGATAAAGATGTAAAGATACCCATTTCTGAAGAGAGAAGGGATTGAAGATGTATTGAGAAGGTGCGTAAATGGGATTGTGATCAATCAAAGTGGATAGATGAAAAGTAATCTGAACATTCCCTGCTCTTATACCTATCCTTGAGACATTCTCAGTGCTTCTGGCTGACTGCTAGTAACTTCAGTGGAACCTTATATATAAGTCTAAAGGGTATTCTGGTAGACTTTTCCTAGAGAAACAGCGGTCAGTCTGAATGTCCTCCAGTTTAATCCCATATAACATTACAATACCCGGAGATGCATTCTCTCACTGGCTCAGTTTTGTGTCTATTTAGCCAGTAAGAGACAGTTTTCCCCATTTTAATATTTGGTTTTGTGTTATCGGTTTACATGGTACCATGAAAGAAACATAAGAAATAGGAGCAGGAGTAGGCCATCTGGCCCGTTGAACCTGCTCCATCAGTCAACAAGATAATGGCTGATCTGGCCATCGACTCATCTCCAGCTACCTGCCTTTTCCCCATAACCCTTAATCCCTCTACTATGCAAAAATCTATCCAACCTTGTCTTAAATATGTTTACTGAGGTAGCCTCCTCTGCGTCATTGGGCAGAGAATTCCACAGATTCACCACTCTCTGGGAAAAGTAGTTCCTCATCATCTCCGTCCTAAATCTACTCCCCTGATTCTTGAGGCTATGTCCCCTACTCCTAGGACTTCAGGTGTTTTTTTGAAGATGGACCAAACAGGATAGATAGAGTAGAGCCAAATGATCTGTGCGTTTGTATTGCTGGGAGACAGCAGATAAATGTACCGCGCAAAAATCGGTGGAGTGGAAGAAAATACATTGGCGTGGACAGTTGAGTGAACAGAGTCATGGCAAATGGATCATCTTTGGATCAACAATCAGTAACTGGTGGGATCAGTGTCAGGGGATCAACTATATACTGAGGATATTAATGAAAAGTCTGAATGTGTGTACTGAACAAACTTGCTCATGATGAAATGATAGTGGGTCAGCAAGCTGGGCGAATGGCAAAAAGAAAAAGTGCCTACAAGGGGATGGAGCTTTATGAATGAGCAAGAAGTTGGCAGAGGGAAAATAAAGTGAAAAAACACAAAAAGGTGGAAATCAGTTGCAATAGAATTTTGGTCTTTATTCTAATGGACATGGACTATAAAAACAGAGACATTTTATACAGGTTTACAGGGTTCAAGTTGACCATGTCTGGCATGCTACACACAGATTTGATCTCTATTTCTAAGGAATAGTATATTTGAATTGGATGGAGCACGGGGAACAGGCAGCCGGTTGATTTCTATGATAAAGGTGTTGATGTGTAAAGTGAGGTCGACCAGGTTGTGTCTGGATTCATCGGAGTTCGAAAGAATAAAAGGCGAGAGGTGTCGAGACCAGTGGATTTTGTTTTTCAGAATAAGGGGTCGCCCATTTTAAAACAGAGACCTAAGAAGGAATTTCTTCCCTTGGAAAGTCACTAAATTCTCTGCTCCAGGGTAGACAGGAGGAAAATCATTGAACAGATTCAAATATTGGCGGAGAGGTTGCAGTGGGACCTTGACGGGATGCAGAGCTGAGCTGAGAATTGTCAGAAGGAGTTCAACCCAGAAAAGTGTGAAGTGATTCACTTTGGAATGTCAAATTTGAAGGCAGAATGCAGGGTACATGGCAAGATTCCTGGCAGAATAGAGGAACAGAAGGATAATGGTGTCTCCGTCTATAGATCCCCCAACATTGCCACACAAATTAGATTAGATTATGAGGACACGCAGTCCTCTTTTATTGTCATTTAGTAATGCATGCATTAAGAAATAATACAATATTCCTCCGGTGTGATATCACAGAAACACAGGACAGACCAAAACTGAAAAACTAGCAAAAACCACATAATTACAACATATAGTTACAACAGTGCAACAATACCATAAATTGATGAAGAACAGGCCATGGCACAGTAAAAAAGTTCAAAGTTTCTCGAAAGTCCCACATCTCATGCAGACGGGAGAAGGAAGAAAACTCTTCCTGCCATGCCCGACCACAGTCCGACTCTGAGTCGCCTGAAAACTTCGAGCTCCGATCAGCCCTCCGACACCGAGTACCGAGCGCCATCTCTGCCAAACGGTTTGACCTCAGCCTCGGTCGCCAGCAGCAGGCAAAGCCGGGGACTTTGGGGCCTTCGATCGCACAGTAGCAGCGGCAGCGAACCAGGCATTTCAGAAATTTCCAGATGTTCCTCTGTGCCTTCTCACGTCTGTCTCCATCAAATCAGAATTGTTCACGGTACCCTATTTAACAAATACGATATCATTTCACCGGAGAGGCTGCGCACACTGCATCGCTCTGTCATCTTCTCCTCCCGCCTCCTGTATTGATAGGATTGTAAAGAAAGCATATGGTCTATGGACCTTCATTAATTGGGGGATTGAGTTCATGAGCTGTGAGGTAATGTTCCAGCTCTGTGAAACCCTGGTTAGACTATAAATGAAATATCGTATTCAATTCTGGTTGCTGCATTATAGGAAGGATGAGGAAGCTTTAGAGAGGGTGCAGAGGAGACTTAGCAGGATGCTGTTTGGACTAGAGAGTAGGTTTGGACTAGAGACTAGACAGCAGAAATTTTCAGTCTTTTTTTCTATGAACTGTTAAGAGGAGAAGTGGTTCTTTTTTTTCTTTATATTAGGTTAATATTATATATGATTCTGACAGTGTATATTCCTTTCTTTGTTTGTACTATTATTGAAATATGTATTTGAGATTACCTCTCCTCTGGTTTGTATTTATCCTTATTCTTTTAAATCAATAAAAAGATTGAAAGTAGAGAGTGGGTCTTATGAAAACAGGCTGAGCAAGCTAGGGCTTTTCTCTTTGGAGTGAAGGAAGATGAGATGTGAGTTGATAGAGGTGTACAAGAAAATAAGAGGCAGAGATAAAGTGGATAGCCAGAGACTTTTTCCCCCCAAGGCAGTAATGTCTATACAAAGGAATATAATTTTAAGGTGATTGGAGGAACGTATAGGGGGATTATAAGAAGTAAATTCTTTATACAGAGTGTGGTGGGTGTGAGGAAATTCCTGCTAGGGGTAATGGTAAAGGCAAATACATTAGGTGCATTTAGGAAACTCTTAATAGATACATGGATGATAGATTTTTTAAAAAGGGCTACATAGGAGGGAAACGTTTGATTGATCTTAGAGTAGGTTAAAAGGATGGCACAACATCGTGGGCAGAAAGGCCTGTACCGTGATGTAATGTTTTATGTTATATGTTAAACATCTAAACTGCAAGCATATCAAAGAATAAGGAGAGAGAGAGAAACAGTATTGAGATCAAAATTGGACCAGCCATACTATTACTGAATATTGGAGGGGCTGACTGTCTCATTGTGGCTGCTGTCCCTTATGTTTGTTTGTTGCTATGCACTGAATCTGGAGCTGATATTGTCCAGAATGTTCTTCAGAGGTCAAGAATGAGCCGTAAATCTTTCGGTTACAGCCATTTTATTAGGTGTTCATAACAAAGAAATGAGAGGAAATAACTCACTGTACTGTAAGTTAGAACCAAAGAAAGCCGACAAAGAGCAAAGAGCAAAGAACAAAGAAGCTGTGGTTGTCTGATACTGAAAACGAGCTGAAATTATATAGATAAGGAAATTCAGGATAAGAGCAGCCTATGAAACAGTTCAATTTATGATGTGACACAGGCTGCAGACAAAGAAGCCATAAAAAGTACAGACCGCATATACTACAGTAACTGAAAATCCACCAAACCATTACAGACAAACAGGTGATTAACAAATATAAGCAAGCATAAAGAAAGTTAGACTGCAAGAAAATTGACAAATCAGACCCTAATCCAACGTATGTCAGAAGATTGCACAAAAGTCAGAGGTGCATTTCCCTTTGCATTACAGGAAGACATGATGGTGCAGGGAGGAATAATGCATTCTTCTCCTTCTAGTTCAGCACAGCCCCCACTTGGAACTGCATTGCTGCTGTTAGGTGCGTTAAATCGCAGAACCACCATGCTACAGAAACACCTTGATAGAAGTCTTGCAGCAGCTGATCAAAATGCCTTGCCAGCACCTTCTCAAGGACTGTTAGAGTTAGACAATAAATGTTAGTGTTGTCGGCAATACCTATGTCCTGAGAAATGGGTTAAAACAAATAAACATCATCATTTCTTACTAAATGATGCCATACCTACCTAATCTGCATACTGATCACTAGCCCTAACCAATATATCATCTGGTAGACACATCTTGCAAATGTGCTCACCTGGAGCTTCACTCCGGTCACTAAGCTACTTGCTCTACTACATTGAATCCAACGACTATTCCTCCATGATAGTATCACTAAACCAACACACAGTCTGTTCCACTCACAAGACTGCCAGACTGCCTCAGCAGCAGCACATCAGTATGGTACCTGGGTTGGGCTAAGAACTGTGTTCAAGTGAATTCCAGCTGTCCCTTCAAAAGCTTGACCGAGAAAAAGTCCAGAGGATGCAAGATGCAGTGGGAACACGATCTTGTGTTTCCTGAGTCAGCTTCATAAATGGAAGCACTGGAGCCATCTCACACTGACTTCAATGTCCATCGGAACTTGATTCAGATGGGACATATGTACAAGGCGTGATTGCTAAGTTCGTGGCCTAAGGTAGAAGGAGTCAATTTTAGAAAACCTAGCACATTTATTTTTCAACATAGTCCCCTCCTACATTTACACACTCAGTCCAGCGGTCGTGGAGCAAACAAATCCCTTCTTTGTAGAAGTTGGCGTTGGACCTCCAGAAAGTGGTCTACAGCAGGGGTGATTGATAAGTTTGTGGCCTAAGGTAGAGTTATTAACTTCAAACTTTCTGCATAATCACTCAAAGAGTTGAACTACACGTGCATGTAATGAGAACTGTATAACTCATCTCCTTCTACCTTAGGCCACGAACTTATCAATCACCCCTGCTGTGGACCACTTGCTGGAGGTCCAAGACGCCGACTTCTACAAAGAAGGGATCTGTATGCTTCTCGACCACTGGACTAAGTGTGTAAATGTAGGAGGGCACTATGTTGAAAAATAAATGTGCTGGGTTTTCTAAAATTGACTCTTTCTACCTTAAAGGCCATGAACTTATCAATCACCCCTTGTATAAGCCATCTCGAGGGATAGTGAATGTTTCTATGATAAAGTAGCTCCACAATATCATTATAAAAGGATGTCAATTCAATGAATGAAAATGTTGTTTAACGGGAGTACATGAATCAGAATATCTGAGATAATCACACATTCTGGATTTTGTTCAAATATGTGACCACAGACTTAATTGATGTGGAGCCACAATTGGCAATGGTGGAGACTGTGTTGTGACTTTAATAAACAGGACAGAGAAATAAATTCCTTGTGTGTCTACCACCAACCTAAATAGAAGCAAATGTATTAAGTAATTCTTCTACATTGCATTTTTGGGCAGAGCAATAGTGGTTTCATTCCAAAGGGAACGGTCTCCCATGTAGACGTATGCTTCGGCTCCGAGCCCATCCAAGTGCACTGCTATGTGGAAGAGGGGCAACAGCAGCCCTGCCCGTTGATGCCTGTTGATTGATTCCAAAGGCTTGTCCTGAGTACAGCCACATTGCGATTTCCAGTGTCTGAGCTTTGAGAGGTATCACAGTTCATAGGCTGCTTCCCCCTCTGTCTGTGTGTGATTACAATGTAATAGCAGCACTGAGCATTGAAGGACCCCAGTGGTCATGCCAACCTTCCATTTCATCCATCTTCCCTTAACTCAACAACTGCCTCTTGAACCTTCCATTGCTTGTGATTCCTAACCTTTCAACCCAAACAGTGCAGGTCATAACAGCTCTCAACATTATCAAAATTACCCGTTACCTTGGCCCCTACAACATAAGTCAGAGCGGGGAGAGATCATTAAGTCCCCTTGCACTGATCTGAACTTCAACTAGATCATGGATAATGTTTTACCTTAGTGCTACTTCCCTGTGTTAATCTCTTGTGACTTAATTTGTTTCATATTCAAAATTCTATCATTCTCATTCTCTGCAACTGGACCTCCGCACACCTCTGTGGTAGAGAACTGCACAGATGCACTATCTTCTGGGTGAAGGAATCCAGACTGGACGACCCCTTATTCTGATGCCTCACTCTAGACATCTCTACTAAGGGAACATCATCCCTGTATCTAGACAGTTAAGACCAGTAAGAACCTTGCATGATTCAATGCCATCTTCTCTCAGTCTTCTAAGCAGAGGAATATAGGTACAATCTGTTCATTCGATAATCCCTCAATCCTAGGAATCAAGGTGGTGAACATTCCCTCCATTGAAATTATATCCTCCAATACCATGTGCCTGTGCTCCCCAGCAAGGGAGATGAGGCTGAGTACGGGGCTACGGTAGGAAACTTTGTCACATGGTGTGAGCAGAATTATCTGCAGCTTAATGTGAAAAAGACTAAGGAGCTGGTGGTCGACCTGAGGAGAGCTAAGGTACCGGTGACCCCTGTTTCCATCCAGAGGGTCAGTGTGGACATGGTGGAGGATTACAAATACCTGGGGATACAAATTGACAATAAACTGGACTGGTCAAAGAACACTGAGGCTGTCTACAAGAAGGGTCAGAGCCGTCTCTATTTCCTGAGGAGACTGAGGAACTGTGACATCTGCTGGACGATGCTGAGGATGTTCTACGAGTCTGTGGTGGCCAGTGCTATCATGTTTGCTGTTGTGTGCTGGGGCAGCAGGCTGAGGGTGGCAGACACCAACAGAATCAACAAACTCATTCGTAAGGCCAGTGATGTTGTGGGGATGGAACTGGACTCTCTGACGGTGGTGTCTGAAAAGAGGATGCTGTCTAAGTTGCATGCCATCTTGGACAATGTCTGCCATCCACTACATAATGTACGGTTGGGCACAGGAGTATATTCAGGCAGAGGCTCATTCCACCGAGATGCAACACAGAGCATCATAGGAAGTCATTCCTGCCTGTGGCCATCAAACTTTACAACTCCTCCCTTGGAGGGTCAGACACCCTGAGCCAATAGGCTGGTCCTGGACTTATTTCATAATTTCCTGGTATAATGTACATATCACTATTTAACTATTTATGGTTTTATTACTATTTAATTATTTATGGTGCAACTGTAATGAAAACCAATTCCCCCGGGATCAATAAAGTATGACTATGACTATGACTGTAGAATGGGAGACCAGACCTGTATATGACATCCCAAATGCATCTTAACCGATGTTCCATATAACTAGAGAAAGACATCTCTACTCTTGTACACAGTCATCTTGCAGTAATAGCTGACATACCATATGACTTCCGAATGATTTGCTATACCTGCATGTTAACTTTCAGTGATTTGTGTGGAAGGATTTCTGGGTCTCTTTGAACAACAACAACATTCAATCTGTCTGCAGTTGAAACATATTCTGTTATGCATGAGTACCAAGGCATAATGTGTGATAGAACAAAGGTCTCCCTTCTTATCACCTGCCATTGTGGAGATTGTTGTGTCTGTGCACAACTACATATCAATTAAATAAAAGCAAGCATGCAGGAGATGGCTTTAACTAGTGTATTCACACTGCAGCGAGAAAAAGAGAGAGAGAGAGAGAGTAATGCGCATACATAGACAACAGCAAAAGCACAGACAACAGATCAATACATAGTGCTGGGGGGGTTGCTCTAAAAGAATGATCTATACATTACACTTCCTCCCTCTTTAGATTAATACCACATAAACTGTATATTTACAAAGCATTCAATTTCCCTTTCATAAGCCCATATTCCAAAAGAACATGCTTTCACAGTAACAGTCCATAACTAACTTCACAGTTTTAAAGGTTCATGTTTTTGGATGGCACTCTGTTTCTTTCAGGATAGTGCCTCTGGACCTGTGGAGAGGCATCAGGTTTGGTCGGTGCCTTGTCTAAGACATAGTTCTAGGTTTCCGATGTCACGCTGCTGTCAGTGACATCATCACTGAGAGGTAAGTCCGGTGGCTGTAATCTGTCCGTCTTGTTGGATGCAGTCAACTCATATGTGTCCTTCGGTTGAGCATCCAGTATCTGGTTCACATGACATCTCCATATCTCATCAACATAATCAGTGGTCCAGTCCTTGTAGCTATCCTACTGGCTGTCTATTTGTCCTTTCGGTAACCACACGCTAGGACATCCTGTCCAATCTCGAAGCTCCTTGCAGCTTCACTTGGCAACTGGCTGAGCTGTTTATTCCGTACTTCCCTCGGGAAATCTGGTTTCAGGAGGTCTATGTGAGATTTCAGATTCCTGCTCATGAACAGCATTGCAGGGGCTTGATTGGTTGTCGCATGAACAGAGTTCTGTTACACACAAAGGAAGTTGTCCACCTTGTGCTGTAGAGAAATGTCGTTCCGGTCCACGGCTTTAATGGACTTGTTGATTGAATGTTTGGATAAACCTTTCAGCTAACCCATTCAATATTGAGTGGTGAGGAGCTGACTTGAAATGTTTGATGCCATATTTGTTGATGAACAGTCAACATGAAGGGCACAGCAAAGTCAATATATACTCTTTGCTAAGGTGGACAATGGCCACTCTCACGGGTGTAACAGTGCCTGAGGGGTGTATTTTGAACTTTTTGACCAAGTCACCTTTTGGCCAAGTTTTCAATCTGTTTATCTATTCCCAGTCACCACACGTAGGTCAGGGGAGGAGTCTTCATCTTAACTGTACACAGGTGTCCTTATGCAGATTTTCTAACACTCTGGTGTGCAGTTTAGAGGGAACCAAAACATAAGATCTACACATCAGTGTTCTTTGACATAGTGAAGTTGGTCTCATCTCGCTGAGAACTCTGGAAATATAGGGTTATCATGAGCTGGCCATCTTTGCATGGTAATTTCATAGACTTTTGACAATGTCGGGTCACTCCTTGTTTCCCTTTGTATTTTGGAATTTGTTACTGGCAACAGGTCCACCAATGTGGTGCGGAACTCTTCTGCTGGGTGACAGTATGAAGGCCTTTCTTCTTCAGTTGCCAGTAGTAGAAGATGTTTCAAGCCATCAGCATTGCTGTGTTGTTTGGTACCCTTGAAATCTATGTCTTCAGAGTGGGCTCCTAGGAACAGTGCCCAACATTGTATTGGGTAGCAGTCATCACTGGAATTCTCTTCCTGGGATTGAAGATGGACACAAGGGGCTGGTGATCTGTACCTAGCGTAAACTTTTGTCCATAGGGGTAGTGATGGAACTTCTTCATTCTTCATACTAAACTAAGGGCCTCTCGGTCGATCTGTGCATTGTTGCGTACTGCGCTCATCAGTGATCTTGAAGCAAATGCAATCGGATGTTCAGATCCATCATTCATAGTGTGTGACAAAATGGCTCCAATGCCATAAGGGGATGCATCACACACCAGTCTGATCGGCAGGGATGGGTCATAATGAGTGATCAGTTCATCCGACATTATTAAACTCTTTGTTTCCTTGAATGCTCTTTCACATCTTTCTGACCATTCCCACTTTGTTCCTGTCTGCAACAGTGCATTCAATGGGTGCAGCACTGTAGCAATGTTTGGGAGAAACCGGTGGTAGTAGCTTGCCAGGCCAAGTATGACCTGAGATTTGACATATTTTCCAGTTTGGGTGCCTGTAGCACTGCTTCAATCTTCTCTTGTGACCTATGTAAGCCATGCTTGTCAATGACGTTTCTTGAATATGAGATTTTGTTCTTGAAAAACTCACATTTCTCCCTCTATGTGCACAGGCTAAACTCGCTCAGCCTGGGTAAGCATTTTACCAAGGTTCTGGTGGTGCTCTTCATCATTCTTGCCAATCACAATGATGCCATCAAGGTAACATTGTATTCCTGGGATAGCTTGGAGCACTTAGCCCATTGCTCTTTGCCAAATTGCTGGAGCTGATGTGACGCCAAAGACAGGCAGATTATTCTCACCCTTGTGTGTGTTGATTGTGAGGGACTTTCTACTTGATTCCTCAATCTCCATTTGAAGATAGGCTTAAGACAAGTCAATCTGTGAAAACTTTTCCCTGCCTGCCGAAGATGTAAATATGTCTCCTATTCATGACAGGGGATGCTGCACAGTACACAGCACAGGGTTGATGCTCACCTTGAAATCCCCACGTATGCAAACGGATCTAGCCTTCACTTTCTTGATCACAGGGACAATGGGTGTGGCCCAATCACTCCACTCAACCTTGGAGAGAATTCCAGATGTGTCCAAGCTCTGCAGTTCAGCATCCACTTTAGGACATAATGCATAATGCATAATGATGAGCTTTATGGAATCTTGACGTTGCTGTTTCATCCAGTTCAATTCGGGCCTTTATGCCTTTGAGTTTACCAATCCCCTTCTCAAACACCTTCTCATTAGTGTTAAGCAGCTGTGCCAGTCTCTGGTTAGTGCTACCATTTGGGCTGCTGTTGCCTGTTGATGCCGCACTGAAAGCTTTGATTAAGTGCCAATCCAGTTGGATTTTTCTCAACCATTTAGGTCTGAAAAGTGCTGACTCTCTTCTTTTCAATAAATAAAGCTCTAACTGCTGTGACTGGCCTCTATACATCATATTCACTTTCAGTTTGCCTTTGGGAGACACTTTTTCAGCTGTGTAGCTCTTTAGTTTCACAGAGGTCTTCTCTGATGGTATCTTAGAAAACAGTCGGTTATAGTCAGCCTGTGGAATTATAGACAAAACTGATTCTGTATCCAGCTCTATTTTCAGTTTTACACCAGACACTTCTATTGTGATCCATATTTTATTGCAATCTGCTTCAGTTATACTATGGATTTCTAGGCGTGACAGTTCACCTTTGTCAGACTTTATGTTGTCTGATTCTGTTTTACATTCGCTAACTTTATGCATTTGCTTAGCTTTGTGTTTGAGACTTTTCACTCAGTTGTGCCTCTTGTCTGCCTTCCACATTCTCTCTATGTGACCTGGTCTGTGACACTTTCTGCAGACTTTTTCTTAGAACCAACAGTCACTTGCATCATGAGAGGATTTGCCACATCGATAACATTTTTGGGTTTTTGCACCATTCAGGGACACTTTGTGCATTTCATATTCTAATCTTATTTGTTGCTGTCTCTAACAATATTGCAATGTTCAATGTCCATTCTAAGGATGGGTCTCTTTCTGCCCGTAACCTCATTTGAGTGCTTTGATTATGCATGTCATATACAAGCCTGTCCCTTAATGCATCAGAAAGTCCATCTCTAAAGTCACAACACTGGGAAAGCTTGCGCAGTTCTGCAATGTATTCAGAAAGGCTTTCATCTTTTGACTGGCTCCTTTTGTAAAATCTAAATCTCTCAACTATTACTAGCAGTTTAGGGCTCAGGTGATTTTGTAAAATGGTAACAATTTCATTGAATGTCTTGTTTGCTGGCTTTGCAGATGTTACTAAGTTGCGTAAGAGATTGTCCGTTCTTGGGACCATTAAGCTAAGAAGTGAAAGGACTTCCTTTTGCTCCTCCACATTGATGGTGTTACAATACAGTTCAACTCTTTTGATATATGACTCCCAGCCTTCATTAATGCTATCAAATTTGTCAACTTTCCCGACTGAAGCTATTGCCAAGTTTTTTTCCCACTTTATATTCAGCGCGTCCTTCACTGTTACTCACGTGTTCCTTTGTTAGTGTCCGTGACAGCTTTCTCGTGCTGTTTAACTCTCGCTGATTCGTCCCGTAACTGTTGGTGCAATTCATGATATTTTCCAACATTCAGGTTTATATTCGTCCTCAATTTGTTGCTTCTGTGCACAACTACATATCAATTAATTAAAAGCACGCAAGCAGGAGATGGCTTTAACTTTGTGAGAGAGAAAGAGAACAATATGCATACATAGACAATAGCACAAATGCAGTCCACAGATCAATATATAGTGCTAAGGCTGGGGGAGTCATTGCTCAAAAAGAAATAGATCCATACATTACAGGAATCTTTAAAAGATTGCACTGGGACAGGAGGATGGCAGAGAGGGATGCCCTTTACTTCTCCCACCCATCTGGCTTCACCATTCACCTTCTGGCGAGCCTCCTTCTCCTCACCCCACCTTTTTATTCAGGCGTCTTCCTTTCCAGTGCTGAAGAAGGTTCTTGGCCTGAAACATCAGCTGTTTATTTATTTCATAGATGCTACCTGACATGTCAAGTTCCTCTGGCATTTTGTTGGTGTTGCTTTGGTTCCTGAAGGTTGTTATAGCTGGGCATGGTAATGGGGACAAGCTCCCAACCCTATCAAATGTTCCCAATGGCGTGCGCCTCAAACAGCCCCTGACCACCAAGTCCAGCTCCTGGCCTTCATGTGTTGCTAGGCTAGCAAGCTCTGCAGAACCATTTCTACTGACAGGAGAAGGGGCAAAGGCAGGTTACTGGCGCCTTAAAACCAGTCGCTTCAGGCAGATGGGGCACATCAGCCGTGGTTGGCAGCTCATCTAGGAGAAGGAAAACTCTGATCTCAAACCTCTGCTGCCTTGCAGCTCTACCGATTCACGGGGAAGGTTTTGGGAGTAAACCCCGAGGGAAAAGTCTGGAGCTGGAGTCCCTAAGACAGTCAATGCTGACTGGCAACTCCTGCGGTGCTGCTGGTACCTGACTGGTACCTAGGGAGAGGCAGAGCAAGGTCAAGATGGCGCTAAACAGCGACTCCTTTACTTGCATCTTCAGAAACAGCTCTATTTCCATCATTAATGTCTTTATTTTTTCTCTTTCAGGGTTCTTTTGAAGACCTTGTCCTGGAGTTACATGCTGACTTCGGTCCTTTGCGAGAATGGGACCCGTTCTCGGGGTTTCAGGACTGGCTTTTGTTCAGCACGCTAAGGGTTTGGCTTGAGAGTCTGGCTCGGGTTTGGAAACCAAAGATCTCAGGGCTCTGGAGACAGGCGGATCGAGGGTCAGTGTCATGGCAGGAGACCCGTGTGTCGGAGGGGGAGTCGGAAAATCTACTGCTGTGTGCCCAAAGACCCGGGATCTTTGAGATCTTTGGGAACAGAGCTCGGAAAAAGCAACGCAACGGCCTTTTAACATCATAAATCAGCAGGTTGTTTGTTATGTCTCCCTGCTCACTGGGGAAAATCGGAGACATTTCCTTTTCCTTTATTAGGGAGAGAGAAAACCTGTGATATGTCGAATGCCGGGTGAAACGTGAAGTCTTTGGGGTAATTGCAAGTCTGTGTCTTTGCTGTTGCTTTGCTCACTCTTGAGTGCTCGGTGGTGGGTGCTGATGCTTTTTTTTTGCTGGTGGGGAGAGGGGGGGATCGTTGCTCGCTGCTGCTTACGCACTTGAGGGAGGGGAGCTGGAGGGGGACTTTGGGGTTCTTACGTTTAACTGTTGTTCATTCTTTGGGGCACTCCTCTGTTTTCGTGGACACTTGTGAAGAAGAAGCATTTCAGGATGTATATTGTATACATTTCTCTGACATTAAAATGAACCTTTGAACCTTTGAACTGAATCAGTTTCTGCCATTCCTTTGGGTTCATCAGATGCATGGGGGGAGTGGGGGGAGCTTGCTACTTGGGGAGCAGCTTGCTCCCCATGTCCTACAGCCTGGGCTTGCGTGTCTAAACAGCTCGGATGCTATATCTGTGGTCAACTCTGACCAGCGGAGGCCTCAGGCTCAGACTCACACAGAATCTACAAAATGTCCCGTGTGTACCATCAGACAAATGTAAGGTCGGTGTACAGCTTAAATGGTTGTGTCCGTCAGATGATGGAGAGAATGAGGAAGGAGATGTCAAGGAGATTGGGAGCAAGGGTAGCTTTTGGGGGGATGGACAGTGAAATCTACCTGAAGAAAGATGAACACAATGGCAACATCCCAGGTGGAGTGGAGTCCATAAATGTTAAAGCAAGCCTGAGCCTTCAGGTAAAACCTGCCTTAGCATTCGGACCACACACCATCCTCAGCCCCCATATGTGGAATAGCTTTCTTTTCAATTAACATAAAAAGAATGCTGTATGCTGTTTCACATTACCTAACATGTCCAAGTTCTCCAGCTGGCAAGATTTTCAGGGCATTCTTTGCTGATCTGACCTGGGAATGACCTTCCAAGCCCAGAGATTTGGGGGCTCTTTTACACCTCTTTCTCTAATTACCCTTCCATAAATAGAAACAGCTTTTCTCCAGAAACTGAGTCAAATCCCTTAATTTTAAAAAACCATTTTTCTCCTCTTTTCTCACATCAGACTCACCCTGAGGCAGACTTTCAGGGCAGTGTCTGCCTTCTGGAGCCACACCAAAATAATCACTTTTCATCTCTGAACCTAGACTGCAAATTCCATTCCATGAGGCACTGCAGCCAAGCCTAATCATGCCCTCCGCTAGTGACAAGATGCGAAAAGGTAATTGGAAAACAGATCAGTCTAGCCGAGAAGACACTTCTTTCTGCTAGGAGCTGCTGTCAGGAAGAACGAGAGCTTGAGCTTGAGATCCAGGGACAGATAAATATACTGAACAAATATAGGGTCACCTCACGAACTCAGGTGTAGAATTAGAGTCTGAGTACAGCACAAAAACAGACCCTTCAGCCCATCAAGCCTATGCTAACCACTTCAGTTATCTATACTGTTCCTGTTCACCCGCAATTGGTCTGTAACCTTCTCGCCTTGGAGTTCCATTCAATCACAGTATATTATGACATAGAACAGATCAATACAGAAACAGGCCCTTCAGCCCAAGATGTCTGTGCTAACCAAATTAGACTAATCATGGCCTACCCCTGGTCCATATCCCTCCATTCTCTGCATATTCACAGGCCGACTTAAATGTCAGAATTTTAGCTGCTTCCACCCCAACTGCTGCCATCCCTTTCCAGGCACCTACTTACCCTCTGTGTGAAAATCTTAGCCCACACGTCTCCTCTAAACTTTTCCCCTCACGTGGGGTGGCACGGTGGCACAGCACTTTACGGTACGGGCGACCCCAGGTTCAGTTCCTGACACTGCCTGAGAGGACTTTGTACGTTCTCCTCGTGACCGCGTGGGTTTCCTCCACGTGCTCTGGTTTTCTCCCACAGTCCCAAGACGTACCAGTTGGCAGGTTAGTTGGTCATTGTAAATGGTCCCGTGATTAGGCTAGGATTAGATTGAGGGATTGCTGGGCGGCGTGGCTCAAAGGGACAGAAGAGCCTATTCCGCATGGTATCGCAATAAATCTTAAAACTATGATTTTGCTCAATTAGTAATGAATTGGGCAAGCATTTTGCATCACATTTGGCTTCCATTGGCAAGATGGAGTTTCTGCCACTTTAGTGGAGAAGCCCCAAATCTTCTTCACCCTGATAATTCTTGATTCTGCTTGGAATAGTAAATCAGAAGTTGCTGGGAACTTCTCAGCAGATCCGGCAGCACCCATGGAGTGTTTCACCGGTCAACAAAGATCCATCAGACCAAAATGGAAGGTCCATGTTAGAACAGGTGGTAGGAGAGATTGAATGTAAAGGTACTGATGAAACAGAGGGGTAAAATCTGTAGAATAACACAAGGCATGCCTGGGGCTGATGTGAATAAAAGAATATCAATAAACTCTGAAATTAACCAGAAGACAAATTTGTAAAGTCTCAATGCAGGGTTTTGACCTAAGTCATCAATAATCCCTTCCTGTACAGATGCTGTGTAACCTGCTGAGTTCCTCTAGCAGGTTGTTTCTTCAGATTTCAGCATCTGCTAGTCTTTTGCATCTCCTCTTTATAAAGTACTTCATGGCCTTACCCCATCATAGAGTGCTCTACACTACAGTCGATAAAGTATTTTTGTAATGTAGGAAATACATCAGATAAATTTATTTGTGAAAATGCAGGTATAGGAGCAGGCAGGATAAGTCTGAAACCTAATCTGATGTGCAGTTCGAACGTGGATGAACTGATCACTGGTCTCAGTTCCATTTTGCTGCCTGAGCCCCATAACCATTACTTCCTCTGACAATAAAAGAAACTCTCAGCTTTGAATATAGCAGAAGACGAAGTGTCCACTGCTCTCTTTGGTAGGGAAATCCACAACTTCATAATCCCCGTGAGAAGAAATTCCTACTTATCTCTCTTAGATGTCTGAACCCTACCTTGAGCCTAAACAGGTCTAGTCTTCTTCATCTCTCCCCCTGTAGAAAACCTTCTTTATACTTTATACTTCATACTTTATTGTTGCCAAACAATTGATACTGGAACGTACAATCATCAATGCGATATTTGATTCTGCGCTTCCCGCTTCTGTCCTTGGAACCAAAGTACTGAATCCACACTGCCCCCACCCCAAGTTGAGTATATTCTTTGGTAAATATGGAGATATGGAGACTTGAACTGTGCTCTGTGTTCCTACTGCAGTTTCACCAAGCTCCTATATAAAGGCAGTAAGACATCTTTATTCCTGTAGATAAACACGTCCATAATCAATATATTATTTGCCTTCAAGTGTCACTTTTCATGTTGGGTTTCAACATTTTCCCCAGAACTGATGTTAGGTTAACAGGCTGGTGGTTCTTTACACTCCCCCTTGTTCTGTCTGTGTATTGCTAGCTAATTTTCAATCAGTTTGAAACTTTTCAGGATCTTGGGAACCTGGGGAATAATCACATCCAATAGTCCTGTCGTCATCCTTATTGGAACCTAAGGATGCAGCAAAATCAGGAAATTTGTTATACGTTAGTCCATTAGATTAGTACTTTTTTGAAAGTAATAACAATCTTTCCTCTATCCTTTCCCCTAATTTGTTTTCAACACTTTTAGAGTGTTCTTTTGTGAAGACAGGTACAAGACTTTTTTTTCATTTCTCAGTCTTTACCACCCTGTTTTATCAGTAACTTTACATTCAATCTCTCCTGCCACTTGCTCTAAAATGGACTTTCTGTTTTGTTCTCATGAAACTTTGCTGACCAGAAAAACTTAGTTTCCCTCTCCATAGACGCTGCCCAACCCGCTGAGCATTTCCAGCATCATATGATTTAAGACCTATGTCTACCTGGAGCGCAGTCCCCGGAAAGCTGCATCCATCATCAGGGACCCCTGCCACCCAGGCCATACTCAGTTCTCATTTTCTTGTTCTTCATTCGTAGTTAGCACGTATCAAATTCTAAGAGACCATTGTTTATTTTTGTTACTTACTTCCAATTTACATACTTGACAAATCACTTAAAATATTGTTTCCTTACTAGGTTTTCTGCATTTTCCATTTTCCCCTTTGTGAATTTTTAATCATCATTTGATAGTTTGCAAAAATCTCCCATTCCACATGTTTCAGAAAGGTTTTATTTCTTAATGTTATGGCCATTTACATTCAATCGAATGTCACCTCTATATTCATTAGACAGTAATGGATAGATACTTTATACACATAGTCTTTATTTGTCAATTGTAAAGGATCTTTGATGAGATTTATACAATAATTTGTAAATATCTATTACTATTTATTGATCTTCACAGCTTCTGCATATAGGAGGGAGACTGAAAATCTGGCTGAGTGGTGCTACAACACCAACCTCTCATTCAATGTCAGCAAGACCAAGCAGCTGTTTATTGACTTCAGGAGGAGGAAAGTGGAGATCCAAAAGGCAGTCCTCATCGAGGGTATCAGAGGTGGAGAGGGTCAGCAACTTTAAATTCCTCAGTGTTATCATTTCAGGTGACATGTCCTGGGCCCAGCATGTAAGTACAATTATGAAGAAAACATGACCGTGCCTCTACTTCTTTAGAAGTTTGTGAAGATTCAGCACGACATCTAAGACTTACACAATAGCAATTTGGTGTGTAGTGGAGAGCACTGTATATTGACTGGCTGCATCACAGCCTGATATGGAAACACCTTGAAAATCCTACAAAAAGTGTTGGATACAACCCAGTCCATCACGGGTAAAGCCCTTCCCATTATTGAGCACATCTACATGGAACGCTGTCATTGGAAAGCAGCATCCATCATCAAGTACCCTCAACACCCAAATCATGCTCTTTTCCTGCTACTGCCATCAGGAAGAAGGTACAGGAGCCTCAGGACCCACATCACCAGTTATTACCCCTTAACCATCAGAGTCTTGAACTAGTGGGGATAACTTCACTCAACTTCATACTCACTAACACTGAACTGTTCCCACAACCAATGGACTCACTTTAAAGGACTCTTAATCTTTTGTTCTCGATATTTATTGTTTAGTTATTATTATTACTATTTTTTTCTCTTTTGTATATGCAGTCTGTTGTCTGTCCTGTTGGGTGCAGTGTTTCAATAATTCTATTGTTTTTCTTGGTCTTACTGAATATGCCCACAAGAAAAAAAATCTCATGGTTGCATATGGTAACACAAATATACTTAGAGTGGGCACGTGGCCAAGTGGTTAAGGCATTGGACTAGCAACCTGAAGGTCGTGAGTTCAAGCCCCAGCCGAGGGAACATGTAGTGTCCTTGAGCAAGGCACTTAATCACACATTGCTCTGCGACGACACTGGTGCCAAGTTATATGGGTCCTAATGCCCTTCCCCTGGACAACATCGGTGTCATGGAGAGGGGAGACTTGCAGCATGGGCAGCTGCTGGTCTTCCATACAACCTTGCCCAGGCCTGCGCCCTGGAGAGTGAATGGTCTCGCAAGACTAACGGATGCCTAAAAAATATACTTAGATAATAAATTTACTTTGAACTTTAAACTAATTTCCCAATCTACTTTAGCCAACTGTCCAATTAGGTTATAATCAAACCACTATTTATTACCTCTAATTACTTTTATTTAAATTTAAGATTCATAAACTTGTCACTCTCCAACTGAATGTGAAATTCTATCATGATTAATTCGCCAAAGGATCATTTATAATTAGATTATTAATTAATGCTGAGTCACTCAAGATGACCTTTATCCCGCTTGCTGAATATCATTGTGAGGAACCTATCCTCAGGGTTGACTTTACTGATCTGTTTCACCAGTGTGCATGAAGAGCAAATTCACTCACATGTTTTTTGACTCAAATTCTGTCTAACAGTACAGCTGTTGGGATCAAGTTGCATATTTCTACCATAGGTTTCTTCCCTTTGTTTATTTCTTATCTTCATCTAAACTGTCATCGTTGATTACCAGAGCTACCCCGGCCTTCCTTTTTCATTCCGTCTATCTTTCTGAAACATCAAGTATCCTGGAATACTTCGTTCCCAACAATGGTCATCTTGCAAACACATCTCTTTAATGGATATTAGATCATTCATATTTATCTCTAATTGTGTCAGTACTTAGTTTTTTTTATTGTAAATGCTTCATAAATTCACATAACAAGCCTTTAATTATGATTTATTCCCATTTTCCCTACTCTGACCCCTTTGCTTCTACAGATTACTCTTGTCTGCTCTGTCACTTCTGACCTCAATCAAATGGCTCTTTCCCTTTAACTTTTAAAACTTCTCATCATATGAACTCATCATATCATTTTGAGCCACAGTTATAGCCTGTACCTTCTTGGTGAGGATTCTTAGAGCAATATTTAAATCTTAATAGCTCAGGCAAAGTATCATTAATAAAAAAGAAAGATTTGAAATTGACCTGATGATCTGTTACATAGTAAAGCTGATATGGAATCAATATTGGCCAGGATATTGGGGATGTCTCCACTCAAAGAAATGCTCTGGAACTCGTAATATTCGCATTGGGTTCACTTTGGTCTGCTTAGTTCAGTACCTTTTATGTAACAGGATAACAGGTAACCAGCTAGAACTGGTTAACTAACCAGAGTGGTCCCAGAACCTATGGACTCTAGGAGTTAAATTTTCTGATTTCAGCTAAGACATTGTGTGTGTTTAGCACAGTGTGCAGTCCCCACTGAGTCAGAGTCTACAGAGTGTGGGTTTTGATGAGTAACAGTCCTCAGAGAAATAAGGATAACAGTGCAGCTGTGTCGTCAAGGAAATAAATAAACTAAATTAGATAAGTTATTTAAAAATTGCATTAAATTAATACAAGTATGGAAAGGCAAGTGAGGTGTTGCAGCTGCCACAGGTGAGAGATGACGGAAAGCATCTTGTCTACAACCAAGAACCTTTGACTAATTGTTAATGCGCTTGCAGTCCAACATTTGGACACGGTGATGCACCAGAAGGGAAATCTTACCTGTAGTATCACTGTATTATAAATGTGAGTTATGCGATGGTGATACTAACCTCAGACACACCTACCAGTACAACACAGTGAGGACTTGTAACAGAAGAGAGAACTGATCACTGTCTCTTACCATTGCTCATAACATATTTTGCCTTCCACACTTCTGTAATTTATTTGCTTACCCATGAGAGATGAGAAATGTGAGGACTGATGTATGAGAAGGAAAAAAACTCTGAGGTGACTGCCTAATCTCAGTCAACCTTGTCCACACGCGTCCCACAGGATGTTCTGTGCATAGTGCACAATGCTTGATTAAGTTAAATGAGAGAGCAGTTAAGTCAATTTTGACATGCATCTCTGTGGATTAAAGGCATCTGAAAGACCTTTACTCTTGAATACTAGGTTTGTTGCTGCGTGGTTTGAGCAGTTAATGTCCCACTCCATGCTTTCAATATCTTTCATCCACTTACTTCATGGTCCTGACTCACAGTTGGACATAATCCCTCCAAGAACTCTCTGGATTAACAGCATTTTGAAGGCAGCCTTTAAGGTGAAATTTAGGCAATTTACAGGGATATACAAAACCAATCCTATCCTAAGCTGAGGTGCCTTTGATATGTGTAAAGAAATCGGGTGGTTAATAGATTCACTGAACACCAGTCTGGAAAGGGAACTTGAAAGAATTTTCTCACTCTCAATCACAGGAATATTGAGATCATTTGTGTAAGTGATCCAGTTGAGCTTGGCACAGAGGTAGAAATGTCTCTTAAACCTCTCAGTTGTTTATCTGTCTTCTCTCAGGCTGTTTTGCTGCTTTGCAGCAAGCATTTCTACAAGAATTTGACCCACATTTCTTTAGAGCTGTGGAACACAATAAATAGGTACACATGACTTCATTTTGCTCACAGCAATGTCCCACAATTAGCGATGAGAAGAACAGTTAATCTGTGGTGAACCTGGTGAGAGAGGAACGTTGATCAAATCACTGGGAGAACTTCCAGTTCTGCAATCTGCACGTGAAATTTAATATTCACCTGGACAGGCAGATGGGATCTCAATTAAACATCTCATCCAAACAATGGGGGCTTCATACAATGAAGTCCCGCACAGCAATATCAGCCTAAATGGCAAACCTAAGCCTCACACCAGTGCCTCCAACAGTTCAAGAATGTTTGTCTTTCTTTAGCTCTTTTGCAGATTGCATTCACTGCCAAAGAGATTTTATCTTGCATCAGAAAGTATTTTTCTAAGTGTTTTTGAGGTTATTACAAAGTTTATCACAAATTATTATATTAAAAAATAAAATATTATTGCCAAGCACTCCCATTGGTTCGTGGAAAGAGTTGTCAGGTTGGAGGCAAGTGTGGCAAATAAAAGTGCATTTGGAGTTCTTTCCCAACGGAATGTTTGAGGAACTTAAGTGCTAAAGACCTTTTCTTTATGTATACCAACGAACAAGCAGAGAGATGGACATAACAGAGAAAGAGTTAATAACAGAAGGCTATATTAAGTGCAAGAAAGCATCTCCAATTGAGGTTATAGATGGAATCAGGCAGACATCAGCTCTGGCAAGGTTTGCAGGCCATTACGTCTTACAAAGTGAAATGTAACATCATAAATGGCTATAATACTTCAGTCGCAGATGAGCTTTTATGCACACTTTGAAAGAGAGAATAAAACTACAGCTGTGAAATTCCCTGCAGCATCTGGTGACCCTGTGATCTCAGAACATCTTTCAAGAGTGTGAACCCTTGCAAGACATTAGGACCCAAAGGTGTACCTGGTAGGAAACTGAAAACCAACTGATGGGAGTGTTTAAGGACATCTTCAACCTCCCACTGCTGCAGTCGGAGGTTCCCACTTGCCTCAAAGGGCATCAATCATACCAGTGCTCAAGAAAAGCAGGATGAGCAGCCTCAGTGAATATCACACAGCTTCACTCATGACTATTGTAATGAAGTACTTTGAGAGGCTTGCCATGGTTAAAACTAAGTCCTGACTATGCAAGAACCTGGACCCACTGCAATTTTCCTACTGTTACAATGAGTTTACAGCAGATGCAAACTCACTAGCTCTTCATTTGGTCTTGGATCTCCCGGACAACGGCAATCCCTCTGTTATACTGTTGTTTATTGATTACAGCTCAGTGTTCAACGCCATCATACCCTTGGTACTAATCAGCAAATTTTTAAACTTGGGCCTCGCTACCTCCCTCTACAACTGGATCTTTAACCTTCTCATTGGGTGACCACAGTCTGTGCAGGACTGAAGTAACACCTCCTCCTCATTATCTACCAACACCGGCATTTCTCAAGGATGTATGCTAAGCCCACTTCTCGATCCTCTCTACACTCATGACACTGCGGCTGGGCGCAGGTCAAATACCATCTACACATTTGCCGATGACACAACCATTGTTGGCAGATCTTCAGACGGTGATGTGGAGGCATATAGGAGCAAGAGAGATCATCTGGTTGAGTGGTGTCACAACCATCACCTTGTAATCAATATCTGTAAGGTCAAGGAATTCATTGTGGGCTTCATGAAGGGGAAGTTGAGGGAGCACACCAGTATTCATGGAGAGGTCAGCCATAGAAAAGGTGAGCAGCTTCAAGTTCCTGGGTATCAACATCTTTGAAGATCTATGCAGGGCCCAACGTAGTAACACAATTACAAAGAAGGCACATCAGAAGCTATATTTCATTAGGAGTTTGAGGAGATTTAGTACGTCACCAAAGACTCACATATTTCTACAGATATACTGTGGACAGCATTCTAACGGGTTGCATCACCGACTGGTATGGAGAGGCCTTTGCACAGGATCAGAAAAAGCTGCAGTGAGGGTTGCAAACACAGCCAGCTCCATCATTGACACTAGTCTCCCCGACATTGAGGACATCTTCAAAAGGCAATGCCTCAAAAAGACAGTCATCATTAAGGACCCCCATCACTCAGGACACATGATCTCTTTGTGTTACTGTTATAAGGGAGGAGCTTGAAGACACACACTCAATATTTTAGGAACCATTTCTTCCCTTCCACCATCAGATTTCTGAACACTATATCAGGTACTAGTGTACCTAATTAAGTAGCTACTGACGGTAAAATTCTTATTGTAATTTATAGTACCTTTTATGTACTGCACTGTACTGCTGCCACAAAATAACACATTTCACAACGTATGTCATGGATCTTAAACTCGATTCTGATTCTGATTAAATAAACCAGTCTGGTAGGGCAGAAACATTCATTGGAAGCAATTATAATCACCTCAGAAGATCAAAATATTGGTATTGGTATTGATATGTTTGTGTCATATGTACCATCAAAAGCTTATGATCTTTATATAGATCAAACTATTACGCTGTGCACAGAGGTAAAATCAATTACAGTGCAGAATAAATTACTTTTGCTAAACCGGCATATCCTCCATTTCCATCCTCCAGTTGCCTTGACACGTCGATAGATCAATTACCTATCAGATCAACTGGCCCCCAAAAATGAATGACCTTGGAGCACTGAGCCATTGTGGAGGGAGAGGCTTGTCACTTCAGTTTTCTGGCAGAAGGGAGAGGTCAGGAGAACACACAGTGAGTATGGGTCTGTACACCAGAAAACAGCACATTCTGCCTCCCCTCTGGTTATTCTAACCCCACTCATGGTTGTGGCATGTTAACAGTGCAACACTGACTTTTAAGCTTTAAGCAAACTGGTTTAAACTGCACTCACAATGAGTTGAAAAGTTACTTTTATTGGTTCACACAATTGAAGTGTTTGGTTAAAGTGGGTAGCCTGTAAAGAAAATTGAAAATCACTGCTCCTAATGAACAAAGAAGAGAATTTCAAATGCCCATGGTTTGGTTTACATTTGGAATTATAAGCATGTTTTGGTCTGTACTCTCTCATAAACAGTTCAAGTAAGTAATTCACCATGAGTCTGGGAATGATGAGAAATTTCATAATCACACCTCTTTAAACAAACATTTTTATTCTTTGTGTCAGGCTCTTTTGAACCAACTTTCAAACAAGGCCTGACAAGCTACATATCATTTTCTTCAGCGACATCTCCCATCACCTCTGTTTGTGTGTAGTATCGCTAATCTATAACGCGAGTATTAAAAATATATACAAACGACCTTAAACTCCAGATACAAACCCCCATAAAATCGAACCAGTAAATTATTTTTTAAGGTTAAGTGTTGTGAAGAAAAGATTTCAGATCTGAGTGATTTCTTAACCCCTGGAGACACAGTGGCATTATGGCTAATGCACTGTATAAGGCTATGAGTTCAAATCTCACCATGGCAACTGGGGAATTTAAATTCAAGCTATTAAATAAATGTGGAATTAAAAGACTCACTACATTAATAATAACCATGAAAACTACAGGGTTGTTTTAAATACCCCTCTGGTTTGCTAATTACTTTCAAGTAAGGAAATTTGCTCTGTGTATCAGGTCTGGCCTAAATGTGATTCCATGCTTGCCAGCTCTAAGGCGATCATAAGATATAGGAGCAGAATTAAGCCATTTGGCCCATCAAGTCTGCCCCATCAATTCATCATAGCTGATCAACTCCCCTCTCAGCCCCAAACTCCTGCATTCTCCCTATATCCCTTCATGCCAGAATAATCAAGAATCTATCAATTTCTGCCTTAAATATATGCAAAGACTTGTCCTCCACAACCACCTGGCAATGCATTCCACAGATTCACCTCTCTCTGGCTAAGGAAATTCCTCCTCATCCCCGTTCTAAATGGATGTCCCTCTATTCTGAGGCTATGTCCTCTGGCCCTAGACTCTCCCACCAGAGAAAACGTTCTCTCCACATCTGTGTTCTATGGCTCAACAAACTACTTGGCTTTCCAGTGATAAATGAAGCAAAAGCATTGAAAGGCTTAGAGAAGTGACAGTCTTCCTGACTATTTCACTTTGTAAGTATGGGCACTGGGACATTGACTGTGACACTTCAGAAATTAATCTGCTCAACCCTCAATAGTGCATATGTAGCTGTGATATTCATAAATGGCAAAATGAATTTGTAGTTCAGATTATTTTGTCACTTCAGGCCTTCTTGAACACCTTAACAGACTTCTTCAGTTTTTATCATGCATTTTAAATGCTCAGGAGGCAGGAACACGGTTTGGACCATTGGTCCGTTTCAGAAATAGGCTTTCACTTTGGATACCCATTTGGAAGCCCCGTATAATTCAGAGCCAGCGGCTTTATTGCTAGGAATACCAGGCTCTACTTACTATCCTGACAGCTCTGTTTTGTGCCTTTAACATAAGGAATCACTTTGAAATGTTTCACAAGCTTTGAACACCACAATGGGTTGGGAGCAAAATTTGGAGAAGGTGAGCCACACCAGCCAGTAAGGTAACAAGCCTGAAAGCATTTAGAAACATAGAAAACCTACAACACAATACAGTCCCTTCAGCCCACAAAGCTCTGCTGAACATGTCCTTACCTTAGAAATGACCTAGGGTTACCCACAGCCCTCTATTTTTCGAAGCTCCATTCCTATCCAGGAGTCTCTTAAAAGACCCTATCGTGTCTGTCTCCACCACTGTTGCCGGCAGCCCATTCCATGCTCTCATCACTCTCTGCATAAAAAACGTACCCCTGACATCTCCTTTGTACCTACTTCCAAGCACCTTAAAACTGTGCCCTCTTGTGGCAGCCATTTCAGCCCTGGGAAAAAGCCTCTGACTATCCACACGATCAATGCCTCTCGTCATCTTATCAGGTCACCACTCATCCTCTGTCGCTCCAAGGAGAAAAGGCTGAGTTCACGTAACTTATTCTCATAAGGCATGCTCCCCAATCCAGGCAACATCCTTGTAAATCTCCTCTGCATCCTTTCTATGGTTTCTACATTTAAAGAAAAATCCCAGGGAGTGGGAGTGAGGCAGAAATCAGAATCTAAATCAGGTCTAATATCACTGGCATATGTTGTGAAATTTGTTGTTATGTGGCAATACATAATAATAAAAGCTGTGAATTACACTAAGATATATATATATGTATTCAAGATTCAAGTACATTTATGATCAAAGAATGTATAAATGATACGACCTTGAGATTTGCTTGCTCACTGGTAGCCACAAAGCAAGAAACCCGAAAGAACTCAATTGGAGAAAAAAAAAGAATAAAAATAAAAGACCAAAACCCAATAAGCAAGAGAAAGAAAAAAAAACACAAATCACGCAAACAATTGAAGTAAACAACAACATTCCAAACAAAAATCCGTCCTCAGATCCAAACCCTGGAGCGGCCCACAGTGGGTCCAAAGCCTGGCTTATCAGTCCATCACATTAGCAGGCATGATATATCATCATATATTGTACACATAATTTAACTTTCTATATCTTTAAAGTTAAATTAAGTACGTAGCGCTAAAAGAGAAAACAGAAGTTGTGTTCATGGGTTCAATGTCCATTCAGAAATATGAGGACAGAAGGGAAAGAATCTGTTCCTGAATCATAGGGCCGCTGCTGTGTTTTGAAAGTATCATTGCAGAGATAGGAAGGAGTGAACTTGTAATTATTTGCAGAGGATTTTCTCCAGAATAGAAGGATCATTTACTCCATTAACACTTGCCAGGCATCAGTCACTGTTCTCCTCTGAAACTTTAAGCCCATTTACTTAACACATTGTGTGATGAACTGCAAATCTGACAGAAGACAAATATACACTACAGCTGTAATAATGATTTTCATCAAGTTTTCTGTTTTATTACTAATCTGATAGTGAATTGCTGCCTCTATTCCTTCCAGATATTCATATCAGCACAGGGTCAAGATGAGTTCACGATGACAGCTGGGTCACGGACAAGAGCGGGCTGGGCTCTGTCAATGTACACTTAAACAAAGATGTGCCCACATGTGCGCACGTACACAAACGCAGACACATAGGAGCCTGAAAACGCTTTCGTTCACACAGAGGAACGCATGAAAAATATACATGTGTAAATGCATACCCACATGCACAATGCAAATGTAGATAAGCAAATGAGCGTGCACTTGCAAGTACACAATTACACATGTATATATATTTACATGGATGAACACATGTGAACCATACACATGCAAACACATAAGTCCATGTATATACTATATTCACACACATGTATTGTGGTGACCCACTTTCAGGCACCCACAAACCGACTCACAACAGCACGCGCAGGCAGAGGGCCGGCCCCAAAAAGGGCGCCAGGCCATCTTCACCAGCAGGGGGAAAATCCCACGCATGGAAAGGGTCTGGGAATATGCATTCCCCACAGCAGTCCTGCCCAGGGAGGGCGGGAACGGGAAGGCTTTAAAGCAGGCCGCGAAGTTTGAATAAATCTCTTTCATCGCAACTCTAACTCACCGACTCCGTGGGGTTATTCTAGCGCTGTGTGTAGCACACCACTACAATTGGTGACCCCGACGGCCCAAACGATATTTGGGCCAGAGATGACCGACACCGCATCTGTTCACGCAGTTTCGTTACAACTGCCAGGCTTTTGGCCGCTGAGACCCCGTCTGTGGTTCGAACAAGCAGAAGCACAATTCCACATTCGGCAGATAACCTCGGAGTCCACTCGCTACTACTACGTGCTGAGCTCCCTCGGCCAGGAGACAGCTGCACAAGTTGAGGAGTTTATACAGTCGCCCCCGGAGGACGGCAAATACACAGCATTCAAAACCCTGTTCATAAGGACTTTCGGACTCTCACGGCGCGAACGAGCACGCCGCTTAATGCACCTGGATGGTTTGGGAGACAGGCCGCCATCAGCATTAATGAACGAGATGCTGGCCCTGGCTGAAGGACACAAACCCTGCCTCATGTTTGAGCAGGCGTTCCTAGAGCAACTGCCCGAGGACATATGCCTGCTGCCGTCCGACACAGATTTCAGCAACCCCCGGGAAGCGACTAGTCCACGCCAAGACTTTTCAAACGTTCTCCCTGGGTGAAGCACAGTTGCCAGCCCCACACCTGGACTCCATCACGCTGTCCAACGATGAATTCACCAGGGTCCTGGCGGATTTCCCAT
Organism: Mobula birostris; assembly: GCF_030028105.1. Taxonomy (NCBI): domain Eukaryota; kingdom Metazoa; phylum Chordata; class Chondrichthyes; order Myliobatiformes; family Myliobatidae; genus Mobula; species Mobula birostris. The sequence continues at coordinate 31,306,549 of NC_092396.1, forward strand.
CAGTACTGACACCCCAGTTCACGGCAGCCATGCCCAGACACGGAGTACAGCACCACATCCCGACCCAGGGACCACCCCTCCACGTCCGTGCTCGAAGGCTTCCCCCGGACAAGCTCCGACTGGCGAAGGAGGAGTTCAAGAAGATGGAGGAATTGGGCATCATACTACGGTCCGACAGCCCATGGGCCTCCCCCCTGCACATGGTGCCCAAGGCAACGGGGGACTGGAGACCATGCGGTGACTACCGCAGGCTGAACGAGGCTACAACGCCAAACCGCTACCCTGTGCCACACATTCAAGACTTCGCAGCAAACCTACACGGCTCAAGGATCTTTTCCAAGGTAGACCTCGTCCGGGGATACCATTAAATCCCGGTACATCCGGACGACATCCCCAAAACAGCACTCATCACCCCGTTCGGACTTTTCGAATTCCTCCGAATGTCGTTTGGTCTAAAGAATGCTGCACAGACATTCCAGCGGCTAATGGATGCGGCGGGACGCGACCTGGACTTTGCATTCATCTATTTGGACGACATCCTCATAGCCAGCAGTAGTCGTCAGGAGCATCTGTCCCACCTCCGCCAGCTCTACTCCCGCCTGAGCGAATTCGGCCTTACAATCAACCCAGCCAAATGCCAGTATGGACTCGATACCATCGACTTCCTGGGCCACAGGATTACTAAAGACGGGGCAACCCCGCTGCCCGCCAAGGTAGACGTGGTCCGCAACTTCCCCCGACCCAACACAATCAAAGGCCTGCAGGAATTCGTGGGTATGGTGAATTTCTACCACCGTTTCCTCCCCTCAGCAGCCCGAACCATGCGCCCCCTGTTCACTCTAATGTCGGGTAAGGGCAAGGACATTACCTGGGACGAAGGGTCCGCAACCGCTTTCGTTAAAACCAAAGAAGCCTTGGCAAACACCGCAATGCTAGTGCACCCCAGAATGGACGTTCCTACTGCCCTCACGGTGGACACATCCAACACAGCAGTCAGTGGAGTGCTGGAACAACTCATCGAGGGTCGCTGGCAACCCCTGGCGTTCTTCAGCAAACACCTACGACCACCTGAACTCAAATACAGTGCTTTCGACCGGGAGCTATTGGCACTATACCTGGCAATCCGGCATTTCAGGTACTTCTTAGAAGGTAGGCCCTTCACCGCGTTCACAGACCACAAACCGCTTACCTTTGCGTTCACGAAGGTGTCCGACCCCTGGTCGTCCCGCCAGCAGCGACATCTATCCTACATCTCCGAGTACACGACGGACATTCGGCATGTCTTGGGAAAGGACAACGTCGTGGCGGACGCACTATCCAGACCTACCATACAGGCCCTGTCCCAGAGGGTGGACTATGCAGCGCTGGCAGAGGCACAGCGGGCAGACGCTGAGATCCCCAGTTACAGGACTGCAGTCTCTGGTTTGCAGCTCCAAGACCTCCCCGTAGGCCCAGGTGAGAGGACCCTACTATGTGACGTAGCTACTGGCCAACCCTGCCCCGTCGTCCCAGCAGCCTGGTGACGGCGGGTTTTCGAATCCATTCACAACTTAGCGCACTCCTCCATCAGGACAACCGTCCGGCTGGTCGCCAACAGGTTCGTGTGGCATGGACTGCGTAAACAGGTCAGTGAATGGGTCAAAACGTGCATGCAGTGCCAAACGGCCAAGGTGCAGCGGCATACCAAGGCTTCGCCGCAGCAGTTCGAACCCACCCGCTGGAGGTTCGACCACATTCATGTGGATATCGTGGGGCCCCTGCCAGTGTCGCGAGGAGTGCGGTATCTCCTAACTATGATAGACCGGTTCACCAGATGGCCAGAGGCAGTCCCACTCACCGACACCACCTCTGAATCCTGCACCCGAGCACTGATCACAACCTGGGTAGCACGCTTCGGGGTACCGGCCCTCATTACCTGCGACAGGGGAGCCCAGTTCACCTCCAGCCTGTGGTCGGCTATGGCCAGCCTTTTAGGATCTCAGATACACCACACAACTGCCTACCACCCACAGTCGAACGGACTAGTGGAGCGCTTCCACTGTCACCTGAAGTCGGCGCTCATGGCCCGCCTGGAGGGGCCTAACTGGGTGGACGAAATTCCCTGGGTCCTGCTCGGAATCCGCACGGCACCCAAAGAGGATCTGCACACTTCGTCAGCCGAGTTGGTGTACGGCGCACCCCTGGTCGTCCCAGGAGAGTTCATACCAGCCCCAAGGGGGCAAGAGGAAGAACCCACAGCAGTCCTGGACAGACTACGGGAGAGGCTCGGTAACCTGGCCCCCATCCCCACTTCACAGCACGGACAGAGCCCGACCTGCGTACCCAAAGACCTGCAGAACTGTAAGTTTCTTTTTGTACGACGGGGCGGACACCGGGCACCGCTACAGCGGCCCTACGAGGGGACATTTAAGGTGATCAGGAACAACGGGTCCACGTTCGTGCTGGACATTGGGGGGAGAGAGGAGGTTTTCACGGTGGACCGACTCAAACCGGCCCATGTGGACTTGGCGCAGCCGGTCCAGGCTCAGGCACCGCGGCGCAGGGGCAGACCTCCCAAACAGAGGCCGATCCAGACTGTGGACATTGGGGGAGGTATCGCCGGTTCTGGGCGGGGTTTGTGGTGACCCACTTTCTAGCACACACAAACCGGCTCACAACAGCGCATGCAGGCAGAGGGCCGGCCCCAAAAAGGGCGCCAGGCCATCTTCACCAGCAGGGGGAAAATCCGGCGTGCGGAAAGGGTCTGGGAATATGCATTCCCCACGGCAGTCCCGCCCAGGGAGGGCGGGAACGGGAAGGCTTTAAAGCAGGCCGCGAAGTTTGAATAAATCTCTTTTTCGCAACTCCAACTCACCGATTCCGTGTGATTATTCTAGCGCTGTGTGTAGCACACCGCTACAGTATATCCAAATATATGTTAGTGTGAAGCTATTACAGCTCGGGGCGTTGGGGTTCGGAGTCCGGTTCTGATGTCATCTGTAAGGACTCTGTACAACCTCCCCATGGATTGAGTGGGTTTCCTCCAGGTTCCCTGGTTTTCTCCCACAGTCTAAAGAAGTACCAGTTAGTAGAAATTGTCTTATGATTAGGCTGCGGTTAACTTGGGGGTTAACGGGTGATGCAGCTCTAAAGATCAGAAGGACCCTCTCCACTCTGTATTTCTAAATATATAAACAAGATTGATGATGGATTAAGAAAAAGGTGGATGAGGAAAAACAAGTGAAAAATGCCAATATTGCAAAAAGTTGAAGCACAAGATGATAAAAGTCATAGATCGAGTAGGTAGCCAGAGTGGAAATGGCTAATGCAAGGGAGCATAATTTTAAGCTAACACACACAAAATGCTGGAGGAACTCTTTAAGGGTGTCAGCCCGAAACGTTAGCTGATTGCCCTTTTCTGTAGATGCTGCCTAGCCTCCTGAGTTCCTCCAGCATTTTGTGTGTGTTGCTTTGGATTTCCAGCATCTGCAGGCTTTCTAGTGTTTGTGACAGCTTTAAGGAGATTGGAGAAAAGTATAGTGGAGGGAGATTGTCAGAGGTATGTATTTTATACAGAGACTGGTGGCTGTGTGGAACACCCTGCCAGGAGTGGTGCTGGGGACAGATATATTAGGTACATTTAATAAATTCTTAAATAGGCACATGGATGATAGAATATTGGAGGGCTATGTAGGAGGGAAGGGTTAGATTGACCTTACAGTAGATTATAAGGCTGTCACAACACTGTGAACTGAAGGGCTTCTACTGGATTGTAGTGTTCTATGTTCTATCTCATGTTTTATGTTCGCATTAATTTCTGATGATTAATGCTCGCTGAGAGTCTTTCATGGGAAGCATGTGACAATAGCTGCATGATAGTTTGTGGGCACAAAAGGACATCTGTAATTTCCCAATATGCATCAATAACAGACAAAGCAAAGTCAGCAGTCAGTATTAACCACCAAATGACCACTAGAATAAACCAAATGAAATCCAGCTGGTCTTTAACGTTATTTCCAAGTAATTCAGACATTCCACCAGGCAGATCCACATTAAGCAGATTGCTTCCTGATCTCCTGATGCTGGGTAGCTACGGTGAAACCTGGAGGAACTCAGCAGGCCAGGCAGGATCTGTGGGAAAGAGTTAAAGTCGATGGCTCAAGCCGAGACCCTTCTTCAGGACATGGCTTTGGATTTCCAGCATCTTCAGATTTTCTCATGTACAGTGAAACCTGCTCCTTCCGTTGCCAACACATTATCCCTCTGGTTGTTGTGTTAGTCATAGATCCAGCATGAGGCCTAGGTTCAGGAGATGCACAGGACAGGCCGAACCACAGATTACAGGAGAAGGAAAACCGGGTCACAATCAGCTAACAACCTGAGGAAACATTCTTCAGCCGACAATATGCGAAGGGCTTGTTTATTGCAGATGGGCATTTGAGGGAGGAGGGTGGCATAATGAAAAGAAAGCTCAGTTAAAGGGCAATGAAAGTCTGCTGACAACACAAATGTTAGTTATTAATAGAATGAGATATTTCTGAGGAAAGTGCTCTTTTTAAAGGCTGGAAGTGAGACTGCAAATAACTTTACAATCAAGGTTATTTAAAGTTATGGTCAGGAGACAGCTCTTTTCACAAGGCGAAGACTTGGAACCCCCACCAACAAGAAAGGCTGCGACAGAGCTGAAAAATCTTAAACGAGGAAATTGGTAGAACTTTTCTGAGAAAGTTCCTTCCTTTATTAGGTGCTGCAGAGAAAATAAGGGCAGAGAGAGCTGTATGAAACCCTAGATAGACTACAGCTTGAGAAATGCAGACATTTCTCATCACCACATTACAGGGAAGCTTTATTCACTCTGGAGAGGATGCAGAGAAGATTTACTGGGAGATTTTACCTGTGAGGGAAGACTAGAAAGACTGTGGTTGTTTTATTTGGAATGGAGGAGGCTGAGAGGAGACTTAATTGAAGTGTGTAAAATCAGGAGGGCGGTTTATGATCCTTCCGAAAAGGATCATAAACCAGAGGTCATGGAATTAAAGGAACTGATGATAAAAGGTTTTGAAGAGAATTGGGGATTACTTTTGCAATCATCTAAGGATGGATGAAGTCTGGAATTCGCTGACTGAATGAATGCAGAAATCCCATTCAGATTCTAGAGGGACTCAAAAGTATATTTCAGGAGCTGCGGTGTACAGGGCCTTGGACCTAATGTTAGAAGCTGGGATGAGATTGGGTAGCTTATATTTGACCTGAGTGGCCACGATGAATGAACGGCCTACTTCAGTGTTAGGCAATGTCTATGATTCCCTGAATTATATTTCAGTGCTCTGGGGCCAAAGTTGGTCAGAAAAATTCAGATACGGGACAGTTATAATATGACTGGTTAGTAGAACGGGGTTCTTAAAGGGACAAAAGTTTCAGAGAATTTTAAGCACTTGTTAAGATTAGCAGTGTTAATGCTGATGTACGCCAAAGATAAGCACAGGTCTAAAAGCTTAAATACAAGGGGTAAAAAAGCCTTCTCTGTTCTCTCCCCTACCCATAAGCCTCTAAGCCAAACTTAGTGAAATGCAAGGAGACACAAGAGACTGCAGCTGTCCAGATGAAGAGTTTAGACCCGAAATATTGACAGTCCATTTGCATCCACAGTTCTTCAAGTAATTTCCTTTTAGCTCAGTGAAGCACAAGAGTTTGTTTGATCGGAATTAGAGAGCAGACATTGTTGCATGGATTTACTATCTATATAGCACAAGTAAGTACATGCAAAATCACACACACATACACTTGTACTCTTGCCACACCCTCATCCTTAGTTCCAAAATCTTTCCCTAATTCCCCTCTCCGAACCCTCTCCCTTTCCTCAATCTGCCCCCCCCCCACCAAACCTTTCATTCTTCTCTCTAGCCTGGTCTCCTGCTCTTCCTCTCTCCCCTCCTTCTGCTTCCTCCATCTCTCCTCCATCCTCATCCCCCACCATCTGTGAAGCTCGTCCCTGCAACATTCCAGCCACCAGCCTCTCACTCTCTCAGGGTGCAACCACACTCCAGCTGCTGGCATTCAATGGCCCAGGTTCATCCCTTGACCACCTCTCCTCCTCGTTACTCCTTCCAGCAGCCAAAAAAGGGGTTTGTAACCATTATAGAAAGATAGATAGATAAATAGATAGATATACTTTATTAATCCCAAGGGAAATTTGGTTTTGTTACAGCTGCACCAACCAAGAATAGAGCGTAAATATAGCAATACAAAAAATCCCAACAATCAAACACCAAAATGCAAACTATGCCAGATGGAAAATATGTCCAGGACCAGTCTATTGGCTCAGGGTGTCTGACCCTCCATGGGAGGAGCTGCACGTTCGATGGCCACAGGCAGGAACGACCTCCCGTGCCGCCAAGTGTTGTATCACAGTGGAATGTGGCTGAAGTCCAACAGTAAAAAGTTCAATATCCAGTCTGCAAACACGTTCCTCGATTGTAATATAACCCGGATTGCATCATTCGTTGTTAACCAGATCAGTAAGCATGAAACTCCTTTACACTTACCGCTCTCGGTGCACTTCTGGTCAGCCGGAACGGTATTACCCACCGAACTCCTCTTCTCCAAAAGTCTCTGTTGTCTCGACCCGGTCCTCTTTCCTTAGCTTTATGATCCCCTTCTGCATCCTCTGTGTGTTTTCCTCCGGATTTCAGCAGGGGTGTCCGCAGCTCTGTTAGCTAAGCCGGCCAGGATTTGCTGGTCCGTGGAATACATAATGTGACCTTGCTTCTGTCCCGCGTGTCGGGATGTAACCATTTCCAGCGCTAAAGAAAACCCAAATAAAACTCTCTCTACCAGCATGTTAGAGAGGGTGCAGCTTTGATGTGTTACCATGAGAAAAAAAAATACAAAAATAACATAAATTAAAAAGTAAGAAGAAGAAAGTAAAAGGATAGATCGGAACGGCTGTACCAGGCTGCATGCACGACCAGCACATGCGCACTTAGTGGTGATGGTGATGATGATCCATCACTCCCTTTGCCAGACTGACTCTGAGGCTCTGGAGGCCAAATCATTTGGTATATTTAAAACAACAGTTGATATGTTCTTGATTAGTAAGGGCAGCAAAGGTTATGGAGCAGGGTGGGGAAGGCGGGAGATTGGAGTTGAGAAGGAAAATAAATCAGCCATGCTCTATTGATGGAGCAGACTCGATGGAGCAGACTCAATGGACCAAATTGTCTAATACTGCTCCAATGTCTTATGATCTTATGGAAAGAGTTCTGTGCACCAGTTCACTAGCAACAGCATCCCCTTGTGACCATCTGGGCCAATGTTCCCCCATCAGTTTGGTCATTAAGACTGAGAATGGTTTCCACTAGAAAATCTTAGTAGTGTTTATTTGATTTGATAATTCAAAGTCTGTTGACAGAGAACTCTGTAAAATGGAGGGATTGGGGACAATTCTGTAAAGGATGAGATGATAAAGGAATTTATTAGTACTTTGGCATAATCAGTCTCACTGCTGTATCCCCTTAACAACCACTGTGAGTTTCTGTACCACGTTAGAGTGCTTATTTGGTTTGAAGGTTTGATGGCCCCAAACAGGCACCAGTGTCAGGAACAAAGTTAACAACCCCCGCCTACAGAAGGAACTATGCTTGAGGGGAACACTGGTTAGAGTATATCTGCTGCACTGAAAGTGCATTTATTCTATAATTTGGAGGAAGAGAATTTCAAGACAATATCAATTTTCCTTCTGGACAAAAGAGCCTGCAGTTTTTTCCTCATATTTCTCTGTGTGAACAACCTTCCCAATTTAGTGTTTTCCTTCTCCAGATATATATCTCATTGTAGCAGAACTCTGAGCTGGAAATGAGAAACGTCTCCACTTCCCACTTACCAACTTTTCAAAGCAAGACATTTGGTTGGTGGTTCATCCCAAATGATTTGGGCCATGTTGACCTCCTCTGTTGAGATCAAAGTTCATGACAACTTCTTCCACCCACAGTCATCAAAAATTTCCTGCTCCTTCCATCAATATTCCTTCCTCTATGTCTTTGGATCAAAGGGTTGATGTTCAATTTTCACTTGCTCTTCATAATAACATTGTCTACACTTCTACATTCAATGTTATTGATATCCCCTTCTCCTCCACTCCATTCAGTTTAGTTATAGCCTCTCTCCATAGTTGAATATACACTCAGTGGCCATTTTATTAGGTACACCAGCTCATCAATGCAAATATCGAATCAGCCCATCATGTGGCAGCAACTCAATGCTTAAAAAGCATGCAGACATGGTCAAGAGGTTCAGTTCCTTTTATTTATTTAGATACAATACAGAATAGGCCTTTCTGGCCCAGAATTCCCCTAATTTAATCCAGGCCTAATCATGGGACAACTTACAATGTCCAATTAGTCTACCAACCAGTATATTTTTAGACTGGATCACAGGGAGAACATACAAACTCCTTATCAGGCAGCAGTGGGAATTGAACCTGGCTCGCCTGTACTGTAAAGTGTTGTACTAACCACTGTGCTACCATGCTGCCGTTGTTGTCAGGCCAAACGTCAGACTGGGGAGAAAGTATGATCTAAGTGACATTGACTGTGGAATAATTGTTGGTGCCAGATGGGGTAGCTTGAGTATCTCAGAAGCTGGTGATCTCCTGGAATTCTCACACACAACAGTCTCCAGAGTGTACAGAGAATGGTACAGGAAGTATCCATTAAAGCAGCCTCTGAGTATAAGGTGTACAAGGTCCAGTAAAGTATACTGTAAGAAAATGCCCAACAATATCTTTGAAATACTGATAATTTTAATTTGTTTACAGCCTGCAATCTTCTCTCTTCCTCAAACCAACCTTCACTCTTTTTCCTACAGTGTCAATTACTCCCTCAATCTGCCCCTATATCTGAACTCTCAGTTTAAAAAAAATTCTTTGGATAGGACCACAATGGATACAGTGACAGCAACAAGTTAGAGCGAAGGAAAGATGATGCACAAGCTCTTTATAAATTGTGAAGGATCGTGCAGGCTGTGGGTCATTGTACAGTACCAACAAGGCTGATGAAAGGGATCATGAGGAAACACAAAGTTTATGTACCTGTGTCTGCCTGTAAGGCATTTGTGTGTTCTCCCTGTGACCATGTAGGTTTCCCCCGGGTGCTCCAGTTTCCTCCCACAGTCCAAAGACGTACCGGTTAGTAGGTTATTTGATTATTGTAAATTGTCCCGTGATTAGGCTAGGGTTAAATTAGGGGCTGCTGGGCAACCTGACTCAAATGGCCTTAAGGGTCTATTCCGTGCAGTATCCCAATAAATAAATAAATGAATAAATTTCAGAAGGAACAGAGATGACAAAGCTCAATTAACAAAAGATATCTGGAAGATGAGTATGGGAAGAATTTTGTGTTAATTCCTGAGGAAGGTGGGTGTTTGAACTGTCAGTGAGCTAACTGTTTGGAATGCCACGAACAGTTTGCAATAAGGCATGTGTTACAATCCTTGGCTGTTGACAGCTAGGATCAGCAGGTTGACATTGGTGAAGTCAGCGATTACAATGATAAATGGCCTGCCCATAATTAATTAAGCAAACCCAATATTGCGTGAACAAAAATTCTCCAGAACAGCAGTGAAGTGGAATTTATTCCTTCTGGGTTTTATTTTCCTTGTACTGAGAACATCCAATAACTTCTACTATGACCAACTCTTTTCAATCACTTTTGCTCCTTTCTTCTCCTTAAGGTGGCAACTTGTGGGGCCAAGTTCAAAGTACAATTTTATTATTAATATACATATATGCCACCATATACAACCTTGAGATTCATTTATTTGTGGGCTTACCTAACAAATGTATTGAATGGTAACTATAACAGAATCAGTGAATGGCTGCCAAACTGGGGCTTTCAACCAGAGTGCAGAAGACAACAAACTGTACAAATGCAAAAAGAAGAAATAATAATATAAATAAAAAAGCAATAAATATCAAGAACATAAAAGAGTATTTGGAACAATTTTCAACAGCCCACAAAACATCATTGATGATCACCAGTGCCTCTGTTGTCCGACGTGACTAATATTGGTATGACAATAAACCAATGGAGCACGATAGTGGGGTGAGTGCAAGACACACTCTAGGCCAGGGGTGGCCAACCTTTTACATTCCATGCGTCAATTTTTTCACGCACGAGTTCAGGTGTGCCATACAACTCTTGTACCCCCATTTAATTCTATATGTTAATATAGACATATTTAGCATTTTACAAGATATATTGATTTAATATTGAAACAAGATAAACATTACTTACCTTAATGAGACTTCTTTTAACAAGTATATTTTGTCTTCCTTTGATTTCTTCCTTTTTCTTAATCACATATTGCTTTTGTAACTCAGACGCAAGCACTAGCTTCAGTTTTCCTTCTATTTCAGTCAGATGTTGTTTTATAGTATCTATTAAGATCATGTCTTCTATTATGTGAGAAAGTGTTTTCACAAACAATGCACAACGGTTTTCCTGATGGACCCACTATAAATAAGAACTAATTTTCCCACTGTTCATTGAATTCACGCTTACTAACACTTTCTGCTTTTCTTTTGCTCATTTTCTTTTGCACTGTGATGGGTAACTGAATGTGAACACAAGGCTTAATTTTCGAAAAAGTACAAAACTGCAAATGTTCACAAAGGACGAACAAAGCACAACTCCGCAGTGCACGAGTGTCAATTGTAAACTGACTGGGAAAAACCTGCGACGTACCACTGGTGCAGACGCCCGGCGCCTCAGGATCAAACGTGTACTGAACAGTTATGGAACGACTGCAGAACAAAAGTCCTTCTTTCCTAGTTTGACTCATTGAGCATTTTTTTTAAATTGTGAAAGAAGATAACATTCGCCAAAAGATGTGCACGAAATAATAAAATCGCTAAAAATAATTGCTAAGTTTTAGATTTATTCTCAGTAAAACCCATTTCCAGTTCTAAGCTGCTTGAATTCCTGTTATAGATTTTTTTTCTACAGATGGGTTTTTGGTTAATACTCTTTGCATGAGTAGGCTTACTTGTTTATTATTATCACTGGGGTGCAATGCGCCACTTCTAATCATCCAATGCACCACGTTTGGCGCACGCGCCATGGGTTGGCCATCCCTGCTCTAGGCTCTTCCTTCTCCATGGGTGACATGCGGACGAAAGGCTCTGCCACCATCGGTGACATCATTGATGAAGCCTGGCTGCCTTCTCACCCAATCTACAAACATCCCCGCTTCCCAGGAAAGGGGATTCCATGTTGTTTACTTCCAAGTGGAGCTTCAAACAATTGCAGAAACCTGTCAAAAAGGGTTATACTCAGACACAGGAAATTCTACAGCTGCTGGAAATCCTGAGCAACATACAAAAAAAAAGGGTGCAGGGACTTAAAGGGTCGAGCAAGTGCGGAACGAGCTACCAGTGGTGGCTGCGGGTTCAATTGCAACATTGAAGAGAAGTTTGGATAGGTACCTGGATGATAGGGATATGGAGAGTTAAGGTCTAGGTGGGGTAGATGGGGCAGAAAACAAGTCAGAATGGACGAGGTGGGCCAAAGGCCCCTTTTTCAGTACTCCAGTGGTCTGTGATTCTGCCACTCAGCAAGTCAGACTGCATCTGTGGAACAAAATGAAGCAATTAACCTTTCAGGCCAAGACCGTTCATCGGGGCTTCATCGGGTCCTGGTGAGAGGCCTCAACCCAAAACGTCGACTGTTTATTTCCCTCTATGGATTCTACAGGAGTGTATGCAGCCCGGAGAGGGAGATTTGTGTGAAGCAGATATCACTGGCGATGCTAATGTTCATTGTCCATACCATATAATCGCTGAGCCAAGCAGGTAGTAAAGAATCCGCCATTTTAGAAGGTCTGGAGTCACATTTATATAAGGCTAGATAAGGTCTCCTTCTCTGAAGGAACCAAGTCATTTTTACAGCAACCCAGCAGATTCATTTAATGACTAGAATTTAAATTGTCCAACCTATATCACTTGACCAATGGTTCAAGACACAAGCTACTAATCTAGCAAATTAACCAAGGCACCACTGCATCATCATGTACTATCTTATTAGCTGGTAGAGCACACTAGCACGGTCACTGATAACTTCGCTCAGAACCACTGAATGAATACGCATTTGTCTAGAAATTTTATTTTATCCATTCTTGTAGTACTGAACCTACAGTGGGTCGAGTGTTAGCAATAAATCAGATCGCCTCAAAAAATGTAAAATTAGATTGGCCTCAAAACAATGTTGTATTCACGATGGGGATTTGCAAGAATTACAACGGGACCTGCATGGTTCCTGATAACAGCAACATCAGAAACTCCAACTTTTACATGCAATATTTGTGTAATTTCTGATAACAAGCTAACCCATTCATTCAACTTCTATAGATATGTTATGGAGAGTGTATTGACTGGCTGCATCATGGCCTGGTATAGAAACAGCAATGTCTTTGAATGGAAAATCCTACAAAGGGTAATGGAGCTGACACAGTACTTCACAGGTAAAGCCCTACTGACCATTGAGCATATCTGTCGTAAGAAAGCAACATCCATAATCAGGGACTCCACCACCCAGGCCATGCTCTTTTCTCACTGCTGCCATCAGGTAGAAGGTACAAGTGCCTCAGGACTCGCACCACCAGGTTCAAGAACAGTTACTACCCAACAAAGGGGATAACTACACTCACTTGCCCATCTATTGAGATGTTCCCACAACCAATGACCTCACTTTAAGGACTCTTTATCTTGTTATTTCATGCTCTCATTATTTAGTGCTACTTATTTATATTTGCATTTGCACAGTTTGTTGTCTCCTGCACTCCAGTTGATCTTTCTTGGTCCTGTTGTAGTCACTGTTCTGTAGATTTGCTGAGTATGCCTGCAGGAAAATGAATCTCAGGGTAGTATACGGTGACATATACAGTATGTACTTTGATCATAGAATTTACTTTGAACTTTGAACAAAGTGACTTGAACTTCTCACTGGTATCTTATCGAGCTCTTTCACTGAAATATTCAGCAACATTGACCACTCCCTAATTTTCTAACTGTGCAAAGCCCGACATGGGACTTTGCAGACAGTGCTTTGAGATGTTATCTTATATCTTAAAGTAATATAATTGTTGTACATCAGAAATAATATGCAAATACACACCTGAAAATATGTTCTACACCTTGATAGAATTTGCTGCTGCTTCTAGCCTTGCTTAGCACCGGGAGAATTCATTTGGTTCTTGTGCTTAGAGTTTAGTTGGATGGAGGAGGGCATTCCAATTGGCCACACCATCCTCTGCTCCCCAGTGTTGAGCTAAGAACTAGAAGTGAAGGCAGAACACCTGAGGCAAGCAAAATCCAGGCTGTGAACAACATATCTTAGTTTCAACCCTAGCTGCTGGGAGGAGGAGCACATGAGGAAAGGGGAAGGGGTGACAGAGGGGGAGGAGGGTGATGAGGGAGAAGGGGAGGCTTTGAGAAACTGAGGGGAAGTGGCGGGAGTGAAAGAGAGGATAGGAGCATAAGAAGGGGTGAGGAAGGTGAGGAGAGATGAGGGAAGGGATGGTGAGACAGAGAAGAAGGGAATGAGAGGAAGGGTTCAGAGAGCAAGGAGAAGATGTGAGAGAGATTGAGGGGTGAGTGTGAGGGGGTGATGAGAGAATGAAAGGCTGATTGGGAGAGAGATGGGGAGGGGTAAGAATATGAAGGGAATGGGCTAAGAAAGTGAGAGAGTGATGGGGGAGAGGCAAGGAGGGGTCATTCCTATCCATGCCAATCATAATGTTATAAACCTCTCTCCTCCAGAGAAAGCAGCTCAGATTTGTCCAACCTCTCATTATAGCCTATGCCCTCTAATCCAAGCAACATCCTGGTAAACCTCTTCTGCACCCTCTCTAAAGCCTCAACATCCTTCCCATAACGGGGTGATCAGAACAGTATCCAGTACTCCAGATGCAGCATAACTAGAGTTTAATAAAGCTGAAACGTAACTTCCTGACTTTTGAACTCAATGTTTCGACTAATATAGGCAAACATGCCATAAGCCTTCTTAACTACTTGATCAACCTGTGCAGTCTCTCTCGGGGAGCTATGAACTTGGACCCCAGCATCCCTCTGCTCATCACACTGTTAAGGATCTTGCCCAGAACAGTGTACTGTCTCCTTGCATTTGATCTACCAAGATGCAACACTTCACATTTGGCTGGGTTAAACTTTATTTGCCATTTCTCTGCCCATATCTACAACTGATCTATATCCCGTTGTATTCTTTGCCCGCTTTCTGGGTTAATGGCCATGTGAATTAGCTGTAGTTAGTGGGAGAATGGTACAATGTGGGGGGATTGTGGGACTGTGGGGAGAATAGATTGAAGAAATATAGTGAGGATGTGTTTACTCTTGAAGCCGACATAGATTTCATGCCTTAAAGAATTGTGAACAGAGGCAGAGAGAAAGATTCAGAGAAAGACAGAGTGTTGAAAAAGATAAAGATTGAAACAGAGAAAGAAGAGAGAGACTGAGTGTGAGTGAGAGTGACAGTGTGGGTGAGTGTGAGAGTGAGAGAGTGTGAGAGAGAGGCAGCGTGTGAGTGAGAGAGAGTGTGAGAGTGAGTGTGTGAGAGTGAGAGTGGGAGAGTGAGAGTGTGAGAGTGTGGCAGTGGGAGGGTGTGTGTGAGAGAGAGAGTGAGGGTGAGCGTGAGAGTGTAGGTGAGAGAGAGTGTGAGAGTGAGAGAGTGTGAGAGAGAGACAGCGTGTGAGTGAGAGAGAGTGTGAGTGAGAGTGGGAGAGTGAGAGTGGGACAGTGTGAATGAGAGAGGGAAAGAATAAATGTGAGAGCGAGAGTGATAGTGTGAGTGAGAGAGAGAGAGAGAGAGAGATAGCAAACAAACGACAAACGCAGTCGACTGGTTTGCTTCCAGAACTGGTATTTTGCCACAGACCACAATTTCTCATCGGATTTGAGCTGATCTATCCTCTTTTAAGATCCATCATCATCTACCTGGAGTAGTGCTGGGACTCATTTGGTAGCACTCATAATAACCCAGGTCTAAATCCCTTTCCTGCAATTTAAACTCAAAAAACCAAATCAGCTCCTCAGTCCCGTACTGATAGGGTGCCATCTTTTGGATGAGATGCAGATTGAAAACTTTGTCTGCCCCCTCAGTTAGCTATCAAAGACTTAGGATATATCTATTGCCTGCTCAGCTTTCTACACTTAAACAATGACAACTTTTGAAAAGTACTTCATTCGATTTTTAACCCAGATTAATGTAACTACATGAATTTTAATTCCCCAGCAGTTATATTGAGATTTAAACTCGTGGCCTGGATCTATAGTACAAGACACAGGACACTAGCCCGAGAATTTGAACACTTTATTATACTCTGATTTTGCCCCAGCTTAAAACCTGAAAAATGCTCTAATGTTCACTAACAAACTGACTGACTGAATCATTTGCCTCAAATCACTCCTCCCCACTCTCCCCACCAATGCTCCCCCCACACCCATTCTCATCCGGTTATAGAAACGTAGAAACATAGAAAATAGGTGCAGGAGTAGGCCATTCGGCCCTTCGAGCCTGCACCGCCACTTATTATGATCGTGGCTGATCATCCAACTCAGAACCCCGCCCCAGCCTTCCCTCCATACCCCCTGACCCCCTGACCCCCGTAGACACAAGGGCCATATCTAACTCCCTCTTAAATATAGCCAATGAACTGGCCTCAACTGTTTCCTGTGGCAGAGAATTCCACAGATTCACCACTCTCTGAGTGAAGAAGTTTTTCCTAATCTCGGTCCTAAAAGGCTTCCCCTCTATCCTCAAACTGTGGCCCCTCGTTCTGGACTTCCCCAACATCGGGAACAATCTTCCTGCATCTAGCCTGTCCAATCCCTTTAGGATCTTATACGTTTCAATCAGATCCCCCCTCAATCTTCTAAATTCCAACGAGTACAAGCCCAGTTCATCCAGTCTTTCTTCATGTGAAAGTCCTGCCATCCCAGGAATCAATCTGGTGAACCTTCTTTGTACTCCCTCTATGGCAAGGATGTCTTTCCTCAGATTAGGGGACCAAAACTTCACACAATACTCCTACAAGCAAGCCGAGCAGAGAGTTAATGTCCCGAGACAGTATTCACTAGCCAGCACCATCTCAGAAAATCGTTTCCCATGTCTAAAGCTCTCCTCCTTACCCGTCTACTTTTCACAGTTTTGCTCAAGTTTAAACCTTCAAGGTTATGCACCTTTGGCTTAAATTTGAGTGTCTCTTCCACACACAGCCATGTTATCCATGAGTTCCATCCACCTCCTGGTTGATCCCATTCCAGCTAACTTCCCATCCCTGCCCCACACAGCAAAATTCTTTTTCCCCATGTTCCTTATTTTCAAAACTGACATTCTTATCCATTTCTTCTGTAATAGGTCAAGATCAAACTCAAGTGTATTGTTACTCAACTGTACACACATAAACCGCCAAACGTTCCTTTGATCCAAGATGCACAATACAGTACACATAGCCCATATTAATATTACATAGAAACATAGAAAACCTACAGCACAATACAGGCCCTTCCGCCCTCAAAGTTGTGCCGAACATGTCCCTGCCTTAGAAATTACCACAAATTAACAGATGCATATTCAATACAAGCTAAAAAGTAAACGGTATAATGTTACTGGGGCTTCATACGTGATGAGGTCTGGCTGGTGGCAGTGAGTTCAGTAGTCTTACAGCCAGGGGGAAGAAGCTGTTTCCCATCCTAACAGTTCCCACCCTAACCCTGATGGCAGGGGGGGGTTCACAGAGATTGTTGGACAGATGGGGGGGGGATCATTGGCAATGCTAAGGGTCCTGTGTATTGAATGCTCCTGATAAATATCTCTATTTGGTGGAAGAGAGACCCTGATGATCTGCTCAGCGGTCCTCGCAGTCCTTTGTAGGGACTTGTGGTCAGATGCCTTCCAATTCCCATACCCAATGGTGATGCAACTGGTCAGGACACTCTCAATGGTGCTCCTGTAAAAATTGGTTAAAATGGGGAGGGAGGGAGCCTCTCCTCAGGGAGTGGAGACGCTGCCATGATTTTTTGACCAAAGTGGTGGTGTTGATGGATCAGGTAAGATCGTCCATTATGTGCACTCTTAGGAATTTGGTTCTCCTAACTCTCTCTGCAGAGGAGGCATGTACTTTCACTGAGAAGTGGTCAGCTTGCAACTTCTTAAAGCCCACAGTCATCTCGTTGGTCTTGTCCACATTGAGACTCAGGTCTTCGTGCTCGCACCGTTCTAACCGCCGCTCTATCTCCTCCCTGTATGCAGTCTCATCATCACTGTCGATGAGGCCAAGCACTGTTTTGTCATCGGCCAGCTTGATGATTGGGTTTGAACTGGATCCAGCAACGCAGCCCTGCATCAGCTGCGTGCACAGCAGTGGGCTGAGCACGCGCCCTGGGAAGCACCGGCACTAACCGTCACGGAGCTAAAGATGTTTCTGCCAACATGGACTGACTGTGGCCCTTCTGTCAAGAAGTCCAGGATCCAGTTACAGAGAGAGATGAGGACCCAACAAGGACACTTTGCCCACCACTTCTGAGAGATGATCCTACTAAATGCCAAGGTTAAGTTAATAAACAGCATCCTGATGTATCCAGCACCATTTTCCAGGTGGAACAGGATGGAGTGCAGAAGCTATAGCTTCATCAGCGGAACGATTTGATCAATAAGCAAACTGGAAAGGGCCCCCTGTAGCAGGAAGATGGGATTTAAAGTGATCCATAACCAGCCACTCAAAGCTTTTCATTATTGTTGAGGTCTGTGCCACTGGATGGTAGTTATTGAAGCAGGTTACTGTCACCAGGATAATGGTGGCTGTCTTGAAGCCTGAGATGACAGTGGACAGTTCCAGAGAGACGTTGAAGATGTCTGTTAGCATCTCAGTTAACTGGGCTGCACATTCTCAGGCTCATCATTGACCTGTCTGGTCTTGAACTGTCACGTTTCCTGGGACGATGCTCAAACCCCTCCATTCGCTCTGTGCGAGAGCACTACGATGGTCACCGATGGCATCTCTGTGGTAGTGATATATTTTCTCTCTTTCTCTCCTTCTCCCTCCCTCTGAAGCTCACTGCCGTGAATTCTTCCTCTGTTCTCTTCTTGACTTCGCTGCGGCCTTAGAACTGGATACCTGTCCACCTGCAGTAACTCTCCACTGCTTCCCCACTGAGTAGCTAGCAGCCACAGCATCTCCAACAACAGCTTTTCCACACCAATACCTCAAGACCCCACTCCTCACCTAGCCCCTATTTCCAAACTATGCCCTTGATGACAGACAACTCGGTCTACACCTGCAATTGTAACTCAGATTAACTTTACAGGCGTCCCAGCCGCCCCTGCATCGTAAGTCTTGCCATAACACTGTTTATTAGATACACACTGATATAAGTTTGTTCAGACTCGCTGACCGGCCATCTACTCAACACCTGGAATCAAGCTGTTAACACCATTTCCACGTTGCACAGCTGGTAAGAGCTGTGTCCCCACAGTGTCTAAGTCTGTTCAATCAGCTCTTGCAAATGCTGATACCAAGGTCTCATTAAAAAAAGCACCTCGACGATGGCAAGAGGACAATAATGCTTAGGTAGCAAGCCCATTGTCACTTTCAGTTTGACAGTTACTGAGCATTGAACGGGGACCACTCAACGACCTGGGGTGGGGGTGCTGTGGTGATGCAGCGGTTAATGCTGCTGCCCGCCTTGACCCCCAACCTCTGGAGCTGTTCTGTATCTGCGGAGCCTGCGCCCTCTCGTCCCGACGTGGTGGGTCCCCGCTGGGTGCTCTGGTTTCCTCCCGCATTCCAAGCTAATTAACCCCTTCGTCAAGTCAAGTCGCTTTTTATTGTCATTTTGACCATAAACTGCTAGTACAATACACAGTAAAACGAAACAATGTTCCTCCAGGACCATGGTGCTACATGAAACAACACAAAACTACACTAGACTATGTGAGGCAACACAAGGCTACACTAGACTACGTAAAACAACACAAAAACTACACTAGACCACAGACCTACACAGGACTATATAAAGTGCACAAAACAGTGCAGGGCAGTACAATAAATAATAAGTCAGACAATAGGCACAATAGAGGACAAATTACAATATAATAATAAATGATGTAGATGTCAGTCTAGACTCTGGGTATTAGGGAGTCTGATGGGGGAAGAAACTGTTGCAGTCTAGTCGTGAGAGCCCGAATGCTCGGTACCTTTTGCCAGATGGCAGGAGGGTGAAGAGCTTGTATGAGGAGTGTGTGGGGTCCTTCACAATGCTGTTGGCTTTATGGGTGCAGCGTGTGGTGTAAATGTCTGTAATGGAGGGAAGAGAGACCCCGATGATCTTCTCAGCTGACCTCACTATCCGCTGCAGGGTCTTGTGATCTGAGACGGTGCAATTCCCGAACCAGGCAGTGATGCAGCTGGTCAGGATGCTCTCAATACAACCTCTGTAGAATGTGGTGAGGATGGGGGGTGGGAGATGGACTTTTCTCAGCCTTCGCAGAAAGTAGAGATGCTGCTGGGCTTTCTTGGCTATGAAGCTGGTGTTGAGGGACCGGGTGAGATTCTCCGCCAGGTGAACACCAAGAAATTTGGTGCTCTTAACGATCTCTACGGAGGAGTCATCGATGTTCAGTGGAGAGTGGTCACTCCATGTTCTCCTGAAGTCAACAAACATCTCCTTTGTTTTGTTCACATTCAGAGACAGGTTGTTGGCTCTGCACCAGTCCATTAGCCGCTGCATCTCCTCTCTGTATGCTGACTCATCGTTCTTGCTGATGAGACCCACCACGGTCGTGTCATCGGCAAACTTGATGCTGTAATTCGAGCTGTGTGTTGCAGCACAGTCGTGGGTCAGCAGAGTGAACAGCAGTGGACTGAGCGCACAGCCCTGGGGGGCCCCCGTGCTCAGCGTGATGGTGTTGGAGATGCTGCTCCCGATCCGGACTGACAGAGGTCTCCCAGTTGCAGAGGGAGGTGTTCAGGTGCTGAGGAATGATTGTGTTGAATGCTGAACTGAAGCCTATGAACAGCATTAGAAGGTACGTGCCTTTTTTGTCCAGGTGGGTGAGGGCCAGGTGGAGGGTGGTGGCGATGGCGTCGTCTATTGAGCGGTTGGGACGATACGCGAACTGCAGGGGGTGCAGTGAGGGGGGCGGCAGGGTCTTGATGTGCCTCATGACGAGCCTCTCGAAACACTTCACAATTATGGATGTGAGTGCAACGGGACGGTAGTCGTTGAGGCAGGACACTGAAGACTTCTTCAGCACGGGGACGATGGTGGCGGCCTTGAAGCACCTTCATGAACTGTAAGTCAATAGGAATCAAGGAGCTGGTGCACACAGATTAAAAAGAATAAGCTGCTGGAGTTTAAGAAAGGGGGCTGAGACTGATGGGATTGCTCCCTTGGAAGCCAGCATGGACCCAGAGGATTGAATGGTTTCCTTCTGCAACATCATTACAAGCCTCAAACTCCTCCCTGGCCAGGAGCCCCAACCTACGTTGTATTTAAACATGTCTATGGATTTACAAATGCACAGAGCCAGATTCCAACACATTCTTGCAGGGAACAAACATCAATGGGACAGCGTGACCTTGCCTCACTGCAGAGAAGCCAGGGCACTCACACTCCAGAAGACTAAATCTCATCCTTGCAGCTGAAGCAGTCCATCATCTGTGATTCGCGTGCATTACTAATGGATGCTCCGCCATAAACTGGAATCTGTGTTGAGATTCATCCGGCTTTCTGCCCGCTCAGCTGCAGTGACCTCACCAGCGCTCGGAGTCTCGACTGTAACAACAGCACGGCACCACCGTACACCGCGTCCTCACCCAGCCGACACAAACTCCTCCAGTCCAGCCCCGAGAGGATTGAAGCCCAACCTCTAAGCCCTTGTCCCAGCCGCTGGACTCTCCACCTGTCCCTCACCCCAGCCACTCTCTCACTCCGCATCACCCCACCTGCAATTCTCACAGCCTGCTTGCCGTAGAGAACGTCATGAACGGAGGGCAACAGATTGTTAAAGTATTCAGGGATCAGACAGGAAAGTGAATTTAAGGTTGAGGTCTGTCTTTGGCTTTGCCGAATGTTGAAACCAAGCTTGAAATGCCGCACGGAGAGTGGAACAATTAGGAAGCAGAATAGATAGAGGCAGCATATACAACAAGTGGAGCATTGGGGAACTGAGACAGATTGGAAGTGAAGCACACAAGTGGAGTAGACAGGAAGCAGAGCAGACCGTAGCCGCAACAGGCTGTAAGTGAAGCAGACTGTACAAAGAGCTGACAGTACCGTACCTGGAACAGGCTGTAATTGGATCGGGGGAGAGATAGGTGCGCACTGTAGATGCAGCAGACAGGCAGACAAGTGGAGCACAGTGGTGGCTGACATCATTGGAAGGAGAAGACAGAGGAAGTAAGCACACAGAAAGAAAAACTAGTAATCAGAACCAGCTACACTGTGTTCAGTGACAGCAAAACCACTCAATCATTCTGCTTTAGCTTCATAGAGACACAGAGCAGTGCAGCAGGGCAACAGGTTCTTCTGACTGGGATGAATGCAATGGGCTGAATGGCCTCCATCTGTGTTGTAAATTTCTATGTTCTAAATCTCTATTGAGTTTGATAGCGGTTGGCATGGCACTCATCAAAAAACCACAAATCCTTTCCCTCAGTTGGCCAATCTCTCAGGACTGGGCAGGAGAGCCAAAAACTTATTTTTTTAAATGACAATAGAGTTGGTATTTTGAGAACAAAGGAGACCAACACCCTCTGGTCCCAGATTCCCCACTCCCCATCCCTTACATTCAAGTTCCTTCCACTTCTGTAACTCCTGCAGTTTTACAAACCTCTGTCAAACCGCCTGCCTTCCTTTCAACACTCCATGTGTCAGGCAGTCCTTCATCCTGTGGTAGCACCTCGCTCACTGGTCCTTTTCCCCCTTCAGTTAAAAAGGCAGAGAGCCGATGGATTAGAATTTTCACCTGAATGTCAGACAGGCCTGTCAAAGGGCAAGTGAGGTGAATCGGTGTGACAGACTGTCTGGGTTGGTTGACGGTAGTGTCAAGAATCCAATGACTGGGACAGGGGTAAAGTTTGGCTGGGCCTTAGTCCTCACAAACCAAAAATGGAGGAGATTCTGTTGGCTGGACTTGTTTGCGGTGGAGGGTTGGGTTGTGGTGGATCACTCCGGATGAAAGCTCCTCTCTGGCCAAGCTTTGTTCACTCATCCTTCTCCAGTCCCCATCCATTTATCCTCACTCTCTCTTTGAGGATATTTTTAAGCGTGAAGGCAAAAGTTTTGGTTGGTTTGGACTCCAATTCTCACCGTAGAGTGAGAGAAAGACACACTCTGTGAATATCCACGTATGTGCTGCTAGGGCAATGTGACCTCAGCAGAAAATAGACACAAAGTTGGAGTGAGATTGCACAAGAATTAAATATTAGACACAGACTCAGGTTCAATTCCTGAAAACATTGATCTAGAGACAAGAAGGTGGAACTCATTAGTTCTATTTACAAGCTAGCCACTGCCTGTTGACAGCAACCGACAGACATGTGTGTGAGTGACTAACCCATTGGAACTGGAGGGAAGAGAGCACCCTAATTGACTGGAAAACAGCAACAGGGTGTGATAGTGCCATCTAGTGTTCACCAGCCAGTTTGCAACATCGCCTGCATTTCAAACGCAGAATGGAATAACAAACAAGAGAAAATCTGCAGAAGCTGGAGATCCGAGCAACACACACAAAATGCTGGAGGAACTCAGCAGGCCAGGCAGCATCTATGGAAAAAAGTACAGTCAACGTTTTGGACCAAAACCCTTTGGCAGGACAGAATGGAATAACAACTGATTCTGTCTAATGCTCTAAGCCCAAAATCCATTAATTTCTCATTGGTAGGCTAAAAGGCTTCAGTTCAGATGCTTGGCCCATGACCAAGTTAGCTGTACTCAATCATCTAGTGATGGTATTCTAATTGATGTGGAGGGATCAAGGAAAAGTTAACAACTGGTACACTCATTCCTCATCAAAATCAAATGACCTCTCCTGGCGGAATGTGCAATTATAGCTCGAGCTGGTTTTACTCAGTCGACAATCTGCAGCTGAGCAGGGCGAGTGATGAGGTGCTGATACCTAAGCATAGAGTGAATAAAGAGCAAAGAGGTGGGGTTGTGCCGAGGACCAGAGGGAGTTGAGGTGCCATGGTCGGTCGCAGAACGACTGGGGGAGGATTTGTAGCCAAGTCGAGGAGGCGAGTGAATGTCCTGTAGCTGAGAAAAGAGTGGCTTGAAGGGCAATGCTCCTAAGCAGACTGCAAGTAATTGGAATGGCAGAGGTGGTTTCGGTCACTGAACGTGGAGTGATGGAGGGGCAGAGGAAGGATGTGAGTGAGCTGAACCTGAGTGCAGGCCAGAGTCCCGGCTGGGTGAGTGCACTGCGCCTGAACGTGGAATCATGCAGAGGCAGGGAGCTCAGTGAGGGCCCTCTACCCGAGCAAAGAGAGACCGAACAGCAGGTTAGAGAGGCTGTGAGTGTGGGATATCTGAGTACAGGGTGACTGACGACTCCGGACCTGTACGACACCAAAGCACAGAGTGGGAGACAGCAGATGCATCGAGCTGAATAACTATACGACAACTGAGCAGAATGACCGAGACCGAGAAGGCAACACGGCTGGTAGAGCCCCTGCAGACCCCGGTTCAATCCTCACCTTGGGAGCTACCTCTGTGGGGTTGCTATGTTCTCCCTGGGAACATATAGGTCTCCTCTGTGTCTCCTCGCTTTCTCTACATCCCAAAGATTTTCTACTTGGAAGATTAATTGGCCACTGTAAATTACTGTCAGTGGGGGAGAATTGAGAATGTCAGAATCAGATTTATTATCACTGTGAAGTTTGTTGTTTTGCGGCAGCAGGACAGTACAAAGACATGAAACTGCTATAAATTACCAAAAAAAATAAGCTATGCAAATAGAAAGAATAAGGACAGTGTTCGTGGGTTCATGAACCATTCAGAAATAAAATGGGATGAATGTAAATGAGTGGCCGATGGTCAGCACAGATTCAGTAGGCCGAAAGGCCTGTTTCTGCAATGTCCCTATGACTCTGAAGCTGAGGAATAGAGTGGATTTACTGTCACCGAGCATGATGCAGCTGAATCAGTGTGGAAATGAGGTGCTGGGCTCTGGAGGTGAGTGAGTGCACTAAATCCGAGCACGCACGGATTGTGGGGCAGGCTGAGGAACGGTGAGGTTAAATAACCGAGCAAGCAGAACATCCTACACAGAGATTAAGAGCTGCCGGTCTGCATGAAAACAGAGCCATCAATAGTTGAGGGCAGAGTTATTGACAGGGGTGCATGTAGTGTAAATGAGTTCAGATTTTGACAGAAAAGGCTGGTTATACTCATAGGTCAGGCAGCACCTGTGGAGAGAGAAGCAGAGTTGACATTTCAGGTCAATAATCTTATAAGAGAAATAGGAATTGTCCAAAAAACTTCTTAAAGGTGGCAGTGCAGGTGAGTAACATGGCTAAGAAGGCATTTAGATGTTGACCTTCATTAGTCGGGCCATTAAATTCAAGAGAAGGGAGCTTTTGCTCCAACTTTATAAACGTTGGTCAGTCCTCTTCCGGAGCACTGTGTGCATTTCTGATCACCGCACAATAGGAAGGATGTGGCAACCTGGAGAGCTAGCAAAGGAGAGTCACCAGGATGGGATCTTGCCTTTGATGCAATATTTCAGTTGTGAGGAGAGATTGGAGATGCAAGGTCTGTTTTCCCTCGTGTAGAGTAGGTTGTGAGGGAGTTATGTTTGAAGTATATAAAATTATGAGGGATATAGATGGGAAATCATTCTTGTGGATAGTGAACAAGGATTTAGAGGAGATCTAAAGACACAGAATAGTGACAACATTTATGAAGTGTTTATACAAGCTCTTCAATTATCTAGATATAGAAAACAATGAGCTAAGTGCTGAAAGATTTTGGTATTAATGAAGATGTATCCCCACTGGTTTATCCCATACACATATTGGGATAAAAGGCCTGTTACTATGCTGTATGACTCTAATTTACAGACAGGGCGTGAAGTAAAGGAAACAAGGAGAATGTCTTTTTCAGGGTGGCGGCTGAGAAAGACCGAACCAAGTGGAGAACAGGTTGTAGAGGGCGGTGAAGGCTGGATTAATTGCAGGGGATTGGTTTGGATCAGACAGAAAGACTGATTGAACCAAATGAAGAGAACAGGTTGACAGAGAGCAGTGAAGCTTGGTTTAATTGCAGTGGATCAGATATAAATCAGAGGAGATGAATGAGGACAGAGGAGAGGGAAGAAATGAAGATTGAACCGTGAAATGCAGAGCTCAGCAGGTGCTTGAAATCTGAAGTAAAAGGAAAAGCCCAGCAGGACTGCAACACCTGTGAAGAAAAAAAACTGGGCTGAAGTTACAGATTGCTGACATTTCCTCAGAACTAGACAGTCCTGATACAAGTTGGAAAGCCTGAATATCTGTAATTGTTGAGAACTGTAAAGTCAATAAGGTGCATTCCAGGAGTCCAAGGACAGAAAGATCAGAAGGGATGTAATGGAGGATTGAAGTGACAAAGTGGAAGCTTAAAGTCACCCTTGTGGACTGAATGGAGCTGCTCAGCTAAAAGGTCTCCCCAGTCTGTGTTAGGGTTCTCTGGTGTAGATCACTGAATACTAACCGGGAAGAAATACAACTTGATCACTGCTCACCTTGAACAAGGGTTTATGTTTTTGGAGGTAAAAGGGCAGGTGCTGCATGGGAAAGTGAGAAGGGTGTGCGGTGCGGAGGGTGGAGACAGAATAGCAAAGTAGGGAATCAAGAAGGGGGCCATCCCTTTTTAACACCGAAAGAGGAGCTCAGAGGGAAGTGTGTGTGTTAGTGGGTACCTTATTGACCGTGACAGAAATTACAGAGGATGATTATTTGAATGTGGAGGCAGGAAGGCTGAAGGGAAAACCATTGCTCAGGGTGAGAGAAGAAGGGGTGAGGAGGTGGCAGAGGGCAAGTCTGAAGGTCGTATTGATTATAGTCGAGGGGAAGCCAGGGTTAAGGGCAAGGGAAGGCACCTCAGAGCACAGGTGTGGAAATGTCAACACTGGAATATACAAGATGTAGCTGGGAAAATTGGAAGAATGGAATGTGGTTCTAAAGGAAATGGGATAGAATGAGATATAGTCACGGTAACTGGAGATGTCTGTGGGCTTATATAGGATATTGGCCATCAATCTTGTCCATGAGATGTTAAACGAGGTCTACGAAGGGAAGGCAAAGTCAGAAATTGACTATGCAACAATGAGAGCAGAAATTAGCCACTATATTGATAAAATCTATGTTAACAATAAAAACAGGAATAAGTACAGTACTTCATTGATCCCAAGTGGTAGTAACATTTAAAAACGCACTTAGAAGTGTGTAAACTTAACTAATCGTAACAATGTAATAATATGCACAATAATAATGTACCAATAATGTATGAAATAATAAAGCAGAGACTGTTGTACTATGATGTGTGTTCTGTCGCACAGAGATGAACAGTTGTATATGCTTATTGCATTTGTTAGGAGAAATTTTCTGTAACCATCCTTATGACAGTGAGCTGAATGAACCTGTTCGAAAAGGTTCTCCGCTGCTTATTCGGCAGGTCATGGAGGGGATGAGCCAGATTGTCTGTAAAGGTTAACAGTTTGTTTAGTGACCTCCACTCCACCACTGACTCAAAGGAGTCTGGGTTGTAGCCAAGGACAGATCCAGCCATTTTGATGAATTTATTTAGTCTTTTTGCATCACCAGCACCGATGCTGCTCCCCCAACACACTGCAGCAAAGAAGACTGCACTCACTACAGACTAGTAGATGATCTCCAACAGTCTGCTGCACACATTGAAGGATCTTAGCATCCTGATGATGAAAAGAGCAGATTGAGTTGAAACTGAAATAAGGAGGATTCTATATATCTCCAAAAGAGCCAGACGTAGGTTGAGATCAATGTGGGTTGCCACTGCATCAGCTATGATTTGGAGGAGGTGGGGTGGAGTTAAAGGAAAAGTTATTCAAAGTGAGGATGTGTTCAGCTAGACAAAGGTGGGTGGTGGAAGAAGGGGACATGTCAGGTCACTGCTCAAAGATGAAGCAGAGTCATTCAGACCATCAGGTGGGAGATGTTGAGGTATTAGATATCATGTTGAGCCACTTGGGAAATGGAAACTGTCAAAGTGGCAGAAGGTATCAGAGGTATCAAAGATGTTAAATGGAAAAGACTTTACACCTGGATAAGGAATAGAGTCAAGGTAGGGAAGCAACACACATAAAATGCTGGTGGAATACAGCAGGCCGGACAGCATCCATAGGAAGAAGCACAGTTGACGTTTCGGACCGAGACCCTTCGCCAGGACTAACTGAAAGAAGAGATAGTAAGAGATTTGAAAGTGGGAGGGGGAGGGGGAGATCCAAAATGATAGGAGAAGACAGGAGGGGGAGGGATGGAGCCAAGAGCTGGACAGTTGATTGGCAAAACGGATACAAGGCTGGAGAAGGGAGAGGATCATGGGACGGGAGGCCTAGGGAGAAAGAAAGGGGGAGGGGAACACCAGAGGAAGATGGAGAGCAGGCAAGGTGAGAGGGACAGAGAGAGAGAGGAAAAAGGAGGGGGGGGAGATAAATAAATACATACATAAATAAATAAGGGATGGGGTGAGAAGGGGAGGAGGGGCATTAACAGAAGTTAGAGAAGTCAATGTTCATGCCATCAAGGTAGGAAAGTATGGGTTCTATGGAAATAGTATAGGTTCAAACAGTATCTACCTGAACAGTCTTATGGATCTTGGAAGGAGAAGTGGGCTCTGTGGGATTAGGGGGACTATGAGGATGAAGACTGTGAAGGGAATGAGATTTGTGACTGTCTGGAAGAATGGGCTAGCATTTGATGAGGGGCTCAGAATTCAGAAGATGACAGAGGAAGAGGTGTCAGTATGATAGGGTTAAGGTTCAGCAAGGTAGAGATCCCTTTTCCAAACAACAACAGCGCTGCTCGTTCCAGTAAATTGATGACAATGCGGGTCTGGTCTTCAGTGAACACAGGGCGCTCTCAAGTTCAGGGGTGGGTAGGTTAGAGTGCCCAAGGTCAGTGAAAAAGACAATCAAGTCACTTTGCTGTTTAATAATGAAAAAAGTCAAGGGGGAAAGGGGAAAAAATGGAGGGGTCCAGGTGGTTTGGGAATTCTGAAGATGGGAGAAAAGGTTCATAATTTGGGATGAAGAGCCTGGCCAAAAGAATGGGCGCCAAGGCAAAGGTGGTGGAAGAGTTCATCACAAAAGGCTCAGAATCTACTGATACGGGTGCAGAGGGGGGACAGAGCTGAGGTTTTGGCTGATCGCGCAGGATCGGGGAAGGGAAGTTCAGAATGCAGGGTGAAAACAGACGAAGGGGTGAGACTGGGAGAGAGCTGGGATTGGAGGAAATTGAAGGGGGGAACAATCTGAAGGATTCACGAGCTGTTACTTTAATGTCTGCCATCTTCTAACACCAAGAAGGAAAGAAGACTTGTTGAACATGTGAAACACTGTGGTGGAACTGGGGACGAGGACAGCTTCGAGTAAGAGTAGGCTGGTTCTGGTACAGTGGGAGATCAAGAGCATATGCTGAGATGTGGCATCAAGCATGGATGAGAGGATCAAGAGCAGTGACATAGCAAGTCCTGATTGGTTTGAATACATCAACATTTATCAGTGGATCTGAAATGTGAAGGGTGGAATTTCAGCTGAAATACACAAACTGGAGCCAGAAACGTACACTTCAGAAAGAGACACGGGGGAAGTAAATTTTGGTTGATATCTTATCAAAGAGGGAAACCACTTAGGGTGAACGTGGTAAAAGGAACAGATGGAAATCCTGTCAAAGAGAGGATAGGAAATTTTTCCAAGTGGACGTTCCTGGAAGATAAGCAATGGGGAATTGAAGCAGATGTAGGAAATCTGGAGTAAAACAGAAAATGGTTGAAATACTCATCAGTTGGTGCAGATTGTGTAGAGAAATGAACAGAACTATTGTCTCAGTTCA
Source organism: Mobula birostris (assembly GCF_030028105.1). Classification (NCBI taxonomy): domain Eukaryota; kingdom Metazoa; phylum Chordata; class Chondrichthyes; order Myliobatiformes; family Myliobatidae; genus Mobula; species Mobula birostris. The sequence continues at coordinate 31,335,667 of NC_092396.1, forward strand.
ATGGCCTTACGTTGGAACGGGGAAAAATGAGTGCGCAGGGGGTGTGAATAAGGGCCAGAGCCAAGGAGCATCCTAATGCTGAGAAACAGAATTGAACGCTGCGCAGTGCTGTGCGGAGTGTACACAACGTAGCTGAGAACCAAATGGTAGAGAGACTTTGTTGAGGTGTGTACACTATTCATACACAGAATGGTTGATAGTAAGCATATGTGTACCCACTAACTGAAGTGCAGAACTGGCAATGGATTCAGCGCACTTCTCGAGCAGGGATTGAATGAGAGCCAAGCACTGCATCTCTCCTCAGTGACAGTACAGCAGACTGAGGAGGAGATTGACTGCACTACCCTGCAGAACGGACTGCCAGAAGGCCAGAACCCAAGGTGAGAGGAAGTACTCTACCACCACACAGATTGCTGAAGGGACGGAGCCCCAGATCTGAGCCAGGGTGCCATAAACGTGCTAAGTGTGATTAAGAAGCAGAGCTGAGGAGCTGAGTGAATGCAGCACATTGAGTCACTGATGGGTTTCACCCAGGAGCTAAATTAGTGTGATATTCCTAAACCTAGAAACTGAGAGACTGTGTTACAGCTGAGCTGTGTATTTCTTGTCAACTTTTGGTCCCTACATTCCATAAGATATGAAATATGGAATGTTTTACACAATAATAAAATCTTTAGGAGCACAGATAGGACGGATTGTCATTGTGTTTTTCCCAACGTAGGGGAGTCTAAAACTAAAGGACAAAAGGTTAAGGTGAGAGGGGAATGTATTTTAACAGAGGGTGTTGGGTCTATGGAACAAGCTGCCAGAGGAAGTTGTAGAGGTGGATAAATTTAGAATGTTTAAAGAATATCTGGACAGTTACTTGCATAGGTAAGGTTTGGGGGGTGTGCCAAATACAGGCAAACAATACTAGCTCAGAATGCTACACAAGTTGGCAAGGATAAACTAGGTCAAAGGGCCTATTTGCATTGTGGTAAAACACTATGGCTCATCTGTAGGTAAAAGCAAATATGCATGCAAGTACATGCATTTTAAAAAGCTTGCAAATGAAGCATTGTCGTTCTGATGAGGCAAGTGCATAAATTGCAACCAAAAATGTTATTCTGAATCAGTGCCGCACCACTGCCAGATGATAATAGCTGCAAAAAGACTGATCTTATTCACAGATTTTGTCTTGGAGGTTAGCCCAATTTCACACTTGTGGTCCAGGTGAGCAGAGGTGTCCGAGTGTCTGTGTGCTCCTAAAGGTAACAGGGAAAGTGTCCAAGTGTTGGATGCAAAGGTCAGACATGACGCCGAATTAGCAATACCTGCCTCAGGGAAGGGGAATTCTCAAATCACCTATTGCTGCCCAGTGAAAGTGACCTTTACCCTCTCCTTCCAGTAAACAAACTGGCTGGGGTTCTTCTTCCTGAAACAGCTACAAGCTTTACTGCCATGAATGATTTTTCCTGAGATTCGTAAGCAATGTTTGAATATGAGTCAGGATTTCCTTTGTTCTGATGGATGTTAACTGATCTTTACCTCTCTCATGGGCAACTGCAATATTATATAGTGTTCACCATTTACACTCATTACCTGTGTTCAATGGTTCCATTTAATGTGAGAAAATGTACACAGTATACAACCTGAAATCCTTACTCTTCATAAACATCCACAAAACAGAGGAAAAAAAATCAAAGAATGAATGACAGGAAAACATTAGTGCCCCAAAGCCCCCTCCCCACTCCCACGCACAAGCAGCAGCAAAGCATCACCCGCCCCCCTCCCCCACTTGTTCCAGCAAAACACATTAGCCCCTCTACCACCCACCAAGCAAAGACAAGCCTCCAAAAACCGTGATCTATAGACCACCAGAAACTACTGTCCATCCCAACACTTCCACATCTCAACAGGCCCTCTTTCTCACCAACAAGGGAGAGAATAATATCACTCCTGCCACAGCGAAAGGAGAGGCCAACAGCTCGCTGTAACGATGTTACAGTCTGCTAATCTATTCAGATATTAACCATATAACCATATAACAATTACAGCACGGAAACAGGCCATCTCGGCCCTTCTAGTCCGTGCCGAACTCTTACCCTCTCCTAGTCCCACCGACCTGCACTCAGCCCATAACCCTCCATTCCTTTCCTGTTACAGCTGATTAGGAACATCCTGATCATAAACCATATGAAAATACAATTATAGTCAATTCCCATGAGTGACCCGATTTAACTTTAGTCATCTTTAATATGCCTTATCAAGCACAATTGTAGCTGCCTGTGTTTTCTTCAATGTGAGAACACTGATTGGTACCCAGCAGTGACAGTTCAAAGTTAATTTATTATTGAAGTACGTGTCTGTCACCATACACTACTCTGAGATTCACTTTCTTGCAGATGTTCACAGTAGAACAAAGAAATACAATAGATAATGAAAAACTATACACAAAGACTGCCAAAGCCAATGTGCAAAAGAAAACGAATGGTGTAAATGCAAAAATACAAAGAATAAATAAATAGATAAATAAGTAAAACTAAGAACATAAGTTGTAGAGTTCCTGAAAATGAGTCTATAGATTGCGGAATCAGTTCAGTATTGATGTGAGTGAAGTTATCCAGACTGATTCTGGAGCCTGGTCGTGTGGGACTAAGGCTCCTGTACCTCCTCCTCAATGGAGGCAGTGAGAAGAGAGCATAGCCCGAATGGTGGGGGTCCTTGCGATAGGTACTGCTTTCTTCTGATTATGTTCCTTGTAAATGTGCTCAATGGTGGGGAGATCATTTTCCTGTGACGGGCTGGGCTTTGTGAGTTTTCCATTCTTGGGCGTTTGGTGCTTCCATACTAGACCATGACTCGAACCCCAGCGCATAACTGAAAAGGTGGACATGGTCTGGGAGGGCTTCTCCAAGGCCTGGCTCCTTCCCAGACACAAAGGCTAGAAAGTAATGGGTCCTTCGCCTCAACCAACAAATCCCGGGTCCTTCACCTCAACCAACAAATCCTGGGAGCACAGGTACAGCCAACCTGCCACACTGCAATCATCTTGGAGCTAAAACTGGACAATTTTTTTACACGCAGCAGCTCACCCATCCAAAACGTTCGCTGCAAATGGAGTCTTACAGAAGATGCACATACTGAGTTAAATCAGGTGATGTTACAGAAGCTCCTGTAACCAGAGTTCAGATTTCTGTCAGGGAGTCGCTTGGAAGCAGCTTCAGCCTGGGCTGAGCTAAATCCATGCCCTTTTATTCCAAACACAACTGTAGCATGTGTTGAAATGTCCAACGTTAGTTGCCAAGAATAATAAAAGAGGCCGTTTCTGCTTAAGAGCGTGCTCAGGGCCAGCGTACGTCTGCAAACACACTCGACATCTCCCAGATCCAGCACAGAAAGAGATGCTCTGTTAACGGCCGCAGAATGGAGAATGGCAAAGTGCAGTTACAGGGAAATTTTATCCAGAGCGCAGTACCACAGCCTCACAGTGCGGTTACTAATTTAGACCACACGTGTCTCAGGGCTCCAGTAATGTTTTCTTTCCTGTGGTTTGACATCTGGCACGAGGTGACTGCTAAAATTATATTTAAACAAACAGAAAGTAAAATCTTGAACTCGCTGACCTCTGACCCTGTCTCATTCTGGTCCAGAGCTGGTAAAGTGCTTTGCAAGTTCGGCTTGGGCGATGACACTGGTGCTTCCTGGTAAGCCAGTGCCCAGTTGGCTGTTCTCACTCAGCAAGCCGCCAGAGACAGCTTCTATATCTTGGATAGCGCAGTAGCGCAGCAAGTAGTGCTGCTGCCTCACGGCTCCTGTGACCTGGGTTCAATCCCGACCTCAGGTGCTGTCTGTGTGGAGTCGGCATGTTCTTCCCTGTGACTGCACGGATTTCCCTCGGGTTACTCCGGTTTCCTCCCACATCCCAAACATGTGCAAGTTGGTTAATTGCTCTTGGCGTAGCTGTCGGGTAGCCTCTGGGAAGTTACAGGAATATGTGAGGAGAATAAACTTGGATTTCTGTGGGATTGCTCTAAGTGGGTGCTTTGGAAATGGAATTGGAACTGGTTTATTATTGTCGCATGGACTGAGATACAGTGAAAAGCTTGCCTTGCTTCCTGCTCATCCAAATCAATTCATTACACAGTGCACTGTGCTGAAACAAGGTTCAACAATAACAATGCAGAATAAATGGCAACATCCCCAGAATTATTCTTAGAGATGGAGAATATAGATATAAAAGAGTAAATTGATTACTATTGATGTAATAGGAGGAGCAGCTCAAGCAAAAGAAAACCTGTAAATGCTGGAAACCTGAGCAACACACACAAATCGCTGGAGGAACTCGGCAGGCCAGGCAGCATCATGGATAAGAGTACAGTCGATGTTTCAGGTTAAAACATCGACTGTGCTCTTTTCCATAGATGCTGCCTGGCCTGCCGAGTTCCTCCAGCATTTTAAGAGGGAGCAGCTTGCAAGGGCAGCTCCAGCGCCATCTTGCAGCTCTAGCCTTGGTAGCCAGTGCAGATTTTGTGGGCCAAAGGGCCAATTTACACTCTACAAATAATCACAGCCTACTTCTTCAGTATCATCAAGAGCACATGGCCACACCATCATGAGGAAACGTTGTAGATGGATTGGCTACATGATGAGAAGCAGGGCCTACTCCATCACCAAGTCAGCATGTCATTGGACCCTTGAAGGGCAGAGGAAAGGCAGGAGTCCAAAGACAACTTGGCACCATGCCTGAACCACACCTGGGACACCACAGAGAAGGTGGCCAAGGACAGACAAAGAGGGGGACCTTTACTGCTGCTCTTAATGCCAGTGGTGTAACAGGGCAATAACTAACTAACTAATTTAATGTACTCTGTGTATCACTCTACACTTCTGATTCCAGAATTGAAAAGCTTACCATATGAGAAGCATTTGATAGCTCTGGGCCTGTACCCGCTGTAATTCAAAAGAATGAAGGGGGGGATCTCATTGAAACCAATCGAATGTTGAAAGGCCTTGATAGAGTGGATGAGGAGAGGGTGTTTCCTATGGTGGGGGAGCCTAAGAGCTGAGAACACAGCCTCAGAATAGAGGGGTAGCCATTTAGAACGGAGATGAGAAAGAATGTCTTTAGCCAGAGGGTGTGGAATTCATTGCCACAGGCAGCTGTGGAGGCCAAGTCATTGAGTATATTGAAAGAAGAGGGTGATAGATTTCTGACCAGTCAGGGCATTAAGGGATACGGGGAGAAGGCAGGAGATTGGGACTGAGAGGGAAATGGATCAGCCATGATGAAATGGTGGAGCAGATGCGATGGGCCAAATGGCCTAATTCTGCTCCTACATCTTATGGTCCTATAAAACATGGGTTGGTGGTAAGAATCAGAGAAGGTTGAGCGTAGATAGTTAAATGCAAAGGGTTAATGACACAAGGAACATGGAGTGAAGATGCAAATAGACTGGTGGCATGACATTTGAGGTAATATCAAAATCAGCTTTAAAGATGAAGCTTGCACCTTCTCCTTGTGATACTCAGATTTACCCCCACATACCCAAAGATGTGTTAGTTGGTAGGTAAATTGGTGACTAAAAGCTACCCCTTAGTACAGCAGAATGAAGTTAGTGGGAATGTGAGAGAGAATAAGCTGCAGTAAAATGATTGTGGGAATGGGATTGAGGGAATGCTCTCAGGGCCAGCATTGACCTGGACAGGCTAATGTCATAATTTCCATGTCATAAGGAAATCTGAAATATAGAAATGGCAACTTAATGTTCCTTATTACTAATAGGTTAAGGTGATAAATAAAGGATAAACATGAGAAGGTCTACAGGAGGAGCTCTGCTGGTGAGGCAGCATCCATGGAAATGAATGAGCCTTTGATGTTTCGGGCCAAAACCCTTCTTCAGGGCTGAGAAGGAAGAAGGAAAATGCCGGAATAATATGGTGGGGGAGGGGAAAGAGGCTAGCTAAAAGGTGATCGGTGAAGCCAGGTGGGTGGGAAAGGTCAAGGGCTGGAGAGGGAGAAATCTGATAGGTGAATGGAATAGACCATAGGAGAAAGGGAAAGAGGAGGGGATCAAAGGGAAAGAGATGGGCAGATGAGAAGAGGTAAAAGATCAGAGTAGGGAATAGAATAAGAGGAGTGATTGATAATTTCATGGCCTAAGGTAGAAGGAGTCAATTTTAGAAAACCTAGCACATTTATTTTTCAACATAGTCCCCGCCTACATTTACACACTTAGTCCAGCGGTTGTGGAGTATACGGATCTTGGACCTCCAGAAAGTGTCCACAGCATGGGTGATTGATAAGTTTGTGGCCTCGGGTAGAAGAAAATGTGTTATTAACTTCAAACCTTCTGCAAAATCACTCAAAGAGTTGAGCTGCATGTGCCTGTAACGAGAGCTGTATAACTCATCTTCTTCTACCTTAGGCCACGAACTTATCAATCACCTCTGCTGTGGACACTTTCTGTAGGTCCAAGATCCGGATGCTCCACGACCGCTGGACTAAGTGTGTAAATGTAGGAGGGGACTATGTTGAAAAATAAATGTGCTAGGTTTTCTAAAACTGACTCTTTCTACCTTAAGCCACAAACTTATCAATCACCCCACGTATTTATTTAGCAGAAGGTTGGAGGGTGCCCAGGCGGAATATAAAGTGTTGTTACTCCACCCTGAGGGTGGCCTCGTCTTGACACAAGAGGAAAACATGGACTGACAGGTCGGAATAAGAATGGGAGTGGGAATAAATAAGTTTCGCCACTGGGAAGTTCCGCTTGTGGCAGATGGAGTGGATGAAGCAGCCCACCAATTCATGTCAGGTCTCACCAATATAGAAGAGGCCACGTCAGGAGCACCGGACACAATAAATAAAGGAAATGGCACAATTGGTTAAAAGAAGACAAACACGTCAATTAGAATGGGTATGATGAAAGATCATCAAAATTATCTATATGAATTGAACTAAAGAGACTGAGAAATGGGGCTGGTGAAATGTATGTTACATCACCAAGATGTCTAAGGGGACTGAATCACAAATTTTTGACGAGTGCAAAAGGACTAGTGTAGTAATAGAGAGATTTTTGTTCACCTTAATAATGATACCAAAGTTGTAGACAGTACAGAACTCCTAACTTGCAGTCTGGACAGGATTTTTAACCAATATGTAGCCAGGTCAACAAGAAGAGATGACAAGCAACACACATCAAAGTAGCTGGTGAACGCAGCAGGCCAGGCAGCATCTCTAGAAGAGGTGCAGTCGATGTTTCAGGCTGAGACCCTTCGTCAGGACTAACTGAAGGAAGAGTGAGTAAGGGATTTGAAAGTTGGAGGGGGAGGGGGAGATCCAAAGTGATAGGAGAAGACAGGAGGGGGAGGGATGGAGCCAAGAGCTGGACAGGTGATTGGCAAAAGGGATATGAGAGGATCATGGGACAGGAGGTCCGGGAAGAAAGACAAGGAGGGCGGGGGGGGGGGGGAACCCAGAGGATGGGCAAGGGGTATATTCAGAGGGACAGAGGGAGAAAAAGGAGAGTGAGAGAAAGAATGTGTGTATAAAAGTAAGTAACAGATGGGGTACGAGGGGGAGGTGGGGCATTAGTGGAAGTTAGAGAAGTCGATGTTCATGCCATCAGGTTGGAGGCTACCCAGACGGAATATAAGGTGTTGTTCCTCCAACCTGAGTGTGGCTTCACCTTTACAGTAGAGGAGGCCGTGGATAGACATGTCAGAATGGGAATGGGATGTGGAATTAAAATGTGTGGCCACTGGGAGATCCTGTTTTCTCTGGCGGACAGAGCATAGGTGTTCAGCAAAGCGGTCTCCCAGTCTGCGTCTGGCCTCGCCAATATAGAAAAGGCCACATCGGGAGCACCGGACGCAGTATATCACCCCAGTCGACTCACAGGTGAAGTGTTGCCTCACCTGGAAGGACTGTTTGGGGCCCTGAATGGTGGCAAGGGAGGAAGTGTAAGGGCATGTGTAGCACTTGTTCTGCTTACATGGATAAGTGCCAGGAGGGAGATCAGTGGGGAGGGATGGGGGGGACGAATGGACAAGGGAGTTGCGTAGGGAGCGATCCCTGCGGAATGCAGAGAGAGTGGGGGAGGGAAAGATGTGCTTAGTGGTGGGATCCCGTTGGAGGTGGCGGAAGTTACGGAGAATAATATGTTGGACCCGGAGGCTGGTGGGGTGGTAGGTGAGGACCAGGGGAACCCTATTCCTAGTGGGGTGGCGGGAGGATGGAGTGAGAGCAGATGTACGTGAAATGGGGGAGATGCATTTAAGAGCAGAGTTGATAGTGGAGGAAGGGAAGCCCCCTTCTTTAAAAAAGGAAGACATCTCCCTCGTCCTGGAATGAAAAGCCTCATCCTGACAGCAGATGCAGCGGAGACGGAGGAATTGCGAGGAGGGGATGGCATTTTTGCAAGAGACAGGGTGAGAAGAAGAATAGCCCAGATAGCTGTGAGAGTCAGTAGGCTTATAGTAGACATCAGTGGATAAGCTGTCTCCAGAGACAGAGACAGAAAGATCTAGAAAGGGGAGGGAGGTGTCGGAAATGGACCAGGTAAACTTGAGGGCAGGGTGAAAGTTGGATGCAAAGTTAATAAAGTCAACGAGCTCTGCATGCGTGCAGGAAGCAGCGCCAATGCAGTCGTCGATGTAGCGAAGGAAAAGTGGGGGACAGATACCAGAATAGGCACGGAACATAGATTGTTCCACAAAGCCCACAAAAAGGCAGGCATAGCTAGGACCCATACGGGTGCCCATAGCTACACCTTTAGTTTGGAGGAAGTGGGAAGAGCTGAAGGAGAAATTATTAAGAGTAAGGACTAATTCCGCTAGACGGAGCAGAGTGGTGGTAGAGAGGAACTGATTAGGTCTAGAATCCAAAAAGAAGCGTAGAGCTTTGAGACCTTTGAGACGATGCTGGATTTGGTTTTAAGCATGATACGGGACACTCGGTAGGAATATAATTGGAAGAGGAGTTTTTTTACGGTGATAGCTCAAATGCCATCCATAAATTTGCTGACAACACAACTATTGTTGGCAGAATTTCAGATGGTGACGAGGTGGCGTACAGGAGTGAGATATATCATCTAGTTGAGTGGTTTTGCAGCGACAAACTTGTACTCAACGTCAGTAAGACCAAAAAAAATTGATTGTGAACTTCAGAAAGGGTAAGATGGGGAACACACACCTGTCCTCATAGGGGGATCAGAAGTAGAAAGAAAGAGCAATTATAAGTTATTGGATGTCAGCATCTCTGAGGATCTATCCTGGGCCCAACATATCGATGTAGTTACAAAGAAGGCACGACAACAGCTGTATTTCATTCGGGGTTTCCACAATACATAGGAAATTTCTGCAGATGTATTGTGGAAAACACTGCACAGGGTGGTGATAAGAACTCAGTCATCTCCATCATGGGCAATAGCTTGCCGAGCATTCAGGGTATCTTCAAGGAGCAATACCTCAAAAAGGCAGCATGTTACGGACTCCCATCACCCAAGACATGCCCTCTATTCATTGCTACCATCAGGGAGGAGGTACAGGAGCCTGAAGGCACACACTCAATGATTCAGGAACAGCTTCTTTTCCTTTGCAATCAGATTTCTGAATGGACATTGAACCCATGAACACCACCTCACTAATTTTTGTTCTCTTTTTGCACTACATATTTAATTTAACTTTGCTCCTTTCCGCACTTTGTGATGCATCGGGCAGCAACTTTGCCATCCCTTTAGCAATTTGTCTGTTTTTTATGAGGCTGAGTTGCGAGCTCGATGCTCAACCCAGCACGGATGAAAAGCACGCAAGGAGCCGGCGGGATGCAAAGCCAGGACGACTCTCCTCGGCGTCCGGTGTGGGTGCCGGTGATATTAATCCTGATTATGATCATCATTCAGTTAGATGTAGCATAGTTCTGGAAAATGACAATGAATAAATTAAGGCTAAAGGTTCTACATTAGGGTAAGACCAATTTTGCTAAGAAGTGATTCAACAGAAGCAGGTTGGAAACAGCAATGGGAGGCGTTCAAGAAGATTTAAGGGAGTTAAGGTAAGGATGCCCCACCAAGAAGAGGGTTGGAACTGCTACAGATAGAAAGAGACTAACAAAACGAAAAGCAAAGAGAGGTCAGACCAGCAGAAAGCCAAAAGAAGCTTAGGAAGTGAAGGAGTGAAATTGAAAGGAAAGCTTAAGAAAACAAAGAGAAAATGAAGAAAAACATTGGCAAGAAAAATATAACCAATTCCAAAGATGCTTGTGAGCATATGAGGAGGAAATGGATAATAAAGGAAGGAGTAGGATCTAAAAAGGACCGAACAGTTCATCTGTAGAGGTAAATGATGTGGATCAGGGAATTTAATAAACCTTTTGCAGCTATCTTCACAAAAGAAGTAAATGATTCTGATATTGTGCTTGGGGATGGTGAGTGTGAAATACTGGACAGATTTATCACTGAAAGAGAAAATTTGAGTGGGGTTTAGCAATTTTGAAAGTGGATAAATCACCGGGTCAAGGTGAAATGTATTGTAGTCTGTTCAGTGAATCAGCAAGGACATTAGAAAGGCATTTACTCTAATTTTCCACACCTTCCCGGCTACACAAATGGTGCCAGAGAAATAAAGGACATCTACTGTTGTATTGTTATTTGATATGGAGAAAAGCAAAAGACCAGAAATTACAGGCTAACAACTTAATCTATGGTGAAAAGCAAATTAATGGAATCCATTAAAAGGGATGGTATAAACCTTCATTAGAACGATTCAACCAAAACTATCAGAATTGATTTGTTAAAGGGGTTGTGTCTAACTAACTTGATTTGCTTTTTTCCAAAAATATAATATTAATGAGTGCAGTGCATTAAGTGGAATCCGCGTGGATTTTAGAAAGGCTTCAATAAAGTCCAAATGAAAAACTAGTCAAAGAAAGTCAAAGCCCATGAGGTCCAAGGCAGGGTGACATATTGGATCCAAAACTGGTTTGGTGGCAGGAAACAAAGGGTATTGATTGACAAGTGACAAGTAGGCTATTACGAGTGGGGTTGTACTGGGCTCACATCACTCTTCCTTGTTTTCCTTTTAGTATATATAATTTGAATGTGATGATAAAGATAATACAAACTGAATGATTGAGAATGAAGAGCAAAGAGTTAGACTGGAGAAAGATGCAAGTGGATTTGTCAACTGAGCAGGGAAGTGGCAAACTGGAATTTGCAGAGAGAGATAAAGCTTTGGGAGGTGCAACAGATGAAGGAAATAGTACTGTGCCTAGAAAAAATATTCACCCCCCCCCCCCCGAAGCTTCCATGTTTTATTGTCTTACATCACTGCATCACAGTGGATTTAATTTGGCTTTTTTTGACACTGATCAACAGAAAAGACTCTTTCGTGTCGAAATGAAAACAGATCTCTACAAAGTGATCTAAATTAATTACAAATATAAAACACAAAATAATTGATTGCATAAGTATTCACCACGTCAAGTCAGTATTCAGTACGTACACCTTTGACAGCAATTACAGCCTTGAATCTGTGTGGATAGGTCTCTATCAGCTTTGCACATCTGGACACTGCAATTTTTCCCCATTCTTCTTTACAAAACTGCTCAAGCTCTGAAAGATTGCATGGGAAACATGAGTGAACAGCTCTTTTCAAGTTCGGCCACAAATTCTCAATTGTATTGAGTTCTGGACTCTGACTTGGCCACTCCAGGACATCATCTTTGTCGTTTTTAAACCATTCCCATGCAGCTTTGGCTTTATGCTTGGGATCATTGTCTTACTGGAAAACAAATCTTCTCCCAAATTGCAGTTCTGTTGCAGACTACATCAGGTTTTCCTCCAGGATTTCCCTGTATTTTGCTGTATTAATTTTACCCTCTACCTTCACAAGTCTTCCAGGGCCTGCTGCAGTGAAGCATTCCCACAGCATGATGCAGCCACCACCATGCTTCACGGTTGCTTACGCCAAACATAGGGCTTCGTCTGATGGCCAGAGAGCTCAATTTCGGTTTCATCAGACCATAGAACCTTCTTCCAGATGACTTCAAAGTCTCCCACATGCTTTCTGACAAACTCTAGCTGAGATTTCACGTGAGTTTTTTTTCAACAGAGGCTTTGTCTTTGCCATGCCAAGGATGTGATTGGTGAAGCACCTGGGCAACAGTTGCTGTATGCGCAGTCTCTCCCATTTCAGCCACTGAAGCTTGTAACTCCTCCAAAGTTCTCATAGGTCTCTTAGTGGGCTCCCTCACTAGTCTCCTTCTTGCACGGTCATTCAGTTTTTTTTAAAGACAGCTTGCTCCAGGCAGATTTACGGCTGTGCCATATTCTTCCCATTTCTTGACGATTGATTTACCTGTATTCCAAGGGATATTTAGCAATTTGGAAATTTTCTTGTATCCATCTCCTGACTTGTGCTTTTCAATAACCTTTTCACGGAGTTGCTTGGAGTGTTCTTTTGTCTTCATTGTGTAGTTTTCGCCAAGATACTGACTCACCAGCAGTTGAACCTTCTAGATACAGGTGCATTTTTACTACAATCAATTGAAACACCTCGACTGCACATAGGTCTCCAAAAACAGGTCTCCGTTTAACTAATCATGTAACTTCTAAAACCAATTGCTGCACCAATGATAACTTGGTGTGTCATATTAAAGGGGGGTAAATACTTATTTTGTATTTTATGTTTGGAATTAATTTAGATCACTCCTTAGAGATTTGTTTTCACTTTGACACGAAAGAGTCTTTTCCTGTTGATCAATGTCAAAAAAGCCAAATTAAATCCACTGTGATTCAATGTTGTAAAACAATAAACCATGAAAACTTTCAAGGACGGGGAACACTTTTTATAGGCAATGTAACTGAGTAGTGTGTAGGAAATAAAAGACCATATAAAGACCATATTTTGTGCACGTAAAAATTATGATATGAATACACACAGCATTAACTAGAGTCCCTTGGACAGTTCTGGTCACCGCATTACAGGAAGGTTATAGCTACACTAGACAGGTCACAGAGGGGACGTTGCCAGCATTGGAGAAATTTAACGAGGAGGGAGGACTGGGTAAAACAGACTTGCTTTCTTTTGGACATAGGAGGCTAAGGGGGAGACCGAACTGAGTTACATAAAATTATAAGCGACTAAAATCAAGAACACAGGAATGGCTTGTTTCCCTTTGCCGGGCGATCAAAAATTTGTGAGAAAAATATAATGGTAAGTCTCCATGAAATAAGCAATGGTTGGGAACCTCTGATCTAGAAGGTGGTGGGGTCTGGAACTCACAGAAACTCTGATAGATGCAGAACCTTCATAACTTATGAAACGGAACTTGCATGTATACACAAGGGGCATGACCTACAGGGCCAAAGGCCAATTGCTGTAAGGTGGGTTTGTTCTTAACTGGCACATATGTGATGGCCTGAATGCCCTCCCTTTGGTACTGTAATCTTTTTTTTCTCCTATGATGCTAAGCTGGCACATGATTGGATGAGGAAAAATGGTATCTTCTTCAATGCCTAGGTCTTAGAAGCTATGGCACAGGATGGCACATGCAAAAATTTTGTTGGCAAGCAGTGCCTCCTCTCAATGCTTTAAACCTCACCCATAATAAAAAGATACATAAAGATTACTCATACTGCTAAATGAACCAGGAAACTATTTTTTAGAACCAGAGTACGGTGAAATGTTTTCACAGGAAACGTCTCATGCCTGCCTTGCACCAGCTAGATGGTTGCGAGAACGTGTGATGTTGGATGATACATTTTGAAATACTTGCAGAACTGCTGTACACATCAGTATTTGGACAGCAGGAGTAAACTGACTGATGAAATCAGAGCTAAGTGCATAGCTGTCAAAGTAACCAAATACGAATCGGATATATAAAATACTTGTCATCGTCAGTGCAGCAACAGAAGTCTCACTAAGAGTAACGTGTTTATTTTCCATTCCTGTATCTTTTATGAATATGCACCAAAGTTCATGTTCGCATTTCTTATGTTATATCTGAGGTATAATAACAATACTGTTTAGAAATAATTTTATTTTTCAGATGTCTTTTTAAAAGATTAATAGTAATCATTTTTGCACAAGGTTTCTAAAATGCTCCATTTATTTCAATCTTTCTCTGCTATACTTTTACTAATAGTAAAACAATGAATACAGATTAAATAAGCAACAGGACTCATCATTTTTTCCTTTTAAAGGTTCCAAATTATTATTATTAATTCTTTAATTAATAATAATCTCTGCCCAAGATTACCACAGCATGCCTAAGGATGTTTTTGAAGATTATCGCCAATTTGGGCACCCATTCTCAAAAAGGTTCACCGTCCCTGGCCTAGGAGGTGTAGCAATTGGCATCTGTTTACTTGGATCTGCACAACATGGAGGAAGCAATGCATTACTACCACCAGTGGAAAGCTGACATGAGTCAACAGTGGTATAGAAACAAAGGTCCAAGAAAAAGGCAATTCTTAGCGTAAATACTCCTTGTCGATGATTATCATACCTGCCAGTTAACTAGAACATTTTAACTTGTTTCATTTTAACTGATTTTAGTGATGAAGTTGAAATAGGGAAATGCATAAACAGGATCAGTCTCTTTTAAGTATATTGATTATTCCAGGAATGTTTCATAAAAGCTAATATTTTCAAGAGCCCAAAATTCATAAGGTCAGTATTTGAAGAAATTTCTGGAAATATCCAATCCAGATAATGTAGGATTTGTATAGTTTATTTAGATCATACTTGGAATTAGGATTGGAAGCTTCTAAAGTTTTTTGAAACATCATTCTAGTGTGTGTGTCTTGTGCTTGAAATGCAGGAAAGCTCTGTTGTTTCAATAAATGCAATACATTTTTTAGAACTTTTTCAGGGAGGGAAAATGGAACAGTTATAAAAAATGTAGCGGTACGCAAAATCAGAAAAAAGTCCAGACATTTTGTAAATAAAGAAAGATGAAAAAAAAAACAGATGGATATGCAAGGGAAGAGGAGGGCCAGTTAGGGACAATGTGTGGAGACAGAGGATGTGAGTAAGGATCTTAATGAAAATTTTTTGGCTGCCTTCACCAAAGAGAGGATGTTGGTATTGTTGTGGTTAAAGGGGAAAATTGTGAAATATTGAAATGAACAGAAGTGGAACTTCACGGATTTTAAAGGACAACCATTGCTGATCGGCTCATGGGAGTGTGGGAGGGAAGAGGGACTAGATCAAATATATCACGAAGCAAGGAGGAAATTGCCATTATTTTTCAATCCCCTGGCTACAGGGGAGGTACGGGAGGCTTTGGTTTAAAATGAGAAGAAGAGATGTTAAATAATAGCACACTGTCTGCTAGTTACAAATTCCCATGTGGATGCCCATGTGAACAAGCGCACAAAATATTAAATTCAAATATCTGACGTACATACATACATTTGTTCCTAAAAACAGTAGAATGAATTTCCTTTCTCTCTCTCTCTTTCTCTCTGCTCTCAGTAACTTGTCTTTCTTAACAGTCTTATGTGGTTTTGATAAAATTCATCATAATACTGGACGAACAGTTACCATATCGAGTGATTTCTATGTATTTTATGACTTCTGTACAAAATCAGCTGAGGAACCTGTTCATATCCCAAGGATACCCTGTACAGGCCACTTAGTTTAACATTTATGGTGGGTATTCCATTCTGAGTCAGAAGTTCGTCAGCTCAATTTCTGCTCTAGCTGCAAGCACACAAATCAAAGCTCAAGTACTCTTCTCAGAGAGGTCAGCCCAGGAAGGCTATTGCACTGTTAGCAGTTCTATTTTTTGAATAAGCTGTTAAAATATAACTGTGTCAGCTCTTACAGTAGCCATTAAATGACCCTAAATGGTAACTGATCGTTTCCCTTCACACATACTGCCTCATCTGCTGACTTCCTCCAGCAATTTTTTTTTGCAGGCTCTTGTGTCTCCAAGCTGTTTCTCTATTTCTGTTATCGAAACAATCAACGAGGAGCCAGTCCGCTGAAGGACAATAGCAGCGTTTAAAAGAGTAGAAGGCAGAGTGAACTGAGGTGGGAAGACCAAGATGAAATCATCTCAAACTCAACGTAACAGATTTGATGATTACCTCCTTCCTTCTCTCGATCCCCCACAACCACTCTCCTTGGCTCCATCTATCCGAAGAATGACTGCTAACATGCCAGTGTTTCCTCATCTTGGTCACCAACTTCCCTTCCACCGATTGGTATGTGTGCCATCTGTCCCACCAGTAGATGCATTGAAATAGTGCCTCATGCACAACTGGATCTTTGATTTCCTCTCTTGCAGACCCTAGTCAGTTCGGATTGGCAACAACATCTTCTTCACAACCTCCATCAGCGCAGGTGCACCAAAAGACCGTGTGCTTCGCCCCCTGCTTGACTCACTTTATGCTTAAGTGCGTGGCTAAGCACAGCTCCAATGCCATATTCAAGCTTGCTGATGACACCACTGTTGTAAGCAAAAATCAAGAGTGATAATGAATCAGCACATAGGAGGGGGATTGAAAATCTGGCTGAGTGGTGCAATGGCAAGAACCTCTTCCTCAATGTTAGCAAGACCAAGAATCGGGTTATTGACTTCAGGAGGAAGAAACCAGAAGTCCATGATGAGCCATCCTCATTGGAGCATCAGAACTGGAGAGAAACACAACTTTAAATTTCTCTGTGTTATTATTTCAGAGGACCTGTCCAGGGCACAGACCATAATTGCAATTACAAAGAAAACTTTGCAGTGCCTCTACTTCCTTAGGGGTTTGCAAGGGTTTAGCATGCCATCTAAAACTTCGACAAACTTCACAAGATGTGTAGTGGGGAGCACATTGTCCGGCTGCATCATAGCCTGGTATGGAAACATCAATGCTCTTCACTGGAATATCCTACAAAATCTAGTGGATTCGGCCCAGTACATCATGGGTAAAGCCCTCCCCTCCATTGAGCACATCTATATGAACCCTTGTTGCAGGAAAGCAGCACCCATCTTCAAGGGACCCCACCACCCAGGACATGCTTTCTTCTTGCTGTTGCCATCAGGGAGGTGGTACAGGAACATCAAGACTCACGCCACCAGGTTCAGGAACAGTTGCTATCCCTCAACCACCAGGCTCTTGAACCAAAGATAGTAACTTCACTTCATCGTTGAAATGTTCTTCAAACTATGGACTCACTTTCAAGGTCTCTTCATCTCATGGTCTAGGTATGTAGATATGCTTATTGATTTATTATTATTATTAGTTTCTATTTGTATTTGTGTAGTTTGTTGTCTTTTCCACACTGGTTGAACACCCAAGTTGGCGCGGTCTTTCATTGATTCTATTATGGTTATTATTCTATTATGGATTTATCAAGTATGCCCACAAGAAAATGAATCTGAGGGTTGTATATGGTGACATATACTATATGTACTTTGATAATAAACTTACTTTGAACTTTCATGCTCATCTAGAAGGTCCATTCTCGTTCATCTCCTTTGAGAACGCTGACAGACACCGTGACCAAAGAAGGTGTAACTAAACAGAGAATTGTTGTGATAGATGGAAGGTTATGGAAGAGAATTAGAGGATAGAAATGAGAACAAGAGCTTCAGAACATAATTCCCCAAGGTACCATGTGACAGACCTTTATAAAGAGGTGTACCAGAACATACACTCAGTAGTACTTATGATTATACATTAAAATATGTGATAAGCTCAAAATAGCAAAGTGATAGCACTTAAAATTAGATTTTAAGAGTGATCGAGCACGGAAGCAGGCGATTCGGCCCATCAAGTCCATACGGACCATTAACCACCATTTAAAGAAAGGCTAAGTTACCTACTTGAACCTGAGGTTCACTGATTAGATGTATCACAAGCATCCTTCATAGAATGGAAATGGATACTTAAAAACGGATTTGGAAATGAACAGAGGTATGCCTATTAGGCAGCAGGTTTTCTTGTACGTCTGGACCCAGGAAGGTGCTGTGAGTTGGGCTTTATGCCAAATCTTAAAGCAAAGGCAGTATCACCTGATCCATGACTGGAAAACCTATCAGTTGTGCAAAAGATTCAATTCTGAAATTAGCACTCCAAATTAAAAATATGCCAATCCTCTTTTACCTAAAATAAAACTAATAAAAAGGCTGAACATATTCAGTGAGCCAGGCAGCACCTCTGGAGAGAGAAATAGAGTTATCCTTCAAGTTCCAGTTTAAGATGGCACTGGTGAATCTCAGCAACTTCTGGCTGCTGGGCAATGAAACAAAGAAAACTAAATACATTATGAATCCCTCTTTTGCTGGTAAATGATCATCGCTAACAACAGCCTGTAATTTCCCTTTGGACTTTGAGGCAATTTGATGAGGCAGAATTGAGGCGAGGTGAGGCAGTAGGCCCATTGCCGAGAGCAAGAGCAAGGAAGACCCAAGGCGTGATCGACTTAAGCACCGGGACAGATTGAAAAGGTCAGTGTGTCGGGGCCCGAGGCAAAGGATGGGCTGGCTTAGCTCACTCTGCGCTGAATTAAGGTTCTGTGGACAGATTCTCTTTGCGGACTGCAGTTGAGAACGCCATTTAATTGCGCTCACTGCTCATCTGGGCTGTTTTTGATTTGTTTTTTTTTTCCTCTGCACATTGGGCGTTTCACAGTCTTTTTTTATGGGTTCTTTTGGGTTTCTTTGTTTTGTGGGTGCCTGTTAGAAGTGTGAGGTGGTACACTTTGGAAGGACAAACTCCAAAGCAGAGTACAAAGTAAATGGCAGGATACTTGGTAGTGTGGAGGAGCAGAGGGATCTGGGGGTACATGTCCCCACAGATTCCTGAAAGTTGCCTCACAGGTGGATAGGGTAATTAAGAAAGCTTATGGGGTGTTAGCTTTCATAAGTCGAGGGATAGAGTTTAAGAGTTGTGATGTAATGATGCAGCTCTATAAAACTCTGGTTAGGCCACACTTGGAGTATCGTGTCCAGTTCTGGTCACCTCACTATAGGACGGGTGTGGAAGCATTGGAAAGGGTACAGAGGAGATTTACCAGGATGCTGCCTGGTTTAGAAAGTATGCATTATGATCAGAGATTAAGGGAGCTACGGCTTTACTCTTTGGAGAGAAGGAGGATGAGAGGAGACATGATAGAGGTGTACAAGATATTAAGAGGAATAGAGTGGATTGCGAGCTCAATACAAGAGGACATGGCTTTAAGGTAAGGGGTGGGAAGTTCAAGGGGGTTATTAGATGAAGGTTTTTTACTCAGAGAGTGGTTGGTGCGTGGAATGCACTGCCTGAGTCAGTGGTGGAGGCAAATACACTAGTGAAGTTTAAGAGACTACTAGACAGGTATATGGAGGAATTTAAGGTGGGGGGGTTATATGGGAGGCAGGGTTTGAGGGTCGGCATAACATTGTGGTCCGAAGGGCCTGGACTGTGCTGAACTATTCTATGTTCTATGTTAGGAAAGGAATCTCAAGGTTGTATAATGTTACATTCTTCGATAATAGATGTACTTCAAACTTTTGAATTTCAAGGTCAATGAGCTTTCATCAGAACTAAGCTAATTTAGAACACAAATCTGCTTTTAAGTTATAGTCATGGAGCAAGGGTGGTGAGAACAAAGGGAATGGAGCCCAAGAGAGACTGAGACTGCAATACATACAACAGTGGTACCAAATGAGTGCCTGAGACAGCTTGCTCACTGTGGCTTATCTCCTTGGAGGAGGAGTAAATGGAAGATGATAAATGAGGACAAAGCAGAAGGAGAAAAAACAAAGCAGGTACCGTGTCATGCGGAAGGGGAAGTTGGAGGGAACACATACCAGTCCTCATTGAGGGTGAGTAGTTTCGAGTTCTTGGGTGTCAACATTGGTGAAGAGTTTTCCTGGACCCAACATATTGATGCAATTACAAAGACCCTGTCACTGTATCATGCTGGAGTACAGCATTTATGGGTGCAGTTCTATCACTAAATATGTCCAGTGCCATTGCGGGTATAGGTCAGTCACTGTATAACACCGGGGTACTAGATTAGTACCTGTATAAGAGCTGGCTGGATTATTGTTGGTCGGATTTGTCTCTGTTATAACACAGTGGGACAGTACTGAAGTCTACAGCTTGGCTACTATATAAAAATAGGAAAACAATACAGGGACCACTGATCCATTGGGGGTACTGGCCTGCTGATGTACTACACTGGGTTACAGTGCAGGTGGCAGGGTCCTACTCGATATAACTGGACTAAAGACTTGTCATTGAATCCAGGGGTAGAGTATTGGAGGATGGGGAAAAAGATTGTTCTGAAACAAATTCAGTGCTGCAGGGTGCAGGTCTGTCTCTGTATAGCACTGGGGTCAGAGCTATAGTTGGGTAGAAAAAGGTCACTATAGAACACAGTCTTGATGTTTAACTGTGCCAAAATATAATGCCAACAAACAGTACTGGGGGTCTAAATCTACAGTATTACAGTAGAATATTAGGATTGAATATTGGTTGTCATTCATCTATACAACATTGGCACTGTACTAATGACTACAGAGGAACACTATAGGGGGTATGAGTCATTTGCTAGGTTTCAAAATTGGTTGGTACATATCACTGTAACATTGGTAAAATGTTGAAGATTGTTGCTTCATAGTTGAGACAAAAAGGACTATAGCTGTGAAATGTAAGTTTCCAGTATTAGTGCTTACACATCACTTTAAAACAATTAACAATGCATGGTTACTGGTCAGTTGCTGGCCAATACAGCTCCAGTGAGATGGAACAGAGCATCACAGGTGTGGTGAACAGACCAGTGTGCCACTGTGACTGGAGCGGGGAGAAAGCATTAAGAGGCAGGAAAGCACTACTGAGTGGACCAGACGAAACAGCAAGAGGGCAGTGACCAGATCACTGAGGTGACAATGAAGCTTTATCTCAGTTACAGAACATTGAAGTAGTGAGCGGAACGGGAAGAAAAGGGAAAGGGAGTAACAAGATCTACAGCACTTGTGACTCTTGACAAGGGGAAAGTGGAGCAGCAAGTCAGTTCTCCACGGTGTACTCATGGTTGGGGGACATTCAAAGTCATGAAAGATCTCGAAAAAGAATGGAAAAATCTTCTTCCAGTGACAGAAGACTTAGTATAAACACAAGAGAGTCTGCAAATGCTGGAAATCCAAAGCAATATACACAAAATGCTGGAGGAATTACTGTCAGGCAGTATCTAGGAAAAAGAATAAACAGCCAATGTTTTGGGCCAAGACCCTTCTTCAGAACTGAGAAGGAGGAACATGCCAGAATGAAAATGTAAGGGGCGGTGGGGGAAGAGGCTAGCTGGAAGGTGATAGGTGAAGCCAGGTAGGTGGGAAACGTCAAGGGCAGGGGAAGAAATAATCTGATAGGAGAGGAGAATGGACCATAGGAGAAAGAGAAGGAGGAGAGGGCCCAGGGGAAGTAACGGGCAAGTGAGAAGGAGCAAAAGTTCAGAAGGGGGAAGGAAATGGTGGGGCGAGGGAGTTTATTTACCAGAAGGAGAAATCGATATTTATGCCATCAGGTTGGAAGGTACCCACACAAAATATCAGGTGTTGATCCTCCACCTTGAGAGTGACCTCATCATGGCACAAGAACAGGCCAAGGACCAACATGTTGGAACGGAAATGGGAATCCGAATCGGAATTAAAGTGCTTGGCCGCTGGAAAGTCTCGCTTGTGGCAGGTGTTGCGGAGGTGCTCAGCAAAGCAGAAACCCACCCCCCCCCCCACCAATGCGGAGGAGACCACATCGGGAGCACCGGACTCAGGAGATGACCCCAGCTGATTCGCAGGTGAAGTGCTGGCTCATCTGGAAGGACTGTTAGAGGCACTGAATGGAGGTGAGGGAGGTGGCATATGGGCAGGTGTAACACGTAGGCTGCTTGCAGGGATAAGTGCCTGGAGGGAGATTAGTGGGGAGGGACGAGTGGACAAGGGAATCATGGAAGGAGCAATCCCTGTGGATAACGGAGGTGGGAGGGGGGAGATAAAGATATGTTTATGGAGATGGCAGAAGTTGCAGAATATAATGTGCTGGATGTGGAGGTAGATAAGGACAGAGGGAATCTACCACTATTAAGGCAGCGGGAAGATTGGTTGAACAAGTTGGGTCTTTATTCTTTGGAACGTAGAAGGTTGAGGGGAGACTTGACAGAGGTATTTAAAATTATGAGGGGGATAGATAGAGTTGACGTGGATAGGCTTTTTCCATTGAGAGTAGGGGAGTTTCAAACAAGAGGACATGAGTTGAGAGTTAGGGGGCAAAAGTTTAGGGGTAACATGAGGGGGAACTTCTTTACTCAGAGAGTGGTAGCTGTGTGGAACGAGCTTCCAGCAGAAGTGGTTGAGGCAGATTCGATGTTGTAGTTTAAAGTTAAATTGGACAGCTGTATGGACAGGAAAGGAATGGAGGGTTATGGGCTAAGTGCAGGTTGGTGGGACAAGGTGAGAGTAAGAGTTCGGCATGGACTAGAAGGGCCCAGATGGCCTGTTTCCGTGCTGTAATTGTCATATGGTTAAGATGGGATGAGCTCAGATGTTTGGGAAATGGAGGAGATACGGGTGAAGGCAGCATCTCCTCCAATTAGTACTTACTAAACAGAGGACTCACTCAGTGATTAAACAGAGGGATGTGATCTGGAACGTACAGCCTAAAGAGGTAGCATAAGCAAATTTAACATTTACATTCAAGCAAGATAAACAAATGTGTGTAAAATTTTGCAGAAGCTTATCAAAAGGGTAGAGAAATGGGTCCAATTGAATTCCTCTTGTAGAAGCTGGCAAAGGGCCAGTGGGACAAGTGGTCTCCCTCTGTTCGGCTTAGTTCATTTGTAAGCTGACAAAGTGTAGAAGTTATGAGCTACATGAAAAACTCTACCTGTTAGCTGAAGCTAATGAAGAAGATTATCAAAGGAGTTCTGTTTTCAGTACAGGAAAAGACCCTGCAAAAGGCATTGCTCGCCTGACTTGGCCTAAACGTTAGGCTTTGCTAACATGCCAGAAAAGATAGTCTGTTTCCTATCAGCTCTTCAAAGTCTGAGCCATCATGACAGGAAAAGTACTATTTTCACTTAATAAATTCCTCCATTTATTAGATTTTTGGGCCAAAATAAGCAATAACAACTTTTCTTAACAAACAAGTGAGACATTTTTATTGCTTTCAGTAGACATCAAGCAATAACTTCATCCTTTCAAGTTTAAGTTGAAAGATAAAAGGTGTTTTTTCTTGACCAACAAATACGCTGAAAATAGCATACACGACTTTAGAAGAATCCACATAATTATATACCTGAAATATTTATTACCGAGAGAAAAATTGCATTTTATGCTCCTTGTCTGTACTCGGTCCAGTTCCTCTACAACAAAAAGTTGTTTATCATTTCTTAGTTTAGTCCAAAGTAAATAATGGTACATGCTTATTGAAAACACTTAATAGATGGAGGTGGTGGAACGGTGCCAATGTTGATGTATCTTTGGCCCGAGGTTGCTATCTTCTTCTTGATCCATGGACTCGCACACTGTTTCAAGTTTGCTCTGGTCCCCAGCTCTTCACCCAAATGTTGACCTTCTTACTAGTGAAGGTTGGGGAGTATTTGACATGAGCAGGAGGAGGGGAAATTGGGTGTGCTGCGGAAGATTTCAATCTAGTTCATTTCAGCCTTTTGTACTCACAGTTTTACAGTGGAATCATCATTGGATCAATGCAACAGGTTAAATTTTATACAACACCG
Source organism: Mobula birostris (assembly GCF_030028105.1). Taxonomy (NCBI): domain Eukaryota; kingdom Metazoa; phylum Chordata; class Chondrichthyes; order Myliobatiformes; family Myliobatidae; genus Mobula; species Mobula birostris. Next base: position 31,359,367 of record NC_092396.1, read on the forward strand.
CTAATGCAAGGTGTCTTATGGAGCTTGAGTGACATGTACTCGTGTCATTTATCACAAAAAAAGGCCGTGCACCAACAAGCAAACAACAATTTTACACTGATCCTGTACTGTCTTCATTTTATTTTCATCCCCTTGCCTAGACTCTACAACTCAGCTATACAGTAGGGCCAATTTGGACTGCCAACTAATCTATAACACACGTTTGAGATCCTGGGACAAAATGCAAATAGTGACAGGAGGAAAATGCAAGCTTCACACAAACAGCACCAGAGGCCAGGATCAACCCCTGGTCACTGGAACTGTGAGGCTACAGCTTATACCAGCCCCTGTGACGCACAGAGCCGCAAGTGTGTGCGCAAATAGGACTACTTTGTGGAGCACCTAAGACTGCAAAGAGAGAGGGCAGAGTGACAGACGAGGGGAGTGAGAAGGGAGAGTGAAGGGGGTTGGTGAGGGGGTGCTGTAGTGTGGGGTGGGGGAGAGAACAGGGGAAGGAAAGAGGAAGAGGGGAGAGGATGGAGAGAGTGGGGAGAGGGGAGGAGGGAAAGGGGGAGGAGGGAAAGAGGGGAGGCAGGAAAGAGGGAAGAAGGAAAGAGGGGAGGAAGGAGAAGGGCATGGGAGAGAGGGGTTGGGAGAGAGTGAGAAGACCAAATCTTGGGCATCTGTGTTCAAAGTGACTCCATCAGTTCACTTACACAATGTGTAACACTATCAATTCCAGCAATGATTTGCGTTTAATCACATTGGTGATTCATCACATGCCATTGTAGGTGTTGTGCAATTTTAGAATCTCTAGCTAAATTTTATTGATCTAACCTCACAGAACTTTTGCTACTTAGGAAGCTGGTGACATCAGATGGCAGGTGCAACATGGACATCAAAAGAAGAATAGGGATGGCAAAAGACACCTTTACGAGAATGAAGAGTATACTCACCAATACTAAACTAGGCATGACAACCCGCCTTAGAGTACTAAATGTTATGTTTATCCAGTTATGTTATATGGCTCAGAATGTTGGACAATATCTAGTAACATGAGGAAACGAAGTGAAGCAGCAGAGATGTGGTTTTTCAGAAGGATGCAAAGAATATCATGGACGAAACGAATATCTAACGAGGATGCCATGAACAGAGCAAACACAAAAAGAGAAATAATGTATGAGATCATGAAAAGGCAACGTAACTTCATTGACCTTGCAATTAGGAAAGAAGAGTTAGAATGCACGGTAATTATGGGAAAGATTGAAGGGAAGAAAGCAAGAGGAAGACAAAGACAAATAATGATGGAGATAGCCATGGCAGTCAAAGCTCAAACTGGGCATGGCACCTGATAATGATAATGAACCTCACATTGGTTCTTGAACAAAACACAGAAATCAGGAATGCAAACAAGGGAAAATCTGCAGATGCTGCAGATCCAAGGCAACAGACACAAAATGCTGAAGGAACTCAGAAGGCCAGGCAGCATCTGTGGAAAAGAGTAAATAGTCGATGTTTTAGTCTAAGATCCTTCATCAGGACTGGAAAGGAATGGGATAAGTCAGCATAAGGAAGTTGGGGGAAGGGACGAAGTAGTACAAGGTAGCAGGTGATACGTGAATCGTAAACACAAAATACTCTGCAGATGCTGGGGTCAAAGCAACACTTACAACACGCTGGAGGATCTCAGCAGGTCGGGCAGAATCCATGGAAACGATGAGCCGACGTTTTGGGCCGGAACTCTTCATCAGGACTGAGGAGGGAAGGGACAGAGACCCTATAAAGAAGGTGGGGGGAGGATGGGAAGGAGAAGGCTGGTAGGTTCCAGGTGAAAAACCAGTAAGGGGAAAGATAAAGGGGTGGGGGAGGGGAAGCAGGGAGGTGATAGGCAGGAAAGGTGAAGAAAGAATAGGGGAAAGCACAATGGGTAGTAGAAGGAGGTGGAACCATGAGGGAGGTGGTAGGCAGCTGGGGGAGGGGCAGAGTGACATAAAGCCTCATCAAGGCAGTAGAGGAGGCCATGTATGGACATATCTGAATCGGAACGTGAAGCAGAGTTGAAGTGGGTGGCTACCGGGAGATCCTGTCTGTTGTGATGGACGGAGTGGAGGCGCTCGATGAAGCGGTCCCCCAATCTGCGTCGGGTTTCGCCGATGTAGAGGCGGCCGCACCGGGAGCACCGGATGCAATAGATGACCCCAACAGACTCACAAGTGAAGTGTTGCCTCACTTGGAAGGACTGTTTGGGGCCTTGAATGGTGGCAAGAGAGGTGGTGTAGGGACAGGTGTAGCACTTGCCCTTACAGGGATAAGTGCCGTGTGGGAGATCCGTGGGGAGGGACGTGTGGATCAGGGAGTCTCGGAGGGACCGATCCCTGCGGAAAGCAGAGAGGGGTGGAGGGGGAAAGATGTGCTTAGTGGTGGGGCCCTGTCGAAGGAAGCGGAAGTTGCAGAGGATAATGTGCTGGATCCGGAGGCTGGCGGGGTGGTAGGTGAGGACAAGGGGAACTCTGTCCCTGTTGTGGTGGCAGGAGGATGGGGTGAGGACCAAAGTGCGGGAAATGGAGGAGATGCAGGTGAGGGCATCATTCACCTGGAACCTACCAGTCTTCTCCTTCCCACCCTCCCTCCACCTTCTTTATAGGGCCTCTGCCCCTTCCCTCTACAGTCCTGACAAAGGGTTCCAGCCCGAAATGTCGACTCATCATTTCCACAGATGCTGCCCAACCTGCTGAGTTCCTCCAGTGTGTTGTAGGTGATACGTGAAACTGGGAGGGGAGACGGGGTGAAGAGCTGGGAAATTGATTGGGGAAAGCAATAAAGGACTGGAGGAGGGGGAATCTGATAGTGATAGGAGAGGATTGAAGGCCAAGGAAGAAAGAAAATGGGGAGGAGCACCAGAGGGAGATGATGGGCAGGTAAGGAGATAAGACGAGGGAAGATAATGGGAATGAGAAATGGTGGGAGGGTCCAATTACCAGAAGTTCAAGTAATCGATGTTCATGCCATCAGGGTGGAGGCTACTCAGGCGAAATACAAGTTGTACCAATACTCTTCCAACCTGAGTATGGCCTCATTGCGGCAGTAGAGCAGGATTGACATGTTGGAATGGGAATTGAAGTGGAATTGAAATGGGTGACTACAGGGAGATCCCGCTGGTGGACTGAGTGTGGGTGCCTGATTCACCGACATACAGGAGGCCACACCAGGAGCACCGCATAGGAATTCAACACCAGATTCAGTTCAGAGGAAATGTGGAGGAGTAAATCATGTTTTCAAGAGCAAATTGGATAGACACTCAGGGAAATATAATTTGCTGGCCTATGGGGAAGAGCAGGGCAATGCAACCAAGCGATTTCTTGACAAGCATAAGCTTGACCTGAGTGCGGAAAACAAATTTGTGTTCAGCCCCACGACTCCTTGTCAGCCAAGATCCCCCATCTGTGCCTTTCTCATCTGCTTGTGTCTGACCCACTTCTCTCTCTTCTCCCCACCACCATTGGATGGAAGATGCAGGGGATCTGGGTCCTATGCCACCAGGTTCAGGAATAGTTGTGGCCCTACAGTCATCGGGCTCACGGGCCAGTTTCCCTCGGCTCAGTGCTGAACTGACTCTTCAGCCTGCGGACTCACTTTCGGGGATTCTGCAGCTCATTATCTCAGAATTGCTTATTCACTTTTATTATTTGCACAGTTCGTCCTCTTTTACGCATTGGATATGTATTGTTCTTTGACTTTATTGTGGATTCGGTTGCATTTCTTTGCTTTGCTGTAGGTGCCTTAGATACTTATATAATAACTTTAATTTGATGGCTTGAATGATGTCCTGCAGTCCATCAGGGTTCTATAATTTTACTTCGAGAACAAAGAAATATTGAAGTTGCCAAATTGATATGTTCATGATACGTACAGCAGTTGCAGGTGAAGACACTGAAATTCTAGCAGGGTCCGCCCGTCACTTAGCAGAGAACCATCAGAAATGTGGCCACCCAAGCCTGACTGAGTGGGAAAGGGTTCAAACACTAGGAGGCACTAACCGAGGCAATGGAGAATTCAGAGCAGTAGTTCACTCAGAAGCTCATAGATACTTTAAAATACTGAGTCAGTGAGCTCAAGATGCAGATAAAGGAAGCAATAGATCAGAATTCCAGTTACATGTCATACTCATTCACCAACCCATGATATCAAGGGAAGATCATCAACAGCAACACAGCAAACTTCACTTTAGATGAGTTTATAGACAAAGGCCCAACAGGAAGGGATGGGTAATCTATCCACAAGAATTAAAGTGTGAATCACAGAATCTTTTCCTGATTCTAAAAATTCTTAAGTGCTTAATATGGCAGTGTCCAGTCAGACTAAATTCCCACTGACTTTCTTCCTACTTCTTTTGTTTAAAAAGTGTTTCATGATGAGATCATTGGGAGGATATGGTTGGAATGAGTTGTTAGGCTTGATGGTGTTTATTTCTGAAATCTCTTTTAACTTTTCTTTGGAATAGTTTCTTTAAGTGGCAAAGGCTAATTATTACCAAGCGGTGGGGGTATGAAGCAGGGACTGAAGTGTCAATATGCGAGGGGTGCACGACCCTGGCCTCCAGCCCAGCATCACCATGAAGCTCAACATATGTCCTGCTGAATTACTTCAGCAAATCTCTGCCTTGGCTCCAGTCTCTCAACCCCCAATCACCCCACCACTGCTATCTATAGCTAAGTGTGGAATCAAGCCTTAATGATCTGTATTTTTAATTATTTTTTTGTGAGTTTCACTTGCAAGGCCAGTATTTATGGCTTGTTACTGGCAGTTTGAGAGGGTAGTGGTAAATCAGATTCATGAACTATTATAGTTTGTAACATTAGAAATAGATGCCACTCAATAAGTCTATAGTCTACCTGCTGAACTGTGTCTATGCCCACCCGGACAAGCCAGCAAGCACTGTGAGGGTCATGTTTTTTGACTTCTCCAGTGCGTTCAACACCATCCGCCCTGCACTGCTGGGGAAGAAGCTGACAGTGATGCAGGTGGATGCTTCCCTGCTGTCATGGATTCTTGATTACCTGACTGGCAGACCACAGTACGTGTGCTTGCAATACTGTGTGTCCGACAGAGTGATCAGCAGCACTGGGACTCCACAGGGGACTGTCTTGTCTCCCTTTCTCTTCACCATTTACACCTCGGACTTCAATTACCGCACAGAGTCTTGTCATCTTCAGAAGTTTTCAGATGACTCTGCCATAGTTGGATGCATCAGCAAGGGAGATGAGGCTGAGTACAAGGCTACGGTAGGAAACTTTGTCACATGGTGTGAGCAGAATTATCTGCAGCTTAATGTGAAAAAGACTAAGGAGCTGGTGGTAGACCTGAGGAGAGCTAAGGTCCCGATGACCCCTGTTTCCATCCGGGGGTCAGTGTGGACATGGTGGAGGATTACAAATACCTGAGGATACAAATTGACAATAAACTGGACTGGTCAAAGAACACTGAGGCTCTCTACAAGAAGGGTCAGAGCCATCTCTATTTCCTGAGGAGACTGAGGTCCTTTAACACCTGCCGGACGATGCTGAGGATGTTCTACCAGTATGTGGTGGCCAGTGCTATCATGTTTGCTGTTGTGTGCTGGGGCAGCAGGCTGAGGGTAGCAGACACCAACAGAATCAACAAACTCATTCATAAGGCCAGTGATATTGTGGGGATGGTACTGGACTCTCTCACAGTGGTGTCTGAAAAGAGGATGCTGTCTAAGTTGCATACCATCTTGGACAATGTCTCCCATCCACTACATAATGTACTGGGTGGGCACAGGAGTACATTCAGCCAGAGATTCATTCCACCGAGATGCAACACAGAGCGTTATAGGAAGTCATTCCTGCCTGTGGCCATCAAACTTTACAACTCCTCCCTTGGAGGGTCAGACACCCTGAGGCAATAGGCTGATCCTGGACTTATTTCATAATTTACATATTACTATTTAACTATTTATGGTTTTATTACTATTTATTATTTATGGTGCAACTGTAATGAAAACCAATCACCCCCAGGATCAATGAAGTATGACTATTGCTGATCTTTCCCCTGCTCAGATCCCATTATCTCTTGATTATCTCAATGCCCAAAGATGTATCACTCTCAACATTCAAGTGAAGGTATTCCTACAGTCCAAATGATGAAGATACAGCAAAGTATTTCCAAGTCATGATCTTGTGCAACTTGGAAGGAAAGCTACAGGAGGTGGTATTCTCTCGTACCTGCTGTATTTTATTCTTGGTGGTGGATAATCATGGATTTGACAGTAAACACTATACATTCTGTAATTTCTGCACACTGTAGAAAGTGGTGTAGGTGGTGAATGCTTTAGATCATGGACCAAGCTGTCGATCTTCTGAGTGTTGTTGAAGCTCCTCTCATTCAGGTAAACGGGGAGTATTCCATCACATACTCAACTTGCGCCTTGTCAATGGGCTTTAGAAAGAGAGTGAGTAGCAAAATACACAGCCTCTGACCTGCTCTTGGCAGCATGGTATTTGTGTATTTGGTCCATTTGAGTTCTGGCCAATGGTAGTCGTAGGATGTTGATAGTCGGGAACTTGGCGATGTTATTGCTATTATGTAACAAAGACTTCCTCTCATGGAAGATCAGTAGCTAGCACTTGTAGCATGAATGTTACTTGTTACTTACCTGACCCAGGCAGCTGTTGTCTAGGTCCTGAATGCAAGTACAGGTCTTCTTGCACTGCTGATTGCAAAGTAAATTGAAAATTGGCCAATAACCAATGAACATTCTTACACCTGACCCTACCATGGAGGTAATTGATAAAATAGCCAAGGATTCCTATGCCCAGATGAATCCCCTGAGAAAGACCAGTAGTTATGTCTGTACTCCAACAACCACCTATGTTTGGGTCAGGTATAACTCCAACCTCCATTTTCTCTTTGATTTCAGGTTTTACCAGTTCTCTCTGATGTCTGTAATGCCCTCAGTCAATTTCTGCCAGGGTACTCTCACCTTTGCTTGGGACTACTCAAAGCTATGTTGAGATCTGGAGCCAAATGGTCATAATGAAATATAGCTGGGTATCAGTAAGCACATAATTGGAGAATGCTAATAAGTGCTGCTCGTACAAAACCATAACGACTAATACTGTACATTACTGATCAGCATCTTTTTTGGAACAGGAAAACTATAAGTAAATTTTAATTAGGAGGAAGGAATATAAATCAACCAAGATTTCTGCTCTTGACTGTTTCACATTGACTCAAATTGAATAGAGCATTCCCACACATGTAATGGATGGTGACTGCAGTAGTCTGGGCTGTCAGCTCCCTCCAGGGTTGAAACATTCAGTATCCTAAGATCGTACTTGAAACACATGCACTTTAAGGCAGAGGATATCTGGTAATGTTTTGGGGTCATTTAACTCAGCAGGTAACACTGTTTTCTGGAGGAGAGAAATGGCGTTGGAGTGTTTCTCCTACGATCCATGCTCCCTCCCCCAAGAAATTATTAAGGCTCATGGTTTATGCAATATTAGTCAATGCCTGGGTTTTAAGATCATACAAGATTGAACAGCTAGCAGGAAAGAAAAAGGAAAAAAATGATGAAGAAAAATATGTAGCAAATCCTCAGCATTTTCCAAACCGCAGATGTTATTGTTTGGCAGATAAACATGACAGCCAGTTGGAATGCAGCATAGTCCAATTAATAGTAAATGCATAAAAGATCAGTTAATTGGTCTGAATAAGTCTTGGATGAGAGATAGAGAACACCAGAACACACTGCTCTTTCCTTGAAAGAAAGCCATGGAAATGTAATTAAGTTTACAAATGGGCTGTGCCGAGGCCAAGTCACAATCTAGTCATAAGTTTAATCATTCTCTGTGGCATTTTTTTCCCCAACAGCAGGGAAATCTCCAGGTGGTATCTTCAATTTAATGTTACTAAGAATATGTTTAGCTTTTGTTAACAAGAATGTTACTAAGAATATGTTTAGCTTTTGTTAACAAGTATTTTACCAAAGCATAAGTGCAGTATATTTGAAATTCATACAGTTGGTAAACTTACTGATCTCCATACCACTGTTGCAATAATTTCTCAATCCATTCAGCTGAAGAGTTTACCATTACCTGACATACAAGACCCAGTGAAATACAGGAGCAGAATTAGGCCATTCGGCCCACTGTCTGCTCGGCCATTCTATCATGGCTGATATTTTTTCAATCCCATTTTCCTGCCTTCTCCCCATAACCCCTAACCCCCTTACAATCAAGAACCTTTCAATCTTTGCCTTAAAATATACCTAATGACTTGACCTCCACAGCCAACCGTGGCCCAAATTCCAGATTGTAACCCACTGGCTGAACAAATTCCGCCTTATCTCAGTTCCCTTTATTCTGAGACTATACCTTGACTTCTAAACTCTCCCACTAATGGAAACATCTTCTCCACAACCATCCAACTCAGGGTTTTCAGTATTGAGATTTCAGTGAGATCTCTCCTCACCTAGTGCAACAGCCACGAAGTCAACATTTCACTTTACACATCGGCCATTGATTAAAAGCAACAACTGAAGAACTGCAGATGCTAGAACCTCAAAATAAAAACAGAAAATGCTGCAGACATTCAGCAGGTAAGACAGCATCTGTAAGGGAAGTAAACTGCTCAGTGACTGCTCAGAGATGGAAAAGTGAGAAAACATGCGTATCAAGTTGTAGAGAAGAAAATGGGGAAAGGAGAAAGGACATACCCATGTTGGGGAAGAGACTGAACATGTCCAGGTGAGAAAATTCTTAATGCCTTTTTAGTCATTGGCCCATACTCAATAAACAACAGTGGTGTTGACTCAGAGAAAGAGGAATATCGGTAGTTGATAGAAACAAATATGTTGGAAAGATGCTACTAAATTGGAAAAAAGGTCAGACGAAATGTATGAAGATGGTGCTGGGACTATTGGAACTGAGTTTATTGAGAGAGGTTAAGCTGGCTGAGAGCTTATTCATTGGAGAGCAGGAAACTATGGGATGATCTTAAAGAAGTGTATAAGACCATAAATAGTATACTTTATTCATATAACATAGAACAGTAAGAGTGAAAGGGGGATAATTTAATAGGAACCAGAGAGGCAACTTGATTTACCCAGCTAACAAAACTGTTGAAAGTTTTGAATGCAACTGAATTTCTCTAGTGTTCAAAAAAAATTGAATACAAGCTACTTGAACAAAAAATAGAAATGACATTATTTTTTATCCTTTTGCTACCTACCTTCCTCTCCATTCAGGTGAACAGAGATGCTGCTCTTTCACAAGGTCCAGCACATTTCTTAACTTTTCCCAAATGGAACAAGATTTGCATATGCTGTTTGCCCTATTTCACACATTATACCTACTAGTACTTTTGGTGACAGGTGTTAAGTGCTTTGAGTAATGTAGGATTTGTGAAAGGTAGTTTATTAATTCTTATGTTTAATGACTTCATGTTAATTTTACTGGAATGGGATGTGCCAGGGCAAAGATGCAAAGTAAACGGAATCCTGCATCTAAGACAGATGGGAGTTTAACTGCCAATAAAGTGGGGTCCCATCTTTAGTTCAGCAGAGAAAAGCACTTTAATCTTTTAGTTCTAATCTTCTGTAGTGTTGGGTGGGGGTGGAATCACTGAATCTGTAGAGCAGCCAAGTTAATGTAACAGGTGACAGCGTTATAAATAATTGGATGATGGGATGAAAGAAATAAGGCAATAACTCATGGTCTGTATCAAGTCATATTAACAACTAATGAATTTTTAGGACATGGGGCCAGAGCACTTCAGGGAACTAAAATTGAATTAGATCACAAAACCACAAGCAAAGAGTCAGAGTACTAAATTCACTGGTGTGGGAGTGTGTTCAGTACCTCAGTATCTACTGACATCTGGTGGATACTTTGTCCACTGTATTTTCACCAATTAAAAATGGTGAACAGCATTTTGCATGGCTTGATGTTATGAGGTTCTCAGTAAAGAACACCTGCAACTATCACTGTTGGCTTATCTCAGTCTGGGCTACCTTAACTGGCCTCTGCTCCATACAGTGACACCATGTCACAATTTCAAAGCATTTTGAGGTGCTGAGGTTGTTAAAAATCCCACAGGCTCTTTCTTTCATCGTCCCTGAACACCGGATTCTGTAGACAGACATAACTGGCTCAGCCAGTGACGACAAAATCTGAAATTTCAGTAGCATGAAAAGACACTAAACCGGCATAGAGGACTAGATACACTAGTTTCCGATGAAAATCACCTCAGGCAGTTGCTCTGATGACTTGCTTCCACTCCAGTTTTGTGGGATCTGCAGTAGCTAGTGAGGCTGACATGAGAACCAGATTCTTCCTCAGATGGAGTGGGAGATTCCTGGAGGGACAGGTGTGTAGCTTGCAAGGTGATGTACTCCTTCTGTCAATAAAGCTTTGTGGGCCCTTGATGCACTGACACAAGATTCTCAATATGATCCCTAATTTGTTGTGCCTGTTTTGTACTACTGCCACAAAACAACAAACCTCATGATTAACATCAATGATAATACACCCAGTTCCAACTGTGCATTAATGCTCCATTATGACTTGTGATCTGAAGATTTAAAGGAATTGGTGGCGATGCTATTTTTTTTCCCTCAAGTACCCTTGAATGTGTGTTTCTTTCCAGTAATCACTCCCCATAACACACATTCCATTTTGAACACCGACTCATGAATCCAGTATCAGGCATTTGATCAGTGGCCTGCTCACTGTAGCCAGCTGACTATAAACCGGGCTTTCAGTGCTGGGAACGCTAGCCTAGGACTATTACATTGATTCACCTATCCTTCCTGTGAATTAGGGATGTTATGGAGACACTATTGATGACGTCTCTTCAGGTATCCATTGCCGATGTCTCAGAAAAACATAGGAGGCAGGGATAACAGCTGTGTTGTTGAAAACTGTGTTTGGTGCCAGGTCTGTTTTCTTGACCCTCATATATCCTTAGCATAGCAGTTAGTGAGATGCTACCACAGCTGGGGCCGTGAAAAGTTTGGAGTTCAATTCTGGCAACGTCTAAGAAAATTAGCACATTCTTAACAGGTACACATGGGATTCCTCTGAGGCTTTGCTTTCCTCCCCTGGTCCAAAGTTGTATCATTTGTAGGTTAATTGGTTATTGGAAATTATCCTTTGATTAGGCCAAGTTTAAATCAATGGGTTGCTGGGCAGTGCAACTCGGTGGGCCTGTATCTCTCCATAAATATCCTTTTCCACATGTTCAAGCACATTGATGGCGGTCGCAAATTTCAGTCAAGAGTATACAACATAATAACAAGCTCTCCTCATCCATGTTGACCAAGTTGTCTTTCTAGGCTACTCCTTTTGTCAATATTTAGCTGATATCCCCACTAACATTTCTTATCCATGTACCTGCCCAAGTGGCTTTTTTTTAAAAAAGGGCAATGTTAATGTAACCAGACTCTACTACCTCCTCTGGCAAGTTATTGCATTTATACACCACATTCTGAGTCAGAAACATGCCTCTTAGGTCTCCTTTAAACTCCTTAGCCTCAACTTGAACCCATGCCCTTAACTTCCATTGCCCTGGGAAGACTGTAACCATCTAATATCTATGCCTCTCATGATTCTATAAACCTCTACAAGATAACCCTTCAGGCTTCTTCACACCAGAGAAAACTGCCCCAGTTTATTTTTTCCCCCTTGTAGCTCATACCCTCCTTTCCTGGCAGCATACTCGTGAATCTATGCTGCACCCTCTCTGGCTTAATGATATCCTCCCCACAGCCTCAAACAGAACTGCACACAATATGCTAGATGCCATTTCATCACTTGCATATCCCAACTCTTGCCGTCAGTGCCCCATCTGCTGCAAGTATGACTCATGCCACTTTCAGGAAACAAATACCTGTAACCCCTATTTCTCTGATGCCCCACACTTGCCACTATCCTGTCATTTAGCACCTGTCCTGCACTGCTTTAAATTCTGAAAAATACATTACTTCACACCTATCCAAGTTAAATTTCATCATTTAGCCTTTGACCCACTTTCCCCATTGGTACAGATCCTGTTGTACACACAATGTCTGCCTTCACAAAGGATATTTATTATTTTATTTTTTGCATGGCTTGATGTCCTTTGCAGTCTTTCATTTACTATATTATAGTTATTATTCTATTATGGATTTATTGAATACACCCACTAGATGAATCTCAGGGTTGTATATGGTGTCATATGTACTTTAATAAATTTACTTTGAACGTATCAGATGAATCAGGATCTTGAATAATGCTGATTTCTGAAACAATAAGAGAGCAAGAATTTTTTTTTAATAAATAAGCCTCTGAGTCACCTTGAGAAACAGAAAATAAATATTCAAATTGTGCACACACAAGGTGAAGAGAAACTAAGGAACAATTGAAATGTTCTAACTGATCATATAGAACGTTTATTTACAAATGTATGTACTCAAACAACAATCTATAATTTAGGAATGATGATAGATGGAGTTGGAGCTTTATTCAAATACAGGGTGCTGCACTTTGGGCTGTAAGAGGAAGGTATAGTTAATAGCAGGATCCTTAACAAAACTGAAATACAGAGGAACCTTGGGTGTTGTGCAAGCCCATAGCTCACTTGATGGTGGCTACACAAGCAAATGCGCCAATTAAGACAGGCTGTTGGCCTTCACTGATCAGGAAATTGTGAGAGTAAGGATATCAGATTGCTGCTATACAAAAGTTCGGTTAGACCACACTTGAAGTATTGTGTGCTCTTCTGGGCACACCATTATAGGAAGAATATGGTGGAGCTTCTTCAGGTTTTCCAAAGAGATTTTCCAAGATGCTGCTTGGATTAGAGGGTAAGAATAGAGAGAGTTGGATAAACTCGGCTGTTTCCTCTGAAGCATGAGGCTGAGGGTTGCTATGAGGGCAGAATCTTTCTCCCAAGGTAGAAATGTTAAATACTAGCTTGTAAAGCATTTTTCTTTCCTCCTTAAAAAGTGGTAGGTACCTGGAACAGGTAGTGGTGAAAGCAGTTTGACAGTAGAAGGGGAATGGAGGGATAAAGATCCCATACAGGCAGAAGAGATTGTTTGGAGTAGACATTGTGGTTGCAAGGGCTCATTCCTGTATTGTACTGTTCTATGTTCTACAATGAGAAGGTCCTAGAGAGAGAGTGCTTAGTGAAAAATGAATGAGGGATTATATCCACAGTAAAAGTGAATTCCATGGAGTTTTTATCATTGCCAGTTAATCATTAATACTCAAGGCTATAGAAGGGATAGGAAATACAGTATTATACAGTACTAAGAGCTAAAATGTCAAAGTAGGGTATCAGTACTGCAGAAATTTAATTAACTTATTCAATTAACTTATTGCTAGTGTTGTATACATTTTCCACTTATTACTACATTACAGTGCTTGATAATGTTTGCACCTTGCTTCTAGACATGAGCAGTTGATGTTGACATGGAATATGATACATAATTGAGAAATACAGCAAGTTTTTTCATGTCTAAGCCTTTTCATAAATTTGCTTTAAATGATATGCTTATACAATGGAACACAATTAGAACTCTCTATGAATTGGTTTAGTATCACTAACACAAGTCATGAAATTTGTTGTTTTGCAGCAGCACATTGCAATACATAATGAAAACTAAGTTAGAAATAGTATATATAAAAAATAATAAGTAACACTGAAAGAGAAAATAAATTCCAGCATTTGCCTGGGATATGCTTGGCTTGTTAAATTTGTCATTGCGTTCCGCAATCTTCAACTGATGCCACGGCTTGCTCAGAAATAACATTAACTGATAAACCAAACCACCCAAAAAAACCTCAAGTGACTTCAGCATCAGAATTTGTATTCAGATTTTTCAACTTTTTCCTCCAACTTCAGTGAGTTAGCTTGGGCTTCAGTGTGCTTGAAAACATCATAGGTTTCACTAACTGGCTTGGCTTGCTTCCTTTGAAACCTTCTGAACTTTCCTTCAGGAGAAAGAATTCTCCAACGTAATGGACAACACGACTTCAAGTCCTCCTCAAATTTTGACTTCCTACAGAATTCTGTTAAATTGATCTTTGGTAGCATTTTTTAAAAAAATTAATCGACCTACATAGTTCACCAACTTCCCAGTGGAATCCTTCCCTGGACCTTTTTCATATTTTGGAGGATTTCTTCAAGCAAGTTGCATCAACTGGGAGGCAAATATGGAAACATTCTCAAATAGAATGTCTAATGCTAAAGGGCGTTTACAGAGAGAATAAGAAATTAATTCTTATTCCTTCCATCAAATATTTATTAATAGCACAACAAACATGATAAAACCAGTACAAGAACATTTCCCTGACCATCCAGGTATCATTTATTATTGCACTAGTAGATATGCAATGCCCCTGGAAGGTACCTGCTTTTGTATTTTACCAGTACTTTACCTGGTGCCTGTTACATTGGCATTTCCAAGGACAGCAAGATGATCCTCACTTACTTACAACCTTATTGGTGTTTCCTCATCCGGACCTGCAAACATAACTCTGGAGGACAATACCACTGAATGGTCGATTTGTTTGAGGAACAAACCATGCTCTAACATGGAAGAAAGTGAAAGAAACTTGCTCAAGGTGTTTGTTCCCTTCCACCCCAGCCCCCATGCCACAAGATTCTTTTGGCTATCATTACCAAAGCTAGAAACAGGAGACCTAATCATCCAAAAACTTCCAGGTTCCATTATATGAAGATAGATAATGGAGATGGAAATGATAAATTTTAGCCTTTGAGTAGCACAGATCTAAAAATTGTTGCAATTTATAAACATTTCAAACTAAACCACTTGCACAAAACCTTGTTCAAGTGCTACTTTCAGTTTTGAAGAAAATAGCCAATTGTGATAGCCTTGCTCATACCCACAGCAGCAACAAAAATTCCATTAAAGCTATGAGCTTTTATAGCAGGTTACAATTTGAATTCCTTCATCAGGGTATTCTTATTTTCACCTTTCACTGGTTTTAACTCCAATTTCTGGTCACGTAGAAGTACAACACTTCCATTTTTATCCACCCGCCCCCCCCACGAAGCCATGTCAGATGGGGGGGGGGGTGAAAATGCACACAGATGGATTTGGAAATTTTCAGAAAGTGAAGGATAAAGCAGTATTGCCATTTCGAGTGCTCTGGTTAAATGGAAACTAGACAGCAAAACTTTTGCTATAGATTAAACAAGAGACACTGAGGACTGGGGACATGCTGTCTGGAGCAAAGCAGGTTAAAACCAAGTTTGATAGGAGGATAGAAGAGCATAACTAGCTTAGATAGGTAAAGAGGAAATCTGATCCCTCTAGCAGTCAGTTAAAGAACCAGGAATATAGATTTAAAATATTAGCTTCTAATACCTCCATTATCTTTGTCTTGGGAAAAAAAAAACAATTGCTTAATACCATTTTCCTAGAAAACTTGCTTTCATATGTACAATGTGAACTTTATGCTATGTCATGTTAAATGCAAAAAGCAATTTCCTTTTATAAAAATCAGTCTCAATGTAGAAGTGTTTTCCCAACCTTTTAGCAACATTGAGCGATTAGATTTTTTTTGTGAGCTATGGGGTTACTAGTTAGAGTTGGTAATGGACAGGCAAGAGTTTTAAAAGACCTAAACCAAGCATTTTGTGCAAGGTCCCCAGAAAGTTTTTACAACCACTGAAGCTATTCCAAATGATTATTACTGTTATAATAATACAAATGAAACAACTTGTCTCCATACAAGATGACTGGGAAGAAAAATCAGCCAGAAGACCATGCTCTTCTTCAAAGAATCTGATCCATTTTCAATGGGGTAGAAAAGCTATCTTATCCCACTTGCAATTATTATTTTTTTTTAAAAAAGCAAAGTTATTAATGCAGTTCTCTACTCCTAATCACTGCCTAAGCTGTTGTGCAGTTCTTGAATTTGCTTACGGAATTCCAACAGTCACATTTTTTTTGTATGCAAGTTTCCAAAGATACTATAAATGCCTGCTGCAATCAGAGGCCCAGGCTGAACTCGCCACCAAGTGCCGAGGTGTGAAAATCCATGCAGGAAGATTTAAATTTTATAATATTGCCTTCTGCTAATACAGCAACTTGTTCTGGAATTACACTGATGTACACAATAGATGCCATATACAGAAAAATACCCCAAGGGTTAACTCAATGTAATCAGGGTAGATCACCAGCCTTTCCTGTTATCATTCAATAAAGTTATAGCCTATTTTTCACTTCAGTGCCACATTCTTACATTAATTGCATATCCCTCTATTCTACTGAATAAACCAAAAGGCTCATTTGAATCTACTAGCAACTATTGTTTAAAATCTCCAGTGAATAGACCACTTTAAAGATAGAACTTTCTGGATGAAGAATTTTCTACCCCAGAAACATCCTACTCTTTGTGATGAGAACTAATGTTCAGAGCCCCATCGAAGGAAATTATTAACCCATATCTACCCTATCAAGCCATGTAAGAATTCTGTATACTTCACCAGATTCCTGCATTCTTCTGAACTCGTGGCCAATTCTGCTTAATCTTCTCCGAAGACAAACCCACCATAGAAATCATTCTGATGAACTACTTTTACTCTCTTGTATCGCTTTGATTATCCACTGTTCAGTGTTGTCTGGTTCCTATACAATTCCGATAAGGTACCTTCATTCTTCCACTATTTCAGGATTCAAGATTAGTTTACTAGCTACCTTCATCACTTTAGCAAAGTTAACTTGATAACAAATACCTAGGCCCCTCTGAACACCACCAAAGCATTTCAAATTTGTTTAAAAACTACTTTTCTATACTTCTGATGTTTAAAAAACAGAAAAGTATTCCTTCCCGTACTTAGCTACATCACCAAAACTGGCTGATTGAAGAGCTGGAACCCCATCAAATTCCCACAGAGGACTGACCAGTTTTCAGTCTGTTAATCAATCCTGAGGTTCTCAATTCTCTGCTATAATTTTGCTTGTTTACCACATCCATTAATACACTCCTCTGCTAGTTACAACTCCAACGTTTCTCGAACAATTTCCCTTTAATAACCCCATGCCAACGTTGCCTAATCCAATTACTTTCCAAGGAACACACAATGCTGGAGAAACCAGGTTAGGCAGCACCTATGGAGTGAAGTGAGCAGCTGATGTTTTGAGCCAAGCTTTCATCAGGACTAAAGTTAAAGGGAAGGAGCCAGAATAAAGGTGGGAGAAGCACAAGCTCACAGGTGATAAGTGAATCTAGGTTAGGAGAAAAAAAAATGAGAAGCTGAGAGGAAGAAGCAAAGGTGGGGGGGGGAAGAAAGAGGAGGGAAATCCAATAGTAGAAGATGACTACTGAATAAAGGTGGAGAACCAAAAGGAGAAAGGTGATTATGGCTGGTCAGGTGGTGGCAGAGGGGAAAGAGTAAGGGCATAAAGGTACCCAAGGGATAAGAGAAAACAAGAGGTGGGAAGAGGGGATTGGTTACTGCAAGTTACAGAACTAGATGGTGATGTTGTCAGCCTGGAGATAGCTAAAATGGAATGTGAGGTGTTGGTCTTCCAATCTGCATATCCATCTTCAACATGGCAGTAAAGAAGGCAGTGGACAGAGATGCCAGTGTGGGGATAGGAAATGGAATTAAAATGGCTGGCCACTGAGGTGGCTGTAGCAAAAGTGCTGCATGTAGCCATCCCCCAATCCATACCGGGTATCACCAGTGCAGAGGAGGACATACTGGGAGCACTGGATGCAATTAGTGACACTGATAGATTCACATGCAAAGTGCTGCCTCTTGAAAGGACTGTTTGGTGGTGAGGGAGGGAGGTGTACATCACACCTAGCACAGTTACAGGGTTAAGTGCCTGGAAGGGGATTGGTGGTAACGGATGAGCAGATACCTTAAGGATACAGGGTATCCTTACACTACATTACTTAGGCTACATTTTTAAATATTTTGTTAAAGTAAGTCCAGTTTATTTTTTCCCCCAAAGTGACATGAAATAGCTTCAAGAGCATTTGTAAGAGTGAACATTTAATGCATGACTAAGTTGCAGATTCAGACTTGTTGGTTCATTGGGACATTGGGGACCTAGCACTTGTTTAGTCATGGCTGGGGTTGGCTGTACATTTGCACTTATTAAAGTTCCAAGTTTAATTCTAGATCTGCATGTGCAGTCTTGCCTGCAAGCTGCTTGTGGTTTGAACAGGATGCTTTTATTTTGCACACAACCGAGAACTGAGCTACATCATAGCAATCAAGCTAGCTAGCCACATTGGCAAGTTCTAAAGAACTGATCATTGGGGCTTGGCACCCGTGGTGTGCCAAATGTAGCAAGGGTATCATAATGTCTCCCAAAAATGGGAATAGAGTGCAAGGTACAAGGTTAAACAGCACAGAACTTCTAAATATCAGGGTTCAAAAAAATGGAAGAAATGCAACCTGCTCCTGCCAATGGATTTGGTAGCGTAACTTTTCCTCCATTGCACCAGGGAAAGAAAAGTCAACCTGTAAGCAGTTTGGAACCTTTGTCAATCCTTCAACTTCTCAGCAACAAGTACGCCTGCAATCAGGCATTTTACACTAAACCCTTAGAAACGTACCAGGTTGTGACTGGAGCAGAGGATTTCCAGCTGTCTTTGCAGCTTTATAGAACCCAGGTAACTAAGGGCTTGTGGGTAGGCTAGAACTAGAGCCAGACCCAATAGTCAATATAAAGTGAAAATTGAGCCCAATTACATGTTGGAAAAGACATTTATAAATCAGATCCAAGAAACTATTTGTATATCAATTTAAGTAGCATGGTATTGATTTCAACCAACCTTTTGGGGTCCTGCACAATATTTGCCTCTAAACCTCTCACCCTCCTGCAACAGACAAAATGTTGGAGGAACTCAGCAGGTCAGGCAGCATCTAGGGAAATGAATAAACAGTCGACATTCTAGGCCAAGATCGTTCTTCAGGACTGGAAAGGAAGGGGGAAGACCCTCCTGTTAAAATTATCCATATCTACCTGTCATCCATCTGTCACTTAGGCACAATAGTGTATACTGGAGAAATCCTGAAGTCTTGTTGTTTGCAATAATACAAAATATTATGGGAGAGGAAATAGAACTTCATCTCCATCCACCAATAAACTAGAGAAAAGTAATTAAATTGCACCCTTTGTTTCACTAGTGGAATCTGCTGTTCCAGTTCCCAAGGACTAGGAACAAGATTATTTAGAAACACTTATCGAAGAACCATTAAAGTGGCATGGCAAGTAGAACTGCTGCCTTAGCTTCAAACAATGGTTCAATCTTAACTCTGCTGCTGGGTACTATTGGGTGGGGAGGAAGGATCAAGGCAGAAAAAGGAGCAATAGACCAACAGCTGGCTGAGGATCTAAGCAAGGCCAAAGCAAATAATGGAGATATTTTATAAAAAAAGGTAAATGTAGCTACATCAAATGCTGATTAAATGGTGCCCTGCTTGCCAAAATACCAGTGTTCTGGTCTAATTTTGGACTCCTATGTAATTGGATTCATTGACTTGACATCTACTCACCAATTTTAAATATGGCTCAAGAAAAATATCTGAACTCAGTCATGGTGAGGGTTAATGAACACAGAGGTGGCTGGAGTCTTAGCATCTAGGATGCAAATGGTAGTGGACAACATTACAAAAGGAACCAGTTCCATGAACTTTCCCCAGTGAGAATGATGGCAGGACCCAGCACATAAATGCTATAGGCTAAACCTTCACAACCATGTTCAGCCTGGGATAATACAATGATCCATCTGCTTTGCCCCAAGTTTCTAGTCCACAGTCAATTCAATTAACTCCACAACATCAAGAGAGAGTTGAGGTTCAAGTCTATGACAGTAGACAACATTCTAGTCAGTGCTGAAGACATACTGCATCTCTAGTCTAATTAGTACCAGTAATATAGCTACATTCTAGATCTACCAGTACGGAAAAACTGCCATATATCCAACATTGGATAAATTGAAGACAGACTGTTGAAACTAATCTGGAGCAACAAAAAGTGCTGGAAGAACTCAGGTCAGGCTACATCTATTGAGGGAAATGCATAATTGATTATTCTGGTCATGAACTTCAGCAACCTCATCCTGTTAAATGTCCACTACCATTACATCCGAGATGTTGTAGACACCAGCCATCCAGATATTCATTAACATTGACCATGACTGCATTTCCCCTACCACCCACCAAGTTATATTATAGAATGGGAAGCAGATATTAAATAGACAAATCCAGATAACTGGTCTCAACCCAGACATTTTTCAAGGACTGACTCTTTGAAGACTCTGGTTCAACCAAGCCAGCAGTTCCAAAGGATTTTTCTCTTGAGCTATCATTTTGACATGGAGGGGAGTAGAAAATGGAAGGCTAGAAAAGCAAATGGATGCACTCAATGGTTGACACTGAAGCATCTTCAACAGCACTCTAATAATATGGGCAACTTTAAACATTTATACATTTTCAACAGAAAAACTGAAGGCAATATCCTCCACACACCTACCAAAGAGTCTGATTAAATCCGAAAGAACG